>NC_083278.1:102694866-103906015 GCF_963506605.1 Zootoca vivipara
ATAGCGAAAAATTCGTCTAGCGAATCCCATAGGAATGCATTGAATTTTTTTTAAATTCTTTTTTGCCCATAGGAACACATTAATTGAATTTCAATGCATTCCTATGGGAAACCGCGATTCGCTAGACGAATTTTTCGTAAAACGCATTCATCTAGCGAGGCAAGCTCCGCTCGAAAAATCATTTCGTTAAGCGGAAATTTCGTTAAGCAGGGCATTCGTTAAGCGAGGCACCACTGTACTTGTTGTTGTGTTGTTGTTGTTTTTTAAAAATGCTGTTATAAATTCCTGATGTGCTTTTATTTAATTTCCATCACCTGCAGGTTGTCCAGGAGTCCATTGAGTTCCTTCATCACTTGGCAACCCTGGACAGAGACTGTGCAGTTTCCATGTGCTGCCTGCGTACCGAGGAAGCCTTGGCCAAAGTCGTGGAGAAGCATGGCTCCGGTCTCCCATGGGTGACGGAACTGGGCGACCTCGTGAGCAAGTGCGAGAAGTACGCCGGCCTCTATAAGAAGATGACCGCCAGCATCCTGGCTGGCTGCATCCAGGTAAATCCCGGTACCTTTTGTGGGGGGATCTAGCTTGGGAGTGCAGGCCAGGTGGAGCAGAGCCGCTTGCAGATACGGTGCATTGCATGGAGATAAGCCATGCCAATGAATTGGGGAAACAGGAAGAAATGCCATGCATTGGCTGCATTGCATGGAGATAAGCCATGCCAATGAATTGGGGAAACAGGAAGAAATGCCATGGAAGCTCTGCCTTGCTTATAGCCATTGCTGTCCTGGGCTTCTTCGGGAGGGAAGGGCAGGATAAAAAATTCCATAAGGAAGGAAGGAGTCATCCTCCCCAAACAGCTTCTGAGTCTCAGGCTTCTTCCAGCTCAGTTGGTAGAGCATGACACTCTCAATCTCGGGGTTGTGGGTTCAAGCCCCACGTTGGGCAAAAGATTCCTGCATTGCGTGCAATTGGATTAGATAACAATTGTGGTACCTTCCTAGCCTACAATGCTATGTTTCTATTATTATTATTATTAGGGACGCGGGGGGTGCTGTGGGTTAAACCACAGAGCCTAGGGCAGTGATGGGCAACCTTTTGAGCTGGGTGTGTAAAAATTCGCCAAAAAACCGAGCATAACTCGGGTGGTGTGTCACTTCAAGAAAAAAACCATAATTTCGTGATATTTATAGTTTAAATAACAAAAATGTATAATTGTAATATAATAAACCAAAAACTAATTATTTAACCAAACCAAACCAAAAAACCCTTATTTATCACAAAGTGCCCAGAGTTGTTTTTTTTAAAAAAATTTTATTTTTATTAAAGGTTTTCTCAGTTTACAAAGACATGGGCAGTGTCTCTCATAGCATTTTTACAGATCAGTGCCCAGAGTTGTTGAGTTTTTTAGGGGGAGCTGCTAACAAAAGTTTTGGAGGTTTTTTTTGGGGGTGCAAAAGTTGCTTTGTTTTTTGGGGGGGTGCCCCAAAGGCTGCTGTGCTTTTTTGGGGGGGAGAGAACAGAAATAAATGACGGATAATACCTTCGCTGGAACTAACACGCAGCACCGACATAGTCTGCCAAAGCGCCAAAAAAGCCCAGCACAGAACAGGTTAAAAAACGAACGCTGTTACACCCAATCATAGTCTGCCAAAGCGCCAGAAAAAACAGCACAGAAAGGGTTAAAAAACCAATCTCTGGCTACCAGCAACAGCGGAGACAAGCTGTAGGAGGAGCGGGAGAACAAATGGGGGGGGGAGCCAACAACAACAGCGAGAATGGGCCGATAGGGCGTGTGCCAGCAGTGAGGGCTCTGCGTGTCACGCCTGACACGCGTATCATAGGTTCGCCATCACTGGCCTAGGGCTTGCTGAACAGAAGGTCGGCGGTTCGAATCCCCACAACAGGGTGAGCTCCCATTGTTCAGTCCCTGCTCCTGTCAACCTAGCAGTTCGAAAGCACATCAAAGTACAAGTAGATAAATAGGTACCGCTCCGGCAGGAAGCTAAACGGTGTTTCCGTGCACTGCTCTGGTTCGCCAGAAGTGGCTTACTCATGCTGGCCACATGACCTGGAAGCTGTATGCCGGCTCCCTTGGCCAATAAAGTGAGATGAGCGCCACAACCCCAGAGTCATCTGCAACTGGACCTAATGGTCAGTGGTCCTTTTACCTTTATTATTATTATTATTATTATTATTATTAATTGACAGAATAGTAGAATTAATAATAATAATTTAATTTATGAATCACTTCCTACGACCATCCAACCTCTGCTTAAAAGCCCCCAAGGAAAGAGATTCCACCACCTCTCATGGGAATCTGATCCCGTGTCGAACAGTGCTTCCTGTCGGAAAGCGTCTTCCTGATCTTTAGTCGGAATCTCCTTTCTTGTGACTGGTTGGAATCCTACCCTCCAAAGCAGGAGGAAACAAGCTCGCTCCATCTTCCATGTGACAGCCCTTGAGATAGTTGAAGATGGCTATCGTATCTCCCGTCAGTCTCCTCTTTTCCAGGTTAAATACCCAGCTCCTTCAACCATTCCTCATAAGGCTTGGTTTCCGACCCCTGTGTTATCTTGGTCACCTTCCTCTGCACACTTTCCAGCTGCTCAGTATCCTTCTTATGCTGGTCCTAAGCTGCATAGGGAGTTGTCCACCGGTACCGGCACACCTTGAGCTTCCATAAAGCTAGCTCTGCCTTCTTACTGCCCTTTAATACATTGGGTGTCTCTTTGCCCTCTTTCTCCTCTCCCTCCGCTCCCAAATGCACAGGTGGTTCTGGGTCAAATAGAAGAACACAGGCAGACCCACCAGCCTATCAACATCCCATTCTTCGATGTGTTCTTGCACAGTCTTTGCCAAGGTGAGTGTCCTTTTAGCCTTCAGAGCTGTCGACGTCTCATTCCTTTTACGGCTCTGGCCGTTTGCACCAAGCCCAGGGTCATTTCTTCTTTGCTCAGGCTGCAGCACGGAGGTCAAGGACGACAAGTGTTGGGAGAGGGTGGAAGTCTCCTCCAACCCTCAGCAAGCCAGCAAGCTGACGGACGGGAACCCCAAGACCTACTGGGAGTCTAATGGCAGCAGCACCTCCCACCATATCAACATCTATATGCATCGTGGGGTAGTTATCCGGTGAGTATACCTGTTGGGAGATGGGATCTGGGGCTTGGGACTGATGGGAAAAGGGCTTCTCTTGCCGTTGTAATAGTTGAGGGTGGAAATATTATTATTAATAATAATAAATAATATAATTTATTATTTATTTATACCCCACCCATCTGGCTGGGTTTCCCCAGCCACTCTGGGCGGCTCCCAACAGAATACTAATAATAACAACAATAAAGTGATAAAACATCAAACATTAAAAACTTCCCTAAACAGGGCTGCCTTCAGATGTCTTCTAAAAGTCAGGTACTGTAGTTGTTTTATTTCCTTGACATCTGATGGTAGGGCATACCACAGGACAGGTGCCACTACTGAGAAGGCCCTCTGCCTGGTTCCCTGTAACCTCACTTCTCGCAGTGAGGAGAACCTGCCAGAAGGCCCTCGGCTCTAGACCTCAGTGTCCGGGCAGAACGACGGAGGTGGAGACGCTCCTTCAGATATATTGGGCCGAGGCCGTTTAGGGCTCGGAAATGTTCTGGGAGCCAATGTAGGTCTTTCAGGACCAGTGTCACATGGTCTCAGCGGCTGCTCCCAGTTACCAGTCTAGCTGCTGCATTCTGAATTAGTTGCAGTTTCCGGGTCACTGTCAAAGAGCACGTTGCAGTAGTCCAAGGGGTGGCATTTCTGCCAGTTTGCTCAAAGTGGTCTGTTTAAAGAAATAAAAATAACCCACCCCCCCTGGAAATGTCCAACTGGATTTTCTCATTTATTCTGTGGGTGTTTTGGAAGACGTTCATCAATAGGTTGGCAAAAGGGCTGCCTCTTCTCATATAAACCACCCCAGACTCCGCTTTCATCGTCTGATTTCACGTGTCTCCTCCACGTGAAGTCTGAAGGGCAGCAACATGAGAACAGGCCTTTTCTGCAGTGGCTCTTTGTGGGATGCTCTCCCCAGGGAAATTCTCCTGGCCCCTTCCTTACATACCTTTAGGTGCCAGGCAAAAACATTTCTCTTCAAACCAGGCCTTTGGCTGATTAATATTCCTTGGCCTTTTAAATGTGTGTAGGGGAGAGGGGGGGGTTAATGTTTTGTTGTTTCTGTTCTATTTATTTGTTGCTTTAATCCTGTATCTTGCAAACTGCCCTGAGATCTTGTGATCCCTTGCAGCATATCAATCCGATAAACAAACAAACAAACAAAATATGTCTATCAATCAAAATTTTATGTTTAATTCTTGGCTTTCCCCCCCACCAAATGAATTTAGAAATATCCGTCTTCCACTCCTTGAAGCAGCCTGCATTATTTACAGTTGGTATTGATTGGCATAAAAACAGCATCCTGGCCAATAGGTTTATTTTGATAGCTGAGATTCTGCCAAGCAGGGAGAGCTCCATTCTCTCCCAAATCTCCAGCTCTTTCTTTATCTCTTTCCACAGTTATTTCCACAGTTATTTTCAAATGAGTTGAGATTTCTTACTGTGAGCCAGAGGGAGCATTAAGATAAACTCAACAGTGTAAATAAGTTTTGATGGAAGTAACAATGGAATACTGAACGGTTTAGTTTATATAAAGATATGCAGGGATTTATGCTATGCAAAATGAACCATGGAACGAGAAGAAGGGAAGTCATTGATATTTTAAGGTTGTCTAAATGAATATTCTAAATTGTAAAACAGCAAATTGAATACAGTGGTGCCTTGCAAGACGAAAGTAATTTGTTCTGCGAGTCGCTTCGTCTTCCGGTAATTTCGTCTTGCGAGGCGTGGTTTGCCGCGGCAAAAAACAACAACAAAAACCGCCAAAAAACTTTGTCTTGTGAAGTGCTGCCATAGAAAACTTCGTCTTGCGAGTCACCAAAAACATCGCAAAACGCTTTCGTCTTGCGAGTTTTTCGTTGCGCGAGGCATTCGTCTTGCGAGGTACCACTGTACAAATAAATAAAACAAGACGGTTGGATGCCAGGCATAGAGAGCCAAGTTTCTTGAACCCCTCCTCTCTCCCTGCACAGGCAGATGTCTCTGTTGGTGACCAGCGAGGATTCCAGCTACATGCCAGCGCGTGTTATGGTCATGGGAGGGGAGAGCGCAGCCAGCGTCAGCATCAAGCTCAATACGGTCAGTGCTGCAGCCTGAAAGGTGCTTGCGTGGCTAGAGACTCGAGAGCATCAAGCTCTTCCCTGTGCCACGGAAGGGTTCCTGGCTCTGAGACGCACACCACACTTGACAAGGTTTTGCCTTTGTTGGCACAGCTTTAAGTGAAAAGGACTGTAGGTTCAGTGGTGGAGAATGCAAGCCTTGCCTTCAGAAGGTTAGTCTCTGGTTCAAAGGAGGGAGTCACCAGGAAATAAGAAAGACTTTTGGCTGAGAGCTGCCGCCAGTCGGAGAGGACCAGGAGTGGGGGTTGCTGAACAGCAACTCCCACCAGCCCCAGCAAGCATCGCTCCAGTTATCAGGGATGATGGGAGTTGTGCTTCAAGCAGCATCTGGAGAATGCTTAAAGTTTCATTTCATTTTTAATTAGGATTCCACCTTTCTGCATCACAAGCTGAAGAAACCAGAAACACGCAGCGAAGATCACACCCCTTAAAAACAATCTGACCTGATACAAAAAAGAAGTCACGATAAACACACAACTTTAAAACGTACATAATAATAATAATAATAATAATAATAATAATAATAATAATAATTTATTTATACCCCGCCCATGTGGCTGGGTTTCCCCAGCCACTCTGGGCGGCTTACAACAGAAAAATGAAATAAAACAATTAAACATTAAAAGCCTCCCTAAACAGGGCTGCCTTCAGATGTCTTCTAAAAATCTGGTAGCTGTTTTTCTCTTTGACATCTGATGGGAGGACATTCCACAGGACAGGCGCCACCACCGAGAAGGCCCTCTGCCTGGTTCCCTGCAACTTGGCTTCTCGCAACGAGGGAACCGTCAGAAGGCCCTCGGTACTGGACCTCAGTGTCCGGGCAGAATGATGGGGGTTTTAATAAAATTAAAACACTAGCAAATAATAATTAACCAGAAATTCACTCTTGATAATTGCAATAAATAAATTCTAAACCACCATCAATAAAAATAGCAGCAAGTCACGGTGCATAAAATTGCACAATAAAAAAAAACAGGATAAAAGTGTCAAATTGAGAAACAGAGACACGCAACTTACAGAATTATTGTATTAGGTGCGCATGCACAAATACATACAGAGGCAATTGACACTAACAACCCTGTGGGAGGGAAGAAGAGAGCAAGGGAATTAGGCAAATACAATGTTAGGGCCTCCCTGCCCCTCTCCTCCTCCTCCTCTGTGATAAAGAGGCATCTTCGCAATGACAAATCCAAGCAGCATCTTCTCCTTTTCTGCCCAAAGGTGACTGTCCCGCCATCAGCCAGCAGAGTGATCCTCCTGGAGAACCTGAACTGCTTCTGGCCCATCATACAGATCAAGATCAAGCGCTGTCAGCAGGTAGGAGGCAGGCAGGCAGGACTGCGCACCTTTTGGGGTGTTTGAGTGGGCCCTCCCCACGGGGGCTGCCTTGATTTCACTGGAAAGGATTGTGTCGTTCTCAGGGGGGCATTGACACTCGCGTGCGTGGCATCGAGGTGCTGGGTCCCAAGCCCACCTTCTGGCCCATCTTCAAGGAGCAGCTGTGCCGGCGCACGTACCTCTTCTACACCACCAAGGCGCACACCTGGTGCCAGGAAATCTCGGAAGACCGGATGCAGCTGCTGCAGCTCTTCAACAGGTCTGTGCCTCTCGTGCCCTTTCCCTGGGGCCGCAGGTGGGGAGGGGCAGGGGTGTCCTGTGGGGCAAGGAGGGGTCTCCCTCTTGCAGTGGGAGGGGGTCCATATTCCCAGCCCTTCCCATGCTTACCCTAAGACAGGGTTTCCCAAACTTGGGTCTCCAACTGGTGATGAACTACAATTCCCATCGGACCTGATCCTCCATCCTGCTAGCTAGGGTTGATGGGCATTGTAGTCCAAAAAGAGCTGGAGACCCAAGTTTGGGAAACCCTGTCGGAAAATATCCATCCTGGTCCTCTCCCCTTTCATCTCAGTAATAATAATACTTTTATTACTTATCCCCCACCCATCTGGTTAGGTTTCATGATGTTCAAGCTCCTGCCCTGCTTTGTCCCGCACCCTGTGCAGGCATTGCCACTCAGCCCATTTGTCCCTGGCTTCCAAAGGCCTCCAAGCGTCGCCCAAGTCAGCAGCTGACCCTTCACCCCTTTGCTGTTTCAGGTTGAACAGTGCCTTGCGCCACGAGCAGGTCTTTGCCGACCGCTTCCTTCCCGACGACGAAGCTGCCCAGGCCCTGGGCAAGACCTGCTGGGAGGCTCTGATCAGCCCTTTGGTGCAGAGCATCACCACTCCAGGTATGGCCTCCTTCCTGGCCTCAGGGAGCCACACCATCCCTCCCCTCCCCTCTCCCAGCAGCCCTCCCTCTTGACTCTTTCCTGCCCTTCCAGATCCCAGCGGCATCAGCCCCCTTTCCTGGCTCCTGAGCCAATACCTGGAGAACCTGGAGGCGTCCCGGAGCGCCAAAAGCCGGGCGGCCATCTTCAACTCTCGCGTCCGGCGCCTGAGCCACCTGCTGGTGCACGTGGACTCCAGCAGCCCTGAGCCTGAGGAGCTCAAGCCCCCTGTGAAATCCAGTGAGTGTCTCCCCACTCCCTGCTTGGGCGGATAGGCAGCCCCAGGAGGGGCAGGTCCCCTTTCCGAGGTCAAGGTGGGAAGGTCACTGCAGGGGAGCCAGGCAGACCTTGGCAGGAGCAAGATTGTCTGTTGTGGCATTGGAGGAAGAGGCTTCCTTGGGGAGGGAGGAGAGCCCTCCAGGCCCCCTTGAATCAGAAGGGGGTGCCTGGTGCTCCGGTCCTCGTGAATAACGCTGCACAACCCCCACTTTGCAGACGGGAAGAACGGGAAGAACAAAGAGTCGAGTTCTGGGGCCGTCAAGGCAGCCGTGAAGAAGCCCAGCAGCACTACTGGCATCACCCAGTGCTGGAAAGGGGTGGTCCAGCAGCAGGTAGGGGGAGCAGAGGAACAGGGTGCGAATGGGGGCACCAAGCAGGGTGAGATGGGCCTTAGCGACTCTCCCTGGCTGCAAACGGATGTCTTCCAGGCCACGTCTTCCATGGCAGACCATCCACTAGTCCTGCTGCTTGTATATATGTGTCTGCATGCAGTTGCTTCCCTGCCTTTTAGGGAGTTACTGGGAAGGCAGCCTTGGGGAGAGCTGAGGCTGCAGGGCAGGACTGGGTGTGGATCAGACTCTCCCAGGAAAGGGGGTTCAAGCTCTACGTGGTGCTGCTAAATTAGGTGGGAGCCTCGTTCTTATTTTGAAACTTCTGCCCCAGTTCCAGTCACATGCACAGACTTTCCTGATGACTGACAGACCAATCAAAAGATGAGATAAAGGGTGTTTACCACTACCCAGGACAGGCAACCAGCCTGCATTCTCTCTCGTAACCCAACGCCAGGCACCACTGCCAGCAGGAAGACTTCCAGGCAGGCCCCAGGGAGCCAGGGAAGGGCGTGTGAGTTGCTCTGACCCTGTTGTGCTCCTGCCGTCCCTCTGCCCAGGTGAAGCTGTTCCTGGAGTCCTCCTGGCAGGCCTCGGACTTTGTGGAGCGCTACTGCAACACCTACCTGCGCCTCCGCACCGCCATGGAGGAGCTTTTTGGGCAGCAGATGTCCTTCATGCTGGCCCTGTGCCACGGCTTCTCGGGGGGTCTGCTGCAGCTCTCCTTCCTGACAGCCATGCACGTGAGTAAGGGCGGAAGGGTGGGGTGGGGGGCACGGCCTAGTAATGGGGGAGGTCATTTGCAAGGAGCAGAACCTTCCCTCTGACATCCCCCCTGGCCTCCGTCTCTGGTCTCTGAGCTCTGCAGGCAACCTGGCCTTAGAATCAGAATCATAGAGTTGGAAGAGACCACAAGGGCCATCCAGTCCAACCTCCTGCCAAGCAGGAAACACCATCAAAGCCTTGCCCCTTGCAGTTCCAGGGATGTCAGACGTGGCCTCACCTCGCAGCCTGCTTGGCTCCACTGGCATCACAGAGCAGCTAGCTTCCCCTTCTGGGATCTTCCCCAGATGACTTGTCCATCCCCTTCCCTGGAGGCGTTGCTGGTTTGGAGGGAGGGATCCCCTCCACCTACCTCTCCTCCCTTCTCCCTTCATGGAAGCTCCGCCTGCTTCTTCTCCCTGCTTCAACTGGTGCCTCTTGCTCTGTGGCCAACAGGTGAGTGAGCAGTTTGCCCGCTACATCGACCGGTGGATCCAGAAGAGCTGGGCGGACTCTGGCAACGTGGAGACTCTGCGGCGCCTGCAGCAGAGCCTGGAGCCCGTCCTCTTCCTGGCAGGCCTGGAGTTGGCCAACACCTTTGAGCACTTCTACCGGTGAGGAGGCCTTCGTGGGGCAGATATGTGGAATCGTACTGGGGAGGGGAGGGCCAGAGATCGGGGTGGGGTGGGGAGAACAGCTGCCATCAATGCAGAAGGTCTTGGGTTCCGTCTCCAGGAAGGAGGGAGATATTCCTGCCTGAAGCCCTGGAGCCACTGCCAGTCAGTGTAGCCAATGCTGAGCTGGAGGGACCAAGGGACCTGGCTCAGTACAAGGCAGCTTCCCATATTCCCAAGAAGCTGCTTATCAGGTTGTTCTGGGAGACGGCGCAGGCGTTGGGCAGGAAGTGGTGCAGCCTATTCCTGGCACTTCCGTAGGGAAGAAGGAATTGAGAACGCCAGTTCAGTCAGCTGCTGGGTTTCTTCCTTCCTTGGGTCTGGGTCTTCTACTGGCCTGCCCTGCCCTGCAGGAGGGACGAGGGGGGTCTGGGCTGACGGGGGTGCCCAGCCTTTGGCCTGACCTCTCTGTTTGTGCAGGTACTACCTGGGAGACCGGCTCCTGTCGCAGGGCAAGACGTGGCTGGAGTGTGCCGTGGTGGAGCACATTGGGCTGTGCTTCCCCAACCGTTTCCCCCAGCAGATGCTGAAGAACCTGAGTGAGCTGGAGGAGCAGCAGCAGCAGTTCCACCTCTTCCAGCTGGAGCAGCTCGACAAGCACCTGCTGGAGCTCGACCAGGATGGGAACTGGGAGGCGGAGGAGGAGATGGAGGAAGGCGAGGTGAGAGACGAAGGAGGGACCAGCAGGGCAGAGCGCCACCCCTGTGGACCACGCAGGAGGTCCTCTGCCCCCCCCCCGGCCTTTTCTTCCTCCGTTGACACTGCCTGGGGAGCTCCCACTGTCCGCCAAAGCCACAAACCTTCTGTATTTCCCCAGATGGTGCAGGCACAGCAGTTGTTCTCTCGGGAGGAAGAGGCCGAGGTGAAGGTGCTGGCGTTGTCTCCACGCTGTTGGACCATCTCCTCGTTCTGCTACCTGGAGGATCCTACCAGGTTCTTCCCAGAATCCCTCAGTCAGCACCTGAGCAAGTTTGCTGACTTCTACACCCAGAGTGAGTGCCAGGCTGTTCTTGAGCCCAAAATGAGCAGCTCCTTCCTTGCAGGCCTCCCTGCCTCCCTCAGGCTGAGTTTCTGGGGGGCAGGGGGACCCCACTTTTACCCGAGACTCTGAACTTGGAATTGAGAATCATAAATCTTTCTATAAAGAAATGATACAAACCTTCACGGGGAGCTGTGAATCTTTAAATCATACTTTGAGAGAGGCAGCGTTAAGAGCAGGCATCCCCAACCTGCGGCCCTCCAGATGTTTTGGCCTACAACTCCCATGATCCCTAGCTAACAGGACAGTGGTCGGGGAAGTTGGGAATTGTAGTCCAAAACATCTGGAGGGCCGAAGTTTGGGGATGCCTGGTTAAGAGGTTCATAATCTTTGGGAAATCTGGCTATTCTAAGGAACATGGGATAAGACAATTTTTAAAGAAACAAGATTTGTGTTTCGTTCATGCTTCTCCAACCCCAGTATTGTGATATCCTGTCCTTGAGCAGAGAGGCAGAGAGAGTGTTGCCCGTCTTGCCACTGTGTTACTCCCTGACCTTTGTCTTTGTCTTTCTCAGGTCAGAGCCGCTTTGGGCTGGAGCACACCAAGCCGCGGCGTTTGCAGTGGACGTGGCTGGGCCACGCGGAGCTTGAGTACCAGGGCTGCCTCCTGCATGTCTCTACCCTGCAGATGTACATCCTCCTCTGCTTCAACACTGCCGAGGTCTGAGACTCCCTTGATCCCCACTTGTTTGCCATCAGCTGGGCATCTTCCGTGACTCATATGATGGCCTGCGTTTGCGTAAAACATGGGTTGCCAATGTGATGCCTGCTAGCACAGATGTGCTCAGAGAGGCCTTCTCTTGTACTCACAAGGCCCCTTCCTCTGCTCCTCTACTCGCTGAAGTTTAGTTTGAGAGAAGCAATCTGTTGTAGCCAACAGAATAGGTTTTGGGGTGTGCTTGGTTGCAATGGTGTGTGTGTGTGTGTGTGTGTGTTGCCCATGACAAATCCTCCAGTTTGCAGATCCACCCACAGATCCTGAAATGTTGGCGACCCTGTCTTGAAACAGCCCCACCGCCTTAATTTTGCACAGTAGAGATTGAAAGCCCTACTGGATCCCCAGGCTTGGCTTAGCATCAAGCACAGTTCCTGTTTAACTAACTCTAGGTGCGCTCTGTTGGACAATGCTTAGCTTGCCTTCTACCGTGTTTCTCACATTTTAAGACGTGCCTATAAAATAAGCCATGGCACGATTTTCATGCGTTGAAAAAATCTAAGACATACCCCGAAAATAAGCCGTAGTGCTAAGTGCAGTTCTGGAGGGCCTCGCCAAAACACCCAGCAGCGCGCGCCGTGTGGAGCCCCGAGCCAGCGGGACCCAGCTGAAGCGCCGACAAAGCGCCCGGCAGCGCCACACAGAGTGCCCCGAGCCGCAGGAAGAGGAGGAGGATTCAAAGTGCTACAGAGCACTGCTGGGTCCCGCTGGCTCGGGGTGCTCCGTGTGGCGCTGCTGGGCGCTTTGTCAGCGCTTCAGCGGGGCACGCTGGCTCGGGGCTCCATGCGGCGTGCGCTGCGGGGCGCTTTGTCGGCGCCTGAGCAGCAGCAGCGACTTACCGGTTAGTAAAATAAAAATAAGACACCCCCCGAAAATAAGCCATAGGCTTCTTTTCTTGAGTAAAATAAATATAAGACGGTGTCTTATTTTATGAGAAACACGGTCTCTGCTTCAGAAGTTGCAAAACCTTCTCATGGTTATCCCCACATCCTGTGATTGCCGTTGTGGCAGAAACTAGCAGTTCAGCGACTCCTCCTGTATGGATTTGAGCATGCACCCTGCAAATTTCCTATTTCCTGTGATTGGCTGGGGCAACGCACCCAGATAGGCGGGGTATAAATAATAAAATTATATATATATATATGCAAATCCCCCCCTAATTCTTGAAGGAGGCATTAACTCAACCTGCTTCCATCACCGTTGCAGGTGTTCAAGAATTCCTCTGAGGCTGTCTTCGTTTACCTCCGTTTTCTTTTCCCTTTTGGCCCTAGGAGGTTTCTGTGGAAAGGCTCTTTCAAGCCACAGGTCTCTCCCCTGAGCTCCTCAACTGTGCGCTGAAACCTCTGACGGCGAATGCAATCTTGACCCAGAGCCAGGGTAAGTATGGAGATGGGATCTTGATTTACTTTGGGGTGGGTGGGATCCTGACTTCCAGCTATTTCCACGGAGCACTTGCTTTGCCCGAATCCTTTAGAAAACTACAGCCAAGGAGAGTTTCCCAAGCTAGGCCTCAAAAAGTTCTGCCAGTCTGAAGTCCTTACGTCGGGGTAGCCAACCTAGGGCCTTCTAGGTGTCCTGCACTACAGTTCCCACCAGCCCGGCTAAGGATGATAGGAGTTGTAGTTCCCCGCAGCTGGAAGGCACAATCTTGGCTATGCCTGCCCTATGCCTTTTGGTTCCAGATATCTTGAGGCTGAGTGAGGGGACACTGGCCCTAGCGCCCAGCCAGCGCCTGTGGCTGTTGCCCAAGCAGACCTACTTCAATGTGGAAGAGAACGAGGGCGGGGCTCTGGAGAGGAAGAGGAACGCCATCTGCTGCCTCCTTCTCGAGATCCTGAAAGAGGAGAGAGAGCTGCACATCGACAGCCTGGTGTTCAGGGTACGAAATGCAGGGGTCTGACCTTGTAGCGCAGTCCGGCTGGTAGCCAATACCAGGGACTAACCCACTCTTTCTGCCTTTACCAGGTGATAGATGCCTGCCAGAAACCAAAGCCGGCCTCGGTCCCAAAGTTCTCCAGCTTCTGCTGCAGCAGCGCTGATGTCCTGTCCTGCGTGCTCCACCTGCTAAACCAGGGCTCCATCCAGCGCCGGGAAGACCACCCACATCTCTTGCAGTGCGTCTCCAAGAAGCCCCCCGCCCTGCCGGCACCAAGGAACCAGCCTCAAGTAGTGTTCCAGACCGTTGAGATAAAAAAAGCACCCACTGCGCCCTGCCCAGAAAAGAGACAGGCCTTCTCTACATTTAGGTAGAACTGGCTGTTGGCATTCTGACATAGCTGCCCAGAATGCTGCCTTCCTGCATGGGATTGAGAGAGCGGCCCTTGCTTTTCGACGCAACGGCAAGGAGGGCAATGGGCGTTGTTTTTGCTCCACGGCTGACTCCGACTCCTCCGAATAGGAGGATCGCAAGCTGCCTTTTCAGCGGAGAGCAAAGTGTGCTTGCGGTGGGCAGAGCTGGCTCCCTCCTGCAAGGAGAAACTAGCCAAGCTGTCGCAAGCAGCTGCTTCCAGAAGGTGGATGTGTTTTATTCAAGCCACTACCTGGCTGCTGTAGGCCTCCTGGGCTAGCAGCCGGCCTGTTATTCGGTGCAATAGGATGCAACGCAGACTGGTTGGTAAGCAGCCACAGCCTTTCCTGAATGTCCAGAGTCACTTGTGGGTTATACACTGGGTTGTATAACCCAGGCGACTCGGGAAGCGTCTTCTCCAGATGATATACTTGCCTTATTTCCCCCCCGTGTCAAATTGCCTTGCAAACATGGCCAAGGTGGAAGGATTGCTTCCTTCCCCCTCACTGGAAACGTGATCTTTTGATTCATGCCCCTGGCCTTAGGGGAGGAGCATCTCCCATCCTTGCATGTTCGTTTGGCTGCTGGACAAACCTCACTGAGCTGTTACAACATGGTGTCCTCTAGATGATGTTGGCACTAGCCACTCCCGACAGCTGCAGCCAAGATAGCGAGTGGTCCAGGATCTTCAGGAGTTGTAGTCCGTCGTCATCTAAAGTGCCTCCTGTTGGCTGCATGTGCTCTGATTTCTTTACGACATCCTTTCGGTGCGTAAGACAGGACATCCGGCCTAGCCTTTGTGTAGGAATCTAGCGCTGGTGTATTTATTTTTTATTTATTTTTAATGCATTTTGTGTTCTCGTTTTATATTTTTGTGCTGTGAACTGCCTTGGGATCTCTGGACGACGGGTGGTATGCAAATGTAATAAATAATAATCACAATAATGATTGAGCCTCTTGCATTCTAGCCTGACAATGGTTGCCATTGGGCAGAGGCTGAAGAGTGAACGGCCGGCGCCTTTCCCTTTGCAATGGATGAGTCAGCCTTTGATGGGTGCTGAAGCCCTTGCCAATGGCCAGACCTGGCCTGGGGTGGTCACTGCTGTTTATTTCATTCCAAAAACGAGACCTAGAAGTTTGTACTCTCAGATGTAGCTTGTGAGCAAGTTCGTTTACATAACAAGTGCACATGATTTGTGTCCCTACAGCGCCAGTAGGGAATATGTGTATTTGTAGAGGTCTATAGGGACCTACAGTCACTGAAGGAAGGGATGGTTGGAGCCACCCAGTTTTTAAACATTACACATTGATATGGCTTGTGGGGATGGGCTGTGTGGCCTTTGACCTTCTGTTAAGACGCCAACCTTCCTCAGCTCCAGCCAGCATGACCAGGGGTCAGAAATAAACAGGATTGTCATCTTCCCAAAATCAGGTACGTGAGGTGCTGGGCTTTGGGAAGGTGACAGGACGGCCGTGACAGGGTCTGAGAGTCCTCACACCTTCCCAAAGCCTAGTTAGCGCTTTCCCAGCTATGGGAAGGAGGTGGGAGAGCTCTAGGACCCTGCCAGAGCTTCATGCCTTCATCCCAAAGCACAGCACCTTGCTTACCTAATTTTTGGGAAGCCAGTGTGAGGGCTGGGGGCTAATATTTTCACCTTGCTCCCCCTCACGCACATTAGGGCAGTGTGTAACCCACAGTTTCTGTGTCAAAGTACCCTTGTGGCCCACTTGGTATGAAAAATTGGACTGCGCTGTTGGAGGGTAAAAAATGAGGTATAAGACATCTCACTCACACAGACTTCTGCATATTGTTTTACCTCCTATGCTTTCTGTTGCCTCTGTTCAATGCAACAGCCAGCTGCTGTGTCATTTCATTCCCTTCTGAAGAAGTCCAAAACCTGCAATCCCATCAACTGCTGAAGTCCAAATAATAAATAAATAAATAAATAAATAAATAAATAAATAAATAAATAGGTTAACAATCCATGGCTGGTTTCCTTGAACTATTATGGGTCCAGCGGTATAACGTTAGCATGAACCGAGTTACAGTGGTGCCTCACTAGACGAAATTAATTCGTTCCACGGGTCTTTTCTTATAGCGAAAAATTTGTCTAGCGAATCCCATAGGAACGCATTGAAATTTTTTTGAATTTTTTTTTGCCCATAGGAACGCATTAATTGAATTTCAATGCATTCCTATGGGAAACCGCGATTCGCTAGATGAATTTTTTGTAAAACGCATTCGTCTAGCGAGGTAACCTCCGCTCGAAAAATCCTTTCGTTAAGCGGAAATTTCGTTAAGCAGGGCATTCGTTAAGCGAGGCACCACTGTACTGTCTTTGTTGCAAGCAGCTGAATTCAGGTGGTGTGTTGTTTGGTAGAAACGAGATCAGATGCTTGGGTTGATGGACTTCAGCTTGCAACAAGGAAGGAAGGCAGTTACACTCAGCACCTGGAAGGCAGTCCCAGCATCACCATCTCATTGATGTCCACACCGTAGCTGTCTTGTTTTCATGCAGCTGGACACCTTAACCAGTTAAGCACAAGCAACTTTGCACAACAGTTTCAGCAATCTTTATACACCCACCTTTTTAAAAAAACAAACAAACAAACCCTCCCATTGCCAAAGATTTCAGCAGATTACTACAGGATGTGGAACAAAGTAGTGCCAGTTCTTTAGAAAAGGAAAACATAACTACCACAAAGGCTTTATACTCTCAGGCTTGAACTGCTTTGGAAAGCAAATTTCCAACTGCTTAGGGATGGGTGGAACTGCGGAAGCCAAGGCAGAGGCTTCTGGAGCTGACTTGCACCCACACTGCACCTTTTCTCCCTAAATTCAGCATGCTGGTAGACAGCGCCTAACTGTGCAGGTTGGGGTCAGGTTTAACAGGAGGCAGGAGGGGCTGCCAATAGTACAAGATGGACATTTATCCAAAGGCTTAGAGTGCCTTTCCTCTTGGAAATACGCATGTTGCTGTGTCTAACCTGGTAACAGGTAAGTCTGAGATACCGGAAAGTGGTTTCCATTGCTGGCCTGCTACCTTTGACACCGAAAGATCAATCCGTTATGAAGATTTGAACAGGGAAACATTTGGCGATATAGGTGATGAAGTGCACACTGGTTGGAATTTAGATAGCTTTTAAAGGAGGGAGACAAGAAGGAAGAGTCCAGGAACAAAGCACCAACTTCTGACATGTGCTGCAGAAGCTAGGCATATTTTCTGCTGCATTAACATTCACACATCAGGGATCCATCTCTAGACCCAGCATTTGAGAGCTAAAAAGCTGCTCTGGCCTCATGCAAGGAGCTTGCAGTAGGAGCCTGGTGCCATTGCGTTTATGTTTTCTCAAAACCGGAAAGCTCCACAACCGCTTTCGAAGCCCCCCTCGCAGTTTGCCACATGCATGGCAGTGGGAGAGGCCGGAGTTTTCAAAAAACGGCAAGCCCGGGTTCCCCTTTTGCTCACAGAATTAGTCGCTGTAGTTCTTTGACCTTTTACTTCTCAAAACAAGGCAAAAATTCCAAACCGACTCACAAATTGACCCGAAGGCTCGTCGGTCACAATGGTACCAGCATTAATTTATTAAAATTAATCCAGAAAGCAACCTTACATTAAGTTTAACAAAAATAGAATCTTGTAAAAAATGGGGTTAACCCACCCATCCCTGCTCTCCTAACCTCGAGCAGCTGCGTCCGACGAGCAGGCGCAATACCACAGTTTAGGTCTCTTGAGTTCGGTAGGATACACTTTCAAGGCAGGGGAAGGTTGGTTTGGCAGTTCTAGTGACGCAAGGAGCTCCAGGAAGGCAGGGAGGCCTGGTCCTTGGGAGTCCACTTGGTTTTTGAGAAGAGGAGAGAGAGAAGGGAAGGGGTGGGGGCGCTGGCGGTCTCGTCAGGGAAGAGGAGGGCAAAGAGGCACAAATAGCTGCCACGGGAAGGCTAGGCTCATGACACCTTTGATGCAGTTACTGGCTCTCTCGTTCTGGTGCTCGTGTGGGATTTTAGGATGTCTTCATGTGTATTTATCTGTGCCTGTGTGTGTGTGTGTGCCAGTCATTTTTAAAAGGAACTTGTTCCTCCTTGTACATCCTGTTCTGCAAGAGACCTGCCTCGCGAAGGTGCAACCGGGCCCAGCTTGCAGAGCTTAGGAGAGCGCTACAGTGAGTGCCGTGGCCATCAATGGAGTGCACGGCATGTAAGCTGGTGCTCCATCGCAAGAGAGCGCCTTCCCGGGGGCACAGGCCGCAGGGGCCTCTTGCCTGCCCTCCCTCAGCTGTGCGAGCATTAGCTCCCCCTCTTGCTCCCGCTACCTAGCAGGGCCCAGCAGTGCGGCAATGAAAGCACACCCTGTTTTACACACAGCTGCAGTACAGCCCGCAAGAAGACGGCCTTGCCCTGCCCCAACTCTCTTTTTCTCTCGTCTTAATTCCTCTGCACTCCCCTCCCTGCCCCCCACAAATAAAAGCCGGAACAGATTGGTTAGTGAAGAAGCCCCTAGGCTTCCCCCTCCAGCCCCATACAAGCTGTGCTGCTATAGCGAGGCCTTTCCCCCCCTTCCTATTCCATTGGAATGGCACTCAGTTGAGTTTCTCCCGCCTTTTGCCATGGAGGTCGGCCTACTGTGCTTTAAAGTGGCAAAGAACCAGCCGCTCTAGGATTCAGTCCCTTTGCTCTGCTGCACCAGAGCAATCCCACCGTCTATCAGGTCCCGGAGGCAGGCGCTGCCCTGGGCTCCGGCACTTCCCCACTGACAAATGGGGGGAAGCGAACAAAAACTCAGCAACTCCAGCCTTTTGTTTTGCAAACGTCTTGAACTACACAAAGCAGCTCGTACCTGGACCGGCTGCCTGCTGCAGAAAGAGTTGCGCCTGCCTTTCCTTCCTTCCTTCCTTTTTGCCATCTCTCTACCACTTGCTTTCTATACTCCCGTCTGCGCATCTCCTCAGGGCATGAGAAGCTGAGTGGTGCCAAGCAGGAGAAGCCAAGTATTTTTTAGGAGAGACGGGGAAAGCTACTTGGTGTCAAAAGATGGCAAGGTACCCAAGATCCCAGGAGCCCTCTGTGCATTGGGGGTGGGCACTGCAGAGTGGCACTTGTGGGCAGAGGTCCAGCTTGCCCAGAATGCAATGGGGTGAGCCTGGCTGAGCAAACCCCCTTTCTTGCCCATGGCAAGGCATGGGAGGGAACACAGTCCCAGCTGCCCCGAGCTGACGGCTGGTTGGGGAGCTGTGGAAGTCCCCCCCCCCCCGGCCTCTTTCATTCCTGACCCTGTTTGGAACAAGGAAGACTAGCCCAACGGCCGAGTCTTCAAGAGTCCGGGCTGAGAAAGCTCTGTGAATGCGTGCAGGTGTGTGTGCCTTCCTTCCGTTTCCTAGGACCAAGTTCACGTTAAAAAACAAAAACAAAAACAAAAAAAACCTCATGGGTGAGACGTAAAGCAAATCGGGGTGCTCCTTGCACAGAACAAATGGAGCCAAAGAGGGGCCTGGCCGGATCAGGGCCCCAGCCCTGGGCCGTCAGGCAGTCCAGTCCAGTCAGTCATCTTCGGCAGAAGCAAGGAGCTGGATCATCCCTCCTCTGTTCAGCATGGCAGAGCCCAAGTCCTCCCCGAGGCTCTTGCGCCTCGGGCTGGTTCCTTTCCTTTATCCTCACGCGCTCTTTGTGTAGCCAAAGATGCCGATGGGGAAATGCTTGACGTGTGTCGGCCACTGTGCGGCCAGCTGGAAAAACTTCACATCATTCCACTCAATGCCGTCAATACAAACTGCAGGAGAGAGGAAGCAAAAGAGAAGCAAGCGTTCAGAAGGGAAGCTGAACTGGGGCTTCCAGAGAAGTGTAAAAGACAGTCTTTTTATTTATTTTATTTTATTTAATTTATTTAATCATACAAAACCAAAATAAATTAAATTTACATAAAAAAAAGAAAAACATACGTTTTCATAAACATGCAAAACAACACAAAACTAAACAATATATAGAATAAACCCAACTTCCCTTCACCCGTGTGTGACCTCCTTCTTTTACATTTGTCGTCTTTCGTTGTGCTCAACTGTTGTTATTTATTTCTATTTCTGTTTTGCTTATTGTTACCCTTTCCCTTATCCTTGCGTCGTTCTTATTCTTCGTATCAATATTTCTAGGTAAAAGGTAAAGGGACCCCTGACCATTAGGTCCAGTCGTGACCGACTCTGGGGTTGCGCGCTCATCTCGCATTATTGGCCGAGGGAGCCGGCGTATAGCTTCCAGGTCATGTGGCCAGCATGACAAAGCCGCTTCTGGCAAACCAGAGCAGCACATGGAAACGCCGTTTACCTTCCCGCTGTAGCAGTTCCTATTTATCTACTTGCATTTTGATGTGCTTTCGAACTGCTAGGTTGGCAGGAGCTGGGACCAAGCAACGGGAGCTCACCCCGTCACAGGGATTCGAACCGCCGACCTTCTGATCAGCAAGCCCTAGGCTCAGTGGTTTAACCACAGCGCCACCTGGGTCCCATTCTACATTCTACAGTATCCCAAAAGAATGTTTCTTTATATATTCTCTTACGCAACTCCATTCCTTCTTTTGTTTTTTGGTTCGATTTTCCTCTTATTATTGTGGTTAATTTTGCCATATTTATGAATTCACAAAATTTGCTCTGCTACAAGTTTCCCCTTTCCAATGTGAGTAAAATACACTCTTGTGTGCTGCTGGTGGTGGAGGAAATGTCAATCAAGTTCAGCCCAGAGGTTGGTAATTTACGGCTTGCAGACACCACAGTGTAACAGATTGGTGGAGAATTCAGTCAATAATCCCGCAGCCTGAATTGTGCCCGCATTCTCCACCGACCTTCTTATGAGAACTTTCACCGTGGTGCTCCTGGAGGCCTTTTTCAGTGGCCCCAGGATGATCCATTAAGCCCCAGATTCCCATCTTCCACTTAGAAAGAGAGTAAGAAGTGTTTTTAGTATGTGCAATATGAAGCCAAATGCACACACCCCATCCTGCCTATTGTTTGTGAGAAATTTGCTTGCCCTTTCAGCGGTGTACTTTGCCTCCCTGCTGCCCTTGGAAAAGTCTTGCGCATGTCTATGTGTGTGAGAGAGGAGGAGATGCACGTGTGGTCTGTGTGTGAGAGAGCTGGAGCACATGTATGTGTGGTCTGAAAAGGAGAGGTATGTGTGTGAGAGAGATCCAAAGAAGTAGGAGTGTGGACGGTTTGTGTTGTGAATGTGAGCGTCGTATAGCCTTCTTGGTAGTGGCGCCCTCCCTGTGGAACGCCCGCCCCTCAGATGTCAAGGAGATGACCAACTATATAACTTTTAGAAGACATCTGAAGGCAGCCCTGTATAGGGAAGCTTTTTAATGTGTTTCTAAGTACAGAGGTACCTCAGTTTACAAACTTAATCTGTTCAGAAAGTCTGTTCTTAAACCGAAACTGTTCTGAAACCGAGGTGCGCTTTCCCTAATGAGGCCTCCCACCGCCGGTGCCCTTCCACCGTTCAGATTCTGTTCTTTGTTGTTGTTGTCGTTTAGTCGTTTAGTCGTGTCCGACCCTTCATGACCCCATGGACCATAGCACGCCAGGCACTCCTGTCTTCCACTGCCTCCTGCAGTTTGGTCAAACTCATGTTCGTAGCTTCGAGAACACTGTCCAACCATCTCGTTCTCTGTCGTCCCCTTCTCCTAGTGCCCTCAATCTTTCCCAACATCAGGGTCTTTTCCAGGGAGTCTTCTCTTCTCATGAGGTGGCCAAAGAATTGGAGCCTCAGCTTCACGATCTGTCCTTCCAGGGAGCACTCAGGGCTGATTTCCTTCAGAATGGATAGGTTTGATCTTCTTGCAGTCCATGGGACTCTCAAGAGTCTCCTCCAGCACCATAATTCAAAAGCATCAATTCTTTGGCGATCAGCCTTCTTTACGGTCCAGCTCTCACTTCCATACATCATAACTTGGAAAACCATACTGTCAGAGATGCTGGTGGCTACCCTCGAGTAACAACGCTCCACACTGTCGTGTCTTTAAGACTTTTATTGGTGCATACTTATTTATAGTGCAAGAGATAAGAGAAACATGACTGTTCAGTCTTCATCAGAATCTCGCAATGGCGCTTTCCGCCTACGCACCCAGCAAAGTAGTTTGGGGACCCCAAAGCGCCGCCCCTTGCTCCTACGGGAGCTGGCACGCCTCAAATCAGGCGTTGGGGGGAAAGGGCGCCTGTCCGACGCTCCTCCGCTGGCCATTTCCTGTATAGGAGCTCTAGGCTGCAGTCGCGGCTCTTGGATGCTGCCGGAGCCCTGTACCGACCTGCTCACCTCCTCCTGACCTTCACTGGACCCGCTGCTGGAGCTCTGACTGGTTGAGGAGCTGGACTTTATGATGGGGGGCTGTTCTCTGTAACTCGGCCCCCTTACACATACCTTCCGTTCTTAGACTGAGGTAAAGTTCGCAAACTGGGACACTACTTCCGGTTTTGCGGAGTTTATAAACCAAATAGTTTGTAAACAGGGCTGTTCTTAAACTGAGGTACCACTGTACCGTCTTTCTCCAAAAATAAGATACCGTCTTATATTTATTTTTCCTCAAAAAACCACATGGTGGCTTATTTTCAGGGGATGTCTTTATATATATATATATATATATATATATATATATATATATATATATATATATATGTTAAGTATGGTACAGTTTAACCTACACGGTTAAACTGCCTATCACTATGGCTTATTTTCGTTCGACCTGCTGCCACTTTGCTGACCGCTACATAGCCTCAAAGACCATAAAGACTGGTTTGCCTTTCGGTATTTATTTGTATATGCTATCTGCTTGACGTTTGGTTTTGGCTTCTGTGTCAGCGTTTGTATATGGTTCTCTTATTGTTTTCTTTTTGTACTAATAATACTTGATTGAAACCTGATTGAATCTTGTGCCCTTGCGTGCTGCTTGTACTGTATTGGACTTTTGAAGAAATTGGCAGCATTAGCCCATTATTTCAGTTTTTATTTTCGGGGTATGGCTTATTTTCGGAGAAACACGGTATGTTGGAAGCTGCCCAGGGTGAACCCAGTCAGATGGGAGGGGTACAAAAAATAAATTATTACTTCCTCAACATTCAAAATGTGCCTGCTGGTCCAAATAGGTTGGCAAACGCCCTGTTGTAGAGCACTGGCGGAGCCACGAGGCGAACCGAGCTCTGGCTGGGGCTATTCAGAAAAGGACAACAACTCCGCCGCCATAGGGCTGGCCCACTCACCCCGGAGCATGGTGTTTTGGTGCTTGGCTGTGCAGATCAGGCGTGTGATCCCCTCAATTACTTGGCTCTTCGGTTCCAAGTCCTTCTCTTTGTTTTTCTTAGTCAGGAACATGACTGCCAAAAGAGAACCATTCGAGATTCAACAGATGTCCACACAGTGAAATCCTATTGCTGAGAAAGCACCGGGAAAGTTTCGTGCCCCTTTCCACAGTGCATGCAAAGAGTCTGCCCATGAGGACTAGAAGCACAGTTTCCAAACTCCCCCCCCCCCTGCCCCACAGACCAATTTGCTGGGGGTTTTGCCAACCCACTTACCGATTTTTCTGCCTGAGGCGGCAGTTGTGCGGCTAGATGCGTTATGATTCTCAATTGTGTTTTTACGGCTTCTTTTATTTCTTACATATTGCATTTCATCGTATTACATTTTGAATTCCGTGAAATTTGAACCGTGATAAAATAAAATGAAGTGCAATGTAAGAAATAAGAAAAGCAATTACAATGCAATTAAAATGTAATATATGCATTGTGTGGAACGTTCCGTTTCCCGTCTTCAACCACAAATCCATTGGCATGTCTTGGCCCACCTGAGTGGGATCGCTAGTAACTTTGGACTAAAAGGCTCTTGGGCTAGTAGGAAACTAATCAATGCCAATAGTAAAATAATAGCAACAAACAAACGAGCAGGCTGAGCTGGTATAGGCAGACAACAAATAGCTGTGATGCTTCTGGGGAAGATTACCTTTCTTATTCTTCTCCTTGGTGACCACAGTCATGGCCATGGTGTTGGGGGCGGTCAGCTCCCCGGGGCCAGGGATGCGGCTGACCTGCAGGGAGCGGAAATTGCTCTTCAGGGTGTTTTTGATGCCTGTCTCCCGCTTCTCAGCCTCTTTCCTCTTCTCTGGACCCTGCGCTGTCCAGTAATCGACCTGCAGGCCCATCACCTCCACGCCAGGACTCAGGTTGCTGGGAGGAAGAGGGGAAACAGAAGCTGCAACCAAAACAGACCCTGAGCCAAGCTAGGCGAGCAGCAGAATCATAGGATCATAGAGTTGGAAGAGACCACAAGGGCCATCCAGTCCAACCCCCTGCCAAGCAGGAAACACCATCAAAGCATTCCTGACATATGGCCGTCAAGCCTCTGCTTAAAGACCACATGGCATAGCTCAGGCTGGACTGTACCACCCCAGGTTCTGAGGGGGACAGAGGTGGAAGTGTACCACTTACCCAGCTCCCGAGAGCCCGCTGCTGACCGATGGAGAGGGCGGAGGGGTACCCACCACCTCCTTGGTATAGGGGACGCCTCCGCCAGATGGCGACGATGAGCTGAGCAGCGAAGTGGTGCAGATGGTCACATCGTCAGAATCAACTAAGGAAAGGGGGGAAATGGACATATTATACCAGGGGAGATCATGGCTTGTGGCATTTTAACTTTCATCCAATTCAGGATGCTTCCAGATGACCCGTTTCTTGAGTACAAAGTTTGGGGGAAGCTTAAGACAATTGTCTTAGACATTTACTAAGCATTTGTTCTGAGCCCAGCCACCCAGCCACCAGATTCCACCAGCACACAGGAGGAGGATCTGTGCAAGATGCAGGCAGGGTGGGAGACCAGAGCCAGGCTGTCTTGGCCATAGCCTCCGGGCGCCTGGCTCAGTGCCTTTTTCTCACCTGAGGTGCTAAAGGACTGCTCCACAAGGCCCACCTTCACCACCTGCCAGGGAACAAGGAGAAAAGCCTCAGTCAGTATCCAAGGACTTGCCAAGAGCCAACTTTCCATGCCAAGGAGCAGCTAACACAGCCTTCGTCGTGCTGGCAGGGGATGATGGGAGTTGTAGTCCCAAATGTCTGGAAGGTGCCAGGCCGCCAAAGGTTGAACCAACACCTCACATGACAGTGACTGTGGCTTCCTGCCAAACTACCTCCTCCCTTGCAGACCACCTTGGGGAAGGGGAAAGGAGAAGGGCGAGGGTTTGTCTGAGCGATCTAGTGCCCCCGCCCCCAACAACAGCACTCACCCCGACAAACGGCACAAACTTCTGGCAGGAATCCTCGTCAGGGCTGTGAAATGGAGCAGAGGCAATTAAAAGCTGCAAACCCCCCCCCCTTCCTGGAAAGAATCCTTGGCCTGGAAAGGCAACTGCGGAGAAGGGGGTAGCTCATGCAACCAGCAGGACTTCCCATCATCCTTTGCTCACCATCCTGAGCTGCTGTACCCCCCACCCCGAGGTGACGCTTCATCCAGGCTATTTTGTTCCTGTTCTTGTTGACGTGTTTCAGCAGTGTGCTGCCTCCCCCCCCCACCCCCGCCCCACCTCCAGCCAGCAAAGAGTTATAAACAAGCAGCAGTTCTGAGAGAGCCAAAGCGATGATGTCTCATCTTTAGGATGGGACGGGGTGGGTGGGCGAGGGAAGCAGGATAGACTCCTCTGCCTTGCGCAGCAAAGCAACCCCACCCCCCGGCCACCCCAAATGCTGAGCACAGGATCACACGGTGTAAGGGAAGGTTGCAGGAGGGAAGGAGTAAGACATGGAGCACAGGGACAGATGCGCTTAAGAGGCTCAGGAGGAAGTGGGGGGGTCTTTTCTTCCCTCCCTACCCCAACATGCAACCAGGAACAGGCAGCAGCTCTTGTCTCACACAAGGCAGAAGACGGGGGTTGGGGGGAGAGAGAACGGAAGGAGGAGTCAGCTCTGTTCCTGGACAAAGAGGAGACGGACAGACACCGGGGAAGAAGGGCAACACTGCAGCAAGCCACAGTTCCAATACCTGATATAAAAATCAAAATAGAGGCTTCTTTTCCTTGAATGCCAAAACAAACAAGAAACAAAACAAAACCAAGAAGAGGGAGAGGCGTAAAGAACTGCTGGAACGTAAGCGGTCACTAGATGACGGGCGCCGGGAGGTGACACGCACACACACAGAAGTGGTGTCCGTCTGAATGGCGGCTTTGGGGAGGAGAGGGGTGCAGAACTCTTGAGCGGCAGGGGGAGAAGCTTCTTCTGGCTGAATCTGAGCAGCCACTTGAGCTTGTGAACTGAGTCAGAAGTAGGGAAAGAGGGATGTCTCCCTCAAGACACACCTGTTTACTCTGGCCTTGAGACACCTGCAATGTTTGCGTTTTGGGGCCCACCCTATTTATAGGATCATAGAACTTCAGAGTGCGAAGAGACCTAGGCCAACCCCCTGCAAAGGAGGAATCTCAACTAGATCACACAGGGCGGATGATGGAGACAAAGGAATGCAACCCTTGGGCTAGAAAATGGCCCCCACCCCCTGGGTTTATGGCTTGCCCTTCGCTGGTATCAGTACAGATTAGGGGTGGCCTATACAACTGTGCAATAGGAAACAAACCCAATAGTAAACAAACAGCTATAGCTATCCCTGTGATTGCCATCTGTTTCGACTGTTTTTAATGCTCCACTTGGCAGCCACACTGAGGCCTGAAGGTGATTAAATGAATTTAACCATAATCATAACAAAAATGTAGGGATTGTCATTTGGCTCCAGATCTTATCAGGTGCATGCTTTTAGGACCCACCTTTTTGCATGATTGTAAGTTGTTTTGAAGTTTCATGTTTCACATGTTTTAATACTGGTAACCCACCCTAGGATCTTAGGATAGAGGTTGGGTAATTTCATGATCCTCATCCTCATCCCCCCCCCCACAATTAAAGACCCACATCCTTCTGGCCCCAGCCCATTTGCCTGCACCCTCTTCTCTCTGGGTCCAAACTGCACAGTGACCCCAAAGAAGAGGGAGGCTCTTGCTTAGTTAGAGGGAGAGGGAAGCCAGGGTGGGGTGGGTGTCCTGCAGAGGGGCCAAAAAGAGAAAAGAGGTGGTGGTGGAGGGGAGACAGCTACATAAAGAGAAAGAAAGGCCAAAGTTGTTTGGCCAGCCCAAAACATCTGTAGAGCATCAGACTGGGAAAGGCTGTCTTCTTACATGCTGGCAAACCATCTTTATTTACAGAATCATTCCATTTCATCCAGTAGCCTAAACGGAATTGACTGGGATGGTTCTGTAAAACCTGGCACTGGTGAATTGGACTACTGGCTGGGCACCGGATTTGGCAGAGGCTGCTGTCAGTACACATAATGTCTTACAGCACCAGGGGGGTTCTGCCTCTCTTCCATCCTCGGCCGACGGCCCCTTGCTGAGGCCCAGGCAGATACTGAGCTGTGCCAACTTCTGGTGCCAGGCTTGGCAGGCACCATTGGGTTTTGTTGGGAGCTGCCCAGAGAGGCTGGGGAAACCCAGCCAGATGGGCGGCATATAAATAATAAAATTATCATCATCATTATTATTGGGTTTGTTTGGGGTTTTTTTTATGACAGTCTTACTCAGATGCCCTGGCAGACCTGCACTCTCCCATGTAGATGACAACAGCACACCCAGAGTCCTCTCCACCTGATCTTGGGATTTAGTAGGCTGGTGCTGGAGCTGGTGCCACAGTTTTCACGCTTTTGAAGAGCATTTTCCGCATCTAACACACACAGCTTCTGGAAAACACCCCTCCCCCGCCGCTGCCGGAATCAATTGCCCTAAAGCTGCTACACTTTGCAGCGGGTTCCAGAATATGTACTCTGCTTTACGCCAACATTGGCCAACCTTGGATCCCTGGATGTTGTTGGACTCTGATTCCCATCAGCTCCAGCCAGCATGGCCAACAGTCAGGGATGATGGGAGTTGGAGTCCAGCTACAGGCTGGGGAAGGTGGATCTACCCTCTTTCTAACTGGGACTCTGGCTGAGGCTGATGGCATTTGAAGTCCAATAACAATGGAGGTTACCAGCTTGCCGAAGGACTGAAAACTACTTGTAGGCTAGTTGCCAATGGAGTACTAAACCATCTATTTCAGAGGTCGGGAACCTGCGGCCCTCCCCTGATGTGCTGGACCACAACTCACATTGCCTGGGACTGATGGGAATATGACACAGCTACAGGGCCCTTGGGCTCCTCACCCATTGGGCCAGCCCAGAGCGCAGTGGGGACAGGCTAGCCCAGAGCTTTCAGGTCACCATGGATGACCGCTTCTTAAGTCGACCACTGCAGACCCTTCCCTGCCCTGCCCCAACGCAAAGCAACCTCTTGCCCCAGCCTCGGTTTCCCAACAGCTGCATCTAGTCGCACAACCACGAGCTTGCGCTAACTTTGTGAAGCGCCTGGGCACATTGTATGGCAGCCGGTGGGCAAGCTAGCTGCACACATGCGCTGCTGTGACGTAGCGTTACACCTCCGGCATCCGCCGCTGCAGAAAAGCCAAACCCTGTGCAAAGCGAAGCTCTGGAGTCTGCACACAAAATATCGTGCCAAATTCTGCACATGGCGGCCGCTGCAGTTGGCCACCCTTGCTGTAGGGCCTGTTCTGATGCCAATAATGTGATCGCATCGAGAAAGCATCACCAAACAACTGATGAAGCATAATGAAGTGTAAATGGTCCAGTAGATATCTACCACTAATGCACTGTTGTTGCATCAATTACATGTTGCCCATGCCTGCAAAAAACCAAAACCCGGCTCCTTGAGCTTCATTGACCATATTTGGCCAGGTCCAAGGTCTAACTTAGCGGCAAGTGAAACTACTGTAAGTGGATGGTGGAGATACACTGCTCAGAAGCCAATGCCCATTTTGCTTCCACTTGAAGGCAGTGCTCCAAGACTCTGAAATGAGTTTGAAGGAGCACCCCTCCCCCCCCCCGTTTGAAGGATATGAAGTTCCCCTGTGCCCAAAACTCAGAGACTTCCCTGCCTGGCTGGGGCGTGGTGACACCCATCGCAAGACATGTCCCAGCCCAAACAGAGCCCCTAACCCTGCAGAAGCTCCCGCGGGGAGTGCAGCAAGCCAGCCGTACGTACTGTGTGCCAGTCCCCGATGGCTGTAGGGGCAAGCAGAGAACAGCAGGGCTTGAAGTACCCCACACACCTGAACTGCGGGGGGAGGAAGCACAGAAACAGTACTTGCAATTCCCCCCAAAAACCCACTGACCGGGCCTGCCTTTCTCCTGGCACCTGGTAGAATGTTTTCTTCTCCGCCCCGTGGCAGAAGAGCTGCCTGTTCCTTCTGCTCTCAACCCTACTGTGCTTCAGGAAAAGAAAGAGTGGTACTCTGTATGTAGCTTCCGCACCACTACCTGACCCAGCACTATCCCTTGGGAATCTGGGGAAGCAATCATGGCCCATGATAGGGTCCCATGTGGTGTATAAGGTTGATCTAAGTAGCTCTTCCATTTGCCCATGGTATGTGTTTGTTTGTGTGTTTGTGTGTATGAAAGGAAGATGGCCAAACCTCTTACCTCTTCTGCTTGTAGGTCAACATGGCCTCGGAAATGGGCAACTGGTGGGACACATTGGCGCCAGTGATGAACTGGACGACCCGACCCGGGACATCCACTGTGTCTGGAAGGAGGAGGCGAGTGGAAGAGTTAGACAAGGCAGAACATCCTCAGGGAACAAGGCCCCTGCCCCATCCCACCCTGCTCCTCCCCAGGGAGAAAGGCCTGCTTTGTCCTATATTGAAAGAGTTTTGGCAGAAGGTAACTGAAACTATCAACAGAACTGTACGGAACAACCTTACATTTACACAGCAAAACATCTTCTTGAACTATATACCCAGCACACTGAACCTTACAAAAGGACAATACGAGTGGACTCTCCGTGCCCTGACCGCAGCAAAAAGACTGCAAAATAAAAATGCAGCTTCCTTCTACGATTGGATTGAAGACGTATACAAACTTGCAACAAGTATGAACAACTTGCATATAAACGCAGACTTGCCATGGACAAATTCCATGGTATTTGGAATCCATTCTTGCAAATACTGTTATAGGTTTAAGATCTGGTGAAGTACAATAACAACTTTGTAAAATATACAGTTTTGGTTCCCCCTCCCCCCCTTTACTTTCCCTTCTACACGGGTTCTATTTCTCTTTTTCTCTCTCTTATCTACGTCTCACATATAATTACGTACTTTTTGAATTTTCAATGAAGATGTTGCCTTTAAAAAGGCCTGCTTGGACTATTTACCTGAGCTAGGGGGCTCAATTCTGCTAAACAGCTCTCTCCACGCTGCATCCAGGAACAAGGTGCTGTACCTGTTGTCCACAGTGCCAAGGTACTTGGCCACAGGGTGAGAGCCTGGGAACGACACAGAGGAAAAGGAAGCATTTTTGTAAAACAAATAAATAAATATACGACGCTGGAGAAGGCGAGGAGAGCAAAGCTCACACTGCCTTAGGGAGCTGTGCCAAAGGGCAAAATCCTGTTTCGCCTGGTTTGCCTCCACTCTTTCCAGCCCATCTTTTTCTTTTTCCAGTTGGAGAGGGACGTTCTCACAGGTCAACCAGGGTGGACATCCTAGCAGGGAAGACACAGTGGCCTTCCAGGACAGCCACATACCCCGACCCCGACCCCCGTGGCAAAGCTCTTACCCAATGGCACCACGAGGAAACGGAGATAGTTGAGCCAGTCCGGGGTCTTGCCGGCTAGCTGCTCCACAAAGAAGCGCAGGACGATGCTCAGGTAGCTCTGGTCCCCTGCGATGGCCACTTTCACTGGGGGAGGCATGTGGGAATTACAGTTACAGCTGCCGGAGGAAGAGAAATGCTGAGGGATTCACAAAGAAGCAGCCCCCCGGAAAGAGCAAAGCCAAACTACTGACCCCACCCCTGGCGCCTCACTACTCCCCTGCCATCACAAAGCCTAGAATCTACCACCCGTTGGACAAAACCAGGGGCAGTTCCATGCGAGTGGGAAGGAGGGGGGCAGAGAAAGGGGTGGCAGAAGGAAGTGGGGGTGACACAGAGAGAGAGAGAGAGAGAGAGAGAGAGAGAGAGAGAGAGAGAGAGAGAGAGAGAGAGAGAGAGAAAGAGAAAGAAAGAGAAAGAAAGAGAAAGAAAGAAAGAAAGAAAGAAAGAAAGAAAGAAGGAGGGAGAAGGGGTGGCAGAGAGAGAAAGTCTGCCCTGCCCAGTGTTGTCTCTGTCTCTGCTCGCTACCTGGAATGAATGATTAACACCCTGACCTAATAGCTGCAGAAACATCAGTGCACTAATCCTTCTACCGTGTTTCTCACATTTTAAGACACCGTCTTATAACTTTTTTCCCTCAAAAAAACACTGGGTGGCTTATTTTCAGGGAATGTCTTGTTTTTATTACGTCAGGAGCAGTGCCCCTCTTGCTCCCTGGCTCCCTGCGGGGCAGGATTCTTGACTGAAAGAAAAGGACGGGCAACAGCCACCACCAAACTCCGTGAGAGGGAGTCTGAGGGAAGGGAAGTGTGTGCGTCCCTGGCCCAGCCCTCTCTCCCCGGCCCTGGGATGTTCGTGAGGGAGGGAGGGAGGGAGCTCCTCCGAAGGGCTGCTCTCTCTCTCTCTCTCCTCCCAGGTGGGGACTCACTTAATAGCAATCTGCTACACTGGAGCTTCTTAAATTTAAACCAGTACAGTATAATGGAATCTATCTGTGTGATGCAGTACGTATAGCAAATAAGGATCTCTACCAGCCAGCCCAAGACTTAAGAGCGAAAGTTCCAACAATGTAGCACTTTGTAGCACTGATAGCAAAGAGGCTACCGGCTGATAAGAGATACTGTAGAAAACAAGGCAGTTGAGCAGCAATTAAAATGGTAAATGGTAGCAATTGTAGCAATTGAGCCAGCAGGAAAGCGGGGTGAGATAATCTGCTGGTCCTAACTGCTTCTCTTACCCACAAAATGTTAACTTTTAGTAGCTCCTAAACAGCGAGAAGCCACCGGCAGCGATCCCGGTACCAGTAAAAATCCTTAAAGGGGCAGCTCTACAGACAAGCAATAGAAAGAAAAAGAATCCTCACTTTTTAAAAGGTTTTTAAAAGGGGGGAAGGTGGGGGGAAGCGAGAGGTGGGCTCTGTGTGTGTGTGTGTGTGTGTGTGTGTGTGAGAGAGAGAGAGAGAGAGAGAGAGAGAGAGAGAGACACGCAGGGGAGAGAGAGAGAGAGAGAGACGCGCACACAGAGTCTCTCCCTAAAGGGGAAGGCAGCGTCTTCAATCGCCCCTCTTTTCTTCCTCCTGTTTCATCTCCTCCCCACCGCAAATGCCACTTTTCTCCTCTTCACTCACACAGCCTAGCTAAAAAAAAAAAAATCGAACGGGAGGGGAAATCACGAGTCTGCAGCAACCAGCAGCTATGGCTCTTCGGTGCATTTTTACAAGCTTTTAAAAGAAATACGTGTCTTTGGAGCGACAGCAAAATGGGGAGAGATTTTTAGGGGGGGGAGTTTGCTGGCGGGAGGGGGGAAGGGTCTATCACTATGTCTTATTTTCGGGTTATGGCTTATATCGCACAATTGCTTAGAAATCCTGCTATGTCTTATATTATGCCTACGTCTTAAAAAAGGAGAAACACGGTATTTACCAAAAAAAGCTCATATTATCGCAGGAACCAGACTTCACACAGACACCAAAATCTCTTTCAAGGTCCATTTCTTATCCAGGAACCACAGAGATAAAGATGCAGTCTTCCCAAAACGAAGACTTCATCCTCTTTCCTTCAAGTCAGTAAACACATACTGTAGTTCAAAGGACTTCTGAACTACATTACTCAGGAAACTCCCTCTCCACAAACTATAAAGTCCATATTTTCAATGGCTGGCCAGCTCACGGCTTCAATGGGACCCCCTCTTCGCTCCTCAAGAACCTCAAGGATCAATCCTATAGTTTGCTGGACCATGCTGAGCGAAGCTGTTCCCTTGCCAAGCACAGGGATCTGAAGCGTAGAGCTTAGCACTTGCAGAAGGCTCAGATCTCTGTTCTGTGCCTTTGAGTCCCATTTGCTTCAAGATCAGGTTTTCCTGCATTTACTTTCCAGGCTTTTTTGGGGGGGGGCGGGTCATCAGACGCTCTGTTTACAGATTTCAAGGTGTGGGTGCCTAATGGTTGCTGCCCACACATGTGTATCCTTGTGGTCTGGTCAGCATCCATATATTCTCGTTTTATTTCCGTGTAGCAAACCAATCTTTTCCTACATCCTGGCGTGACGCGTTCTTTATAAGGGTTAAAGGCACACAGGCGTTTTTCATGGACACAGGTACTAACTCAACACAGAAGATGCCAATCCTCCTGGAGAGCTGCATGATGAGTTCATGCATGCCTGAGCATTCAGACGCATCCTCCTAGCAGTTTGGGCGGCTGCAACCCCTGCATACATCAATCCCCAAAGTCCTTTCCTCGGGGTCCGCCTGGAAAACCACCGTGGGGCACGCAGGCCCTGGTTTGTTGCTGCCCACCGGCAATACTCACTATCTCTGGATGCGAGAGACGATGGTGTTGAAAGCGGCCTGCACATCCGCCATGGAGCAGGTGGAGACAATGGGCTGCTTGTGCTCTTGCAGCTGGTCGCACAGATACTGCCGAGAAGAAACCAGAAATAGGAGGCAGGAACGGGATGAAGAAGACATGCAAACTCTTTGCAAAATAACTGGGCGGGGGGGTACCAGAGCCCTCCCCCAAATCCAGGAGTCGCCAACATGGTGCCCTCTAGAACAGGGTCCCCAAACTAGGGCCCGGGGGCTGCATGCGGCACAATCGCCTTCTAAATCCAGCCCATGAATGGTCCGGGAATCAGCATGTTTTTATATGAGTAGAATGTGTCCTTTTATTTAAAATGCATCTCTGGGTTATTTGTGGGGCCTGCCTGGTGTTTGTACATGAGTAGAATGTGTCCTTTTATTTAAAATGCATCTCTGGGTTATTTGTGGGGCCTGCCTGGTGTTTGTACATGAGTAGAATGTGTCCTTTTATTTAAAATGCATCTCTGGGTTATTTGTGGGGCATAGAAATTTGTTCATTTTTTCCCCCAAAAATATAGTCCGGCCCCCCACAAGGTCTGAGAAACAGTAGACCGGCCCCCTGCTGAAAAAGTTTGCTGACCCCTGTCAATGTCGAACTTCAACCCATTGCCCACAGTCGGCATGGCCAATGGTCAGGGGTGATGGGAGTTTAAATTCCAGCAACATCCAGAGGAGCCACAGGTTGATTTCATTTATTCGTTGGCTTTATTTGGGAATTTTATGTACCGCTTCATCGTTAGCATTTCTAAGGTTCCCCATTCTGACTTAAGGCCCAGGTTACTTGAAGGAGTGTCTGTGCTCATATGAACCTACCCACACTTTAAAAATCAGCTGTGGAAACAAACATGTAGCCACTGAAGTTTCCAGGTAGGTAGTGCTTCCAGCTGAGGGTTTTTAACACAGTGGCACCTCGGGTTACAGACGCTTCAGGTTACAGACTAACCCAGCTAACCCAGAAATAGTACCTCGGGTTAAGAACTTTGCTTCAGGATGAGAACAGAAATCGTGCTCCGGCGGCACGGCGGCAGCGGGAGGCCCCATTAGCTAAAGTGGTGCTTTAGGTTAAGAACAGTTTCAGGTTAATTCCGGAAAGAATTATGTTCTTAACCCGAGGTACCACTGTATTGTAAGAGGGTGGTTCAAATACTGTATTGCAAATGGGTCATTGGCAGCAGTTGGTTTTTTAAAATTATTTAACAGTAGGCTTTTATTGGAAAATTGGAGGAGGGATAGGGGGCTGACATTTTGATGCCAATTATATTGCAGGGATGCAGCATTTTATTTTATTTTTGCATGCATGAGGAGCGCTCATCCCACAATAAACACCCATCTGGAAGCACCCCAAGAGCTCAGGGCCTCTGCTTCAGATCAGTTGGGCTCAGGGTGTTTCTCCCAGTTTATTCAGATGAACTAAGCCTCCTTAGTTTTCTTGAGCTGGTCCCTTGCTCAGGGACTGTTCCCTGGAGCCTCTAGCAACATTTGCAAAGCTCTGGCTTAATGTCCAAATAATAATAATAGAGGATGAGGGAGCTGAAAACTCACTGAAAAGGGCTGTGGCTCAGGGGTAGAACACATGCCATGGCCAAGAAGAGGGCCCAGGTTCAATCCCTGGTATCTCCAGGTATCTCCAAAGAGCTGCTTCCAGTGTGCATATTGCTAGACTCCGACTCCCATCATTCCTGACCACTGGCCCTGCTGACCTCTGGGAGCTGGAGTCCAACAAGCACTCGAAGGGCATCCAGCTGGAAAAGGCTGGCTTTAGAGGCATGCAAGATGCAGCAAGGTGGTACCAAGGCTTCCCTGCCCATCTCCAGGGCTCCCCTTACCTGGCCTTGCCACTCGGCTATGTTCACCAGGATGATGCTCTCGGGCAGCTGCTCATCCGAGACCAGGATCTGGTTGAGCTGATCATACACAGACTTTCGGGGCACCTGCAATAGCACAACAGAGGAGCAGTCACAGACTGCCATGGAACCCACAGCCACCCTTGAGTTGGCTACGCAAAGAGCGTCCTAGAGGATGGCAAAGGCAGGTAAGACCTCGTGGCCCCAGTGGTGGCTGTTGTCCATTGGGACTGGTAGGGCTGAAGGCGAGGAGACTACCAGCAGGTGGCGCCACAGCCAATGATAGACAGAATCACTTCCTGACCGGCTGTTAAGGACAATGGGGTAGTTTCCCTTTGCCCCTAATGGACCAACCTTCACTACCTGGCCCCTTTCTGATGCCAGGAGCTGCCAATGACTGATTCTTTTAATCTCAGAGCTCCACCAACCCACCCCTTTATTATTATTACTATTACTAGTATTATTATATTTTTAATCGGCATTTTCCCATAATACAGTAAAATTGCAGTTACAAAAGATACAAAAGGAGAAAAACAGAAGAAGAAAAGAAAGGGACAACAGAAAGAAAGGGAAGAAAGTGAAAGAAAGAAAGAAAGAGAGAGAGAGAGAGAGAGAAAGGAAGGAAGGAAGGAAGGAAGGAAGGAAGGAAGGAAGGAAGGAAGGAAGGAAAGGAAGGAAGGAAGGAAGGAAGGAAGGAAGGAAGGAAGGAAGGAAGGAAGGAAGGAAGGAAAGAAGGAAGGAAGGAAAAATCCCTTCTCCCCCTACAAGCCACTCCCCCCACCCCACTGCCTGACCTGGGTGCCCTGCCGTGAGTCTGGGGAGCTCTCGCTGTCCAGGCTGCTGGTTCGATCGCCCTGGCCCCTGGAGTTCTGCCTGTCCTTGACGGACATGCTGCGCGGCCGCCACAACTGCTTGTTCTCAACTTTGCTGAAAGGCAAAAGTCGTCAAAGTGATACAGAGGAAGCTGGACCCGGCGGGTGGCAAAAAAGGAAGCCTGCCAGGCGACTGAGCAGCCGCCACTAGCTGCAGCAGGAAAGTGACAGGTCCAGACTCAGAGAGACCCCACTGGGTCCCAGACATTTCCGGGGTGGGGTGGGGTGGGTTCCTACATGGATTCAGAGAGCAGGGAAGAGCCACCATGCCTCCAAAGATCACCTTTCCCTGCTTTTAGTATTTATGTGCCAACCTAGGACTGGAAGGGTCTCCAAGGGAGACATTCTTGGTGGATGCCTGTCAAATTAATTAAGTTACAATTCATTGCTTTTTAGCTCTTTCAAGATGCTTCCACGCAAGGTGTTTTAACTCAGAATTGCTGTGCTTGTTCACTCACTTTCCCCCTGAGCATCCAGACTGTGCCATTATCAAGGCGCTACTCTTGTAGTGTCCCCTCCACCAGGCTCTGTTCCTCTTCCATCCCCATTCAGAGCACTGCGACCACAGCCGGTTTGCGGTCCTCTGAGCACTTCAGTTGCGCAGCCTGGATTTGCCGGCATGCGACAGAATCCCACCCGCCAAACAGGGACAGGCCAGCAGCCGCTGTTCCGCACGAGGCCAGCCACCAGCCACAAGAAAGAGGCCTTCTTTACCTGGGAGAAACAGTGGCTGGGAACTCCGGCTTGCTGCCGCTGCTCAGCTGGGCCAGCCTGTCCACGCTGCTCTCCTTCAGGACTGTCTCGCCTGGCCCTCCTGGGCAGGGTTCATCAACCTCCAGCTCCTGAGGGGATGCACAGAAAGTCTTTCCTCTTTCATTCTTTGGTAACATCAAATAGCTAGTTTACCAGGCCAGCCTCTTCCCCTGCCTGACTGACAGGAGCAAGCCAGCTTCTTTTCCCTTGGGCAGGTACCCCTGGGCAAAACGTGCAGAGCAGAGCCAGCCCTGGAAAAGAGCTCTGTTCCCACCCTCTGCCCCCCAAGTAGCAGATCAGCTTCAGCTAGAAATTGGGCATTTGGTGTCCCTGGCCACTCTTCCGGCAGAGATCCGCCAGGCGTCCTTGCTTCTGACTTCCAAGAGCAATTTGAAGACCCTCTTATGCCTGTACAAGCTTTCGTGATCAGCCGTTCATGTTAACGATTGTTTTGTGTTGCTTTTATGTTGCTTTATGTTTCAGCGCCCCTATGAGAATTTTTGTATACCTCACTTTTTCTATGTGTTTCACGTTTCATCTTTATGACTGCTGTTGTAATAAATAATCCGTCATAAAAGTTATTGCACTACATTCTTTGTTAAATTATCTTTCCATTGATATATAATTTTATGGTATTACTCCCCCAAAAAAGTGGTGCTTTGAGCCATCAAACCTCGGAAATACACTTTCCCCAAATGGATTTCCACAATTTTGGCCACTAGTGTACATGCATGTTGCCATGCGCTGTCTTCCTATGGCATATGAGCAGTAGCACATAAACGTATGAAGCAGATGCCGTTTAAACCGTGGCGTTTTCTCCCACCAGAAGTCGTGACGGCCACCGACTTTGACGGCTTTAAAAGAAGATCAGACAAATTCACAGAGGATTAAGGCTACCCATGGCTCCTGGCCGCAGGGGCGTACCCAGGATAAAAATTAGGGGGGGCAAGGGGCGGGGGCAAGGGGCGGGAGGGGCCACAGTGGGAATGTGGGCGAGGCTACGTTGCCTGCGCCTCCCTGGTCTTCCGAGGAGGCGGCCCCAGGCTCCCGCTCCTGGTGCGAAGCTCCAGAGGTGCGCGGGGAACGCGAGCCTGTGGCTGCCTCCTCCGCTTACGCTCCCCACTCCTGCTTAGCGCTCCTCCGCTTACGCTCCCCGCGCGCCTCTGGAGCTTCGCGCCGGGAGCGGGAGCCTGGGGCTGCCGCGCCTGCGCCCCTCAGCCTTCTGCTTCTAGGGGGGGCAATTGCCCCCTCCTGCCCCCCTGCCTACGCCCATGCCTGGCCGCCACGGCTCTGTTCTCCTTCCAGGGCCAGAGGCAGTGGGCCTCCGAATGCCCACTGGGGCGAGCGTGTTGCCAAGCTCAGGTCCTGCTTGGGGGGGCCACGAACAGAATGCTGCAGGAGATGGGCCATTCATCGGCCTGATCCAGCAGGCAGCCTCTTCATATATTCAGGGCTGGTGTGAGATCCAGTTCCCAAATACATGTGAACTGCTGGGAACAGGTGGCCAATATGAAGATTGCCATTCCTGTATACAGATAGAATCACTGAGTTTAGCCTGGAGAAGAGAAGGTTAAGGGGTGATACGATAGCCATGTTCAAATATATAAAAGGATGTCATATAGAGGAGGGAGAAAGGTGGTTTTCTGCTGCTCCAGAGAAGCGGACACGGAGCAATGGATTCAAACTACAAGAAAGAAGATTCCACCTAAACATTAGAAAGAACTTCCTGACAGTAAGAGCTGTTCAGCAGTGGAACTTGGTACCAAGGAGTGTGGTGGAGTCTCCTTCTTTGGAGGTCTTTAAGCAGAGGCTTGACAGACATATGTCGAGAATGCTTTGATGGTGTTTCCTGCTCGGCAGGGGGTTCGACTGGATGGCCCTTGTGGTCTCTTCCAACTCTATGATTCTATGATTCTATGAGTTGTAGAGTTGGAAGGGACCCCGAGGGTCATCTAGTAGTGCAATATGCAGCCGTGCCGTACGGGGAATCGAACCTGCAACCTTGGCGTTGCCAGCACCACGCTCTAACCAGCTGAGCTATATGCCCCAAAGAAGGGCAGTGTAAAATGAGCAAAGCCTTGCCCAGAGAGGACTGATAATCACGCTGGACTCACCATAGCCGCCGTTTCCATGGCACCCTCGTCTTGGGCGCGAGGGACACCCACTTTCCGCTTCTCTGCTTCTCCCTAGGCGAACGGGGACAGGCGGGGAGGCAGTGGAGGTGGGGAGAAAAGGAGTGAGAATAAAAGTTTGAATAAGTTAGTGGATAGGACCTCCGATTCAAGCATCTCCAAGAAGAGAGCGGAAGCAGGTCGGTGCTGAGCACAGGGAAAACAAAACCCTTCCAAAACACACTTTGCTTGGTTTAGGCGCCCCAGGAGAGAAGCAACATGGCGGCGGAGGTCAGGGGGTAGGGAAGCCCGACGCCCAGCATTGCAGGGACCAGGGTGACCCCAGCGGCTGAGCCGGTAAGTCCAGTTAACCCACCTCTCCTATACTGTGAAAAGAAGCAGCTTATCCAGGAAAAGACAGGGGGTGGGGTGGGGAAAAGGAGGAAGAAATGTAACAGGGATTGCTCTCGACAGCATGCCAGTTCTGGAACGATGGCAGGGGTGGGGAGCCTGAGGCTTTCCAGATGTTGTTGGACTACAACTCCCATTACCCATGCAAGATGCAAGCTGGGGCTGATGGGAGCTGGAGTCCGGTAAATATCAGGTGGGCCACAGGTTCCCCACTGCTGTTCTGCGGGGGGCAGGCCCAGGCAGACAGGCTGCTAGCAGGGGGGAAGAGGAGGAGGAGGAGGAGGAGGAGGAGGAGGAGGAGGAGGAGGAGGAATAACTCACAGGGCTGCCCGACTCTCGCTCCTGCCCCTTTTGGCCGTGCAGACTGCTGATCTCAGTCTGGGAACCAGAGTGAGAGACGCCCTCAAAGAAGCGCCTGCAGGAGAAACAGACGGACAGACGGACGGACAGACAGAGAGACAGACGGACAGAGAGAAAGAGAAATGAGGGAGAAGTGAAGTCACCATCACCCGCCCCGCCTCCTGGGCTTAAACCCCTCCCCAGCCTCTGCCCCCAGGAAGCACCACAAGCAAAAAAACCCGTCACCAGAGCCCTGGCCTGACATGGACACACAAAGACAGTTGCGGGGGGTGGAGGGAGTGGTGGGGCCCAATGAGCAGCGTGAAAGCAAGTCTTTACCTTCGAGGCAGAGAAAGGACACCGCAAGAGCAAAGCACCTGTTTCCAGGTAGAAAAAGTCACATCCTCTCCGTTCCACTAAACTGGGAATCTGCTATAGGTCAGGTCAGATCACTGGTCCATCTATTGGCTACACCCAGGGGTGGGGAACTTCAGGCCCAGGGACCAAATGCAGCTCCTCAGGCTTCTTTATCCGGCCCAGACCACACACCCTTTGCAACACCACCACCTTTCCCTTCACCATCCTTGCTTTGCGCTCTCGAGTGGTTTTTGCCAGGCTGGAATTTGCACAGAGGTTACATTTGCACATGTCGCTCTATCCACTTTTGCTCCTGCCCCCATCCCTGGCATGCGGCCGTTGAAAAGTCGCCCAGAAGGCAACGCGTCCCTCGGGTTGCGAAAGGTTTGCTAACCCTGGTCTGCGTTGACTTGCAGAGGTTCTCCAGGGTTTCAGGCAGGAGTCTCTCCCAGCCCACACCTGCAGATGCCAGGGAATGAACCTGGAACCTTTTGCATTCGAAGCGTGTGTCCTGCCACTGAGCCACAGCACTTCTCTGAGCAAGAAACTGCAGACATCGCAATAGGATGAGGCTGCTAAGAAGCCCCAGAGAGAGAGGCAAAGGCAAGTGGTTCAAGCTCTGGCCTGGATTTTATAGCCACGCCGCAAGATCTACACCAAGGACACACCTGAGTGCTGTAGAGGCCTCTGCTGTGGTGTCACCAGAGGGGATGGGAACGACTTAGGCTGTGTCTGACTTCAGATGCCTGACACAGCTTCAACAGCTCCCCCCTACCCTATCAGACTGTTCCTGGTGCTTCAGAGCTGCAGCTCTAGACAGTACAGACAAACGTAATGACTGGGGACGTCAAATGTAGGTGAATATGCTGGGAGAGTCACAATTGCCTCCAGGTGAGCAGCCAAGAAGCTTTTCTGGGAGGTTGCATAAAGCCACATTCTCATCCTTTTCCTGCTGGGTCTGATGGCAGGAGATCAGCAGGGATAGCAATATTTCAGAGGTCAAACACTCCACCTAATTGAACACCCTGTTTCACAGGGAAACCAGCTAAGTATAATTGGCTTAATTCACAATGAAATGGGAATGCCTGTGTGCACTGGTGGAAGGGTTTAACTGGAAGATTCCTCGGAAGCTAAATTCAGAGCAAAAAGGGCTCTCTGAGCTGCCTTGATGGGTTGATAATTAATTGTTATTGTTCTCAGGTAGCTCTGGCTGGAGTTTTAACCTTAGATCACATGAGAGGTATTGAATTGCAAATTCGCCATTTTGGAAGGGTGTTGGCTGAAGTCTTTGTTCCCAGGCTCTGCAGGGATGTAAAAGACTCTTCCAGGAGCTGCCTATCCTAAGGAAGGATGCAGTCTGGAATACAGGCTATGGGGAGAGACAGACCTCTATTTCTACAGATGTTGGAATTATTTCATATTTCGTAAGATGCTGAGCCTATGCCTTGGACTGGGATATGTCTTATGGAACGGTTTGGATATTTCATTTGATGTATCTGTTCTGTTTTGAAGAAAATTCTGCAAGTAAAGTTATTAAATAATATCTAATGGGTCTGGACAAGGCTTCCGTTCCAAAAGGAGTCGGTTTTTATGCATCCAGCTGCTTCAAGCTGTGCAACATTAGCATCTGCAATAAGGCCAACCAGACACTTCCTAAAGCTTTACAAGCGCCCCCCAACCCCGCAACTGACTACATAATTGGAGGTACCAATTTGCCATTAGGATCAACGCATAGCCATTGAGTCAACGTATCCTCTGTGAATTTGTCCCATCTCCCTTGAAAACCATCAAAGCCAGTGGTGAGGAACCGACGGCTCCATCAGATGTTGCTGGACTCAATCAGCTTCCAGCCAGCATGGCCCACGATTGAGGATGGTGAGAGCTGGACTCCTGAAACATCTGGCAGGCCATGGGTTTGCCATCCCTGTCCTAAACTGGTGCCCACCACCACATTTTGCAACTACAGAGCCCAGTACTCTTGAATCCACTGCCCAATCCATTACCTTGGTTGAAACCTACCACCCCTGTTCTTCAAACCCATGCACACTTTTCAAAACCTCTGTCCCAGTGTTGGGGACCCTGCGGCTCTCCGGATGTAGTAAAATTGCTACTCCTGTCATAAAATCATAGAATCATAGAGTTGGAAGAGACCACAAGGGCCATCCAGTCCAACCCCCTGCCAATGTCGTGTTGGACCACTGGCCATGTTGCCCAGGGCAACTGGGAATCGGGAGTCCAGACACAGGCTCTCCAGCCCTGCTTCATCATCTCCATCTCCCAAGAGTCTTTTTTCTGAACCCCAAAGTTCCAGAAGTTTTTTATCTTTATCTGCTCCTGCCCTGATCATTTGGTTGCGCTTTTCTGCACCCTTACCTCAGCTCTGTGATGAGAAAGGGGACCTGCGGGATCATAAGAGAATATGAAATACCAATATGTACAGTCATATCTCAGGTTAAGTACACTTCAGGTTGAGTACTTTCAATTTAAGTACTTCGTGGACCCATCTGGAACAGATTAATCCACTTTCCGTTCTTTCAATGAGAAAGTTCGCTTCAGGTCACGTGCGGACTTCCAGAACCAATCAAGTACTTAACCTGAGGTACCACTGTATGTTCTTTCTCTCCACATTGCCCCAGCCTTCCCCCAGCAGAAAACAAGCCATTTAAACACAGCTGCTAAGTGAGGTGGCCAGGCCTATCTCCTCTACCAGGCTCTGAGATGCAATTGTTTCCCCCCCATCTCCCTCCCTGCCCCTCTTCCAAGCGCACACACAAAAGGGCTGCTTCTGAAGCAGGGATGGATGTGATCGTAACGTCCTCCCCTCCCTCGGGCAGCGCAGCCTCTCCAAGGAGGTGCTCTCCTGCTCCATCAATCCACTCCGGTCTCTGGTGGGGCTTACGCAGGGCTCTCTGTCAAGCTTGTCAAATCCAAGGTCAGCCTCAAGTTATCAGCATCTATCACTAAGCTACTTTATAGTCCCAAACCTCCCTCTTTCCCCCTCAGAAAATGAATCAAAAGTGCAGGAGCTGTATGTACCTCATAAGTCATACCCTGCCACTGGGGCACCGTCAAGGAGCCTGGCTTCACCGTGGGAAAGGAAACCAAGGCCGCGAACATTTAAAATGTATTTAAAGCACATTCTAACCTGCCCAAATAGCCTGTTTCTTACGCTGCAAGATGCCCTGAGATCTTTGGATGAAGGGTGGCGTTATGCATTTAATAAGGAAATAGATACCGTAATAAATGCCCGGCACAGAGCTACAATCCATAGCAACTCCTAACAGCTCCCAGGGTTCCTGAAGCTTCCAATGTGTTTTAAATGCATGGTGCGTATGCAACTGAACGGTCTTGTTTTTCCGGCAAGGCATCTGCCTGGGGGATTGTGTCTCCTTTGGGGAAGGAGGAAATGGCCTCCAGAGCACAGGGGAAGAGCTTGCAACCCTACGAGTCTCCCGTTGCTACGGGGCCTGAGCTTCTTGCCTCACCTCCTGTCGGCTCTTACCTCAAGGTGGGCTTTGGAGTGCTGTGGACGCTTTCGTTATCCTCTATCTCGGGGCCGCTGTCACTGTTGTTGCATTCCTCGAGGCTGTCGTAGAGCAGACCCAGGTCCTCTTCCACTTCCTGCGTCTGATCCACTGGGTCAGAATCCAGAACCTGCAGAACCCAAAACACACAGTGGGGTGGGGGGGTAATCTCACATACACCACAAGACCATTTTGAAAATGAATTTCACCACTTGTAACCCCGTCATTCCAAGACCAAAAATTAAAAAAATGAAGTCATCAAGTGTTGTAATCCATTCAGAAAAGGTCGAAGATTACAGATTTTCTAGCATACTCTATTTATGATATTTGTAGCATGAAATATAGGAGGCAAAATACCCCCAACTACTGGGGTGGGGGTGGGGACACACCTCTTAGCTGGAGCTATTTCCTAGACATATTCTTGATTAAATTGTCCCTACAGATTCTCAAACTGGTCTTTACGTCTGGATGTGACGCTTCTCTGTGCAATTGATGTGCTATGGTGGTTCTGAGGTTTTTGCATTTGCAACCTGCGTTTTGTGCTATGCAACAAAATCTAAAAGCAAACAGTGACATTTAAAAATATTAAAGCACTCCGATATCACTTTAACAGTCAGGGATTCCCCCAAGGAAGCTTGAGAATTGTTGTTTATTAAGGGTGCTGACCCCATAGAACTACAATTCCCAGCACCCTTAAAAAAACAACAGTTGCTGGAATTTGGGGTTGGGGGGGGGGAGATACCTGACTGTTAAAGCGGTATAAAAGTGCTTCAAATGTGTGGTGTGGATGTGACTGTCGCTTCCCTCAACATCTTTTATAGGGGTGTGTGGAACCTTAGGCCTCAGGCATGAATGAAGTGCTCTATGCCTCTCTATCTGGTGCTTAGAGTCACATTTCCTTCCCAGGATCCTCCCTTTCCAATAATCCTCCCTGGCCCTTCCCCACAGCCTCATCAAGAGGTTTTTTGCCTAACTGGGAATGTGTCTTTGAACTCAGAGGATGCCTCTTTGCTTGCCTGGCAGCAGGAGGAAGAGATGCGGGTCTTGCAGGTGTGGATGTGAAAACCTCTGATTTCTGCGTGGATGGAATATGTGGCATATTTATGTGCCAAGGTTAGAGCCATCTCCTGTATTCTGCCAATGACACACTCACTGCTGGCCCCAGAAAGCTTCCTTATAAGTTTACGTGGCCCTTGGGACTGAAAGCTGCTCCCCACCAGGGGCGTAGGAAGGGGTGTGTGGTGCACCCCGGGTGTCATCCCGACTACTCCAAGCCCGGCGAGCGGCAAAGTTGCAAGCAGAAAAGCTGCAGCTCTCCTCCTTCCCCTGGCTTGCTGTAGGGGAGGATCGCGGTGCTCTGCCAAGATCTGCCCCCGAGGAGGATCACGCAGCTGCGTGCATTGGCCCTGTGGGCGGATTGGCCCTGCCCCCGGTGCACAGCATGTGTGCCGCTCCGGGTGCCGGAGCACCCAGCTCTACCCCTGCTCCCCACCCATCTGACACCAACAAAGGGGTGCTGGGGAGTTCATCTTCCATCATCTAATTTGAAAAGGCACACTTGCCCGACTCATGAAAGTAATCCTCTTTATAGGTCTTCTGGGCTATGGCAATTTATATTTGTTATAAGCTGCCTTATCCACATTTGTTTTCTGTTATTTGCTTTTCCATCTCGCAATGCATATACTTGTGCTTCAATGAAAAAAAAGTCTTTTCAAAAAATCCAATTACCAGATTCTGTGCCAGGCATTAGATTCCATACCAAATTATCCACACAGGGAGTTTTGAGAAGACAAACAGCTCTGTGTATAGCTACAGAAACAATTGATTCTCGAAGTCACTCCCCGCCCCCCCTCCTTTGAATAAGCTTTTTTACTCCACAGGCAGCTTTTTTTAAAAAAAGTTTTCTCTTCTGAAACACCTTTATTTACCTTTCTAAGGCAGAAGTGCATCATGTTAAAAACAACGACAACAAAACAGCTGGTCATTGCAAAGACTATTTAACTTTAAAAGTGAGTTTGCTTTCTTCTTCCACCCTCCCTGCTCCTTTTCCCTTTAGTGCTGTGCCTTTTTTTTAGATTGTCAGCCTGCTAGTTAGGACTGTCTCATTTCAAATGATTTCTTGTAAGCTGCTCTGGGAGACTTTTTTGGCTGAAGAGAAGGGTACAAATATCCTGGATGAAATAAATAAATAGTTCAAGCTCGAACCAGGCCACAGGGGGGGGGGGATTAAGAGAAGTAGAAAGTGCATGCCTGCAGGATCCTGGTCTGCCCAGGATTCTAAAGCCAGTGGAGTTTGTAGTGCACTCTGCAACACCAGGCAAAAATCAAACAATAATCTAATGAATTTGCGGGGAGGGGGGAAAATCCCTTTTTGCTGCCCTGCAGTATCAAAATGCACACACCCTGACCATAGACGCCCAGAAAGAGCATTTTCCGGCTGTTCAGTACTAGACAACATCACCCAGTCTCCCCTTTCTCATCAATCTCATGCAATCAAACAGATGAAACCTGGTGAGGGTGTGTCTGCTGTGCCCCCTCTGCCCGTCCGGACAGCATCTGCTAAGACCTGCTTGGAAACCCTTAATGATGACATTTTGGTGACCTGAAGCCAGTCCATTAAACCAAGGCCGAAAGGATAAATAAATAATACTGTAAGGGGCAATATATCTGCAGGGTTTTTAATTTCATCCCCCCCTTTTGTTCATAGAAGATGGCATTAAAACAGCATGTTAATGGCATTTGCGGATATTACTAATGATGAAAGCTGTGAATGCTAAGGACGGATTGAAACGATTGTTTTTTTGTTTAAGGGGATCTAGCAAGGTTGAGGGGGTGGGAAGCAAGCAAGAAATAACAAGCATTTTCATGTTGCCAGAGTGGGAGGAGGAAGCAGAGTTAACCTACTTCTCATGCACCAAGCATGGGGTGAGGGGTTCTGATCTTCCTTGTCCCAGTGTAAATCCCACCTGTACTTCAGCTATGAATATACAAAGTGGATTTATACTGGGTCAGGTTAATGGCCCACCTAGGCCAGGATTATCTCCTGCAGCCTTTGCCAACCTGGACCGACAGATGTTTGCAACTACAACTCCCAGTGCTGTCTGGGGCTGTCTGGAGTTGCCATCCACAACATCGGGAGGGCACCAGGTTGCCAAAGGCCGGTCCGCTGCGCAATGCAGAGGTCCTTCCAGAAGAAGTCACCCCAAACGTGGCTGCAAGAGATTCTTTTAAACTGCTGGTTCTGGAAGACCGCACCTTCTGTACTCAAAGCATGCGATCTGCTGTCAGGCTGCGGAGAAGGGAGGCAGGGCCATTCTCTCACCTCTGCAAGAAACCAGCTGCCCTTGGTATACCTGAAGAAATGTCTCCACCTGCATCATTCAGCCCGGACACTGAGGTCAAGCGCCTTCTGGTGGTTTCCTCACTGTGAGAAGTGAGGTTACAGGGAACCAAGAAGAGGGCCTTCTTGGTGGTGGCACCCTCCCTGTGGAATGCCCTCCCATCAGATGTCAAGGAAATACAGTGTTACCTCGCAAGACGAATGCCCTGCAAGATGAATTTTTCGCAAGATGAATGAGTCTTGCGATCTGAAGGTGACTCGCAAGACGAATTCGTTTTATGAAAAATTCGTCTTGCGAATCGCAGTTTTCCATAGGAATGCATTGAAATTTAATTAATGCGTTCCTATGGGCAAAAAAAAGAAAAAGAAATTTCAATGCATTCCTATGGGAAACCGTGATTCGCAAGACGAATTTTTCACAAAACGAATTGACTCGCGGAACGAATTAAATTCATCTTGCGAGGCACCACTGTAAACAACTATCTGACTTTTAGAAGACAGCTGAAGGCAGCCCTGTTTAGGGAAGTTTTTAATGCTTGATGTTTTATCGTGTTTTTAATATTCTGTTGGAAGCTGCACAGAATGGCCGGGGAAACCCAGCCAGATCTGTCTGCAGCAAGGGTTAAATTGGGCGAACAGGGTAGTCCGTGTCAGGTCTGCTGGGCGACCACCCCTTGAAGCTCCTTCTTTCCCATTCCAGCTATAGGCGTCTATAGGTGTCGTCCCTCTGGGAGAGAGGGAGAGCCAGGGTGCCTTCGTGGCTCACAAGGAGACCCTCCCCGGAGCCTGAAGAACGACGTCAGTAAGGGCAGGGGAAGCTCCGAAGAGACTGGAGGTGCAGCCGGACTTTGTTTACTCTGCTCAGCCTCCCCACCTAACAGCTGATGTGTGTGGTGGCACAGAAGCAGCTGCCTTCCCGTGCATCGTCCCAGCCAGTCCCGGAGCGCCAATTCTAGTTGTGGATATTTGGGGATGCCATGTTTTTGGTAGGGGTTGAAGAGGGAGCGGCAGAGAGGGCGTTTAAAGGGTGTTTTATAGAGGATGCTCCCCACATTATGTCAGATAATGGGACCATCTAGCTGAGCAGCATCTACACTGGCTGGCAGCCGCTCTCCCAGGTTTCAGACAGGGAGTCTTTGCCAGTCCTCCCTGGAGATGCCGGGGAACGAACCAGGGGCCTTCTGCGCTCTAAGCAAACGTTCCACCACTGAGCTATCTAAGTCTTCCTCAGCAGGGTCTTGCTCACAGGGTGCCGGCTGCCCAAGAGACAGGTGTTGCTCCTGCAAACAGGAACCTATGTAGGGAGGTGGGAGAGAGAGAGAGAGAGAGAGAGAGAGAGAGAGGAAGAGGAGGGCAGAAAAGAGAAAGCCGGCTGGCCACATGCCTGACAGGGACAGACTCACAGCTTCTTACCTCGTCCGTCACTTTAAACCTCTTCAGCAAGGCAACAAATTTCTGCTTGAAGTTTGGTTGCTAAAATGAAAAGGAAGTTGGGGGTGGGGGTAAACATTTCAATCACAGTGCTAGAGGCTTCTCACTTCCCACCTACCCTGGCTACAGTCCCACACCTCGCTGGCTTCTTTCCCTGAAAACAAAAACCCACTAGCCAAAATAATAATGATTTGGCGGGGGACCCCAAGCAGGCCCAGCTCCAGGTATTTTTGGACAGGCTGTCCCCCCGGCACCAACCACCCCCTGCCCAGTACTTATCACCGCCACCTCCAGAGCTCTTTGCATGGGTGCTGCTGCTGCTGTAGCTGACAGCACCCCAATCCCCACAGTGGCTTATGGGCCAGTTCTCTTGCACTGCCTATTATCAACACTACCTTTCCTCCAGCCTCCCTTTGGAAGCTAGGGACACTGTTTTATACCAAGTCAGACCACTGGGTCCATCTAGATCTGTTTTGTCTGCACTGAGTGGTAGCATCAACTCTCCAGATTTCGGACAGGGGTCTCTCTGCACCCTACCTGGAGATGCCAGGGATTAAACCTAGCGCCTTCTGCATGAAAAGCAGGTGCTCTACCGCTGAACTACGGCCAACGACAAGAACGCAACGTACGACTGCTCAATAAATAATCTGAGCACTGAACAGAACGTGGAAGCAGCCATGGTCTTTGCTTAGGGGACTCGGAATCTGCAAGGCCAGAATATAAGCTTTGGGTGGGAGGATGTCAAGACCCATTATTGCCCCAGCCCTGATAGAGCTGCCACTCTGCTGACAAGCAGCCCTTTCAGCCATATCTAAAAGCAAATCAATGTGGCAGCTGAGTCGTGTGCCCCTAAGTGCTGCACATAAGCAGGCGCACGAGAAGCCTGTCATGTAGACGGCCATTTGGATGGAGGGACGTGGAGGTCAGGAATCAACAGTGGATGGGAGTTTGCATGCATGGGAGGTTTGAAGATGCCGGTTTGCTAAAAAGCAGCTGCCACACAAAGGCACGTGTTAAGAGCATGGGTGGGGGATCTGTGGCCTTTCAGAAACTGTTGGACTCCATCTCCCATTCAGCCCCAGCCAGCATGGCCAATGGTCAGGGATGATGGGAACTGTAGTCCAACAATATCCAGTGGAGAAGACTGTTATATGGGATCAATGAGTTACGCAGCTTGTCCATTGCGCAGATTAAGCACATTTGCTTATTTTGCACAATTTACTCGGCTCCTGCTAATTTTTTTTTTGGGGGGGGGGAATAACTGGAGATGAACTTCTGCTTTCCCTAACCATCAGCACATCTAGCGAAGCTCATCAGGCACAGCATACCAACGAGTTCAACTTCTGGTCAACCAGACTCTAGCCTGAGCACGAAATCCTCTATGGCGCCACCTGCTGGGGAGGATCAGGTAGCCTCCCACATCTAGTCTGTTGTGCTGGGAATGAAATAAAATGAAAACTCCAACCCCCCACAAACTCCCCTTTGGAAAGGCAAGGAAGGTTGTCTTTACTCTGGTCATCGATGTGGTTCTGATCATTTTCCGCCTGGCTTTCTTCGGCTTCCTCACTTCATCCTCTTCATCATATAAGTCCTGAGAAGCGAGAGATGGCAGCACAGAATCAGAAGAATGTGAAGTTCCCCTCCTCTCCACGTGGCCCTCAGAGATGCGCCAGGCAGCTCCCCTCACTGGCCTTATTTCGCACTGGGAAGAATGTGTCCCTGAACTTGAGAAAGACTCTTGCTGGTCTGAATGGAGGACAGAGAGGGGTGAGAGTAGAAACTAGCCTGCTGTAGAAAGGCAGGATTTGTTGCCCATACCTGCCATGTGGCCCTTGAAAAGTTGCCCAGAAGGGACTGTGGCCCTCAGGATGGAAATACCATTTTCAGGCTGAGCAAGACCACTGTACGTAACTGATGGCAATACGGCTCAGAGACTGGATGCGGATGAGCTGCTAAAGCAGCAGCATAACTTGGAAGGCAACATGGGGAGAACAGCAGAAGTCAATGTGCTGCCTTCGTTGCTGGGACTCCAACTCCCATCAGCCCCAACCAGCACAGCCAATGGTTAGGGATGATGGGAGTTCTAGTCCAGCAACACCTGAGAAGGCACCACATTGGCTACCACTGTCATAGAGGGAAGGTGAGACTCGAATGTGATAGACAGACAGACAGAAGGCTGGTTGGTCAGTAGCTACCTGGCCTTGCACGGCATCATCGCTGGCTTCCTGCTCGGAGGAAAAGCTGTCGTCCTCTTCTTCAGAGTAGTTGTCAATATCTGGAGAGCGATCTGGAATGGGAAAAGGCAGAGACCATGGCCAAACTGCACTGAGCCAGCAAAGGGGGAAAGGAAGGGAGACTGGGGAATAGAGGAAAACATGGAACGGAGCCACTGAGTTTGCCATTAAGGCCTAGGAATCTGTCATTGATGGTAGGGAGCCACTGTAAGGATTCTGGAAGAGCTGTGGCACAAGCAGAGCGAAAGAATAGAGGGCATGTTTAGGAACAAAGCCATTCTGGATGGATGTAGGAGAGGACATATCACAGGACAGAAAGTCAGTGAAGGTACAGATGAGAGTTGGATGAGAACCTGACCGAAACAGTTTTTAGGTACTAGGCTAGCAGTTAGATTATTATGAGAAACTAAAGAATAACTTATAAATTTAAAAGAAACCACAAAAGGGGGGGAGTCAAATATATATGTATTAGAAATGTATGCGATTTGTGTTTTTGTTATTTGCACATCTGTAAATTTCTTTTACAGAAAAATTACCGAAAAATAAAATTTATAAATAAAATAAAAATAAGTAATACATTACCAGCTTTGATTTTGGGGCCAGAGGGGACATTTCCATCTTCATGATCAATGGGCTGGCTAGAGAGAGAGTAGATGCTGATTTCAGCCACTCGGATGCTCACATCCTTGATGTTGCTGTGGAGGCCCAGGAGCTGCCCTCCATCTGTCGGGTGTTGCATGACCTGAATAAGGGATCAATGGATACTCAGCGCACAGGAGGAAGCCTCTGGAGCAGACCAGTGACCTGCCATAGGGAGGCAGAATAACATGTATTTGGGCTCCATGTAGAGAAATGTGTTATACATTGGGCTGCCTTTGAAGATGGTTTGGAAACTGCAGTCGATGCAGAATTCAACAACCAGAATTTTGATCACAGCAGGACTGTCTGAACAAAGAACACCACTTTTGGCATGACTGTGCTGGCTACGAATTATGTTTCCAGGCTTAATTCAAAATGCTTGTTTCCACCTATAAAGCCTTATGCAGATCAGAAACTCAGGACCTTCAAGATATAACCTCTCCCCACAGGAACCAACCTGGACCCTGCAAACCGTCGGTACAGCATGAGACTCTTAATCTCAGGGTTGTGGTTTTGAGCCCCACATTGGGCGAAATATTCCTGCACTGCATCGGGTCGGACTACAAGAATCCTGTGGTCCCTTCCAACTCTACAATTTATGATCATTATCTTGAGACCCTCCTTAGAGTGGGCCCCTCCATGCTCAGAACTTGGCAACACAAGATTGGGCCTTTCCAGTGGTGGCCCCCTAGATGTGGAATGCTCTCCTAAGGAAGGCACACCTGGCACACCCCACCCATCCCATTTGCATTTACGTGCCAAGCAAAGGCTTTTCACTTTACCTAGGCTTTTAGCCCTTATTTTGAAGGGTGACACTGTGCCCTCTTTTAGTGGGGTGGGACTTGTAAGCCCTGCCTTTTTTTCTGTACAGCTGTGCTTTTAGGATTTTTTTGGGGAAATTCCTAATTGGCTTTAAGATAACTTGCTTTGGTTCACTCCATGAAAACAGCGACTGGCAAATACAATGAATAACACCAGCCAAAACAAGCAAGCAACTCCCACCATGCCTTGCCATTGACTTTGCTTGCTGGGGCTGATGAGAACTGCGGCTCAGCAACATCTGGGCCTCCATGTGGAAGAGCAGCTTCATAGACAGGATCTACATAGAAGGGGGGGCTCCAATTCTACTTCCTTGTGCAGGAAGAGGCTTCTGGAACAGACCAGTCTCCTCCCACATACAAGAAGCACAACCTACAAAGAACTTGAGAAGATGCCCTGGTGCCAGAACAGGTTTCTTGCATGAGCCACTCCTGCTCCCCATCAGCTCTGGCACCACCAAGAGCCCATTGCTCAGAGATGGTTAAAGGCATGGGATGCCTACATAATTGCCCACCTTGCTGCTTCCCTTACCTCAGCCATGTTGATGATGCCCACTGCCAAGGTCTTGTAGCCCAAAATAGTGCGGTTCTTGTACCTCTTTCTGCGCTGGAGCATGATTTGGAGCTTGTTGCCATCACGTTTCAGGAAGTGTGGGTACTACAGGGAGAGGAGGAGGAGACAGATTCAGATAACATGCTGTTCTTGAGATGCCAGTTCAGTGTAGCGGTTAGGGCAGAGGTTGGGTTCTGGCCCATGAGCTTCCTGGAACTGGCCCACGGCCGTTCCATGGATCGGTGTGGGGATTCCATGCTCTTTTTTCCGCAGCGCCATTTTTTGGTCACCGCGGGGACCAACTTCCGGGTCGGAAGAGCGCTGGAATAGTGTGTGCACATGCTATTTCTGGTGCACTTCCGGAACAGAGGAGCACCTGTGCACACACACTATTTCCGGCGCTCTTCCGACCTGCTATTCCGACCTGCTATTCCGAGCTTGAGTGCATGCATGGGCGCCCACCAAGAGGTCTGGCAGGGAGTGGACCAGACCGGCCTCAAAAAACGTTGTCGACCCCTGGGTTAGGGTGAAGAAGAAGAAGATGATGATGAATTACACTTATTAGCCACTTTTTCTTCCAATTGCAAGAAGTAAATGCAAAGCGACTTACGGTATAATAGAAAAAAATTAAACCAACATAAAATGAAAACGAAACAAAAGCTAAAACATTCACACACGCAGAAGACGGTCTAACACATCCCACCCACTGAAGAGGCCACATAATCTAAAACTCTCCAAGCGAAAGGTCATAAGCTCAGCTGAAAATAAACGGTTTTGGCCTGGCACCTAAAACTAGCCAGTTATGGTACCAGGCATGCCTTCCTAGGGAGAGCACTCCATAAGCAGGGTAGTAAAGATAAAGGTAAAGGGACCCCTGACCATTAGGTCCAGTCGTCACCAACTCTGGGGTTGCGGCACTCAACTTGCTTTATTGGCCGCAGGGAGCCGGCGTACAGCTTCCGGGTCATGTGGCCAGCATGACTAAGCCGCTTCTGGCGAACCAGAGCAGCACATGGAAACGCCGTTTACCTTCCCGCCGCAGCGGTACCTATTTATCTACTTGCACTTTGACGTGCTTTCAAACTGCTAGGTGGGCAGGAGCTGGGACAAAGCAATGGGAGCTCACCCCGTCGCGGGAGTTCGAACCGCCGACCTTCTGATAGGCAAGCCCTAGGCTCTGTGGTTTAACCCACAGCACCACCCGCATCCCAAGCAAGGTAGTGCTAGGGTTCAAATCCCCACTAAGCCATGCAGCTCATCAGATGGCCTAGGTCTGGTCACAGTCTCTCAGCCACCCTCACCGAGTTGTTACAAGGATAAGATTAAAAAGGGAGAATCATCTACACCATCTTGACCTCCCTGAAGGGCAGGTGGGATATAAATGTAGTAGGAGTAGGTGTAGTAAGTAAATCGTAAATAAGCACTCAGCAGAGAACTTAAGAACAAACAAACTTGATCTCTCAAATGCTCTCCATGTTTTCTCCCATGCATCTCCTCAACACTGGGAAAACCCAACCAGATGGGTGGGGTATTATTATTATTATTATTATTATTATTATTATTATTATTATTATTATCATCATCATCATCATCATCACACCATGGCTAGCAGTTCACTTGGCCTAGCCCATCCTTCCCCATTCTGATGTCGCTCCAGATGCTCACTAGATCTTATCTCCCATTATCCCTGACTCTAGGCCATGCTGGGGAACACCTTCTCATGAATGGCTGATTTGAAAGGAGCCTTTGGCTGCCATCCTAAACACATTTGCTAGGAAGCAAGCCCCATTGAACACAGCAGAACTGACTTCCGTGGGGGGGGGGTAAACATATCTAGGGCTGCTGTCAGAATAGCAATCATACCCTACGTGTGCAAGAGAAAGCCTCTTCAACAGAATCTCAAGGAAACTCCTAGAGCTCTTCCCTGTCTGTTTCTAAATGCACTGTCTGTTCAGAAAACCAGAGACGCAGGGAAAAGATTTTAATCATCCTGTCGAGGGACGGTTCTCTGCTATCTGGCGAGCAAAGTTCAAATTACCTGCAACGAAAATGTCAGTTCCAGGTCAGTCTCCATCAAGCCTCCAGGGGGCAGAACATATTCATTGGATCTCAGGACTCTCTTTGAACCCTGCAACAAGACACGGATTGAAGTGTTAAGAGTCAATTATCACATCACAACCTCACCTGGCCTGTGTAAGGGAGGGAAAACACAACGCTAAGAATTTGATGACACAAGGTGAAGCAACAGAGCAGTCTGTATTAGGCAGAGGAAGATTTCCAGAGATATGAGCCTTAAAGAAAAGGAAATGGGGAATGCAGGGGCAAGGGGTGGTGGCATGTCACTGAAAAGCAACTACCACTACTGGTACAAATGCTTTAAGAACACTTTCTCCTAATAAATGAACACAGCAAGCAAAATCCACTGTGAATGAGTTCACACAGGACGACCCAGGGAGTCACAGAAGGGGTGTGATGAGCTTTACCTATATATTTCAACATATCTTGCATTTATGTCATGCTTTTTAAAAATAATAAATACATATATACAAGCACCACCCAATATTCTCACGGCACACCACCTGCCAGCTGGTCTGGATCTGAGCCAAAGGCATGAGACAAGTCCTTCCATTCAGCTGCCCACAAATTGTGGTAGACCAGAGCATGGCCAACTGGCCCTCCTCCTTGCAACCAATGATTTCAACATGCTCCTGGTGGTCTTACTGAGTTTTAACACGTTGAAAGGTTTGCCCACGGTTTGGCTTGTGAGGAAGGGGGGGAAATGTCAAGAGTTGTAGGAAATGAAGAGACCTTCCACACTTTAATGTTACAAGTCTTCTTTTGGATTTTGGATGCAACGAGTATGCCATCGGTTGGCCAGCCTTTCTCAACCTGGTGACCTCCATAAGTTTTGGCCTATAAGTCCTGGCTGATGATGGGAGTTTTAATCCAAAACATATGAAGGGTGCTAGGTTGAGGAAGACTGTTGTAAGCAATATGATGTCTGAAAGTCCAAAACTGCAAAGGACTCATTATTCTGGGGTTTCATCTTTGCTACTGTGTTTGAACAAGTGCAAAAGGTCACTCTGACGGGCAGCAGTTCTCCACGGTCTCAGGTAGATTCCTTTCCTAACTCTATTACCCAAGATCCTTTCAGCTGAAGGTGAGCCTTGGGATCTACTGCACAGAGGAACATGTGCTCTGCTACAAATGGACAGAAAAGCAGAGCATGGTGCTGTCAGAATAATTCTTATGCTCGTACCCATGCTTAAAAGCAAACTTTCCTGGGTGTTTAAGGTTGAAGTGTGCCTCCAGTTCTCATCTGGAAAAAGCAAGCACAGCTTATCAAGCCCCAGCTGGGCATCCCTGAACCGAGGCTGCCCCAAATGCTTGGTACACCGTGCAGAGACGCTTAGATCCTCCACCTCGGCAGCCAAGTCACTGCTAAGAAAGCAATTGCCTATTTCCCTGCTCAAATGAGCCGGGGGGATTTTCTCCATGCTGCAGGGAGGGTCGCTCCACTGCCAGTGTGAAGTTCAGAGAAGGAGCAGAGCAGAGCAGCAAGGCCAAATTATCCACCCACCTCACCTTATTAAGCCGCGCGGAATTAACTTGGCTCGGGGGCAAACATTACACAGATCTGTCTGAGTGGAGAGATTCCACTTCCAGCAGGATTAACCTGGCTCACCTTGGGAGGGGAAAAGGAAACGGATTAGCCGGCGGAGAGTTGCGGCAGCTCTCCCACTCTGCCCACCAGGACTCCCAAGGCGTTATGCTGGTAATGCCCTTTTAATTAGTTTTAAAATAATATTAATCCACCAAGCATTATCGAAGAAGGCATTCTGGTGCCTTCGGAGCTCAAAGGCACTCTATGTGTGAGAAAAACAGTAGCCTTTGCTGGATACTATAATCCTCTGGGGTTAAGTCTACAAGGTGAGCCACAACAAGGAGGACAAGGGAGCAGGCTGCCAGTTGGGACTGGTGGGGCGCAAGGCAGGAGGTCAACAGTAGGTGGAGCCAGTGCCACACTGCGTGTTCATCGTCCTTCATCTGAGTCTGTCGGGTGGGACCCTACATCAGGGATGGAGAACCTGTGGTCTTCCAGACATTGCTTGATTACAGCTCCCACTGTCTCTGACCACTGACCACTCTGTCCAGTGCAGGAAGGAGGGGCAGCCCAACATCTACTGTGTTTCTCTGAAAATAAGACACCGTCTTATATTTATTTTTCCTCAAGAAGACACACTATGGCTTACTTTCAGGGGATGTCTTATTTTTTTATTATGTGCCCAGCCTCGCCTCTTCCTTGGCGCCCTCCAGAACTGCGCCTATCACTATGTCTTATTTTCGGGGTATGGCTTATATTGCGCAAATGCTTAGGAATCCTGCTACGGCTTATTTTATGGGTATGTCTTATTTTAGGAGAAACAGGGTAGAGGGCCTCTGGTTTGACATGAGCAGGGCTCACATCAGAAACTGAGGCTAATCTGAGAAAAGCCTCCCACAAACATTTTAGCGTGGTTCCCTAGATGCTCTTGATGGGGTTACATTTCCACTGAAGCAGCAGGTTCGTAGCTTGGGGGTACTCCTGGATTCTTTGCTGTTGCTTGAGGCTCAGGTGGCTTCAGTGGCCCAGAGTGCCTTCCATCAGCTTCGGGTGGTGGCCCAGCTATGCCCCTATCTGGACAGGGATAGCCTAACTACTGTTGTCTATGTTCTGGTAACCTCAAGTTTAGATTACTGCAATGCAGTATATGTAGGGCTGCCTCTGAAGATGGTTCAGAAACTTCAGCTAGTGCAGAATTCAGCCGCCAGGTTGCTCAGGGGTTTTTTGGGGGGGTGGTTATTGGGTTATTTTTATTCTGATTATGTATTTTGTGGTTTTATATTTTGATTTTATTTTGTGAACCACCCTGAGGCCTCCGGGTATAGGGCGGTATATAAATTCAAACAACAATAACAACAACAACAACTTAAGAAACTGGGTGGTTCATGCAGGAGAAAATGGTCATTCATCTAATTTGGTGCCAAGACATAGAGCGCTTTATAGGTCAAAATCAGCCCAATAAATTATGTCTGGAAACAAATTAGCAGCCAGTAAAGAAACAAGAGATGTCTCATGTATAATGCCCTGCAGTAACCAGGGCTGGACATTAGCAGGGCATCAGTAAGAGTCACAAGGCTCTCTCTGTGTAGGAAATGTCACAACTGGTTCACAGACCTAAGCAGGTGAAAGGTGCTTTTTGCCACACGGATAGAATCACAGAGTTGGAAGAGACCCTGAGGGTCATCTAGTCCAACCCTCTGCAATGCAGGAATCTCAACTAAAGCATCCATGACAGATGACCATCCAACCTTTGCTTAGAAACTTCCAAGGAAGGAGAGTCCACCACCTCCCAAGGGAGACCATTCCACTGTCAAACGGCTCTTACTGTCAGAAAGTTTTTCCTGATGTTTAGTCGGAATCTCCTTTCTTGTCAAGGATCATTCAGGCCACCAAAGTAAGACCCCAATCTAACAGTACTCAACAGTGACAAACGTGATCCTTAAGGGGAAGTGCAGCCCCGTCCAAAACAGATTGAACACCACCCTATTAATCTAGTGAGGCAGTTACTGCTAGTGCCACCATTCTGTCCAGATTTAATTAGCCTTTATTCAGCCTGTTAGGGACCCCAGGTGGCGCTGTGGTTAAACCACTGAGCCCAGGGCTTGCTGACCAAAAGGTCGGTGGTTCGAATCCCTGTGACGGGGTGAGCTCCCGTTGCTTGGTCCCAGCTCCTGCCAACCTAGCAGTTCGAAAGCATGTCAAAATGCAAGTAGATAAATAGGTACCGCTACAGCGGGAAGGTAAACAGCATTTCCGTGCGCTGCTCTGGTTCGCCAGAAGCGGCTTTGTCATGTTGGCCACATGACCTGGAAGCTATACGCCGGCTCCCTCAGCCAATAATGCGAGATGAGCGTGCAACCCCAGAGTCGGTCACGACTGGACCTAATGGTCAGGGGTCCCTTTACCTTTACCTTTCAGCCTATTACCAATTCCAGAGGTGTTCAGCACTTGAAATAGGGCAGGGGTGAGGAACCTTTGTCCCCCAGATGTTGCTGAACCACAACGTCCTTCAGGTCTAGCAAGCTTGGTGAACAGTCAGGGATTATAGGGGTTGTAGTTCAGTCACATCTGGGGGGGCCAAAGGTTCCCCACACCTGAAATAGTCATACACAGTATTTCTACTTCTACCATTTCGTTCTGAAACAAACTCACAGGCCTAAATAATGCCCTACTCTCTTAAATGGCCAATTGTCCCTGGCTTCTCCAAACTCTCAGAAAGTTGACATCATTTTCCTTGCCAAAGGGGAAGGCCTTGAGCAGGTCAGAATTTATGGTAAAAGGACGGACCGAATGCCTCTGGTAGACGCTCTGCATAATCCAGATGAAAGACGAGCCAGAAGGAATGGACAAGATATAACTCCTGACACTCACAACAGGGCTAATTTGAGATGTACTTGAATGAACCTAAAACAGGCAGAGCATGTGACCAATGTCAAAAATAGTTGCTTGGGTGGGGGATAAAATCATTGGAGAGAAGTGTTTTGGGAGGAAGGAAGCTCCACAAGAAGGAAGATACTACCTGCTGCTTCAGGGCCTACCCTGCTGTGCTCTCACATGACTTGTAAATAAAAGCAAATGTGGCCCATTGGCTGAAGTGTAAATTAAGGCCTAGAAGGGAAGCGTTCAAAGCCCAACCCAATTAATAACTTGCTGGGCGGCCTCAAGGAAGCCACTGCGTTTCCGTGCCGATTCTCCATTTGCATAAAGGGAACGATAACCTACTTCAAAGGTTGCTTTGGGATAGAATTAAACAAGGTAGTGAATGCTGCAGATCAACTTAGTCCTTCCTCATATGGTGTGGATATTAAGTCTCAAATTCTGCCTTGAGGAATAGCATTTGATGAAGTACACTTCTGGGTGTGGCTATGTGCAGCGCCACTTCTGAGTGGTATTTACTTCCATGATTCCGTCTCAACTGGCAATAATAATAACATAATTATTGGTGTCAAGAGAAGGAGCGTAAGCCTGGCTGCCTTGTGAGATCATTGTCAGACACTTACCAGTATTCCCAAAAATATTCTTGGTTGGGAATAGGGAGGGGGTCTGTTCAGCAACTGTGCCCAGAACATTGTTTTTCTTCCTGATGCAAATTCGTCTCATCCCATCTCTAACAGTCTTCCACAAAATAAAATAAAAATCATTCAGTAGCACCTTAAAGACCAACTAAGTTTTTATTTTGGTATGAGCTTTCGTGTGCATGCACACTTCTTCAGATACACTTGAAACAGAAGAGTCAGACCCTTATGTATATACAGAGGGTGGTGGGGGTGGGTGGGAATGGGTGATGGGCTGATGGGAGTGGTAAACCTGTAGATGGCTGTTAACGACTGCTGATGACTGCAATTGGTCCTGCGGGGGGAAAGCAAGGGCTGAGGCGCTAAAGAAAGCTAGATCATGCATAATGAGATAAGAATCCTATGTCTTTGTTCATCCCAGGTGGCTCCGTGGTTTTAAGCTTGGTAATGAGTTCCAATTCAGCAACTTCTCTTTCCAGTCTGTTCCTGAAATTTTTCTGTAATAAAACAGCTGCTTTGAGATCTTGTATAGAATGTCCTGGGAGATTGAAGTGTTCTCCTACTGGTTTCTCTGTCTTGTGGTTCCTGATGTCAGATTTATGTCCATTTATCCTTTGGCGTAGGGTTTGGCCTGTTTGTCTTCCACAAGACAATCAAAGCCCTCCTTTTTCAGGAAAGCTTTTGGGCTGTAAATGGTTGCTCTCATTCTGAACTGGTGTAATTGCTGTGGTTACATTATTATTGGTGGTTGTGGTATCTTTCATATACCCTTGCTGTTTAGTTCTAAGACACTGCTGAGACTGCAGTACAGTACTTGTATTTTCTACCTCAGCTACAGGATTGCTGACCGTGGTCCTGAATCAGGACCTTGGTCCTCATTCACAGGTCTAGCCTTGTCTTGCCATCTGTTCCAGAACCCCAGGACAACTGATCTCCTCAGGGCCATCACCTTCTCTTGGTGGTAGATATCACCATGGATCAGGAGACAACTTAATAAGTACAGTGGTACCTCAGGTTAAGTACTCAATCCGTTCCGGGGTGGCATTTGCACCCCGAAAAGCAGGCACCCCCAAACTGCAGCCCTCCAGATGTTTTGGCCTACAACTCCCACAATCCCTCGCTAACAGGACCAGTGGTCAGGGAAGATGAGAATTGTAGTCCAAAACATCTGGAGGGCCGAAGTTTGGGGATGTCTGCCGAAAAGTACTTAACCCGAGCGGCGCTTTAGTGCATGCGTGTGTGACAAAACCCGGAAGTAAACATTTCCGGGTACACCGAGTACGCAAGCTGAAAGTACACAAGCCGCAGCATACTCAATCTGAGCTGTGGCTGTACAAGGTCCCTCCAGATAAAAGCAACGACACACATTCGTGTGCATATGGCTGAAAACGTAATGGTTGGGTTCCAAAGCATATGTGTGATACAGGTAGACACAGCAGGCAACTTCCTATGATTGCTGTTCTCTCCAGAAACTTCCACTCATCCAACACAAAGAGGTGAAATAGCTCTTGGTAGTATTCACTAGGTGGCCCACCCTGATACTCTCCACGGGCTACAGAGTGCAAGATCCTGATCTAGTCCAGCCTTCCCTGACATGTGTCCTCCAAAAGTTTTGGACAACAGCTTCCATCTGCCCCAGCCAGTGCTGGCTGAGGCTGATGGGAACTGAAGTCTAAAACATCTGGAAGGCACCAAGTTGAGGAACGCTGCTCTAGAATCCCCAGAGCTTAACTTCTCTTTCTCAAAAAGGCAGAGAGATCGCTCTCTTCTAGCACTGCTCTATTGCTGCAAGAAGATTTGTTAGACAAACCCCTTCTTTTCTGACATTCAGTTTGGAAGTGGGGAGTGACTGTAAGCCTGGAGGCAATAGGAAAAAAGGGAGAACAGAGAAAATGGAACCAAGAGTCAAAATGCATCAGGCACTACTGGTTCAGCACTGCAGGTCACTGGGTAGAGAACAGGTGGAAGAAGCCACAAGCCAGCTGGTTACTTGCAAGTACTGTAGCCTGACCAGCACACTCATCTTGTACAGGCTGCAGATGGGAAAAGATGGGAATGGTGAGATGTTGCAAGCTTTCAAGATGGGTCCTTCCCAATGCCCTGAGCTCCCACCTGCCTGGCCTCTTCCTCATAGCTTGTCCAGGAGTGGCACTTCTTGATGGCTTCCTCCTCCTTAGCCTCAGTGGGGCAAAACTACAACTAGTCGGCTCTGTCAACTAGCTCTGGCTCCACCTACTGTTGGCCGCTCCTGCTGTCCATCCTACCACCCACAATGGCCACCAGCTACCACTGGAGAAGGGGCGTGGGAGGAGCCTGGAGAAAAGAGAGGTTGCCTGCTAAAGGGGGGGGGCAAGGCAGGAGAAAAAGGCAATCTGGAGGAGATAAGAACTAGTGGAGGTAAGGAAGGCGGGATATCTCCTTCCCAATTTAAACAAAGTAGAAGCATAGCAGAAAGCAAGTATGGAGCGACTGAATGGTACATTAACTGCTTCATCCTCTTAGCAGGCAGTTGTTAAAAATGAAGCAGGAAAACTGTTAAAAATTATTTTGCCTCCTTTGGTTTGTGTTGACTGCACTCTACATTCGGGGCAGTGGGGGGTGGGGGGAGGAGAAATGAACATTAATTTACGTGAAGTTCCCCATTATGCTGTGGTTGGAATAAGCCTCTAATGTTCCTGTCACAGATCTAGGGGTCCTTGGTAAGTAACTACTTCTATTTTTACCGTGGCACCCCCAGGGAGGAGCACTAATTTGGTCTCGGAAGGCAATTAGTCACCCTAGCTGTTGCATGGGTGCCAATCACGCCACAGCAAACTAGCTGCCACCATGCGATGTATTATTTATTCCCTTAGTGAAAGTCTGAGGAGGGGGAAAAGCACAACTAAAAGAACCTCTATGGAGATATTTATGCCTTCATTCTTCAACAAACTTCTGGCTTTTCACTACATCTCGGCTTCACTCCTGAAAATCTGTCTATGCCACTTATTCCAAAATCCATAGATCAAAACACCAGCGGCACAAACCTGGAGTATTGAAACTCTGAGTAGGGTTGGGCCAGAGCAGATCAGGTACAATACTGTTTTGTTTTAAAAAAACACCCAACAACAACACTATTTTGTGGACTATAAAATGAAGGATTGAAATGCTATAATTCTAAGATTCTTTCCTCAGCTGCTGCTGCTGCTCTACAGGACAGTTAGATGGGCACATACTTCAAGATTGAATTTCCAGCAGTAAAGCGCTTTGAAAGGGAAAAACTTACTCCAATTCCAGTATAGAGGCATCACTTTACAGCCCAGGAGTCAATCTGGAAATCAGAACTGAAGACTTATTCAGATGGACTATGAGATGTATTTTATTTTATCTTATTTTACTGTTGAGGGTCACATTCCTTGGGGGAAATATACTGGAAGTGGCAATGTGTGTGTCTGCATTCTCCTCTTCCTCCATCCCCATCCATTTTTGGCTCCCATCCTGCTTCCCCCCTCCATTGGAGGTTGACCTGCCACCTACCTTCCCCAGACAGGACTTACATGCCTTGTAATATGCTGCTTCCATCTAAGACTTGCTAAGAGTGCTGTATCCACCCAATTTCCACAGGAATGAGATATACTGCTTTACTGCCTGTACCCTGGTCTGCAATCAAACATTCTCTAATAAAATCATTGCTTTCTCTTGCTTCCCACCCTCCTTTTCCATCTCCATTCAGACCCTCCCCCCCAGCTCACTGCAAGACTTATTTCCACCCAAGCTCACTGTGTAGTACAGTAAGTTTTCAACTTACGCACATTTAACCTGCAAACATTCAGCTTTACGCACATGGCAGAAATTTTAAAAGGGGTGGAAAGGGGGCAGGGATTTGGTGAAAATGACTTTGACAATCCCATCCACTGTCAGGGCCTGGCTGGATGAGGAAGAGTGGAGGGCATCGAGTGCCCAAGAGCCCCCCCCAGGGAGGATAGGGAAAAAGACGACCCTGGATTGTGGTGGTGGGGCACTGGGGAACAGCCTGAGGAAGGGACAAATTGGGAGATGCTTGAAGCAGGGGGTTTGAGCAATCAAGGGGGGTGTCAGAAGGAGGAGGCCCTTCCAGGACAGGGCTAGAGGCTGAGAGTTGCAGTGTGAGCACAGACTCAGGCAGAGAGGAGTCAGAGGTTGCCCTTGCTACTCAGGCCCAGTCCTCTGGTACTCCCTCTGATACCCAGCTCGAGGAGAATCCTGCACGTTGCTGAGCAAGGAGCCAGACAGACCCAGAGGAAGAGCCCCGTCTGCTAGGGAGGGATCCAGAGTGAGAGGTTAGAGGGGAAGGGAAGGGCCAGTGGTCAGTTTCAGTAACGTCTCCAGCTGTATTAAGATGAACCAGAGGAACTCTGCTGTGTTGTCACTTCCTGTGAATAAAAGCTAACTGCATTTCGTTCCTCACATTCTTTGCTGCCCTGTAGATGACTTGTGCTCTCCTGACAGCTCCTTGACACCCACCAACAAACTCAATGGGTTTTTACTATACAGTCGTACCTTGGATCCCGAACGCCCTGGCGTTTGGAAGTCAAACGGACGTCGGCAACGGATTCCGTTTGACTTCCAAGGTATGACTGTAAGCGATTTTGGCCTTAGATAGATAGATATTTATTACGGCTTTAAGCCCATATAGATTTTGGCCTTAGGCACAATGCTTGAATGTAACCCACAAGTAAGTTGAGATTAAGAGTCTCGTGCTCTACCAACTGAGCTATGGGTCATTTCTAGTGCTGTGGTAGTTACAAGCTGACCTGAAAGGAAGAGGTGTCGGTGGTGAAGCTATGGAATGCCTCCTTTGTCTTGGGCTAAACTGCACATCCATTTACCAAATATATTGGTAAATGAACCTGTTTTCATAAATTGGCCCAAAATTTGGGAAATAAATGTTTCCTCACTGTTTCAATTACATGACATGGTCATCTCAGCTTTCTCAAAAGCGAATTTGGTAGCACTGCTTTCAGCTGAATGGCTTGTTGTGTTAATTTCTTGCCCTTATTTTTATTCCCTCTCTGTTCTTTGGGTGTTATTATCCCACCCTCTTAACAGCTGGTTGTGACACCTAAATAATCACCCACAAATTGAGTTAACAAGTTGTTTTTGTTCCTCTGCCTCTGTAATTATTCATGCCGGGAAGCATTTTGTGCTGTGGAAATCAAATGCAAATAGGAAATGAGCCTGGACTGGCCTCAGCTTCTGCCTCCCTGTCTTCCTATCTCCTCCCTGGCAGGAAGCAGGAGAGGAACACAGCATCTCTCCAAACTCCAGTTTTACTCATTTATACCCCAGCGCCACCAAGAGGTTCCCTATACTGTCCTGAACTCTTACAACAGGAATTGGAAAGTGTTTTCAGTTCAAGGGCCACATTCCATTCTGGGAAATCTTCTGAGGGCTGCATGCTAGTGACGGGCAATTGACAACCAATATCAATTTCATTTTCGTACAGTGGACTGGTTTCTACACACACTAACACCCCCTTCTCCCTACATCCAGCAAACAAGAGGCACCATCAATGACACATTCAAGGCAGGCAAAAACACTCGGGAGTGCAAAGCATGGTCAGCGGGGCGTGTTGCCTGGGGAGAGTTTTGAGGGCCACATAGAGCACTTGGAGGGCCACATGTAGCCTCACAGCTTGAAATTCCCCATCTCTGTCATCCAAGCATCAGGAGAGCAGGATGCTTCTGCTCCGACCCAGAGCCAGAGATTGAAAACCTGTGGCCATTCAGATGCTGTTGGGCTCAGTCTCGGTCAGTATGGTCAATGGTCAAGGGTGATGGGAAGCATCATCCAATAACATCTGGAAGGCCACAGGTTTCCCATTCCTGCCACAGGCCGTGACTACTTCAGACTCCTTGCTTTTTCATCCTTCTACTCAGTTCCCACCAATTCTCAAAGTGGGACGGGGGATAAGGAAGTGGGGTGGCTCCATTTCAAATTAGGCCAAACGCAATTCAGCCCATGGTCCATCCACCATCCTCATCACTATGTTATTGTCATCTTCTACCCTGGCCCAGGACAGAGCTGTTGGTGGAGCTGGGAGAGGCGGCTGTCAGGTACTCCTATGGATGGTCCGCCTTCCTGCAAAGGCTGGCAGAGGCTGGAGGATGAGGAAGCTGCCGACCCGGGTTGGGCAAATCCATCAATCTTATCCCCCCCCCACCAGCCCGGTTCTCCACATTTCTGCATCAGTTTGAAGATTTGTATTAGTCAGTATTTTCGCCACTCTGAGAGCCTTTTTCGGCTGAACTAATTGGGGCACAAATGCTCCAAATAATCAGTGTTCAGCCGAACACACTTACAACCCCCTTTATGCTCAACATGAGATGGTTAGGATGGAGCAGGCAGGCGCATGCTTGCCACTGCCCAGTTTCAACCCTCCTGTGTTACTCTGTATGTTTGAACAGGGACTGCAGCAAAAGAGAATCTGTGGGGTTGCAGTGGACAGAGTGGGTTGGATTAGGCCTAGAGACACCCAGATTTAAAGACCCCCATTCAGCCTTTACCCCAGCTCACAGAGTGACCTGGGATCAGTTGCCACCTTCACAGAGTTATTGTGGGAAGAAAATAGGTGGTGGTGAGGAGAAGCACATACCCCACACCCTGAGCTCTTTTTGGAGTCACATCAGTTAAGGCCTCTGCTTGCCAGTCTCCCCATAGCATCCCTGCCACCAACCTAGGTATCAGGATATTTTGAACACAAACAGCCCTCCCTGACTCTGTGACCATCCTCTGAGGCCCTTCTTCATGGGCCTCCTCCACGAGAGGGTGGCAACAAGAGAGCAGGCCTTTTCTGCAGTGGCTCCCCATTTGTGGAATGCTCTCCCCAGGGAGGTTCACTTGGCACCCTCATTATAAATCTTTAGGCGCTGGGCGAAAATGTTCCTCTTTAACCAGGTCACTGTCTGATTAATATTCCTTGGCCTTTTAAATATGGTTGTGGGAGGGGTTTTTTGATTTGTTTTAACTATTTTGTGCTTTTATTTCGGATTTTTATCTTGTGAACTGCCCCGAGATCTTCGGATGAAGGGCGGGATATAAATTTAATTAATAAAAAAATAAAATAAAGAGACATTTGTGCCATATTGTAGGATTTTCAGGATGGTAGCCACGCAAACCCCAACCATCATTGCACTGCAGGCCACAGCAACATGATTAAGCCGGCATTTGCGGGGGGGGGGGAATTGCTGTCAACCAGACGCCCCCATTTGTATTCCTAACTCACTCCCATCTCTCAGGACTGGACACTTCCAGCCTAGCCAGTGTTTTGAATGGCAAAAGGCCTCTACAATGCATTCTCAAAGCCATTTCCATTCTGTGGCTGTGTGTCCCAGATACTAAAAAGTCTTGAGAAATGTTCCCCTTTGGGGCATATGTTTTCTTGTTTTCTGAACATGTTTCTGCTTAGTTTCAAAAAAATCCCTCCAGTCATTTGAGACACTAGCACAAACAAAACGGATCGGGGAAAGGGAAAAAAAACCCTATTCCTCTTTACTGCATTAAAAAGCCGTTGCAATCCGGGGTGCAAAAATGATGCAAGTAAACTCTGATTTAAAGAACCATACAATTTGCAAGTCCTGAAAAATTAGATGTGAACTATGAAAAAGGAGTATAATGAGGTCTGCACAGTTGCTTAAGAAATCCATTAATTTTTAACAGAATAAAAACCCAAGCCATGATAAGCTTTCAGATTCACGCTGGCATTTCTCCCATCTGCTCTAACAATGGCATTTGCTGTCACAGGCGTCTGACAGTGGCAACATTCAAACTTTAAAATGGAAAAATACTACACTGATGGCAAGAGTAGAGTACATAGTTAGTATCACAGCTGCTACAGACATTAGCTAAATTGTTTTAAAACATGAGAATTTAAGCCGGCAGATAAACTGCCTTCTTAGCACTCAGCTCAGATATAGTCCCACATTCAGTGCCTCTGGTTCTCAGAACCTATTTTTGCCACCCACTCCCATTTTCAGCATGAACCTAGCCCTGACACACTCGGTTCTTGTTATCGCTGGAAAACTCTGAGTATACAGACGTGCACAAAAATCACATCTCCAGGGGCTACAACCGGAAACCACATAACCACCCCAAGCATTTTTTCATTCTGCTATGAAGAACCTGCAGGCTGTGGATCCTATAGATGCAATCGCAGAAGGGAACAGCAGGCACAGGAAGAAAGTCCCACCCTTCTTTTGGAGTAGTCCAAATTTGGTGCAGTTCATACTGGGCCCGTTGTCAACATCCACGTATCCCACCCACCCCAACAGAAGACACAGCTGGGTGGTTGGATTTTCTAGCATCACCATTTAAATTTGTTTACAGTGCAAAGCCCTCAACATCTCCAGCTAGGACTTGGAGAGACCCCTGTCGGAAACCCTTGAGAGCTGATGTCAGTCAATGCGGACCGGGGGCGGCAACATGATGTCCTCCAGATATTTGGGATTACAGCTTCCAGCATCCCTGGCCATTCAACCACGCTGACTGCAGCTGATGGGATTTGAAGACTAAAATATCTGGAAGGCACAAGGCATGTTGGCTACCCTGGTGTTAAAAGGTAAAGGTAAAGAGACCCATGACCGTTAGGTCTAATCGCGGACAACTCTGGGGTTGTGGCGCTCATCTCGCTTTACTGGCCGAGGGAGCCAGCGTACAGCTTCCGGGTCATGTGGCCAGCATGACTAAGCCGCTTCTGGCGAACCAGAGCCGTTTACCTTCCCACCAGAGTGGTACCTATTTATCTACTTGCACTTTCACATGCTTTCGAACTGCTAGGTTGGCAGGAGCAGGGACCGAGCAACGGGAGCTCACCCCGTCATAGGGGATTCGAACCGCCGACCTTCTGATCAGCAAACCCAAGAGGCTCAGTGGTTTAGACCACAGTGCCACCCACGTCCCCTGGTGTAGAAAATACTAAACTAGGGGGACCAAGGGGCTGACTTAGTAGAAGCCAACATCTCATGGGTCTATGGCATACATAGGGCAGGGCGTCATGACTGTGGGGGTAAAGAAAACAGTGTTGTGGACAGCCCAGCTCAACACTTCAGCCAGCCGCAGAAATTCTCCAGGATTTCGCTCACCTTTCAGCCAGGGGTTGGCCCTTTAAGGATTCACATGTGGGTATAATAAGTGTGTGTGTCCGTGCTTTCTCTTTTGAGACCCCAAAAGGTTGACAACCTCTGACCTACACCAATACAAACCTGTCAGGTTGTTAAAATCTGTCGTGGAAGCCCTGCTTGCATGCCCGCCTGTCAGACTGATTTGGCTGGTGGGTGCAAGAGACAGGGCCTTTTCTGTGCTGTCCCCCAGGGTGTAAAATTTCCTCCCCACAGAGTTGCTTATGGCCTCAATGTTGCTGGTGTGCTTTGGACCGTTTTTGCTTAAAGGCTGCTCTCTTAGAATTGTTTGTTTGTTTTGCTTTATAGATTTATATACCACATATAAAGAGTCGTATATAAGTGGCTGCTGGTTTACATTGACATAAACTGTTTTAACTGACTTGGCTTAAGGATTGTTAACATTGTTGCCATTGCACGGTACATTCTTCGCTGAGGTGCAAATCGGAGCCTTGAGAAGAGAACATACCAAGGATGCCATAGTTCAAAATTCTGGACACAAGAGTTGTTGAGGGTTTTTTGGGCAAAAAGGCAGTTTTTTAAAGCTATGTTTAAGGAAAATCAGCAAAAGACACTGCTGCCATGTTCAGATTTTCCCTGACATTCTACCAATTTTTGCCTGGACACTGCTTCCGACTTCTTTATTCTGGGTATGCCTGGGAAATTCCAGAAATATGCCGGCAATGCGGGGCCGGGATCCTAGCGCCGGCGGCGGCAACCCACTCCGGAGCTTGCTTTGCGTCTTCCTGCAAAGCGTGCTCTGAAGCGGGTTGCCGGCCCTGTGGCACCGGGGTCCTAGCGGCAACCCACTCCAGAGCGTGCACAGCGTTGCTCTGTCGCGACGCATGCGTCACTCCGTAGCAACGCTGCACATGCGTGCTCTGGAGCGGGTTGCCGGCACTGTGGTGCCGGGGTCCTAGCGCCGCCGGCGACAACCCACTCTGTAGCATGCGTGCGCAGCATCACTCTGTAGCGACGCATGCGTCACTCCATAGCGACGGTGCGCATGCGTGCTCCAGAGCGGGTTGCCGCTCCGGGTGATCGAGTGGCTTGCTACACCGTTGTGCGCACCTGCTTCTTCAGGGGCACAGTTACCCCATTCAGAACCAGGGAGTCCTCCACACCCACACGCCCCCTGCCCCCCTCAAACAGTATTTCTGCCTTGTCAGGATTCAACCTCAATCTGTTAGCCGCCATCCATCCTCCAACCACCTCCAGACACTCAAACCACAGCTCCCAATGCTGGTCACGGCTGCTGGGAGTTGTAGGTCAACAACACCTGGAGGGCCACAAGTTCCCAAGCCCTGCCCTAGAGAATGATCTAATTTAGTACGTACGATAAAAAAACCCCTTGTAATTGGTAAACTCCTTTCCCAATTTTTTTCCTTGTAATTGGTCGTACTCCTTTCCCAATTTTGAACCAATCCGTTGTTCCATATCCAGTTCTAACTGTAGCTTCTTGTCCCACATAGAGATTTCTCAGGAGACAGATGAGGTGATCAGGCACTCCCATTTCTTTAAGAACTTGCCATAGTTTGCTGTGGTCGACACAGTCAAAGGCTTTTGCATAGTCAATGAAGCAGAAGTAGACGTTTTTTTTTGTTTTTTTTTTATGGAGAAAGCTAGAGAGTTCCAGAAAAACGTCTACTTCTGCTTCATTGACTATGCAAAAGCCTTTGACTGTGTCGACCACAGCAAACTATGGCAAGTTCTTAAAGAAATGGGAGTGCCTGATCACCTCATCTGTCTCCTGAGAAATCTCTATGTGGGACAAGAAGCTACAGTTAGAACTGGATATGGAACAACGGATTGGTTCAAAATTGGGAAAGGAGTACGACAAGGTTGTATATTGTCTCCCTGCTTATTTAACTTATATGCAGAATTCATCATGCGAAAGGCTGGACTAGATGAATCCCAAGCAGGAATTAAGATTGCCGGAAGAAATATCAACAACCTCAGATATGCAGATGACACAACCTTGATGGCAGAAAGTGAGGAGGAATTAAAGAACCTTTTAATGAGGGTGAAAGAGGAGAGCGCAAAATATGGTCTGAAGCTCAACATCAAAAAAACCAAGATCATGGCCACTGGTCCCATCACCTCCTGGCAAATAGAAGGGGAAGAAATGGAGGCAGTGAGAGATTTTACTTTCTTGGGCTCCTTGATCACTGCAGATGGTGACAGCAGTCACGAAATTAAAAGACGCCTGCTTCTTGGGAGAAAAGCAATGACAAACCTAGACAGCATCTTAAAAAGCAGAGACATCACCTTGCCGACAAAGGTCCGTATAGTTAAAGCTATGGTTTTCCCAGTAGTGATGTATGGAAGTGAGAGCTGGACCATAAAGAAGGCTGATCGCCGAAGAATTGATGCTTTTGAATTATGGTGCTGGAGGAGACTCTTGAGAGTCCCATGGACTGCTAGAAGATCAAACCTATCCATTCTTAAGGAAATCAGCCCTGAGTGCTCCCTGGAAGGACAGATCGTGAAGCTGAGGCTCCAATACTTTGGCCACCTCATGAGAAGAGAAGAATCCTTGGAAAAGACCCTGATGTTGGGAAAGATTGAGGGCACTAGGAGAAGGGGACGACAGAGGACAAGATGGTTGGACAGTGTTCTCGAAGCTACGAACATGAGTTTGACCAAACTACGGGAGGCAGTGGAATACAGGAGTGCCTGGCGTGCTCTGGTCCATGGGGTCACGAAGAGTCGGACACGACTAAACGACTAAACAACAACAACAAAATTGGTAAACAAAGCTAAAAACCCTGAAAATGCCGAGCTTGCCAATTCTTTGCAGCCAGCAATTTTTCTGCAGAAAAACAAAGCACTAGAAAAATTTCTGCCCCATATCACGGCTGAATTTGACTCAATAAATATGGTTGTTCCTACAAACCTCCACCACAACCTGTCATATTAAAGCAGGGGTCAGCAACCTTTTTCAGCAGGGGGCCGGTCCACCATCCTTCAGACCATGTGGTGGGTCGGATTGTATTTTGGGGAAAAAATAATGAACGAATTCCTATGCCCCAAAAACAACCCAGAGATGCATTTTAAATAAAAGCACACATTCTACTCATGTAAAAACACGCTGATTCCTGGACCGTCCGCGGGCTGGATTGAGAAGGCGATTGGGCCGCATCCGGCCCCCGGGCCTTAGGTTGCCTACCCCTATATTAGTGTCTCGCTAGTTTTCTTTGAGGTTGGGCCTTATGCACAACACATACCGGTACAGTACCTATATTTCCAAGCATAGCTATGAAACGTCTCCATCCAATGTTGGGCGTATGGGTGTCACATGGCCAGCTGTTCTCTGTGCACTATGCCTCCCTATGGCTCCCATTCGGACATGCCATTCCCCTCGATATGCATGTGAAGACCAGGCCCCGGGGTGACTTTAAAACACACACCAGCTTCGGCTACTAATCCTGGATTTAAATCCTAATGACTGCAGTGCACAGAAACGCCCGGGCAGGACGCAAAGCTCTCGCCGGCCCTTCGCCCCTGCCTGCTGCCGGGCGCATCAGCGGCTTTACGAAACAGCTGACAAGAGCACAAGAAGGGCACAGCCAGGAAGCTGGGAGAGGGAGGGGGTGGCGAGGCCTTTATTTCCATCAAAGGAATTTATGCACCCATCTTGCTCTGCTCCGCTTGCTGCAGAATGAGGGAGAAGAAGGTCAGAGGATTGGGGAATTGACATTCGGCAGGCACCTCCGCTGCGCTTGCTCCATCCAGATCCCAACTGGAAACTTTTCCATTTCAGAAAGCCTATTGATGTAGCTAACATTTGTTTGCAACGTTTTATTGATTTTATTGTGATTTTAATTATGATTTTGTGTATGTTTGGTGTATACACACACACATAAACATGCACTTATACATTGCTTAGAGAATTTATTTTCTGAGCCAGGGGTTTACAAAATAAGTAATTAAATAAATAAATAATTAAACAAAACAAACCTTGGCTAGAGGAGGAGGAGGACAGCAACTTGCTGCATACTGAGGTAATGATCCAAATATGTCTGTTCAGCAATATAGAATCACAGAACTGTAGAGTTGGCAGGGACCACAAGGATCATCTAGTCCAACCCCCTACAATGCAGGAATCTTTTTTGCCCAACATGGGGCTTGAACCCATAACCATGAGATTATCAGTCTCATGCGCTACTGACTGAGCTCTCCCACTTTCTTCTTTCAATACAACCACCCTTCTCTTGACACATTCACTAGGAAGGGAACAGTGGAAGTCTGGGAAGACTTGGGGGCGGGGGGAGGGGAGAATGCCTTTCGGAACAGACCGCAAGTTCTCTTCAACAGGCGCGCAAGAAAGGGAGGGAGCTGCAGCTCAGTGGGTGACACTGGGGGGGGGGAGGAAGGGTTGGGTGGAAGGAGATACAATTTCCTAAGAACCTGGGGAGCTCCTGCCAGTCAGAGCTGACAACACTAGGCTCAATGGACAATGAGTGGTTCCAGTATAAGGTAGCTTTTTTGAAAAGCTCTTCAGTGGGAGGGGCAGGCAGATTTCAGGCTTGCATGATCTACTCTGTGTTTTTCTAAAACCCAGAGATCCAACCACTGGGGCCTGGTGCAAAAGCCACACATTTTAAATTAAATAGCAGGATGCTGCTAGCACAGGGATTTACTGGCCTGAGTTCAACGGGCTTCCACAGAAAAAAGCAACATCCATGCCTGGTTAGCTAAAGTTTCCTTCATTTCAGCAGTCTAAGTTGAAGGGGATGGGAGCGATCATTTCGTTGGGAACATTAAAGAGATCTTTGCTGATCTTTTGCACAACGCCCAGAAATCTAGCAGTAGACCAAGACCCACCTTCTGCCCACCCCCCTGCTCTACCCACACCAAAGTGCTATTGTAATAACTACCTACTACCTGGGCACAAACCATTATTAGAGAGATTCAGGAGATTTCCCCCCTCCTTCCTATGAACAATGCATGCATTTTAGAAGGAGAGGGCAAAGAAGAGATCTGTAAATGACATCCCCCATCAACCGCCCCAATTCTCCTCAACTTTAGCCAAACAATGCCCAATACAGTCTTCTAAAACAAAACAAAAACGAGAGCTAAGGAACTGTCAGACAAGAAGGGGCCACTCTGCCGCCCCCTGTACTCCAAGCACCACTAGAAATTCTAGCCACAACTTTAGGTTTGTCACCAAGCGTGCACGCAACAGGGAGCTTCAGACAACTGTGGCTCCCTGGATTTTGCCTATATCAGCTGTCCCTAACTTAGTGCCCTTCAGATGCTGTTGGGATGACAACTCCCACCAGCCCTCACTATTGGCTACGCTGGCTGGGTCCGATGAGAGTTGTCATCCGGCAACACCTAAAGGGTAGTTGGTTGGGGAAGGCTGGTCTGTTATGACATGTGTCTGCTCATTCAAACATTTCAGTTTTAAGCACATATGCAAGTACATGTCTCAAAACTATAAGATGTAGAGTAGGCTCATCTTTTTACTTCTGGCGCCCCATTTAGCAAAGTTCTTATTCAATACTTTCTGCAGAATGATGATGATGATGTATTACTTATACCCCACCCATCTGACTGTACCTAACTTTGGAACTCCTTGCCTATTGACATGAGGTAGGCGCTGAACTTTTTCTGCTGCCCGCACAAAGCACTTTTGTTTAGGAAGGCCTACAAAGACATGTACAAGTTACAGGCCCTTTATTTCTTTTTAGCTACTGTTAATTTAAATCATTCCTGGGCATTTTTAAATACCCGTGTTAATTGTTTTTACTGATAATTTTAACATGTTTCTTAAAAATTTAAAAGTTTTCTTACAATCAAGCAGTACAAAAAATTGTTAAATAAATACTGAAACAAAAATTCTCCTCCTCCTCCTCCTCCTCGCTTCCTATCCCATTGTGTGTTAAGTGTTTGAAGGCTACGAAATAGCTGCTGCATTCTAGCGCTGCGGGGTAGCTACCCTTTCAGCGCAGTCCAGAGCCTGTATCCATATATCCTTGTAATGCACATCATATATTTCTTTACTCCTAGAAGGTTATGAGCCCCAAAGGACAAGAACGGCACATTCAAAATCCCCAGATGGAAGGGATCCAAGAAAAGCAGAAAACACAGAAGGCTGAAGCGCCCCTGACAGCATTTCCGAAGTTCAAAATGCAAGGCCTCCCTTGTGATAGGCAAATATTTCATTAAAAGCGGCCGTTTGTCTCATTTACGAGATGGCTTCTTTGCTTTACGAGACGGTCCCTTGGTCCAGCATTTGAGGCATGCCCAAGATAGGGAGATTTGTGCTCTGCAGGTGCCTACCCTGGAGCAGCGAGGCCACAATCCCAGCCATTCCTAGCAAGACGGCCTGATGGGGATTGGCTTCCTGGTATAGAACTCTACTCTGAGTTTTGAGACAGAAATGGATTGCATGAATCTGCATAATTCTGTTGGCACGCTTAATTCCATTCATTTGATTGTTCAATTTATGTATTTTTGGCAAATCTTTGTTTGACAGATGCTAGGAAAAGAAAGCTGGGGGTTTTTTCTTCCAGCTGAGGGCCTGGAAATCAACGAGATACACCCATACCAGGGAGGACAGACCACAAACCCAGACCCTGGGCTTCCATTTAACTCCTAGAATATAGGAAGCTAGGGGAAAGCTGGGAAACCCGTCCATCCAGCAGTTCCCGGACTCTAACCCCAAACATCCCTTACCATTGACCATGCTGGCTGGCACAAATGGGAGTTGGAGTCCCACGAACAGCTGGAAGGCCGCAGGCTCACTATCCTTGACTTACAGGGTGCAAAGGCTGGTCCCACTTTCTTAGCTTCCATGTCCGAGATAATAGCCCTCCCTTGACTTAAAGTGAACGAGATGAGCTATTTTCTCCAAATAAAAAGAATGAAGCAAGGAGGTCCACAAGCTCAGAAACAAAGGAGGAGGACGTTTTACTCCTCTGGGCCCTTCCTAAACAATCTCGCCATTCTATAGCAGCCTGCCGGCTCCAACACATTTATCACACTCGCTGCTTCCTAGAAGTCAAAGGCCAATGTACAGAGAGAGACATGGAGGGTGGTGCCCTTCCTCAATCTCTCTCTCTTTTTAAAAAGTGTTGGAAAAAAACAAGCAACAAGTAGCCCCCATGTAAAGGCCAGGGGCACAATGGACAAAGCAACAACTTGAAGATGGAGAGGCGGCAGGAGCGAGACAGCAAAGCGAGGCACCTGTCCCACAGCCAGAGCTCGGTCTGGCCTTGCCCAGAGATGCCTGAGGACACAAGATCAGCGGCTTACCTGGATCTTCACAGCAATGAGCACAGAGCTGAGCTCCTTGTCCAGTTCCCTCAGCACGGTCAGCTTCTTCAGGCGGAGACTGCACAGCCTGTAAGACAGAGAGAATGGGACACATTCAGGCACCACCATCCCAGGGCCCCTGCCGCATGGTACGAGGCGCTTTGGAGACAGCCTGGTAGGTCGGCAGGCCACCGCTGCCCCCGCAGCTGCCTGCCCGGCGGAGGAAGAGGGCGAAGCCGTGCGCCGCCACGGAGAAAGCAGATCAGAAAAAGAGGAAAGGGGGGAAATTAACAGAGCCAAAGCAGGATTAAGGGGGATTATGCGCTGACAGGAAGTTGCAGGGCATGTGGAGCAGAGATCCCTGCCCAGCAGGAGCCATGGCCAGCTCTTCACTCAGACATCTCGGCTAACCCTGCCGTTGCTTTGATAGAAATGACCCGGTTCAAAGCAACCCTGCCCTCAACTTCACATAACCAAAAGGAAAAGAAAAGAAATTCACCTTGCTTATTTACAAGTCGCATTTTAACCATGTGATGCAAAAAAGCAGCTGCTCTTTACGATGGATTATTAGTGCTCCAATCCGACGCTAGAAACACAGGAGCAGAGTGATAAGCTGGCGGTCCAAGTTGGCAAGCAAGACCATGAATCTCTTGGACTGTTTGTCCAATCATGCTGGCTCCCCCAAGTTTTGTCCTGCCTTGGATTTGCAAGCATCCCTTGGCCCAATTCTTCCCGATCCACCTGTACTGCATGAACTGGGGAGAGTAGAGGGAAATGCCAACCCCCCTCTTACGCATCATGATTTATTTTTAAAACGAATGAAACAAAAATACATGTACATCACATTGTAGGCATTCAAGATGAGGGGAAGAAAGAAAACCAATACAGGTTACAGAAATGAAGACTGGGCGCGCATATATATATATATATATATATATATATATATATATATATATGGTGCATGTAGGTGACACAGCACCTTTCTCAGAAACCGCTTGACCGATTCTGTTCAAATTTGGACACAACATTCCATTCCACTGCGCGGAGGTTCCTATAAACTTACATTACAGAAATATGATACCTATCACAAGTAAAAATGGCATTTTATGAAAAAATAGCACCTTCCAGTGGACATCAAAGGAACACAGCTAGAAAACCTTGGCCCTCTATCGGAGGCTACACTGGTACTGCAGCTACTAGGCCGAATGGAGGCTCGCCTTTCTAGGCCGAATGGAGGTGGGGACGCGCCTGCCTGTGGGTTGGGGGCAGGAGGGGACAGGATAGATCATGGATCGGGATGGGGGGGGGAATCACAGGGATGAGCCACAGCAACACGTGGCCTGGCCAGCTAGTTAAGTATAAAATATGACCCATCATCTCTTTCTTCTTTTTCAGAATTTAAGAAGAGCTGTGCTGGATCAGGCCAACAGCCCATCTCCTCTAGCATCCTGTTCTCATGGCGGCCAACCAGATGCCCGTAGGAAAACCACATGCAGCTCCCGAGCACAACAACACTCCCCCCTCCTGTGCTTTTCCACGGGGTCTACTAGCTGCAGCCCACCAGAGAAAGAAAACTGCTCCTAATAGTACCATCAGGAAGAGAAGATCCAGATTATCTACGAATTCCACATACCGTACTTGCTTAACATGCCAGGACCAGTTTCATTATACCGACAGTTTCGTAATATTGAGATGGCCCTGGGAGCAGCTGCTGGAGACCGGGGAGTATACAGGGATCAATACAGCTCACAGCACCTGGGCAGCACTAAACATTGTCATTGTAAAAAGCAGATGGAAGAATGTCACTCCCCACATCTGCACCACCAGCATCCCTTTTGCTGGCATCAGTACAGGGACAGAAGTGGTCCAGATGTAGCTGTGCATTAACTCCAGATGGGTAGATTTAAGTGACGTGCGGCAACTGTCCTATGTAATGCACCTCGAAAGTTCAAGTAGAGCCATGTGTGAATTTTGGTACTGCACAGGTAGGGTGGAAAATAACACTTGACACCATAATATTCAGCATCTTCAACTATTATTATTACTTGCTGATCAGAAGGTTGGCGGTTCGAATCCCTGTGACGGGGTGAGCTCCCGTTGCTTGGTCCCAGCTCCTGCCAACCTAGCAGTTCGAAAGCACGTCAAAAAATGCAAGTAGATAAATAGGAACCGCTACAGCGGGAAGGTAAACGGCGTTTCCACGTGTTGCTCTGGTTTGCCAGAAGCGGCTCTGTCATGCTGGCCACATGACCTGGAAGCTATACGCCGGCTCCCTCGGCCAATAATGCAAGATGAGCGCGCAACCCCAGAGTCGGTCACGACTGGACCTAATGGTCAGGGGTCCCTTTACCTTTACCTTTAATCTGCAGAGTTCTCAAGAACTGTAGTACTCCAAGTGTCTTTCAGCAACAGAAAGCAAAGACCAATTTCTGGATCATTTCTCCCACCAACTCTGCAGAGAACCAAGACTATATACCCAAGAGTCATTTTACTTGGCAGGCATCTGCAGATATTCTGGCCTCTCTCACTTTAATATAATTGGTTACTTTCTCCACAAACACACACACAAACACACAACATCCCACATATTAACCGTGTTTTAACACCTGGCACTTTAGAGTCCTTCCAAAGGCGTGCAAAAAAATATTTTGGCAGCTGCTATTAGATACTGAACCTTCTTTTTAAAAACAAACAAGCATATGCTTGAAGATTTCCCGATAGCCATAGCCAATAAGGCAGGTTTGTAAACATGTGAGCCTCGGAATCCAGAGTGGTGTGTGAGTCGGATTTCCACAGTGGCAGGAGAAGGAAGCCTCTTTTCTATCTGAGGATGCATGCTTGCCAGAGCCTGTAGTGGGTGGGATCACTTTATTCTCTCTCTATCTCTTTCCACCCTCCACTTTCCTTGCCTACTGAGTGGGATGCCAAAGAAAAGACAAATACCCCTTGTCAAGAATGTCAATTAGCACATGGCACAGCAAACTATGGCAAGTTCTTAAAGAAATGGGAGTGCCTGATCACCTCATCTGTCTCCCGAGAAATCTCTATGTGGCACAAGAAGCTACAGTTAGAACTGGATATGGAACAACGGATTGGTTCAAAATTGGGAAAGGAGTACGACAAGGCTGTATATTGTCTCCCTGCTTATTTAACTTATATGCAGAATTCATCATGTGAAAGGCTGGACTGGATGAATCCCAAGCCGGAATTAAGATTGCCGGAGGAAATATCAACAACCTCAGATATGCAGATGACACAACTTTGATGGCAGAAAGTGAGGAGAAATTAAAGAACCTCTTAAGGAGGGTGAAAGAGGAGAGCGCAAAATATGGTCTGAAGCTCGACATAAAAAAAACTAAGCTCATGGCCACTGGCCCCATCACCTCCTGGCAAATAGAAGGGGAAGAAATGGAGGCAGTGAGAGATTTTACTTTCTTGGGCTCCTTGATCACTGCAGATGGTGACAGCAGTCACAAATTAAAAGACGCCTGCTTCTCGGAAGAAAAGCTATGACAAACCTAGACAGCATCTTAAAAAAACAGAGACATCACCTTGCTGACAAAGGTCCATTTGGTAAAGCTATGGTTTTCCCAGTAGTGATGTATGGAAGTGAGAGCTGGACCATAAAGAAGGCTGATCGCCGAAGAATTGATACGGTATTTTTGAATTATGGTGCTGGAGGAGACTCTTGAGAGTCCCGTGGACTGCAAGAAGATCAAACCTATCCATTCTGAAGGAAATCAGCCCTGAGTGCTCACTGGAAGGACAGATCGTGAAGCTGAGGCTCCAATACTTTGGCCACCTCATGAGAAGAGAAGACTCCCTGGAAAAGACCCTGATGTTGGGAAAGATGGAGGGCACTAGGAGAAGGGGACGACAGAGGATGAGATGGTTGGACAGTGTTCTCAATGCTACTAATATAAGTTTGACCAAGCTGTGGGAGGCAGTGGAAGACAGGAGTGCCTGGCGTGCTCTGGTCCATGTGGTCATGAAGGGTCAGACATGACTGAACATGAAGTGATCTGCCAGACATGGCATACTTGGATTTTCAGAAAAAACTTTGATAAAGTCCAGTTCAAGGTGGGGATGATAAGGGACACAATGTGGGGTGGGTGCATAAGGGAATGCTGGGAGCAGGCTGTCGTAGACCCCCATGCCTACCATTCATGGATACAGCACTCACGTTTAGGCACACTAATGAAAACATTGGAGGATGTCTGCAAGTATGTACAAAACGCATCATCACAAAAGTCAGGTCTCCTTTGCATAGAGCTTAGGTCACCTTGGCACAGAATTTCCAATTCCCGATGATGGGGCAAATATAAACCATCTTTCTGGGGTTGACACTGGCAAGTTTATCAGCTTTCCATTATCAACCAGGGCTGGCAGAAAGGTGGAGAGAGGAAGATGCACGAAGCAAGTGAAAGGAGAATGCAAAACTTCATTGAATAAGAGGAAATTGCTTTCCAAAACTACGTGAAGCAAGACTGCACACAATGATGTGCCCGTTAGGAGAAATGAACACCAAAATACTGCTGAATTTTCATGAGGAGTTGTTTTTTTAAACACTTACAAACTGATGTGGAAATGTGGGAAACAGAACTTAGGATTTGAAAAGGGAGAAACAGAGAGAACGCAAAGTTGACAGATTCGCCCATCTCTACATTTCACACCCTGGTCAGATTTGGGTGGTCATCTGTCAGCTTAATGATGAATGACATTTGTGCTCTTTACATGCTAACACTTTGCTCCTCCCTTCACAACAGTCAGCTGTTAACCATTTCCCAGCCTGGACAAAAAAACGGGAAACTATAATTAATGGAAGGCTTCCTGGCTCTCTCTCTCTCTCTCTCTCTCTCTCTCTCTCTCTCTCTCTCTCTCTCTCTCTCTCTCGGTGTTTGGTGGGGGTCTGGCCTCCCCCCCCAGACCTCTCTACCTGGCCCTTGGGACTTTTCCCATGGCCACACCCCCTCCCCAAGGCACAGCGCCTCTCTCCAAGTCACCGTGGTGTGGCCCTGCTCTCTCCTTGAATGCCTTTTTGGGGCTAGAATGTAATTTTGATCTGTAATAATGCCTTTCGCTCACCTGGATATAGATAGAGGACTGTGCGTAAGAAACCTCTAACGTTTACAAGGCTAGAATGTTGTTTGCTGCAATGAGCCATATTTGTCACTCCACCCACTTTTGTCTCTAGCCCTGTCCACCATTGATACTCTGCCCCCAAAAGACTACCCATGAGGGAATAAGGCCTTTGGTCTGAAAATGGTTCGCCACCCCTGCTCTCTCTATAAACCTGAAAGCATTGAACCCTAGGTCATTTAAACCCCGTCTACTCACAGGCAAGGAACCTCCCTCCCCCTGCAGCCCACTCCCAAACATGATCACATGGGAGGAAGTCTTGCTCGGTTCCAGGAGAGCAAACACAGGACTATAGGTAGATTCAGCTTCTGCAATCGCGGGGATTAAAAAGGCTTGAATAAGAAAGTAAAATCATTTTAAGATGAAAACATGGAGTCTCTCCATTCATTCCCAGCGTCGCTGAAGATGACTGACTGTCACAAAGAGAATGCCTGAAATCTCAAATGAGTTGAGTAAGCCATTAAGTAGAGATCCAGCTTGCATTCTTAGCCCACATCTATTAGAAAGCTTAGCGTTAAACTCACATAACCAAGAATTGGTATGAAAAATTGTGTGTGTTTAGATGGCATATAATCATCAATGGAAAAGAAGCCGTACTTGGCTGGCATCTCCTTCTCCCTCCCTTCCCTGTGGGGAGATTTTTCTAGTGCATTTTACAGACTAAGGCCCTATCTGCATTATACATTTAAAGCAGTATCATACCACTTTAAATAGCCATTGCTTCCCCAAAGAATCCTGGGAACTGTAGTTGATTAAGGGGGCTTGGGAGTTGTTAGGAGACCCCTATTTCCCCTGTACAGTGACAATTCCCAGGGTTCCCTGGGAAGGAGGACAGGTTGTTAAACCACTGCCGCCAGGGGAGCCATGCTTGCATCATTTTCTGGTCCGATAAGTTTTCTCTTTTAGACATGGCAGCTGCTTTGCATTATGCCACACCCCCCACCGCAGCCATTTTGTGACTGGCACCCACAGCACGGCCAAAAAGTTCCAAATGTGCTCACTGGCCCCAAAGGACTGACCAGTTCTGGTGTATTGTGCAGCCAGCCCCTACCTGGAGAGCTGTGTGATGGAGCCACAGCAGAATGGCAACTGCAGCAGATGTAAGCCATCAAAACTTTTTTTCTAAAACAACCACACTTTTACAGCTCCCTAAGCCTTCGCCCTCCAGTTAAGAAGTCTGTATTTACAATGGGGTTTTCGTCAGTCCTATAGATAATTTTAAGGGTTTACCATATGCATTCCCTTGATGGTTCTTTAGTCAGTCCGCAAACGACGACAAGCCCCTCCACACGAGCCAATTAGGAGAATGCATCTTTTGGGACACTCTAGCAAAATGCTTTACCCCAATCCTCTTATTGCTACTGAGCACTAGCTTTCGTTGATCTTTGGCTCGCTATAATAAACCAGCCCTGAGACCAGCCACAGGCCCCTAAAGGGAAAGTCTGGGTCCCGAGAGGGCACCGGTATTCACAGATCTCTAAACATACGCAAACATATACGCACATACTAATTCCCAAACCTCCACCAGCTCCTTCCCCTGCCATTTCAGGATCTATAGGGAAAGATGGGAGGAGCCCACAGGAGTTGTCCTCTTGCTGTGTTGCAACTACGCAGGGAATGATCCAACAGTCAACAACTGCTCTCTTCTTTGCTCTTTTCTGGGGATCTGCTCTAACAGGATACTTTTCGCAAAGCATCTGCTTTTCAGAATGGTGCCAAGGTTCAGATCCTTCTGACCCCTATTGCCACCTTCACCTAATAAGGCACACTCCTTAATTCTGGATGAATGGAGGTGGGTTGCACTGCCAGAGGAAGAGGGGGGTGAGGGGGAGCACACTGCCCCCGACACCACAATGCCAGTGGAGTGCCACCGTGGCTGCTTCCCCCACGAGCGCTGGGTGCCACGCCCCTGTGGGCGGCATACCATGGCCCCGGGACACGCGCCACGGCCCCGGGACGCCCGCCCGCCACACCCCCGTCTGCTCTCCTCCCCCGGTGCCAGAGCATGAAGCTCTGCCACTGGTAGGTTGCTCTTTTAGGGTGAAGGAAACACACTCTTGACCATAGGCTCCTCCAGACAGCCTCTTTATTGAGCATTCACTTTGATTTATTCATGGCGCAGTTACACGGCGATGAAGCATTCGTCCTGATTTGCTTGTGGGTGTTTACACACCTTTCTGTCCATCATCCATTCGTTCCATGCTCTGCAATGCACTTCTTTTTTAAAGCGTCCTTTAGTCCCATATTGAAGCAGAATACAGGCTTTGTGCCTGCAACAATATCATTGTGTAAGCCTGAATTTCCTGATAAGCGCTAGAATCCCTCCCACAAAATGCAGACAGTCCAGAGGTGTCCCAAGTTCCAACATACTCGCTTACTACCGTATTTCCCATGCTCCAGGATCAAGCCAAGGCTAGGAGAGGATAAGCAAACAGGTGGAGATGGTGCGGAGGAATAGCAGAAGGAGCATCAGAGAATGTCAGCGAGGCCCTTGCAGGGGTTTGGGTCTCAACAGGCATCCAATCGAGCGAGTCCCTGATCCTGGTTCTAGTCAAATGCTTTGGTAGAAGATTATGAGTGGTACCCAATGTTAGTTAAAACCAGAGCAGATCCGTCAATATCACTGGACTTAACTAAAGGTCTGTCAATTTCAATTTGTCAAGTCGGGGTATGATTCCTGTTTGGGGTGGCTAATCTCTGGCCCTCCAGATGTTGATGGTCTACAACAGTGTTTTTCAACCTTTTTTGGGCAAAGGCACACTTCTTTCATGAAACAAATCACGAGGCACACCACCATTAGAAAATGTTAAAAAAATTAACTCTGTGCCTATATTGACTATATATAAAGTAATTCTCCCATGGCACACCAGGCAACATCTCGCGGCACACTAGTTGAAAAACACTGGTCTACAACACCCATCATCCCTAACAACTGGCCATACCAGCTGGAGCTAATGAGAATCTAACAGCATCTGGAAAACTTAAGACAAATATTATTTTTTTATAGAATTTATATACCGCCCTATACCCGGAGGTCTCAGGGCAGTTCACAGAACAAAATCAAAATATAAAACCACAATATTTATAACAAAAATAAAAACAACAAATATTATCCAACGAAATATTTGCCAGGACAAGGGTGTGGAAAGAGAAACTACCTACCTCACCCAAATAGACTTGTTACCAAGGCAAAAAGTTAAGTATCATGCACTAGTCCTCATATGTTTTGTTTTTCAGTTCAGTTTCCATCCTTCTCTGCATGTTGCTTCTAAGGAGATTTCATCAAGATTTTTACTCCTTTGATACCCCATCCATTTGTTCTCGTACCCGTGAGCAACTATAACACAAATTTATCTTAAAAAAAAAATCCTGATTAAAATGCAGTAAAATATAGGCCAACTTCTGTTAATGCCTCCATTTATCCTAATCTATCCAAGTCATTTAAATCAAGATTTTAAAAATGTTGGCTCGTTGCATTCATATCATAAGCAGCCAGCAGCATTTTGCTTTCATACATAAAATTATCAGGGGAAACACATTTTAATTTTAATGGCAAGCTTTATAAAATGCAGATCGGTGTCTTATGTGCAGCATTACTTTTTCTAAAATAACTGTTTCTTAAAATCATAATTTTCATATTTGATTTTTAATAGGGCAATCAACACTGAGTTAATCAACAAACCTGTTACCAGGAGTGTTCTTTGACAAATCCCTATACACTGGAAAGAGTAATATATACAGACATAGAAACCAAAACATATACCGGTAGCACAATCCTATGCATGTCGAGCAGCCCTTCCAGACATCCTTTTTGTTGTGCATTCATGATGATTTGCGATCATAATGTTATCAGGGCAGTTACACATATTGAGCTTTCAATCCTACTTGTAGCTACAGAATGTTTGGGTGGGCAGACAACTTCATTTCCACGATCAGTATGTGCCCTGCAGCCTCCTCCTTACATCCTGCAACTTTTAATACTACAAATGTTCCAGGGTTTGCTTGTCGTCCCCGCTTTTCACTATAGCACACGAGTGCCCCAACATCCTTGCATTGCAGCAGTAAGGCAATGATGTTGGGGAAGCACTGCAGAATGAATCCACCACTAACACACTGTTATTCATTAATGGCATGTTGTAGAATACATGTGCAAGAAAACTTCAATCCAGGGTGTGGGGTGGGGGCGTTAATATTAGCACAGGTTCATTCTACCACATTCTTGTAATTTGGCAGTCGTGTGAACAGGCCCTGAAAGCACAGTGGGAACGGACTGTGAACCAACAGCCCCTTAAGAACATTCTTTAAAAGCCAGCAGCCCTTACTTACGAATTGCTAACACACCTCCAACTTCCCAGCAATCTATCCTAGACTGTGTGCCCACCATACATTTAAAGCACATGACTTCCCCCAAAGAATCCTGGGAAGGATAGTTTGTTAACGGTGCCGATAACTTTAGTCTGGTGAGGTATAAACTACAGTTCCCAGGATTCTTTGTGGGGAACATAGCTGCCAAGTATCCCGTATCCGCCGGGAAAACCCCTTTTTTCTTACCGTTTCCCGGCGGTCTCCCGTTTAGCGAAAAATCCCGGTATTGTCCCTTAAATCGGGATACTTGGCAGCTATGAGTGGAGGAGAATGCAATTGTTAGCAACCCTAATTACCCGGCCATTTTTCTGGTGCCGCTTGCCCTTCTATGGGCACCAGAAAATGGCGGCGCCGGCGCCGGAAGTCACTTCCACGCATGACCGGAAGTTGCGTGACACGACTTCCGGTGGCGCTTTGCCCTTCTATGGGCATCAGAAAATGCCGGCGCCGGCGCCGGCAGTCGCTTTTACGTGTTTCCGGTCATGCACGGAAGCGACTTCCGGCGCTGGCGCCGCCATTTTCTGGTGCCCATAGAAGGGCGAAGCGCTACCGGAAGTTGCGTCACGCAACTTCCGGTCATGCGCGCGCTGCCGATCCTGGATATTTACGACCCGGACTTGGCAGGTATGGTGGGGAATTGTGTCCTTTAAATATATGGTGTGTATGTGGCCCTGTACTGTGATACAAACAATTGCCAAAATTCCAAGAGAGTTAACTCTGGCATTTAAGCAAATCTGCAACAATTTCTTTCTTTCAATAATTTATTGTGCTTCCAATACCCCCGTTTTTAAATCAGCAGGCTGCCTGAGGAGGGAATTGTAGTAATGGAAGAGGGAAAATAAGAGATGAGATGAGCCTTAAAGCTCACAGTTCTGTTTAGCTCATCCCTAGCTTCTGAGAATCCACTAAGAAACCACCAGGCACAGACCATATTAAGCATTTCTAATTCTCTTTATAGCCATAAGTGCCTAGCAATGTTTCTAAAAAGAATAGCAAAAACTGGGGTTCTTAAAATGCAGAATTTGATACCAAAAGGCTGTCTTTGGAACAGCAACCTTGGGGATAAGTAAAACAAAGAAGATTCTAATTAGAGATGGGGAGAATTTGTGTATAGGTATTAGCCCAAAGGCTGAAAGTGGGCAACAGTAGATCAAACCTATAAAATAGTTCTTTTATAGCTTTTAACAGTCAATTAAAATGCATCTAAAACCTGCACACCACACAAATGGCAGCTCAAATAAAACGATTTTACGGCACATTGAAATAACGCAAAGTTGTGCTGCGCAGGCGCTGCTAACAGAAAACTCCCAGGTAATCGGATGTATCATAGTGGGACATCCAGGAGACAACCGTGGGACCAGCCTTCCTAAGCCAAACACATAAAGCTTTACAGCAGGGATGGGGGAGATGTGGCCCTGCAGATGTTGCGGGACTCCAGATCCCATCAGTCACAGCCAGTATGGCCAATGCTGAAGGATGCTAAGAGTTGCAGCCCATCAACACTTGGAGAGTCCTAGGTTCCCCATCCCTGTTTTATTGGGTTGCAAGCCAACATATTGATTCGCAACCAGAAAAAGAAGCCAGTGCAATACGCTCAAGCTCCCAGATATAATAGTGAGAGCCTTGTGAAATGCACATTACACAACCTTTAGCTTTGAAGCGACGAATGCAAAGCAAGTTACACATATGCACTTTCCTAAAAGGCAAAGAAGTTACTTGTGGAGCAGGAGCAGAAATAAATTGGGTGTGGTGCTCATTTGCACCACTTTGCAAGGATACAAAATATGCATCTTCTCACACTTTGGGCGATCTAGTCCACCCCACTGAAAGCAATGCATGGTGAATAGAGACCCGCACTCAAATTTAGACCTGTTTCTGCCCCAACAAATGAGATTCGTGTTCAGAAGCTGCTTCTGCACACCAATCTTCTTAAGAGCTCCGCTAGGCATTGTGACCAATGGTATGGGTGTGTGGGTGGGCATTTAACAATGTCTGGTTTTTATTCTCAAAAGAACAAGTGCGGGAGAGATCAAAATCACGATTGCACCATGTGAGGAGCGGGGTTATAGCCTTGGTCACCACGATGCAGAGTCAAGGAAAAATCTCACCTCCCATAGAACTGCTATTCACTGCAAGAAGGAAGCTTCCATTGGGGCCACTGGAAGTTTCCTTTCTGAAGCTTGGGGGGGATTTTCATCAGGACTTCTACTTAGGGAAAGGAGGGTAAGTCCCTCACTGCACTGTGTTGTCTTGATCCATACGCCTCCCACAAAAATTAAACAGGTTAAAATACATACACATATTGAATGTATCATCTAGTTTGTCCCTTAACTGGATGCCAACAAGAAAATGGAAGAATAGGGTGATTGAAGGAAATGGGGGGGTATGCTTTCTTTGGATCTCTCTTCCTACCTGCACTAATTTTTGCCGCCCCCGCCCCCCCCTCTTGGGACCACACATAAAAGTTAAAAAGCAATATTTAAAGTCAAAAGAATAGCGTATTCAACCTTCTTTTGATTTCAAATACAGATTTTCAGCATGGGCTCCCTATTGGCTTACGTCTTCTTTTTATCAGTGACAAAAAGGGGAGGTGGGAGATTCGTTTCTCTGTTAATTCCTTCAATCTTGCTGTTAATAAGTCTTGTTCAGGGATGCTTGGAGGGAAGAAGAAAGTTCAAAGCCAACAAAGGAGAAGGAAAGAAGAAAAGCAGAGTCTTGGAGGCAGAGAGGCTCTGTTCTTGGTGGAAAGGGGGGGGAGAGAGATTTCCCCTCTCAAAAGGAGTAGGAGCAAAATACACAAAAACCGATTCTCTGCGTCCCCCTTCCCCAGTTTATTATTAGATCAACATTTTTTAACCATGTCCCATTCTTTGCCATGTTTTCCTCTACGCTTGTGCGTGTTGTTACTGCGTTCATTCTATGTTTATTATATAAAATGCAGTTATAAAAGCACATACAGTGGTGCCTCGCAAGACGAATTTAATGCGTTCCACGGGTCTTTTATTATAACGAAAAATTCGTCTAGCGAATCCCATAGGAATGCATTGAATTTTTTTGAATTTTTTTTTTTGCCCATAGGAACGCATTAATTGAATTTCAATGCATTCCTATGGGAAACCGCGATTCGCTAGACGAATTTTTCATAAAACGAATTCGTCTAACGAGGCAACCTTCGCTCGAAAAATCCTTTTGTTAGGCGGAAATTTTGTTAAGCAGGGCATTTGTTAAGCGAGGCACCACTGTATACTACAATATCTAAAATACACCATACATCAAAAAGATACGAAGTCATCATGGACAAAACGTGCTCATCCTGCAACTGCATAAAAGGGACAAGTTCTACCCTATCCTTCTACAAGATGAGCACCAAGACAAGCTAGGGTATCATGACACCATATGACCCCCAGTTATGAGCCATGTTCCTGAGTGAACAGCAACATCTTCACCTGGTGCCTAAAAGTTTAGATAGATAGATGATAGATAGATAGATAGATAGATAGATAGATAGATAGATAGATAGATGATAGATAGACAGAGGCACAGACATATACTTGCTGGTGTGGTGCAGCACTACAGAGCTGGCCTCCCAGTATTAGCATTGTGGTTGTTTACCAGCATGAGGGACAGGAGGGCAGGAGGGATATTGCGCCAGTGTGGGAGCGCTGATGGGAATGTCGGCTCCTGTCTAGGGGTACACTTCACACTCACACCTGATAACCAAGGACATCACTTCAGGCACCTGACAAAAGTGGACTCTAACCCACAGAATTAGGGATGGATCTGTCTGTTTCCTATCTACGTCAATTATGGATGCATTCATTCAAAGATCCACTCTGTCGTGTTTGTGCACTAACCTGTGAACTTTTTTTAAAAAAAAATGTGCCTAAGAATTTGCATTTATTTATCTCAAAGTACTCGTTTCCCCTATTTGCCTTAACATGTGCTTTCTTTTCCTTAAATATTTTGATCGTTTGTTTTTTCCTGAGCCAAGCACTGTATTGCGAAATGCAGAAAAGGGCAAAATCTGACAGGTTATCGCGCTCTCATTCATGTGTTAGTCTGGGGATTCGGTGTGAATGGGGTTGGTTCACTTCCAAATGCGGGTGAGAAAAATGCTCTTCTAGCCCTACAATAAAGCTTATGTCATAATGCATGTGCTGGTCTTCAAAGGTGTCCCTAGACTCGTTGCAGTTTTATCCGAGCAAGACAAGCCACATGCCACACTTCTCGTAACACCAATATTTCTGACGGCTCGGGCAAGCCTGCTCCACATGCCAATCCCTCTAGCCAATCCCTCTAACCCAGTGGTCAGCAACCTTTTTCAGCCGTGGGCCGGTCCACCGTCCCTCTGACCATGTGGTGGGCCAGGCTATATTTTTTTTAGGGGGGTGGGAATGAACGAATTCCTATGCCCCACAAATAACCCAGAGATGCATTTTAAATAAAAGGACACTTTCTACTCATGTAAAAACACGCTAATTCCCGGACTGTCCGTGGGCCAGATTGAGAAGGCGATTGGGCCGCATCCGGCCCCCAGGTTGTAGGTTGCCTACCCCTGCTCTAACCCTTTCCACAGCTTCTGCCACCCAGGCCTGGCTTCGCAAAGAGTTCATTTTCGGTCTGATGAACAGGAAACTCCACACCTCTAGCCTGCAATGTCCTCAAGGTGGCAGCAGTTTACTGGCTTCAGTCACCCTTTAGGTAAGGAACAGAGGAAATAAATGACTGCCTAGACCACTCAGGAATGTGAAAATCTCTGAAAACAGGAGGACATATTCTCTCTCTCTCTCTCTCTCTCTCTCTCTCTCTCTCTCTCTCTCTCTCTCTCTCCCTCCTCTCCCCACCCTAAAAAAGGGGGTTATTGGTAACAAGCCGGGCACACAGATCTGTCCAAGCAGCATGTGTGCAGCTACTACAAAGCCGTAGAAGAGGAGAAATGCATCCGATTCTACTAAATCGCTCCTTCCACATGCAAAGGCAGACGTTGGAAATGGTCCGACACAGACAGAGGAAACACTGGCGGAGGCTGAGCTAAGCTGGCATCAGTTCACTGTTCTGCTCACAGCGATCGCTGCTTCTCTCTCTCTCTCTCTCTCTCTCTCTCTCTCTCTCTCTCTCTCTCATTGCCATGTTCATTATGGTGTCCCTGCAGGATGCCTGCTTCCTGCAAATGGAGCTAACAGCAATCCACGGCCAGCGTTACTTCCCTGGGGCTGAGAGAGGACTGGAAGCCGCTCCCAAGCCCCAAAGCAGCGGTAGGCTTGTTGGTGGAGCTCTCTAAACATGGACACCGAGAGGAGAGAGAGAGAGGACGAACAAAATCTGGGGTGGTGGACAGTGGGGTTTGCGCAGCAATTACATTATCGTCAATGCCAGTCTGTTTGGAAATTGCAAGCTGCATCCCGTAAAGTGAATATCACCCATCAGGCTCCCTCGCTGCTAAGCTTGAATCCCCATGGATTCAATATCCTTCATGGAAATAAGCTAAAGGCCTAAAAATAGGCACAAGAAAGGAACGGGCTGAGCCTCCCAGCACCCCTTTGAGCTCAGCTGAAGCAGCCACAGCTTCGCTTGCAAGCTGAGCAAGCACGCCTGTGCATTTCGAAGAACGCCTTCCTCTCGGATGCCAGTCCTGCTCTTCACGCCCTTCCCTCTGCTGGCCTCAGGCTTCCCGCTCCCTCACAAGCATCTCTGACCAAGACTTACTCCCCCCCCCCCCGGCAACACTGAAGGAATGGCAGTTTAGTCATGTCCGACTCTTTGTGACCCCATGCCAACCATCTCGTCCTCTGTCGTCCCCTTCTCCTTGAGCCCTCAATCTTTCCCAACATCAGGGTCTTTTCCAGGGAGTCTTCTCTTCTCATGAGGTGGCCAAAGCATTGGAGCCTCAGCTTCAGGATCTGTCCTTCCAGTGAGCACTCAGGGCTGATTTCCTTAAGAATGGATAGGTTTGATCTTCTTGCAGTCCATGGGACTCTCAAGAGTCTCCTCCAGCACCATAATTCAAAAGCATCAATTCTTCGGCGATCAGCCTTCTTTATGGTCCAGCTCTCACTTCCATACATCACTACTGGGAAAACCATAGCTTTAAATATACGGACCTGAATTAAGCACTGCCAAAAAAGAAAATGAGCCAATGTGCTGTTGATCAAGTTCCACAATGCTTTGAAAAACATTTTTTTAACCCCTTCCCCTTTATTACAGGGGGGCGGGTGGTTCAGCCATGATCAGCATTACCTGTCTGAGATTATGTGTTTCATCTTCTCCCCCTCTTCTCTGGCAACGTAGTTTGCCCAAACCAGTAAACTGTGGTTTGCCTTAATGAGAAAGGGGTGGATTGCTACATGTAGGAAAGTGGATGTGCCCAAAGTCATTCTGGTTCGTTAACAGAAATTTGGAGGAAGCGGGTTTGTTGCCCAAGAGCCAGTGTGGTGTAGTGGTTAAGGGCGGCAGACTCGTAATCTGGGGAGCCGGGTTCATGTCTCCGCTCCTCCACATGCAGCTGCTAGTCACACTTCTCTGAAGTCTCTCAGCCCCACCCACCTCACAGGGTGTCTGTTGTGGGGAAGGAGGGTGTGAGGGACAGGGGATATCGCGAAGTCCCTCCCCTCCTGAGTTCAAGCCCATCCCCGAGCACAGGGGAAAGCAGAGAGAGTTCCGATTCCAATGGGGAAGCAGGAAGTCGTGTCCGAGGCTCAGGCAAGGTAGAGGAGCCAGGGTCCCAGGTGGGACAGGAAGGGGCGAATAAGGGGGGGAGACCCATCCCCCCAACTCCGGAATTACGCAGAAAGAGGAGGGGAAAGAGGATGGGTCTGCCAAAGCTTTTGTGTTGGAGAAAGACGCGCCAAAAGCCATTCGGAGGTGCTGGAACCGACTGACCACATCACTCCGTGTAAATAGCAATGACTTCAGCACTGTAAATACGCAGCACCAATAAAAGAATAAAATGCAGAGCTGCGTAGCGTCGTTACTCTGAAGTAGCCCACTCCGGCCACTGTGACAGCAACCTCCGAATCCTTTTTTGGGCTACTTTGGAGTTGCCGGGATGAGCGTGTCAGAGGCGGAGAGATGGCGGCAGATCGCGGAGAAAGCCCAGCAAGAACTGCAGCAGCTGTCGCTGCAGGCGCAGGGGGAATTGAAGGCAGCTAAAGAAGAGACTAAGAAGGTCCAGGACGACCGGCTACAACTTGCGGAACAGGTGAGAGCGCTACAGGAAAGAGAGCAGGAATTAAGGGCGGTGGCGGTAGACCTCCAAAACAAGCTGGATGCAGAGAAAAACAAGGCGGGAGGGGCACCCCAAGTCCAAGTGCTGCCAGGAAGGAGAGCCGGGACCCTAGTAAGCAAGTTCAATGGAGACCCGAGGGAATATCAGGGCTTTGAGACTGAGATTGTGTATGCTCTTGAGCTGCACCACGATGAGTTCCCTGATGATGAGCACAGGGTAGCGTTTATTGTGGAGCACCTTACCGGGGCAGCCAGGGAGTGGCTAAGACCGTTAATCGCAACAAAGAATCCTTGCATGAAGAATGTCAAACTATTTCTAGAAGGTTTGAAAACGATGTATTCGTCCGATAGTCATATGGACCAGACTAAGGAGGAACTTCATAATTTACGCCAAGGAAATATGACAGTTCGCGCGTATTGGGCGAAATTCACCATGCTGGTGCACAGATTGGGGTGGGAACTAGAGTCACCCCCAATGCAAGCGGCGTTCTACTTGGGGTTGCATGAGGAGGTGAAGGATGAGCTCTCGAGAGGTCCAAAGCCCAGTAATATGGATCAGCTGAGCAAAGCGGCTCTGGCGGTGGGGGTGAGACAGGAATCCCGGTGGAGCGACAAGCAAGCAACGCGCGCAAAGCGGGCTTGGTTCCCACGGTCGCAGGAGAAGCCACTCCCCCAACAACCCTTTCAAGCCACGCCTGGGGCCAGCCAGGACCAGGAACCCATGCAGATTGATAGCGCGCGCGCGCGGGCTTTTCAAACCCCAGCGGCGCCAAGACGCAAGGAGGGAAGGGGTGGGAATTGCTTTCTCTGCAACTCCCCCCAGCATCTCGTCAGAGACTGCCCACATCGCAGGGAGTGGCAAGGAAAGGCGGGAACGGTTGTGCCCTCCCCCACTGACGCAGCACCACAGCAGGGAAACGGGAAAGCCTGGCTGCAGGAGACAAGGGGCAGCAGCCAGGCACAGTCAGCAGACAACAGCCCCAGCCCACCCACCCGCACAGAGAGGAGCAGAGCCAGCCCACCCCTCCCAGAGCAGGAGTGGTTCTAGAAGTGACGCTCACGCTCCCAAATGGCTATCCCCTGACGGTCCTCGCCCTAATTGACAGTGGGGCGTCAGCGAACTTCTTCTCGAGAAACTTTGCAGAAGAGCACCAGATCCAGCTTCTGCAGCTGGATTTTCCTCTGCACGTGGCGACCATTGACGGCAGAGAGCTGCTGGGAGGGGCCATCACTCATCAAACCCCCCCCCATGAAAATGACGGTGGGAAGGCACTCAGAGACACTGGCATTCAACGTCACCACCATCTCAGACCCCCCCATCGTCTTGGGCATGAGCTGGCTGGCGCGCCACGACCCCTCCATCAGTTGGCACCAGAGATGCATCACTTTTGGATCGGACTTTTGCCTGGAACATTGCATGCAGCACCAACCAGGGGAGGGGCCTCCCATAGCCACGGTGGCCACCATGCACGTCAAAGGGGGTGAGGCGATACCCAAGCCGTACTGGGACCTGCAGGAGGTCTTCAGCGAAGCGGAGTCCGACCACCTACCCCCACACAGGCCTTTTGACTGCCAGATCAACCTGGTGCCAGGGGCAACTATACCCCCAGCCAAGCTGTACGCCATGTCAGACCAGGAACTGGAGGATCTGCGCGCTTTCATCGACAAGAACCTCAAGCGGGGGTTCATCAGAGAAAGCAAGGCAGCAGGGGGCAGCCCGGTCTTCTGGGTGGACAAGAAAGACACGCAACAGCGCCATCTTGTGGTGGATTTTAGACGGCTGAATTCAGTGACAGAGCCAGTGGCTTTCCCCATGCCCAGAGTGGATGATCTCCTGACAGCGGCACGCAGGGGCAAGATTTTCACCAAGCTAGACCTGAGGGGGGCGTACAACTTGATCAGGATCCGGGAAGGCGATGAATGGAAAACCACGATGTTCACGCCTCTGGGCTCTTTTGAATATCTGGTGATGCCCTTCGGGTTGCAAGGGGGCTCAGCATGCTTCCAGGCCTTCATGCACCACGTCCTGGGGTCCCTCCTCTTCAGGAAATGCTTGGTCTTCCTGGATGACATCCTTATCTATTCCGATGACCCAGTGCAGCATGTGAAAGATGTCAGGGAGGTGTTGCAGCGCCTGAAGGAGAACCACCTGTATGTGAAGCTGGAGAAGTGCAAGTTTCACACCAAGGAGGTGGACTTCCTGGGCTACAAGCTGTCAGACAAGGGGCTGGCGATGGACAAGGACAAGGTGCAGGCCATCCTGGACTGGCACAGCCCCAGGACGCGCAAAGATGCCCAACGCCTACTAGGCTTCGCCAACTTCTACAGGAAGTTCATCAAGAACTTCTCTCGCGTTACGGCTCCCATCACTGACTGCCTGAGAGGCAAGCAGAAGTTCAGGTGGACACCAGAGGCGCAAGCAGCGTTCGAAAGCCTCAAGAGGGTGTTCGCCTCAGACCAGAACCTGTTCCACGTGGTTCAGGACGCGCCCCTACGCGTGGAGACAGATGCTTCTGATAAAGCTGTGGGCGCCATTTTGTTGCAACTGGACGCCAACAGAGAGTGGAGACCCTGTGCCTTCTTCTCCAGGAAGTTGACCCAGCCAGAGCGAAACTACACGGTGTTTGATCGGGAACTTCTTGCGATCCACGCTGCGTTCCAGCACTGGAGACACTTCCTGGTGGGCGCCAAGCACCCCATCCAGGTGTGCACAGACCACAAGAACCTGGAGTTCTGGAGAACTGCCAGGGTGCTCAACCAGCGGCAGATACGGTGGGCAGAGTTCTTCTCGAACTTCAACTTCTCCATACACTACATCCCGGGAGAGCAGAATGTCAGGGCGGATGCCCTCTCCCGCAAGCCAGAGTACATGGAGGAGGAGGCGCCACCGGCACCCAGGCACATTTTCCCCCCGTCAGCATGGTCCTGCGGAGCAGCAGTGGTGAGCGAGGCAGAACTCACAGCACTGACGGCAGCGGATGATTTTGCCAACCGCATCTTCAGAGAACTGAGAGGGGGGGGGAGCAGGCAAAAGACTTTGCAGAACGCAGGGGGCTGCTTTTCTACAAGGGTGCACTGTACCTGCCCACCACCCAGCTTAGACGTACGGTCCTCAAGCAGATGCACGACAACCCAACGGCGGGTCATTTTGGGAGGGACAAAACCGCTCACCTAGTCATGAGACACTTCTGGTGGCCAGGGGTGCGGGAAGATGTTCGAGACTATGTACGGGGCTGTGACACCTGTCAGCGGGCAAAGGTGGTCAGAGCAGCGCCACCGGGATTGCTGGAGCCCTTAGCCACGCCACACAGGCCGTGGGAAGTGGTGTCCATGGACTTCATCACAGATCTGCCTTCTTCCAGGGGCAAGACCGCAGTGTTGGTGGTGGTGGACCTCATGTCCAAAATGTGCCACTTTATACCGTGTGCCAGGGCGGTCTCTGCAGAAGAGACAGCCAAACTGTTTGTGGATCACGTATTCAGACTGCATGGATTACCTTTAAGGGTTATTTCGGATCGTGGCCGCCAATTTGTTTCCAGGTTCTGGCGGCGGCTCATGAACCTCCTGCAGGTGGAGGTCAGCTTGTCGACGGCTAGACACCCGCAGACCAATGGACAGGCGGAGAGGGTCAACGCCATTCTGCAGCAGTACCTGAGATGCTACGTCAGCCAGCGGCAAACGGACTGGGTGGATCGCCTGCCACTGGCAGAATTTGCCTACAACAATGCGGTGCACGTCTCCACAGGGGTGTCGCCCTTTAAGGCCAACTACGGGCGCGACCTCAGATCTTTCCCAGAGAGGGAGGGGGAGGAGGAGGAGGAGGGCCCACAGGCTGAGGATTGGGCAGAGGAACTGGAGACGGTGCACCAGCAGCTCAGAGAACACTTGGAGAGAGCCAAGGAAGCGTACAAGAAGGGGGCAGATCACCACAGGCGACCGGGGGAGGTCATTAGGGTGGGGGACAAAGTTTGGTTGTCCTCGGAGGGCCTTCCCATCAGAGGGAGGTGCAAAAAGCTGGCGCCCAGAAGGTTGGGCCCCTTCACGGTCACGCAACAGGTCAACCCGGTGGCATACAGGCTGGCACTGCCAGAGGACATGAGGGTGCACCCAGTGTTTCATAGATCGCTGCTGTCGCCGTACAGGGAAAGCAGCAGGCTCCGAGGCAGCGAACAAACCCCTGAGGAAGGGGGGGAGAGAGAAGGCAGGGAGCAACTCAATGAGGCCACGGCCATCCTGGACTCAAGGAGGGGGGTGGGGGGCCTGGAGTACCTCATGGCATGGGAGGATGCTCCACCGTCCCAGAATGAATGGGTCCCAGCCACTCAGATACAAGAGGAATTCCTGGTAGAAGAATTTCACGCCCTCTTTCCCCATAGACCCAAGCCCTGGCACATGGAAAGGGAGGGGGAGGGGGAGGAAGCACGGGAGAGCAGTTCACCATGGCGCTGGGAAGCGGAGTTTGAGGAACCAGAGGATGAGGTATGGGTGTCACCGAGATCCACCCAGTCAGAGGAAGGAGCAGATTGGCAGAACATTTTTACCCCTACCAGCTCTGACGCCACGGACTTTTTGGGATTCCCGTCCTCCCAGGCGGAAGGGGGGGGGGCTCGCAGGACTGGGGGGAGGTGTTCACACCAACGGGCTCGGAAAGCACTGAGTTCTTAGGCTTCCAGTCGTCACCGACACCTGGGGGGGACCTGGGGAGGGGTGAAGGAGAGCTTGGGAGGGGGGTGGATGTGAGGGACAGGGGATATCGCGAAGTCCCTCCCCTCCTGAGTTCAAGCCCATCCCCGAGCACAGGGGAAAGCAGAGAGAGTTCCGATTCCAATGGGGAAGCAGGAAGTCGTGTCCGAGGCTCAGGCAAGGTAGAGGAGCCAGGGTCCCAGGTGGGACAGGAAGGGGCGAATAAGGGGGGGAGACCCATCCCCCCAACTCCGGAATTACGCAGAAAGAGGAGGGGAAAGAGGATGGGTCTGCCAAAGCTTTTGTGTTGGAGAAAGACGCGCCAAAAGCCATTCGGAGGTGCTGGAACCGACTGACCACATCACTCCGTGTAAATAGCAATGACTTCAGCACTGTAAATACGCAGCACCAATAAAAGAATAAAATGCAGAGCTGCGTAGCGTCGTTACTCTGAAGTAGCCCACTCCGGCCACTGTGACAGAGGGGAAAGGAGATTGTTAGCCGCTTTGAGACTCCTTCGGGTAGTGATAAAGCGGGATATCAAATCCAAACTCTTCTTTTTCCCAAGCAACTAGAACTGTGCACCCCAAATTTGCCACTACAGTATATGATTGAATCACACCTTTATTTCCTTTATATTTTTCCTGCCTTTTTAAGGTGTTCTCCCCACCCTTTCTATGCTGTTTCAAAGCAACTAGGAGCATGGTTTTACCGTATTTTGCATAATTAAAAACTAAAATCCTAGCTGCATGTCTCTCTCTCTCTCCCCGCCTGCTCCTCCAGCTGATAGTAACAAAGAACCTCAAAGGGTTCCCAGGGAAGCCATTTGAAAACCAGGATGTTAAGTAATCAGAGTTAAGACTGACAATCATAATCCTGATTTAGTTTGACACATTTGGAATATGGTGTCACCTGATTAGCAAGATAAAAGGTTTCAAGTCAAAGATAGCCTGCCCATGAGAGGATTATTATATCTCAAGTTATCTAACTCAAGTTAAAAATATAAACCAAAATTGGTGCGGAAATGCAGAACAGAGCCATAGAATGCTTAAGCCGTCAAACTCAGAATGTTTTTTATTTTAAAAAAACTGTGATGCAGGTACTCTCAAATCAGGTCCTTTTTCCTCACTGAAGGCACTCAAAGGGCTCTTCTAGCCGAGAGTCAAAAGTGGTATTTTACAAGGACATTAGCATTTTGATAAGTAATGTAGACAAAGCACACTTGGGTATTTGGACATTATTAGTTACTTTATTGCCTGGATTTCTTCAGCATGAACAATAGCCAGTTAATAATTCATGTCAAAGTGCAATGTACAGTCTATAAAAGCATCTTCAATATAATCTTATCTTAGAATAGAGGATCAGCAACTAGCAGCCTGAGGAGTACTGCCCCTCTCGCCAATTTGCAAACTCTCTATCCCATTCTCCTTCTCGGCGATATGCCCTGCTTTATAGGGGACAGTTCCTCTAGCCCAGGCATGGCCATGTAGTTTTGGGACTACAATTCCCATCATCCCTGACCACTGATCCTGTTAGCTAGGGGTGATGGGATGTAGTCTCAAAACAGCTGGAGGGCCAAGTTTGGCCATACCTGCAGAGTCTAGCTGAAGCCAAGTCTAGTTTAAACCTAAGAAGGAAGAACCTATCAAATACTTAGAAAGAACCTGGGAATTGGACCGAGCAAGCACTACAGGTCACCTCTGGCCAGTGCCTTCCCCACTATAGTGAGATGCCCTGTATTTCTACTTAAATTTTAGTAACTGGTTCTACATTTGTATCTATACACATAAAATGGCACATGCAACTTTTAAGCAAATTGTGTCCTTTTGTCCCCACTTTTTTGGTTGATGGTTCTCCTCTTTTTGGGTGCTGCATAAGATGAGCATCCGCCACGCCCCTGCCAAATGTAGGTATGGTCCAAGGTGTCAATTTTGATTTCCGTTATAAAGTTCAGTCCTCCGCACTTCTGCACTGGTTTGTGAATTAAGACCTTGTGAAAATTCATAGCATTTTGGTGCGGATTTCTCCTCATATGCACATTTATGCAATGCAAAAATGTGTCTCCTCCGTACGTTTGCTACAATAGACAGTCTGTTTACTCTAGTACATTCATTCCTTGGCTGGAGAACCGGTGATGCAAAATTTGAAGAAGTGAGAATTTCAAAGGGTGGCTGGGTTTCGGTTCGGCTTCAAACTGAATCGAACATCTCCCACTCCCCTACCGCATGTCACTGGAAATGCTCCAAGCGATTGGACCAAGTGAGAGATAGAGAGGCACGAGTTCTCCATCTTCTGCCTCTAGCCCTCCAGCCAGAAAACTAACAAGGAGGAACCAGAAAAGCATAAAGAGGAGGCGACTTTCTCTTGCACATCCCTGTCCCAGCCCACATTCATTTCATACAGTGTGCAGGAGAGAGAGGAGGATGAAGGAAGAGTGTGGGCTAAATATGTACAAAGGGGGCTCCCCCTCAAGTGGGACTGCCAGGTACTTAGTTGCTAACTATGCCTCTAAAGTTTTGGTAAGAAGAGAATTGATGAATTAAGCGTCTTAAGTGTAATGCTCAGGACTAAGCTGGGCAAAATGAAACCAGCATTCAAAGAACTCCAGATCCCAGTTAGGGTGCCATGGAAGATTTTAAGTGATAGAAGCTTAGGAGTTAAGACACTTCGGACTCCTTCAGTGAAAAAGCAGCATGGTGGCATCAGAGGAGCATAGGAAGATGTCTCATAAGCCAGACCACTGGCCCACGATGGGGTCAACATGGCAGCATGTCTCCAGGATTTCAAATAGGGTCTCTTCTAGCCTGGGGTGGTAACTGAACCCGAAACTAGGATGCATGCAAAGTGCTCTTCATACTGAGCTGCAATTCTTCTCCAATGGAATGAAAGGGAATGTTCTAGGAGTGGGAGCAGACACCGGCTTACTCACACCACAAGACAAGGCTGAGCAATCTGGGGCCCTCCAGGTGCTCTTGGGCTCCACATCCCATCAGCCCAAGCCAGCATGGCCAATGGTCAGGGATGATGGGAGTTGTAGTCTAACAACACACACGCAGAGAGAGAAGAGACAGAATCAAGAGAGAAAAGTGGGTGCCCACCATCTTTGGCTCTGGAACTGGGCAGATTACATCCCACACCCAAGAGATGGCAGCTCTCCACACCCCTAGTCTAGATGAATTAACCTTCCTTCCTTCCCGCCCGCCCCCAACAGGCACCCTCCATGAGTTTGTTTAATGCTTATTAAAACTAACTAGACTATTGGCTATCACCACATCATGTGGCGGCGAATTCCATAATTACATGTTTTGTGAAGAATTCTTTTGTCTGCCATGAACTTAGCGTCAATCAATTTTACTGGGAGACCTCCAGTTCCAGAGTTACAAGAAAGAAAAACAGAGGGGGGGGGGAGAGAAAGGACAAAACACCTCTCTCTATCAACTAACACAACACAGTTCATAACACTATAAATGTCTTCCATGTGTCCTACTTAATCTTTTTTGGGGGAGTAAGTAAATGATGCATCCTGCTGTTTTAAGTAAAACAGCTTGCGAAACGCACACAAAAATCTTTTACGGCACCTATCCATATGTTGGAGGGAATGCTATGAGCATAAAGTAGCTATTTGATGAGAGACTGACTTTTGTAACAAAGCCTAGTAGAGGAGGATCCTAATCAGAGGCATTTTTTTAAAAAAAGAATTAATTTATATCCCACCCTTCCTGCCAAACAAGCTCAGGGGACAGCAAACACACCAGTGATGCAATTCAATTAAACCTAAATAAAAACACTCAGGATAAGATGTAAGCTGTACCAGGTAGTCCCAGCATTTCCTGGGACATTTTTAGAACAAAGGAGCTCTGCTGGATCAGGCCAATAGCCCATCTAGTCCAGCTATCACAGCAGCCAACCAGATCATAAAATCACAGAACTGTAGAGTTGGAAGGGACCCTGAGGATCATCTAGTCCGACCCCCTGCAATGCAGGAATATGCAGCTGTCCCAAACGAGGATCGAACCTGCAACCTTGGCATTATTAACACCATGCTCTAAACCACTGAGCTATCCAGCGAGTTATCCCAGAGGCCTGGGAGAAACCAGCAAGCAGGACCCAGGCACAAGAACACTCTCCCATTCCGTGGTATCCAGCAACTGGCATTCAGAAGCATTGCTTCTGTGGAGGCAGAACATAACCATCATGGCTAGTAGCCATTGTCAACCTTATCCTCCTCTTTCTTTCTTTCTTTCTTTCTTTCTTTCTTTCTTTCTTTCTTTCTTTCTTTCTTTCTTTCTGGGAGCTGGTGGAGGAAAGTCAAATATTTTATTATCTGTGTACCCTTAAGGAATATGAAACAGAACTGAGATCCTCCTTTAGTTTGGTCAACTACACTTTGAAAAGGATGCTTCCATTTGCTTCTCAACCTGGTGGTGGGAAAAGCTTCCTTTGATGAAGTCTGAAGGACACTGGTTTCAGAAGTAAATCAACTAAGGTCATCAATCACCAAACCGACTATAGCAAACCAAGGTGGCTTCTATGCCTTCTTTCAGCTGTGATATGCAGCAAGTTAGGAAGTTTCATTCTTATGCAATTGAGAGTGAAGGTCAAATTTCCACGCTGTGAAATTCAAACATGGAAAACGGTTCTGTATAGGACTTGACATGCTGCTCGACAGGGTCGATCAACGCACATTTTCAAAACATCCCCCAACCACCCCAACTGAGCGCACACATTGTAAAACTATCTGCACAATTTGTCGCACGTGAGGGTCAAAAGGCAGGTTGCCTGTTAATTCCTACCACAGAAGTGTTTTATGGAGAGCAATTTTTTAAAGTGTGCAGAATCCCTAGCGGGTTCATCAAGTGGGCTGCCTGACAAGCTTTGGAAATTAGTATATACTAAACCGCATGACTGGCCTTTCTCGGTTTTCGTGCAATCAAATAATAATTGTACTGTTTGTGCCGCCTGCACAGTATCATTTGTAATGTTTAATAAAAACGATACATTCATACACCTCTAATTACCGGGGAGCTGAGGAAAGGAATGAGATGTAGCCACCTTGAAAATAAATCCAATACTTGGTCAGCTCCAAGTTAATAAGAGCGCTTGGTATTTAAATAGAAAGATTAAAAGCTGCGGAATAAGCAACGAAGAGGGTGACTAATAAAGTTCTTTAAAACACCATTAATACAGCTTTATATTTTCGCCTCGTTAGTTCCTCTTGCACAAGGAAAGGTTAGAACAAAAACCCTCTGCTACTGACCTGTGTGCCACATTCCCAGTTTGTTAGTACGGGAAGAAAAAAATTCCAGTGCAATCCTAACCAATGCCTACTCGGAAGCAAGTCCCACTGAACTCAGTTTGGACTGCCGCCATAGTATTTGAAGTCAAGCAAAGTCTCGCAGTAAGATATTTAAGGATTTCAGCCTGAGATCATGTTTTCCTTTTCCTGGAGCAGCTAAGTCATCCCCCCTGCAACTCATATTGGGCTTCATTTGCATCTGAGCAAAAAAAAAATCCCTGCACACATATGGCTCTTAAAAATAATGCCAGATGGTGATCTTGGAGAAATACATGAGTAAGAATGGAATCCTGGCAATCAAATGCCCCTTAAGCTAACTTGCTGCCCAAAGAGAGCTCTGGAGGCACCAGAGTCTAGAAAGATTGACACTCGTTCTCAGAAACTGTTTGGCAATGTTTCTAAAAGCGCTCAACGCAGTGAAACGGATAGCATCTTCAGTTCAAGTCTCCGTTTCACAAAGTACCAAAATAGTGACTCGGGGTTAGCCCCACATTTGATCAGCAGGGGTGTCTAAGTGTCAAACATAGCCAGATAAAAATGGGGGGGGGGGGTGCTAAGGTCAAAAACGTCGAAGGTGAAAGTGAGGTCTTTAATTCCTTCCCCACCCCCCACCCCAAGTGGGTCTCCAAAAATTTTTACACATCACTTGGGAAGACAGGCGAACTAATATCAGTGTACTGGAAGAAGCAAAGATCACCAGTGTTGAAGCACTGATTCTTCAACATCAACTTCGTTGGACTGGTCATATTGTGCAAATGCCTGATGATCGTCTTCCAAAGCAACTACTCTATTCCGAACTTTAAAATGGAAAGCGTAATGCTGGTGGTCAGCAAAAGAGGTTTAAAGACTGTCTCAAGGCAAATCTTTAAAAATGTAGTATAAACACTGACAACTGGGAAACACTGGCCTGCGAGCGCTCCAGTTGCAGAACAGCCTTTGCCAAAGGTGTCATGGGCTTTGAAGAAACTTGATCTCAGGATGCAAGAGAGAAATGTGCTAAGAGGAAGGCACGCTTGGCAAATCCACACCGTGATCAACTCCCACCTGGAAACCAATGTCCCCACTGTGGAAGGACGTGTGGATCCAAAATTGGCCTCCACAGTCACTTACGGAACGGACCCATTGTTAAAATCGTGTTTATAGAAGACAATCTTACTCAGCTACGAGTGATCACCAAAGAAGAAGAAGAAGAAGAAGAAGAAGAAGAAGAAGAAGAAGAAGAAGAAGAAGAAGAAGAAGAAGAAGAAGAAGAAGAAGAAGAAGAGTGGGTGAAAGGTTTGTTGACCAGATATGACCAGAGACTGAAATCAGCTTGGGAGATTTATTTTAAACACACCAGCAGAAGGACCAGTGACTGCACTTCAGTTCATGATACAAGCATAATCCACACATTATGCAAAAAGAAAATCAAAAGCACATTATATTTAAATGAATCTTGGAGAAGGAAAGGAATCTAAGAAGCAGAGCATGCAGAGGGGAAGGGGGGAAAAGATGCAATGATTATAGGGGAAAATAAAGAACAATTTGATTTTCCTTTGATATTATCTGAATATTATGTTTATACCTTCCGTAAATTGAAACGCGTTTGCTGGTTTTCTGCTGATGAATTTTAAATGACGTTTCCAAACTGGTCAAATGTGGTCACAACTCCCTCGCACACTGGGGGAAACTTAAGGACCTCGCTCTCAAAAGGAATTTAAAAAGTATGCTTTGTACCCAAGAAAATTATTCCATACATATTGCCACAGTACCATCATATGCTTCCTTAGGATAAAACTTGTGTTTTATCTTGTATTTTATTCGGTGAACTGCCCTGAGATCCTTTGATGAAGGAAAGTATATAAATTTAATAATAAATAAATAAATAAATAAGATCCATAGGCCAGTACAGAATATCTGCTTTGTATGCAGAAGATCCCACCTTCAATCCCTAGCAAGTCCAGATATTATTAATATCATCATTATCATATTTTTATACCCCGCCTTTTTCCCTAACAGGACTCAAGGCTACTTACAGATTAAAAACAAGACCCACTAAAAGCAGGGGGGGAAGCATCATTAAAAAACAATTAAACATTGACAGAATTAAAACTATATATACATTTATAACATCTATTAAAACCATACAAATAATAACAATAAAAACAGCATGACACCAGCCCCCTCATTAAAAGCAGTCAGTTTCCCAAAAACCTGTTGAAACAAGAAAATCTTCATCTGCTGGTGGAAGGACAGCGGGGGGGGGGAGTCGATCTAGCTTCTTTAGGAAAGAAATTCTAAAGTCTGGGAGCTACCACCAAGAAGGCCCTCTCCCACTTCCCCACCAAGCATGCCTGTGAGGATGGTGGGACCGAGAGGAAGGCCTTTCCTGAAGATCTCAAAACCCAGGCAGGTTCATATGAGGAAACACAGTCTTTCAGATAGCTTGGACCTAAGCAGTGTACAGCTTTATAGGTCATAACCAGCACTTTGATTTGTGTCCAGAAACAGACAGGTAGCCAGTTGGGCTGTTGTTGCAGAGATGGCTGGGAGAGACCACTGCCAGAAATCTTGGGGAGCCTCTGCCAGTCAGTGCAGACATACTGAGCCAAATGCACTATCCAGCACATGACATATTCCTATGCATGTGTACTCAGAGATCAGTCCAAACGAAGTCAGTGGAAAGTAACTTGCAGGCAGGTGTGTATAGAATAGCTGCCTTAATTTACCGATGTCTAGGAAAATCATTGCACAAATAGTACTAATAAGCAGTGGTGTTGTTTATATAGTGCCATGTCTGTGAGACATCGCTTTCAAGGAACGAGTTTGACAGATTTACAATCTATGAAGATATACACAAGAGAAATACGAAGGGGAGGTAACGCAGAGGCAGGAGCAAACAGGAAAGCAATATGAAATTATTTTAGTTACAAGTTATTGCCACTGGAGCAGCCTTCTACAGACTGGTACCCTCTAGAAGTTGTTGGACTACAACACCCAACATGGCCAATGGTCAGGAATAAAGGGAGTTGTAGTCCAAAACACCTAGAGCAGGGGTTCCAGCTGTTTTGGGACTACAACTACCATCATCAAAACAGGACCAGTGGTCAGGGATGATGGGAATTGTAGTCCAAAACAGTTGGAAACCCAAGTTTGGGAAACCCTGATCTAGAGGGTAGCATTCTGGGGAAGCCTGGACTATAGGACTGTTCCAAATACTTCCTGGAAAATACAAGTTTTGAGGAAGGATTTGAAGGAAGGAAGAGAGGTGGTCACAAAGAGGTATTTCGGGAATATGGGGCAGGAAACACAAAGTAATTTCAAGGAGTTATTTGGATAGCTAAGGGATGAGCCAAGATCACAAGAAATGATGTTTTAAAAGTGGAGAGATACAGAGGGCAAAACCATGAACAGTTTTGAAAGTCAGGAGCACAAGCTTGTGCAGGACGCCAGAGCAGATAGGAAGCTAGAGTAAGAATTTAAGAAAGGGCATCACGTGGTCAGAGGAACAAGAGAAGTGAGTTATTTTGGCAGCAGAATGATGGAGAGCAGGCATCCCCAAACTTTGGCCCTCCAGATGTTTTGGCCTACAACTCCCATGATCCCTAGCTAAGAGGACCAGTGGTCAGGGATGATGGGAATTGTAGCCCAAAACATCTGGAGGGCCAAAGTTTGGGGATGCCTGATGGAGAGGAATACAGGAAGAATATAGGATGCTGAATTACACTGAAGCAGACTGTTGGTCCATATAGCTCAGTATGGCAGCAGCTCTCCAAGATTTCAGGTAGGGAGTCTCTGTTGGCCTACCTGAAGATGCCAGGGATTGAACCTGAAACCTTCTACATGCAAAACATGTGCTAAACAGGTGCATTCTCACTAATCTTAACTACAACCTTATGAGGCAGGCAAATATCCATAAACTACAGATTGTGGGATGGGACCAAGGCTGAGAGGAGAGCTATGATAGTTTGCATCTGAGCAGCCAGAGCATTTATGACTGATGTGCCATTTGAATCAGGAACATTCAGGCATACACCTCATCCTCAAAACCACTATGCTCTATCAACTCTGCAAATCTTCTTTTTATTCTTCCTCTTCTTTTTTTATTATTAAGTAGCATTTCTTCTCATTTCAAATATCCAGGGAATGCTGTGCAATTCCCATAAAACGTGTCACTATGTGCGTGGATGCTTTTCTGTTTTCACATGGGCACCCAACACAATTATGGAACAAATGGAGAAACGTAGTTCTATTAGCTGCACAGAGCTGACTTCATCTTATCTGGATTGGCACCACAGCTGCAATTTGCCATCTTCATTCTCTCCTTCCACTCTCTTCATTGTTATTTTACTGTTACAAATCCATACAGTACTTGATAGCATAATACTGCTAGGCTTTATATCTTTTAAGAAAAGAATCCTAAATATAATCTTAATTGTGGGAAATGGTGTGTAGGTCTTACTAAAGCAGATAACTCTGCCATCACTTTTAAAGGAAAGTTTTCAAACTGTATAAACTCCAAGTCTGGACATGCATTGCATTTTAGCTTGGGTTACTGTATTATAAGCTAAACGTAACATTTATTTCTGGTGCCCAGTGGCGAGATGGCACTGCCCAACCTTTCCCAGCCATGGTTCAGAAATCAGGCTGGTAAAACTCTGCATCTTCACCAGGCTTAGTAGCTGGAACTACACATCAAATTGATGCTGGCAAATAACAGAGACAAAAAATAATTGCATCTTCTCTTTACAGGGAAGGAACAGCAAGCGGAATAAAAATAGCGGAACTTTTACCATTGAGCAAAGGTATATTAGTGCAGTGGAATGGCTAGAACATTATATTACACTAGTATAATGTGGAGGTAATGTGGTGCCCTCCAGTTGTTGCAGACTACATTTCCCATCATCCTTTACTGTGTGCCATGATGGCTTGGGCTAGTGGGGGTTGTAGTCCGTAACATCTGATGGGCTCCAGGTTGCCTATGTCTCCATTAGAGTGACAAACAAGAGCCTGGTCACATTCACTTTAAACCATGGTTAAGCTTAACTATGGTTTAAAGGTGAATGTATCACTTGCTGGTGCATGGGGGCTAAAATCATGACTACTTGGCTCCTCCCCTGCTTCTGGAATAAATAAGTAAAACCTATGGGTACCTACTGAGAAGATCCATAAAGAAGCAATTCCAAATGGAATTATTGTGGAAAAAAGGAAATGGGGAGGGGGATTTTGTCCTCGTTCGGGGCATCATTTCCCCAAACTCTGCCCCTGATGAAGGAGACAGGTGAGTTTCTGAAGCAACAGATAGGTAATGAAAGTGAGCAAGTGAGTTAAAACCTTAAAGCAAATCCAGTCTCTCAAGCTTGTAAGCCTAAGTGCAGGAAGATGTATACTTTATACATGCTATATAACTCAGCCTCTCTGTGTTCCCTTGGAGGAGAGGCTTTAAATTTCAAGAGCAGGGAAACAGCCCTGCAAACAATCCCACGCAGTTTACTCATCCCGTCATCAATCCCACCCTCATCCCGTCATCCTGTAAGATAGCATTTGGCCATCAATTGCATCATATTCCCAATTTAAAACTATAAAGCCCCTTTATAAGTTGCTGGAATAAAAACTGACAGCCTCAATTGTCATCTTCATTCACAAGGCCTCCCTCAAGTGTCTCTTAAAATCCAGGAGCACTGTTTTTGTTTCTCAGCTTGATAATCTATGCATTTCCTCTTTCATTCTAGTTTTCCCTGAATACTTATTTTTATCTGCAGTTAGCCGTGGAATCAGAAGCCCAGAGTTAATTCTGTACTGTGTTTAGCGAGGCTCCATGGCAGGCCTTACCTTTACTGGCAGCAAAGCATACACCTGGGAAGAGATTTGCTTCCTTTACTGCAGGGGCAGATGAACTTCAGGCTTGTGACATCTGCTTTGGCTGTGTACATACATTTAGAGCACAGGACTTCCCCCAAAGAAACCTGGGAACTACAGTTTGCTAAGGGTGCTCAGAACTGCAGCTCTCTGTGTGGGAACTACAGTTCCCAGGATTATTTGGAGGAAGCAATGTGTTTTGAATGCATGGTGTACATGAAGCTAAGAGAACCCAAAGATTCACCCAACCAGAGCCAGGCATGAATTGAGGGTTAAGAAACAGGGTGCCTCAGGGCCCATGTTCAGGCCAGGAATTTATATTCAGGACCAGAATTGAGTTTACACTCCTGCCATGGAAAGATCCACTACCCATTCACCTTCCCCCCAAAATTCCTTCATCTCAGCAGAATGATTTATAAGGGGAATGGGGGTTTGTTGTTTTTTCTATCATTAAGCAATTTGGAGCCAGAATCATAGCTGCCAAGTCTCCCGCTGAAAAATGCGGGATCAGCAGCAGCGCGGCACCGGAATTCGCTTCAACGCATGTCCAGACATGCGTAGAAACAACTTCTGGCGCCACTCTGCCCGATTTCCGATGCCCAGACATGGGCAGAGCGGCACCCAAAATTGAGCTTCCGTGGCAGGTAGGAAATCCGGGGGATTTCCAGGATTTTTTCCTATTCAGGGTAACAGCGGGAAACGGATTAAAATTTGGGGGTTTCCCGCGAAAAACGGGAGACTTGGCAGCTATGGTCAGAATCCTTGCTGAAATTACTCAGAGATCTACCAGCAGATGCCAATCTACCTTCTACCCAAGTGAGAATAGTTGCACTCAGGTCTAACTTGTGGGCTTCCCATGGATATCTGGTTGGCCATTGTAGAATGCTGGAGATTAATTAACTCTCGGCCAGGTCAAGCAGCGCTTGTTCATATGCATAGATCAAGAACTGGAATGTTGATGATCTTAAGCAAAGGTCCCCAGACTTACCGGCATTTGGGCCGGTTCCCACCGCACCGATCACGCGGCGGGCCGGAGGACAGGGGAGCGCGCGCCTGTGCGGGCCGGCGGGCGGGGAGTGCGGGCGCGTGCGCATGCGCACGGGCGCTTACTGGTGCGGCGACGCACTTCCAGGGTGGGAAAAGCGCCGAAACTCCGTTGTGCGTATGCGTATGGGCCTCCCCCGACCCGGAAGTGCACCAGAAATGACCTCTTCCAGGTCGGGAGAGGCCCATACGCATGCGCACAAAGGATTTTCGGCGCTTTTTCCCCGACCCAGAAGAGCGCTGCCGCGCTGCGCGCCGTAAGAGCGGGTGGTGGTGGGCAGCAGGGGTCGTCGCGGACCGGATTGGCAGGCCAATTGGGCCGCATCCGGCCCCCGGGCCGTAGTCTGGGGACCCCTGATCTTAGGGGAGAAAAGAAAGGCTGAATGAAAGCTCTCCCCGTCTCTCCTAGAACAGCGGTTCCCAAACCTTGATTCCACTGATAGCTTGAAAATTGCTGAGGGCCTTGGCAGACCACTTAACGATTTTTGTGCCTTTAGTAGCGATTGTAATGTACTGTGCTACATGCTGTATGATTTAAAATAGTGTTTTTACACCGCGGTCCTACTGATTGAAGCTTCTGGACCACCGGTGGCCGGCAGATCCCTGTCTGGGAACTCCCATTCCAGAAAATCCCAACTATGGCATCTGCTTTTCCTAGAAAAGGTAATTGGTTCAATCCCCTGACTCTCCAGGTATGTCTGGGAAAGACTCTCTGCTGGAAAACCTGGAGGCAACCCTGAGTTAGATGGAACAGCAGCCTGACCCAATATAAGGCAGATTTCTAAGTTCCTAGAAGGGCTGCTAATCAACCAGCATCCCTAGAGAGACAAAGCTTGTCAGATTCTCCAGCCATGACTGAGACCCACCAGCATCCTAAGCAGCTGTTCCAATTCCACACTCATTCATCACCCTGTTTTGTCACAGGTTCACACCTGCAGACACGGGAGGGAAAACCCAGCCTTAACTGCCTTGTTCCTTCCACCAATCTAATCCTTCAGGACCTAAATTCCAAGCCTTTAGGTCTGTTCAACACTGCTCTAGTCAGGTAGAAGACCTGCTGAGCCCTGTGGGCTTGAGCAAAGGAGCCAGAGACGAATCTTCATTATTGACAGTGATTCATAGCGATATAAATCACTTAGGCAGACTATGGCCAGAGGGTTACTATAAGAAGAGCAATCTGGGGACGGGAGAGAGAAGGGGCAGAGGAGATGGAAGAGAACAGTGTGTGTGTGTGTGTGTGTGTGTGCGTGTGTGTGTGTGTGTGTGTGCGCGCGTATACACACACACACACACACTATTCCAGAAGCAGAGAAAAAAGATGGAAAGACTTTTTTTGTAATTTAGCTCAGAAAAAGCTGGTTGGGAAACATCATGCGCTGCAACTAGCTGAGTTTGCATGTAACAATACGCCAGACTTTCCAGTTGGTAGCTTATCATGGTTTAGTGTGTATGATCAGGATGCTGGTGTGCACTGCTTGATCGTTCTCAGCTATCTGCCTGGATAGCTCAGTTGGTTACAGTGTGGTGCTAATAATGCCAAAATTCCAGGTTTGATCCCCGTATGGGACAGGACAGCTGCATAGTCCTGTATTGCAGGGGGTTTGACTAGACCAGGGGTCCCTAAACTAAGGCCCGGGGGCCGGATGCGGCCCAATCGCCTTCTAAATCTGGCCCACGGACGGTCCGGGAATCAGCATGTTTTTACATGAGTAGAATGTGTCATTTTATTTAAAATGCATCTCTGGGTTATTTGTGGGGCCTGCCTGGTGTTTTTACATGAGTAGAATGTGTCCTTTTATTTAAAATGCATCTCTGGGTTATTTGTGGGGCAGAGGAATCCATTCATTATTTTTTTCGAAATATAGTCCGGCCCCCCACAAGGTCTGAGGGACAGTTGACCGGCCCCCTGCTGAAAACGTTTGCTGACCCCTGGACTAGATGATCCTCTAGACCCATTCCAACTCTACGATCCTCTAGAGTCTAGACCCCTTTCAACTCTACGATTTTATGATCATTCCCACTTTGCTCCTCCCTGGAACATATGGGTTAAAGTAGCACAGGGGAGATCAAGCTAGGTCAAAAACCCTTTCCATTATCATTATTATTATTATTATTATTATTATTATTATTATTATTATTATTATTACAGAATTTATTTTTTTAATGTGGGACAGCATAATGGCACCCAAACCTGCAATACAAACTGGTACAGTTCTCTCTTAGTAATTTAGGATTGTACCATCTCATCCATCCCACATACACCGACGTCACAATAGTCCCCCTTCTTCACCAAGGGAATGAAAAGCGCAGAGCATTCCTCCTTTCCCTGCACAGAGGTTTCTAGAATGCAGCAAAAACCCTCCACTTTTAACTGAACTCTCCCATTCCTTACTGCTTTTATTATTATAATGCATGATTCAGCCCAATTCTTCCTGAGTGCTGCTCCCAGGGAAGTCTGTTTCCACCAAGCGAACAGAATACTGCAAGATGACTACACTGGTAGCAGTTGACACCTTTAATGTGGTTTAATGAGCATCTTTCGATGGAGACAATGTCAAAATAGACCCTGTAATGTTAGGTGTCTTATCCAGTGAAATTTGTCTATACTTATTGCCACAAGCAGATTCTGTCCACAAGACAGAGAAGCAATTATTAGTCCAGGATGCAGCCTTGAGGTCCTTGTCACAAGGATCCCTTCAGCTACGAAGTCTTGCAAGGCAATGCTACTAGAATTGGCAAAGCAGTGCTTGGTGCCCCGTTGGTGAATCTATGCTGCTGGAGAGAAATGTGTTAGTTGCAGTTATTACTGTCATTAGCTTTATGGCTGTTCTGGGATATTAATTGGCCTGTAGGTGTGTTTTATGTTCATTAAATTTTCTGGATGTATTTTAAATGGTTGATTATTGAGTAACAGCAATTATTAAACCGATAATTTGCAGTGCTGTAAATGGTATTATTTTAATTATGGGATTATGGACACTGCATTGTTGTCTTTGGACTATTCTGCTGTAGCCCGTTTGGGGCATAAATCTGTAGAATATGTGGTACACAAATAAACCAGTAACAGTAACAAATGCACTGCATTATATTCCAACAATTATTGTGTGTTGGCTTTCCCATTTTTATTTAACAAAATTTAGCCTGTTTTTCAAGAAAATAATTCTGGTTTACTAAATAGGCAGCGCCATAAAATAAATCAGCCCAATAGAATTTTAAAGCCATTTAAAACATCCATTTCATTTCAAAACACTGCTGAAATGCCAACAAATATTAATAACTCAGCACATTTTGGACCTTGCCAGAAGCAGGATGGCTGTGTTGGACTACAATTACCATCATCCCTGACAATTGGCTGTTGGCTGGGGCTGATGGGAGCTGGGAATCTAAGCAACACCTGCAGTGCCCCTCCTGTAAGCCCTTTTTCGTGTGTGTGTGTGTGTGTGTGTGTGTGTGTTTTAAAAAGAGTAATGAATAAGTTAATACACCTTTATAAAGCTCCTAGAAAAGCCAACCATTGAGACTTAGTTGTATTTTTAAAGCACAAGGACAGAAAGGCATGGATGGCAGCTGGAGAAACAGAAACTAGATGCCTGCATCTCCAATTCACACCCACACCATACATTAAAATCACTCTTACACCACTTTAGACTCGTGGAGAATCCTGGGGATTGTAGTTTGTTAAGGGTGCTGGAAATTGTACTTATGGTAGATCAACACCTCTAACAAACTACACCTCTAACACCTCTACACAAACTCCAGTTGCCAGGATTCACTGGGGGGGGGGAGATGACTGTTAAAATGGTATAAGAGCACTTTAAACATATGGCATAGACCTGACTTCCATTTCTTCAGTTCACAAGTGCACAGGTGACATGGGGAGGAAACCCAACTGACTTGACATTGGTAAACCGTGATGACCTGGGAAAAGGTCCTTCTTTACAAAAAGGAAGAAAAGAGGTTGTTGTCTTGTTTGTCAAATTAACAACAGCAGCAGCAAAAAATCAATAGGGCCAACCTTGCGACAGCACACAGGTTGTGCCTCAAAAGTAGGCTTCCAAGCCCAATCCTCCAAGGGGCGGAGGCACCAGCAAGTCTGCAAGGGTGGTACAGATGCAACAACCGCGAGAAATGCAAGCTTGCTCCTGAAGCCTGCGCGCCAAACAGTCCACGGGGAGAAGCTGAATTATTTATCGCAGAGGTCTTACAGCTTCACTTGTCAGAAGTGCTTCATGTCACCGAGGTCTGTCCCTTCCGTTCAGGAAGCGTCACTGGCAGCCTAGGCGAGATGAGGCAGCTCTCTCCGGGGAAAGAAAGAGGCCTATAGAGCAAGAGCCCTTTCAGAAATTGAAGATGGCACCCTCCCTGCTGGGAGCTTCTTCCAGGTGAAGTGCTGCAGATTATCGCTGCCTGCGCAGCCTTCCTGGCCAGGCCTGATGATGAGCAAATTGAGTTGACTCAGCCTTTATCAGGCATAATGGAACCATTTCACATCAAACATCAGCGTAACGCGAACACACAAAAGCCCGTAACCCTTGCAAGCCTTTCCAGTGGTGAACTTTTACATGCAACGTTGTTATTTCTGCACTTATTTTGCGAGGGACCTACGGTAAGCACTCAAGGGCAAAATTCACCTGCGGTCGTTTCCTTTCTCTCAACATCTCCCAATGCACAAGCACACAAACATGGAAAGATCAAGGCATCAAATGCCAATATAATGCCACTGTGGCTGTGGGCAGATTTAATTAGTAGAACAAGCCATTCCCATCCTCTGCAAATCTTTAGGTCAGTTTCTCAGGTAAGAACAAGAAACACCTTGAATCTCAATTTGCTAGGAATGGGGATTCTGTTGGACTACAACTCCCATCATTCCTGATCACTGGCTACGGTGAGCAGGGCTGAAGGAAGCTGGAATCTAACAACATATGGAGGCCCACAGGTTCCCCCTTTCTGTGCCATGGTAACGGCAAATGGACAAATGCCAATGTCTGTCTAGTTTTGACCAGCAACTGATGGAACTTGGAAATAGGAAAGGGTCGGGGTGGAGATGAACTAAAAACCCAGATGAACCAAGGAAAAGGCAGGTCTCAAGTTGATACTTAAATATAGTAATTTATTATATGAAGATTGCCTCCTTCGCTGAAACATGCTGTGCAAAGAACCTGCATGTGTATTATGCTGGTGTATCAGTGAACTTTCACTTAAGAACAATCTTTCAAAAAGGTTTTACCCAGCATAAAGATGCATGGAGAGTCTTTGCCCCGAGATCTACTGTTCAAAAACCCATTTCAACCAATTTTTGCACAGTACATTACTACTTTTAAAGATGAATAGCACTTGAGGAACTCCCATCTACAAGTTCTACAAAACACCAGCAGCTGAGTTTCTGGCATCCTTTGCACCGATGAATAAAGAGCTACTAGAGTAAATGAGTGGGAAAAGATCTACGCAAATCCCTCTCATTTCAGTCCAATCTCAGTGGGTACTTTATAGCCAAGATGGCTGTACAGCCATCCATCTTAGTGATCGGGAGAAAGGGAGCAGAATAATGCCATCAGCGTATCACTGTGCTATTACAGAGGAACAAACGTAGCGAATTGCTTGAGAGTGCCTCATAATGCAGATGGGTCAATGCGAGAGGCTTGTGGTGGTTATGTGGACTAGGCAGTCGCTAGCTGCTAGCGCAACTCAACCACTCTTGTGCCGAGCAGCACCAAACAGAGGAATGCTTGAAGAGGGATCGTTCCATCTCACGTCCGACCTCTCGTAAGTGAAAAACACTGATGGCAGAGAAGACATTATCAGTCTTGGGAAATCCATAAAGCTTGGCTTAAGATCAAATGAGGGTCAATTAAAGACATTGTGGGTTATTTATAGGGCCTTTCGCTGCCTTCTTTGAATTCATCTTGGTCTTTTCCCAAGGCAGTGCAGCCCATTGAGACAAAGCTGTTCATTTATGCTTCCATGCGCTGATGGCACACCTACATAGGCTATTTGTGGGTGTTCAATGTGCAGGGAGAGCCAGGTCTCAGTCCATGCTAACTCCTTGTCTGAATGACTGACGATAAGTGGGAGGAAGAGGCATAAGGCAGTAGAATCAGCAGAGCATACTTAATCCTTCCATAAAAATACAGTGTCTGTGCGAGATTCTCATGTGCTACAGCAGCATTGCTTGAGAACCTGTGACCCACCAGATGGCATTAGACTCCAATTCTCATCAGTACATGCCATGATGGCCAGTATTCAAGAATGATGGAAACTGTAGTCCAATACACCCCTGCACTAGAGGGGCAATCTCTTGGGCTCCAATATTTACCCTAGGACAGACCCCTGAAAACATACCATTCCAGGGGTCCTGTGGGCAAAATGGCACCTTTGAAGTCTTCCCCTGGTGCTCACAAAGCCTCCTACCCTTGCTGGTGAAGTGGTGAGAGTGGTTACCCTTTTCTCTCTTGAGAAAATACACAGGGCTGAATGGGGAAAGTAGAAGAGCAACACCCTTTCCTACCTCCTCTTTTAACTTTGTGCACTTTACAAGGCTCAGATTAATTCTACTGGCTTCAACTTTTACCCAGATCCCCTGGAAAACGTGGAAGTTGTAGGTGCACACTTTCTGTCTCTTGATGTGGCATTTGATCTTGGGAACAGAAAAGAGAAATGACCAGAAGGGGTGGTGCCCATGGCACTCAATCAAAACTCCCAAAGTGCCCACATTAAGCTTAAAAAGGCAGATTACCCCTGCATTGAGACATGTACTTGCTGCAGGTAACTACAGACCTGGCTCAAGGCAGCTGGGGAGGGAAAGAGAGAGTTTCCTAAAAGCAACACTCTTGTTTTCACAAAACCAGAAAGTCTTCTGCACAGTATTCAAAATCCAGTGTTAAAACAAATGAGTTACATTAGGCATTAAGCCTCCAAGCACGTTCATCTGCCAGGGACTAGATACGCATCCAATAATCTAAAAACACATTGGTTTCCCTGATTTCTTGATTTGGACTTCCTGCTTAATTGCATTTTAATTGTCATGCTGTTTTTTATGGGCTTGTTGCATTGCATATTTTTAATTGTGGATGTTTAATGCTTTTGATGAAATTTGTTTTATTGCGTATCTTAAATATGCGTGTTTTTATTTATTTGCAAACCACTTAGAAGCCATCTTGGCAATACAGCCAGTAATATAATATAAATAGTAATCATAGTAATAGTATTCCTAATTATAACAGAATAGTAATAATATCCTCCACACAGCTATGTTATTAATTTTAGTTTGCACTTTTGCTGCACTGACTGGCTAATAGTGTTACACTGGAAAGCCAAACCACAGAATAGCAGACTCCTGGGAGTTCAAGAGTGGCTTCTTCTTCTGCTTCCTCTGCTTCTTCTTCTTCTTGGCATTGGTCATAATGTTTGGTCATAGTGTGGTAGTATTGGGGACCCATGGAAAGGCTTGTTCCTCCTCCCTTGTTCCATCTAGAAGTATAGTATCCAGGTCAAGGGAAGTAATAGTATCACTCTATTCTGTCTTAGTCAAACCACACTTAGAATACTGTATCCAATTCTGGGCACCACAATTTAAGAAGGATGTTGACAAGCTGGAACGTGAGCAGAGGAGGGCGACCAAGATGATCAAGGGTCTGGAAACTAAACCTTATGAGGAACAGCTGAAGGAGCTGGGTCTTTTTTAGCCTGGAAAAGAGGAGACTGAGAGAATCTATGATAGCCATCTTCAAATATCTTAAGGGCTGTCATATGGAGGAGGGTGCATGCTTGTTTTCTCCTGCTCTGGAGGGTAGGACACGAAACAATGGCTTCAAGTTGCAAGAAAGGAGATTCCGACTAAACATCTGGAAAAACTTTCTGACAGTAAGAGCTGTTCAATGGTGGAACGGTAGTTGGTCAAAGGAGCCGTGGACTCAAAACAGTTGAAAACCTCTGCATTAAGGAGATCCTGTCACTAAGGAGAGAGGACAATTTTGGCCCTCTGAAGCCTATGATGGCCATTGCCAAAATACACACACCAGCCAGCATCATGCTGCAAGGTCTCTCTCTCTCTCTCTCTCTCTCTCTCTCTCTCTCTCTCTCTCTCTCTCTCTCTCTCAAAAAAAAAAAAAAAGAAAGAAAGAAAGAATAAAAATGCACAAAAGTTTAGGGTTGCAAAATCACGTCCTCAAAACTCAAGCTGTCTGAATCTCAGGAAAGCTCAGAATGTAGGGCTGGCAGGACGTCAGCTGGATCAGAAGGAAGATGCACACACACACACAAAATACGAGTGTGCTTTTTGGACCACAGCTTTTTTGTCTAGCCCATGAATGAAGAGGAGAAATTGCAAAACAAGATGACAAATGCTAAATGATTTTTTTAAGTCTCCCAATTCCAGACAACACGTGCTTTTTGCAGTCATATTAAGCTTGAAGAGGCTGGACCAAGTCCTCTCATGTTTATGGTAAAACAATTCCAGAAGCGGTGCAAAATGTCCACCAGCTACGTACATGGTAATCAGCACATTAATTACCGAAGACTAAAATATGCAGGTTAGATGAAGCCTTCAGGCTCACTATATATCTCCCATTTGGCCTTCGGCATTCAGCAAGTTTCACAACCACATTTAGGACAGGGAGGAGAGGAAGACATTCTACTGTGGTTTGGCAATGATGGGGAGATTTTGGTTTTTATTTATTTATTTGCTACTTGAATCCCGAAAGCCAAGAAACCACTAATCAGAAAACTAGCTAAAGGCTTTCCAAGTTTTGGCAGGCTGGGAGTATACCAGTGCCACCTTCCCCTACTTCTCTCCTCTACTTTTCATCCATCAGCGATGCTGTTGCCTCAGACAGAGCAAGAGGCAAGTCCAGGCACTTTTTGTTCCAAAAACAGTTGGTGGCTCTTGTTGCTCTGGCCCAGAGTCTCATTTCCCAAGGCAGATGGCTGTTGGAGCCATGCATTCTCTCCTGTGAGGAAGAAGAAAGTGGGTTCCCAGCAGCTGCATCTTCTTTAGCCAATGGATAGAGCCAGGTTGGTCTTCCTGGGATGCTCCTTCTGGGAGGCAAGGAAGACATAGGCCTTGGTCTCCAGGCCTAGGGCAGAGGGCACCGTGCGCTGCCCATTCAGCTCTGCAGCCCCAGGACAATGCCAGCTTATTCCTGAAGGCAGCACTTTGCTCTTCCTCATAGGAATGAATGAATAAAAGTCACTCACTTTAAGGCAGGGGGGGGAGGCAAAAGCTGTATGCATGCATACTACGAGAGTGAAGAGTCAGATTTGTCATGGTAATTTATGGAGTACTAGCTATGGGATGCTCTCCCTTGAGAAACTCATTTGTCTTCCCCGGCTACTTTCAGAAAACTGGGAAACACACTTTTCCTGCCAAATATTTAGAAAGGGACCTTTCACTGTTAATTTAGCTGTTTTTATTAGTTTTGCACTCGCCGACATCGTTTTAATTAGACCCGATGGTGTTTGCATTGTTGTTGTCATTGCGTACACCACCTTGTGAATCTATGTTGAAAGATCGGTTTGCAAATGCAATGAATAAATTATGGGAAACTGAAGAGTCAGGGCTACATCTTGCAAGGTTCCTGACAGCAGGGAATGTTATTTTGTGAGGATTAAACGGTGTCAATAGCAATAATTTTTAAAAAGACACAATCCATAACCAAGCAAGTATTAGAAATCACCCCAGAACTGGCCCTACTAAACATCTTCCAAGTCAATAATGCCCACTCTCAACACAAAGAACTCATAACCCACCTACTCTCAGCAGCCAGAAACATAATAACCAGACACTGGAGAGACCTGTGAGAAGAAAGCATGGACCAATGGTACCAAACAGTATGGGAAACAGCCTTATTAAAAAAAATGACCAATAAACTGAAACTGACATGGGGACAAATAGAAGAAGGCACCTTCACATAGCTGCCAAGTCTCCCGTATTCCCTGGGAAACCCCCGTTTTTCTAGCTGTTCCCAGCTGAAAAAAATGAATTTTTTTTGTTTTTCCCCGGTTTATTCTGGCGCGACGGCCATTTTGGAACTGGGCAGAGCATGCTCAGAAGCGACTTTTGATGCAGCTCTGCCCAGTTCCAAAATGGCTGCAGTGCGACTTCTGGCATGGCGGCCATTTTGGAAATGGTCAAAGCAGCATCAAAAGTCGCTTCTGAGCATGCTCCGCCCAGTTCCAAAAATGGTGACAGCGCTACTTCCGGTCTGCTACTTCCGGTCCGTCCCTTATTTCACCCACAGGAACTTGGCAGGTATGCACCTTCATCCCAGAATGGCTCCCCTTTATCACATCCACAGCCCAACAAGACAACAAGAAGAATCCACCAACAGCATACAAGTCAATATGGCTAACCTGATTCAAAAACACCCACCCACCACCCCACTCACACATGAAAACAAAATTCACCACAGCCAATCACAAACGGGCAACCACACCCTAGGCCAACCCCAACCTCTCTCACCACCAAAGGAACACAAGCGAATAGCAAAGAGAACCTGCATAAGCGATGCTGACACAAAACCCCACACGTACATTAAGTAAAATAGAAACATCGCCACCCGACCCCACCCCCACTCACCATGGCCCCCTCCATCTCTTCCCCCCTTTTCTTCCTAATGTAACACTAATGTCTCAACAAATGAAACTGACCTGTAGAAAATGTAACTTGAAAAAAGAGACATTGCACATACTTTTGTAAACCAAGAAATCTTTAATTAAAAATACGTTGAACAAAAAGAGACAATCCAATGGAACCCACCGTTATTCAGCCTGTCTTCATGCAAACACAATTTCTGACTGTCAGGAGCTACCAGGACTACAACCAAGAAACTGGTTCTGTTTCTTGTAATGTGTAGGAACTTAAGGCAGAAGACCTTTCTTCCCTCAGCCCCATTTGTAAGCAGGGCACAGGCAGTTTTAGGTCAGATATGGAAACTGCAGAAATGGTTAAGTACAGTCATACCTTGGGTTACAGCCACTTCAGGTTGTGTTTTTTGGGGTTGCGCTCCACGCCAAACCTGGGAGTACTGGGACGGGTTACTTTCAGGTTTTGGCGCATGCGCATGCGCAGAACCACTAAATTGCACTTTGCGCATGCGCAGAAGCACCAAATTGTGACCCACGCGTGCACAGACGCGGGTTGCAAACGCTGCGGGTTGCGAGCGTGCCTCCCGCACGGATCATGTTCGCAACCCTAGCGTCCGCTGTAATCTCTAAAAAGCACCCCTCTGAAAGGATGGGGTTATTCTCCAGAAAACCATTCACGGCAGATGTATCGTGGCACAAAAATTGTGAGATTAAAAGCAAATCAATATAAAGTAGTTTTCAAACTGCATACAGTATTGGTGGAGAAGAGCTTGCGTTCAAGTCAATTGCAAATCCAATTTTAGTTAAAACCAGCAAAGTCGTCCAATTAGACACATTCGAAACAGGCAAAATCTTTAGGGAGCTCCTTACAACTCTGGAGGGCTTCCAATTCTGTTAGAAACAAATATTAGAGCCAAGCACGCAGTCTACGTTTGATTCTAGATGCCAGTATCCCTACTAGGAGAAGGTTGCTGTGAGACGTTGACAGCACTGTAGAAGGTCATACAAGTATAAGGTCAGCTCTGGTCATCCTTTTCATTGCGCATTCTTGATTCTTTCTGCTCATGATGCTATCAGGACAGTGGTCGATACTGTTCTGCACTAGCAAAAGTTTTGGAGTGGGCCTACTACTTCATTTCCCACCAAGGCACATCCTGTTACTTCCTGCTGAAATCCGGTAACTTTTTGTACCACAAATATTCAAGGGTTTATGTTGGTCCCACTTTGGTAGCGCTATACCCCCTCCAGACAGCAATAGTGTGATAAGTGTAAGGGAAGCATCGCAGAACTGAGAAAGCAGACTAAATCCACCCCTAACACACTGTTAATGTGTTAATAACATGTTGCAGAACACACCAGCCCAGAGGGGCTGAAAAAGAAGAAAAGGAAGTTGAGATGAGAGGGTGGGGAGGGAATCACAGAAATGGAGAGTTGGAAGGGACCATGAAGACCATCTAGTGCAACCCCTTGCAATGCAGGAATCTTTCACCCAATGTGTAGCTTGAACCCATGATTCTGAGCTTAAGAGTGCCTACAAAAGGGAGTAACATGAGAAGGGACAGATGCTCACCTCAGACACAGCGTTTTTATCACCATCCCCAAGGATTCACCTAGACCAGGCATGTCCAAAGTCCACTTCGGGGGCCTAATCCGGCCCGCCAGCCAGTTTAATCCGGCCCCTGTGGCAGTAAAAAAATCTCAACAACTTCAATCCTAAAATAGGTGAACAACTTTGGTTGGCCCTCATGCATGTTCACGTCATCAAATCTGGCCCTCTTTGAAAAAAGATTGGGCACCCCTGACCTAGACCTAGCTCTGGGAAATCAGGGTATCACCAAAACAGCTGGAGAAGCAGAAAGTAGCAAAGAGAGCCAGTGATGTAGAGGTTTGAGTGTTGGGCTGGGTTTGGGATAAAATCCTCACTCAGCCATGAAGCTCACTGAACAGCACAGATCAGGGACTGGGAAGCTGTGGGCTTTTCACGTTGCTGGACTACAACCCTGGAGAGCCTTCCCCAAACTGTTGCCCTCTTGGTGTTTTGGACTGCAGCACAGCAAAACACGAAACGATGAATTGGGTACCACAACTCCCATCTACCTCAGGCAGCCCAGCCAGTGGTCAGGAACTATGGTCTAGCAACTTCTGGAGTCACATATTCCTCATCCCTGACATTGGTAAACATGGAAACTTGTCTTAAACTGGACCAGTATTATCTACTACACTGGTCTTCCCCAACATGGAAGATGTTCTAGACCACAAGTTGAACCAACTCTGAGAATTGGCCATGCTGAGGCCCAGGAAGTTTTTTCAAAACTTTGGAAAAAATGAAGGGCTGGGTTATTATTTTTCAAATCTAGGCTTCATCAATAGAAGTATAGTGTCCATATCAAGGGAATGTAGTAGTACCACTCTATTCTGCCTCAGTCAGAGTACATGGAGTACTGTGTCCAGTTCTGAGCATCACAGTTTAAGGAGGATACTGACAAGTTGGAACGGGTGCAGAGAAGGGAGACCAAGGTGATAAAGGCTCTGGAAACCAAGCCTTATGAAGACTGGTGGAGGAAGTTGGGTATGTTTAGCCTCAAGTAGAGAAGACTGAGAAGTGATATGATAGCTATCTACAAATTTCTAAAGGGCTGTCACTTGTATAATGGAGCTTGTTTTCTGCTGCTTCAGGACCTGAACCAATGGAGTCAAATTACAAAAAAAGAAGATTCCAGCTAAATATTAGGGAGAGCTTTCCGATGGTTGGAGCTGTTTAGCAGTGGAACAGACTCCCCTGGAAGGTGGGGGACCTTTCATTGGAGGTTTTAAAGCAGAGGTTGGATGGCCATCAGTGAGGGCATCTTTAGCTGTGATTCTTGCATTGCAAGGGGCTGGACTAGATGACCCTTGGTGTCCCTTCCAGCTCTACAATTCTATGATTCTAAGCGGCAGGCCCCACATCCCAGTATTTCCGAACAGAACTCTGATATCAGACAGAGGCTGCATTCTTCACTAGATACTACACAACGAACTCTTTACAAGCAACTGTGCATTCTGGGTGTGAGCACAATGCTAGCTATTCATCAGGAATGATAATCTTTTTCATCAAATCACTCTCAGTCCTACTCCGACCCTCTCGGCTACGGTTTCATTATAGACTTCAGCTATAGAGCAAAAAAAGAAATTCACTTTTAAACCTTTCCTATTTAATCACCGCTCCTGCAATCTTTCTCCACAGCGGGGACCTGTCTCACTAGCAGGGCAAAACCAACCTTTACCTGACCTCATAAAGCCTGCAATTCCAACCCTCATCCGCCACCCCCCGCCACAAGGCGATGATCTGGGAGTTTCTGCCACATAGTTAAAGTGAAATTTATCTTTGAAGGAAAACCATGGTTTAAGCTTATCTGACATTTCAGGAGGGGGGAAACAGACTTAATCCAATAGCACGCCAGAGCTTGCATTAGAATTTGAGAGAACGATAAAGAAGATTAATGCCTCAAGGCACAAGAGACTGGGGGGCACAAACACACACACACACACACACACACACACACACACACACAGAGAGAGAGAGAGAGAGAGAGAGAGAGAGAGAGAGAGAGAGAGAGAGAGAGAGAGACTATTGGTGATATCCAGATCCAGTGTTGATCACTTTCATTTATTCCAATGGGCCTGCTCCAAATATAAGTTGGACTTCACCCTCTGGCATGGGTGTAGAGGTTGTTGCCATCCAGGTGTGTAGGGGTGCCAACTTGAATAAAATATGGGGGGCAGGTCAGATGAGAGGCTTAGGGGCTCGCTCAGCTGGGGGAGGAGGAGGCTGAATGGTTCAGCAAAACTCCAATGCTCCTCTGGCGCACACACAAGCCTGAGAGGGGCACTGAGGCTCGCTCATTGTGTAGGGCTAGGTGATAAGTTCCAGGCATTGTGATATATCAGCACATCACGGTATTTAGTTGCTAATATATCACGATGTTGAAAACCAGGTATCACCCAGCCCTACACATGATGCGGGGCATGCACACCATTTGAATGGCAATGTCCATCAATGGGGGGGGGGCTGTCCCCCGCAAATATTTTATTGGAGGGGCTGAAGACCCCTCGGCCCATAGGAGTAAGCTCCTATGCAGGTGAGGCTGGACTCCCAGCTCCCATCAGCCCCAGCCAGTATAGCCAACAATCAGGGATGATGGGAGTTGTCCAGCAACATCTTGGAGTGTGTCATTGCACTCGGGGGGGGGGGTACCGCTGTGCTCTCAGGAGAGGACCACTGTGGTCTGGTTCTTCTCTCAGACTTCCAGTAGACATCTGGTTGTCAGAGCCGGATGCTAGATGAGATGGGCCACTGGCCTGATCCAACAGGCTCTTCTTATGGAGGGCAAAATGGTCCATATTCTGAATACTGTATACCTACTAAAATTAATGGACAGGCTACTTAAGTTCACTGGCTTCAATTAGCCTATTTCAGGTTCAGCTTAGCTGGATGCAACCCACTTCTTCCCAGTAAGCATCCCACAAAATCTAGCGTCATCAATTTGCGCACTAAAGTGTAGCCTTTATTCTCTTGAGATATTATAGTGATTTTTTTAAAAAAATGTCTGTTTCTCCATCCTCCCACATATAAATGTTTAAGGTGCATGAGCAAGGAGGGGAGAGAGAGAGAATGAATGAATGAATGATGGCATTTGAACACAATGCTAAATCATGGTTAAACACTACATGAAGGGGCTTTACTTCCTCCCAGGCTCACACATTCTTCCCTTCCTCTTGCCACCTCCTGCACAGCGAAGAGGAGGAGTTTTAGTTATTTGAAGTATTTCTTGACCACCCTTCATAACAAGAAATCCAGAAAAATAAAACTAACTCGCACAGCACTGTAACCTACTCGGCGCCACTTTAAGACATTTTTATTTGCCTTTTAAAATATACTTTTTATTATTTCTCAGATTTTATGAAGTTCCGATTGTTAAACAAACCCTACTGCTTTAATATCAATCGATACCTCCTGGGATCTAGGTTTCGGGTGGCAACACAGTTTAGAAATGCTTACAACCAATGTATGAATTCAATTTGCCAAAAAATAAACATGAAAACAAATAAACATAACAAAATACAGCAAGGCAGGAGGCAAATAAAACACTGAAAAACCTAGAGAAGTGGAACCCGATAGTAGAAAGATGCAGTCTGATGTAGCTAAATCCAACAGGCAATTTTCCTGCATGAGAGAGAAAGACGTACTATTTCTATGAATGTACACAGAACTCACATTTCAAAGTGCCTACAATCTTTAGAAGAACTGAAGCTGCAGACAGCAAGGCGGCTTGTTTGTATTCGGGTTGGCCAGAATGTGCATGCGTACATCTATACAAACTCAATTTGCTCCCAAATTGAAAATGAAAATTAATGGCCCTTCTTTTTAATGTGAACACTGTGGTCTCTCGGTGCTTTTGCTTACTCAATTGTAAAACTGATTTAAACACAAAAGGTGTTATAGGCCAGTTCTGCGCAGCGTGGAGGCAAGTTGTTAAAACCTTCTCTGGCACAGGTAGTGGAATTAAAACGGGAGCTATTTCACAAAAGCAAAGCCCCGTGGGTTTGAATAGCTTCCGAAATCAATCCGATGTGTGCTAGAACACAAACACGCTGGCTGGAGTTCAAACAAGACTAATGGAGCTGTGAGGTGTGGAGATTGCCTACCTCTCCTGAACGGGGAAGGAAAGCGGTGTAAAGGAGGAAGCACAGGTGTAAAGGACTCCAAGGACTGTCTAGAACAGGGGTCAGCAAGATTTACCTTGCCTGGGCCGGTTCACTCCAGTGGAGATCCCTCAGTGAGTCGGATCGGTGTGTGTGTGTGTACGCGATTTCCGGCATCTGCGCAGACGCGGTTTCTGGTGTCTGCGTCTGCACAGACGTGATTTTCGGCATCTGCACATGCGCAGATGTGATTTCCAGCACCGCGGAAGTGGGTCCCCACACTGTGCCATTTTAGCGCAGCGCGCGTGGACTCACCGAGCGGGTGGCTCAGTTCAGGGGCGGCTCGTGGGCCGGTTAAATGACCCCCGTGGGCCGCTTGTGGCCCATGGGCCTTAGGTTGCCTGCCCCTGGTCTAGAAGCTGGGGCATACAGACCGGTGGGAATATGTTTCCTAACTATTGCTGCATCTTCAAGATCACTTAATGCAGGCTAATGACCCCATAATCGCCCTTCAACTGGCTTTCTTCAAGCTCATTCCCTCCAGCTGCTTTGGACACCAACTCCCATCAGCCCCATTCAGCATGGCCAATGGTCAGGAATTATGGGAGTTGCCCTCCAGCTGTTGCTGGGCTACATCAGGTTAGGATAGCATTAAGCCAATCTCTCCTACAGTTAGGGTACTGAACTGTGAAAGGACTGGCAAAAGAGGGGGGAGGTGCGTTTATTCATTGCAGTGCAGACATGGGCAAAGTGAAAAGTGTCTTCTACTTCTGTCATGGACTGTTTGGAAACAGAAGAGTGGTGGGAGGAACCAGCTGGGGAACCACGAAAGGAAGAAGGCTCAGAGCCCAGGGAGTGGTAGTAAGACGACAATGAGTAGTCAGAGGGAGAAGACTGGGAGGAGGAGCAGTCAGAAGCTGAACAGCCCTGAGCTGGGAGAGCCTGTGACAGATAGTAGTCCAGAATCAGAGGCAGACGCTGAAGCCGGAGAGTGGGAGGAGGAAGGCCAAGAGGCAGAGATGAGTCAGGCTGGTGAAGAGTCATTGGTGCTTCCCCTTTCTGTTGAAACAAGCTTCCCTCTCTCCCTGACTCCCAGAACCAGAAGAGAGATGAAATGGGTGGAGGAGAAGTTGGCTGCACTCAGGCACAGTCTCCAGTGGCTTGGAAAAAGCCCTGGAGTGGAGAGGACTTAGAGCAGGCATAGGCAAACTCGGCCCGCCAGATGTTTTTGGCCTACAACTCCCATGATCCCTAGCTAACAGGACCAGTGGTCAGGGATGAAGGGAACTGTAGCCCCAAAACATCTGGAGGGCCGAGTTTGCCTATGCCTGACTTAGAGGGCTGTGGAGAGGTGGGAAATGTTGGTCTCTTCATCTGATGCATGGGTAAGACCTATCAGAGATGAGCTGCTATGCTCATTAGGCATGACACTCAGCCAAGCGAAGATCATGTTTTTGCTAGTAAAGAGTTAACTCCAACTTCAAATGGTGTGATTTACTGCCAACTTGCTCTTTGACAACATCTGGGGAAGGGCCCTGGCTCTCTAGTGAAACATGTTTTCCACACAGGAACCCCATTATTTGAGGGAGCACAGCTGAGGAAGACATCTGCATTTGACCTCAGAGAGCTGCCGCGGGTTAGAGTTGACAATACTGGGTTAGATGGGCCAATGGTCTAAGCATAAGGCAGCTCCGCATGCTTATATGCGCATCCACAACAAGAGGGGAGAACAGGGGAAGGTGGAAACTACAGATGAACTAACCCAGCAGACCCAGATGGGCTCTGCCATAAAGGATCTTGTATATACTTGTAGAATAAAACCGGCTAAGAATCACTGATATGGGGAGCAAAAACAAAGCACCCTTGGTTTTAAATCTGCCACAGGCATCTGCTGTTTTTCGCAGAGGGAAATGTCCTGTGCTCTTGCTTCTTGTAGCTGCATATTCATTTCGAGGTAAGACTATTCCAACACAATGTCCCTGCATATTCCTTCCTCCATCCTTCCTCTCCCAATTTCTGAGCTTAAAAGTCATTCAATTAGTGCCAGAAACAGACACACAGGCTTGTTCTTGCCTTGCCTCAAAACAGCGTCTGCTATTGTCCCCAACAGTTTGGTGACAGCCTGCGCCAGGATCTCCCTCCCCCTGCTCAGCTGCCCTAACCCCATTCAGGATAGCTGCAGCTCCTTTCACTGGGGGCCTGAAAAGCATTGCGGACATATTGCCAGCAAACCAAGAAATGGGTCCCAGTTTCAGAGGAGGAGGAGGAGGCAGCAAGCATATGCGCACCCACACCACAGTTTCCCTATGAACAGAAGCTGGGAGTCACAATCCAGACAGATGCAAGGGTGTGGTGATGTGTAGCCCTTTGCCACCAAGCTGCCGAATTTACATTCAAAGCAGCTATAACGTCCACAAACAAATGGACAGTGGATTTGCCGGGGGTGCCCTAACCTTCATCAAACCCCCTCTCTTTCTCCACCGCCACCCTCTGCATGCCAGCTTTGCTGACAGAAAGATGCATTCCCCGACCTACTTTTCCCGGAGGAAGCTATAGCACCTGAATTCCAACAAGCTTCTCTATATTCCTGAGACAAGAGCTTAACATGAGTCAGACTGGGTTGGGCAGCGGTACAGCTAGTGTGGTTGGCATTCCAAAACACTGCTACCTTACAAGTGATGCTCGGCATATGCATCAAGAATACCAAAACACCAATTCTGGTACTCATAGCAGTGGAAGAGATGATTCATTATTGATTCAAACAATTCCGATGGGTATCAACCGCCATGTAGAACTGGTGATTTCAACCAACCTGGATCTCAACTAAGTGTGTGTGTGTGTGTGTGTGTATATATATATATATATAAGCACACCACTTTCCATTTGAAACTTTCCTCACCAGGCGAGAATTGCATTTGAAGTTTATGAGCGCAAGTTTACCATTTCCAAGAAGTGCTGCCAGAACTTCAAACACGCCAGACACCAAACACCTGTTACTTGTTTTATTTATTATTTGCTTTAAATTATCCCCATATGTCTCCCCGTTATCTGATTTTGGGGATCTAAGAGCTGACAAGAGTAAAGATGTGAATCACGTATCATCATTAGTATAATTAAAACAGACAGCGATTGTTAAGGCCCCTCTCTAGTGCTGATTTAACTGCGGCAGGGCTTAAGTCCTGGAGTGTGTTTGTGCATAAATGAGTATGGGGGCTGGGGGGGAGAGAGAAGGGGGTATTATGAGTATGCAAATACCTGGACAATCCCACCAGACTGCATTTGGAGGTCACTGTGGCCTCCAAATCCCAGCCCCAGATTTGTGCTGTCTAACTTGATAAACGTAACACAACTTGTCATCAGGTTTTAGAGAAGCCAGGTCGCCGAGCTTAAATGGGAGGTTGCTTTATTTAGGCAGAAGAGCAATTTCTTTGCATCTCGCTATGGAAAGAGAGGGGAATAGGGGGGAAAAGAGCAACACTGGAAGAGTAGAAAAAGCTTCTAAGCTACATACACACTGCTGGTCTGGCTTGATTTGGACAGCTTTAAAAGCCTTGTTTATTCAAGCTGCAAGGCAACACTGCATAGCTTTGAAACTCAGGGGTATCCATTAAAGAGAATGGACAGCCTTGCTTAGTAACCAATGCAGAGCTCCTTTATAAATTGCTTTTACCAGCACTAATATTAATCTCCATGCCAGCAAGAGAAGCATTTACCTTGTAGTATCAAAACAGTGGCATGGAAGTTATTTGCTTCCGGAACATACACTGGTGAGCCATGCGTCTGAAGCAGGGGTAGGATTTTGAGCAAACCCATCCTGTGTGGGCCACTTTGACATGTGGGCGGTGTTTGAAATTCCCATTGTTCTAGGTGCATTTTGCGACAGGGAATTCCATTAGCACAAGCAGTTTCTGAGCTCTGGGCTCAGTACACAGTACTGTGCCTAAGATTTCAGATTAAAACGGCAGAGTGGAAGGAAAGGAGGACCCTTTTTTGCCTCCCCACTTCCAGCTACTCTCTGAAGACTGGAGAAGAGACCCTCTTAAGAATATTAGGGGGGTGCGCAGGGAAAGGACTAGACCATGTGAAAAATGGACATAATATTTTAGCAGCAATTCATTCATTTTCAGCTTTGCATTCTTGTTATTAAAAAAGCACGCCTAGACATTCCGTTGCCGCGCCCATAACCTAGGTTTAAGGTGCCATTTAGCTCCTAGCTGTCATATCTCAGTTTCTAACACTGCATGTGGGTGGGACTGCCCACGTGTCAATCACCTGACATTCCCATTCCAAGTGACCCAAAGGAAAGAATAGGCCGTATGCTTCCGAGTCTTTCCTTCCCCCTTTGCAGCTGGGCACAAGCCGGGCTACAAACGAAGATCCCTACCAAAATAGGGTTTGCAGGCACCCTTGCTCAACCCTCGGCAGAGACTGAATTTGAAATTCCCAACAGTATGTAAAAGTTAACCTTCTGCCTAGAAGCCAACAATGAAAGTGCCAAGGAAACACTTTGAGGAACGGAATTCTAGAGGATGGGGGCCACAGCAGAGAAGGTCCCAACTCTAAACCACACCTTCTTCAATACAAGGAGAGGAACCCTGAAAAACGCCTTCAGATAAGACGTGAGTGAGTGGGAAAGCTCATACAGAAGGAAGCAGTCCTTCAGATAGTCTGGGCCCATGCCATTTTAAGAGGTTTCGCATGCCCAAATGCCCACTGCTACTAGGAAGTCAGAATCTCCGGGGAATTTTTGTCATTTGGCTTTGTATGCATCTCTAGGATTCTTCTCCAATGAGCACACACCACACAAACCCACATGCCTGGAACTAGTTACGTTTCGCAGATTAATTTTTGAACAACAAAACTGCTGATGAGCAGAATTCAGCACCCAGGCATCTGGGACAACATGTTTGCCGTCTCCAGTTACCTTCAAATGGGAGCTTTGCCCATTTTTAAGCCAAGACCGCCAAGTGACCACTTAATTTATCCGAGTGCAAAATGCACCAACAGGGCACGCATATCTGAAAAGGAAGTGGGGCAAAGTCCATTCCCAAAGGCATTTTAAATGATGCAATTCATGTTTACAATAGGCTAGGGTGATGTTGCAGTACACAGCCAAGCTGAAATACTTCAAAACTCTTGAGGCATAAAGGGAGGAGCTCGGATGGATCAAGTGGCAAGGTACCGGTAGCACTGGCGTGAGATATCCGCCCTTTGGGGGAAGGTTGTCGGGGGATGAAGAGGATGTATAATCAGAACACTTTGCCAGACCACACAAGCATCTCACATCCAGACTTAAACAGAATTTTCATGCACAGCACATAGAACACATTGTTAGCAGTTAAAGAGATGTTAAATAGTAGGAAAAGAAGACTCTCTAGAGTGATCTGAAAAGCAGCATGAGAACAGCAAAACAGGAGAGCTGTCAATTATTTCCTAATTTTAAATGAAAAACAGAAGATTGTGAGGAACACGGGTGGCTAAAAGCAGTCCTTTACCAACTCTGATCACAAATACCCAATCTAACCCATAGCCAGGAGCCATCTTATTTGGCTAGAGACAGGAGAAGGCAACCCTAACTATTCAGGCTTACTTACTAAATCACAACATTGTTAACATAGTGGGGTGGGTTAGCACTGATACTGTGGCTACATTTTTAAACTTCGGGGACAATCACCTCTGTGCATCAACTCGATGTAGTTTAAATCTTGCTCTGCTTAATGTGAAACTCCACGAGGAAGCAGGTGGCAGTCAAGACAGAGAGGGAGCAAGCCAAAAGCCCTAATCTCCGGGACAAATCTCAGACAAACAAGGGTTGTGAGATGCAGCAATGGAGATGCCATCAGGAAGCTGAAAGAGGCAAGCTTTTGTTTAGAATTGCATTCGATGCCAGAAAAGCTACAGAGCTAGAAGGCTGTTCTTTGGCTTCTTTGGAAACTTACAGTGCCCAAACCCAAACAGACAGGCAAGCAGACAGGCCAAAGTATCTGAAATTTAAGATCAGGGTCATCAGAACTGAAGAGTTTCATGAGGTGGGTGCTCTGGTGTCCCTTTGAGTGGACTCACCACAGTGCAAGGTTCTGCTGGACAGGGAAGCAAACTGCTTTTGTGGAAGTATTCTATCTCATCTAAGGCTGAAATGACCTGGCTGCTACTCAGTGTCAAAGGAGGCAGGTGCTGGAGAAAATACCTGAGATCAGAGGATGGGGAAAACTCCCACAAGTGATTTGCTGGGTATTTTCAGGACCCACAAAACTCCAGATTATGTGCTTTACCTGCCTGAAAACACAAGATCCCCATAATCCAAAACTGGATTAGTGGGGGGCCTGGTGCCAAATGAGGGGTGGCTAATGGCTCCTTGCTGTGTTAGGAAGCATTGATTCACAGTGGCGGGGGTGGGGCGGAGGAATACTAGCTGTTAAAACTGCGGGAGAACGGATTTAGCAGCTACAGATTCCAAGGCATCAATGAGACGAGAGTGAAAGTGCACAGGTTGGTGAGACTATTTCACCAGCTGATCCCCATCAGACAGGCAGTGAACTGTGAGAGGAAACCTGTTTTAATATAAGCCTATGGGATTTGCTGACCTTTTAACTCCCTTCCTTGCAGGGCACAGCCAGCGCAAACGTTCCCAGCATTTTAATTACAGGAAGGCTCTGACAAAAGGTTCAAAGTTAATTCCTTCTGACAGGTAAGTAACAGTTCAGCTTCACGGGGCTTTCCTCGGTAGAGAATCCCGACAGGTATTTGTCTTTTCTGTATTTCTGCAATAATCAGAACGCTGATCTAGATGGATTTCCAACATGTGATGGTAACAGTCAGCTGCCCGGGGAAAAAAATAAATGTATGGCAGGAGCAGCTCTTGTCAGCCTGGACAGCTGTGAGCAGTTCTGCTCCTGGATCAGACCAGGTTGACAGGTGTTTCTAGAGAAAGGCTGCTCTTTGCTGAGGCCAGGACACCCCCAACTGCCAATACCGTATCTTCTTATTGCAGTCAAGTCTTCCTCATGGGGACTGAAAGGCACCAGAATTTGTGGAAGTGGCTTCGGGTGTTCTAAACAATCTGAACGTTTAAGGTACCCGATACAGTGTTAAGCCCAGAACAGTTCGTGCTTTGTGTTTAAAAGTAGCTCAGTAGGTCCCACCCTCGTTTGACATATTACAGTATTGTAAAAATGTCTGCTTAGGCCATGAGTGGGGAACCTTTGGCCCTCCAGATGTTGTCGAAGTGCAAGTCCCTTCAGTCTCAGCCAGCACAGCCAACGATCAGGATTATGGGACTTGCAGTCCAGCAATAATTGGCAGGCCGAAAGGTTCCCCATCCCTAGTTTAGACGTTTCAAGAAGTGTGAGATTATGAGGAATGACAAAACCACCACCATCATGCTGTCCCAACCACTTTAGGCTTATTGAAGAAGAAGAAATAGCTGCAACAATTTGATATAATGGTTTTAATTTATGGGTTTTTTTAAAAAAAATCTATTTTTATAATGGTCGTGCCTCACAGGTTGTCTATCCCTGTTGTGGGAGAGCATGGGTGCATCTTGTCCCTAGCACATGCGCTAAAGAGCCAGGGGACCAAGGTCCACTGGAAGCTACACTCCCTGCCATGCAGGAAGAGCACAGTGGCAGAAGAAAGACCAGCCAGGTCCCATCCACCGGCCCTTCTTCCCAGAGAGAACTATTGCCTCCAGCCACCAAATACCCAGAACTACGGAACCAAAGGGAAGCATGCCCTGACCCCATCCATCAGTGAGGGTGTGTGTGTGTGTGTGTGTGTGTGTGTGTTTGATTCTGGTATTGTTACAAACTGTTGTAAATCACCTTGAGAATCATTTGATTGAAAAGTGGAGTAAAGGTAAAGGTAAAGGGACCCCTGACCATTAGGTCCAGTCGTGACCGACTCTGGGGTTGCACGCTCATCTCGCATTATTGGCCGAGGGAGCCGGCGTATAGCTTCCAGGTCATGTGGCCAGCATGACAAAGCCGCTTCTGGCAAACCAGAGCAGCACATGGAAACGCCGTTTACCTTCCCGCTGTAGCGGTACCTATTTATCTACTTGCATTTTGACGTGCTTTCGAACTGCTAGGTTGGCAGGAGCTGGGACCAAGCAATGGGAGCTCACCCCGTCACAGGGATTTGAACCGCCGACCTTCTGATCAGCAAGCCCTAGGCTCAGTGGTTTAACCACAGCGCCACCTGGGTCCGTGTGTGTGTGTGTGTGTGTGTGTGTGTGTGTGTGTGTTGATTCTTGTATTGTTACAAACTGTTGTAAATCACCTTGAGAATCATTTGATTGAAAAGTGGAGTATAATCGTTAAAAATAAACGAGGTAGCCTGCCATTTCAAACACTGCCGCTAATGAAGGATATTTCAGGCTGCTGAAAAGCATATTGCAGGACAATTATGTTCTTCTTTGCCCAAAAGATGATTGCAGATTAAGTCAATATAGCTAGTGGAGCAGAGCCTTCAGCAAAATATAATTTGGATGAGGGCATTGATCCTTTGTAGGAGGGAACAGGGGAGTAGCAAGTTATGTCCCTGCTTTCATCTGTGTGACGTTGGAGGGTGTGCAAAAGACACCTTGCGGATCTCTCTCACACACACACATCCACACACTATAGACACCTACAGATGGTCCCTCTTTTGCAGGAGGGATTTGTTCACATACTGGAATATTAGGTTTGCACAACGAAAGTGGATTAAAGCGCTCTGTTGCAACTAATCTACTTTTTGAAAAAATGAGGTTTTTACAGTTAGGAGAGCAAATGGGAAAATGCTTGAAAAAGTGCAGGCAACAACCAATTGACAGGAAGGTGTACAACCTCCCCACAAACAATGAATGGTCATTAAAGAACAGGCATTGGACAAACTCTGTGAAAGCTTTGTGCAAGCAAATTGGGACGTATAGTCAATAAACGGGTCATCTGGGGGAGCCACATGTCCCTCCAAAGGTGCACCTCTTTCCTTGGATATCAATGGGGTACAACTGCCATGTTGTCTCCTCTCCAACCACCAACCATTTCAGCCCTGTATCAAGCTTAAAGGCTTGGCTGGCAGCTTTCAAGAGAGAAAGTAAGAGGGACGGGGGAGAGGTATGCCTACTGAATAGGGAGGGAGCACCTCAACAATGCCCAAGTCAATTGGACCATCCTGAGATCAGACTGTGAAAGGAAATGTGCATTTGTGGGTCCAGCTGGGGGCTGGGGCTGGTGGGAGAGAGGAGACACAGACTTGCTAATATGGATATTGTTCAAGGGAGAAAGAAGTGCATCATTGCACCAAATTTGCCTCTGCCTCCCAGCTTACACTGAAGGGCCTATAAAATTGATGATTCAGCATCCATGTTGCTCTGCTCTCCAGATGTTTGAACCATGAGTCAACTCCTTGAGCATCACAAAAGGTTTTTAGATCATCTTAATTAAGCTGCATCTCCAGGTACAAGGACACATTGGCTGTTTTCTTGCCTATGAGGACAACCAGATCCAGCTTTCGTCCAAAACAAAAACACATAGAAAGGAGAGGCTGCTTACGCGCTAGTTCTTCTCTGCAATGACTCCCCCTCTTCATTCGCTTTTTATGGATAATCCATCTTGCTGACAAATAGTTGTGTTCCAACATTCTCTGTATCACCCTTTCATATTTTTATTCCCCAGAAAGTGATTTGTGGTTTCGTTTATTTTTTACAATATAACACAGTTGGAGTCCCAGCTTGTCCAGTGTTGGACAGGCAATGTACTATACTGGTACAGATGAAGGCAGAAGGCAGATTGGGGTCTCCTGGTAGATCACTGGCTGATTTGCAGAAGACTGGCAAGAGTTTCTGACTCCAAATTGTTCCAACAATAGCAATAGCACAATGACTTTCTGCGCTTAAATCAGGCTGTTGAATGAAGAAAGATAACCAGGAGTGGACCTCTGTGTGAAAGGGCCGTGACTTTGGTTCAGTTCTGCTACTGAAAGCTAATTCTTAGGCTCAGAAGGTATTCACGTCCTCCAGTTCTAACTGTATGTCTTTTGTACCCAGCTCTGGTTGGTAGATTTTGGAGTTCCAATCAAAACTCAAAAGTAGATTCCACAAGCCTGAAGCCTGCCTGCTCCTGGTATAAGGACTTGTAGGGGCTACTGTGTTTTTAATTAAAGTTTCTTCCTTGCAGCTTCTGCCCTTTTTATCCCTTCCTGTTCAGCCTCAGCCAGGGAATTAGTCAGGAATTGCCCTTTAATTAGTCAATTGCTGTTCTCCACAGGAACGGGGAGACTTTAATTAATGGTCTCCTTTATTCCTCTCCCTCCCCACCCCTCCCCACCCTTTCTGTCTTTTAGAACTATTTTGCTATAAAATAAAAATAAAAAATGAAACCGTTATTCCACTGCAGGGAACAGAACTTGACTAATTAGGAGACAATTCATCACTAATTTGCCAGCTACAATGAACATGCATTTAAGAAAAAGAGGAAAAGGCTGCAAGGAGGAAATTTAATCAACACTGCAAGGGACCATTGCTGAATGAGACTAAGCTGTGAGCTTATATTATAGAGCACAGAGTCCATTGCTCTCCATCTTCTCTGGTGCACACAAGCACAGCCCAGAGAGACAGCATGAAAGAAAGGAAAAGAATAGATGGGTGGGTGGACGGGACAGAGGGCAGGTTGCTTGTGTGAAGATGTGTGGGAAGAGGGCAGTGTTAGAAATTAGCCAGGCGCCAGGCACGTTTTGCAACTGGCGCAGGATCCATTGCAACCACGTGGAGATCTCTGGATGCCAGGTTGGTGACTGACATCTCTGTCTGGTTGGACCCTCCTGATTTCTTAAAGCAAGTAAGCAGAAGAGCTTATTTATTGCATTTATATCCCACTTTTTTTCTCCAAGGAGCACATGGTTCACCCCTATCCTCAGTTAATTCCCACAACGACCCTGTGAGGTAGGTTAAGAGGCTGTGACTGGCTCAGGGTCACCCAGTGAGCATCATGACTGAGGGGAGATTAGAACCCTGATCTCCCAGGTCCTAGTCCGACACTCTAACCACTACACCATCCTGGCTTCCTAGAGTACTTCTGCTATGGGGCCACTCTATGAATTAAGTAGGTAAATAAATCTGGGGAAAGGAAAATGTCACCTAGAAAAGGATATGAAATATTTTCCCTGAAGCTTGAATTTGTTTTATTCTGTTTTGCTTTAATGTGTTGTAAACCACTTTGAGATTTTTTTCATTAAAATATAAAGCAGTACAGAAATGAAATTATTATTATTATTATTATTATTATTATTATTATTATTATTCCCTATGGGGGAGCAGAAATAGTGCCTAGACATTTTGTTGTAGCAACCGCAACCTAAGTTAAATGTGCCATTTAACACAGGGTTTCCCAAACTTGCGTCTCCAGCTGTTTTTGGACTACAATTCCCATCATCCCTCACCACTGGTCCTGCCAGCTAGGGATGACGGGAGTTCTAATCCAACAACAGCTGGAGACCCAGGTATGGGAAACTCTGATATATCTAACACTGGAAGAGAGAAAGAATTAACAGATGATGGGTGAAGGGGAGAGAGAGACCTTTTTTGCTTCGGCTTCACCCACAGCCAGAGGTATGGGGTCCCCCACCATGTTCCCTGAAGATAATGCAGCGCTGGACCCTGATAGTTGCCCACTCCCGCCATGAGCGGCAAGGGTGCTGATGGCTAAAATCTTAAGTGCCAGGTGGAATCATCGCTTTCATTAGGTTTCAAAACCGGCTGCAGAAAAGCAATGCCTCAGCAGTGCTAAAGGACCCCAATGTGGAAGCCACCAGAGAGAACAGGCTGAATCCTGTTGCCCATCTGCTTCACTGGTGCTTCTTGAGATCCTTCTGTTCTACCAGATTTCCAGACAAAGGGAACTTTGCATTGTAACTGTTTGGAACTTAAAAATAAAAATAAACCCCACCACCACAACACAAGTCTTTCCTCTTTCTTTGGTTTAATCCTTGCCAAACCGAGCCAGTGAACTGATTGTCTCTCGGCTCAGTGCTGCTCCTGAAGAACAAAAAGCTACCTACCACCTGAAGAGCCTCCAGTCCTTTGAAAGTGGAGCAGCCGGTCTCCTTGGCAACACAGGGACTCACAACAAATAGCCCCACTTTCCAACAAACACAAGAGCATCTTACAGATTGTGCCAGCTTCAAAGCCACTGCACAGGCTCGCTGAAAGGCACCCTCCTTTTCTTTCTGAAAAAAAGGACAATAGATGCCCCAACAGTACTTAGATTCCACTGGAAACCATCACACTCCTAGCCAAATGTCAAGGCTTCTGAATGCGAGAGACCAACTTAAAAATCACGAAACCCAAGCCAACCTAGGGAAGGAAACAAAGACCTCGACACACTCTGAACAAAATCTGGAACACTCCTTGGCTTCCCACACCCAACAAACAAATCTTTAAAACCAAATCGGGCTCTTGCTCTCACCCTTCTTTACAGGCTATTAGAGGGGGGAGAATCTTATTTCCATTGTTAAATGTGCCTGGAGGTGGCACTTAAAAGCATTAATGTACACAAGATAAAACAAAGAACCGAATTAAAAAATGCAGCAGAGAATTTACACAAGTAATGAAGGAGGGGGGAAAGCTGGGCAACAGAACCATCCAAAAAACTACCAGGGTAATTTCCTTCCCCGTTAAGACGTTATCATGGGAGATGAGCATCTTCTCTAGTTACCGGTAGTGGGAAATTGCTATTAAGCCCAGCCATTATGGAAACAAGAACTGAATGTAATGAAATGGCCACCCAGTTCAATCCACTGCAGGGAGGTGGGCGGAGGGGGCAAGATGCTCCAAAAACCAATTATACACATCACAAACTCAAAAGGTACTCCAGATCACACTGCTTCAAGCAGAGCACAGGTGTGCACAAAGTAAAGTTGCCAGGCTGCGCCCCAGAGATTCCCTTTAATTAAGTCTGCGGCTAAACTGGGAGAAGAGGCAGCTGCGGAAGCTTGTTTTTGCCCTTTTCCTCTATGGTCCCTTCATGTGTTTTCCCCACTACCTCCCCATATGTAGCATGTTGGGAAAGGGGCAGGTAAAGAAGAATCTGGAGGGGGAGAAAGGGTGGGAGAAGGCACAGAGGCTTTGTCCCCCAGTTTAGCAGCAGATTTAAAGGGAGAAGAGGAATTGCTCTGATTGCAGACTGGCAGCCCTGCCACAAGGGCTGTTATACATTAAGAAGTTCCAACTTCCTCAAAGAAGTTGGCCAACTTGCAAGCTGAACTATGTACTGCCTAGACACGGTCTCCCATAATCTCTAAAACGGTTGAGTAAGCACATATATCTATACAGTGGTACCTCGGTTTATGAACACAATTGGTTCCGGAAGTCTGTTTATAAACTGAAGCGTTCATAAACTGAAGCGAACTTTCCCATTGAAAGTAATGGAAAGTGGATTAATCCGTTCCAGACGGGTCCGTGGAGTACTCAACCTGAAGCGTACTTAACCCGAAGCATGGGTGTAATTGGTTCCGGAAGTCTGTTCATAAACTGAAGCATTCATAAACTGAAGCAAACTTTCCCATTGAAAATAATGGAAAGTGAATTAATCCGTTCCAGATGGGTCCGCGGCGTTCATAACCCGAAAATTCATAAACCGAGGTGTTCATAAACAGAGGTTGCACTGTATATAAGTAAGTACATATTAACCGCAGTTAATTCCTGCATAGCAGGGGGTTGGACTAGATGACACTTGGGGTCCCTTCCAACTCTACAATTCTATGATTCTATTTATATTTATCTTTTTTTATTTCATAATATATATACACACCACCTGAAAATACCTTACAAAAGGGAGAAAACAAACTCATTGGTAACACCTGTTTAAAACACCCATTTAAAACATTCAAAAAACCAAAATCAGCAGCAAGATAAAATGTCTCAGTGGGGCGAAATGCCGCCAACACGTTACCCCACGGTTGAAAGAATTGCACTGTCTGCCAATTAGGTACCAGGTTAAGCTCAATGAGTGCTGGTTGTGGTGTGTAAAGCCTCATACAACTTGAGACAAGGATACCTAAGATAGTCTCGCACCTTATATGCCCAATCCAACATTACGCTCTGCAGGTGAGGGCCTCCTGCAGACACCATCTTATCAGGAGCACCATTCTGAACGATGTGGGGATCAGGTATTTATTATGTTGTGGCACCTTCCCTTTGAAATTCCCTCTCCATAAACATTAGGCAAGAGCCAACTCGGTTGTCTTTTTGGCTCATACCAAAGACCTTCCTCTTCCAACAAGTCTTTAAAGTTATTTCCCAGTCGGCATCTGCATTTGGAATCGTTTTTAAGTATTTATATATTTTATTTATGATCTTCAATTTCATACATTTCAATAATTTTACAATCATTTTAACATTTCGAATCTTGACTTCCTTCCCCCTCTTTCTGAAGTTCCTTAAATTTATTTTTTATATTTTCTGCTTATTCCAAATTAACTTAACTTAATCACTTATTCATCTACTTTAAATGTATACTTTTATAAAAAAAAACCTGCAGGTTATTACAATAATCCTGCCAATGTTCTTATCTGTTTACAGTTTGTTTGAAAATATTCAAGAAACCATTTCTATTCTTTGATTAAAAGTTTGTTATCTTGATTTATTATTTTTCCGGTAAGTTTCACCATTTCTGCATCGTTTTTAAGATGCTTCATCGCTTGTAGTTTGCCACCCTGGGCTCCTTTGGGGAGGAAGGGCGGGATATAAATTTGAGAAATAAATAAACTACAGAACGCAACGAAGTAGAGCTGTAGGGCATGCAACTGTAGATAAAGTCACTAAACTGTGGGAGGGAAAGCTAAAAATTATACCAGGGCGGGGAGAGAGGTTCCAGCCTAATTTACAGGATGAAATAAAACCTTTCATTGCCTGCCATTGTATAATCTGTTTAAGATTCAAAGTCTCGCCCACCCCAACCAGGCCCGTATTCTGGCATATGTCAAGAATGCTTTGATGGTGTTTCCTGCTTGGCAGGGGGTTGGACTGGATGACCCTTGTGGTCTCTTCCAACTCTATGATTCTATGATTCTCACCACAATTTCCCATTCCAGCAGTGTTACAACGTCTCTATAACCCTTACAAGGTCATCAGCAATCAACCCTAAAGAAATTTGAATTTTAAATGCTCGAAAGTGCCAGGCGGACTTTTGTTGACATACAGTATTTTGCATTTGCAACACGCATTTCCCCTAACTATTGTCTTCACAATCACCCTAGGAAGCGGTATAGGACGAGTCGCCATCTTGCAGCCTCCTTAACCTCAGGAGGCTTCACTGCTGGACAGAGATTTGAGCTAGGCCCAAGTCCACCACTCTCCAATTTAGCCACACTGGTTCTCACACCTTTATCTGCAGGAACTTAAGACACAAGGCATCCTTTAGAAACCTGACGCGTACAGTTGCGGGTATTGATCAAAATGCCCATGGGACCTTTATAAATATCACCAAGCCCTTGGCATAAGTGACAGGGTGTAGCAAAGAGCTCTGTAATCTAACCCGACATTGCCTGAATATCTATTTCTTACAGGGTGGTGTTTTTTTTATTAAAAAAAAATCTGCCAACTTTCAATGTCATTGAATATGTTTCTGTTCTTGCATTATCAGGAAGGCACTGGTAAAACCGTTCCCAATCTGCCTTCTCTGTGTCATCCATCACGTTAAACGCCAGTGTCTTCCCACATTAGTTTCTTCACTAATGTGAACTATTCCATTCCTGTCAGCCTCTTCGCAGCACACTTATTTGGGCCTTCAAAAACCGCACAACCCTCCAGTTCGGCAGTTGGGAGTCAAGGCAGTTGGAGGAGTCCAAAGAAGGGCAAAGAAAGTGATTCATAGCGGTGTTTAACTTGTGTTATTTGTTTCCAGCCTTTTCGCACGACGGCCAAATATCTCATATCTTCTGAGACAGAAGCCTAGTAATGAGGTACATTAAGTGTTCTACAAAGATGTCCACATCTTTTCCCTGAACTGTTTAGTCTGGCATGAACGATAAGCAATTGAACATTTCTCTCACAGGTCCATCACTTTACATTTATCCATACTAAGTGAATGTTATCCTTTGCCTTGTAGCACAATAAGCACCTTTCAGCATTTTTCACTCCTCCTTTAGATTCCAAATAGTTGTTTTAGTCAGTTCCTCCCAGTCCCACCATCAGGGATATAGAGGTAAATCCTGTAATAAAGGTACTCTTAATGACAACCCTCCACAGCCAGGCCCTTTCTAAGAGTATATATGCCCTTTTGACCAATGCAGGCATTTTTGGCTTCGATACTAAGGCCACATTCAAACAACACATTTAAAGCCCTTTGAACAGCCATGGCTCTCAACCCGCCCCCCTCCCCGACACACACACTAACACACCCAAAAATGTGGGAGCTATAGTTTGTTAAGGGTGCTGAGGGTTGTTACGAGATCCCTATTCACTTTCTGGAACTACGGTTCCCAGAGTGGTTTAACAACCAATGCCTCTTCACAGGGAACTCTGGGAATTGTAGATCTGGGAGGAGTTGCAGCAGTCTCATGAAAAGAGCAGCCCTCCCAAACTGTACCAGTTGGGGCTTATGGGAGTTATAGGCCATCATCTGGAGGGTGCCAGGTTGGGGATGGCTAAGGGGAAAGAGGGAGGGAGGGAGAAACAGAGAGGGGGGGAGGGAGAGAGAAGGAGAAAAAGGGATAAGTTACCTGTATCATGGGCACACACCCAGGGCTTGAAGCTTATAGAGCATGTGTTCTTTGTACAGTTGGCAGTACAAGAAGCTAGACTGAAAATGACAACATTTTTCGCTCCATAAGACACACTTTTTTCCTCCTAAAAAGTAAGAGGAGTGTCTGTGCGTCTTATGGAGCGAATGCATGCTCCCTGGAGCCGAATTGCCCAGGGCGAAAAGCAGATAGTGTTGGGTTTTTTTAAGAAAGAGCTAAAGGCTAACAAGAGGGAAAGAGGGTGTTTAAAGGAACCCGCTCAGCAGCTGGTTGCAAGAGATCGGGGAGGGAGATAAGAGATACTAGCTCCCTTCCCAGCCCTGCTCCCTTGCCCAGGCCTCCATTGTTGTGTTTCCCCAGCTGACATGTGACCAGCTGATTAGATTATTTGTCTGGAAACAAATAGAAATGGCTCCCTTTCCTTTCCTAAAGAAGCTGCAGAACTGTGAGTTGAACCCCATAAAAACAGGATTTTTTCCTTTGCAAGGTAAGCTCAACAACTTTGAGCTGATCCTCAAAAATGGAGCTTTCCCCCTTTGCAAAAAAGCTGCACAACTGTGAGCTGATCCCCCCAAAACAGGGCTTTCCCCCTTTCCTCCTCTAAAAATTGGGTGTGTCTTTTGGTCAGGTGCGTCTTATGGAGTGAAAAATATGGCAGCTATTGCACATTCCCGCAAGATTGTCTTCAGATCGGCTACAGGGCTCAATATCCTCAAAGCTGCCACCTTTTTTAGGTCTGCTTTCTCACCTTGAAAATAATGCTTCCATTGCTAATGAATGTGAGGATAAGATTGCAAGCATGCAGATAACGTAGATGCAAGCAAAAGGCTTTCCCCAGTAGCCTGGGGAGTGAAGATCCAGGGCTCAGCTCTGTCCCTTCCCTACGTCTCTGACTCTTTCGTCTCCTCAACCCGCAAAGCCATGCCACATACTGTTCCTTCCTTCCTCCCTCTCTTACAAAAGCTTCCAAGTTTCTTCAAAACCTGGCTCTAGGCATCAAGAGTAAGCTGTGAAAAATTAAGCAAATATGTGCGAATGTGATATTGCATACCATATTCCTAACAGTAAAACCCTAGGTTTTCTTGGCATCAAGTGTATATATTACACACAGACATGAGGCACACAGTCCAAGCTATTTTTTTTCCAATGGAAAAGAATGATGAGGTATTTTAAACACACCCTTCTAGTCCCTGTGGACTGGAAACGGCATCTTACTGGTCACCAGTAGCTTGCCATGAGCTCCACCCTGTTCTTCGTGTATCTCAAAGAAGGGCCATGCCAGAGGTTTGCACAGGTTTAGCCTTCCTTTCTGACCCCACTCCCAGGAACTCATTTTTTCTTCCGCTCCAATTCATTCAGATTGAGCTATGCTATGGGAAAACACAATTGCCGCCAAGATATTAATACATCGACACGTCGCAGGGGAGTCTACAAAGATGCAGACACACACAGATGAAATCCAATCCAGATGACCCGCACAAAAATAAAACCTAAAACAAATGGCAACAACAGCAAAAGGACCTCCGGTCACCCATCCTTAGAAGATCTTTCGAATAAAAGTAAGCCTAGTGCCAAAACAAAGGAAGAGTGGGTGTCTGTAAAAGGGCTATTCAGGTCTGACCTCTGATTCTGCAGAAGTCAGAATCAGAATTCAAAATGACCTTAACCGATTGGAGAACTAGGCCCAGTCGAACAAAATGAATTTCAACAGGGACAAATGTAAAGCTTTTGCACTTAGGCAGGAGGAACCAAATGCACAAATATAAGATGTGGGACACCTGGCTTACTAGCCGTACATGTGAAAAGGATCTTGGGGTCTTGGTGACCCACAAGCTTGACATAAGTCAACTGCGTGATGCAGCGGCAAAAAAAGCTAACACTATTCTAGGCTGCATCAACAGAAGTATAGTGTCCAGATGAAAGGAAATAAACAGTACCACGCGATTCTGCCTTGGTCAGACCACACCTGGAATACTGTGTCCAATTCTGGGCACCACAATTTAAGAAGGATGTTGACAAGTTGTGTGCAGAGGAGGGCAACCAAAATGATCAAGGGTCTGGAAACCAAGCTTTATGAGGAACAGTTGAAGGAGCTGGGTCTTTTTTAGCCTGGAAAAGAGGAGACCAAGAGGAGGTATGATAGCCATCTTCAAATATCTCAAGGGCTTTCACATGGAAGAGGGAAAAGGCTTGTTTTCTTTTGCCCTGGCTTCAAGTTACTAGAAAGGAGATTCCAACTAAACATCAGGAAAAACTTTCTGGCAGTAAGAGCTGTTCAACAGTGGAATGGTTACCCTTAGGAGGTGGTTGACTCTCCTTCCTTAGAAGTTTTTAAGCACAGGTTGGGTGGCCATCTGTCGTGGATGTTTTAGCTGAGATTCCTGCACTGCTGGGGGTTGGACTAAATAATAATAATAATTTATTATTTAAACCCCGCCCATCTGGCTGGGTTTCCCCAGCCAAACAGAAACATTAAAATATACTAATTTCTTAAACATTAAGAACCTCCCTAAACAGGTTTGTTGTAGATGACCCTTGTGGCCCCTTCCAACACTACAACTCTATGATTTTATCATTCTATGAAAGCGGGGGCACCTGGAAAAGGGCCGAGGACAGGGATAGGGAACGTGTGGAGTTGAACAACGTTTCGAGGGCCACAAGTTCCCAAGTCCTGGTTATAGGAATGGAAGAAGAGCCTGCTGGATCAGGCCAGCAGCCCAACATACTCCAACATCCTGCTCTCAGTGGCCAAGCAGACGCCTGTGGGAAACCCACAAGTAGGACCCGAGCACAGGAGCAATCTCTCCTCCTGCAGTTTCCAGTGCTGTAATGGATCTAGGATGATAACCTCAGTAAACAGCTCAGCTCATATAGGAGGAGGTCTTTCTGATACAAAGCCCTAAATTGCCTACCATCAGGTTAAGTCAACACTAGCACTTGGAATTGTGCCCAGAAGCAGAGATAACTGCTAAACAAACCAGACTGGATTTAGAATTCAGGGGGCAGGGGCTCCCTAGCATACCCTAAATGAGAACAGCCATAGCCTTACCCAACTTTGCTTTCAGACTTTTTGATGGTACAGTACTTCATAAACAAGGTTGCCACATCCAGATCCTGAATGAGCTCCTGGACTTTTAATGCCAACAGAAAATATCACCAAATGCAGCTTTTCCCATCTCTGTAGCCTTTAGCTAGGTTTGCTCTTTCCTCTGTGCAAGATTTTTAAAAGGTACATGAGACTTCGTGGACATATGAACAAGCTGCCTTATTCTGAACTCAGACCATCAGTCCATCTAATGCAGGCTTCTCCAACCTGCTGCCCTCTATAAGTTTTAGACTATAACTCCCATCAGTCCCAGACAACGTGACCAATGGTCAGAGATGATGGGTGACATCCAAAACATTTATTGTTGCTGCTGCTAATAATAATAATAACACTTTAAATGCATTATTTGCAAACATTAAAGTAGTTATTACAGTTGTACCTTGGATCTCAAATGCCTTGGCTCCTGAACAAATCAGCTCCCGAACAAGCGAAACCAAGAAGTGAGTGTTCCGGTTTTCAAACAATTTTCGGAAGCCAAACATCCGATGTGGCTTCCAGTTGGCTGCAGGACACTCCTGCAGCCAATCGGAAGCTGTGCCTTGGTTTTCGAATGGTTCTGGGAGTTTCGAACGGCCTCCCAGAGTGCATTCTGTTTGAGAACCAGGGTATGACTGTACTTTAAATTCATAGCAATAATAGGGCAGATTCAAAACTCCAGTTCAGCCATGATGAGCCATTCTGGGCAAGCATCTCTCTCTCTCTCTCTCTGTGTGTGTGTGTGTGTGTGTGTGTGTGTGTGTGTGTGTGTGTCTCAGTATCACAGGGTAAAATGGGTGGGAGCAGAGACATGTGCTCCGCCTTGAATTCCTTGGAAGAAGGGCAAGATGTAAAACATTATAAAAAGAAGGAAGGCACATCCTTGAAACTTCTTTGGCCCTATTAACCGATTCAAAGAAACCACCACACAGATACATTTCCATTAAATCAGAGAGACTGGGTGGAAACAGCACTCTTCCCCAATGCAACACTGGAGCACAACTCCCCTTTCCTGCGCATGGCACAATTTCTCCGTGGAACCCTGCCAGGGCTTTAGAAAAAACAAGTATCACCACTGCAAGCCTTTTGACATCTGTCACCGCTTCTCCTTTCGTACTGGAAACATATGCTCCTGCCAGAGCCTGGGTAAAAAGCTGATGCCTCAGTAATTATTTCTAGTTGACAACACGCGCCGTCAAAGCAATCGCTCACAGAGTTCAGCATGGCCCCCTGCAAACCAGCATGGCCTCTCCATCAGGGAGGAGCTCCTATTCGGACGGTTCCATCGCGGGGTTCTCCCTCTCTGACACCTCCCCTTTTTTGGCTTGGCTTTGCATTTAACGTTAGAGGCAGGTTAGGGCTCCTGCTTCAAGAAACCAGCTTGTGGAGGGATTCTGGAAAAAATATACCGTACCCCCTGCCAAAAAAAGAAAAAGAAAAGAAACCAACAGCCCACCACCACAGACAGAAGAGTGGATGAATGCCAGCTGAGAGCACGTATTCTACCTCACTTGTCCCCTCCAATATAGGGAGCCCAGGCAGATGACCCAGCTGTGCCAATTCAGGCAGAAGATGGCTTAATAGGAACCTAGATTCCTGGGAAAGGAGATCTCTCAAGTCACCTAGCCCAGCTCTTTGCCAACGGGGAAAACAAGAACAAAAAACCCAAAAATACTCAATATGCTTCTGTACTCTGAACAGCACACAGCCTCAGCCTCCAGGCTGTGTGTGTGAGAGTGTGAGAGAGTAGTAGTCGCCTGCAGAATAAAAAGAAAATAACTCCAAATGGATCTAACAATTTCAGCACTACAGTCGGACTTGGGGTAGTGTGGGGGTGGGGATATTGTTCCCCAAAGCAGTGGCGCTCTTCTTGCTGTTTTTGCACAGCCTTAGCTGCAAGGACACCAAAAGCGCAGTGGATCCACAGCTCTGACCCTTGGCTGCAGGAAAGGCCCTTCCCCACAGGCAGTGGTTGTAAGTTTGAGATCAGCAGCAGCGACAAGGAGCTGTACAAGCCAATCGCAGCTCCCTGAACAGCAAAGCTGGGTGTAGGATCTGGAGCAGATGGGGGAGAAGGCACAATCGTAAGGTGCGACTCCATTTGGAAGCCTGTTCTGGCCTCCTCACCTCAAAAATAACACTGTCGAGTTGGGAAAGGTTCAGGAAAGGGCAACCAAAATGATCGAGGGGACGGAGGGACTCCAAAAAAAGGCTGCAGTGCTTGGACGGTTTTAGTTTAGAGAAGAGGCAGCATGGTCAAAGTTTATAAAAATTGTAGATGGCATGGAGAAACCGGCTAGAGAAAAGTTTCCCTCTCTCCCTCTCTCAGAACTCACGGACCTCCAATGAAGCTGAATTCAGGAGAGATTAAAGAAAGTGCTTCTCCATACAGCACACAGTTCAATTACGGAACTCACTCCCACAGGAGGCTGGGATGAACACCAATTTAGATGGCTTTAGAAGAGGATTAGACAGATTCCCGGTGAAGGAGGCTCTCAATGGCTATTAGCCGTAATGGCTATAATCTGCCTCCACAGCTGGAGGCAGCAATACTTCTGAACACCAGCTGCTGGGGACCACAGGAAGGCTGAGTGCTCTTGTGCTCCGGTCCCAGCTTGAACGTTCTCCGCAGGCATCTGGTTGGCCATGGTGAGACCAAGATGCTGGACTTAGATGGGCCATTGGCCTGATCCAGCAGGCTCTTCTTAGGTTTCTAGGAAGGGAGGGGGAGAGGAAGTGCCGCTGAGCAGGCAGACATCCTCCTGCAAGCGGGACAACTTTGCTTGTCAGAGTTCATAAATCTCTTCCCTGCCACATAACACATGGGACACCTGGGTCATCTCGAGAAGTACAGAGGGTAGGGCTGTGGGCCCTCGAAGGAAGAGGGTGGCTGCAGAAAAAGAGATGGTAAGTGGAATGAACGAGCGTAGCCCCACAAAGGTCTCTCAGGGGTGGGCAGGGGGTCGTGGACAGGCAATGCCCCCTCCCGGTTCTGTCTCTCAGCAAGTGTCTTATCCAAAGTTGATTTCAGAAAGCATGAAGAAAGATTCATTGCTGCTTTCTCCATTTTTGTCAGTTATGTCTAGTTGCCCTAGTTACAAGATCCATGGTATCTAAGGCAACCAGGCTTCATAGGACAAGGACGACACAATAATAAGCTTTAAAATACATGTAACAATTTCATGCCGGGCAGAATAATGGTCAAGTGGGAATATTTGTACATGTCCTGAGTCGCTCCGGAGCAATGATGGAATATTGTATTCCATACCCACACAATTACAGCTCGGAAGGAAGCAGAGCACACTGTGCAAGGCAGCAAAGAGTCTGTCCCAAACTCTGTGGTCTGATTTTTCAGGCCACAGCACCAGCAGCAAAGCCTAACTCACAGAACCGTAAACTTGGCAATTAGTTTTGCCAAGGAGTCAACAGGCTCCCAGGGATGGGGGGGGGGGAGCTCCTCCCCAGAAGGGACCTGAGGTCTTACCGTTTCCTATTAATCTTTTTATTTAGTACATCCATATCCCACATTTCCTTAAAACAGCTCAAGGTGGCACTCATGCCTCTCTCACAACAAAGTTGGGTCAGGCTGAGAAACTATGGCTGACCCGTCACCCAAGGTCACCTAGTGAGCTTCACAGCTGAGTGGGGATTTGAACCCTGGTCTCCCAGGTTCTGGTATGGCACTCCAACCACTACGCCACACTGGCTATTTTCTTCCGAGCAAAAGAAGACTCCTTGCACCAGCTGTGACTGAGAAGCTTCCAAACTCACATGGGAAACTATTGGTCCATCTAGCTCAGTAATGTCTACACCGGGCATCCCCAACCTGCGGCCCTCCAGATGTTTTGGCCTACAACTCCCATGATCCCTAGCTAACAGGACCAGTGGTCAGGAATGATGGGAATTGTAGTCCAAAACATCTGGAGGGCCGAAGTTTGGGGGTGCCTGGTCTACACTGACTGGCAGAGGCTCTCCAGTATTCCAGGCAAATGTCTCTCCCACTCCTACCTGGGAGATATTGGAAATGGAACCTAGGACGTTCCACATGCCAGGCAAATGCCCCATCCCCGAGTTACAGCCATGCATCCTAGAAAAACCAACTGCTGGCACAGCTTTCTGCCTCTGCTTAGCAGAAGGGCACACCATCACTTGCGACCTGCTTTTCCCTGTGAAATGATCCCCAAAGTGGCTTAACGTAATGCAAACACAATAGCAAAGAGCAAACAATATGGAATATTATCTGACAGTGACAATGCTATCATAAACCTACAGGCTTTCCATTCACTGTTTAAGAAAGAGGCTCCAGCTCGACTGAAAATAAATACTAAATTCATGAACAGTATATCAATCAATAAGCGGGTAGTAAAACAACCTGTGTTTCAGCCAAAGGAAGGCACACTCTTAGCCCCATTACCAGCAGGCAACATACTTAAAAGCATCCGAATGTTTTGTATGCAAAGGACCTTGGCATACAATTCTCAACATCTCTAGTTGGAGAGGTGATTGTGTTCCGCTGTTGGAGAAGAACAGGGACATGGACAGGAAATGCTTAAATAGCCACTGCAAGTCAGGATTGACAGTCAGGCTGCATATTCTGAACTTGTCCCCTAGACAGGTAGCATCAGCACCTGAAAACTAACAGGCAGCCTACCTGAAGCAAAAGACAACCAATGGCTGCCCTCTCAATACCATCTTCACCCAAATATGCTGTGGACTGTGGATTTGTGTAGCCCCTTGTGGGGGAGAGGATTCCCCTTGTTTCCTACTAACAATTCCAATAATAATAATAATAATAATAATAATAATAATAATAATAATAATATAATTTATTATTTATACCCCGCCCATCTGGCTGGGTTTCCCCAGCCACTCTGGGCGGCTTCCAACCGAATATTAAAAACAGTACAGCATCAAACATTAAAAACTTCCCTAAACAGGGCCGCCTTCAGTTGTCTTCTAAAAGTAAAATAGTTACTTATTTCCTTGACATCTGCTGGGAGGGCATTCCACAGGGCGGGTGCCACTACCGAGAAGGCCCTCTGTCTGGTTCCCTGCAACTTGGCTTCTCGCAACGAGGGAACCACCAGAAGACCCTCGGTGCTGGACCTCAGTGTCTGGGCAGAATGATGGAGGTGGAGACGCTCCTTCAGGTATACTGGACCAAGGCCGAGAATCAGTGATTCTCCCCAGGTCTGAGCCCTCACTCCACGCTACCTGAAATATTTGAGGGTAGGGGGAAGAGAAGACAGTAAAGATTATCTCCAGAGGAGATAATTGCCCTCCAAGAAAACCGCATGCCAGCTACCATGGCAATTCAGCATTTCTAAATTCACATGAGAATAGAATAGAAACTCATAGCTCTGGTGTATATGCACATATATCCTTGAAATGAAGCAATTAAGTACTCCTAAGCAGAAAAAAACCTGCTTTACCTGCAAGGGCAGGAAACGGCAAGAAACTCTCATTTTTAAAAAACAGCAAGTACAGCAAAGCTACCACCCAAAAAGCCAACCACACTAACACAGTACTGCACACACAGGGCATATTTGGACAGAATGCTAAACCACAGTTTAGAGCTACAGGGACAAACCATAGGCTTATGCACTCTCCCCTCTGCATTCACCTCCACCACAATCACAAAGAGAAGTACAGAAACATTCGCTTATTTCAACTAACCACACCTTGTCATTTTATCTGAATCAGGAAATGGACTCATTGATAAACTATGGTTTGTTTGTTTATTTACAGGATTAATTTACCCACCCTTCACCACAATGTCCCAGGGCAGGCAAACACAAAGAGAAAATACAATTTAAAAACAGGTAAAAATCTCTACAATTTTAAAACACATAAAACCATCCGAAAATGGAGTGGAGCAAAATAAATTCAGCAAAGGAGGCGAACGAACAAGAAACCACAGCTTGATCGTGGGTTGCTTGCACAAACCATAGATTAAGCAAACCACAGTTTGCCCCTGTTCAGACAAACAAAGATTAGTTGAAAATAAAAGATGCTTCAAAACTCTTCCTTGTGGTAACACCAGAGACAAATATGGGGGGGGGGACAACATACTCATTTACATAACACTACACCATGGTTTACAACTTACGTCCAAAAATGACTACAGAATAATGTCATGGCTCTGGGTAAAGAGCCAAACTACAGCATTACAGCTTGTAGTCCATTAACTCATGCAACTATACTCCATCACTGACACCTCCTGAGAACATCAGGATACTAAAAAAAGAAGTAAGCTAGGTAGTTCCATTAAGCACTCTGTTCCAATTCAGCATCTAATACCCCGGGTCCAATGCTACTCTCCTTCTGAAAGCTTCCAAAATAGGAACACAGCTAGTATTTTAAATTAAGAGAGGAAAAGAAAGAAAACAATTTAAAGCATGCAGGGGTGGTCAGGGGATCACACAAGGTGAGTTGTTCTTTATCAACATCTAAAAAATTTAAAAGGTATGCATTTTGGCAAAAGTAAAAGCAAGCCACTTGTTTCTTCCTTTAAGCTACGTTCAAAAGCTAGAAAGTTCAATCGGTTCCTTAGTTTTAAGGTCCGTAACAGGAACAGGGAAGACCTCACGCAGTGCTACTGTCACAAAGCTAAAAACTTCACAGAACACCATCCAAAGGACTCCCACTGAAATGCAGCTTTCTCTTGAAGGCATTACATAATTTTCTATAATATTGTCTACGTGTAGTATCTTAGAGTAAACTGAAAAGTAGGAAATGAACATCATACAAAGTATAATGAACAGTGCATGGTATCCCCGCCCTCTGCAGAGTCTGTGGCATTTTATGTATTGTCTTGACCCTTTCTCGTTTAATGAACTGCTCTCGTCTTATTTTGTTGTGACTTGCCAATAAGCTAATCATGTCCATTAAGCTCAATGGGTCTTCTCTGAGTAAAACGATCATGCATATTCTTGAACTTCGTTCATTTTTTTAAAAGGTACATTTTGAATCGCTATACTTTCCCACAACTCTACTTCTGCACATACAAATTAAAAATGAAATGATGGTTCCTTGGTCTGTCTTAATGGTTCCTTGGTCTGCTTTAATATCATGGGAGCACTATAACAGCTGTTTATTTAGACCCCACTTTTCCTCCAAGGAGCTCAAGGAAACACACATGGTCCCTCCCCGACCTCATGTCATCCTCACAACAACCCTCTCACATAGGTTAGGCTGAGAGATGGCGACAGGTCCAAGGTCACCCAGGGACCTTCACGGCTGAGTGATTTGAACCCTGGTCTCCCCTCTCCGGAGGAAGAGCCAAAATGCCGTGGCAGAGCATCTGCTTTGCATACAAAAGGTCCCAGGTGCAATCACTGGCATCTCCAGGTGGGGCTGGACCACTGGTCGTCAACTGATGGATGAGTGGGGACCCACTAGTGAGTCATGGCCTGATTCAAGGTGGGTTGCAACAGAAGCGCCACCACCACGCAAATTCCTGGCAAAAAATTAAGAAATGGGTCTCCAAATGCATGTTTGGGTTAAAAGTGGGTCCTGAGTCTTAAATGGTTTCAAGAAGACACCTGGTGTAGACAATACTGAACTAGAAGGACTAACTAGGTATAAGGAAATGAAGAATGTATGACAGTGGAGTTCCAACAGTATGGGGAAATCTCACATTTGTTTCAAGACCACATGTCACTCTACTCGCCCCCTTTTTACATACTACCTCTTTTCTGGAGCAGTATGATGTTAGGGTCTAGAATCAAAGTGACCCGGCAAGATAAATGGATTTAATTACAGATAACAGAGTTACTTTCTTGTGCGGAAATTACAGTGCTGAATGAGACTTCAGCTTTATCAATATTTACAAATTAGGTCATACCTTATCACACAGGCTGAGAGAACACAGTGTGCCCAAATCTTTAACTCATTTTGAATAACTTATTCACGCTGAAAAACCGAAAGATGGTTAAGAAAATTAAGGTACTAGTGTCTTTCGATGGAGAGCTAGAGTCGCTTTTTAATGGAATCTCAGTCCTTCTCAATAGATACTTGGAAGAAATTTGGGGAGATTTTTGAAAGGGTAGCCAATGAGGTGAACTAATGGTTGGTGTGCTCCAAAGTGATCATGAAGAAAAGATCAAATCTGGAAATATTCAATCCAAAGATGTGCTGATGGGAGGATGTGAGTTGTAGTCCAAAACATCTAGAGGGCACCATATTAGCGAAGGCCAGATTAATCTAAGATTTTCAAAGGAGGGAGCAGTAATGAGGAAACCTATAGAAGGCAATATTGCCTTCCTTTCTTGCCTATATTTGGACTGGCCCAACTCCGAATGCAGTGCCTATTCAAAAAAGAGAGATGATACTTGGCTGAGCATCATCCTATATATGACAGATGCTGGACAACATTTCGTGGATTCCCTCTGTCCTGTCCCATCCCCATTTTTAAAAAAGGGATCACAGAGAAGAATTCTACAGCCTTTGTAAATGAGAATGTATCTTAGTTATGTAATAAGGAAATGTGATAGTTCAGGGGTAGAGCATCTGATTTGCATAGAGAAGGTCCCCAGTTCAATCCCAGGCATCTCCAGGTGTGACTGGGAGAGACCTGAGCCTGACAACTGCTGCCAAATCAGTGCAGACAGCACTGAGCTATATAGACCAATAGTTTGACTCCATATAAGGCTGCTTCCTATGCTCCCAGTGCATAAACATTTTTTTGTATTTCAGGAAACTTTTCATCATCATCATCATCATCATCATTATTATTATTATTATTATTATTTTGCAGTTCTGATAAAAGCACTGGTTGAAACCTGCCAGCGCCTCAGCAGGAACCTTTATTGCAATCTCTGCATCACATCAAATCTGATTTTGCAGGACTTTCTAAGATCCTGGGTATGTTCAGTGTTTGCTGAATACAGAGACTGACTCCATTGATGCTCTGCTTAATAAGCAAGTGTTTTCCTCATGTTCCCTTTTATGAGTAGAGGACGCTCAGCTTGCAGAAAGATAAATCCATTCGCTGCATATCCATGGAGCTACCTCCTTTCCCAGAAAATGAACAGGAGTACTTTGCACATGGAATTTTGGATCATGTTGGCGACCAAACAGAGAGTGGCAGTGTTTGCAGTAAGCCAGAAAATCTAGTTTAGCAAGGAAAAACAATATGCTGTGTGATCACTCTCACTTTGTTGCTCCCTGACTGGAAGCCGCATAAAACCAATAAGGAAGCCATGGTTTCCTGTTATGTCAGAACCAAGAACTATGGTTTGCTGGTCCCTAACAAGTTCCAATCAGCAAGCATGGTCCCTAACAAGTTCCAATCAGCAAAAAACAAACCATGACTTAAGGCTGACTAAAAACCATGGGAGCAAGAAATCACAATCCCCAATATTTGAGAAGGCAAAGCTTCTTGGCTTGTTTAACCATTTATACCAGGGGAGTAGCAATTGGCTATCATGCAATAGTATGTGACTCATTCATGCTAAATCATACTAAGGTCCACTTTGAAAGGCCTTATGAAGGGAAGGGAGGGAAAGATTTTCAGAATCACACAGCAGTAAAATGTCCAATCAAGGACAGCATTCTAAATCGGTTAACTGTGGTGGCAACTTGCCTCAGAAATGTTTATTTGTTGTAGGATTTGGTGCAGATGAGTAATAATTATACTGCCATATGATCAATTAAAATAGCAATCAGTGCACTCCCTCCTCCCCTTCTGTACCTGACTTTAATACAAAATTTCCAGTCTGCTCTGACACATAAAGCAGGAAACTGAAGTTTGAGTGCTCCCTACACATTACAATGGTTTGCCATCCTAATTTGCAAAGCTGATTTCAACCAAGGTTTGTTGAACTGAGAATGTGATCTCTGAACCAGTTTGTTGAAGTGCTTCAAGAATTATTTAACCCAAAGACTGGAAAACTACATTTTGTTCTAGTTAAATCAGGGGCATAGTTCTGGTGTTTCAGAAATCAATAAGAACTATAATCTTAAAACCAGCCATCCTTGGTACGATACTCAACTTTCCCCTGCTAAGTACTTCTTGTGGATCTTAGATTAGTCTTTTCATTCGCAGGGGTGGCCAACTCCCAAGAGACTGCGATCTACTTACAGAGTTAAAAACTGGCAGTGATCTACCCCCTTTTTTGTGTTCAGGTCAAAGTTGTTGAGCTTTTTAAGGGAGGGGGAATGCCCCATTTTTGGAGGGTGCAGAGCAAAAAAATGAGCTTTTTTAGGGGAGCCAAAGTTGTTGAGCTTCTTCGGGGGGAGCCAGTGATCTACCAGTGATCTACCACAGACATTCAGTGATCTACTGGTAGATCAGGATCTACCTGTTGGACGTGCCTGAACTACAACTTTTCTGTTTCACCACTGTTTTTAAAACAGCCTTGAAAAATTTGAGCCCAATCATCCTGACTTCTGAACTCAGAATTTGCACATGTTCTTTCCCATAAAACTCCAAGCCAAGCCCTAAAGTCTGCATCAAAAATAGATAAAAGGAATCGAGCTACTCTTTGGTTTGCATAATTTGACATTTCTGGGGTGGAAAAAGGGAAGGGGAGAGAGAGAAATGAACGGAGATTAGGCACTCAAGTCTCACATCACTCCTTACCTAGTTAGTACTTCTCTGGTTTATGACTTTCAAGTGACACTGATCATGCATTCCCAACAGCTTCATTATTGTCAATTTTCTAAAGGTGGCCAATTCTACACCCGATAATAAATCTGATGGAGATCCTATGGATACATGGAGCGTACTCAGCCCAGACCATTTTGAAGCCCTGGGGCCACATTCTCTTCTGGGCAACTTTCTGGGGGCCACATGCCAGTAAGGTGCAAGGGTCAGAAACAAGACTGGGTGGAACAGAATATGCTAATGTTACCTTTGTGCAATAGGCTAGTTTCTATACACAACTCAAATACAGTACCCCTTTCCACCCTCTACTCAGGCAAGCAAGAGTTCTTGTCACAGTTCAAGGACACATTATCTCCAGGCAAAAACACTAAAGGAGGGTGATGAAGCAGAGTTGCCTGGGGAAAGCAGGTGTGGCCTGGGGAGAGTGCCAAGGGCCAAATAGAGGGGCTTAGAGGGCCACCTTTGGCTCCCCACACCTGGCCTAGAAAAAGCTGTCACACCTGGTGACTTCCAATCCATACAGAAACCGCCAGAGTTTCAATGCTCATTTACCCTAAATGTAATTTGTACTCTTTGAATGTACGTCCAGCTGGTGTTCCCAGACAGCAGTGGATCCCATACATCGACCTGGTTCGTGCCTTACAGACACAACCCCACAGCAGGACAAAGGAAGCTGAAGATCCCCCAGTGAGAAAGGAGTGGGAAATCTAACCCCAAAAAATGCTGACTTCCGTCCAACTTACCCACACAGCAAGCTCCCTGAAGCCGCCCAGAGTGGCTGGGGAAACCCAGTCAGATGGGCGGGGTACAAATAAAATAATAATTTTATTTACTGTACAAGTAGTAAAGCTGTGGTTGTGCAAGGCAGACTCTACAATGTATTTCCTCAGTAGGGCTTGACTGAGGCCACAGGGTTGTCTGGGATCAGACCTGGGTGCAAATCTCTGCTCAGTCATAGGCTCCCTGAAAACCTCTTCGTACACTAGGGAGGTGGATACGTGTACAAAAAACACATTAAGTGTTCACCTTCATTGTTTGTCATGAAAAGTACGTACCTGGTAAACACATATTTGAAAACACAAGTAAGGTCTCCAGAGAGCCAGAACTGGCTGTGGGTTCCCTGCTGAGTACACACTTAGAGAGAGCCAGTGTGGTGTAGTGGTTAAGAGCGGTAGACTTGTAATCTGGGGAACCGGGTTCACGTCTCCGCTCCTCCACATGCAGCTGCTGGGTGACCTTGGGCTAGTCACACTTCTCTGAAGTCTCTCAGCCCCACTCACCTCACAGAGTGTTTGTTGTGGGGGAGGAAGGGAAAAGAGAATGTTAGCCGCTTTGAGACTCCTTGACTTCTTCGGCTAGTGATAAAGAGAGATATCAAATCCAAACTCTTCTTCTTCTTCTTCTTCGTGGTGGAGTTTAATTGCTGTTTAATATCTGAATCATCCCGGAGGGGCCTTGACCAAATCACCCCCTCTCCTACCTACTGATCTGTAATTTGGCAATACTAATAGGAAACGTCCAGGACTGGACAAAAAAGAACCGTAGAAAAGCAAAAAGGCAACATGAGCCTACAACAGGAAGTTTTGCTAATGAATGAGACGGAATCTCTGGCCTATGGGCCAAGTCTAGCCTGCCACACCCCTTCTCCCTAAGCCATGCCCCCATTCAACTCCTCCCCCTTCTCATATCGCCCAAACCCCATCCCGGGTCATCACAGCAGCTGTGGTCACTTGTGAGTGTTTGAAATGATGAGGTGATCTGGGGCCGCAAAGGGACGGGGTCAAACTGGTGAATCAGGAACAGATTGCTCTCTTTTTGCATCGCCAGCTAAGCGCTTGGCCTCACTGTGCACCAAGAAAGGGTTTCCCGTTTTCAGCATAATGAGGAAGACAAGCTGAGAATGGGGAACGTCTTTCTTTCTAGGCAAGAGTGTGCAGAGTGGTGCGCTTTGGTCTCGCCCACTGCCAGCATGCAGCCTCCAACCACTTTCCACAAAGAGAATGTGGCCGTCGCTGCATTCATCACTGCACATCCACGGAAATGCCAGCTTCTCCTAAGCCGCCTCTCATTTATCACCCACAAACACCATTTGACTGAGACTGAGCTACTCTTGTTGCTCCTAGGGGTTCACACAATGCAAGTTTCATGCTGAAGGGAAGAGGGAAAGGATAAACAAACCACACTTATCACTTGCAGTGCCACATTTAGAAAGGATTATTAATCCAGCTGCTTCTGCTGTGGGGGAGAAAATAAGTTATTCCAAATAATAGAAATACCAATGCTGCTTTTCCAATCCTGCACTGGGCATTAGTGTGTTAGGAAGAGCACTGTGTGTGTGTGTGTAAGCATTTGACTTTTGTGAGGCTGTACTGAACAATGGCAGACCCTCCAAGTGTCTCTATTTTCCAAGGACAGTCCGGGATTCACAGAACCCGCCCTGGTTTCTGATTTGATTCCAGAATGTCCCGCTTTTCCTTAGGGCGTTCATCGGGAAAATATTGGAAGATATGGTAGGATGTCCTTATTTTCATCCGAGGGTATGGAGTTATGCAACTCCCGAGTCAAGGAGATACGCAAGAAACTATATAACCTTTAGAAGACATCTGAAGGCAGCCCTGTATAGGGACATTTTTCAAATGTTTATTGTTCTATTATGCTTTTATATATGTTGGAAGCTGCCTGGGGAACCCAGTCAGATGGGAGGGGTATAACAATTTATTATTATTATTATTATTATTATTATTATTATTATTATCATCATCATCATCATCATCATTATCATCATCATGGAATAGGATGTCCCTATTTTCATCAGAGAAATGTTTGAGGGGGTAAAGGTCACACTTATTGCTCCACCCACTTTTGCTTCTGGCCCCACCCACCACAGCCATGCAGCAGAAGATGCAAACAGAAAAGGGCCTCTGAACATGAAGTCGAGTGCTCAGACAGGTTTCTCGCAGAAGGCAATCATCAGCATGCTAATGCCAATCACACATTTTGAGAAAGAAAGTAGGACACCAGGATCAGAATATATGAGGAGGGAAGAACTTGGGTGTTTAATTTTTCAAATCATTTTATTCATCCCACTGTATCAGGAAGAAAAGAAGCCCCACCTCTCTCACTCTCTCTCACACAGAGAGAGAAAAGTGCTGATTCTCTGCTACTACTAGCTGAGCAAAATGCAAGCTTCGTTGTCATTCCAATCACTCCTCCCAGCCTCTCCCAAATTCTGACCGATCCATCCACAGGCCTTGCCAGAACTGTAGGAGAGATCTGAAAATTCTACGCCAATGTGCCCTTGCTCAGCCAGCCAATCTTCCCAATTTGCATTACAAGTCCAGGGCTTCCCTTGCAGTCACCTTACAGGCCGGAGAGCTCAAAATAGTGCATATTCAAGGTTCACATGCAATTCAGGGCCATTCTGTTCAAAGCAGCACATGGCAGCAGAATCTATTTGGACATCAGGAAAGACTTCCAAGGATACAGCATGCCTAAGGAGGACACCGCAAGGATTTGGAAGCTAAGAACTGCCCTGCAAAATGTCACTGATGCCTGAAGCTAAGGTTACACCGGGCAATGATCTGCAAGCTGTGGGACCTAATTTTAGGGTTCTGCTATTGCGCTCATGTTGTGCTTGTAGGCTTCCCAGAGGCATCTGGTTGGCCACTGTGGAAACAGGATGCGAGACGAGACAGAGCTTTGGGTCTAATCTCCTTATGTTCTGAAGTTCGGGAATCTATCCTCACCCAACGTTTTTGATATACACAGGTCTGCCCTTGTGCATGAGAACACTTTTTTTTAATAAAAAAAAAGGTAGAAATATTTTCCATTGTACAAGTGCAATATTATGTTTGCTCTGCACTTGCAAGTAATCGATTCTTCAGCATGGCAGCACCTGCTCTCTACAAGCCTAACAATATTATGCAGGAGCTTTTGCTGTAGTTTGCAGTGCCTGCTAAAAAAACCCCTTTGTTTAGGCAAGCCTGCCCAGGCATGTATGCTAGGTTTTGAAATGGCCAATTTTAAAGTTTGGTTTTATCAGCATTTTCAAATGGCTCTTTTATATTGTTTCATGCAAACCACTTAAGGTTTTCGTTTAGTGGTATATCAATCTTGTTAAATAAAAATTACCAAGCAGTAGTAATCTTGCAAGGTTGCAGCTTGCCTACCGCCTACTGCAGAAATGACACGCACCAAGTCAAATTGTTCAAACAGGCTCTCTGCAACAAGCTTGTGTCTCCACCATAACTCGATTTTAAAATAACACTTTGTGCATGCTTTCTTATTTACTTTGCGTTAGTTGCTGTTCCCTGGCACCTGCCTGAGGTGCCTTTCACACACAAGCATGATTTCAGGAAAGCTGATTTTCCGCAACACAACCCCATGCTGCTGGGAACGGCATGTCAACGCAGCAACCGCACGGGCCTTTTCCCTACGAGAAACAGCTGGAAGACCCGGGCAGGCTGTCGTCAAAACTTTGAAGGGCTGTCAGACAGAAAACAGAGCAGACTTACTCTCTGTTGTCCCAGTTGCCAAGACTGAAACGGGAAGGTAGGAATTGCAGGAGAACAGACTCTGGCTAAACATTAGGAATTCTCTCCCAGGAAGTTGGTCACCAACTTGGATAGCTTTGCAATTTAAGGCAAACTCGTGGAGGACAAGGCTATCAATGGCTACCAGCCACAAGAGCTATGTTCTATTTCCAGTAAGTCTCTGAACACCAGGTGCTGCGAATAACAAGCGAGGAGAGCGTTGAGTTTTTGTTGTGCTCAGGTCCTGCTTGTAGGCTCCCCATCAGCGTCAGGCTGTCCGTTCTGAGAACAAGAAGCTGGGCTGAACAGACCTTTGACCCAATCCAACAGGACTTATGGTCATATTAAGAGAAGCTTCCTAACAGTAAGAGCTGTCCAACAGAAAGACAGGGTGCCTTGGAAAGTAGCGAGCTCACCTTCATTGGAAGTACGTAAGCAGAGGCTGAATGGCCATCTGTCAGGGATACAATTGTAAGATTTCTGCGCTGACTGTAGAGTCAAACTAAACAACCTCCAAGGTCCCTGACAACTCTATGATTCCCATTTGGCAAATTTCCATGCGGTCAGCTGCTTTCCAGAGGGATGGCACCAACTGGGTAAGCAAACTCCACACAACTTGCACCATATTGTTGTGTCATTCACACAAAGCCTCCATCAGCCATCCTGTCAGAGCCCTGGGTTGTGACAATCTGTCCTCCTTATAGGAAGAAGCTCCAGACACTTCTGCATACCAGGAAGACCCTGTTCAGGGCTTCCATCATCAACAGGGGCTGTGTGGTTAGGCCCTCTTCAGCTCAAGGGGGTAGCATCACCAGACTCAGGCCTTTAGCGCGGTGGCACCTCCCCTTTGCTACTCCTTCCCATTACATATCAGATGGGTGCCATCTCTAAGGTCTTTTCACCACCTGTTGAAGACCTTCCTTTTCCAACAAGCCTTTTTAATACAGACCTATAGAGATCTATCCCAGTCTGTTGTCTCCTGAGAAATCTCTATGTGGGACAAGAAGCTACAGTTAGAACTGGATATGGAACAACTGATTGGTTCAAAATTGGGAAAGGAGTACGACAAGGTTGTATATTGTCTCCCTGCTTATTTAACTTATATGCAGAATTCATCATGCGAAAGGCTGGACTAGATGAATCCCAAGCCGGAATTAAGATTGCCGGAAGAAATATCAACAACCTCAGATATGCAGATGACACAACCTTGATGGCAGAAAGTGAGGAGGAATTAAAGAACCTTTTAATGAGGGTGAAAGAGGAGAGCGCAAAATATGGTCTGAAGCTCAACATCAAAAAAACCAAGATCATGGCCAATGGTCCCATCACCTCCTGGCAAATAGAAGGGGAAGAAATGGAGGCAGTGAGAGATTTTACTTTCTTGGGCTCCTTGATCACTGCAGATGGTGACAGCAGTCACGAAATTAAAAGACGCCTGCTTCTTGGGAGAAAAGCAATGACAAACCTAGACAGCATCTTAAAAAGCAGAGACATCACCTTGCCTACAAAGGTCCGTATAGTTAAAGCTATGGTTTTCCCAGTAGTGATGTATGGAAGTGAGAGCTGGACCATAAAGAAGGCTTATCGCCGAAGAATTGATGCTTTTGAATTATGGTGCTGGAGGAGACTCTTGAGAGTCCCATGGACTGCAAGAAGATCAAACCTATCCATTCTTAAGGAAATCAGCCCTGAGTGCTCCCTGGAAGAACAGATCGTGAAGCTGAGGCTCCAATACTTTGGCCACCTCATGAGAAGAGAAGAATCTTTGGAAAAGACCTTGATGTTGGGAAAGATGGAGGGCACTAGGAGAAGGGGACGACAGAGGACGAGATGGTTGGACAGTGTTCTCGAAGCTACGAACATGAGTTTGACCAAACTGCGGGAGGCAGTGGAAGACAGGAGTGCCTGGCGTGCTATGGTCCATGGGGTCACGAAGAGTCGGACACGACTAAACGACTAAACAACAACATCCCAGTCTGTATCTGTACTCAATTTGAAAATGTTTTTCCTGTATTAAATTATTGTTTTTTACATACAAATATGTTTTCAGCTGATCTTTTCTATTAGAAATTGTGTTGTTCTTTTTATTGCTGATGTCCTTATTTGTGAAATTGCTTTGAAATTTTATCTGGGAAGTAAGTCATAAATTGGATTTAATGACCTGATTTAACGCTCAGCCAGTTTTCTAGTCGTCACAGGAGCAGCCCAGTTTTGTATGACATTCAGCTCTAGCCCCACTAGGAGCTCTCCGTGGTGCTACTCACTCTCTTGCTTCTCCTTAACCTGACCCCCACTTTCCCTAACTGGGTTTCTGGAGCTTCCCTCTCCCTCCGATGGCCACCCTGGAACCGACCTTTATGCTGCACCTGACCATGCATATCGCATTTGATTTCAGGTTGACCTGATTTGACAGATGTCAACTCCATTGGTATTTTGCTCCCGTGGAATCAGGGCCCAGTTGGGTCCCTAAGTGGGGGAGACGCCTTTCTCCAGAAAAAACAAACTGGCTAAAATATTCAGGTAGGTAGCTGTGTTGGTCTGACGCAGTCGAAATAAATTTAAAAAATTAAAAAATTGTCCAGTAGCACCTTAGAAACCAACTAAGTTTGTTCTGGGTATAAGCTTTCATGTGCATGCACACTTCTTCAGATACATGTGAACTCATCAAGCTAAAATGGCTTCAGGGCACCACAGTCACAGGAGGAAATGGGATGTTATCTCCACACCTCCAAGGAGGTGACTAGGCAAAACAATAGCCTGGTTTGAACAAGGAGGAGAGGAAAAGGATTATGAATTTGTCCTGACAGCTTGATGGTTTGATGAATGTCATTGTCATATTATCCCCAGGAGGAACAAGTGAATCCTGTCTTGAAGCAGACATGAGCTATATAGTTCAGTGGGAAAGTATATGTTTTTAAAAGGAAGACCCATTCTCAGTTCCCAGCCTCCTCAGTTAAATAAGAACGTAAAACATAAGCTACGGTTCCATCCACACATTTAAAAGAATCCTAGAAATTGCTGTTTAGCCTTCACAGAGCTACAATTCCCAACACTCTTGATAAACTACAGTCCCCTGGATTTTTGCGGTGGGGGGGGGAATTTACATGCTCTTTAAACATATGGGGCGGGTGGGATGAAGGGTATGGTTTTCATTAAAAAATAAAACTGGATTTATTTTGTTTCTGTTTACGAATAGCATGGTTTAAAAGGAAATATGAATGCAACACTTACAAATCTACAGGCAGATCCCTTTAAAAAAAACAGACGCCTTGACTGTGAAAAGAACGAAGTGCAGAACAAACAGGGCTGCCAGCTTTGGGGTTCAAAAATGCTGGCAACAACCTGTGGACAGGGGGCAGAGACTGCTCACAACTATCAAAAGGCTGCCTCCATCACCAATTATCATGGCACTCTTCCACCCACCCCCCACTTGCCCCAGGATACAGAGCCTGTGGGGAGAAGCTATAGAGGAGCCACATGTATATGCCCCTGCGGCAGGGACGCAGGTGGCGCTGTGGTCTAAACCACTGATCCTCTTGGGCTTGCCGATCAGAAGGTCAGCAATTCGAATTCATGTGACAGGGTGAGTTCCCATTTATCTGTCCCAGCTTCTGCCAACCTAGCAGTTTGAAAGCACACCAATGCAAGTAGATAAATGTGGCAGGGAGGCAAACGGCGTTTCCATGCACTTCTGCACTCATCACAGTCCTCTGTGCACCAGTAGCAGTTTAGTCATGCTGGCTTCATGACCCAGAAAGCTGTCTGTGGACAAATGCTGGCTCCCTCGGCCTGAAAAGTGAGATGAGCTCCGTACCCCACAGTCGCCTTTGACTGGACTTAACCGTCCAGGGGTCCTTTACCTTTACCTTAGCCCCTGTGGCCTCACATGCAGCAGTGTGCAGCATGGAGCATGGAGCACTGGAACAGACATCAACAACTTGGCACCCTAATATGCACGATGGGCCAGATGCACAGTTTAAGCATGTGCACTCTGTGGTGATAATGAGGCTGGCTTTTATTCAGACAAGTGCCATCAATCAGGCCAAATTTCTGGCTTTTACAAGGGGGGTGGGGAGAGAACTTGGCAACTGGCCCTAGAGATTTAATAAATTAGCTGAGGCAGTTTCTTTTCGGTCAGTTAGCAACCCAAGGGGATCTGACTTTTGATATCAAAAGCTATATATTATACACGCAAGTGAAACCTGTAATAAAATATGCCGTGGAGTGTTCCTATTCAGTCATGTCTTCTTCCTTGATATTCCGTTTTTATGCCTGCTGACGCCGCCAGCATCGCACTGAACACTGGGCTGTTTGGGAGAGACCTCCCAAGGTTTGTTTCTTTCTTTCTTTCCTGGTACAGTGGCACAGCTCACCACATGGAGCAATGGTCAGCAGGAAGCGCATTTGCCCCTGGACACTTTTAGAGATTTCCATCCGGACACACCTTCCAAATGCAGTATTCTGGATATGTCCGAGAAATTCCAGACGTATGGGAACCCTAACAAATCCAAGCTAAACTGTGGCTCAGTTCAAAGAAGGTCTCAACTGAATCAGGCTGTGGACCAGACTAAGTGAAATGTTCCATCCCCAGGAGAATGGTTGTTGAGCACAAACAAAATTGTCCCATTCAGTATAAGCATAAACATAAATCCATATGGGGGCCACGGGGCCATGCATGCCATCCCAGGATGCAATGCCCCCATTCCCTACCTTCTTAGTCCTTTCCTAGGCTGACTAGATGAATATGGCCCCTGCTTGCGTTTCCTTGAAGGTGAGTAAAAGCAGCCATGCAATTTAGAACACCATTTTGTCAAGAATTTCCCGGTCAGGCAGCATATTCAACACACAATGCAGGCAGCTGGCCCCTTTTGGACTGTGTCTGCTCAACAGAGAAAGGTCAAGAATAGAAAAGGTGGCTACCCAGCACCCTGCCTCCTACCTAGGGTTGAATTCTCCTTTTCAAGAATAAACAGGGGGGAAGCTAATGTCCGGAAGTAAACAGAGCTAATGTCTGGAATGCACAAAACCTAAGCAGACAAGATTTCCATCCATTTTCAGACATAAACACGCTGAACTAATTAAATTTGCATGATTTGCAAGCCTCTATTTTTGAATGAATTGTTTCAGTGCAGTGTTGCAGGATGCAACTTCAGAAAGCCCAAACCGTCAAAATTAATATATACGTCAGATGCATCCCCCGGGTGCAGGTCTGGGACAGCAAACTGGTGAAGGGGGTTGAGGCAGAGATCCCCACCCCCACCCCCACCTGACAAGGAAGCTTATCCAGGAGCGTAAGAGTGGGGGGAGACACTTGTCAACATTAACACGATTCCCAGCTTTTTCGACTTCTCCGGCTCCCACTAAATTAACTCCCTTGAGTAACTGCTTTCAAACACCCCTTCCCATCTGTGCTCTCCAGGAAGCGATCGATCGCACATTTGTCAACTCCTCATAAGGCACCACCGCCCCCCCCCTTTCTGGTTCTAAGACAATGTGAAAAGAGACAAGTAAGATTTGAGGAAATCAAGGACTTGGTTCCCTGCCCCCCCCCCACCGCCCCGCCTGCCTGCCACTTTGCAGGAGAGGCACATTCTAGAAGTTCAGACAATCTTGCAAAAGATCAGAATGAGAAAAGGATAACTTAAAAAAAAAAACGAGGCCAAGAGGCAGTGCAAGGCAGAAAACCACCTGGCAGGGGATTAGTGCACCTTCCCCAGCCCCTTGTGGATCTCACAGCAGACATTTGCATTCAAGGGCTGGCTTTTCACCTCCTTGGAACAGGCCCCTTATCGCCACTTTTGGCATGCTCCTCACAACAAAGATAAGCGCTTTATTCTAAAGCTATGGGTGGGGGTGGGGAGCTTGCAAACCTCTCCCTTATTTCCAACTTTGTGACCCTCCAAGCACTGAGAACCCACTGGGTGACCTTCACCTTTTGTCTGTGAGAAAAAGCCTCCCAGGGCCTCCGGTACACAGCCATATGCCTCCAAGGCTAATGATTTTTCTCCAGAGGTTCTGGCTGCTGCGTGTGCGTAACACACCGGTGTGGTAATTATCTCAGGTCCCACTGGTGGAAGCAGCTAGCGCCTGAGCGCACAATTACGAACATCAAGGGATGTGGATGAGCGAAGAGATTCAGGGTCTGGGAGCGTCATGCACCAAATGGGTTGTTTCGCCTCCCTGCAGGTAGCAAAAGCCATCAGCTCTACCAAAAAATAAAATAAAATGTAAGCTTACGAAAATCTGCAAAATTCATTCAGTGTACGGAACTAGTGACTGCACAGAATAATCATAGCCAAGAGCAGCTTTGCGCAGTTCAGAAGACAAGGGGCTCCTCGAGATAATAGGTTTCTTCAGCATTCATCTTGATTTGCTTGAAAACAACTTACGCAGATATTAGATTATGTCTGGTCTTTACAGAGCATTCATTCTGATTTTGTTTACAGGGCAGTTATACAACGACGAGCATTCATCCTGGTTCTCTCCATTAATCATTCATTCATTTCACACTTTCCAGTTCATTTCTCCATCACTTTCTAAACGGCGAAAAGTCTGCTGTGGCTTTTTAATTAGATTTCTTGACCTACAGTGTCAGAGCACTTTAATCCACTTTGACTGCACAAACCTAAAGTTCTGGATCCCTCCCACAAAATGCTGGCAGGTTGGAGGCACGGAAGGACTCAACCCTTATCCATTTGCAACAGACATTTCTCAAAACTACCAGACCTTTGGTGAACACACGGGATGACATCACCAAACAAAGGGCGCAGGAATAAGCAGAACACACCTGTAAGAGAATATACCACTTGTTATCACCTACAGTTCCCAGCTAAAAACACTCCAATCTATTATGAATGACTTACAACAGAATCAAACAACAATTCTATTCCCCTTTGGCCTTGCATTATAACCCTGTCCTTGCTTCCACACACACCCCTAACCCAAAACTGAACTTGGATACTGAACTTTGATTGAGCAGATTTGGCCATTAACGAACTAGGTGGCTAGGAACATGCCTATCAATTTCTCATTGAAAAGGGGAGAATTCTGGCTACATCGTAAGGTTCTTGGAAAGGAGACACCACAGAGGCATTAGTGTCTGCGGCATCAACTGTAATTTATTCACACCATTATATTGCCATGAAATTTGGCACTGAGCCAACATGGGAAACACATATACTGTACCAAAAGAAAGGTCCACATTTCATCCAACATGAAAGATGCTCGGGGTAGCCCTGGAGCAGCTTCACAAATCCCAGGAAAAGGTGCAGTAAAGATCACAGACTTACTACAAAGGCAAATCCAACAGCAGCAGAGATGTATAAGCTTCAGACACAGGTTAAAGATCTCGTATTTCCAGAAGGCAAAAGAAGAGGACTAGACACCGAACCTGAAGGACTGTACCCAATTCAGTTGCTCAACTTGCGCAACAGACTCCCTCTGGTGCAACAGAGCTTTCGCCTCCTCTCCTATGCAGCATCCTGCACACCCTCAAAAACTGTTCCAGAGGATTTGGGGACCCTCTAAAACAGCTTTTGGGGCTCACCAGAGAGGAGAGGAACGGGAAGCCCCGCCACACAAGTAGACCTCCATGCACACAGCACTGGTTGCTACCCAAGGTATTTACATACCCAATTGTTTCAGGTCATAGAATTGTAGAGTTGGAAGCGACCCCAAGGGTCATTGAGTCTGCCCCCCCCCTGCAATGCAGGATTCTCAGCTAAATAATCCAACCTCGGTTTATATACCTCCAAGGAAGGAGAGCCCATGACCTCCAGAGGGAGACCCGAGGTCGTCAATATGCACACAGTACCAATTACTATCAATGGGAAATTCACTTTTACAAAATTGGGGCTGGGGGAAACAGGCACCAGAAAATAGAAGGAAAAGGAAAAGGGTGAGTCTCATGCTGGCGCCGAAAGAAACTTAAGAAGAGGCCTGCAGGATCAGGCCAAAGGCCCACCTAGCCCAGCATCCTGCTGTCGCAGTGGCCAAGCCCAAAAGCAAACTTGAGCACAGCAGCCACTCTCCCCAGTTTTATTCTGACAGAATGTAAGTCACATGGATGCTAGGATCAAGCACTACGAAGTTTCATTTAAAATCTTCCTTGGAGGCAACGGTAAGAGCTCCTGAAAAAAGGTGTTAAATCCAACTGCTTTGGGCTCTTCATTTCTGTTTTGCCGCAATAATCTTCCCCTTCACAGCCTATGGAATATTCTCCCCCCGTCACAGCCTATTCCCCCACCCAATCATCTTCCAGTTTTACAAGTGCACAGCTCCAATAAATATTCAGCTCCTACTTGTAGTTTCAAAATGACTTCCTTCTGAATCTTATCACCCCACACGTTTTACTTTTAGAGGGGTTAATTGCCCCTCAATCCGCTTTACATGAAAAGGGAGATTTAGCAAAATAATTGACTTGGCCATGATTTGTGTGACTCAACAAACAAGTTGCCCTTTCGCTGGTACAGACCACTGCATTGAAGGGCTCGAAATGTGTTTTGTCAGCTCGGAAGTGCAGGCCTACTGTGCTGTGGCAGGAGATGCTAAGTGACTCACCTATTGTTTCCACCTGCAACAGGGAGATGTGCTAATGAACTAACATGAAAACAGCACAAGTGTTTGCAACTGTAAGGTACCACTTAACAGCTCTCTCTAAAGCGAAGGACAAAGGACTTGAAGGTTGCCAATTGGTGCTCAAGCAACCTGTGTTCTTTCAAAAATGCTCAACCTGTCTCTTTCAAAAATGGGGTGGGGGTGGGGAAGAAGCATTCAAACAGAAAGATGTTAAAATTCTTAGGGCAGAACAGTCAACATGTCCTCATTTATTTTTGTGTTAATATTTTTTTAAAAAATCAGAATACAAAAAGGAGCATCACTCTCAAAAAAAGTTATGGAAAACAATGTCATCATGCCCTATGTTATGGTGTATGCTAAATAATTTCAACAACTACAACAAATAATTCCCCATATGTGGTGGACATGTAAGGTAGTAAAAGAATTATTGGAGATGATATAAAATGAAATGAAAAAAATGTTTAAAATAACCTTTTTCTAAAAAAACAAAACAGAAGCTTTTTTGATCTGAAATTCCAATGGATCAGTTATTATCCCAGAGATGGAAAGAAGTCCCTACCAGAGAAGAATGGCAGATTAAGTTGATGGACTGTGATTGGTGAAAAGGACCGGAAGAATCAAAAACCAAGAAGACCAAAATTTCAGTAAGGAATGGGGGAAATATATAATTTACCTTAATAACCATTGTAAACAATTAAAATTATTAGTAGAATTGGAACAACACTTGTAGTTTAATGTTGAATTTTGGGTATAACGGAGATTTAAAAGATTTGGACTAATAGGTAAGATGTAGGCAGAAAAGGTCAATATAAGGACCCACAAAGGGGAGGAGGGAAGTTCAGGAGATTCTTCGGAATTCTCTTTCTATGTTGATTGTTTGATAATTGTAAATTGTTAAAACCTGGAAAAACTAAATATTTTTTTAATTAAAAAACACAAATATTTCCCCGTCACATCTAAGAGTTGTACTGACTTATTGGCAGAACTGGACACAGGAGCATAATTAAGCAACTGGTATCCAATTCTCAAAGCACCTTACATTTCCTTCTCTAAACAGCCCAAGCCAGGGGTATGGAACTTGGTAACCTCTAGATGCTGTAGACTACTACGCCCATCAGCCCCAGCCAGCATGGTCAGCGGTCAGGAGTTATGGGAGTTGTAGTCGAAAACATCTGCAACTGCATTTTGGTTGCTTCAGTCTGTGCCTATGACTTGGATAGGAAGCATGGAAGATTTGCATAGCGCTTAATCTGATTTGCCACAGAGGCACCTGAGCTTTGCAAACATTCAACAGGAGCATCTTTCTTCACAGACAGGGAACATGGCACATGCCTAATTTTTCTGCAGCAACTTTTTAAAAAGGCCACCAGGGACCCACACCCAGCAAAATTAACTAAAGGAGCTGAGGAAAAAGAAGCTTATAATAGAAATATTATGCAAACATGACGAGGTATAGCTAACAGCTTCATCTATAATTAAGGTAATCAACCAAGCTGACTTTTTCTTGCAATCAGAAGCTCGTTAGAAATCAGTCTTTGGTACAACTGACTTAACACACAAATCTTCCTTTCAACTACCAGGAAGCCAGACTCTGAAAAAGTGCTTCTCGATTTCTAGTTTTAGACAAGCCTCTGACAGCTTTGCCTATACTCGTATGCAAATGCCGGTAGCTGAAAATCAGCTAGCACAGTGAGAGGAAATGTCTGTTACTCAAACAGTGGTCTGAGTTGGAAGGGACCCTGAGGATCATCTAGCCCAACCCCCTGCAATGCAGGAATATGCAGCTGTCCCTTATGGGGATTGAACCTACAACCTTTGCGTTATCAGCACCACACTCTAACCAACTGAGCTATCCAGCAAACTGAAGGCATTGTGCTGATGGAACTACCAACATAGTGCTACAGTGAATTTCCTCCCTGTGAACCATAATAAGAGTGGCCCCATCTAAGGATCTGAACAGCTATGGAACACAGATGCCTAATCAATGAATAAAAATGTGCAAATGAACCTAAAAGTAAGGATGGGGAGCCCCAGGAAGAGAGGATGCTCTTGTGCTCAGGTTCTGCTTCCAGGATTTCCACAGGCAGTTGTGATTGGCCACTATGAGAATTGGATGCTGGAACAGATGGGCCATTGGCCTGTGTCAGGAGCTGGAGTGAGGTGTAGGTCAGCAATAAAAAACATGGTGCCCATGAAGTTAACTCTATATTCAAAGAAACCAAAACAGTGTAGACCTACTGATCATAGCAACTCTTCCCAGTAGGACTTGCCTCAATGAAGCAGTTGTGAGGCCTGAAAGTTCCCACCTTCCCACAGCTCTCTAAGTCTCCTTCTTTCCCGGCTCCTTCCCAAGCAATCTGAGACTCGGACACCGTGCCTGTTTTTGCTCCACCCTCTTCATACCTCATCCGGTTCTGGGAGACCAGAGGGGAGGAGAGTTGGCCACAGTCTGACTCATCTCTGCCTCTTGGCCCTCCTCCTCTCCAGCCTCCGCTTCTGCCTCTGATTCTGGACTGCTATCTGCCCCAGTTTCTTCCTGCTCGCTAAACCCTGTTACCTCTTCATCTTCTGACACCTCCTCCTTCCAGTCCGCTCCCTCTTCTCCCTCTGACCACTCATCATCATCCCACCACCTATCCCCAGGCGCTGAGCCTTCTTCCCATGGGGGTTTCCTTGGGGGTTTCCCACCTGGTGCCTCCCTCTACTCCTCTTCATCCAGCCAGTCCATGACAACCTGACCCAGCAAGCTCTCCTTATATTTTTAGTGATAACCAACATCTTGGAAGGCTTTGAAAGAGGACTAGACAAACTCATGGAGGATAAGGCTATGGATGTCTATTAGCCACAAGGGCTATGTGGTGCTCCACAGTGTGCCCTGAATACCGAATACAGGTGGGAAGAGTTGCTTTTGTGTTTCGGCTCTGCTTGTAGTCTTGTCATGGGGATCTGGTTGGCCACGGTGCAAACAAAGCGCTGGACTGATTCAGCAGTCAAGCTCTTATATTCTTATGACTAATGGCTATGGTGGAGGATGGGAGCTATAGCCCAAAATATCAGGCAGGGGGAGCATTGGTTGGAGGGGGAACTGCTACAGAGTAAGCTGCCAGGTTGCAAGCACAAAAGGTGCCCCAGTGTATTTGAAGCTGAGAAAGAAAAGGGAACGGCAGGAAAGTCAGTAGCAAAACTATCATGGAAAACAGATGCGATTACAGAGTAAAATATAGTCAAGACGGTTTTACAGAACACAGAGCAATCCAGTAATCATTTCGGAGGCACCTTTTAGCCCAATTTATACTCCATCAGAAACGAAGACAACCAAAAAAAAAATCTATTACCAAAAAGGCAATTGATTCTATGAAGAACGATGACCTCACCTCAGCACTGCCAGTCTGGAGTTACAAGCCAGAGTAATAGTTTCAAAATGGGCCATAAAAATCACACTCCGGAAATCAATCAACACTCCCAGATAGCGTTCTGGGCCACCTGGCTCAAGACCGATGTTCTGATAAAAATCTAGAGCGACAGTTTTGTTAGAATAAAGAGCCCCAAGAGGCGAGAAATCATTCGAGTATCTTATTTGGGACACAGGTTATGTGCTTCATCCAACTGAACTAAACCTCTTTTCCGAGAACACCTGTTAGGTTTGTCACCTTCCTTGAAAAAGCTCCCTCAAGCTGCTGAGCTACAAGGCCCCATCTGCACAATACGTTAAATGCAGTATCATACCACTTGAAATAGCCATGACTTCTCCTGAAGTCTGCTAAGAGTGCTGAGCCTTATTGTTAGGAGATTCCTATTCCCCTCAAAAAACTACAGTTCCCAGAGTTCCCTGGAAAGAGGGATTAGCTGTTCATTGGTTGGCATATCCATCGGTTTCAGCAGACAATGGAGGTGTGTACCAAACCACTCTGACAACTACAGCTCTGTGACAGGAAAGGTGTCTCTCAACCCCCTTAACAAACTGCACTTCCCAGGATTTTGGGATGGAAAGCCATGAAAGTTTAAAATGCTATGATACCATAGTGCAGATAAGACAGCAGGTGAAGATTCTGCCACCCCACTAAGCCCCATGCCAGGAAAAGCTTCGCCTGCTAAACCTGAGTGTTATGTCAAGTTGCTGCTAAAAGGTACAGCTGGGAAAAAGATGGCAACCCCCGGCCATTCGTGCTGCAAAAACATAATGCTTCAATGAGCAATTTGTTAATATCAGGCTGGTGCCTTTTGACAATGTAATGGGGGAGGGACATATTGCCAACAAAGGGGAAATAGCTGCACAAGGCCCGGCAAACATATGTTGATGAAGAAAATCCACTTGTGCAAATGTTTTAAAGGAAATAACAAACAGAACAGGAGCTTTGTTGCTTAACGGAGCAGTGATCCTTGTGTACTGGAATACTGTACTTTAGACTGACAACACAATGCTATACATGCCCACTCAGAAGTTAAGTCCCACCAAGTTCAATGTGGTTTTTCGCCCAGGTACTTGGGTCTATTGCACTGTACGGGACTGCAGCCTTGATGAAGACTTTCAGACAGAAGTATTGTCAAATGGTTTAACTCTTTTTTTTGGAAATAAGTGTGTGTTCATTGTTTTGAAACTTTGTGATTTAATTATCTGCTACTTAAAAATGTCAGCCCCACACACCCAGGCACATACAGAGCCAGGCACTCCCAAGCCTCTGAAACAGAAGCAGAAACTGAGTTAAATTCAAATTAATTCCATAGCAGCGCACTCTTCAAAATCCTGCACCTAATATGCCAGCAAATGCCACTTCAGTTCTCTATCTGGCATACACAATGAAAGAGCTTTGCTTCTAAGTAACCATGTGGAGGATGAGTATCCAGACCCCTCTTTATTAGAATTTACTAGTAAGGCAACCAAATACAGGTCGTAGCCAAATCCCTCTTTATTCAATGAGACTTAGTTCCAAGTTAAGTGTGCCTAGTCCCACTGTGTATCTGAAGAAGTGTGCATGCACACGAAAGCTCATACCAAAATATAAACTTAGTTGGTCTTTAAGGTGCTACTGAAGGAATTTTTTTATTTTGCTTCGACTCAGACCAACACGGCTACCTACCTGTAACTAGTCCCACTGTGGTAAGCATGTACAGCAGGTTGGGGGGGGACCTTAAGATCCTCTAACTCCCATTAGCCCAAGCCAATATAGCCAATGGTCAGAGATGAGGGCATCTGTGGTCTAGATAGACAGCCACAGGTTAGCCATCCCTGCTGAACAAGATGGTGTTAGAAGCCCAATCTCTATGGTCCTCTGTCAATACAACTTCCAGCTTTGCACAACAGAACAATGCACATTTAAGCCAATAACATTTAAGCCAATGCACATTTAAGTCATCTAAGTTAAGCAGCAACATAGCTATATCCCTACTTCGGAAACCTATAATTAAAAGATGCTTCTGGTCAGCCACTCTAATTCCATTCTAATATCGTAAAACCTCAGCAACATATATAGCAGCTTTGTATTTGACAACTCAGCCTGGTTGCCATAGGCAATTGGGAGCTTCATGAAGACGAGCGTGTGCAATACCATGCAAGCGAGTGAGCAGGCTAATGGAACGGGGACAGATTGTGCTCTCTGCCTCCTTCTCCAGCCCACTAGATTTCCAAGCTAGCCATGAATGAAGGCCCCATTAATATCTGGAGCAGGAGTGGTGGAAACTCTTGGAAGACTAGTAACCTTTGTAGGCTTCATTACAGGGCTGACTTACATTTTTTTCAAACTTCCAAAAGAGCCTTCAGACAAGAAGAAACTGAAGAGGGATCATGAGACAAACCATTTGTCTCTGCAGTCATTCTGGATCAGTGTTTAGCACTATCAGTTCAACCTCTGATTTGTTCCTAGCTGTGAATGGGAGATTGAAAAGTGCTGACAGGCAGCCAGAAAACCCTTGGCAAGGTCAGGCAGGGGCTCTCAAGCCACCCCTCCTCTTTGCATCTTGAAAGAGAGAGATGGTCTCATCTCTGACAACAGACCTCTGCAAATTGGCTTGGCGGAGATCATTGTCCCTGGCAAAGCAGGATGCCCAGAAACAATTGCAAGGAACTTGGAGGGAATGAGGGTGTCCTATTATAATGCGCTGAGAATTGGAACAAGTTTTGACCTATAAAGCCTTAAACGGCTCAGGAACGCAAGACCTCAAGGACCGCCTCTTTCCATATGAACCTACCCAGACCCTGACATCATCTTCTGAGGCCCTTCTTCATGTGCCTCCTCCTTGAGAGATCTGGAGGGTGGCAACACAAGAACAAGCCTTCTCTGCAGTGGCTCCCCGTCTGTGAAATGCTCCCCCCAAGGATGTTTGCCTGGCGCTTTCATTATACACCTTTAGGCACCAGGCAAAAAACACTCTTTTTTAACCAGGCCTTTGGTTGATTTGATTGACATCCTATGCCCTTTTAAAATGTGGGATATTTTGCGGGGTAGGGCTAATGGGTTGTTGTTTTTATGTTGATTATGTATTTTGTGGTTTTATATTTTGATTTTATTCTGTGAACCATCCTGAGACCTCCGGGTATAGGGCGGTATATAAATTAATTAAATAAATAAAGCAGTACCAGAGATTGGTGCGGCTTAAGTCTGCCCCAAAGTTCAGCAAGATGGGGGACCCCCCCTCCCCTCATCTCTCCCACCCACCCCAGTTCTCTGACACAGGAGGAAGGAGCAGTCAGAATGTGTGGACCCCAGTGTGGTAGTGAACTTAACATTTTGCACCATCAAGAGCTGCAGGACAGGCAGGGAATCAACAGGTGCATCTCCCCCTGACATTAGATTCACTGATAATGCAGTCACACCTGTAGAGTTTCTGCCTAAAGATACAGTTCATCTGCCAAGAAGAGCGTTAGCAATGTTCAATGCAATGTTCAACAGTTCCATGGAGGAGTGCAGTGTCCCATAAATGATTCAAGGCAAGTAATATAGTTCCAACTGACTTGAAAATAAGGCCAGCCCGGTCTGCTCCTATACCTTTAATGACTTCTAGATCTTCAGAAATCAGCAGACGATATTTTTGCAACACATATATTGTTATCCATTGCATTTGTCAGTAATTCTATACAAAAGAAAAAGCCCAAAGCAACGAGACAAACATTAATAATAATAATAATAATAATAATAATAAATTTTATTTAACATTGCCAGGCAATGGTGTTTAAGAGTGGCTTGAAGCACAGGAAAAAAAGCATAGCTACAATGGCCGATTGAAAATCTGGCAACCCATAGTCAGCAAGAAAAGGTGGTCTCATGCATTCTTTGGCTGCGCAGCCAAGACACCAATTCCTGGAATTTTTTGAATCAAGTTTTCAGAGTTCTGCAGCAAGCTTCAAGAAACTTCCCCTACCAGCCACTGAAAGTTGCAGAGATACAAGGTGAGAATGTTTTAAAACAGATACTATATTCACAATTTTCCATCAAATTAATTAAAAACAATATTGTAAGAGGGGCCTGGTGCCCTCCAAGTGTTGCTGGACTCCAATTCCCATCAGCCCCAGCCAGCATGGCCCATGTTGAGGGATGATGGAAGTCATAGTTTGGTAACACCCAGAGGGCCACAGGTCCCCCACCCCTGTTGTAAGGTCTAGGGAAGGCACCAGAAGTGGTTTTTAGAAAGGGGTCATGCTGGAAAGAACTGGCAAAGAAAGCCAAGCAGCAAGCTGAGATGAAGTGGCAACTTGGGGGGAAGAGTCAATCTAGGAATGAAGTGTTAACCTCCAGAGTTCAGGCTAAACAATAATAGTCAGGAGTCAGCAAGTAGCCTAGGATACAGCCCATTATATGTTGATGTTGAAAACCCAAGTACAGCGGGAAAAGGTTGGCTGGTGTGGAGTCTAAGATCACCACCTTGCAACGGGTTCTGCAATGGGTTAAAGGTAGGGCGATTAAGCCTTGCATTCTGCATTCAACTGTGGCTAACCAGGCACTCAGCAATGAGAACAGCCCAGGGATAGCCAAGCTGGTGCACTCCAAATGATGCCAGCCTACAACTTTCATCATCCCTGACCATTAGCCCAGTTAGTTGGGAATGATGTAGTTCCAACAACCTCTGGAGGACATTGGCTTCCTCTACAGTAGTGTCCCTATGGTCCTCATCCCAAGCACCTGGTAATAAAAGGTACTATATACAAAGATCCCTTCTTAGCTAGCACAGTTCACGACTCATAATCTGAATCCCATTACCTCCACCGCCAGCATCATTTTGACTGCCTCATCTAAAAGGTGGTGTCTTGGTAAAGCCATGAGCCATGAGCGATATAAAGTTCTTCAAAGAGTGTATCCATATTCACCGATCTAGAGCTACTGAAGGTACACAATTGAGAGCCCAGAATTTAAGCAGCAGTTTGAGCTCAACAGTTCCAGTTTGATGTAGCTGCTAGGAACAGCAGCTAACTCTGCCCTCTTGCCTTGATATCCAAGATTCCAGTAGCTTATTTCCAATTTAAGCAGCCAGGGTGCTTTGCAACATATCAGTATTGAAGCTCTTCCAAGAAATAGTGTTTTCTCGCACTGCACTCACTCTTCCACCTCCCGGAATTCCCCAACTCGGGAGAGCTTAATTTTGCAGCCATTAATTAAGGCTGTCATGTACTTTCATGGGAGGCGTTATAGCAACTCTGTAATTAAAGACGGAGAAAATGAATCCTCTTTCTTTCTTTCAAAAAACTAACACAAACTTTCAGCAATTTTCAAAGTTTTTTGAAGGGGTTACTACCCAAGTTTATTGCATGCGGCGCAAATTAGATTACCCATCAATTCCACCAATTGCTTTTATGATCTCAATTTCATTTCTGAATTCAGAGCTGTAGATTTGTTATTTCTCACCTCTCCAGGCAGTTAACTCCATAAAACATTAAATCAGTGGGGGGGGGGGGGTTTCGTTGCCAACATGCCACAGAATGCCCACTAGCACAGCTGCGCTTGGGCACTTGGGCACATCACAGCATTTCTTGAAAAGCTCAGTCCCTAAACAAGATGTACCAACCACGCATTATGCTCCATAGAATGGCAAAGCACACGCAACATTGATCGCGCCTCCTTATTCTCTGGCAATACATGGGCAGCGGTACCACCTCAAGGTTCAGATTAAGGATGCCCTGAGATGCCATGCCCTAAGGCACTGCATGCTACAGTGGGAGAATCGTGGAGGCATCATAAGAGGCCTGCTGACCCAGCTGGCAACCAGAAGCAGTACAGCAGGGTACAACTTAATTTTTTTTAATTCTGCGGTGGCTGGTGTGCAGCACTGGGTGACACCACAGATCTCCATCATACCACTGTTCCTCCAGGAGGGCAAGAGGAGAGCTAGTTAATGGCAAACAGATCTGTTACCCGGTTGTTCTGTATCCAACAGAGACTCAAGCCTTCCTTTTGATTGCTGTCAGATCCATCCAGCACCAGCATTTTCAGACTCTCGCCCAACTGTGTCGCACAGGGGATCCAATGGCCACTTCTAATTGGACTTGACTTTGGGAAGCAACCTGCTGAGGCGCACAGATGTAGCCGCAGACAGGGGCCGATAGCCCTTCCTGCCAGGCACAGCTTGCTCACTTTCCCTGCCTCTCTCTGTTGCAGTTCTGTAATCATTTCTAGAAGCCTGGAGACACCAAGCATTGCCTACCATTTTTCACACTTTTCATATTTAGCCTGCTTCAAATTACATCTGTCTAAACCGAGTATTTGGGGCATATATCAGCCAGATAGCCTCTCATTAATGTTCCTCTCCCTCTTCTACAAATTAGATTTGGGCAGCAAATTAAAAAGCTAGACTTACTTGGCAGCTTTAATATTAAGGCTGAAGTTAAAGAATTTCTCTAGTGCAATTGGATTTCGAGCATGCATCTAGCCTGCAATCCTAAATCCACTTAGCCTCTCGGGTTTTGAGATGTGGGGCAGGAGCACTTTTTTAAGAATGAGGGCCACACTGCCATGTGGGGCAACCTTCCGGGGGCCACATGACAGTGATAGGCAGAGACAGAGGCAAAAAGCAGGTAAAGCAACAAATGGTGTAGCCTAGTTTATACAGACCACCCTTTCTAGCCTCCATCTGGTAAAGCAAGAGCTCAGACACCTTCCAGCTAGGCAAAAAACCACAAAAAACCACAAGGAGGGTATGAATCATAGAATTGTAGAGTTGGAAGGGATCCCCAAGGGTCTTCTAGTCCAACCCCCTGCAATGCAGGAATCTCAACCAATGCAGGAATCTCCAAGGAAGGAGAGCCCACCCAAGTCTGAGGGAGATGGTCCCACTGTCAAACAGCTCTTACTGTCAGAAAGTTTTCTGTAAGCTTAGTTGGAATTTCCTTTCTTGTATAATTTGAAGCCATTGGTTTGAGACCTACCCTCCAGAGCAGGAGAAAACAAGCTTGCTCCATCTTCCATGTGACAGGCTTTGAGATATTTGAAGGTGGTTATCATATCTCCTCTCAGTCTCATCTATTTCCAGGCAAAATATACCCAGCTCCATCAAACACTCCTCAGAAGGCTTGGTTTCCAGATCCTCGATCATCTTGGTTGCCCTCCTCTGCACATGAAGTAGGATTGTGGCCTGGGAAGAATTCTGAGAGAATAATAGAGGCCTAGAGGGCCAAGTTGGGCCTAAGGCAGCAAGCTCGGTTCTTTACCATAAGACTTCACCCTGGTAGGAACAGGAAAGGGTGGGGAGCCTTCCGTAACCACTCAGCCTCAAAAAGGGCAGGGAGCTTTCCTCCCTGTGCCAAGTCAATCCTCTTGAGGGTGGAGAAACCATTCCCTATTCACCTCGTATGGCTGCCTGGAGGCAAAGGCCCCTCTCCAACTGGAGACACGGCAGAAATCTGACGAGTAATTCTTCTTGGCTAGAGCGGTGAGGGCTTAGATTTCCATGGCTGGGATATGTGATTAATACACACGCCAGAGAGACACATCCCTGGAGTGGATGATCTAACTGACCTTTTCCAAATCGGGTGCCTCCCAGTTCTTCAGGGCCTTTGGTGAGTGTTTGCAAAATGGGAGTCGTGGAGTGCACGGTGCGAGGCAGTCTAATCCTGCCTTTCCAGCAGCTGCATCAGACCAAGCTCATTCAAAGCTCAAGACCCAAACAATGACATCTTCAGGTGAACTTTCAAGGTTTAATCAATTTTGTCAAACAAGGACAAGCGTAAAAAGCATCCTAAGGACTGCTTGATCTCTAACTCACAGAGATCATCCAGAGGAGCACCGCCAGTGTCCCCTGTGTTACAGAGGCCTGACTGGCCTCATCTAGGCATTTAGTGTTGCCAGCCCCATGCTGTGGTCCACCCTTCCAGCAGAGATTTGTCAGGAATGCTCCCTACTGAGTTTCAGGGGGCTCTTTTTTATGCCCATAGGCCTAGCCAGCAAAGTTCACATTCAAAAAGGGTTTTCCCCTTCCCCGGGGGGAATGTTGTCTTCTTAAGGGCAAGGGGTTCAACATGTAAACGTCTCAGTGCCTCACAAGGTTATTGTGGTCCTGCAGGCCAGGGAGGGAGCTGGAGGGCAGGCAGAAAGGAGGTGGAAAATGATTATGCAAGCACAGCATGTGGATGTGGAAATATCGCAAGCACAGCCACCTTGCAAAATCCAAAATTCAATCACCACACATGTAACAACAACAACAACTTCTTTATTATTTATACCCCTGGGTTGCATTACGTGCAACGTCACCACACAAATTGAGACTCACAGAAGCTTGAGGCATTCACTCTTAAATGGCATAGGAAGTCAACATGGTCTGCAATTTTTTAAAGAGGTATAGTGCAAAGGGACTTAGGACAGAGACAAAAGTCAAGAGTCAAGCTCTCTCCAGGAATTATCGCCCCAAGAGGGAACACCGATAGAGGGGGGCTGCAGCTTTACTTCTGCCCCCTTCACATGTTCATAGTGTGAGTCCTGTTTTTCCAGGGTTCCAGCTAAGAAGCAGAGCCTCCGCGGATGCACACGGCACCCCGGTGAAGAGGTTCACTGTACGCATGCAGAGGGACTGGAGCAGTCACGTGGGGCAGGGTTAAACATGTGCCCCCACTGCCCTGCTCTACCACCTGTGTTCCCTCTTCAGGCAATAATGCCCAAGGAGGGCTTCAGAAACCTGATCTTCCAAACATTCCAGAACTGAAAGTGGTTAGAGCTTCAGCGACTCCGTAACAAGGAAACTTGCTGACATGTATTTCAATATCTTATTTTTTCTGGATGCATCCTTGCAATAACAGCTCCTCTATATTGGTTGGCTTCACACAGCATGACACACCAAACTACAGCTTAGCACAAACATGCGAGTGTGCAGCTCCAGGAAAAGGGATCACAGCCCTTTGCTCCTCGCTGGCTGATTTTCAGCTGTACTGAGTTAAGCCATGGTGTGGCTTAACGTGTCTTCCGAACCCAAGCTTATGGTTTAGCTGTCCCGGACAAACCACAACCCATAAACCACAGGACAATCCCTGGCTACAGCTAAACCACAAGCCTGGTTTTGGATGGCACATTAAGGCAAACCATAGCTTAGCTCAGTGCAGCAGCAGGATGACCACAGAGGAGCAGAGCACGCACAATCTCTACTCCTGCACATTCTCATAAAGCCATGGAGTGGCTTGGGGTGGCCTGCAAACCAGGCCATTGCTGCACAAATTTTAAGATCATCCATAAAATATCAGGGTTGGATGCTTGTTTGGGGGTAAGTAGTGCTTTTATACCAGCTGTCCAAAAATTACTTCTAGTCCTATTAATGTTTTGGTCAAAAGACAACATGCACACAAGCAACAGTGCAATCCCAATAAATGCTTGTTTTACATTTCTCACTGATCCTACTCGTCATTGATGGTGGTAGGAGCATTTCCCTCTCAACTGGATACAGATCAATTGGGGGAAAGAGCCACACAACAGTGTGAATTAAGGCACCCATGGGTGGGATCACAATCCCCCTTTCTGTGCTATGGTGCCAAATTACTGGGAAGGGTGAAAGAGACCGCAGTAAGCCAAAAGGCGAAAACCTTTCCAGCATTATTGTTTATCCTAGAAATGACTTGGGGTGGGCTGCAGGGTTGTGATCAAAAATATACTGTCAGAAACAGCCCAATGCATCTTTGGAATTTCTGTTCTATCTGGCTGCTCCTGCTGCTGCTTCTGGCAGGGGCCCTCCTGTTTAAATCCCCTATACCTTTTTCTGCAATAAATCTGTGCCTGGCTTCAAACACACCATATTCCAGATTGAACAGGTCCATTTCAAAACTCTGGGGATTCAACAGAAGAGGTTGCTTCATTTCTTTCAAGAACAATTTACATAAGTTTAGATCTTGCAGCCATCCACCCCACCCGCCTGTTTCTGAGTAAAAGGTTCTTAATGCCTTTAACAAGAATAAAGAGCTCAATGAGAGAATGGAATCAAGTTAATGTAATCCCCCTCATATCTTAAATGGGATAACTTTATCCTCAACATTCCCTCCCACCCAAATACATTGTTAAAAGGACCCACGGGCTTAACTTCTACTTCTTCAAACATCTCAGCTGGCTTCCACTTGCAGTCGCGTTACTTTCCTTCAGGTTTCTGTCCTTCACCTCTCTATTTTCTTTTTAAGGAATTTATTGGTTATAACACAACTATCCAAGGGCAAATCAGTATGGTGGTTTAGAGAGACCATACTCAGTCGGACTTGGGACAGCTGCACTGCAGGCAATGCATTGCTCAAAAAAGCAGGCTGAAGGAACGCAGAATGATCTGGGGTGCACAATGTGGTATCCAGTGTGGTGCCCACGGGCACCAAGGCACCAGAGGCCCACGGGAAAAATATAGGCAAGAACCTGAGCCTACAGCACTCTCCCTTCCTGTGGTTTCCAGGGACTGGTATTCGAAAACATTACTGCTCAGCCAAGGAAGGCCGAGCATAGCCAACACTGCTAGTAGCCCCAGGCAGGCAGCCTTCCTCCCTGTAAATTTTAAAGCCATCCAAGTTGGTGGCCATCAATGCCTCTTGTGGGAGCGAGTTCCATAGTTCAACTACCGTGTTTTCCCGAAAATAAGACACTGTCTTATATTTATTTTTCCTGAAGAAGACACACTATGACTTATTTTCAGGGGATGTCTTATTTTTTTATTATGCGTCCAGCCTTGCCTCTTCCTTGGCACCCTCCAGAACTGCGCCTATCACTATGTCTTATTTTCGGGGTATGGCATATTTTGCACAAATGCTTAGAAATCCTGCTATGGCTTATTTTATGGGTATGTCTTATTTTCAGGGAAACAGGGTATTGTGCTGTGTGAAAAAGGACTTCCTTTTATCTGTCCCGAATCTTCCAACATTCAGCTTTATAATAAGATGCCCCCGTGAATTTTAGGGTTACAAGAGAGGGAGAAAAACTCTTCTCTGCCTACTTTCTCCATGCATAATTTCATAAACTTCTATCATGTCACCTTGTACTCGCTATTTCACTAAACTTGAAGGTCTCGAATGCTGCAACCTTTCCTCAAACAAGAGGTGGCCCTTTTGTGAACCTTTCTAAACCACCAAAGGACTGTTTTTGTTTAAAGCGTTTTGCTGCTCCTTAACCCACAGTGCAAGTCTAGAGGCCACCTGAATCACCATCAGTTCATCCTACCAATATAATGCCCGTGGTAAACAGGAAGACCATATTCTTACCCTAAATAATAGTTACTCTTCATATTTGCTTTTTGCAATGCTAGAAACCCTATCCCACGCAGCCTGACAATCTGTCATTAGTTAACTAGATCACAATAGATTCAGAAAGGTTCCCCCATCTCAGAATACCTTTTTTTTTGCTTCAAGTGACACTCCAATCACTTTGATCTGCAACTGACTTGTTACTTGGAGAAAATGTGCTTAAATTTAAGATCCAATTTTATTATTGTATAAAATTAATGTGAGTTTGCCTGCATCAGCTTCATTGTCTGTATCCTTGACAAGATGACAAGCACAAGGGTGGGATTCTAATCTACATGAGCAAGGCACTGGTAACTCCCCCAGATTTCATTAATGATGCTCATAAGAGTGCATGTGACATTAGACGTGGATAGTATTAAAATAGATAGAATAACCCTAGATCACCTGGCTTCAGTTCACAGGATCTTGACAAGTCATTCAACTCAGCATCTGTTCCTATTGAGAAGTCAGTGTTGTACATAGTTGTCAAGTTCTCCCTTTTTAAAAGGGAAATTCCATTGTGCTGAATAGGCTTCCTCGCGAGAAAAGGGAAAACTTGACAGCTACGGTGTTGCAGCAAGTCCTTCAGTTTTACCAGGGTAAGTTGAATGGATAGGTTTGATCTTCTTGCAGTCCATGGGACTCTCAAGAGTCTCCTCCTATGGTGCTGGAGGAGACTCTTGAGAGTCCCATGGACTGCAAGAAGATCAAACCTATCCATTCTGAAGGAAATCAGCCCTGAATGCTCACTGGAAGGACAGATCCTGAAGCTGAGGCTCCAATACTTTGGCCACCTCATGAGAAGAGAAGACTACCTGGAAAAGACCCTGATGTTGGGAAAGATGGAGGGCACAAGGAGAAGGGGACGACAGAGGACGAGGTGGTTGGACAGTGTTCTCGAAGCTACGAACATGAGTTTGACCAAACTGTGGGAGGCAGTGGAAGACAGGAGTGCCTGGCGTGCTATGGTCCATGGGGTCACGAAGAGTCAGACACGACTAAACAACTAAACAACAACAAAGTTGAGCTTGAGCACCACCAAAAATAGTGTAGATCAGGCATGTCAAACCTGTGGCCCTCCAGATGTTTTGGCCTACAACTCCCATGATCCCTAGCTAGCAGGACCAGTGGTTGGGGAAGATGGGAATTGTAGTCCAAAACATCTGGAGGGCCGCAGGTTTGACATGCCTGGTGTAGATGGACAACAGTTTGGTTGGTTTTCATCTTCTGCTGTCTTAAACTGGCCTCTCACTATCAAGGAATCTGGGGTCCTTCAGATGTTGTTGGATGCTCCTCATCTCCAGTCAAGCAGCATTCTTCCCATCTGAAATTAGCAACTGGTATACTGCCTCTGACAATGGAGGTAGAACCTGACGCCATCATGGCTTAGTGGCCACCGATAGCCTTGTCCTCCATGAATTATCTTTTAAAGCCACCCAAGTAGGTAGCCATCACTAACTCTTGGGGGAGGAAATTCCATAGTACCTGCGAACCGTGGAGTCAGCCAAGAGCCATCTGTTTCCTAGGCTTCAGGATGGAGCCTACAGGATGGAGATCTACATCAGGGGTGGCTAACCTGTGACCCTCCAAGTTGTTGCTGCTGAACTACAACTGCCACCATGCATGGCTAGAGCTGATGGGAGTTTTAGTTCTGAAACATCCTGGAGTGTCACAGGTTAGCTGCCCCTGCTCTACAAACAGTGCTGACCCTGCTGGCCACATCCCCTTCTTCCACCCTTTGAGGCCTCCAGGTGAACCTGACTTCCTGAAGGATGTCCTCATCAAAGGCCTGGAAATGATGCCTCATGAGGAACGGCTTAGGGAGCTGGGTATGTTTAGCCTGGAGAAGAGAAGGTTAAGGGGTGATATGATAGCCATGTTCAAATATATAAAAGGATGTCATATAGAGGAGGGAGAAAGGTTGTTTTCTGCTGCTCCAGAGAAGTGGACACGGAGCAATGGATTCAAACTACCAAAAAGAAGATTCCACCTAAACATTAGGAAGAACTTCCTGACAGTAAGAGCTGTTCGGCAGTGGAATTTGCTACCAAGGAGTGTGGTGGAGTCTCCTTCTTTGGAGGTCTTTAAGCAGAGGCTTGACAGGCATATGTCAAGAATGCCTTGATGGTGTTTCCTGCTTGGCAGGGGGTTGGACTGGATGGCCCTTGTGGTCTCTTCCAACTCTATGATTCTATGATGTATTACAGGCATCCCCACACTGCGGCCCTCCAGATGTTTTGGCCTACAACTCCCATGATCCCTAGCTAACAGGACCATAGAATCATAGAATCATAGAGTTGGAAGAGACCACAAGGGTCACCCAGTGGTCGGGGATGATGGGAATTGTAGTCCAAAACATCTGGAGGGCCACAGTTTGGGGATGCCTGATGTATTAGGTCCCTAGTCCAACCTTCAATGAAAAAATTCCCATTCCTCAATTTGCACATAGTACTTGTGCATAACAGAGTTCCATGGTGGGGCTCAGCAATACAGGAATTCCAACAACGTCCCTCCCCCCACTTTGATCCAGGGTCAAGAATGTTCTCTCAACAAAGAGGGTTTTCCTTCACAAAATGGAGGCCAGCTCACATAATAATCAAGTGCCACCTCAAAGCCACCCCCTGCCCCTATTACATAGGCCAGAAGAAAATACTGAGCAAAGAAAATGGGAGTATTTTTCTTCTTCAAATATGCCTGCTTTTGAAGGATCAGAGCAACCTAGGCAGCTCTCCTTCCTGTTGCTAAGAGAGACAGGTGTTTAGGTACTGCAGCAACCTTCATAACTAGATTCTCTCACTGCCGACAGGCTCTGCAATTTGCAATGTAATATAGTATGGACAGCCATGGTTCCCCACCACCCAAAAAATAAAGCATGGCACAGTATCTCCTTCCACATTTAGCTAAAAGTGTGAACAAGATGCTCCAAGTAAAAGGGTCCAGGCATTCTGACATCTATTGTTCTGCAAAGGAATACTAGAATATTTTCAACATCTGTTCTATTTCCCACTAAAACAGTCTTTGCCAACCTGGCACCCTTCAGATGTTCTGAACTGCCACTCCCATCAGCTGCAGCCCACACAGCCATAGCTGAGGCTGATGGGAGCTGTAGTCCAAAACATCTGGAGGGTGCCAGATGGGTTAAAGCTGGAGGACTTCAAAGCAGCTAGTCCAATCAGATTCTGTCCTCACATAACCCCCAACTGGTTCCCCTCTTCATTAATGTCACCTTCCCAAGATTTTTGTTAGACCACAAAGATATTTGCTGCTGCCTGCATTCATCTCAAGAGGATTGCTGGCCGGATAAGAGAAGTATATGAGAATCAATGCCCTTCCTATGTAGATCTCTCCTATTTTGAGATCCCCTGCACATGTTTCAAAAAAGGATCTAAGAATAAAACTGTTGGACAAGAGGACAGATGGGCAGAAGGGAAGAAAGGGAGGGGGGCTATGTGTGTGCATGCTTGCATAGAATCACATTTGTAAGGTATCTCAAAGGTCCTCTAGTCTGACCATTTTCAGATAAGGGGAAATTCACCACTACAGCATACCTGAAAGGGAAGGACATTCAGCCTCTTCTTGAAACAGAGTAGACCACCTTCAAAGGCAACTTGCTCCACAGCTCACCTGAGTCTAAATATTTCTTTTTCTTTTCATCTGAACCCATTGATTCAGATCCTACCTGCTGGAGCGACAAAGATCAAATCTGCTCCATCATCCGTGAGACAGTGCTTCACGTTTTTGAAGGTGGCTATTATCATCACCTCTCTAATTGCCTCTTTTCCAGATTAAATATGCCCAACTCATTCAACCTTTCATCACAGGACTTGGTTCACCCAGACACTTTGTCAGACTTCTCTGGACACGTTCCAGTTCATATATATCCTTAAACTGTAGTGCCTCCAGGTGAGATCCAACATAAGCAGAACAGAGTGGTACCATTACTTATTGTGATCTGGACACCATGCAGCTGTTGACACAACCTTGAATTGCATTAGCTTTTCTAGATCTACATTGGAAGGGCACTGATTCTCATCACACTGCTCACATATGCTGAGCTTGTCGTTTACTAAAACCCCTACGTCCTTTTCACATGTACTGCTGTCAAGCCAGATGTCATCCACTCTGTATTTAAGCATCCAATTCCTCCCACCTAAACATAGAACTTGACATTTATCCTGGTTGAGAAATTTCTAAGTTCTATAATAATAAAAATGTTATTATTTATTACCCCCCCCCAAATCTGGCTGGGTTTCACCAGCCACTCTGGGTGGCTTACAGCATATCTAAAATCTCCATCCTGTCAAGATCTTGGGTACTATTTTTGTCTTCAAAGGCATTAGCTATACTATCCAGCTAGCTTGGTGTCACCTGCCAAGTTGATTAAGACATTAAACATCACTGGGCCCAGGACAGAACCCCACAGCTCCCTCACATGCCATTTTTCTCCAGATTGACAAGTGTCCATCAACAAGCTGCAAACCGATCTTACAGGAGAACCGCCCAGCCCACATTCTACCAGCTTGCCAAGAAGTATATCGTGGGGGACCTTGTTGAAAGCCTTGTTTGTCTGTTTCAGCAATACATGGATCCTTGGGTGCACCTCACCCGGCAATTTAACACAGCTGAGTCCAACAGATGCCTTTTGTCTCTGCTTTAGGATTGGAGAAAGAGAGAGAGATTGTGCTTTCTCTGAAAAGTGACACTTCCTACTCTTCCATGGTATTCTTTTTCTCCTGTTCCTAAGCAACCTGAAGTGTTCCAATATATCAGTATCTCAAACATCACAGCTTGTGCTCATTCCAAGCACCAGCGTGGCACCTGTGAAAATAAAAATTAGAGATTGGACCACAGAAAATTGGCCATAAATAGCCCCACAATGCAAGTGCCAAAGATCCCCTTGCCAACTAACATAAAAGGAAACTGTTCCTGCATGAGATTCCGAGCCACTTTCTGTTTTGTCAGTCAACAACAAAGGACACATCTAGAAAAGGTTAGGAACTTGGACACGAACTTGGCAGTAAAGAATGCCCTCAATCTTCTCAGCAACAGACTAGTTCCTATTCCTACCACAACTAAAGAACATCTTAACACAGAGTAGTGGGCACCAAAACTTAGCTCCCTCTGTCTAAGTTCATCATCACAGGTTCATCTGCCAGGAAAATTCTGAACCTGTAGAGCAGAAGCAAGAGCTATTAGCAAATGCTGCTAATGGGAACAGCCATCTTCACCAACTATAGCATAATTTGCCATGATTCTCCCCAGCATAAAGCAACCATGTTCACTCTTAAAAATCTGGGGACATTCAGATGTGCACCTTCCAGATCTGTTAATATAACTGTATAGCACATACACATCAAGGCTGAGAAATAATACACAAGTTTCAAGTACTCTTCAGACATTGCATGCATGCATTTATGAAAGGCAGCCAACCACCCTTCATGAATCTCCTGCAAAACTTAAACCAAGCTTGTTTTCATGAATACCATTGCAGCTTTGCAAGATGCCTAAAAAGCAGGCGTGGTGAACCTCTGGCTCTCCAGATGTTGCTGAACTACAACTCCCATCATCCCTAACCACAGACCATGCTCATCTGAGATGAACATGAGAGCTGTGGTCCAAAATTTCTGAGGGCACCAGCTTGGGACTGGCTGCTCTGCAGCCCTGCATATAGCAAAAGAGGTACCTGCTTTGTTAAGGCCCAACAAACTTTGCACAGCAGGACACATTGACTGAAAAGCACAAATGATGAGCTGTATAAACAATACAAACTGCTAATAGAAGCAAGATTCCAAGTCATGATTTGTCTGCATGGAGACAGTTCCCATCAGTTGCCATGGAATGTGACAGAGCCTGTGGATACACAAAGCTTTTCAAAAGCAGCTTGCTTTGGTAGCATACCCTCTTCTGTACAGCATTTGCATAAATACCGTACTTGTTTACCAGTTTGAGAGGTTAATCTTCCTTCCCTCTCCTCCCCCAAATTAATCTCAGCAAACTAGCTCAGGGAATCAATTAGTAAGTGCTACAAGCTGTGGCCCTCCATAAGTTGAACTACATCTCCCCTCTTCCCTGACTATTGGCAACATTGGTTGAGGCTGGTGGGAGTTGGAGTCCATCCCCATATCGGACAGCTGCATATTCCTGCATTACAGGAGCTTGGACTAGATGATCCTCAGGGTCCCTTCCAACTCTACAATTCTATGATTCTAATATCTGGAGGGTCACAGGCTTAGCTACCCCTCCTTTAGTCTGCACCATTTGTAACCCCCAAAGACACTTCTAACAAGAGCCAAGTAAACTGAAGGAAGAGGAAAACCCCTGTTCTTCATGCCACTAAGGATGGCAGAATGAGGTACACAGCCAGGATAAACACAAAAGTCTTCTTTTCCAATAGGATGAGCATGAGTGTGGGTTTCTCCCTTTCAACCAGGAGCTTCTTGTCCTGGCCATTTGTTGAAACAGCCTGTGACCTTCTTATGATATATGTGATAGCCAGCCATGGCATGTGTGTTTATTGCAATGCACATGCAGCCATACAGCTCTCCACTCTTAACAGAAACTTAAGTATTCCAAACAACTATTTTATTTGTTTAAATCAAAAATAAGGAACCAGTCGCCCTCCAGTTGTTGTTGGATTCCAAGTCCCAGACTTGGAGGACATATTTTCCATCCCTTGGTATAACAGTTGTCCTGGAGCAGTTACAGCAAATTGCTTATTGACCACAATTTAACTGACAGGCACAGGAAGACTAAAATGGATACAGTATCTAAGAGCATGATCTGTCTTCTCAGAAGCTGAGTCCCCATTGAGTTTGGTGGGGCTCACTCTATAATAAATGGCTCTAGGATTGAAACCTAAAGCCATTAATTTCAATGTGAATACTGTAATAGGTGCATACATCAGGTCAGGATGAAGGCTGTCTGGCCAAACAATCCCAAATACCTAACCATGTACAGTACATCAACGCTTTTTATCCATCCTACCAACAGAACACCCAAGTAGCATTAAAAAAAAAAACAAACTCATCTGCCCCACCCGCCGCTCTTGACAGTAACAGTTCATTACCATCAGACCAATCTTCATTTCAACAAGGCACAAAGAGGTGAGAACAAGCACTGATGAGTAAGTGAAGAAAACAAATAGAATAAGCTGGGTGAAACCAATTGAACAGATGGATGTTATGTAGTGGTATCTCACACACACACCCATCAGCATCTTCATTATTACCAATGTTAATTAGCAGTGTGCAGATTTCTAGGACAAGAGCTGCCATTGCTGCCTTGCTAAAAAGTTAAACTAGGGAAAGCCAGCACAAAGTACACAACACAAAGTGAAGCAGAGGAGTAAATAATTGTGTAAGGCCTCAGTGAGTCCCTCACACCCTTCTCTCCTTTCATCTTGTACATCCCTTTGCAGCCACCAACTTACACGTGTCAAGCCCAGAGTTCAATTCTCCCACCCCCACCCCAAAAAAATTATACATCCACACTAGTCATGTTTTACTACTGGCAATTATGGGCTAAATATCAGCACTCCGGTGGTCCACCTGTTGTCCAATCCCTCTTTATGAACAGGTGTCTATCGCATCCATTATGGAAGGCAGCAAACGCCAAACTATCCTCCAGATCACACATTTTTTAAAAACCAAAGCAACTAGGGATAATGCCTTTCTCCGAGATGACCTAAAACCCATCCCACATATCCCTGCACAAACTTCCTGAAGAACCTCAAAAGATCTGAGCGGAATCTTGGCTTCTCACTGCGACCCAAGAGTCGGACACGAGTAAACGACTAAACAACAATATGCGTATAGATGCATACCTCTGTGCAAGTGTGATGTGTGTATACACACAATAAAAAAAAATCTGTGTTCACTCTCCCATACACAAACCCTTGTTCCACAAATGTACTGTACACCTTTCTTTTTTGTAAGGGGGGTGGGGTGACCTGCACATCAGCCACAGTGTCCACATCAGCCCTTTTGCACATCACAAAGGCACGCACCTCAAACACCCCAGCCTAACTCGGCCCACCCAAGCCAAGCCCCCAAACCCTTAAAAATAAAAATCCACCCCACGGAAAGCCCCACCCCATCCGCCCCACCCTGCCGGCAGACACCCCGTTATGTCGGCGCCGCCACGCCTCCGCCCCCCCCCCCACATTCCGCCGTGTGAACCCCACAACCACGCGCGCGCACAGGGTCAACCTCCCCTCCCACCAACCGTCTCGCCCCCACCCCGCCCTGGCGTGGGGAGCTCCGTCCAGCGACCGCCCACCTCACCTGGGAACGCAGCTGGGCGCCGAGCGGTCGATCTCCCAGGTGGCGAAGAGGTTCATAGGCACCGGGACCGGCCCGAGACCCCCAGAGACCCCCGACACCGCCCCGCACGGACCCGGAGCGGGCACGGCCGAGCCGGCAACCGCCGCCGCCCCGGGCCCGGACCCCAGAGAGCCCGCTGCTCCCGCTGCCGTCGCCGCCGCCGCCGCCATCGCGCCGCTACCCTGGAGCCGAAGGCTGGGTGCGCTGGGAGGGGAGAGAAGGCGGGCCGGCGGTCGGGGGGCGGCCGGGACCCTCGGCCCAGCCCCGACCTCCGCCTCACAGCGCGGGCGGAGTGGGGCGTAGCCTCGCGCGCGCCGGACCAATCGTAAGAGGCGCGCGGGAGGGGCGGGGCCCGCCGCGGCCTCGGACCAACCAGCGTGGGGAGGAGCGGCCGGCTCTGGGCTGCCGACCAATCGGAGGCGCGGGAGGCAGGCTTTTGAAAGGAGGAAAGGCTCGACTGGGCGTGGCCTCGGGGGTGGAGATTCTGGAGAAAGGGGTGGGGCAAAGCCGGACCCTCGAAGGATCGGAGAGGAGCTGAGTGACGCGGGGCTCGCCCAATAACGAAATATATGCATAGCCACTGTGGCTGTTTGGCCAATGACTCCACTGGTTCACCTCGGTGTTCTGTTTGCAAACCTCACATTCCACTGTCACATGCCGTTGCCCCTTCAGCCAGCGGATCTTCAGTACAGTATAGGATTCCTCCTTCAAATGTGTAAAGCTTCGTTATGTGACATATTTGGTTCAGTCCAGAAATCTCAGGTGCTCATCTGCGATTGAATCCATGGCTGTCAGGTTGACAGCAGAAGCCGTGCATCCCCGCCTCTCATTTTACAGTACCTGTGCAATCTGGCATTTAACACCAATTTATAAGTATATATTTGGCCCAATCTCTTGGTCCTTTTTTTCTTACAACGCTTACGGGAAGCAAGAGTGTTCTCTGCCCTTGCGATTCTCAGCAACAGTGTAAGTACCCAGCCATGCAACTCAGTCACTGCACCGGGAAAATAATTGTTAGCTGTGTTCATATGACAAGTTCAGTTTCTAATTCTATTTTGACACGCCTGTCTTTCCAGTTTCATGAAAAGTCTTACCCCAAGGTAGAGTTTTATTTTTATTTTATTGTACGTATTGTACTTTGGGGTAAGAAGCAGTGAAAGGAGTAACTTACATGAAAATGATGTTATTTTATTGGCTCATCTCCAAGGAATCTTCCCATCTGATTGAAATTACCATATATGTGAGGCTGCTGTTTCAAGCACATTCACACTGAAAAAAAGTGAGGATTTCTGGTGAAGCTTAGGATACTCACTTCTAGGACAAATCACAAGTATTTTCATAATATATCTTGGGTGGGTTTTTTCTGCCGCTAAGACCAACTATGATTCTCTGTGATTGGATGCTATGTTGGAGTGACTGGGCATGAGTATAAATCACTCCATGGATGAGCTAATCACAGATGCATGGTCAGCCAAGCAAGTTGCTATAGTAATGGTCCAGTGCCCCAACTATATCTGTGATTAATGGGTATCAGGTCAGTAGTTCATTCATGTGCAGTTTGTTTGTCTGTCAGTCTGTTAGTCAGTTTGCCAGTCAGTGTTGCTTGCAGTGTTATGTCTTGATTAATGTACTTATTTAGAGCAGCTTTGTACTTGTACATATCTTTATCAGCCTACAAGCTGTATATACCTACATCCAAAACTGTTTTATTGAGCCTTATCTTCTGCAACCCAGGTTGCGCTGTGGGTTAAACCACAGAGTCTAGGGCTTGCTGATCAGAAGGTTGGCGGTTCGAATCCCTGCAATGGGGTGAGCTCCCATTGCTCGGTCCCAGCTCCTGCCAACCTAGCAGTTCGAAAGCACATCAAAGTGCAAGTAGATAAATAGGGACCGCTCCGGCGGGAAGGTAAACGGCGTTTCCATGCGCTGCTCTGGTTCACCAGAAGCAGCTTTGTCATGCTGGCCACATGACCTGGCAGCTGTCTACGGGCAAACACCGGCTCCCTCGGCCTATAGAGCGAGATGAGCGCCGCAACCCCAGAGTCGGACACGACTGGACCTGATGGTCAGGGGCGCCTTTACCTTTACCTTATCTTCAGCAACAGTAAACTATCTGAACCTTTCTCTGCTTCTGTGTGGTGCCTAGTACTGGGAGCAATTTCCACTGCCTGGGTGGATTCCCAACATGCTCTGCTGGGATACACACACATCAGTGTGGTAGGGAACAACCCGCAAAAGAAAAGTACTGCTCACCTGTTTTTCATTTGTACACATAGAGCTGAAATACAGCTAACCCTGTAGTAGGTCAGTAGGTAGGTAGAGCGTGAGATGCTTAATGATCAGGGTTGTGAGTTCGAGCCTCACGTGGAAAAGTGGAAATAAAGTGTAATGTTACCTTGAAATTATATACACAGTACTCCATGGAGCTGAAATACAAATTTATTCAGTTTTAAAATATATTTTCACATTAAAACTGGTATGTGAGGGGGTAAATAAATCATCTCATCAAAAGAAGCGGAATATTTTTGGATCAGGGTTGTTGCAAGTGCAAAACCAGCACCATAAACTGTAGCGTGTGCAAAACCCAAGTCTGTGAGCTAGGTGGGTATGAACGCATTATAAAATATGTTTATTTCACATTTTTGGGGGGATGCAGAATTTGCTAAAATAATGGATTATAAAGATCACATGGGGAATTGTTTTAAATTTCTTTTTCCTTTTAACTTGTTTTCAACTTTTAATTATTTTATTGCCTGGTTTAGTTTTTACATTGTTGTAAATTACTGTGATTTTTACAGCGGTATATACATATTTTTATAAAGGATAATAATAACAATAATACAGTAATAATAATAATATGGTTGAGATAGGACTGGGGCCAGATTCAACACCAGCATTATTGACAGGGCTACACTGGCTTTCAGAGGGTTTTCCAACACAAAACACAATCCTAGCATCTTCTATCTTTTAAAAAATTACTGCACATTTCCAGGAGTGCTTGCTTTTGGGAGAAGCTACTGCTGGTGGTCCATCTATTCTCTACAGAAGCAACAACTCCAAGCTACATTAGGGAAGAATTCAGTAATGTTTTCACTCTCCTTGGGTTTATGGAGTTCACAAAGCTTTCCTAAGAGTTGATAGACTCTGTGAGTCACGCTCTTTGGATTTCGTGATGCCCAGGGGCTCGTCTAAGCAGAACTCCCGACCTCTAGTAAAATCTATTCAGGGCTCATAAAACATATGATTGCCAATGGGATACGTCTACACTTTATAGACCTTCCTTCCTTCTGGAGAAGCAAGAACAGAGATGGCAGTGCTCAGGCAGCTGATTAGCAGCAGAATCTCACAGAACACTCTCATAGAATAATAGAATCATAGAGTTGGAAGAGACCACGAGGGCCATCCAGTCCAACCCCCTGCCAAGCAGGAAACACCATCAAAGCATTCTTGACATATGGCTGTCAAGCCTCTGCTTAAAAACCTCCAAAGAAGGAGACTCCACCACACTCCTTGGTAGCAAATTCCACTGCCGAACAGCTCTTACTGTCAGGAAGTTCTTCCTAATGTTTAGGTGGAATCTTCTTTTTTGTAGTTTTAATCCATTGCTCCGTGTCCGCTTCTCTGGAGCGGCAGAAAACAATCCTTCTCCTTCCTCCATATGACATCCTTTCATATATTTGAACATGGCTATCATATCACCCCTCTCAGCACAGTTCATGGCAGATTCTGTGATCTGCACGTGTTGGCATTGTAGATGATTGTTTACTGAAAATATTGGGTAGAACAGAAGTATCCAGAAATAGGCAACTGAAAAAGTGTGATAAAGATCTGGACTTCCCGTCATCTGGAATCTAATAAAGAAGATCAGCACTGTTTACACTGTATTCCAACACACACACACACACACACACACACACACACACACACGAGTTTATTTTTGTTATTATTTGTAGATGAGTAGCCGTGGAAGTCTTGTACAACTTTAAAAACGAATAAATGTATTCCGGCATAAGCTTTCGTGGGCTACATTCCCCATTCTTGGGGCCCCCCAAAATAATTAAAGGAAAAAACTAGATGTACATTTGCAAAATATAAGATTAAGTTCAACAATTACTTTGATAAAATACATATTTTGTTGTGTGCAAATGGCTTTAGATACCTATTAGGTTCATAAATTACCATATACCATACCATTTGTACCATAAATTCAACACAAAAACAGTGACAATTTGTTGTTGACAAAGGACAGCTGGACATATAAAGGGCCCAGGGCCGGCTCTAGGGGTAGGCTGGGTGACGCGGGGCGCCGGGCCGGCAGGGGGGCACTGTGCGGCGAAGCCGTGTGGAATCCGTGCTGCATGCTGCACCCGCCCACTAGGGCGGCGGCGCCGGAGCAATCTCCGCACCACGGCGCCAGGGCGCCCGACATGCTTGAGACGGCCCTGAAAGGGCCTCATCAAGCCTAAATCCGGCCCTGCCTGGCATGGTGTTATGGGTGCATGTGGGGTGAAAATAGTGAGGTCGGAGGGAAAGGAAATGGAGAAAATGCAATGCTGGTGATAATTACGTAATCAGTGGTCCTTCATAAAGCAGTTGTTGATAACGCAAACATCCTAGCATTGCTGGATTGTACTCAATAACTTTTTTTGTGAATGACCACCTCTAATTATGCAGTTACTCTGTACTTTCTATATTCCATTTCTCTCTGACCTAAGCTGAGGAAATAGCTCAGCTGGTTAGAGCACACTGCTGATAATGCCAAGGTTGCATGTTTGATCCCTGTATGGGACAGCTGCATAGTTGCATTGCAGGGGGTTGGACTACATGATCCTCAGGGTCCCTTCCAACTCTATAATTCTATGATTCTCACTGTTAACAAATCCCCACAAACCGTTGAAATATACATGCTTGTAATGCAGGATAATACTTCATGAATCTGATGAAGTGGACTATAGTCCAGGGAAGCTGATGATGCCACAATAAGAGATTGATGTCTCTTACTCCTCCGCTGCCTTATTATTATTATTATTATTATTATTATTATTATTATTATTATTATCAGACACCATTAGAATATAGCACCAGAGTTAATAGGTTAAAGTTGTTGTTGCTGTTTAGTTGTTTAGTCGTGTCTGACTCTTCGTGACCCCATGGACCATAGCACGCCAGGCACTCCTGTCTTCCACTGCCTCCCGCAGTTTGGTCAAACTCATGTTCGTAGCTTCGAGAACACTGTCCAACCATCTCGTCCTCTGTCGTCCCCTTCTCCTAGTGCCCTCCATCTTTCCCAACCTCAGGGTCTTTTCCAGGGAGTCTTCTCTTCTCATGAGGTGGCCAAAGTATCGGAGCCTCAGCTTCAGGATCTGTCCTTCCAGTGAGCACTCAGGGCTGATTTCCTTCAGAATGGATAGGTTTGATCTTCTTGCAGTCCATGGGACTCTCAAGAGTCTCCTCCAGCACCATAATACAAAAGCATAAACTCTTCGGCGATCAGCCTTCTTTATGGTCCAGCTCTCACTTCCATACATCACTACTGGGAAACTATACGGACCTTTGTCGGCAAGGTGATGTCTCTGCTTTTTAAGATGCTGTCTAGGTTTGTTATCGTTTTTCTCCCAAGATGCAGGCGTCTTTTGATTTCGTGACTGCTGTCACCTAACAGGTTAAAGCAAACCACTAAAACCCATTGAACACCATTAGTGGGTAAAAGTTTGACAACTGTTGATTTATGTGAATGTTCCTTGATAGTTGGGAATTATTCCTCTCCAGTCTTTGAAATGCATTAGCAGACAGAGCTGGTTGAAGTTGGTAGCCTCCAGCTTCAAGAGAACAAGCCGAGAAACCATTTGGAGCCAAGTTAGTACGTTTAAATTCTGAGAGAATCAGGAGGACAGAGAGTTTTGGAATTGTGAATTGGCTGGTAGTGAAGCACCCTGAGAGTGGTGTGAGAAGTCCCTTACGTGGACTTGCAATCAGACAAGGAGACACCGAGATAAGTCTTACCACTTCCTTTTTATTGTAACGCGTTTGCAAAGGCGGGCTCCACGACCTGAGTGGTGCGAAGAGCCAAGAGCAATGTACAGACATAAGTTTTATATCCTTCCCTACTGCTGCCGCCCCTCCTTTAGAGGCTTGGCTTACAATCTACCTGAGTAAGACACATTTCTATACATTAACCAATCTACGCTCGCTATTTTAAAGTTTAACCTTATTAGGAAGTAGGAGCTATGCTTCCTTATCTCTACCCTAACTTAGCTGACATAGCACCCCCTATTCTAACTTAGCTGACAGGCATCCTGTCCTAGCATCCTGTCCTATCCTAACTTAGCTGACAGGCATCCTGTCCTAGCATCCTGTCCTATCCTAACTTAGCTGACAGGCATCCTGTTTTATTCTACTGAGTTTGAGGCACATCCTGTCTTAGTCTTTCTCACAATCCCCCCTCTTTTTGTATCTTGTCTCAAACTCACAGAGTAGTTCGTGGCCTAGTCCACTTTCCTCATCTTCCTCTAGACTTCCTTCTGGCGCACCTGTTGGGAGGGACTTATAAGCCTGCATTAGCATCATTATGCGAGGGGGAACTGTCCTATCCATCATTCTTTCCATCATTGACTGTAAGCATTGTAGCAAGCAGGGCATACAAAAGCAGAAAAGGATTAAAATCACAAGGGGTCCTGCTAATGCAAAAAGGATTCCTCGCAACCATCCACTGGGTAAAAACTTCTCCAACCAGGACATGTCCCACCCTTCCCAGGTCTGTACTGGGACATGTGCTGTTTTTTTTTTGTATTTTATCCGCTAGGTCTCTTATAGGTGGGCTGTGTGTGGACTCCCTCCCATATTGCTGCCCTGGATGCGCTTGAACAGATATTTCCGTTCCTGCAGATAGGACTGTTCCCATCCGTGATTCCCACACCAAACTCCAGCTCTCCCGTTAGGTCCCTGGCCCTTATCTATGGCAGCACAGGCATCAAAGCAAACCACAACCTTGCCCTCTTACTCAGAAAGAATGGGGCCCTTTCGGGGGACAGATATTCCAATGCCTGCCGCACTGTTGGACTCTCTGCCAGCTCACACTGGACCTTTCCTCCTAATGCTATCTTACAGTGTTGAAGGATTATGTCTTCCATGAAAATAACATTACATTCCTCTGAACAATGCACACATTGCACGCACCCCTCATAATGAGCACAACAACAACATTCGAAAAAGCACACACAAGTACAGAACAAACACATTTGCTTTACAGTCTCGGTGTGTCCTGCTGGATCCTGGTTCCTGATTTAGTGAGTGTCACTTTCAGCGGGTCATCTGGACTAGTCGTTGCCGTCCAACTTTCAGGTGGAGCTCTTTTACCCGGTGGTAATGGGTCCATCCATGTTCTCTGGTCCGTACTGCTGACTCAGTGGTAAGTAGGACTTGGTATGGGCCCTCCCAGCTCGGGGTGAGTTTCTCCGTTCGCCACGCTTTTATCAGGACCAGGTCTCCAGGTTGGAAGCTGTGCTGTTGCTCCAAAAGTGGGGGCCTCTGTGCTAGTATGCCTTGCCTGTGAAAGGATAACAAAGACTGGGACAGTGACTGCAGGTATTTCTGGGTGAACTGATCCCTAAATTCAATCTGAGGGTTTCCTAGGAGAGCTAGATAGGGGTGGCCCATCATCATTTCAAACGGGGACAAGCCAGTATCCTTCCGAGGTGCCACCCTCATTCTCAATAAGGCCAGGGGGAGATTCTTTGTCCAGGGCAACCCATTCTCTAGATACAGCTTGGTCAAGTGTTTCTTGATTTCTCCATTTGCCCGTTCCACTTTCCCACTACTCTCAGGATGCCAGGGGGTGTGAAAGTTCCACGTGATTCCTACCGCCCTCATCACTACTTGCATTGCCAATTGGGTGAAATGAGTTCCCCTATCTGAATCCATTGCTTCCACTACTCCATAGCGGGGAAGGATATGCTCTAAAATAGCTTTGCTGACCACCTGAGCCGTGGCTCTGCGGCTAGGGAAGGCTTCAACCCATCCAGTTAGGTGATCTTTGAACACCAATAAATACTTTTGCCCCCCTCTTTCTGGTAACTCAGTAAAATCTACTTGTATTCTTTGGAATGGCCACACCGCTAACGGTCGCCCGCCCCTTTCTGTCTTTCTGGCTCGGGCCTTATTAACCTTCTGACATATTAAACATTTCCATGCAATAGTGTGCGCCATGGGCCACATGTCCCTGCTCCAATATAAAGGTTTTACCAGATTAATCATTCCCTCAGTGCCCAAATGGCTTCCCTCATGTATTTTCTCCAATATATTCAACATAGCCGATTTTGGAAGGACTATCTGCCTCTCTGGGGTTTCCCATCCATCTCCTTTCCTTTCCCATCCTTCCTTTTCCATGTATCCCTTTTCCTTCGGGGTGAAGGCGAGATTCTTTAAATCCTGCGGATCCACAACTGGTATCCGCAAAATACACTGCTGAATCACTTCTTTCCTCGGTACCCCTTCTGCTGCCTCCCTGGCCCTGAGGTCTGCTCAAGCATTTCCCTGTTCCTCCGGCCTGTTTCCTTTGGTATGAGCTAATATGTGCACAATGCCTATCCTTCGAGGCCCCATCAGAGATTCTAGCAACCGTTCTAACAAGGCTACGTGCTCAATCTGTTTCCCATCCGCCTTAATAAAACCTCTCTCCCTCCATGTCCTGCCAAAAGTATGAACTACTCCCCACGCGTATCTTGAATCTGTCCATATGGTTACATCCAATCCTTTTGCTAATTCTAGGGCACGAGTCAATGCCATCACTTCACATTTTTGAGCTGACCAAGTGTTGGGGAGCGCCCCGCTTTCTATAGCCTCCCCATCTTCCTTTACCACTGCATATCCTGACCTCCTTCATCCGACCTCTGTGGCTGCTCCTTCCCTCAACCCCACTAGGCCTGGCTGATACATTGCCCAGGACCAGCATGAGGGACAGACTGCAACTACGGCTTCACTCAGCGGTGTATCATGGGTGAAGAGGGGGGGGGTGAGGTCTCTGTTAGACTTCCCCCCACCCTCTACCACCGCCTGGTCCATATTTGGGGGGAGCACACATCATGGTTTATCAGGATATCATGATGCTAAGCTGCTGATATACCATGATGTTGAAAACCAGCTATCACCCAGCCCTAGTCTGTTTTTTAGTATCCCTAAAATCCATTGCTTATTAGGAGCTACCCCACATTTTGTTCAAAAACTTGCTTTGCAGAGGTAACTACCATAGAGTTATCAAAAATTTCAAAAGTAGGGGGTCCGTGGCTTGGCTTTTGAAAAATAGGGGGTCCTCAGTAATTAGCTAATTGGGAACCACTGCTCTAAAATACAGGGTTCACAGCAAGATTTGTGCTACCAGAGAGACACATACATTTAAATACAGACATAAAACTGGGAAAGGAATCCCAGGCTATGCCCTATCATGCAAACACACAAGTGTACTAGGAAAAAGAAGAAGGGGAAGATAAAAATACCAATATTTATATAGAAGCCTTTAACAACCCTTAAGATAAACAGTTCAAGACAGAAATTACTTCCTTAAACTAAAAAGTCTAAGGGATGCTTATAACACATAAGATACCCAAGTTGGGTGAATTTTCTAGAGAAGAATCATCCTCATTTGCATGGTATGCCTAACGTAAAGGATAGGAGTAACTTAAGGGTTAAATAAGCACATACAGAAACTGAGAAGGGGTGAGTACTTTTCACACCAAATGGAATTCCTAGCAATACTTTCCCCCCCCCTCCCTTTCAGCTTTCCCATGAAAGGAAACTTACTTGGGAGTAAGTTTACTTATTAGTAAATCCTGGCTGCTCTCACAGAGACTGTAGGAGCCCTTCTGCCCAAACGAACTCAGGTAGACAATTGCTGGCTATGGAACCTCTACCTTTAATAATATTTTCCTAGAAGGCACGCCATATTGAAAACATTAGGCTAAATTCACAGCACATTTCAAAGTAGAATAGAACATGACAGTAAATTAGCTCTCTCATAAACTCAATTCCAACTAAACATTCCCCATAAGCTCCAAATTTATTTCCTCTTTAATTGCAAGGGCGGCAATCCCCCTCTCAGAATACAGTTTAACACATACAGGAATTCTTTCCTTTCCTTTCTACCACTTAGAGGAAGACTCTATTTTGGAGCCCTTTTCAAATAACAAAACATTTGCACACCTCATTCTCACATTGCCATGTTTAAGATTGATCAGGTCCAACATGGCTTCTTTAAACTAAAAATTTTAGAGCAAGCTTGCAATTATAACTATCTGTGGATATTATGGCCAAATTTAAACAAATCCCTTGAACATTTTCAGTCTTGAGTACAGCTCTTATTTACTTCAAGAAAAACAGAGATCTCTAACATACAGACTCTCAGGCTGGATTTTTCTCTAATTATTTATGGGTTTCTGTCTGGCCTTTTGACAGAGACACAAAGAACAGACTCACATATACTTAACAAACACACATAACAGACAACATGTAACATATAACCATATATATATATCTTTTCTTCATTTTAAGGAATTTGCTTGTTCCATTAAACTCTTATACACTGGGGTTGATGAGCCTCCCCCCATTTTCCCTTCACCTCAATTATTCACTGCACTCACACACTCGCACCTGGGTTTCGTGGCCTGGGTGGTCGCCCACACGCAGGAAACGCACTACTGCCCAGTCCGGTCTCTGCCAAGGCAGAGACCCACACTCAGTTTTGGGTTTCCTCTACGGTCCCCCACTCTTTCACACTGCATGCATATAGGCGCCTCACACAAACAGCCTCCCAACCTAACCTGGTTCCCTTTTACCTTCCCATTTTCATTTTCATTTTATTTTTTTATTTTATTTTTATTTTTACCTTACGCGTTTTACCTTTACCCTATGGAAGGATGGTTCGGTCACATCTTACCTCTACTGCGTGCCTACTAGACCACTTCCACGAGGCTGATCAGGCCTCTTGCCCCTACCTCTGCTGCGGGGTCCCTTACTCACCCATCCTGCGGGGTTGAGACAGTCTCTTTCCTTCAGCCGGCTCCATTCCTTGTCACTCCGCTCATCCGCGAAAACAGGCCAACACCTTATTTCCTTAACTACAAAAACACATGTACTCCAAATGCAATACACCCTTCTCCCTTCTCTTTCCCTTCTCAGGAAATCACACAATACTCACCCCCTTCAGTCCAGTGCCTCCTTCTCGGTGGCTGGTGAACTGGCAGGCGTCCCTGCAGGGCAAGGCAGTCGCTTACTGCAACGGTCCCTGACCGTTTCCTTTCTCTTACTTCCCTTAGACCCACTTAAATCGGTTCTCCGTCGTTCAGCCCTCGGGATCTGTCACCACGGGGTCCGGACAGTGGGTCTCTCCGAAAAGAACGGAGTGCCGGCTGACCCTCTTCCGAGATTCCCGCCGCGCAGACCGTCGAGGGCCCCACGTTGGGCGCCAAAATTGTGAGAAGTCCCTTACGTGGACTTGCAATCAGACAAGGAGACACCGAGATAAGTCTTACCACTTCCTTTTTATTGTAACGCGTTTGCAAAGGCGGGCTCCACGACCTGAGTGGTGCGAAGAGCCAAGAGCAATGTACAGACATAAGTTTTATATCCTTCCCTACTGCTGCCGCCCCTCCTTTAGAGGCTTGGCTTACAATCTACCTGAGTAAGACACATTTCTATACATTAACCAATCTACGCTCGCTATTTTAAAGTTTAACCTTATTAGGAAGTAGGAGCTATGCTTCCTTATCTCTACCCTAACTTAGCTGACATAGCACCCCCTATTCTAACTTAGCTGACAGGCATCCTGTCCTAGCATCCTGTCCTATCCTAACTTAGCTGACAGGCATCCTGTTTTATTCTACTGAGTTTGAGGCACATCCTGTCTTAGTCTTTCTCACAGTGGGAACATGATTCCAAAGTGTGGATTTGCTTCTAATATTCTGTGGCGTACATTTGCTTCTAATATTCTGTGGTTGTTCAGCTGTAAATAAAGCAAACATTACAGATACATCTCCAGTGCCGTTGGAAAGTAGGTCTTGCCAGCACTTAAGGAAGCGGATAGCACTCAGCGCCATGTATTTACTTTAGTTTTCCAAGGGCCAAAATAGATGAAATGGCAGAAAATCCACAGTCAGAGCTCCTGATATCTTAGTAAAGAGCAAACACAGCCATTAATTAAGGCAACTCCGACAAGGAAAATGGTGTAAGTGGAAGGATTTTTTAAAACTTCCAAAAATGCCTTCACCGCAATTCTAAATAGGACCTCTCACCACTGCATCTATGGGCATAGCCAGGATTTATGTTGGGGGGGGCAGGCTTCATGTTTGTGGAGGGGGCGGAGAACCTCAGTTACTTATCTTTATTGACTTACTTTATTGGGGGGGGGCAGCTGCCCCCTGCCCCCTCCCCTTGGCTACACCCATGGCTGCACAGGCCTTTTAAGAAAATCACAAGATATCTTGGTGGCTCCGTTACCAAGGCCCTTAGTGGAAAAACAACATCCAAAAGGAGAAAGATTCATTATGTAAAATTTCCCCATGTTTGCTTAATTTGAGCCCATAAGTTCCACAGGTAAAGTTTCCGTAAGTGTTGTCCTCACTACTTTTCATATGGCACAGCATGAGCACATGATTTTTAAAAACTAATTTAGGAAGAATTTGTTGATAATGCTAGATCAGTGGAAGTGAGAGGAAAGCATGAATAAGCTCTGCTTTGTTGGCAGCCCCAGGGCAGATAGATTTCTATACAGATGGCATTTAGGAGTCACCCGTAGCAGGCAAGGGCTGATATGTCGTGGTGCATGGGAGCAGGGGAAGTTCTGCTGAATCCTTTGAGGACCTCCTTATTTATATGTAGTATATCTGAGGATGGAGTGGATTGTGCTAACTTGGTGCTATAATTGATTTTATTTATAAATGGCCTGAGATCCCAATATATGAAAGAACGCCTTCTTCCATATCAAGGTGCCTATGCTTTAAGATAGGGAGGTGGGTGTCTTGCCAAATACAAGGTGGTTCTTTTAATGAGATTCAGCAGGGCCGTCTTGAGCAGATCGCGCGCCCTGGTGCTGAGGGGCGGAGATCGCTCCGCCCCCCGCCCCGCCCTCGCAGGGCGCAATTGGTTTCCGCGCGGCGCCCTCCTTCCCAGGCCGGCACCCAGCTTACCAGCCCTGCGCCATGGTGCACTGCGCCACCGGGGGTCTACGACGAGCCGGGCCTGAGATTCAGAAGCAATGCAAACAGAAGTGAATGAGAAGATTAAAGATTTCATTCTAAACAGCAAGCACTGACGGGGTGAGCTCCCGTTGTTCTGTCCCGGCTCCTGCCAACCTAGCAGTTCAAAAGCATGCCAGTGCAAGTAGATAAATAGGTACCACTGCAGCGGGAAGGTAAACGGCGTTTCCGTGCACTCTGGCACTCGGCACGGTATTCCATTGCACCAGAAGCGGTTTAGTCATGATGGCCACATGACCCAGAAAAATGTCTGTGGTCAAACGCCAGCTCCCTCAGCCTGAAAGTGAGATGAGTGCCGCAACCCCATAGCATAGCTGTCAACTTTCAGATTTCAAAATAAGGGATCAGCAGCCTCACCTGTCCCGGGGACTCAGCAAGCATCCCCAAACTGCGGCCCTCCAGGTGTTTTGGCCTACAACTCCCATGATCCCTAGCTAACAGGACCAGTGGTCAGGGAAGATGGGAATTGTAGTCCAAAACATCTGGAGGGCCGAAGTTTGGGGATGCCTGGTCTACAGTATATCTAACAATCCAGGATAGCAGCGGGAAACGGCACTGGAATAAGGGAGTTTCCCGCAAAAAAAATAGAGGGTTGACAGCTATGCCCCATAGTCGCCTTTGACTGGACTTAACCTTCCAGGGGTCCTTTACCTTTTACCCTTATATACATTACCAAGCAAGCACTATGATCTGCCACTGGGAAGCTGTCAAGAAGTGGCAAAGTGACCCCCAGGTGGCCCCAGTTTGCACGGCTCTGTGGTCAATCAGTCCATGCACGAGCTTCTCTGAACTATGCCCAATAAACCATCCGATTTATAGATAGCTAACTTGTTAGCCCACGTGCCTTGTCCGACTAGCTAGTGCAGATTATTAATTAGCTAGCCCCCTCTTCCAATACTGCGCATTCCTCCAAATAATGTCTAACTTCAAATAAGGTCAGAAGGTACCCTGCACTATCACTTCCTTCCAACAATTTAAAGTCAGTTCTCAACTATCAAAGAGCAGAACAAGAGATAGAGAGGGGAAGTGAACAGAGGCAGGAAGAAATGACCATGCCGGAAGTACAAATAACTTCCGGAAAAATTGGCCATACAGTGAGATCTGCCAGGTTGTTCCCTACCCAGAATGCGGCGTGGAGGCCCAGGGAAGGGGCTTTTCAGTGTTGGCTCCTTGCATGTGGACCTCTCTCCCTACATAGGTGCATCTGATTCCATCTCTTAACCAAATGGGTGGTTAAGATGCACCGATTTCGGGCGGGCTTTTGGAGGAGAGACCTAATTAGACATAGGATCAGCTGCAGCTGCTTCTACTAGCAATTGATAGTAAATTGATTGAAACTGGCAGGCTGCACACCGGGCTTTGCAGAAGGCAAATCTGTTCCCACTGCTGGGGTGGGGGAACCTTTGGAACATATTTGTTCATTACTGCCTTTTGTGATTAGAGATTTTAACTGGGCTCCTGTTCTTTAATGCTTTTTTAGCTTAACTGATTTTGCAATGTTATGGTTTCGCTGGGCTGAGTGATGTTTTAACGTTGTTGCTGTAACTGCTATTAATTAGCTATTGTGATTCCCCCCCCCATGCTCCTTAAGTTTTGTTACGCTTTATATGTTGTGTTGCTGTAGTCTCCTTGGGAAGGTTTACCCTAAAAAGGGGCTTATAAATATTTATGCTCTATATAGAATGCATTCCCCGGAGAATCCTGCCAGGCGTCAGCATTAAAATCACAGAATCACTGACTTGTAGATTAAGAGCCTTATGCTCTACCGACTGAGCCAACCAACATCATTTCAGAGCCAGATTAAGACATGCCTCTTCTCCTAGGCATTTTAGGTAGTAGTAATAATAATAATAATAATAATAATAATAATAATAATAATAATAATAATAATTTATTATTTCTACCCCGCCCATCTGGCTGGGTTTCCCCGGCCACTCTGGGCGGCTTCCAACAGAAAAATAATAATAATAATAGATTAAATATTATAAGCTTCCCTAAACAGGGCTGCCTTCAGATGTCTTCTAAAAATCTGGTAGCTGTTTTTCTCTTTGACATCTGATGGGAGGGCGTTCCACAGGGCGGGCGCCACCATCGAGAAGGCCCTCTGCCTGGTTCCCTGCAACTTGGCTTCTCGCAACGAGGGAACCACCAGAAGGCCCTTGGTACTGGACCTCAGTGTCCGGGCAGAACGATGGGGGTGGAGACACTCCTTCAGGTATACTGGACTGAGGCCATTTAGGGCTTTAAAGGTCAGCACCAACACTTTGAATTGTGCTCAGAAACGTACGATTATCATGCTAACTGCTGTGTTTCTGCGTTATTTTTTATGTGTGGAGGGGGAGCAGTATTGTTGATTTATTGTTAAGTTTGATGGATTTTGGTCCGGATAACTATCAAGACCTTTGGATGGCATATATTGACTGATGTGTTTAAACAGAGATGGTTGCAGTTATTGTATTGTTGATGGGAGCTGATGGGTATTAACCCCCCTTTTCTTTCTTTTTTGTTAAATTTGTTATAATAATTACAGGTGGTATGTCACCCAAGTTAAATTGAGGCACATAAATGTTAAATTTATTCACAATGTGCTAGAGGGGCTCTGGCTAAATCGGTACACTATTTCATATGATGTTGGAAGTACATAGTGCAATCTTTTTGGCTCAGGATATTTCAAGAAATCACAGCTATTCTCAATCGAATTGTCTACGTACCCAGACTCAGGTTTTGGCTCCCATTTCAAGAGACTATGCTTGGACTCTTGCATAAGGACTTAATCCGTTTCCTTTTTCCTGCAGCTGCGAGACTGGAGATAGCCCAACATAGGAAATATGCCACACCGTTTACTATACAAGGCTGGCAGGGGGAGTGCAATGTCACCTTAGCTGAAAAACTAACCCAATAGCGTTGTGCCTTATGTGGTGAAACCACAGCTGAGAACATGTGTCAACCTTTCTTATGGTATGTGACAGATCAGAAAGGGACAATTCAAACTCCAAGTCCTTTTCATTCTGGCTGGACCTCCTACCTAGACATTTGTTATTCTACAAGCGGCAACCAAAGTATGTAAGAAGCTTTCCCTAAAATCTGTGTCTATGGTGCCCTCTGAATATATTTGTTGTAACCTTTCTTTGCTGTACATGCAGGGCAGTGATCTTGGTTTTGGTTGTATATTGTTCACATGTGTTACATTGCTTGTACTCTTTCTATGGAAAAAATGTGAAATAAAGAGTAATATTTTTTTTAAAATGCTGAAAGAAAGAGAGAGAGAGAGAGAGAGAGAGAGAGAGAGAGAGAGAGGGAGAGAGAGAGAGAAAGCTTGATGGATTTTTTCAAAAAGTTTATCCCTTCTGGGTTTTTTTATCCCTTCTGATTTTTTAAAAAGGTCTACTTCAGTGCAGGCAATACTGTAGAGATTTCAGTGGCATGTGATTAATTTTTTCATAGGGGAACAGGTGGGCTTTGGGAAGGTGCTGGGAAGGCTCTTGGACCCCATCAAAGCATCGCACCTCCCTCCCTAAGCCAAGCAGAAGCTTCCTGGGCTTTGGAAATGAGGTGCTAGGTTTTAATAATACAGTACTCTAATTTACCGGGAACTTTTAGGGAACTAGCCTAATCCCCCTAGTCCACTGACCACACACCACTGAGAGATTTCCCAGTGGGGTTTTAGCAACATGATGTGCATTCTGTGCTCACGCTTGTAGAAGATGGAGAGTGGAGTTTTCTCCCGAAAGCAGCACTCACACTTTTTATACTCTCAGCCCTCTCTAGCATGCCTTGTCAGTCGTCTGAAATGATTTATGATGAGCCGGCATATTTGTCCTGAACAGATCTCTGAGCAGAAAGATTGTGTTTGCAAACGCTGAGGCATGCCAGTCCACAAGGAGTTCCTGTTCTATGTGCCACTCAAAAACATGCACAGGCATGAGACTCCCAACGCTTCTAACCTCGGTGCCAGAAACATCTTAACTTTGTGTTTTCTATTTGTCTCAGCACCTCCAGCAGGGAATGCCTGATGGGCTCTGTGACTAATAAGCAGATAATTCTACTCCTCATCAGAGACAGAAGCGTAGAAGCATCTTGCCTGATTCCTCTTATCTGCGAAGGCGGCTTTTAGGATCTGAGGTACCCACAGCGAGAGGGAAAAGAGGCATCCATTTGTGAGGCTGGATGCAAAATGGAGTGTCTGTTGCTTTCCCTGGAGCTGTGATGCTTCAAAATAAGCAGAAGGCTTTTCAAAAATAAAAGGCCCTCAAAGCAGCTCTACCAATTACTTGGCCCACCACGGTTTGTTGAAAACAATGGAATTAAATGCACATCGTGGCAATGGTACAAGGCATGGAATGAGAGGAAAAGGGAGCCTTTCTCTTCTCATTTTGGACCATGCAAGCTTAATCATGTGGATGCCCTAACCGTGGTTTTAAGATTGGAGAAAGTTTAAGTAGTGGCTAAAATTACATTGCCTTATGCCAAAAACCTAAGGGAAATCCTTGGGACATTACATTACTCATCATACAGATATTTTGAGAATTACACATAAATTCTTTCCTTCTCTAGAGCGTCCCAATATGATTTTTCAAGCAAACAACTGCAGGGGATTTCCTCCTCCTCTCCCCATGGATTTCTTTGTGGCAGCTTTTCCCAACTTGGTGCCGTCTCCAGGTATTGTTAGACCACATCTCCCATCACATTGTGTAGACGAAGGGAGTTGGAGTCCACATTAGGAAAGGGTGATTCATGTTGTTCTCTGGCTAAAGTGGAGATTCCAAACCACAAGGGCCAAGAGAGAAGAGAAGGCAGGCTAAGGAGCTCATACTATGGATCCTGAAGAGATCCCTACCCCAGGGGCCCTTGATAATTCAGCTGGGGGAGTTCACCCCCTAACTTCCAGCTTAATATACTACCTCATCTAAGGGGAAGGCAAAAGAGGAGGAATCCAGGCCAAGAAGGTCATGCCATCAGCCTCTGAAGTCACTGCACAATCACCCCAAAATCCGTATTGACCGGAATATAAGTCGCACCCCGATATAAGCCGCACCTTTAAAATTCAAAAGGGAAAAAGTCAATACCTGAATATAAGCCGCTCCCTTAAAATTCTGCAGGCACTCACACCCGTTATGTTTTACCGTATGTCTGTTTCAGCAGCGATATCGTAAAAGCCGATTTTTGTAAGGTCGTCAATTTAAGACGGACTTTAACTTTTCACTGTTGGAATTGGGGTGGGGGGTGGGGGTTTGAGGCTTATATTCAGGCCAATACGGTAATTATGCTGTTTTATCTTTTGCTCTGTATTCTTTTGTCTATTGATACTTTTTCCCTTTCCTTCTTTTTTCACATTTTAAATGGTTAACTGCCTTGAGTGCACAGTTTCTGCACCAAGTATATACGACTCAACTGGTAGATGGTGTCTTGCCCCTAAACCAGGCATTCCCAATTGTTTTGGACTACAATTCCCATCTTTCCCGACCACTGGTCCTGTTAGCTAGGGATCATGGGAGTTGTGGGCCAAAACATCTGGAGGGCCGCAGTTTGGGGATGCCTGCCCTAAACTCAGGTCCAAATCCATATTCAGCTGTAGATTCTAGGGCCGTGGTTTCCAACGTGGGGCACACGCCCCACCGGGGGGGGCAATTTGATTTTTAAGAGGGGCAATTCAAGAATGAATTTGTTATGTATTGAAGTCACTGTATATAGTTTTCCCTCAGGTCTGTGGCAGTTGTTTTAGGAGGGAACTTTAGGAGGGGATTTTGAATGATGTCTTGTTACATTGTTTGAGCCAGCCTCTATAAAAGCAGGCTGGCTCAGCACTTCAGTTCAGTTCTGTTCTGACTCAAATAAAGAGCTGTTTGGAGAATCGCTGTGTCATCTGCTGCTTACCCACAACTTAACAGAATTATTAACAGTGAATGGCCTTTTAGGCTTCCTCCACGTGAATAGGAGTTCACTGTTTGAATAATAAGAATTATATGTCAAAGGGGGTGGAAGAAACCAGGATTTTAGAGATGCTAGGTGGGGCATGGGGAAAAAAATGGGTTGGGAACCAATGTTCTAGGGTGAGCAGGTGTCATATATCGGAGTGGCCAACATTTTTTACTCTTGGCAGCCATTTTTAGCTGCTCCTTGTGGAAGAAGCTCCTTGTGGAAGAGAAAACGAGCAAAGCTGCATTTGACAAGATTCTCTCTCCCCTGCAGCTATTAAAGGTATGTAGCGGGAGTCCTGCTCTGGGCAACTAGACATCTCAGACATAGGAATAAAAAGCATGTGGCTTTTGTATGTGAATTTCACACCTCCCACAATACATCCGAAAGCACCCGTGGAGAGAAGCTCCAACGTTTCAGCAATACCTGCAAAAAAAGAGAGAAAGAACTGATTGAACTTGTTGCAGATCTTCATCATCCTGTAATTCAGAAGTGGGAAACCTCAAGCCAGAAAGACAAATGCGGCTCCCTATCTGGCCATTGGGACCCTCCTTACAACACTGCCCCTTTCCAAATTATTTTTATTCATTTTCCAAATTATTACAAATCAAACCAGATTCAATTTAATGCAATGCAATTTCTTAAAAACAGGTTTCCCGCTCCGCTTCCAAGCATATGATCATCATCATTTCCTTGCCTGGCCACATCATTTCTGATTTAGAGTCCAGCTGACATCCTTCACTGCCCCACATCCTGGTTTCTACTCCAGCCGGTCATTATACAAACTGATGCTTGAGTTTGCATTCCCCCCTCTTCCTTTTTTTCTCGTTTTTTTTTTAAAGATTGTAAGCCCTTGGGCAAGGGCTGCCATGTTTTAATTAAAACAGCAGGGTACAATCAATGATCTAAATAAATAAAACAAATAAAAACAACCCACCTCACAAGCTCTGCTTCATACCTTCCTGGAGTTTTTGCCTGGCTGGAACATGTCGAAGTCTGAAAACGCTTCTTGGCTGCCTGGATGGTTCACAGAGAGGGGTACATCTGTGCAGAAACTAGCTTCATGAACAAAGATGAAATGTGTGTTTGTTGCTCCTGACCCTGCAGACCACTGGCAGGTGGCCCCTTCCGGTTGCCCAGACGAGAATGGAGCCTTTGCTCTGGAAAAGGTTCCTCGCCGCTTGCTCTAAGCCAATTTCCCCTCTAGCAAGTGAAGCAGGAACAGACATTCATAGAGACACTCCCGACGTTCCTGAAACAGAATACATGCGACATTACCACTAGGGTACGGTTTTACTAAATAAACAGTCCACTTAGTACTTTTTGTTTAGAGCTTTTAAAATTTGCCCCACAGCAAAAAAAACCTTTTTTGCCCCATCTGGCAGAAGCATCAAGTCAGTGGACTAAAGGCCCACAGGGAAAGCAAGAAGCCATGGAAATGCTGCAGATTATTCCGTAAGGGGTACTCAACAGATGCAGCACAACTGGGAAGCTGGGAGCGAATCCTGTGTCCTGTAACATCTGCTGTCTGCACACACACAAAAACCACCCCCTGCTCATCCAGAGAAATGCCGGATCAGCAGCTTCTCTGTAGAGACTCAGTGACACCCAGTGGCTGCTTTGGTTGAAGCTCTTTATATTTATATCTGACACCCTCAATTATATTGGATGAGAACATGGCAGAGAGACGCTCTCCTGCTGGTGAGATCAGGCTCAGCCTCACCATTAGCTACAGCAACAATCCCCAACCTGATCCCCTCCATTATATTGGTTGGACTACAACTCCCGCTAGCCATAGCCAGCATGGTCCACGGTCAGGAATGATGGGAACTGTAGTCTAGCAAACATCTTGGGTTAAGTCTGAGCTGGAGTAATAGCGGCTGGCTGCCTCAGCTTGCTGTTTTCAAGTGCCGTTAAAGGTTACTTCATATATTATGATGTTGTTGCGGGAAAGTATCTGCTCAATGGCTTTGGCTAGCCTTGGCTAGAGCCTTCTCCATGAAAGAGGCTGGTGTTGCCCATGGCAACCCATGTGAGTTTGTAGGCCCAGGCTTAAGCATAATAAGCACATAGTTCCCCCGGGAAAGGACAGGCCCAATACATTTTGACACAAGGCAAACCACAAAATGGTGTGTTGTCGTCCGTCCGTCCGTTCGCTCCCCCTGGCATCAGGGAATAAGGGGCAAGTGAAGATGTACTTCAGGAACAAGGAAGGAAAACAGGTCTACATTGGGAATGGGGGTGGGGGCATCAAATCAACCTTGCCCAAAGGTTGAGATAGAAATCAAAAGCCATTGCGCTGGAGGGGAAGCTGCAGAGCCTAGGAAACCCCGGAGGGCAGCCCATACATAAGGGGGTGGGAGAAGACCAGCAGCCCCTCCTATTCGCCAAGGAGCTACGATAGAGGTGACTTTGGAGGGCGGGCTGCCAAGGGAGGGGCAAATCCAGCCACTGAGGAGCGTGCCACAGCTTTTGCTGCCACTGGCAGCAGAAGCAGGCAATGCATTCCTTGAAGACTGCATCTGCTGCCCCTGTGGATCCTGCCGCCTGAGGCGGTCGGTCATCTCGCCTTGTCTCATTGTAGGCCGGTCCTGCCTGGGCAGCTACTGATGCCTGCCCTACCCTGCTGTGCTGGGTAGCTGGGTGGGCTCAGGACCAACCCACCATTTTCCTTTCCCACAATGCTAGAAAGAACCTTCTCCTTGATATTAGGGCGGAACTGCATGTCATGAGACAAACACAGATTTACTGCAACACAAGCAGCGTCAGCCCAGGAAATTCTGCTGTCAAAGATGAAGGCTAGCTGGATAGGAGACACAAGATAAACTTTATAGCACACACAACTCTGCTCTCTGGCATTTTCCCACCACTCTCCCGTACCAGTTCCTGAGGTGGCCACCTTACAAATGATGTAACTATATCCCTTCTACTAATTCTCTCCTGTCAAGGCCTTCTGCCCTGACATTCATGCCATCTCCACAAATGCAGGTTTGGGAGCAGGCATTTACGGAGGTAACATCGAGTTCTGTCCATATTCCCATCCTTTCTATGCCAAGATAAAGCTAAAATAGTTAACTAATCTGCATTAAGTGGTTTTAAGAGTATGATCTTACGGAGGGCCTTCAAGTGCAGCGGCAATTCCAATCTGTACAAGTGATTGTGGGACCACAGTCCATTAGTAATGCCAAGTACAGTACCTCTTTTGAAAACTAGACGGATCCAGCCAGTTTCTGAACCTGAAAAAGCATAAAGAAGTGAAGTTCTGAACGTGCAAACAATGTTTTGCCGTTCTATCTTATTGTTCTAGGGACATAATAAGTTTCACAGGGAGTACAGTACACAATTCTGTGAGCCGAGTGAAAACAAGTGAGCAGGCTGTGCTCATATTAAAACTTTAAATGAAAACCTACAGTATATCCAAAACAGGCATGCCAACTTTCATGGCTGCCTTGAAGGTCAAGGGACATGTTACATTGCCACTAACAAATAACTGAGCAATCAGCACTCAGCAAACAGATGTGAACAACCACCTAGTCATTTTGTTGTTGTTGTTGTTTAGTCATTTTAGTCGTGTCCGACTCTTCGTGACCCCATGGACCAGAGCACGCCAGGCACTCCTGTCTTCCACTGCCTCCCACAGCTTGGTCAAACTCATGTTAGTAGCTTCGAGAACACTGTCCAACCATCTTGTTCTCTGTCGTCCCCTTCTCCTTGTGCCCTCAATCTTTCCCAATATCAGAGTCTTTTCCAGGGAGTTTTCTCTTCTCATGAGGTAGCCAAAGTATTGGAGCCTCAGCTTCAGGATCTGTCCTTCCAGGGAGCACTCAGGGCTGATTTCCTTCAGAATGGATAGGTTTGATCTTCTTGCAGTCCATGGGACTCTCAAGAGTCTCCTCCAGCACCATAATTCAAAAGCATCAATTCTTTGGCGATCAGCCTTCTTTATGGTCCAGCTCTCACTTCCATACATCACAACTGGGAAAACCATAGCTCTAAAGCTAGTCATTTTAGTGAAACACAAAGGAGCAATTGCGGTGTTGTACAAGAGAGCACTGTTAGTTGACTCATCCCACCTGCCCAATCTGATGTCAGCAGCAAATAGATGTCTGCAGTAGTTTCAGCAACTTAATTTTATACCACTAATGGGAACACAGTTAAGGTCTGGAGGCTAAATTATCATCTGGAACCACAGTACTGTAAGAGCTGAGAGCTGGACTGAAGTCATGATACAGGCGAGTGCATTGGAGTGAAGAAAGCACGGCACCACTAGGTGTGAATCAGAATGCAGGGAAGCACAATCACTTATCCCTGAAGGGAACTGCCCAAAGCTGCTTTTCACACTGGCCAGCTTACGCCTGACAGCAACCTCAAATCAGCCCTCGGTGCTTAACCAGAAGTCAATTCTCTCTCTACAGCTAAGAATAATCCTCGCATAGTGCCACGGTCTCTCTGTGTTCTTTCCCGCATCCGATTGTCGGTGCCAGATTGTTTCTGTGGAAGAAAAAATATATCTCCGGACTGCTGTTTCCGTTTCTGATTGCCTTCTCTGCCTGCTGTTGATGCCACACTGGCTGTTCACAAAGGGAATCCCTTGAGACCTAACCCTTGGTGACTGAATGTGCCCACGCTGAATCCTTTCACAAACCTGTCACTCACTGCTGGATTATCCATGCCCAAGGGGAATCCTTTCAAAGGCGCTGCCTGTTGCTTGATTGCCTTCAAGGAAAACGCTCCTGCCTGGTACCAGGCTGTGCCCCAAAGAAGCCCTCTCAAACCTGAAATTGGGCATCCTGCTGTCAAAAGAGAAAATCCACTGCTTATCTTGTTGTTTAGCACAGGCCTCTCACTGGAGGCTTAAAGGTAAAGGTAAAGGGACCCCTGACCATTAGGTCCAGTCGTGACCGACTCTGGGCTTGCGGCGCTCATCTCACGTTATTGGCCAAGGGAGCTGGCGTACAGCTTCCAGGTCATGTGGCCAGCATGACTAAGCCGCTTCTGGCGAACCAGAGCAGCACACGGAAACACCATTTACCTTCCCACTGTACCTATTTATCTACTTGCACTTTGACGTGCTTTCGCACTGCTAGGTTGGCAGGAGCTGGGACCGAGCAACGGGAGCTCACCCCGTCACGGGGATTCGAACCGCCGACCTTCTGATCGGCAAGCCCTAGGCTCTATGGTTTAACCCACATCGCCACCCGCGGCAAAAACAAAACAACTTCCTTTGTCTCCAAATTGGGTCGCTTTGAATTCCTGGTTCATAGTAACCCAGGTGTAAATATGTACTTAAACATGCTGTTCATTCTCCAGTGTATGGCATATGGGGGCTGACACAAACTAATTGGTTTCACCCCCTAAACCAGCATTTTGCATCCAGCTCCAGCAGGACATCAGGTTCTAGTAAAAATCAACAACTGTAGATCCTGCAAGCCTGCAGCTTCTGCTTCTGTAAGATCCAAGAAGACTTGAGATTGTGGCTCATCATGTCCTGGGGAACTCTGGAACTGTTAACCTAGTAAGGACACAGGGAGTTGTCTGTTTGGTAAAGCTTTTACTAGGCTGGTCATGTATCAAAATAACTAGCAACTTGTGTTGACTTCACATCATTAGCATATCATGTGACCCAGGCATTTACATGTCTATAGTTGCATGTACAAGAACTTGCTTATCACTAAGAATTTGGGAAACTGAAGCCGCCATTAATTGTACTAAATCAGTCTATTTTATTTATGCAAATATGCTCACTCTACATGACACTTCAGAGTACATGAAGAAGAATAAGGAAAGAGGGAGAGGGAAGTGCTTCAAGTATCTTAAGAGTCAAATACTTTCTCCACATTTGAGCATTATTTAGCTGTTAATCTGCTGTTTCCCCCATTCAAATTAATAGTTCACATCTGCATGTATATGAATTTGTATACGAAGAGTACCTTTGATCTTTCCTGTTCGTACTCGTGGGCTCATACATTTTGTGTTTGTTTGTCCCTGCCTTCAAAATTGTTGCTTCTATCAAGGAAGTGCTGTCAAGGAATGTGCAAAACTATTGAAGTTTTTCCTGCCCAGGAAGTGTGCAAAAGCACATGGCTGGGCAATTGTGAATTCTCAGCAGTTTTCTTGTTTTGTGCAAATCTGAGGGACCACAATAAAAAAAGGCTGCATATCTCTGGTTCACAAGTGTGCTGGAAAAAGGAAATGAAAATGATTGTAAATTCTCCAGGCACACACTTTTCCGATTGCTCCTCAGTATCTGATGTAGAAGTTTTTTATGTGGTTTGCTAATGCAGTTTTCTGGTTTTGTGCAAATCTGAGGGATCAATGGAAAAACGTACGTCGCTCACAGTATCTCCCAGGAAATAAAAAATGAATTCCTACTTGCCTGAAGTCATTTTACAGAATTTTCCAAAAGACCCACAGAAACAGTTTCGTCATTACAAAATACTGTTTGTGTATCAGAGACCTAATGTTTTAACTTTGCTACCTTATTTTTGCAACCCGAATATATCGCTTATGTCATTTTGGTTTTCTGTAATGGGGGAGTTTTGATACTGAAATGGCACTGTTTTATTTAGCTTTGAATTACATAGTTGTCATTCCTTTGATTTTCTTGTTTCTTTTTGCATTTAATTTTTGAGATGAAAGAAAAAAACTGGAGAGGGAGTTTAAGAAAATGAACGGAACCCATGTACAGTAATAGTTTCACTCTGGAACAGAATTATATATTTGGACCACTGGCACCTTCTAGTTAGGCAGTGGTCACATCCTGTTAATAGCCATTCTATGCTTGTGTGTGCTCTTGCTGTTTTATACCAAGTCAGACCATTGCTCTATCTAGCTCAGTATTGTCTATCTACACTGACTGGCAGCAGTTATCCCGATTGGATATGAAGCGAGTTTTCTGGCTGCAAAGCGTTCAGTAAACAGCCGGTGAAATGTCACAAGCCAGTAACACAGGGACCCTGCATAGTGTGTTGGGGTTCCTTTGTGCTCCTCCTAGCGATTAACAGGTTCAGAATTGTGAGAAACGAATCCCTTTATTTTGCGTAATTTACACTGCTTTCAGAATTCAGCCGGGGAAGAATTCCAATTCGCTTGGTGCAGAATCGGCGGCGATTAAGCGTGCTGTGTACACTGTACGTTTGTGTGAATGAGGAGTGCAAAGCTCCGTCTCTGCGCGAGAAAAGACCGCTAATGGATAGGGGAGCATCGGAGGGCATGCATCCATGGCCGCCCTGTCCTACCTTGTGCTCTGACTTGCTTTTGCAAGCGCGATCTGCAAAAAACGAGCGCACGCGGCAGCACCCCACCTCCCGGGGGGGGGCGTTAGTCTCCCCCCCCCACTTTCCAAAAAGGCCTCACAGCGAGGCAAGCCCTCGATTAGCACGGATTAATCACTCCCCCGCTCTTTCTCCTCCTCTCCCTCCCCCAGGCGGGAGTGGCCATTCAGCCAACCTGCCGCCTGACTAACTCACTTTAATTCACTGCCTGCTCTCGCTCGCCTCCAAATCGATACAGAGGCTCGCTTGATCCCAGCCGCGCTCGCAGCAGCCTGAGCCGAGCACAGTTGGCGCTTGCCAGACTGCAGCAGCGGCAGCGACCGCGCGGCTCTCCCAGCTTTTGCCTGGGACTGCCCCCCCCCAAAAAAAACCTCCCTTTCTATTTTAAAGGAAAGCATTCGCGATCCACCGAGGCGGAGAGAAGGCGAAAGCCGACCGGCAGCCCCAGCCTGCACAAGCCGAGCAAAGTCCGGCTCCCCTGGAGCCCATAGGAGAGGGGTGGGTCGGAGGGTGTTTGCATTTTACACACACACGCACGCACCACCTTCCGGGCAACTGGGTGGCAGAATCACACTCCTGGACTTGGAAACCTCGAGCTGCCTCCGGTCGGAGGGAACCGCTTTTTGACCTTCGCGGAGGGGGAGAGAGAGAGAGAGAGGCTGCCCGGGGTTGCATCGCGGGGAATGCCGTTGCGGGGCTCGGGGCCTGCAGGGCTCCGGGCCGAGGGTTGCTCGTCCCTTATGCCGGCGAGGAAGCTGCTTTCGGGGGAAGGAGCGCGGCGGAGAGGCAGGGCGAGCCCAGCGGCGCAGCGCGCTCCGGGGATCGGGCTGCGCTAAAGCGGCTGGGCGGGCACGGGACCCCGGGAGCTGGAGCTTGGAGGGGCCGGCGGAGGAGGAACAACAGCAGGCGGAGGAGGGACAACTTGGGTCTGCGAGCCACGGCGATGGCCACGGCGGCGCCCTCTGTCTCCAGGAGTCCGCCTGTGGAGTTGCCGTGATGTTTGGCGGTGCTGGCGGCGAGAGAGGCGGGCGGCGGCGCAGCGGCCGGGATCCGGTTCCCGGAGTGTGAGCGGAGGAGCTCGCTCGGAATCCACGCGCGGAACTTGCTGGGCGGCGTTCATTGGCTCCGGGAGGTTGCTGTTCTCCCACGGATCTCGCTCTCGCGCTCCAACCCGGCGGATCGGCGGACCGGACCGGATCAGGCTTCTTCAGGGAACCAGTCCCTCCTGCGTCCCAGGGCTTCCAAGAACGGCACTAGGTAATAATAATAGTAATAGTAACAAGTCTTCAGACAAGGCCCTTATTAAATTGGATTTCTTTTTCTAAAAAGGAAAAGCTCTCGGATTTATTTGGAAAGTGCCCAGAAGCTTTGCTCAGGCAGACAGGCAGGCAGACTGACTGACAAATCAAATAACCGATACTGTATGAATGCGGCGATGGGTTCGTTGTGAACCATATGGTGGAAGTCTGGATATTGGGCATATATGGCATTCTCACGTGATTGCTAGTAACTCCAGGCGATTTTTTTGTGACCGTATGAAGCTCAAGAGTGTTGGCAGGCAGGGGAATGTGATTTTCAGCTGTGAAAGGGGGAGAAACTCTGTGTGTGTATGTCCTCCCCCTTTCACAAAATTAAATCAGGAATGTTCATAGCCTCCATATTTTGAATATTAAATCTGCTATTTGGAATCAAATGATATGTGACCTGGGAAGGAATTCTGTGGTTTAACTTTTTTTTTTAAAAAAAAAGAAGCAGCCCGAGGATGGGTGGGTAGCTAGTGTGGATTGCCCCTGCTCCACAACTGGAAGGGCTTAGAGCCCCCATTCTGTCTGTTTCAGAGACCACAGCAAGATTGGTTCTCCCACCCTATGCTGGCTTTTCAAAACATAAAGACTCGGGAGTTCCAGTGCACCGAATTCACACATAGTTTGACCCTAATATTAACTATCTAGGCAGGCAGCTCCCTTTCTTTCTCTCCCTCTGTTTCTCTCACTCAAACACATGTGTTTGATAAGCTGTGCAGGAAAGGGTAGGGCTGTGTAGGAATATAGGAAACTGCCTCGTACAGAGCAAGACCATTGGCCTTTTGAGCTCAGTATTGTCAACACTGACCGGCAGCAGCTGTCCAGGATTCTAGACACGGGTCTCTCGCCTTGCCCTACCTGGAAATGTTGGGGATTGAACCCGAGACCCTCTGCATGCAAAGCAGATGCTCTACCACTGAGCTTACGGCTCTTCCCCATAACCCCTCCTTACGATGTTTTTGGCTGCTTTTGGAGGAATTGAGAAGGCAAAGTTGCCTTGCCTCTCATTCACATGACCGTTTGAGCTTGTGGCTAACAGCATTCTCCGTTTATGTTATGACTTTCTCCTCATCAAACTGGACAGCTGACCGTTTCCATGCCATGTGCTGGGCTGGTCTCTCTTTCCACGCTTCCTTCACAGCCGCTCAAAACCCTGCAATTGTGATCAAATGCCCCCCCAAAAGTCCCACGTTTAGCAAGGGACGAAGGGTGCAAAGAATTGGGTGAAAGCATTTCAGCGAGAGAGGAATGGATGGATGGACAGACAGACACTTCCAGCTTTTGAAAGGGCTTGTGGTTTGGTGAATGGAAGGATGGGGAACCTCTTTTCCGGCTTTTAGGATGTAGCTGCTTTGTCTCCATTAGATGACCTTTGAACTTTGCCATTTGCCCCAGGTTAGGTCAAATACCTCTGGCATGGAGGAGTAAAAAGGTAAAGGGACCCCTGACCATTAGGTCCAGTTGTGACCGACTCTGGGGTTGCGCGCTCATCTCGCATTATTGGCCGAGGGAGCCGGCGTATAGCTTCCAGGTCATGTGGCCAGCATGACAAAGCCGCTTCTGGCAAACCAGAGCAGCACATGGAAACACCGTTTACCTTCCCGCTGTCTGTAGCGGTTCCTATTTATCTACTTGCACTTTGACGTGCTTTCAAACTGCTAGGTTGGCAGGAGCTGGGACCAAGCAACGAGAGCTCACCCCGTCGCAGGGATTCGAACCGCCGACCTTCTGATCGGCAAGCCCTAGGCTCAGTGGTTTAACCCACTGCGCCACCTGGGACCCTTCTGGCATGGAGGAAGAAGCCCTTTAACCAGACCAACGTACAAGGAAGGAAGACCAGAGGCGTGTGAACGCTCGAGAATTGGAGAAGGGGCTCTTAGATACAGACAGAGAGAAATGCAGTATGTTTGGTTTGAGACATTGCTGCTGTGTTGAAAGGCAGGGGCTAACCTTCCTTCTCATTGAGCATCATCTTCACCATCCATGACCCAGCTTGCAATTATGAAAAGCTCTTTCCCATCAGGTGTGTCTTATGTAGAACTCACTCAGTTAATGGGGTTGTGTGTCTCGTCACTGGATAGACACATATCACTCTGGGGAACAGAGAGGTGTCTCTTCCAGGGCTGCATGATAAGCTGCTAAGTGGGGACCCAGCCCATAATTTTCTGAGCGCTTCCCTAAGTGAGAACACCTATCCTATCCCATGGGTGGGCAAACTAAGGCCTGGGGGCCGGATCTGGCCCAATCACCTTCTAAATCCGGCCCGCGGACGGTCTGGGACTCAGCATGTTTTTACATGAGTAGAATGTGTCTTTTTATTTAAAAATGCATCTCTGGGTTATTTGTGGGGCCTGCCTGGTGTTTTTACATGAGTAGAATGTGTGCTTTTATTTAAAATGCATCTCTGGGTTATTTGTGCGACATAAGAATTCGTTCATTTTTCCCCCTTCAAAATATAGTCTGCCCCCCCCCCCAAGGTCTGAGGGACAATGGACCGGCCCCCTGCTGAAAAAGTTTGCTGACCCATGAGTCCTATCCTAAGGGAAGGAGAGGAGATAGGCCAATTTCAGGTGGGGGGGTTAGCAGGAGGTGTGTCTGAAGGACAGGTGCCTTAATGCTGAACTCTGATTTCCCAAGAGTTGCCCTAGCCTAGAGCCTTTTATTTGCCATGGGAATCAGCTACCCAAGGGTGAGTTTCCTCCACCCACTCAAGGCGTGTTACCAAGTGGGATTCATCTTGCAGTTAGGGGCATCGATGAGCAAACAGCGGTTAATTAATTAATTTGTAGCGTTCGTACCCCCCTCCTCAGCCAAAAAGGGCTCCCCGGGGTGGCTTACGTACAATAAATTAAAACAAGAGTCCTTTACCCTGAGGGCTCGCAATCTTAAAAAGAAAACATGACTCATAAGGGGGAAAGGAAGGGGAAGGAAGTTGGGGGAAATGGCCAATCCTTAAAAACAGTTCTTATAATGGCCATCTGGCAGCGTTCAGGGGTAGGAGGTGATGGATGAAGCTGGTCTTGATGGAATGAGCCCTATTTCGTTTCTCTCATGCTGAGACCATCTGATGGAATGGCAAGATTGCTGCTAGGAAGGTAAAGGTAAAGGGACCCCTGACCATTAGGTCCAGTCGTGACCGACTCTGGGGTTGCGGCGCTCATCTTGCTTTATTGGCCGAGGGAGCCGGCGTATAGCTTCCGGGTCATGTGGCCAGCATGACAAAGCCACTTCTGGCGAACCAGAGCAGCGCATGGAAATGCCGTTTACCTTCCCGCTTGGAGCAGTACCTATTTATCTACTTGCACTTTGAGGTGCTTTCAAACTGCTAGGTTGGCAGGAGCAGGGACCAAGCAACAGGACCTCACCCTGTCACGGGGATTCAAACCGCCGACTTTCTGATTGGCAAGCCCTAGGCTCTGTGGTTTAACCCACAGGGATGGAGGTGGTTTCATGAGTCGGAGCCAACATAGTCAGTGTCTCTTGTTTCCCACATGGAGAGGCACCTGCCAGGTAAGAACAAGGGTATCAGGAGCGGGGGATTCCAACTAAAATACTTGTCTGAGCAGCATCTGTTGAAGGAAACCCATTTGGCCATCCCTGTAGGGATGGGGAAACACTGGCTCTTACAGTGGCTCTGGGGGCATGTCAGACTAGGTGATATCCATGGGTCCTTGTCCAGCGTTAGAAACTCAGATATATAAGCTAGACACCAAATGGCTCCTTGAACCAGGGCTGCAGTCGCCAAAATGGAATGTCTTGTTGCCATTTCAGGGCCAGGTGACTCAAAAGTCGTATTTTTCAATACGACTTTTTGGTTACTGAATCCATTCTGACGGTTCAGATAAAATATCACAGATAAATTCTACAGGATGTGTTGTTGGTGTATGAAAACAGGCAAGATTCAAGGATCCCCAGGCATGCACCTCCAGGTGGTGGAGATGTCAGTTGATGAACAAATCGGCTCCCGAACGCCGCAAACCTGGATGTGTTCCGGTTTGCGAATGTTTTTTGGAAGCCGAAAGTCTGTTTCGGCTGCTGGCATTGTTTGCGGGGCCAATCAGAAGCCGTGCCTTGGTTTGCGAACGTTTTGGGAGTCAAACGGACTTCCAGAATGGGTTGAGTTCGAGAAGCAAGGTACCACTGTATGTGTAAATAAAAGCATATATCCTAAATACACCAGAATTTCCACTGACCTTCAGTCCAAGGAAGCTGAACCCTGGGTCAGCGTGGGCATCCTCAGAGTCTCTCGCCATTTAGAGACTTGGATGCACACAACAATATGTTGCTGGGCTGCATTTCCCACTGTTACTGACCAGCAGGTGCAGATGCCGCGGCGAGGCTCCTTACGGGGTCCCGGCCGCGGGATCACATTCATCCAGTGCTTTACCAGCTGCACTGGCTCCCGGTGGAGTACAGGGTCAGGTTTAAGGTGCTGGTTTTGGCCTTTAAAGCCCTATGCGGCTTAGGACCCTCGTACCTACAGGACCGCCTCTCCTGGTATGCCCCACGGAGGACCTTAAGGTCCGCAAACAACAATATTCTGGAGATCCCGAGCCATAAGATGGCTAGATTGGCCTCAACTAGGGCCAGGGCCTTTTCAGTATTGGCCCCACCTTGGTGGAACGCTCTTTCACAGGAGACCAGGGCCCTGCGGGATTTGTCCTCTTTCCGCAGGGCCTGCAAGACAGAGCTGTTCCGCCTGGCCTTTGGGTTGGATTCAGCCTGAGCCCTGTGTTTTCCTCCCTCATGGTTTGGATTTATGGACTACTTAAAATGAGGCTGCATTTTAATGTTGTATTTTAATCTGTATTTTAATTGTTTTCTTTTCTTTTATGTCTTATTGTAATTTTATTGGTGTTAGCCGCCCTGAGCCTGGTTTTGACTGGGGAGGGCGGGGTATAAATAATTTATTATTATTATTATTATTATTATTATTATTATTATTATTATTATTCATTGGCCATGGCTGATGGGTGTTGGGGTCCAATAACATCTGGGCGGGGGGCGGGGCGTAGGTTCCCCACCCTGCTACCCAGAAAGGATTGGAAATTTTCCTCCAGAATACTTATCCCGTGGTAGATGTACTCTTGATTTTTTTTCTACAAGTCTCAACCTGATCTGCAGATGTGCACATCAACCCCAATAACTTTGCTAATAAAAGTGGTTGCTTCTAACTTGCCCTGAGCAAACCGCACATTAATAGGGATCAACTCTAAAGGAGGTCGGGCTGTGGTTTGGTGGGACTAAAAGGCGGGGTGCAAATGTGAAAATAGACCCCAAAATAGAAGTCACATTAAAAGTATCAATTGAGTTTCCCTCCCTGTTCGTTGCCCATAATAAAATCTTCCACTCACTTCCCACCCCTGTTCATTGTGAGTGATGCCTCTTTAATAAATTAGGACAGGCTACTTGATTCGCTGTCATGTGGCAATATGAAGGCATGAACTGAGTGGCAGCAACTTCAGATTCATCAGTGACAAGCAATATGTGATGGGTGTGTGTTTGAAATGGGGTGGGGGTTTTTCCGCGCATTTCCAGCCAGTGAGAAGCAGTGCATCTTGGGATGCAAATTTGGTGTCCCACACATTCTTAACCTAACAAGTATGAAAAATATACCTGCGACGTACAACATAGAGATAGAAATAGGACACATAAAAACCTGTGTGGTGTGCATTCTGTTAGCCAAATGATGGCCACTTTGGGCACAACTTCTCAATTTACCTGCTCATCTTTCCTTAGGACTGGGCATAGGAGCCAGCTCCTAGAGGCTGTGTGGGGCTTTGGCCCCCACAATAAAAATTTTAAGGGGGCTGGGCCCCCACAAAGTTGATGGGAATTCAAATGGCATGTGTGCACTGCGTCATGTGATTGATTATACGGGGCAGGGCTTACCTGGGCCCCCACAATATTTTGGCACCCCTGAGACTGGGGAACCTTTGTGCCCCTTCCAGTGTTGCTGAGCTACAGCTGCCATCAGCCTTAGCAAGCGTAGCCAGTGGGCAGGGATGATGGGAGTTGTGGTTCAGCAACATGGTTGGGGAGGTTCCCCACACCTGCCTTAGGTTGAGCAATACAAACAGTCCAATATTGGATTCAAAGCACTTAAAATACATGATGCTCTGTATCTTAGATCAAGCTGCTCCATCCTGTCTGACAGCCGCCCAGATAAGTTCCTGGAGTCTGAAGACTGATGGCTCCAATCAGATTTGTTTATCTCAGAAGCCAGGAGTGAGCAACCTTTTTTTTATCTGGAGGGACACATTCCCTAGTGGCAGAAGTGGTTGGGACAGAGCTAAAAGCAGATGGGCAAACGGTTGTTACTCTCACCTCTCATACAGGAGACGACATTCCATCCGTGTAAAAATTCAGAGTTTTCCACACCTACTCTAATCTTTCCATCAAACATACAGGCAGGCAAGAGGGATTATCACATATTCCAGTCAGGCAGAAGCATGCGAGGAGGGCACTGAGCAAAGACCAGGGAGGTTGCGTGACCTAGTTAAAGCCTCAGGGGCCTAATAAAGAGGCTTGCGGCCCACGTTCGACTCCCAGGCTTAAGATTCCTCACCCCTGGCAGAAAACACTTTTTGCAAAATTGTAAATGTTAACCCAAAGGCTTCTTGTATCTCTAAATTGCATGATTTTGTGATGCTGTTTCCATCTCTATCAGCAGAGGCTGTTTCTTTCTCTCTGTAAAGCAGCCTAATTCTTGCCAGCTGTAACTTTTTCCTCCTCGCCAAAGGCTCTTTCCTTACAACTCGCAGTGGACAGACTTCATGCTTGCAGGGTCTACTTTGTTTGTTTACTAGATCCCCAAAATCCAAGGCACACAATTAAAGAATTTGGATTCCGGGTACATTTTGGTCCAAGTTGCGGAACTGAGTGGAGCTTACCGTCTTCCCGCACTAAACATTCCACTGTTGCTTACCCAAAGGTCTCTTCATCTCAGCAATATAACTAGGATGTGGGGGAAGGAATTGTTTTCTTGTAGCCGTGCTTAAAGCATTGGTAGTCAGAAACCGACCAGCGGCAAATCAACTAACAGACAGGTGAATCTTCTTCACCCTCCCCCATGTTACCTGAAGTGGGTGCTTTGTAACTTCTAACTGTCCTGTCCTGCCTTAAAAAAAATAAACCAGCATCTAAGTTACAACAAAATATTAAAAACAGTGAATGATACCCAATGTAGAATAGACACATTGGCATCACTGACCATAACTCCATTGATTTCAATGGGTCTGCTCCAAATAGGATTAGCCTTGGTTATCACTCAATCTCCCACGTTCCTATTGTTTTCTTCTTCTTGTTGTTGTTTAGTCATTTAGTTGTGTCCGACTCTTCATGACCCCATGGACCATAGCAAGCCAGGCATGTTTTCTTACATGCCTTGAATATTTTTTTCTTTTTTTAGGAACATTCCTGGGTTTTCGGTTTGGGAATTCATAAATTCATCCTTGATCGTGCACTGTCTTTTGGGGATATTCTTTAGGAGAGGAGAGTTTGGAAACCAGATTAAATAAGGTGGTGGTGCATCGATATCGCCTCTGTTCCACTCCTGTTTGTGTCGATCACCTGTCTTTACCTGCCTGCAGCCCAGTAATGATTAGTCCAGTAATGATTAGTCTGTACCTGCCGTCCTGTGTTGCGGTCAAACTAGGGCTAGGTCTGGGCACGAGAAGCATATTGGCTCAACTAGATGAGAGCCTAGAGCCTGTGACAGCTGTTTTATTGCTTGCTACTTAATGTTGTGGCACTACTTAATACGTTGCTCTTAAAAACCAGTTAAACCTGGAAGAGGCATAAATTCTGCACGGAGCGATCTATACTCATATTGCTCTTCGTTAGAATGCTAAAATCCGCCTCTCCATTGAAGTATTTATTTGTAATGTCTCAAAACTGTTTCCCCCGCGTTGCTCAAATGCAGTGCTAAGAAATTGACAATGAAACCCACATCAGAATAATATTATTAATACAATTTATACCTGAGAAACCAGAAAGGAATGTTGCTATCGACTTCTGTAACTATAGGCCTACACAGGACAGAAGACAAAGTGAATCACTTTTAATTGAAATTGAAATACAGTACTCTATTGCCACTTGTACAACTTGTATACAGTGAGATTACACGAGTGCCCCCACTCAGCTCTCTTAGTCTTAATTCCCCTCGTTTACTGACGCACACCCACCAAACCCGAAAGTCAGCTGCCCTGTTGTTATCTTTTCATTCAGCAGCCTAACAGCCCACGGAAAGAAGCTGTTCTTTACCCTGTTGGTGCGACTAATCATATCTTCTGCCCGAGGGCAGGAGATCATCCCTAAGAATTTTCCTTACTCTCCCGAGGCAACGGTATTCCGCGATGTCATCCAGTGGATTCACGGGACAGCCCATAATATCTTGTGCTGTATTCACCACCCTCTGTAGGCACTTCCTATCCGTTGATGTCAAGCCAGCGTAACACACCGTGATGCAGTATAAAAGGACACTTTCTATTGTGGACCGGTAGAAGGAGGTCATCAAATGTTGATTGACATCTTTCTTTCGCAATACTCTAAGGAAATGGAGTCTCTGTTGGGAAGATTCAGAGGCTTGGGTAGATAAAATCTTTCACTTACACTTGTGAGGTTGTATCAGAGTACACCTGCTGCAATTAACAAAGCCAAGTCAGTCATGCCCAGTGTTCCAGTCAAGAGAAGTAGAATCATAGAATCATAGAGTTGGAAGAGACCACAAGGGCCATCCAGTCCACTCCCCTGCCAAGCAGGAAACACCATCAAAGCATTCTTGACATGTGCCTGTCAAGCCTCTGCTTAAGGACCTCCAAAGAAGAAGACTCCACCCCACTCCTTGGCAGCAAATTCCACTGCCGAACAGCTCTTACTGTCAGGAAGTTCTTCCTAATGTTTAGGTGGAATCTTCTTTCTTGAAGTTTGAATCCATTGCTCCGTGTCCGCTTCTCTGGAGCAGCAGAAAACAATCTTTCTCCCTCCTCCATATGACATCCTTTCATATATTTGAACATGGCTATCATATCACCCCTTAACCTTCTCTTCTCCTGGCTAAACATACCCAGCTCCCTAAGCCGTTCCTCATAAGGCATCGTTTCCAGGCCTTTGACCATTTTGGTTGCCCTCTTCTGGACATGTTCCAGCTTGTCAGTATCCTTCTTGAACTGTGGTGCCCAGAACTGGACAGTACTCCAGGTGAGGTCTGACCAGAGCAGAATACAGAGGTACTATTTCTTCATCCTAATACCACTCTATTCATCCTTGGTCAAGACCACACCTGGAGTGTTGTGTCCAGTTCCGGGTGCCACAGTTTCAGAACAATATTGGCAAGCAGGAACATGTGCGGAGGAGGGCGACCAAGATGATCAGAGGTCTGGAAACCAAGCCTTATGAGGAATGGTTGAAGGAGTGGGTATGTTTAGCCTGGAAAAGAGGAGGCTGAGAGGAAATACGATAGCCATCTTCAAATATCTCAAGGGCTGTCACATAGAAGATGGAGCAAGCCTGCTTTCTCCTGCTCCGGAGGGTAGGACTCAAACCAACAGCTTCAACTTACAAGAAAGGAGATTCCGACTAACCATCAGGAAGAACTTTCTGACAGTAAGAGCTGTTTGGCAGTGAAACTGACTCCCTTAGGGTGGTGGTTGTGGACTCTCCTTCCTTGAGGTTTTTAAGCAGAGCTTGGATAGCCATCTGTCACGGATGCTTTAGTTGGGATTCCTGCATTGTATGGGGTTGCACTAGATGACCTTTGGGGGTCCCTCCCAACTTTACTACCCTTGGGAAGTCTAGCATTAGATACATGGACGCAGGTGGCACTGTGGTCTACCGCTGAGCCTCTTGGGCTCGCCAATCAGAAGGTCGGCAGTTTGAATTCCCACGATGGGATGAGCTCCCGTTGCTCTGTCCCAGCTCCTGCCAACCTAGCAGTTCAAAAGCACGCCAGTGCAAGTACGGTAGATAAATAGGTACCATTGCGGTGGGAAGGCAAACAGCATTTCTGTGCGCTCTGGTTTCTGTCACAATGTTCCGTTGCGCCAAAAGCAGTTTAGTCATGCTGGCCACATGACCCGGAAAGCTGTCTGTAGACAAACACCGGCTCCCTCGGCCTGAAAGTGAGACGAGCGCTGCAACCCCATAGTCGCTTTTGACTGGACTTAACCGTCCAGGGGTCCTTTACCTTACCGTAACCTTTTAGATACATGGGGCATTTAAGCCTTCATGAGGTTTCATTAATCACAGTGACCCTTACTTTAGGTTGGACAAACCCCATTCTGTGCTATAGTGAGCCTCCCAGAACCACTGGAATAGAGATAGTCAGTTTTTGACCTGATTGTTTTGGTGCTGTGGCTACATCCCAGAAACCAGAGGCTGGGGCAGTTCATAGGAACATAGGAAAGGAGGTTTGCTGTATACAAAGTCAGATTTTTCTTCTTTTAAAAAAACCCACAAGGGGTTTAGAAATTTTATAAATAAATAAATTATGAGTTGGAGGGCACCCCAAGTGTCATCTAGTCCAACCCCCTGCAATGCATACAAACCCTCTTCAATCACACCTCCTCTCCGTGGACCTCACCCCTTACTGGCACTGCCTGTGTTCCTATGGAAGACCCAGCATGGTCTACTCTGACTGGCAGCTGCTCTCAGGGTATTCAGAGAGGAGCTTTCCCCAGCCTTGCCTGGAATTGAATCCGGGGCCTTCTGCAGGCAAGGCAGCTGCTCTGCCACTGAGCTACCACCCTTCACCTAAAGTTGATCTATATTGTTTTAAGTGAGAGACTCTCCTTCCTCCTCAGCTTGTTCTCCCACTCAGCATCTCATTTCCTTCTCAGATGCTCCCCAGCGCATCTTAGCATTCCCCTCCTTCTGCTGATGCCTCTCTGGCCCAGGGGGTCTCTTGGCTCAGCGGGAGCATTGCAAGCCTTGGAATTTTAAAGGCAGCCTTAGCAGCCGACTTAATAAGCCTTGCTATTCCGAGCCCTACCCACACCGTGCGTGCAAGAGGCTGAGGCACAGAAAAACGTAATGAAAACATAACGCCTGTGGTGGTTGTGGGAACGCAGGCTTAACTTGATAGCCTCCAGCCCATCTGCATTTCAAAAGCCATTCCGCTCAATAAGGAGGCAGGGCCCACATTTCAGCGGCACACCACGGCTGGAATGATTTCATGCGCAAAGCAAGCCATTATGTTGTTTTCTCTCCTCCCAAATGCTAACCAGCTTCGGTTTACGGGGGTGCTTTTCAGACTTTACTTTCCTGGAGCCGTTTCTCATCTTGCCGTAATATCTGCTACACAACCCCTGTAGAATACCAGTGCGTCGCAAAGGATTCTGGGATCTAGAATCCAGAGCAGGGCCCTTTCATCCTGAGAACTGCATTTCCTCCTGCGGGTGGGGAACCTCAGGCGCAGGAGCCAAGTGCGGCCCTCCAGGACCTTTTAACTGGCCCTCAGAACTCTCTATAAAATAAAAAAAAACCTTTATTGTCACTACACCACCTGTGTGCAGGAGGGGGGTGTGGCTCTCCAGGCCACACCCCTCCCGGGCACCGCAAGTGTTTTTGCCTGGCTGGAATGTGGCCTCAAACTCCCATAATTCCTCTTGTTTGTCTAGATCAGGCATCCCCAAACTGCGGCCCTCCAGATGTTTTGGCCTACAACTCCCATGATCCCTAGCTAACAGGACCAGTGCCTGGTCTAGATGGAGGTTAAGGAAGGCGGTATAGGAACTTTCCTGTCCACAGCACAAAGGGGGGGGGAATCACATTCATTCTTTCACCTGCCACTGGCCTGTGGCCCTCAGAACATTGCCCAGAAGGTTGATAAAAAAAACATTGCCCTTGGGTTGGGAAAAAAAGTTCCTCATCCCTGACCTTGAAACTTCCCAATAGTGCTTAGCGCATGCAACTCCCCACATGCACAGCACTGGGAAATAAGTAATTCAGACCTGGGAATGGCGGGAGAGAGCTGGAACGTCCTCGTGGCTCATGAGGAGACCCTCCCAGAGGATGTCAGTGAGCCGAAATTGTGGTTTAAAAAGCTTCAAAAACCCAACAACTTATAGGCTTGTGGGATCTCTTGCTGTTGCTCCACTTAGCAGCTGTTTGGCAGGAAGATGCCTTGTAGCAAGCTCGGGCACACTGTTCCCTGCCCTTTCTGGTGATCCGGAGGCAAAGGTACTGTATAAAAAGAAGAAAAAAACCAAGTGTGTAGAGGGTGTCCCCCACTTAAGTTCATTTTGCTTACCGTATGTGCACAGGGGCCTGGAACGTAAGTTGCTTGCAATCCAAAATATTTTATTTGCCCTGGAGTTGCCTGTAATCCAAAATATTTTATTTGCCCTGTTGGGACTGTCAGCTCCTAGCAAATTTTTGGCACATCTTCTTCTTCTTTAATAAGAAGAGAGAAACTTAGTACTTACGTAACCTTTCCTCCAAAGTGCTCCAAGTACAGTACCATTATCCCAAAATGTTATAGACTCTGGCTTGGAAAGCACTTCCATTCAGGTACATTCAGGACAGCTTGAATGAAACACCCCTGTTCAGTTTTCAGGGCTAGAGTACGATGGTCATACGATCCCCATGGGAACTAAGAGGAGATTGATTTGGAGATACAGAAGGCTTGACATCCTTATCAAAAGCTGCATAATGCACAGTACGTCCGGGATGGGCAGAGCGCATGGCCGCGATGGCTCGGGAGCCCTTACAATGTTTTTGACTAACGTGTGCATCTTCTTTGCAGGATGGTGCCTCCCCCACCCATTAACAAGCCCCACGTCTGCCTCTCCACCACCCTCATCATGAGCAGCATGGTTCTGATGGACGCCTACCTGGTGGAGCAGAACCAGGGCTCCCGGAAACTGGGCATTTGCATCATGGTCTCCGTCGGGGACATCTGTTTCCTGGTTGTGCTCCGGTATGTGGCCGTCTGGGTCGGGGCCGAGGTGAGGACCGCCAAGCGGGGCTATGCCATGATCCTCTGGTTCCTGTACGTCTTCGTGCTGGAGATCAAGGTCTACTTCATCTACCAGAACTACAAGGCGGACCGCAAAAGCTTGGACCTCATGGCGCGCAAGGCTCTGACCCTCCTGCTCTCCATCTGCATCCCGGCCCTGTACGTGCTGCTGGTGGCCACAGAGCACATGGAATACGTCAGGACGTTCAAGAAGAAGGAGGACCTCCGCAACCGGCTCTTCTGGGTCATTGTGGACATGTTGGACGTGCTCGACATCCAGGCCAACCTTTGGGAGCCCCAGAAGAAAGGGCTGCCCATCTGGGCCGAAGGCCTGATGTTCTTCTACTGCTACATCCTGCTGCTGGTCCTGCCTTGCGTCTCGCTGTGCGAAATCAGCATGCAAGGGATCAGCATCGTGCCTCACCGCATGATGCTCTACCCAATGCTGAGCATGCTCACCATCAACATCGCCACCATCTTCATCAGGGGGAGCAACATGGTGTTTTTCAGGGACATCCGGGTCTCGGGCATCTTCATGGGGAAGAATGTGCTGGCCATCGCCCTCAAGGTCTGCATGTTCGCACAATACAGGAAGCACCTGCGCCACGCGCCGGCGGGATCTGGCGCCGCGGCAGCAGACCCCCAGCACCACGCCGCTGCCCAGGCGCAGCCTGCCATACACCCGCTGAAACCCCAAAACCAGACTCGCTGTCCCGAAGGGCTGGCCCAGGAGAACACATGACATGCTGGGCGTCCTTCCCACACCAGGCGGCAAGGAGCACCTGTCTGTGGTCACTAGGGTCAACTGCAAAGATGAACCACGCCGGCTGGGCCCTGCATAGCCAGTGCTGGTCCCTCCAGAAAGTCTGCAAGAGACCCGTTCCCTCCCTTGCTGGCCGTGTCCTGGAATTGCCCTGGGCCCGAGGTGGGGTCACTTCTAGAGTGGCGCAGAACGGATCCCAACCCTGACTCCAAGGTGCAAGCTAGCAGGCCGCAGAGACTGGAGAGTGGCGGCTTTGGGGATGATAAGATCTGCTTAATGGATAGCGGGCAGCAGCAAGCAATTCGACTCCCTCCTTGGGCTTTTGTGTGCTCATTCATATCCGTCACCCAAGTTGCTTTGGAACGTAAGCCAGTTGGATTGCCTGGGGGCAGACCTCGAGAAAACTGGTAAAACGCCCTTTCTGCATCTGTTTGACATACATTTTTACAAAGCTGGTGACCTTCCTTTCTGGGATGGGCAAAAGGCACTTGGTCCTACTGCCTGCCTGCTCACATGCCTTGGGAGTGCCTGAGGGGAGAGGACATTTTGGGGCAGCCTTTCCCCAAACTGAATCCTTCCGGATGTTTTGGGCCACGACTCCCGTCAGCCTCAGTCACCGCAGCTCACGGGAATTGTAGTCCAAAACATCTGGAGAGGCAAACAGGTTGAGGAAGTCTAGCATAGGGTTTCCATCTACAATTGTCTTCCCCCAGTGGGAACATGCTGGATCATGTCCATTTATTTTCTTTCTTTCCCCACATGAAAATGTTTTCAATAAAACAAAAGGCCAATCCCAGAGGTTTTCTTCTCTCTCTCTCTCTCTCTCTCTCTCTCTCTCTCTCATTCTCTCTCTCTCTCTCTGCAGATGACATTTTCCCCCCAGCAATTTGGAAAATATATGGTGTTCTCCAGGAGGGCGAGAAAGGCAAAAACAAGTTTTGGCTGCAGGAATCAAACTAAGGACTAAGGGGCACAAAATAGCTTCCAAATTTGTCACCCCAAGGATTGTGTTACTGCTCTGTTCTGAATCCCTTTAAAACGAAACTAAACAAAACCCTCACCTAATGCGTGGTTTGAAATTCTTGTTTGAAAATTCTCTGTTCATTCATCCAGGGACTGGGTAGAAAATTTATTCTTATTGAATCAAGGAGCAGGTGCAGGCTTTTCTTTTCAAACAATATTCTAAGCCTGACAATGCTCTTGTAACTTGATAGAGACAGCTGTGGATATGACTGATCTCGTGAGAATGAAAAAAGACAGAATGGACGAGGCGGTTCCTTTTACAGTATTTTCTTTCAGCTGCAGGAGTGTTCAGGGTTTGGGGTGGTTGTGGTTGTTGTTTAAAAAATAATCTATGCATATTTTGATTACATTTCAAGCTTATTTAATTTATTGTTTTTCATCCATCTTCCAGTTCTGTAGCTTGCAGCCAGAAGCTGTACATGTACAAGTTCCAAGGGGTTTACTCGCAAGTAAGCACCTGGTTGGCCATTGTGACAACAGGATTCTGGACTAGATGGGTCTTTAGCCTGAGCCAGCAGACTCTGCTTACGTCATTATGTTGGACTCCAGCTCCCAACACATCTAATGGTTGGGGGTGATAGGAGACACAGGGATTGGACAGCAGAGACTGGACGCACACACACGCTCTCTCTCCCCCCCACCTACCGTTTCCCTGCGGCTGCCAACCGCCGCTCCTGGCTGGACTGAGCGTTGGCGGGGGGGGAGCACGCACATGTGTGCGTCCAGCAAGGACAGGTCCCGGGATGCCTCCTTCCTGTCCGCGGCTTGGGGAAAGGAACGGAGGAGGAGAAAGCAGCGCTTCTCCGAACCCCAGGATGTTCTAGCGCCCGTTATTGAATGGACTGAAATACACTAGTTACTTAATAATATTGACAACTTAGAACCAATAGTCCTGCTGCAGTCCAACCTCTTGACACCATTCCATGCATAGCCGTAAGTCTATACATGGGGTCCAGATGTTTTACTTCTTGTTGGTGCCTGCCTGCCATTCTTAACGTGCTGCCTATTCTTTCAGACTCTCGGTCCATGGTCAACTTTCCATCGCCACCAGCCCTTCTTAGGCAATGCAGTGGGTCACGAGGCTAAGCGGGAGCCCTTTGTTTTGGAGATAAACCTTGAAAGTGTGTGTGTGCCTAAAAGTGTATCCTAAACGCCTCCGAAAACAGCAAGCAATTAAATGAGAACATCAAACGTCTGCAGTGTTTGTGCAGTCAGATGTCATGGCTTCAGAGCCAAATTAATGGTTTGGAGGGTATGACTCATGCCTTGGAATAATTAGCTGTATTCCAGGGCATTGAAATACCTGCTGCTGGACCCTGCCTGATATCTTGTGGGAATTCTGAAAGCCTCTGGAGAGATGGAAGAGCCCAGCCGAAAGAGAGGCAAGCCTTAAAAGGGGTGACGCAACCCTTCTGTGCGGAAAGAAATCCAGAAACCTCCCCTAAACCTGATGCATTTTGCATATAAAAATGCCACTTTTAAAAATCGGGGCAATCTTCCTTCCAGATTTCCTGCACAAGATATTCTCTCCTTGAGAGAAGGCGTGTGCTTTAAAAAAAAATCTGTCTTCTAAATTTGAAATGCATCACATGTAGCAAATGAACACCTGACGATGCCATATATAAAACCCAAGCCGTTTGTCCATCTATCGCAACACACTCTAGTCTAGGGACGGAGGAGAATTTTGCTCAGTCTGCATTTTTTAAAGTTGAAGTGACCTAGTTCACACCTCCCAGACTAATGTGCCGATTTGGATCGTAATTATCTTTCAGATTTTGCACATCTTTGGATTTTTAGGTACAGCTCTCAGCTCAAAAGGGTACCCGAATGCATTGAAAATCACATTTTAAGTCAAAAGATTGCTCTACGTTCAGCCAGCCCCTACCTGCCTAAGTCCTTGCAACCGTTCTAGCAGGTGGCATTAGCGGTCTTTGGTTAAATGTGTGGAGCTTAGCAGGGAGGAGGACAGGGACAAATCTAGAACTGAGCCACATTCACACCATTCACTTAAAGTACAGTACAATGAATCTAAACAGGCATGTCCCCCCCCCCCAAGAATCCTGGGAGCTGTAGTTTGTTAGGGCCGCTGGGAATTGCCAGCAGAAATTGGGAGTTATAGGGACAGAACTACCTAGATTGTATAGAAATTTATTTATGTATGCTACTAGAGCAGCAAGAATGCTATTCGCCCCAAAATGGAAAGAAGCAGAAGTCCCAGCAAAGGGAGACTGGATACAAAAACTTATGGGGTATGCAGAAACGGCAAAACTTACCGGAAGAAGTAAGAAATCAAGATAACAAACTTTTTATAAAAGAATGGAAATGGTTTATTTACAGATAAATTGCAAAAAGATAAAAGCATTGGCAGGATTATTGTAATAACCTGCAGTTTCACAAGAGTATATATTTAAAGTAGATAATTAAACGAGTGAATTAAATGAATTTGGATATGCAGAAGACGTTAAAAAATGAATTTATGGAACCGCAGAAAGAAAGAAGTCAAACTTTGGAATGTTAAAATGATTGTAAAATTAATGAAATGTATAAACTTGAAAAGTATAAATAATTTATTTATTTTTAAGTGAATTGCTAGCAGACCCCTGTTCCCTTCACAGAGCTACAATTTCCAGAGTTCCCTGTGAAGAGGAATTGCCTGTTAAACCACTCTGGAAATTGCTGCTCTGGGAGGGGAATAGGGGTCTCCTAACAACTCTCAGCCACGACTTTAAATGTATGCTGCGAATGTAGATTTAGTTTGGCTGTGCATGTTCTGGCTCCCCCTACTGTTGGCCTCCCTACCTTCTACCCTATCAGGCTTCATGGACACCACTCCATTGCATCTGTTATGTACTGAGCTTTCATGCAGGTATGTGGCAGCAAGCAACACTGTTGTCAGGAGGTTCTGCACCACTGGAGCAATCTGCTCCTGATAGGCAGGGCCTCAGGGAGAGGTCCTTTCCACCTCTGCTACACAACGTCCTTTCTTAACTGAAGACCGGGTCTGCGGCCGTACAAAACACATGCTCTGCCACATAATCTGTTGACCAAAGGTTGGGTTTTCATACATGGTGATTTCCTGGTGGACTTTCTGTAGGTGTCTGGTTGGTCATAGTGAGAACACCATGCTGGGCTTGATGGGACCTTCTACATGCCAACCAGATGAGCGGTAGTCCTTCCCCCAGTTCAGCTCCTTCAGAAGACTAGCATAGTGGTTTGCTGCCAAACTGAACGCAGCTTTTGGCACAAGAGTGTTAATAGCCACTCCTGCACTGTCAGGGATTCTGTTAGTGGGACCCCCACCGCTCCGTCTAATGAGCTTGCCTGCCTGAGCTTGCTGGTCTGGTAAACACAAACTTTAATCAATTCTCATGTAAATGAACTTCACAGTAATATTTACATTTGCAAGCAAACACTTTCCACCGTTCAAATTCATTAAGTGGACGATCCCGGGCTGGCTGGGGACTCTCATCTTTTCCAAACTTGCCACACGTTATCACGAAACACTTTTTTTAAAAAAGAGAGAGAGGACATAACACATTTGTCCCTGCAGCCCAATAGAGCCTACTCTGATCGGCAGCAGCTCTCCAGGGTCTCGCAGCTGGAGAATGCAATAACCTACCAGAAAGAAAAATAAAAAAATTCCTTCAGTAGCACCTTAAAGACCAACTAAGTTTATATTTTGGTATGAGCTTTCGTGTTGGTCTTTAAGGTGCTACTGAAGGAATTTTTTTATTTTGCTTCGACTCAGACCAACACCTACCTGTAACTACCAGAAAGAGAGCAGGAAGGTGGGGGGGGGGGAGAGGTTGGCTGGCTTGGAAAGAAGAAGCTGAGTCATGTATCAGTAGTTCCTTGAACACCTAGATAGACAGGTATGGGGGTCATAGTCAGTGTCAGAGCATCCACCTAGCATGAATAAAGGTCTCAGGTTCAAATCCCAGCATCTCCAAGTAGGGCAGGGGATAGACCTCGGCCTCAAACCCTGGAGACCTGCCAGTCAGAGCAGACAAGACTGAGCTTTATGGACCAATGTTCTGATTCGGTACAAGGCAGCTTCCTATTTGTTGCTTCTGATCACAACTACCGCTGTCAAAATGCTTAAAGATCTACACTTGCTTCCTCTTCTCTCCCGGTCTCCCTGCCTGCTCACTTCCCAGGTTTATCTCCTGCCACACTGTTCATCCTACCCTCATTGGACTTTTCCAGATGATTTGTTAATAGCGCATCAAATTCAAAGCTATTGCCCATAATGGCTTCTCTCTCAAAGAAGCACTTTGTTTTGCGGCATCGTATTTCCTCGGGGGTATAATATATGACCACTGCGGGGAAAATACAGTTCATTATTCCCAACTGGCGGGGTTGTGACAGGGAGTGTTGGCTGGCATGTAATTGTCAAAGAGGAGTGTCGTCATAGCCATAGATTGGTCACTAGTCCTCATGAAACCGCTGATTAATAAGCAGGCTGGGTAACGTGGAATGGAGGAGATGTTGATTTAGTATACTGGAACCAAACCATTTGGGACTTTAAAGAGGCTAACTAGCACCTAGGACTGTGCCTGAAAATGGGCTGGGAGCCAGGATAACACCTGTCATGGGAGAGACACATTTACATACAATCTGGCTCCAGGCATCACCTTAATTGCTGTATGTTCTGAACTGTTCTCAAAGGCAGCCCCATGCAGAGAGCATTGTAGCAATCCAGCCTTGATGGCCAGAGCTGACCACATTAGGAGCAGAGATAGCTCATGTGCCAGTTTTAGCCAGACAAAGGTACTTGACCTGGTTATGATTTGATTCCCCTTAACGCAGGGGTGTCAAACTCAAATTCATCGGGGGCCGCATCAGCAGTTTGGTCACCCTCAAAGGGCCGGTTGTATCTGTAGGACTATGTGTCCACTCTTTATTATCATAAATTATTGTCACTGCATTCAATTATTACTTTTTTGTAATAATGTAAGTAATAACTAGCTCTGAAAGCAGAAACATAGTCAGAATAATGGCAAGTAGATATTCAAATGTAAAATTATTGTACAATTTATTGAAAAATGATTTTTGGTAACTGCACTGGGTGGTGGAGGCTCGCTAGGGTTTCATGCAGGACCTTTGCAGAGCTACTAGTACCTGGAGATGCTGGGGTCCTTCTGCATGCAGGACAGATGTTCTGTCAGTGAGCCACCACCCTTCACCAAAGAGACTGGCTGAGGTTGACTCACTGGAGCTGCTCTCCTGGTTCCAGGGTTTAAGGGCCAGAAGTATAAAGCAGCATCCTATGTTTCTGAGGAGAGGGAGGGGAGAGGAGGGAGGGAGGAAGAAAAGAGGGAGTGGGAGGGAGAGAGGAAGGAAGGAAAGAGGGGAGAGAAAGAAGAGTAGGAAATAAGGAAGGGAATAAAGAAGGAAAGAAAAAGAAAGAGGGAGAGAAGACGGAAAGGGAGAAATAAGGAAGGAAGTAGAGGGAAAGAAAGAATAAGAATGAGGGAGAGGAAGAAAGATGGGAAGGACAGAAGGAAGGAAGGAAGGAAGGAAGGAAGGAAGAAAAGACGGAGCAGGAGGGAGAGAGGAAGGAAAGAGGTGAGAGAAAGAAGAGTAGGAAAGAAGGAATAAAGAAGGAAAGAAAAAGAAAGAGGGAGAGAAGACAGAGATAAAGAAGGAAGGAAGGAGAGGGAAAGAAAGAATAAGAACGAGAGAGAGGAAGAAAGAAAGGGAAGGGGGGGTCGCTGCCTTGATTCAGCGCCAGAAAAGAGTGCGAAGGGACCCAGGGGCAAAAAGCATTTCCCGTGCAGCATGAGGCAGCGGGTGTCCGTTTTAGGAGAAGTGCGTAAAGCCTCAGAGTTGCACGTTCGTGAGGCTGAGCCGCGGCAGGAGGAGGAGGAGGTGAGGCAAGAGGAGGAGGAGGAGGAGGCGGCTTGCCGGGTCGGTGCCCGGCAGCGCTGTGCGGAGAGTCCTGAGCCTCTGGGACGCAGCAGTGCTCTTTAGCACTTTGAATCCTCCTCCACGCGGCGCTGCTGGGTGCTTTGTCTGTGCTTCAGCAGCAGCAGCAGCAACAGCCGTTTCCAGGCGCCGAGCCGTGGCAGGAGGAGGAGGATTCAAAGTGCTACAGAGCACTGCTGCGTAGCAGAGGCTCGGGACTCTCCGTGCGGCGCTGCTCCGGCCGCCTTTCTACCCCCCCGACCCCAGCTGTTTGTCGGCGCTTTGTCGGCGCGGCACTTCAGCAGCAAGGTCCTGCTGGCTGGGGCGCTCGGCGGGCCACATGACAAGGTCTGGCGGGCCGGATTTGGCCCCCGGGCCTTGTGTTTGACACCTGTGCCTTAACGTGACTACTGTCTACTTGATGGCTGGGCCCCGATGAGGGGGTCCATTCCCACATCAAGCTATCGCTTGATGTTGCAGCCATCAAGTGATGAGTGTGCCTTCACAAACAATCCCTTGATGACAGGGCCACGGAATGTGCAAGTTGACTCCACCGGAAAGTGCTGAGGTTGGCAAAATGGAAATCCTGCCTGCTGCAGCTGATTCACACATGCAAATCACCAGCTGATGTTCCATCTCTCAGGGGCTTAACATACCTGTGTGAATTAGCCCAAATAGGCAGGCAGAAGGAGATGCCCGTTCACTGTCTATTGAAGCTTTGATTCAATGTGTATGAGACTCCCATTGTCAAAAGCAGCCTTATTGCCAATATGGGAGCCCAACCTCCAGTAAGGTTGAAGTCCTTGGGTTTAAGCCAGCCTCAGTGCAGCTGAGGACAATGGAACTAAAACAGCTTATATGCAAGCCCTGACGCAGCTCGAGAAAGCTGTGGATCAAGCTGTTCATAAAGTAATCAGAAGGCTCAAGTTAAATTGATAGCCGATACATGCCAGCAGCGAGGGGTTGATTGCTAAAGCCCATTCTGGGAGCTGTGGCTCTGGGTGGAGAACAGGGGTCTCCTAACAACAGGTGAAACTCGGAAAATTAGAATATCGTCGAAAAGTGCATTTCTTTCAGTAATGCAACTTACTATTTTTTATTTTTCTTTTAATTTTTACAAATGCTTTCTTTTGGAAATTCCACAGTAATAAAACAAATAGTTACAATAATACAAAAATAAACACCACTATTACATATCATTAATTACATTCCATTTATAATTGACTCACCTAACGACAAATAATTACGATTACAACAAATAAAGGCTTGACATATCTTGCTTTGCATGCCATGCATCTATCTCATATATTGGTTTCACCTTTTAAGTCGCGTTACTGAAATAAATGCACTTTTCGACGGTATTCTAATTTTCCGAGTTTCACCTGTACTTTCAGTGCCCTTGACAAGGGACCATGCCTAGTAATTTTTGGAAGAGGCCGTGGCCATTTAAAGCGGTATAATACTTCTTTAAACGCAGAGTGCAGGTGGGGGAAGAACAAGATGCTCTACGGCTCCCTCTCCAAGAGTCAGCACCGACCCAAGACATGTTGGCACCTGAGGTGAACTGCAAAATGGCGCTCCCTTCACCAGGGAAGAAGGGGTGAAGGAACAAGGAACGAAGGAGGGAATCAGATCAACCCTACTTGCTGGTTGAAGTGGGAATTCAAGGCAATCGTATTGGAGAGTGGAGGGACTCGCTCTGAATCAAGTGCAGAGCCCAGGAAACTCCAGAGGGCAGCCCCGCCATTTCCTCCCGGGGTGAGAGGAGACCAGCAGAGCCTCCTATTTGCCAAGAGGCTATAGTAGAGGCAGCATGGGGGGGGGCTGCTGAGAAGGCGACAGATCCAGCCTCCAAGTAGCACACTGCAACTGTTGCTACCACTGCAGTAGTAGTAGCATGGGCGTAGGCAGGGGGCGGGGGGGCAGTTGCCCCCCAGAAGCAAAAAATTAATGTATTTTACAGACCATAACCAGCACTTTCCCCCTCCAAAAACTGAAGTGGAAAGGGCTTTGCTTTAGCAAGAGCAGCTCGGTCTCCGCTTGCTGGGGGCGGGGGCGGGAACACAGCTGTAACAAAAAGACATCAAATAAATAAAGCAAAGTGGCTACCGGTAGTTAAGCAGTTAAGACAATGGAGCAGATATCCCCTTTCAGGCAAGATTCAATAGCTCACCACTTCACCCTATTGTTCTTCAGTGGGAGTTGTTAATGAGCATTCAGGGATCGCATTAAGAGTTCTATTGGCGATTTAATGAGGGGGCAGAGGATTCAATTTGACTAAGGTGGCTCTGCAAGCTTATGCGTCAAGCTCTTCCTTCCTTCCTTCCTTCCCTCCCTCTTCCATCCTTAATAAAATATGGGGAGAGAGAGAGAGATAAGCCCCACATAGAAAGCCCATCAACATGGGGGGGATGACTCTTTCAAATACGGTATTTACCAGTAATTGGGGGGGGGGAGGCACCTAGGCCTCTAGGAGTTGGCTGCTATGCCTAGGAGTAGGAGAATTCAAGAAAGCAGAATGATGCATATGCTATGGTAATATAGCAATAGAATCATAGAATTGTAGTCAGAAGGGACCACAAGGGTCATCTAGTCCAACCCCCTGCAATGCAGGAATTTTTCCCCAAGGTGGGGCTTGAACCCACGACATGGTTGAAACATTATGCTGATATGCAGCAACACCTCGGAGCCGTCGTGACTGCGGCCGTGCCTTGCCTCGCCCTCACCCGCCCTGCCACCCCCTCTCGCCTGCCCGACCCTCCCGTCCTCTCCAGCCAAGCAGGGTAGCCACTGAAGCTGCCAGCCCCAGAAGCACAAGGTGGCCGCTGCCGCTGCCGCCACCGCCACCACGATGTTGTCAGGCCCGCTGGCCCTGTAGCCCCGCCCACATTCCCACTTTGTGGCCCCTCCCCTCCCGTGCCTTGGCCCTGCCCCATAACGACCATGGCTTGCCCCCCCCAGTTTTGATCCTGGGTAAGCCCCTGAGTAGTAGTAGCAGCAGCAGCAGCGGGTGAGACATTCCTGGGAGGCTGGATTTGCTGCTCCCATGGATTCTTCTGCCCAAAGCAGTCGCCACACCTTGCCTCACGTGTGGGCCGGCACTGCCATAAGTACAAATGGACCAAACTGGCAGCTGAAAATTACTCCAACACCAGCCACAGGATAGTATCCTCCACCGCACCTGAGAGCAGCAGACTCTCTTCACATCGCAGGCCATATGGCACACTTGGCGCTCTGACATTCCCCACTTCCAGCATCTGTCTAATGGTAGAGCCGGCCTTGAATGTTCTTTACCTCAGATGAGGCGAGGTGTCCCAGGAAGGGTTGCAAGCAAGCTTTAATTGGTAGATTCCTCAAGTTAAGGCCTCAGCTGAATAATTGGCGTGTGGAAAACCTTCCATAAATTTCTGTGCAAGTTAAGGGCTTCACTTGTTTGTTTCCCTCGATTCTGGTGCCTATCAGTGACAGGGAGGGGAAATACTAAAGGCGGCTGTTTCTCCTCACAGCAAGCGGTAGCTTTTGTTAATTAAATTGTACGTTGCCTGGCGCCTCATTCAGTACTGCAAAAAAAAAAAAGGCAGTATTTGGCAATGTGCACATTTTATTAAAATTTAATGGACAAATTAATCAAGCGATCAGTTCAAAGACAGATGATTAAAAATCCGTTAAATCGGCTGACAGCCCTGTTCACCCGTCCTTTCCTAGGAGAGCTTTGGTCCCATCCATACGCGGAACAGAAACCAGTCATAATATTGGATTAGCTGTCATCGCTTCCCTCAAGGAACCTCCTGGGAGCTGTAGTTTTCTGAGAGTGCTGAGAATTTTCTGTCGGTGTTTCTCAGTCAACACACAGAACGGATTTGCCGGATGTCGGTGGTGGTGGTGGGGAACAGGGCAAATCATACTTCCGTTCCTGTTATGGATGGATGCAAGCAGTCTTATCTTATACTGACACCTGCTAATAATCTATTGAAGAACAGAATAAGAAGAGATCTTCTGGATCAGACCAAAGGCCCATCTGGCCCAGCACCTTCTTTCTACAATGCCCAATGGAAAACCCACAAGTGGGGGGCTGAGTGCAAGAGCGCTTGCTCCACTTGTGATTCCCAACAACTGATATTTGGAAGTATTGCTGCTTCTGACTGTTGAGGCAGGGCACAGCCATCATAACTACCATAGCAGCCCTACCTTCCATGCCATCCAAGGTGGTGACCAACTCTATATCCTGCAGGAGTGGACGTCATTGTTTAACTATGTGCTGTGTGAAGAGGTACTTTCTCTGGTCTGCCCCGAACTTTCCAGTGCCAGTGGCGGGAGCTAGGAGCAGGTTAGCCATAACTCAGGCAGTGCCAGTGAAGTTAACTCTTTATTCAAAGAAACAAATCAGCTCAGCCCTAATGAGCACGGCAACTTCCCGGCCCGTCTTGCCCCAATGAGGCAGTAGTGAGGACAGAAGGTCCCTGCCTTCCCATAGCTCTCTACCCTGTTTCTCCTAAAATAAGACATACCCAGAAAATAAGACATAGTGATAGGCGCAGTTCTGGAGGGTCCCAAGGAAGAGGCGAGGCTGGACATGTAATAAAAAATAAGACATTCCTTGAAAATAAGCCACTGTGGGGGTTTTTAAGGAAAAATAAATATGACGGTGTCTTATTTTCGGAGAAACACGGTAAGTCTCCTTCCTAAGCAATCTGAGGCTCCTTTGTCTTGCTTGTATTTGCTCCGTCCTCTTCCTACCTCTTTGGGTTCTGGGAGACCAGCGAGGAGGGGTGCTGGTTGCCACGGGAGGAGGAGACCCTCTGGCTTCCTCGTCGGCCTGACTCCTTTCCGGCGTCTGCACTGACGCGATTTTCAGCGTCTGAGCATGTGCAGACACGAGTCCCCACGCCGTGCTGCACCAGTTTAGTGCAGCACGCGGGGACTCGCCGAGCGGGCAGCTCAGTTTGGGGGCGGCCCAGGGGCCGGTTAAACGACCCCTGTGGGCCGCTTGAGGCCCACGGGCCTTAGGTTGCCTACCCCTGGTCTAGGGTTTCCATTTCTAAGTGAGGGACATAGGCATCTTTTCTCGTGTAAATGTAAACACACGACTCTGATTTGCACAGCTCACTGGCAGAGCATCTGCTCTGCATGCAGAAGGTCCTGGGTTCTTCGATCCCTAGCAGCATCTCCAGGTCATGCTGGGAACGTCCCCTGTTGGAAAACCTGACGACCCGCTGCCAGTCAGTGTAGAGAATACTAAGCTAGATGGACCAGCTCAGGATAAGGCAGGTTCCTATGGGCATGCAGCACTGTAGGATGCTCATCCTGTCATTTCACACTGCAGCTGTTTGCAATCTCTCGTAGGCATTTGTAGGCTTTTCTAAAGCACAACTTTAACCAAAAGAACAAACTCACACCCACCTGGCTTTTAAATCTGTGGATTTAAATCTGATGGCAGAGCAAATGAACAGAGAGCATTCAGCAAAGTGGTGGCGAGCACAGATAGCGAGACTCGGTTTGGGCGCTGGGCTGCTTATAAGTATGTGTGTGTGTGTGTGTGTGTGTGTGTGTGTGTGTGTCTATTTTTGTCTGCAAAACATTGGGAGGTGGAGAAGCTCTGCTCTCCATCTACTCAGTATATTTTTCTGGATTAGGTTTTCTCTCCTCTCTCTCTACGTCTGCTGCCTCCCAGCCGCCTTTTTGCCCCTGGAACAGCACCAGCTCTTTTGAAACCCCTCTGCGGCCACCGCCATAACTGGCTCTTTTCCAGGGAACAGGGCAAGAAGCTGCCTGCGTACACGAGTCGGCCGACAAGGGAAAGGATTTATGGAGTGCTCTCCCTCCTGCATGGCCTGGGTTAATGCATGGTGCTAAATTACTGCAGACGCTCAGTGCTCCCGGTTCCCTTTAATGACTGCCTGCGCACAGGCGTGGCAGCGATTGCGCCAAATAGCAGAAGCCCTTCCATCCATGGACGGTTCCCAGGCTCTGCAGAGCCCTGGCCTGGTCACTAGGCAGCTGCCTAACCCACTTCCCTTTCCCCTGAAAACAGGCCTTCAATCGGCATGCAGCACACACAGGGGAGGTGCGAATTTAACCATGCAAGGGCCAGCTCAGAAGTCTTGCCATTTTAATTCTGGAGCTAAGGAAGGCTGGGTCTGGTTAATACCTATATCCTAGGTTATAGGGGAAGGGTTGGATGCAATGCAAATATAACAAGGTCCTGAAGGCAGCTGGCTTTGGATAGCATGGCTGTCAGAGGAGCAGGTCAGCAGTAAGACACCCAGTGTCAGAGAAGTTAACTCTTTAAGAAACCAAATCAGTGCAGGTCTAGTGATCACAGCAAATCTTCCTAGTAGGTCTTCCCCTACAAGAACTGAAGGTACCCTGCCTTCCCAATGCTCTTTAAGACTCTTCCCTCCCAAGTCCTTCCCCAGCAACTTGAGACTCCTCCTCTTGTCTCTCTTTCCTCTGCCCTCTTTGTTCCTCTCTGTGTTCTGGAAGACCAAGCTTGAGAGCTGATCAGGGCCAGTGCTAGGTTTTTTTGCGCCCTAGGCGAGATCACCTTCTGGTGCCCCCCCCCATTTCCCAGAGTTGTTGACCTTTTTTTAGAAAAAATAAATAAAAATAGAAAATAGAAAAATTAAAAATAGAATTAAAAACAGCTGAGAGGCGCGGCGAGGTGGCCCCAGGCTCGCGCTCCCTGCGCGCCTCCAGAGCTTCACGCAGGGAGCACGAGCCTGGGGCCACCTCCACTGCACCTGTCAGCTGTTGAGCAGCTTCAGGCCGTTCTCCGGAGGCATGCGCGCCTCGGGATAGCAGCCTGAAGCCCCTCAACAGCTGACAGGCGCAGTGGAGGCGGCCCCAGTCAGCACCGGGGGACGGCGAGCGGTGGGCAGGCTGGCCAGCGCCCCCTCCATTTTGGCGCCCTAGGCAGCTGCCTAGTTCGCCTTAATGGACGCTGGAGCTGATCTTGTTTGATGGAAGCACTGTGCCACATTGAGCCCTCTGCTTGTCTGAATGTTGCACCTTCGGCCTGCTTATTGGTCTTAAAATGCATCCATGTTGATTCTTGCGATCTGAAGGCAACCTTAACACCCGTTGAATGTGGCCCTTTTGGGCTGAGGGGTGGGGAGCCAGTGGCCCTCACGACCAAGGGGCAAGGGCAATGGGAGCTGTAGTTTAACATCACCTGGACGGCCAATGCCTTCCCAGACCTGCTTTTTAGCAGCTCAAGAGAAAGAATCAAAATTCCGTAGCAGCAGCCCAACCATTGCTGGAGAGAAGGCAAGAAGGGGCGAAGATGCTGGCGAAGTTGGGCATTCCTGCAAGTGTCAAAGTGCATTCCTCTTCAGACATTACAGCCCAGGTGCATGAAAAGCTGAAATGCATGTCCAGGCAGAGGCAGACAATTGTTCTTTCAGAGGTCCAAAGGCCGTTTGAAAGAGGCTTAATCCAGCAGATTCTTATTTTCTCATGAGCCAACAGCTCCCAAATAAGCAAGTCCTCAGCCTCTGCCAATGAGAAGACTGAAAGGATGGAGACACCGCAGAGACTGGCGAGAGATGACTTCCTGAGACACAGAGCTGCTTCTTATGTCTGTGTCTAGACAGATAGGCCCGAGATACAACTGTGCCTTAGGGCAAACACAAAGCACTTGTCTCCTGCCTGGGAAACCCTTTTGGGGCAGTGTGTGGTTGGCAGCCACAAATGTTCTAATCCTCGAGCGCCGCCTTAGCTGAGCGGCTTGCACTTAAAACATTGCACACAATGACCCCGGGGTGGGTTGGCTGCAGTTTGATGAACTTTGCTGTAGTATACACTGACCTGCCTTGATAGCAGGTGACCTTTGGGGCATTGCAGAAGCACTCATTGCAAGCTTCTAGGATTAGCAGTGGTTGCTTCATAGAATCATAGAATCGTAGAGTTGGAAGAGACCACAAGGGCCATCCAGTCCAACCCCCTGCCGAGCAGGAAACACCATCAAAGCATTCTTGACAGATGGCTGTCAAGCCTCTGCTTAAAGACCTCCAAAGAAGGAGACTCCACCACACTCCTTGGTAGCAAATTCCACTGCCGAACTGCTCTTACTGTCAGGAAGTTCTTCCTAATGTTTAGGTGGAATCTTCTTTCTTGTAGTTTGAATCCATTGCTCCGTGTCCGCTTCTCTGGAGCAGCAGAAAACAACCTTTCTCCCTCCTCTAATGCTTCAAACATTCTTCTCTTTAATAAAAAGATCAGAGAGAGAGAGAGAAGGAGGGAGGGAGGGAGGGGAAGAAGAAGAAGAAGAAGAAGAAGAAGAAGAAGAAGAAGAAGAAGAAGAAGAAGAAGAAGAAGAAGAAGAAGAAGAAGAAGAAGAAGAAGAAGAAGAAGAAGAAGAAACACCCACTCATTGCAAGCAAGGGCCATTGTCTGCAGATGCGGCTGGAGGCATCATGCATGGCTTGGCTGTCTTGTCTCCCACCCCCAAGAGCTAATCAACACCACTTCTGGAGCTAAGGAAGCAAATTAAGCCTGCTAAATCAGAACTGCTAATTTGCAAGGTTTCTTGCCGGAGGAGCATCTCGGGGCTGCAAAGGAAGGGTCAAGAGTAGGCAAGAAAGAGTGTTACGTGTTCCGTCAGAGCGCCCACAAATTCTCACGCTGATTCTGTAGGAGCCGGTTCGCACGAAGGCAATTCCAGGAATGAAATACCATACCATACATGGGGAGGGGGGCACCAGGCCCCCACAAATCCCAACCCCACCTGAACGTTGGGCATCACAAATCCTTGGGGCGAAGATGCTAACAGACTGAGCTGAGACCCGGCGAGTGCCCAGTTCAGAGCTCACCTTTGGGAGGAAGTCTTAGTGCCCTTCCAGACTGGGGTGTGTGTTTTTTTTTCTTATGCCAGTGTATTTTGCAACATGGCATTGATGCAGCGGCAGTGCATCAGTGGCGGTTTTACAACGGGCTGCCGCCCGCGCATCGCTCTGGCTTATTAGGCGTTAAGGCAAGATTGCCATCTGATGAGGCATCCTTGCTCTGTAGTGCAACAAAGCAGGCCAAAAGCCCCCCACCGGGTCATTTGCTGTATGAAACGTTTCAGAATTTCAACAGGCAGCTGTGGGATATGAGCTGATCAGAACGAAGCAATAGGACCGCCTTAACACAGTTGCAGGCACGAACAGCGTTGAAAACGGAATCGGGACTGTTCTTTCATATGTGGTGGACTTGTAAAAGGGTAAAAGAGTATTGGGAAACAATTCATAATGAATTGAAAAACATGTTTAAAAATACTTCCCCCCCAAAAAACCCAGTCCTTTTTGTTGGGGATGATTCAGATGGAAATTCCCAGGTGTCAGAAAAGGTTATTTACCGTATGTATGCCACTACTGCGGCCCGTGTTTTGTTAGCCCCAAAATGGAAAACAAGCAAGGTCCCAACTAAAGAAGAATGGCAACTTAAACTGATGGAATATGCGCAGCCTGAGGACCTAACGTAGAATAAGAGAACAAGAAGAACATACGTTTAAAGAAGACTAGAAAATGTTTCTTGAATATATTGGGGGGGGGGGTTGTGTACACTTGAAAGTAAACAAGTTTTGATGGATGTAATAATGGAATACTGAATGGTTTAGTTTGTGTAAAATATGCAGGGATTTATGATATGCAAAATGAACCATGGAAAGAGAAGGAGGGAAGTCATTGACATTTTAAGGTTGTTTAAATGAATATTTTAAAGTGTAAAGCAGAAAATCTAATAAAAATTACACACACACACACACACACACAAATAAAAAATGAAAACGGAATCAGGACCCCTTGATGTGTTTAAAGCACACAGTCTGCCCCAAAGAATCCTGGAAACCAGGATTCACCCATCACAGCGCTACAATTCCCAGCACCCTGGAGGGAGCCTGCAGGATCGGGCAGCAACCTGAAGTTACCAAAATGCAGTTCCCAGGATTCTTTCGGAGTAAATTGTGCTTTGAACGTAATCTGTGCAAGCAGCCCAAGACCTTGGAATTCAGATCACAGAGACCTGGCTTCAATGGCTCCCTGCCTATAATCTGTAGGCTGTTGGATTATGTTATGTACTGAGCTGAATCCTAGAACAATAGGATTCAGAATCAGCGGGAGCTACCCAATCCAACTCCAGGTGGAAGTGAATCCGCAACCTGATTGGCCTGCGGGAGCAGCCAATCAGGCGGCTGGCAGAAGTGAATCTGCTACCTGATTGGCCTGTAGGAGCAGCCAATCAGGCTGCAGGCAGAAGTCAATCCACAATATAATTGGCCCACAGGTGTAGCCCTGAAGTAGCCAATCACGCAAGGCCCATTGTGTAAATAATGTATATAAGCAGATGGTTTTGGGAAAAGAGCCATTCGTCTTCTCTTCTTCTCCCTGATGAATATGAGCTGAATAAAGAGCATGAAATTCACTCTCGACTCCGAGTATATTTCACTGGCGACGAGGATGGGATCCTGCTGAGCTGACCGCCACCACGCACTGCACCGCAGCACCGCCACCTGCTGCACCGCTGCATCGCACCGTGCATCCAGGCTTCAGCTCCAGGACCCAAGGAACCCAGAATGGCAACCGACAGCAGCTTCTTGCCATTCAAACCAGCATCAGGAGACTGGGAAGGGTACGCCGCCCGTTTCAACTTCCTCCTGCAAGCGAAAGAAGTCACCAACGATGCCATGAAGAGGGCGACATTCTTCAGCGTCTGTGGAGAGGAGACGTTTGAAATCGCCCGGGCTCTCCTTGCACCTAGAGATGTCGCTACCGTCTCTTACAAAACAATAATGGAACGGCTGAAGGAGCACTTTTCACCACAGCCCTCGGTGGTAGCTTGCCGAAATGCCTTCTACGCAAAGCGGCAAGCCCCGGGGGAAACCATAACTGGGTTTGTGACCTCCCTCCGCCAAGCCGCCCGGTTATGCAACTTCTCAGAGTTGGAGAACATGCTTCGTGACCGCCTCGTCGGTGGCCTGAGGGACGAGATGTTGCAACGACGCCTCTACGCCAAAAAAGACCTCACGTTCCAGATTGCTCTGGAGGAAGCCCTGGCAACCGAAGCCGCCGAGAGGTCAACGCAAGAGGCACGACCGGCCCCGCCATCCCAACCGAGGGTCTACCACGAAGACCTCACCGACGAATCCGAATCTGACAGGGAGGAAGTACACCGAGTACAGCGGCGCACTCAAGCAGCACACACACCACAGCAGCCTCGACGAGAAGGAGGGAACTGTGCAAGCTGCGGGGAGAACCACGAGAGGAGGACCTGTCGTTTCCGCAACGCAGAGTGCAGGCAGTGCAGAAAATTGGGACACATCGCCCGGGTGTGTCGGGCTCGACTCACCCGTCGACAAGCATCAGATGACCGACCCAGGAGCCCCAGGTCACACGGCACCATGCACCAAGGCAACTCGACGGAGATCACGGACTACCAGGTATTCCAGTTGCCCCATCCCAGCACAGAGAAAATTTATATAGAGGTACAGATAGAGGGAGCCCCATGCCGCATGGAGCTGGACACGGGTTCAACTCGGGTTGTGTACACTTGAAGTGTACACGGGTTGTGTACACTTGAAAGTAAACAAGTTTTGATGGATGTAATAATGGAATACTGAATGGTTTAGTTTGTGTAAAATATGCAGGGATTTATGATATGCAAAATGAACCATGGAAAGAGAAGGAGGGAAGTCATTGACATTTTAAGGTTGTTTAAATGAATATTTTAAAGTGTAAAGCAGAAAATCTAATAAAAATTACACACACACACACACACACACACACACAAATAAAAAATGAAAACGGAATCAGGACCCCTTGATGTGTTTAAAGCACACAGTCTGCCCCAAAGAATCCTGGAAACCAGGATTCACCCATCACAGCGCTACAATTCCCAGCACCCTGGAGGGAGCCTGCAGGATCGGGCAGCAACCTGAAGTTACCAAAATGCAGTTCCCAGGATTCTTTCGGAGTAAATTGTGCTTTGAACGTAATCTGTGCAAGCAGCCCAAGACCTTGGAATTCAGATCACAGAGACCTGGCTTCAATGGCTCCCTGCCTATAATCTGTAGGCTGTTGGATTATGTTATGTACTGAGCTGAATCCTAGAACAATAGGATTCAGAATCAGCGGGAGCTACCCAATCCAACTCCAGGTGGAAGTGAATCCGCAACCTGATTGGCCTGCGGGAGCAGCCAATCAGGCGGCTGGCAGAAGTGAATCTGCTACCTGATTGGCCTGTAGGAGCAGCCAATCAGGCTGCAGGCAGAAGTCAATCCACAATATAATTGGCCCACAGGTGTAGCCCTGAAGTAGCCAATCACGCAAGGCCCATTGTGTAAATAATGTATATAAGCAGATGGTTTTGGGAAAAGAGCCATTCGTCTTCTCTTCTTCTCCCTGATGAATATGAGCTGAATAAAGAGCATGAAATTCACTCTCGACTCCGAGTATATTTCAGATTAGTTGCCCTGTATGCCAGCAGTAGAAGCAGGGAAAGTCCAGCGGGGCTGGCATGGGGGTCAATATGGTAGCAGGACACAGCCCTAGGGAGCTCAGTGGCATCTGTCTCACAAAGGATACTGCTCTAGCTATGGCAGTGCAAACTTCTGTTTTGTTCCGGGAAAGCGAAGTGGTCCCCTAGGACTTCTGCAGTAATGCCATGCTAGAAGCCCTGCCGGGTCTGCTGTAGGCTGTGCGGTGGCTCATCCAAGATGAGAGAGCAGCAACACACAATTGCCTTGAACACAACCTTGATTAAATAGGAATGAGAATTCAAGTAGATCCACTTCTGCTGAAGTACGCAGATAGGCGAAAGCCTCAAGGACTCTTTTGTTCCCTTGGAAAAAAACAAATAAATCTGTATGTATATCCACGCATCTACCTACTGCTCATTCAGTATGAATATTTGGACTTTCCCCCTCTTTGCAGAAAATCCAGGCTCATAGAACGGCACCCTCTGGGACCTGGCTGGTGTTATCTTGTATGGCTTCCCAAGCAAACATGCCTGCAGAACAGTATTCCCTTTGAAGATGAACTGCCTCGAATAGGATGCTCTGTAAGGCCGACTGCAGTTGAAAGCTCATGCTGAAGCCCAAGGGCTTATCCCACATGACCAAAAACTTGCCTCGAGTACATGACATGCTACAGCTGGCTGTGCAATGAAGCGGTTGGTTGACTGCTCTGTGGCCCAGCCAGACTGATTGCAGGTGATGAAAATTAGCCCGCTCATGTGGACAAGATCAGACAAGCGCTTTGCCATGTGGCGGTATAGTTTCCGACTGTGCTAATTGAGCTGTGAAATGTCCCTTCGAACCGACACGGTTACATGCTCCTCCTATTGTATTGGCTGTCCCCAACCCTGATGTGAAATGACTCCTTCGGGTGCTGTGAGTGCCTTCCAGGGTGTTGTTTAGTCTTTTAGTCGTGTCCGACTCTTCGTGACCCCATGGACCATAACATGCCAGGCACTCCTGTCTTCCACTGCCTCCCGCAGTTTGGTCAAACTCATGTTTGTAGCTTCGAGAACACTGTCCAACCATCTCGTCCTCTGTCGTCCCCTTCTCCTTGTGCCCTCAATCTTTCCCAGCATCAGGGTCTTTTCCAGGGACAAAGACAACAGGTCTTCCAGGGTAGCTGCTTGCTTTTCCTCCGTGACCATGGCCTGCTTTCCATGCGCTGTGGGCCGCAGCTAAAGCATGCGCACATGCTAGCATCCTATGCACTTCCCCAGCATGTTTAATATGCTCTTATCCCGCACATCAGCTCATACGCAGGCAGCGCCAACAAATGCCAGCCTATAAGGCAGTGACGGGCAACCTTTTGAGCTTGGTGTGCCAAAATTCGCCAAAAAACCGAGCATAACTCGGGTGGTGTGTCACTTCGAGAAAAATACCATTATTTCACGATATTTAGAGTTTAAATAACAAAAATGTATAATTGTTTCCCCTTTAAAAAAAAGGCCGGCCATCAGGTTCGTGGGGTGGGGGTGGGATCCGGCAGCTCCCCGGTTGCTGCACTGGTGACCCCCAGTGTCTGGGCAGTGGCGGTGGTGGTTTCGGTGGCTCAGGAGCCCGTCCGGCAGCTCCTGCAGCGCTGGTCACTTTCAGGAGCTCCGTGGCTCCGTATCGACCGCCATCTTGCCTCGCTGGAAGTCCACAAGGCCCCCGGAGATGTGTCGCCTGCGGCATTCCACCGCCGGCCGGAAGTATGGTCTCAGCATGCAGCTGCATGTCACCAAAAATGGCTATACGTGTCAGTGCTGACACGCGTGTCATAGGTTCGCCATCACTGCTATAAGGCTTTTCTGCCAGCATGCAACAAGGGTAGGGTGTATGGCAAGCCCATGGAAATCGTGCTCATGGGGAAACACTGTTACTACTGCGTGAGAACAACTAGGCTCAAAATTCCAGCCTCTCCCATCCCCATCTCACAGCTTTGAAAAGTGCCCATAACTTGGTGGAGCATCTGTCTGGCATGCAGAAGACCTCAATTCAATCCCCACCCTCATCCAGCAATGGGTTGGTTGGACACAAAGGAATGTTGAGAGTCACAAGGTGCGGGAACCCCAAAGGAAGGCTGCTCAGAGCCTTGGGATTGGCGGTGGGACGATGACGAGTGATCGGAGGAAGAAAATTGGGAGGTGGTGGTGTTGGAAGTTGTCGCTCGTGCCTTGTGGATTTCCAAGGGGGTATTTACTGAGATCTTTCATGGGCATCGGAGGTGGTATTGCCCATTGCTGCCACTTTGGCAATTCCCACCCTAGAGACTATGGTTCGAGAAAGGCGGCTAAGCAGCCGCAGAGCTCTTCTGCAAGCACCAAGGACTCAGAAAATGCCCTGTAATCTCTTTTGAGCAACTGTCCCTTAACCTCTGGCCTTAAGCCAAGTCTTCTGGATTTAGTGTTCTCTATAGAGACTAGAAAATATTTTCTATCACTCAACACATCCATAATTCAGATCACTGGCACCGTCGCTATGCCAGCCATTAACTCAACGTCTCCAGCAAGATTATTGTTCTTCTTTTTTTACAAACCCTGAAGGGGGGGAAAGGGCCAAAGTTTGGAAATACAGCTTGCAATGCTCTTCCTGTGTGATTTCCAGGTGAATCATAGAATCATAGAGTTGGAAGAGACCACAAGGGCCATCCAGTCCAACCCCCTGCCAAGCAGGAAACACCATCAAAGCATTCTTGACATATGCCTGTCAAGCCTCTGCTTAAAGACCTCCAAAGAAGGAGACTCCACCACACTCCTTGGTAGCAAATCCCACTGTTGAACAGCTCTTACTGTCAGGAAGTTCTTCCTAATGTTTAGGTGGAATCTTCTTTCTTGAAGTTTGAATCCATTGCTCCATGTCCGCTTCTCTGGAGCAGCAGAAAACAATCTTTCTCCCTCCTCCATATGACATCCTTTCATATATTTGAACATGGCTATCATATCACCCCTTAACCTTCTCTTCTCCAGGCTAAACATACCCAGCTCCCTAAGCCGTTCCTCATAAGGCATCGTTTCCAGGCCTTTGACCATTTTGGTTGCCCTCTTCTGGACACGTTCCAGCTTGTCAGTATCCTTCTTGAACTGTGGTGCCCAGAACTGGACACAGTACTCCAAGTGAGGTCTGACCAGAGCAGAATACAGTGGTACTATTACTTCCCTAGATCTAGATGCTATACTCCTATTGATGCAGCCCAGGTGAAGAAACTATGCTCATTTGCTCATCAATTTGCTTAAATTTACTTTTCAGATTGTCTGTTCGTTAGCATTCGAAGACAAGGTGCAAAGGACTGTCTGCACCTTCATTCATTTCTGCGTTTGCAAATTTACAATTTTGAACACAGGATAATAGTCGGTCCATCTAGCTCAGTGTTGCCTGCACTGACTGGCTGCAGCTCTCCGGGCTTTCAGGCAGGGCATATTCCAAGCTCTGCCCGGAAATGCCGGGGATTGTCTGCAGATGCTCTGTCACTGAGCTACAGAACATCCCCACTTGCCTAGTGTTTAAGGCCAAGCCGGGAAGAAAGTCCCTCCATCTCTAAAATCAGGCTGGCTGAAAACCAAACATTCCTGGCTGCAGCCCAAGCTCAAAAGGCAGGCAGAAAAGTGTAACTCATTTCTCCATCTTTCGCCAGAAGACAGATGCAAAACAACCTGTCCTTATTGCTTGTGCACTAGGACTGTTTTGAGTACTGAACCCAGAGTTCCTGTGCCTCTTTTTCCCAACATTAATTTCCCCTTCTTTGCTGGTTCATCATATCTGTACACAGGGCTGCAGCATCTGAGCACAACTTCTGTGTGAGAATGAGCCCCCACTCCAATGCCACAGAGGCAACTTCTACATCACCTTTCAAAATGTTTTTTCCAAGGGAATCTGGTTGTGCAGATTCGACTGTGTGTTGTGACACGACAAGATCAGCTAGCAACACCCCTGCTTATTTTATTGATCACGTTCAGTCTTTTCAGGTGGATTCTAGCATTTTGATTTAGACCAGGCATCCCCAAACTTCGGCCCTCCAGATGTTTGGACTACAATTCCCATCTTCCCCTACCACTGGTCCTGTTAGCTAGGGATCATGGGAGTTGTAGGCCAAAACATCTGGAGGGCCGCAGTTTGGGGATGCCTGGTTTAGACTGTATTTGTAGCTGTTTAGTAGCTCAGTTTCCATGTATTGTTGGACCATGGTTTAAAATTAACTATGGTTTTATGTGAAGTGGATTCCAGCAGTGTGGCTCTCTTCCATATTAGAGACTAGAACAGTAAAGAATGCGTGTGTTTCAAGTTTCTAGCCCTTTGGACAGGGCTATATGCAGCCACAGTATCTTAAAGGCTAGTAGGTTTGTTATTGGCTTGCTGTTTATGGTTTGCTTGGGAGAATAAACCATGGGTTCACACTTAACATGTAGCCAACCTCTGACTTGTCCCCCCCCCCCCCCACTATCAGGTTGAAGTGCAGCAGAAGCAAAGTGGGGAATTTTGAGGCACATGCTGCTTGTTCATATAAACCATAGTTAACTTTAACTATGTATAGCAGGCATCCCCAAACTTCGGCCCTCCAGATGTTTTGGACTACAATTCCCATCTTCCCCTACCACTAGTCCTGTTAGCTAGGGGATCATGGGAGTTGTAGGCCAAAGCATCTGGAGGGCCGCAGTTTGGGGATGCCTGATGTATAGGGTTGCCTGAAACCCTGCTGGTTTCTCTTTAAGGTTTCCAGACTCAAAAGAGAGCAGGGCAATTAAAGGCACAGAAGTCCTGTCCTCTATTGAGTCTGGCAACCCTAACTATGTATGATGAGGCAACTCATAACACACACAACCAACAAATAAAAATCAGGAATATGTCCCCGGTTTCCCTTTCCTGCTGATATCCCAGGACTTCCTAGCCTCCCATAACTCCTGGACCATAACCTCTTTAGTTACGGGTTTCCATGGAGATGCAAGCTGGCCTGCGAGAGTGCCGGGTCTTTTTTATACAGCCATCTGTTCCGAGATGATGGAGATCTTTGCCTTCTCCTAACTGAATCTGACCTGCATCGGAATCAGCACTGTAGTAGCACGGGTGACACGGGGTCTTGGAGTAATCCCCCTCCATTAGCTGCCAACGCACAGGGAGGGCGTTCATCATCGCTCACAACGAGAGCAGGGAAGGAGGAGAGCCAGAAACGGCAGCAGCAGGTGCAAAGGGCCCAGCCACACGAGACTCATTCATCTTGCCAATTAGCTGCCCCCCCCCCCGACACAAACACACACTAACACACTCTCGCACGCACACAAATTCCCGGTTCCTGAGCAGAATGCAAAGCACCACCCTCGCCTTCCCAGGGCAGCTACTCATTAAACACTGACAAAGCAACAGGAAAGCTGATTAGCTAATGAAGCACCCCATCCCTGCTAATCACAGCCCTGTCAATCAACACTCCCAGGGACCAGCCTAGCCCTGCAATTGCTGCCAAGGCTGCTTTCTTTTCCAAGGGTGGGGAGAGAAAGAAGCAGCAAACTGCTCCCTTCAGTTTACAGTGGGGAAGGCGAAACCTCCCCCCCCCACTCCACCCCCTGTGCACCGTGTGTGTACACAATGACTGTGTTTGGTTAATAATTAGTTAATGAAATTACTGTTTATTAATCACCCCAGCTGGTGCATTTGCAAATGAAGGAGGACAAATCTTTTGGGAAGGGAAAAGCAAAAGGAGCTTCCCTGCAGGAGATGCAAACAGCCTGGGCCTGAGAAAGTTTTCGGGCGTGGAGGAACCGCAGAGAAAGCCCTGTAGCCCAGACGCAGGCTGCTGCCTGTTCTGTTCTGCCTTTTGGGAAACGACCCTCAAACTTTCTCAGACTCCTGTCTCCTTGGTTCCGTAAGCTCTCTCTCACACACACCCAGTGCGCCTCACCCTATAGAAAGCAATATTCAGAACAGCGGTTTGCATGACCCACTAAGGAAGATAACAGCACAGTAAAAGCAGTAACGATGAATGGCACATAGATTTGAAATCCAATTTAAACGACTCAGTTTAATTAATTCAGTGAAAAGGATGAACTTGATCCACTGATTGCAGCTTTCAAAACACTGATAATCATTTACACTTCCAGCACCCTCCTGCAGCTTCCATGCCTTTTAACGCCCTCCTAAGTATTATCCCACACAGGGAACGGTGGGTACAGCCTGCTTTGGAACCTGCTGCTCGAGGGCAAAGCCAGCAGAAGGTGGCTTCAGTGGTGTCTGGTGTGCATTGGGGCCTGGTGGCATGGAGGCCAACAGTAGGGGGAGCCAGAGCCAAAGGCAGGCAGAACCGACGAATTCTAGTTTTGTCCCCATTCTCTTCCCTGCTGAGTTCTAGGAGGGCAACAGTTGGTAGGCAGTGCCACCCCTGAACTGGGCAGAAGTCAGAAAGCAGGCAGGTGAGGGCAGGCTGAGGACCCAATGAGTTGGGTGGTCACAGAACTGAGGGCCGACGTAATTCTAGGCTACAAATAAACATGCGTCCAGCGTTTACAATGCACTACGTAGGGTGTGTTGAATTTTCCAACTTTCAAATTCCAGAAATGTGGGGTGCTAAAAAATTGTAACATGACTCGGGATTTCACAATGCATTTTGGTTAAATTGATGTACCGTAATTCAGTTGTGATTGTTAAGTAAAATGTGTGTAAAACTGCGAAATCATTACAAACAATTGCCAACACTGTTGCTATCAGTGCTTTTTAAGAGTACACAGTACTGACACTTTTTTCTCTAGAAGAAAAGCACTGATGATGATGTTGATTAATATAGCATTACCTGACATTTCCAGAGGGTAAAATTAAAATTCTTTGTTTTCCCAAAAGCAGCTTATGTGCTTCTTTCTTGAACGTAGACCTACCAAGCTTAATGTTGCCCAACACCCCCCCCCCCAAATAGCAGATTTAAAATTCTCACACCCCAAAAAATGCTTTCAAGTCCGGTCACTGAAGAGATTTGCAAAAGTCAAGTTTCATCCTCTAAAATGGCACACTCTAAAAGGCCTCTCTTCCTTATGGCCAGACAGATGTTGCCACTGGATGTGGCTCTTTTGCGACATAAATAAATCAAGACCTGTGGCAAGACCTCGAAATGGGTTGACGCAACCAAGCAGTGATGAAAGCCGACCGTGGCTTGGCGGGATTTCAAACGGAATCTGTCATGAGCAGAAAACCGGGCCTCCATGGCCCCACGTAGGAACGCACAGGCTCGGCGCAGCAACGGAACTGTGTTGGAACAGTTATTCCTTGGTAAGCAATGAGCCACCTCAACGCTTTGGCTATGCACTCTGTCATCTCTCTGCAGGGCCTGTGGAAAGAACAGGTGGAAGAAAGCTACCTCTTCAGGGATTTCTTGCATCCCCAACTCTTGCCAGCTGGGTTCTTAACAAACTGGTGGAGCAGAGCCAAAGCAGTGTTTTGCAATTGTGTTCTCTCTCTCTCTCTCTCTCTCTCTCTCTCTCTCTCTCTCTCTCTCTCTCTCTCTCTCTCTCTCTCTCTCTCTCTCGGGGCATTATCATGAATCTTACAAGGGCAGCTTTTTTTCATTGTGTCTCAAGCCACGGTTATGAAAGAGCTTCCATTTAAATTAAGAACTACATGCAGGGCCTTCGTTTGCATCGTGAGAGAGCTAGAAATAACTTTAATGCTTAATAACTAAGCGGGAAGCAAGTCTGAAGAGTGCTCAGTTTACTTTTGAAATCAAAAGTTGAGATTTCATAGGCTACCTCCATCTCTTTCGGAAACATTGCAAAATCCCAGAATTTCTGGCATCTGGTCCTGGATTATGTGAATGGAATTACAGGGTATGAGTGACGAAAGAAAGAAACAGGCTTCCAAATTAGCTGTAAGGGCATGCTGACCATTTCTTTGGTATCGGCAAAAATGCCAATTTTCAAATACTGGAGGAAAAGAACTCCCATTTCTTTGCCTGAGTTGGGATAGAGTAGTACTGAATAGGTTTCCGTTAATTAATTACTCTGAATAGGACTAACACTGGGTGCAACCCACAGTTTATTACCGGTAAGTAACCATACACAGGTGGCGCTGTGGGTTAAACCACAGAGTCTAGGGCTTGCTGATCAGAAGGTCGGCGGTTCGAATCCCTGCGACGGGGTGAGCTCCCATTGCTTGGTCCCAGCTCCTGCCCACCTAGCAGTTCAAAAGCACATCAAAGTGCAAGTGGATAAATAGGGACCACTCCGGCGGGAAGGTAAACAGCGTTTCCATGCGCTGCTCTGGTTCGCCAGAAGCAGCTTTGTCATGCTGGCCACATGACCTGGAAGCTGTCTGCGGACAAACGCTGGCTCCCTCGGCCTATAGAGCGAGATTAGCGCCGCAACCCCAGAATCGGACACGACTGGACCTGATGGTCAGGGGGCCCTTTACCTTTTAACCATACACATACCACCATCTGTTTATATCAGTTATTTTCAATATAGTCTACTTTGTTTTTACTTTACATTTAGAGCTCCACGGTGTTTCGGCTTGCCCATGGCTGCTGGTGGTTAAAGTGAAGTAGACAATAGATAGTACTGAGCTACGTTGTGGCAGCAGTACTAAAGGGAAAATAAAAATAAATAATAGATCATAGCAAAACTATGGAAGAAACTGAAAATACCCCTCTTACCTTACCTTAAAAATAGTGTATTTGATGTGGTTTTTAATGCTTAATTCACCCACTGTGATAATAAGACTACTTGCTGCAAGTTTTGGGGAAATGTCTGTTGAATCTGTTTGTAGGATCATTCTTTATGTTTTCCTTTTTTTAAAATCAACTTTTAAGCACACAACTTATAAATTATATGCATTGCCCATAACTTTGCATAAGTACTCATAGAAATTGGGGGATGTCTCCCATCTCATCATAGACTTAACCCCCTTTCCACAGCGGCATAATACTTTGGAATTTCAATGGACTTTGTAATTCAATTTTTATACCGATAAAAAGCCCACCCTTTCTCCCGATATTCCCAAATCCATTTTTGGTCTAGTTGTTAAACTCCATTTATGTAACACTTCCACATGCTTACCTCTATCCCTGCAGAATAGTTGTTAACTGAATCATATTCGGCTGTTTCCATAATTTCCCGATGATACATAATCTATTGAAAACCGCACCTGGGTTGGATTTGAAATTGGTTTTTTACATGCACATGAAGTTGTATTGTTTTTACATATGGAATACAGCTAGATTTGCCGGGGTTTTTATTGTGAAAATCGCTTTGAGGTGTTTTGTAGGAAGCGAGCCATAAAATTCAACTAAGTAAGCCAGCCCTACTATTCTACAATTCTATGGGTAAGTGTAGGGAGACAGCTAAGCTCCCCCTGAGGTTGCAGAGTTTCAGGAAAGCACACTGTGACTTCCGTCATCGCCCAGGACCAAAGGCCATTCAGTCTCTGTCCTGTCTGGCTCCTAGGAGCAACACACTGTGGGAAGGGGAAGTCCAACATGGCCCCATTTGTCATGGACTGGTTGGATGCCGAGGAGTGGTGGAAGTTTGGAACCCCCAAGGGAAGACGGTTCAGAGCCCGGGGAATGGTTGTGGGACAGCAATGAGTGGTCAGAGGGAGAAGGGAGCACAATGAGAGGAGGTGTTGGAAGCTGAGATTATAATGCGTTATACGTAGGGCTGCCTCTGAAGACGGTTCGGAAACTTCAGCTAGTGCAAATTCAGCCACCAGGTTGCTCACCGGAGCAAGACGGTCTGAGCATATTACACCGATCCTGGTCCGGCTGCATTGGCTACCAATTGGTTTCTGGGCCCAATTCAAAGTGCTGGTTTTGACTTATCAAGCCTTAAGCAGCTCATGACCACAATACCTCAAGGACCGCCTTTTTCCATATGAACCTACCCAGACCCTGACATCATCTTCTGAGGCCCTTCTTCGTGTGCCTCCTCCTTCAGAGATCTGGAGGGTGGCAACACATGAACAGGCCTTCTCAGCAGTGGCTCCCCATCTGTGGAATGCTCTCCCCAAGGAAGTTTGCCTGGCGCCTTCATTATACACCTTTAGGCGTCAGGCAAAAAACATTCCTTTTTAACCAGGTCTTTGGTTGATCTGATTTACATCCTATGCCCTTTTAAGATTTTTTTTTGTGTGTGGCGGGGGGCTATTGGGTTGTTGTTTTTATCTTTATTATGTATTTTGTGGTTTTATATCTTGATTTTATTATGTGAACCGCCCTGAGACCTCTGGGTATAGGGTGGTATATAAATTCGATAAATAAATAAAAATAAAAAATGGCATGGTTTAGAGAGCAGCAAGAGCTGTGTCTGAAATATATTTTTGAGTAGGATATATATGAATGACAGGCAAGAAATGGTAAAACGCAAAAAAGATAAATGAAGGAAAATAAAACCAAGAGAGAAGGAGGAGGAAGTCAAGTTCGAAAGAACAAGTAAAGATGGAAAACGTATATAGGAGAAATACAAGAGCAATATGTAGGAAAAAAGAGACACATTGTTCTGTTTGTTAAAATAACTTTATTTTTGTAGATGTTTTTTGGAACATAATTTTGTATATGATGTAAGCTTTTAGTTTTGTAATAATTTACCTGTATGACAAATGGAAACAATAAAAAATGAAGTTGCAAGAGCTGTGGCAGAGAGAGGTCCAGAATCAGAGGGGAGCCAAGAGGCAGAGATCAGGGAGGGCTGCTGTTGAAGCCAGGGCGTCTCCCCCTCCTGCTGCAACCAGCTCCCCTCCCTTCCTGGTCTCTCAGAACTCAAAAAGGTATGAACAGGGAGGAGCAAAGACAGACAAGGCACAGAAGTCTCAGGTTGCAAGGGAAGGACCTGAGGGAAGAGGAGAGGACGGTGGGGACCTTCAGTCCTCACAACTGTCTCATTGGGGCAAGACCAACTGGGAAGAGTTTCTGCACTCACTAGACCTGAGCCGTTTTGTTTCTTTGAATAGTTAACTTCGCTGATGCCTTGTGAGTTTATTGCTGACTGTTCCTGACACCATCCATGGGCCAGAGGAGGCGTTGCTGAAAGGAGCTTGCTTCTCCTCTCTTGGAGGAACACTCAAGCCTGGTTTGCGTCTGTGCAAGTGGAGAAAAGACAGGACCAGTAACTGTGAGACAAGGTTTCTGAAAGAGCTGGAGGGTCCTGAAGATCTAAAGCCAACTTGCAGGGTGCCTTTTTTGTGAAGAAATGAGCAAACCTCGCTTCTCCTCTGGGACTGTTGCCTGTGGGAGATCCCGCTGAAGCCAAGAGTTCAACTCCAATATATTGAGTTGGCATGAAGTACAAGAGGCATTGCCAGGCTTGGAAATGAATGCAAGACTATTATGGGGACTGTCAGAGCTCGGCCAGAACAGAGTCAAGCTTGAGTCCCTGCATCTAATTCACTATTACTGCCCTCTTCCATGCAAAACACAGCAGGTAGCAATGTAGTGCATCTCCCTCTTCCCACCCGCCCCATTTCCCCCCAGGCAGAGGGATGGTTACTTCTCATTGCTTTTTACGATTCCCAATAGCTATTTTAATCTTTTATGATTTCCACTAATTTGAGAAAGTAGCTTTCTTCCCTGTATTTGGGTCATTCATTTCCACGAGTACGTACCAAGGCAACTCGTATAACTTCAGTACACTCTGCCCACTATATAAAATTCCTCATTAACTTTGTAAATATATTCAGAAGGGGAATTTTACGGCGGGGGGTTGGAAATGGAAATGAACTGACCTTTCATCTCTGCTTTCCTTATAAGGGCTTTTGTGTCCCGTAAGTCCATAGGAATGAGGGGTCTTCAACCTGTACTAATTCACAGGGTACCAGGGTGTATGGCCACTGAGACCATATAACACCCCGAAAGACCTACATTGGCTCCCAGTACGTTTCCAAGCACAATTCAAAGTGTTGGTGCTGACCTTTAAAGCGCTAAACAGCCTTGGCCCAGTATACCTGAAGGAGCGTCTCCACCCGCATCGTTCAGCCATGAGGTCCAGCGCCGAGGGCCTTCTGACGGTTCCCTCACTGCGAGATGGGAGGTTACAGGGAACCAGGCAGAGGGCCTTCTCAGTAGTGGCGCCTGCCCTGTGGGACGCCCTCCCATCAGATGTCAAGGAAATAAACAACTATCTGACGTTTAGAAGATATCTGAAGGCAACCCTGTTTAGGGAAGTTTTTAATGTTTGATGTTCTATTGTGTTTTTTTATATTCTGTTGGGAGCCGCCCATAGTGGCAGGGGAAACCCAGCCAGATGGGCAGGGTAATAAATAAATAAATAACTAAATAACTAAATAACTAAATAATAATAATTATTATTATTATAATAAACAACTATGGAACTCACTCCTGCAGGAGGCAGTAACGGCCACCAAAGTTGGGTGACTTTAAAAAAGGATTAGACAAATTCATGGAAGACAAGGCTGTTGAGGGTGACTAGCCACAATAAAATATAGAAATCTCCACTGCCAATTACTGGGAAGTAAAGATGGACAGAATGCTGCTGTGCTCATGCAGACCTCTGAAAGAACTAAACCAGGGCATCCCCAATCTTCGGCCCTCCAGAGGTTTTGGACTACAATTCCCATCATTCCTGACCATTGGTCCTGTTAGCTTGGGGTCATGGGAGTTGTAGGCCAAAACATCTGGTGGGCCGCAGGTTGGGAATGCCTGAACTAGACGGTTTAGCAGGCTCCCCTTAGATTTTTTCAGTCTATAGGAATGAGGTCTCTTCGACCTGTGCTAATTTGCAGGGAACCAAGTCAGCAGGATGCTAGCCTAGCGCACTGTAAACTTTACTACTGCAAGAGAACCAGGCGAAGCAAGCGAGATCCACGCTTAACATGCCTCAGGTGTTGCAGCTCAAGGAATGTAATTCACACCGGGAAGAGGGAAGCTAATGCGAGGAAAAGGTCAGGCGCTTGATCAAGGCACCAAAACACTCCTGCAATATAGCGAAGCTTTTATTTTGCTGGAGAGGATTAATCAATCTCTTACGAGAGCAGATGTCTTGCCTCACCCTTCGGAAGGGCATTCCAATCCCGTCTCAACTGGGTTCCACCTGAGACCCACGTGGTCCTGCTCCCCACAGGCGAGACAGAAGATGAACCATCCTCTCAGCTTCCTCCAGAATCCCAAATGCCCATTTGCTTCCCAAGCGCAAGAGACCATGTAGTCTCTTTTCCCTGGCACTTCTTTCCAGGGCTTTGAGCCATGAGCCCATTTCTCTCTCTGTGTGTGCATCCTCTGGGTTGTTTTCATGTTTTCTGGGAATCTAGGACCCCTTCCCTCTTCAAGCTGCAGCCCTGCTCTGTTCGCTTACAGCAGGCATCCCCAAACTTCAGCCCTGCAGATGTTTTGGACTACAGTTCCCATCATCCCTGACCACTGGTCCTCTTAGCTAGGGATCATGGGAGTTGTAGGCCAAAACATCTGGAGGGCCGCAGTTTGGGGGTGCCTGGTTTACAGTGTGGACGGCGCAGGTTGACAGCACCTTCAGCCAACACAACACTGTTTACGTCAATCCATCCGTGCACATAAAGCGAGGAATATAAACCTTAAGATAAACTGCACCGCATTTTTTCCTCTTCCCATCACCACTGCAAGCTATCAGAATCAATAACGCCATGAAGAGGAGTTGCTGCACTTTGCCAGTGTATTTGCCTATTAAAAGACTCGGCGGTAATTGGTATTGCATTGCTAATTGATTCCATAAACAAGCTTCACAAACGCAACTGTGCTTCTCGGCAACTTGTCCATTGCCCTAAAAACCTAGCTAAAAAGCAGCAGAGTTGGTGCAACGCACGTGGTTTTACGAGCATGTAGAATGATGGCATAAACTTAATGCTAAGTTCTTTTCTTTGCTGTGACTGTATTGTACAATAAAATTTTATTTTAAAAAGCCTTATTATTATTATTTGTTAAATTTCTGCACCACTTTTCATCCGAGGATCACAGGGTGGTTTACAATTACAAACACAAAAATGCATAACATAGTAATAAGACAAACACACACACACACAGAGAGAGAGTGAGTTTAAAAGGTCGTGGATTGTTTAATTAGCCAAAGGCCTGCCCGGCACCAGGTAAGCCTCCCTGGGGAAAGCATTCCACAAATGGGCAGCCACTGCAGAAAAGACCAATTCTTGTGTTGCCGCCTTCTGGACCTCTCATGGAGGAGGCACACAAAAAAGGGCCTCAGATGATATTCGCAGGGTCTGGGTCGGTTCATATGGGGAGAGGCAGTTAGGCCAGGACTGGTGTTACATAAACGATCAAACCGTCTTGCCCCAGTGAGCAACCTGGCTGCTGAATTCTGGACCAGCTGAAGTTCTGGAACCATCTTCAGAGGCAGCCCCATGCATAACACATTGCAGTAATCTAAGCTTCAGTGAGTCCCTTGGCTGATTGACGAGGCCAGAGATTAATTCCTTTCTGCTCTGCAGTGCCAGGGAAACTGGCAACCGGAACACAGTTTTCTTTCCAGCAGGGGAACAGGAGAATCAAATTCACTGAAGCTGCTCCTTCTCGGACCAATGGATAGAGCCAGGCTTGTTTTCTCCTTCCCATGTTGTTCTTCCTTGAAGCCTCTCAATTTCTTGGTTCCCGGGTTGGTGGCAGAGGCCAGTGTCTTCGCCTTCAGCTCCTCCAGGGCAAGAGATTTTACAGGTCTCTTTGGATTCTGTGACCGCACTGGGAAAGTTTACCATTGGATACCAGCTATGGAATTCAACTTCCTGCTGGAAAATCAATAAATCCCAGCTTTCCTTTAAAAAAAACCACAACTCCCCAATTTCCAAGTCATAAAGGATGGAGCGATGAGTATTGGTGCAAAGACTGATAAATTCACAGAAGACACGTTCAGAGACAATATGCCACTGGACAACAATTGCTGGAGAGCAAGAGCAGGATGAGACCTTCTCATCTCATGCCAGCAGGGTTGCTGCTGTCGGGTGCTAATCCAGATGGCTGTAAGATGGATTTCTAGTAGGAAGGTTTTGAGATGCTAGCATACCTCTTTGCTCCTTGCACCTCTGGATGAGATTAAAATAAGTTTTTTGTTTTTTTTAAGTAGTCCAATTTCAAATAAAGGCAGCATCAGACAGCAACTGCAAAATGCACAGAGTCACAGATGCAAAGTGCTAAATTTGAGAAGCGTGCTCCTTATGTCATAGCACAGCCCCTGCAAAATTCTCCTGTCCATCCATAAAAAGTGACTTTTTTGCTGCACTTACAAGGATACAGAGCAGTTGTAGTTGGCTCAGAAGCAGAGAGAGAGAGAGAGAGAGAGAGAGAGAGAGAGAGAGAGAGAGAGAGAGAGAGAGAAGGGCAAGAACTAAAGGTCTGACAAGATTTGGAACGCAAGATAAAAACCGGAAAGTGATCTGCTTATCTGGAACGAAGCCACGATGGCAATTATTACTAGCTGAAAGTATCAGGCCATACTGAGAGAAACAGAGAAAAGAGGCGGGTGTGGGGGCAAGAGCAAATTAGGCGGAAATGGTGAGAAAATGTCTTTGCCCTAGCAAAATAAGAAGTCCTGCAAATAAAATCTCACTTGATGCTCAAAGAGGAAGAAGTTTGATTTGATAAAATTAGTAACTTTACTTCAAAAATTTGTCCAGTGAAATGTTGCTATAAAACACATTACCAGTTAGTAATCCAAGCAGGTCTGTCAAAATGACATACACACTCAGCCACCAGTAATGAGACGGATATTAATTTCTTTGTACAGAATCTTTAGAAACTGCCCAAAAGTTCAGTTCAATGTTAGAAGTATATACATTCACAGCAAAAAAAACCAACAAAAACCCAATTCTGGTTGTTTTGGTAGAATTTGAGAGTATACAGTTAAATGACTTAAACGCAGATCGTACACAAACTGCTGATTTTGTTGGTGCCCAGACATCTTAACACACTTGGTATTCTGATTCCAATGATTTAAATTTTATCTGAGTAAGTTGATGAAAGAGGTTTCTAATAATATGGAGAGATGGCCATTACTTACAATTCAGCATTTGGGATAAGGTTAACAAATAAAAATGAATATATTGCCACCGGTAATATATGTATGTTGTGGTATTTCAATATATATTCCCCAAGAATATCTTTGAAAATTTATTGGGCTAACTGGGAACTTTATTTGGGACAATTCTCCACCACACTTTTTTTACTTAAAGAGACTTCAACTGCCAATATTTGAAGGTGGTTTTAATTTTCCTGATATGAAAAATCTTATGGAAGATTCTGGCCTGCGAAATACCAGCGCGTGAAGCTAAGGCGACCGGCTTTCTGGGAAACTCTCTTAAGCTTCCACAGCAATCTGCAAAGAAAACAGCTGGGAATACAACCAAGCAGCACTAATAAGTAGCAAGAGAAGCAGGTGGATGGAAACTGGGGAGCCTCCAAGTCTACACAGGCTGCGTAGTGGAAGAAACAAGGAGTGGGGAATCCAAGGGAGTTGTTTCCTGGGAAATGTGTGTGTGTGTGTGTGTGTGGGTGCTCCTTGACTCTGTGCCAAGCTTGAGGCTTTCTCCTGGAAGGAGGAAGAGAAATTTTGGCAAATTATGCAATCCATTTCCCATTGAAGAAGGCGAACGCTTCTCAGGCTGGGAATGTCACCAATTAATTTTGCTCAAACTCTTGCTTGTTCAGAGAACCGGAATGCCCCTGGCATTTGGGGCAGAGAAAACTTAGGATTGTTGACCTTGCTGGCCGGAGTCGATAGTTGATTTGCACAGCAGGCGATTTGCACCTGTAAAATGGCGTGTCGCAAATATAGCCAGATATTTACACATCCTTCCTAAAAGGCAGCCTCCTTTTGTCCTTGGCGGCATTCCTTTTCCTCTTCTTGCTCAGGAAGCCCTCCAGCTTCCCACTCCTCTTCAGCTCTTTGTACTTCTCAGCCAATTCCAATTTCCGCTTATCAGCTGCAAAGCACAAAAGGGAAAGTGGCCTTAATTCAAGCCAGCCATGTTCATAATGTCACTAGCAATTCCCATCCCTAACTCAAGCTCCCTCTTCCACTCCCAGTTCTCTCCCATCTTTCAATAGAGTCCCGTGATCAAAGAAAAAAGAATCCACACTGATGACTGCACACCCCCCTCAGTAAAAGTCACCATCCAATCCCTTTGCTTTGCATTATTCCCCGGTGCAACACGTAACCAGATCCAATGAACACAGCAGGTGAGAACACCATTCAAAGTGGCAGCGCTGACCATTTCCAATATGGAAACCAAGCAGAGGAGAGGAACATGACAGACTTTCTTTATAGAAGGTAAACAGGGTCAGGGCAAGACTATCAGGTACTCCAGGTCACACAGAGTTTGGGTCAAACCAGGACAAACCCAGAAGCGCCGCTACGACTCTGATCAGTTTGTTTAACTGACTCCCATCAAGCCCTGTCTTAAAAGGATTTCTTCCTTCTGTTCAAGAGTCACACCACTGCAGACACCGCTGTGAACCAATTTATAGACATCAGCACAGTGGCGTAGCGTGGGTTGCCAGAGCCCAGGGCCGTGTGGAGCGGATGGGAGGGAGGCTGGGAAACAGACAGTGTATGCATGCTCATTCAACTGCCTAGCAGTGCCCCTGGCACCCAGGAGATCACAGCCACAGAGTTAAGAAAAGAAGAGTTGTTCCAAGGCATGGAGAGGTCACTTCCTGGTTCGCAGGGAGAAACCGTTTTCAACAGAGCCTAGCGACAGAAGCAAACAGCTGTATTGAGGTAGCGCTGGGTGTTCACATTTTGCACCTGAGCCAATCGCCCCTGGTCCCCCGCCAGCTACGCCACTGCATCAGCAACAGGTCCCCTATTTGACAACATATATTAATGCTTGACGGAAAGTCAAGGCTCGAACCATGCAGCTTCTGTCGACAGGCCAACACTTACATTTCTTTAGATAGAAGGGCTTCTTTCCTTGCTGAGCCAGCTCCCTCTGCTGCCTCTTCAAGGCCTGCTCCTTTTCTCTCTCCTTCTGTTGCTTCCTCTGTATCGCCTCCTGCTGAGTCTAAGAAGCAAAGGCGGGCAAGTTGGCTGGCCAGTGTCAATGTTTCTCCTCTCCCCAATCTCATTGGCCTCACTGGAGCTTTCCGCTGAATTGGCGGCTCCAGGCTTTGGCCTGCCTGCCGCATCTCCAAAGGAAACCCGAGCTGTTCCTAGTGCCCCGCGGCCCCAACTCACCATTTGCTTGAGGAGCTGCTGCAACTTGGTTTGCTGCTCCACATTCCGGCTTTTCTTCAGGTGCTTCTGAACTACCTGCAGGGGGAAGAGAGGGGAATGCGCTGGAAGGGAAGTCGCCTTTCAACCCAGGACTCTGAGGTAAAAAGGGAAGTCAACACCGGCTTTCTCTCGCTTCTAGGCAGGTTGCACTCAACGTGAGTGGCGGCAGCCATTACCTCTTTCTCCTTCTTCCTGAGGTCGTTCAAGAAACCATACGTCTTTTCAAAGATTTCTGGCTTATACTCCCCAGAGAGGTCATCAAAGCGAGGATCTCGAGGTACCTGGGGAGGAGGAAAGAGGAGCAAGCACTAAAATTTGAACACTGCCAAGAAGTGGTGTCTTTCTTCTCGGCCACCCATCTTGTCTTTCAGGAGCAAGCTGAATCTGTATCACTCCTGTCACACTTGGTGGTACAGTGCTGCCTCGCTTAACGAATGCCCTGCTTAACGAAATTTCCGCTTAACGAAAGGATTTTTCGAGCGGAGGTTGCCTCGCTAGACGAATTTGTTTTATGAAAAATTCGTCTAGCGAATTGCGGTTTCCCATAGGAATGCATTGAAATTCAATTAATGCGTTCCTATGGGCAAAAAAAAATTTCAATGCATTCCTATGGGATTCGCTAGACGAATTTTTCGTTATAAGAAAAGACCCGTGGAACGAATTAAATTCGTCTAGTGAGGCACCACTGTACTTGGCTCATGCAGTCTCCTCAGTTGCCATGCAAACTCCATTATATTCACCCCCTCCCAAGTAATTTTCATTCACCCCCTCCAAGTACTTTTCAGTTGTGTTACTCAAATATTTTCCTATTCTTTTCTCTTCTACCCATGTGCTTATTTTTGTCCACGGACACAAGGCTGTTTTCTTCCTTTTTTTATTCATTTGCAAATTTAACAAAAGAAAATGAAAGAATAAAAAAATCAGAAAAGGGGGTTGGGGATGAAAGACAGTCATACCTCAGGTTAAGTACGCTTCAGGTTGAGTACTTTCAATTTAAGTACTCCGCGGACCTGTCTGGAACGGATTAATCCACTTTCCATTACTTTCAATGGGAAAGTTTGCTTCAGGTTAAGTACGCTTCAGGTTAATTACGGACTTCCAGAACCAATTAAGTACAGTGGTACCTCGGTTTATGAACACAATTGGTTCCAGAAGTCTGTTCATAAACTGAAGCGTTCATAAACTGAAGCGAACTTTCCCATTGAAAGTAATGGAAAGTGGATTAATCCGTTCCAGACGGGTCCGCGGAGTACTCAACCTGAAGCGTACTTAACCCGAAGCTTGGGTGTAATTGGTTCCGGAAGTCTGTTCATAAACTAAAGCGAACTTTCCCATTGAAAGTAATGGAAAGTGAATTCATCCATTCCAGATGGGTCCGCGGCATTCGTAAACCAAAAATTCATAAACTGAGGTGTTCATAAACCGAGGTTCCACTGTACTTAACCTGAGGTACCACTGTAAAATTAAAGAGGGAAAAAAGCAACTCACCTTCTTTTTAACAGGCACAACTCGTCTTAGATAGGGGACTGGCTTCTTGGCTGAAATTTCCAGAGGTCTTGGGGGGGGGGAGAGAGAGAGAGAGAGAGAGTACATACTTAAGAAAGAGAAGCCTGGGGGTATTTCCTTTCCTTGGGTGGGTTGATTCTCAGAACCATCTCCCAAAATGCAAAACTCAAGAGAATGATTGCTTGTTTTTCCTCCACACTGATGACCACTAGAAACTTTTGGAAACTAAGAGACTGCTATGTGCAAGGAATTGAAAGCCACTTGGAAAGCAAAGTGTGTTACGTAATATGACAAGAGAAGAGATTAAAGGGAAAAGTACATTAATGCAGGACTGGATTCGATCTTCTGAATTTTGGAACAAGATGTATTACTACTAGAAGAGTTTATAATAGATATTAAGGCTAACTACATGATGCATGTGTTTCCTTATATTTATTGCTATGTATATATTAAGGGCTGTCAACTGATTATAAAAGTTTAGTTGATAAACAGTCTGGCCTTTAACCAATTATTGATTAATCATTACACTTAAAATACTAGAGCATCAGTATAGATGCCTTTTTGAGATATTGAAGGAAATGCAAGATATCATCTGTTTACTGAATTGTAAGTTACCACTCACTGTTAGAAAGAAAGGGCTATTTAACATTGCCTTTCCTACATTCCACGGAGGGAAATGAAACTTCAAAGAACAAGAGTGTCCTGAATTTCCATCCCCAATAATTTAACAGCCTCCTTTATTTAACTCAAGTGAGTATTCCTAAACACAACAGCGTAATCCTATATCCTACCGCGTACAATGGACCTTATTTCCAAGTCTACATGCTAAGGATTGCAGTGCAGAGCCTTAGTTAACTACTCTATCAACGAAAGCATCACGTCCTGTTTACAGAAAATTGTGACATGCATATTACTGGTGAGCAGTGTTAGAAACTTATTAGGCACCCACAGACGCGGGTGGCGCTGTGGTCTAAACCACAGAGCCTAGGGCTTGCCGATCAGAAGGTTGGTGGTTCAAATCCCTGCGATGGGGGTGAGCTCCCGTTGCTCAGTCCCTGCTCCTGCCAACCTAGCAGTTCGAAAGCACCTCAAAGTGCAAGTAGATAAATCGGTACCGCTCCGGCGGGAAGGTAAACGGCGTTTCCGTGCGCTGCTCTGGTTCGCCAGAAGCGGCTTTGTCATGCTGGGCACATGATCCGGAAGCTGTATGCTGGCTCCCTCAGCCAGTAAAGCGAGATGAGCGCCGCAACCCCAGAGTCGTCCGTGACTGGACCTAATGGTCAGGGGTCCCTTTACCTTTACCTAGGCACCAAATAGCACCTTCAAAGTACTTTACAGACATCACAACAGAATGTCTATTTGACTAGATGACCCTCGGGGTCCCTTCCAACACGACAATTCCATGATTCTATGATCTCAACTACGTTGCTTGACCATAGCTTGCTCTTACAACAATTCACTTGAAAGGAGAAACAAACATAGGGGAAATGGAAATGGAATGAACCAGGGTTTGAAATTAGCAGGGCGCCAGGCGTATTTTGCGCCTAAAGATTCTCCATTTGCGAGCACTTCAAAAAGTCTGCGTGCCATTTTTTCCCCACCTGGCTGACACTCAAGGATTACTAAAATGTACGTGATTTGAAGCCTTGAAGTATATGTTAAGGAAAGAGTACAGTGGTGCCTCAGGTTAAGAACTTAATTCGTTCTGGAGGTCCGTTCTTAACCTGAAACCATTCTTAACCTGAGGTACCACTTTAGCTAATGAAGCCTCCCACTGCCGCCGCTGCGCAATGTCTGTTCTCATCCTGAAGCAAAGTTCTAAACCCGAGGTACTATTTCTAGGTTAGTGGAGTCTGTAACCCGAAGCGTCTGTAACCTGAGGTACTGACCCGTAACCTGTAAACCGAGGTCATTGCCGACCTCCCCCCCTCCAGTAGCGACTACACATTCTGTTTTGGCACCTACAACCAAGGTCCCAGAAGTCATTTGGCACCTAGCTTTCCTATCCTAGTTTCTAACACTGGAATTAACTATGGGCTAAGGCAGAGGTTTTTTAACTGTGGTCTGTGATTTCCATTTGGGTGGCCTGTGGAGAGGCTGTAGCACAGTTAAATATCTCTGTACTCAGTCCTGAACTTCCTTTCCTTGATGTGAGGATGAAGGACTAAGATGCCCAGCGAGGAGTCCATGATTCGCGCAGCAGCACAAGACGTGTGGCTTTTGCTGTGCACGAGTCAGCTGACTCGACAGAGCTGTCAGTCGCCAACCTGACACTCAGTCCACGTAGTCGCAACTGGACCCTCACCGGCAGCAAAACGGTGCCCGGGGAATTTTGAACACTGTCGGTGAGGTGCCTGTAGTTGACGTTTCAAAATAAATACTACACACAGAATTTCACAGGGGAAAACAGGCCTGGAGGAAAGCTTACCCCTAAGAGGCCAATTCCCCTCTCAAGCTTGAAGGAAGCCTCTTCAAGTACACATCCACTGAGCCAAAACCAAAGTGTGCTATCATCTTAGGGAGAATGTAATGAAAATGCTTTATAGATGGTACCACACTCCAGCAAAAACTTGCTAAAATGTATAAAGGTCGACCACCAACTTGCTGGAGGTGCAAAAAAGAGACAGGGACATACTTACACACGTGGTGGAATTGCACAGTCATCTGTGAATTTTGGGATAAATTATATAATGAATTCAAAAAGCTATTTAGATGTACATTCAGAAAAGGACAAGAAGCCTTCCTCCTAGGAATAACGTCAGCGGAAATTAGAAAAGATGTAAGACCATTGTTTATGTATGGAACAGCAGCTGCCAGAATATTAGTGGCAAGAAATTAAGTCCAGCCTTTGACTGGACTTAACCATCCAGGGGTCCTTTGATTTAGATTTTTTTTTTTTAAAAAAAAAACCTTACACTGACTGGCAGCAGCTCTCCAGAGTTTCAGCAGTAATCTCCCCCCACCCCAGCCTGACCTGGGGATGCTAGGGACTGAACCCATACCTGCCAAGTTCCGGCCCGAGAAATAAGGGACTGGGCCGGAAGTAGCAGACCGAAAGTAGCACTGTCCCCATTTTGGAACTGGACGGAGCATGCTCAGAAGCGACTTTTGATGCTGCTCTGCTGTGTTCCAAAATGGCCACCGCACCAGAAGTCGCGCTGCAGCCATTTTGGAACTGGGCAAAGCAGCATCAAAAGTCGCTTCTGAGCATGCTCCACCCAGTTCCAAAATGGCCGCCGCGCCAGACTAAATTCCCGGGGAATACGGGAGACTTGGCAGCTATGGACTGAACCACAAGCGTGCACTCTATCGCCAAGAGCTGTGCTCGCTGCATCTGGTTCCCAGCTGAAGGACTTGCAGAGACTTGCTTCTCTTCAACCCCACACCCAGCTGACTGGTTGAGGGATGGCACTTGAGTCTTGCTCTCTGCCACCAACATTCCCTGGCAGCAGAAAGGGAGGGCACCCAGACGGCTGCCAGCCACTTCTGTTTGGGGAGGGGAGCTTGAAACAAGGGATCACGCCCGCCATCTAATTTGGCTCTCGGTGCATCCACACACCCGCTGGGCTCCACACTCCCATGCAGAATGGGAGAATGTAAAGATGGAAAGCGAAGAAAACATTTCGATTCCGCTGGCATGGGTGGATTCCGAGGCGACTGATTGTATTGCGGTGATTGCAATCTGTATGGCAAATTAATTATATAATCAGTGGGTAAGAGAGGGGAAAGCGCTAATTAAAAAAAAAAAGCTTCCCAGGCTGCGTGCATCTAATTAAGTGCTCTTATCATTCCGTCCCCTTTCACCTGCATTCATTGCCTTTTAAGAGGGCGTCTTTTTCTTCAGAATTGCAGGGCGCAAACCGCAAGTCATTATGTGTACGCTACTCTGAATAAAGGTCAAGGAGCAAAGTTTCAGACAAAATAATATAATCTCTAATGAGATTTTGTTTTTCTGATGTTCAAAGTCAAGATTTTGGTTTGAAATGGTGGTCCCTAGCCTTTATTGGTATATCACAGTGTTCTGCTACCAGCTGTATAAGCTGCAAATTTTCATCCCGAGACCCAGTCAGATGAATTTGGATGGAAATATGTTTTGATTGATGGAATGACACTGACATTTCTCTGGAAGTGGACCCACCCCGAGCTACTTTTGGATGTTCAAAATCTCTCTAGTATCCAGAATTGCTTTTTATCATCAGCTCCAGATGATTATTTATTCCTGATCAATGGCTCCCGCTTAAAAACAGGGATGGGAAGGCTTTGCCCCCCCCCCAATATCATTGGATTCCAACTCCCATCAGCCCCATCCTGTGTGGACAATAGACCGGAATGATGGGACTTGTGGTTCAGGAACACCTGGAATGCTACAGATTCCTCATCCCTGAGGATCAATTTGTTCAATTTGTAATCTCTAGGCTGAGTTACTGCAATATGCTATACAGTGGTACCTCGCTAGACGAATGCCCTGCTAGACTAATTTTTCGCTAGACGAATGGGTTTTGCGATCGGAGGTTGCCTCGCAAGACGAATTCGTTTTGTGAAAAATTTGTCTAGCGAATCGCAGTTTCCCATAGGAATGCATTGAAATTCAATTAATGTGTTCCTATGGGCAAAAAAAATGAATAAAAATAAATCCAATGCATTCCTATGGGATTCGCTAGACGAATTTTTAACAAAAGAAATTGACTCACAGAACGAATTAAATTCGTCTTGCGAGGCACCACTGTATCTGGAGCTTCCACTAAAGAGTATTCAAAAGCTGTTCTTCGTGCAAAATGCAGCAGCCCGTGAATTAACAGAAAGGAACACTCGGGATTATGCAACGCTGTATCTGCTTCGACCACCAATTGGCTTCCATGACCTTTCCAAAAATGCTGACATTACCCTTTCAAGTCCTAAACAACCTGGGCTCAGGGAAAGCACGTGAGCTTGTCTCTCAGTAAAAATAGAATCATGGAATCATAGAATCATAGAGTTGGAAGAGACCACACGGGCCATCCAGTCCAACCCCCTGCCAAGCAGGAAACACCATCAAAGCATTCTTGACATATGCCTGTCAAGCCTCTGCTTAAAGACCTCCAGAGAAGGAGACTCTCTTCTGACAGCAGCCCCACGTTAAAAAGGTCAAGGACCAGGGCTTTCTCAGTCATTGCTTCTGTTTTAGGGGATACAACGACCAAAAGGTGCCCAGATTTATTATAATTTGCAGTTTTGGTTTTTTAAATCCTCTTCGGCCCAACATTTCACCTGTAGCTTGATGTTAAATGAGTTTTAATATTGTTGTATCCATGAATAACCACAGTTATTGTTCAAGTGGTAAGAAGAAAGAACTAAGCACCACTCATGTCTTGTATTTACTAAGCCTACAACTTACATACATTTAACTTGTATGCATTCAGTTTTATGCGTGCGACAAAAAGTTTAAAAGGGGGGGGGTGATTCTAGGAAAAATGACGCCCCCCCAACCTGCCATTGAACCGAACATGTTTTGATGACATGCAATTTTGGCTTTGGGTACGAACCCCGGAACGTAACCCCAGCGTCAGTTGTGGGCTTACTGTACATTAGAACTGTTTTTGCTCCAGCTCCACTTGAGCACTTCAGTGGAAAGGCAGGCTATAAAAAGCAGTAAATACTGGAATAAATTTATGCAAAGCAGGAGTTCGGAAAAGGTCTCCACTTTAGCAATAAACGGTTCCAGCATCCCGTTCACTACCTCTCTCCAACCTGCTGCATTACCACCTTCAAAGCATTTTCAACCCACACCGCCCAATTATCCAGAAGACAAAAAAGCAGGTGATGAACCTGGAATATTCTCTCCAACATGGATTGGTCCAGTAAAGTCAACATATCAACAGTATTTGGTGCCTTTTTACTCTCTGGACTGACGTGGCGCCATTGCTATGCCAACATAAATTTTAATGAGACGCCACAGAAATCCTTTGAAAATATGACACCCAGACCCTCTTCGGCAGTGACATTAACCAAGTCGCACTCCTGTTGTGCAAGCCGCAGGCTTCAGACGCGGCAGAAAAAGCAGTGCATGCAGCCAGTCATGGGAAACAGACGGCTCTCTACGAAACAGCCTTTTTTAGAGGGATACACCAAATTCCCTCAGGAGAAGTACAAACTGATAAAATTATGAGGACTGGAGAAAACAAGTAAGCTAATCTTCTGCACCAACAGCCCATGAACGGCTCGATGAAGTTAATTATATTTTTATTAGCCAGCTGAAAAGACAGCACCCTTACCAGAATTGTGACAGTATTATGGAGTCTCGCAGGCTCTTGATCCAGATGTGGCACCTATTGCTTTAATAGCCCTGGGGCAGCAAAACACTAATTGAGTGTGGTGTCCCAGCTGCCCCCCACTGATACATTTCTCCTCCAGGTTTGAAGTAGCAATGGGATGCAGATGAGCAACATTTAGGCTCATACCCAACAAAGTTGTCCTGTAAGCACAAGGAGTTCAACCTGTGCTCCTTTTCATCTCCCTATGTACACACCCCAAATCTGTTCTAGGGTTCCCCCAACCCTAGAGAGCAGATTTGGGGGTGGGCAGAGGAATCCCATTGTGCAGGCAGCAGTCCTTGCACTAATAGGATGACTTTGTCAGATACAAGCCAGAGAATGGACCGCAGCAGCAGGGCAGGAGCTGTCATTCCGGACACCATGTGGGAATTCACAAACCAGCCAGGCTCCTGCAGACACCTCTCGCTTTTCACTTCCATAACATACTAGTTTCCAATCAGCATGCGGAAGATTTTATAAAGCTTGCTCGCTTTTTAAAAAAAAATACTGCGGTGTTATGTTGCTTGCTTCTGAATCCAATTTCATTCAAGAATGCACCACTGAACAGGATAGAATTTGGGGAGCATTCCCTTAAAGTCGAGAGGGTTCCTTTCAAACACACAAACACCTAGCTGATTTGATTCCAGCTGGACTGGGGCTTTTGTAGAAAGGCTCTCTCTCAAAAGTCTTTGTAGAGATAAAAATAGAAATAAGCAACCCATAATAGAAGAGGCATTTTGGAAGGCTTATATAGCATTGTCCGGAAAGCCAGTGAGAGCTTCAGGTAAAAGGGGATGTAACAGCACAAGATATTAACAGAGGGTGGGGAGGGGAGAGAGAAGAGAAGCAGAGAAAGTTGGAAACCGATGAGAGAGAACTGATGAAGGAAAGGGCAGGTGTCTCTTGGATGTGACACTTACGGCGACTGAAACCTGGCTTCAGGACGATGAACAAAGGGTAAGGGACACACAGCAAAATGGAGAGAACTGCGGGGAGGTGTCTGAGGAGGGGATACAGTGACCATTTGCATCCGTGTCTGCTTTAATGTCTAAATTACTCATCACATTGATGGCATTTTACAGAACACACCGAAGTGTGAGGGACTGCGAACACAAACAGGGGCCAAAGCGTCACATAAATGCATAGCTGCCAAGTCTCCCGTATTCCCCGGGAAACCCCCGTTTTTCCAGCCGTTTCCCGCTGGCAGCTCGGATTTTTTTTAAAAAAACGTAAATCCCCCGGATTCTTACCGGCCCAGGGAGGCTCCTTCTGCGCATGTCTGGAGTCTCTGGACATGCGCAGAAGCGATTTCTGGCACTGCGGCCATTTTGGAAATGGGCAGAGCATGCGTAGAAGCGACTTCCGGTGCCACTCTGCCCAGTTCCAAATGGCCGCAGCGCGACTTCCGGCGCTGCGGCCATTTTGGAAGTGGGCAAAGCATGCATAGAAGCAACTTCCGGCGCCACTCTGCCCGGTTCCAATATGGCCGCAGCGCGACTTCCGGTGCCGTGCTGCTGCCGATCTTGGATTTTTCAATCTGGGAGTTGGCACCTATGTAAATGGCTCCTAGAGAGGCTTAGGAAGAAGGAAATAAATTAATCACAGCAAGGTTATAAAATGCGTCGAGAGCAAGGTAGCAGCTCCAGTGGTGCAGACTGTAAAGCAGACACTTAAGGCTGTTAGTTCTTCAGGTAAGTCCACGCTACCTACCTAGAAAACTATCCACCCTCCCAGAGGGAGCCCTCTGGTTAAACTCCTATTCTTTCTTTCCAGGACGAATGCATTCTGCTCCAATAGCTCTCCAGAGGCAGCTAAGAAATCTCTACGCCCTTCACCAAGCAGAAAAGGGCTTACTGCATGAGCCTATGCGCAAGCTCAATAATTGCTAACTTGAGAGCTCACTCTCAAGGAAGCAAGCGCAGGTTTGCAGACTTCATCTGAGCCCAGGGGAATGCAAGTTCTCTTTTGGGGAATGCACAACAGGGAAACACATTTACCCGTGCTTGTTTGGACGCTGCCTCTTCTCTGGTTTTGTGACATTTACTGTCCTTTTCCCAGTAGTCATCTGCTGATAAGCCTTGGTCCCAACTCGATTTCTCAACTGCAGCAGCTCCTCGAAAGACAACGAAGACCATTCTGGGGGAAAGATTAAAAAAAAAACAAAATGAGACACCCACAAACAAATGTCAGTCTTTGGATTATTCAAACTTCCCCCCGCCCGCCTGCCTGCCATGCTTCATGACATGTTGAATGCTACTGTCTTTTTTGGCACTCAAGATTGCAAGGACAGCTGCAGGTAAACACCTTGTGATTCGTGCAAGTGCCACCACAAAAACCCTGCACACCCACCCAGTGCTCAATCTCACAGCCCCTTCAAACACACACTAAATTGCCCTGCCAATGGTGCTTATCCTCATGTGGCTGGGTTAAGTGTTCAGGGTCTGTCATGGGGACCTTTTCAACCCAAACAGCATCCCACTAGGAGGGACACAGATCAATGGGAAGAGGCCTCAGCAGTAGTATGGGATAGCACTACTAGAAGCTTCTCCCTGGGAGCGTCTGAAGGAATCCCATGTGTACTGGAGTTGTGTGGAAGGACTACAAACTTGGTACTGTGCTAGTCCTGCAGAATTATGACACAGACCATAATTATGACACAGCTCTATCTGTGAAATTAGGATCCAAACAAACAAAAACAAAACTGTCACTCAGCAAATGGTTTCAGAGTTTGGTGCACACAAGCCAAAACTGCCAACTAATATACAAATGCAAATTAGCTGGTTTTTAACATCTTCCATTCACATGTTAAAGAGGGCAGAAGGTTGAAAGTTTCTGTGCATTCTAACTTCCTTTAGTATTTCTGAAAAAATGACCATTCTAGATTCACGACTTAGAATTAAGAGCACTTTCACAACAGAGGTGTAAATCAGTCTTCGGCTTTTTAATGTAAATTTTCAAAAAGCAGCTGTTTTCAGAGCTCAAGTGCAGCTTCAAAACTGTGCTCTTCCGCCCTGCATTCACATGTAACACAGAGAATGAGAGGTGCTTAGCATTGATTAGGAAATAGACTAGAAATGGCCACTCTCCCCCCCCCCCCCCCGCCCCAAAATAAGGAATTTGGAATACATTCAGAGCTCCTGGCATGTCCGTTAAATGGCAAGTACTTGACTCTCTGCTTGGCTTAAAGGCAGACTTCTGAAGTCAAGCCATTCCTATAGCACAAATCTTTCCTTAGGCTTTGTCTCTCTCAAGGGGCTTCTCAGTCCTGGTTGCTGATACTGCTAAAAAGCTTTCTGCATTACAGACACTGCCCTAAGGATTAAGGGAAAGCCCTTGCAGCTCCCATCTCTTTTATGACCTGGGGACAGAACACAACTGTTTGCGCATGGCACATTTCATTAAAATGTTGTGGGAGGCAGCCACGTTTTACAAAGGTTCCAAAAGACATGATGTTGATTGATATATCACACACAATGCAGATTAAATATAAATAAGTAAAACCCAATTTCTAGCACAAAGTGCTTGCAATTTAAATTTTGACGGTTGAAGTGACATCAGAGGAAGGGGTAAAAAATAGGAGATGAAAGCATAGCAGGGAATGGTTTTATCTTCCTAAATACATAAAAATGTAAGGCTGTCATTGGGCAGCCCCAATTAGAGGATTTGTAGTGCCTTATAACAATTTGGATTTGCATGAAGTCCTCATGGGGGTGGGGTGGGGTGGGCGGAAGGGGGAGTTATTTGTTTGTTCTTGTTTTTATTGTGTATTTTGTGTTTTTTATCTTGTATTTTAATGTTGTGAACCACCCTGCAATCTATGGATGAAGGGCAGTATACAAATGTAATAATGATGAGAAGCAAACGAGAAGGCAGGTTGTACAATAGCATGGGAACAAGAAAGGTGAATCATTGAGAGGGGAGGAGTGGTTTTAAACCAGCACCAGAAGCTTGAGTAAAGAAGAAATGGTGGGAACTAAGAGGAAAATGGCAGCCTTTGTAAAAATGGCGGAGGTTTGAGGAAACTTTTACAATCATATGAGTATATCAGGAAAGGAGGAATACTGAAAAGGAAAACTTGGTTGATTTAAACCTAAGACTCCATAGTACAGGTGAAACTGGGGAAATTAGAATATCGTCGAAAAGTGCATTTATTCAGTAATGCAACTTAAAAGGTGAAACCAATATATGAGATAGATGCATGACATGCAAAGCAAGATATGTCAAGCCTTTATTTGTTGTAATTGTAATTATTTGTCGTTAGGCGCGTCAATTATAAATGGAATGTAATTAATGAAATGTAATAGCGACGTTTATTTTTGCATTATTGTAAGTATTTGTTTTATTACTGTGGAATTTCCAAAAGAAAGCATTTGTAAAAATTAAAATTAAAATAAAAAATAGTAAATTGCATTACTGAAATAAATGCACTTTTCGACGATATTCTGATTTTCCGAGTTTCACCTGTATCTCCCCACAATCCTGGCACCTCCACTCCTGGCACCATGCGTTGTCTTCTACATGAAGTTCCAGAATCATTGTAGTAATTCAGAACAGAGTCTTTATTAAGAAGCAACATCCATCCACAGAACTCTACCGTGCTCTAACTGAACAACTGACAGCCTTGCTCTTTAAATTCCATTTATTTTAAAGAGACAGCAGCATGGATCTGCAAAGGGGTTTGTGTGCAAGGGAGAGGGGGAGGCATGGAAATAGGGTGGCATGCAAGGAAGAGTTGAGGAAAGTAAGCAGGCGGGCGGAGGGGGGGGAAGGAGCAAAGGTGAATGTGGTGATGCAGAGAAAGGGGCTGCAAGAAAGGAGAGAGCAGAAGGCATGGGAACGAGGTTGAAACTGAAGGCAGGGGCATGAAAGGGTTTGATGAATAGGAGGCGACGCTGGCTTCATAATTCGGCATAAAGTGAAAAGGATGCTTGGTAGTTGCAATGTGTGGGAGGAAGAAGATGCAGGTGGTTACCATGGAGGAGTTTTGTGTGCAAAGGAGGTTGCACAAAAGAAGGGGGAGGAGGCATGGACATGGGGGCGGGGAGAGGTGAAATCAGGGATGCAAAAGCTGGACTAACAAAGAGAAGAGAGAAATGGCATGAGAAATGGGGCTGGGAAGGTGAAAAGTAAGCTTAGTCCTTGCATGGGCTGTGACGGGGAAGGTCCAGGAAGTTAATGGGGGAGGAATGGCAGGGGAGGTTGGGAAGTGGAGCAAACAGGGGCACATGCCCAAGTAGGAACATAAAAATGTAAGGGTAAAGGACCCCTGACAGTTAAGTCCAGTCGCGAAAGACTCTGGGGTTGCGGCGCTCATCTTCCTTTACTGGCCGAGGGAGCCGACGTTTGTCCACAGGCTGTTTTTCCGGGTCATGTGGCCAGCATGACTAAGCCGCTTCTGGCGAAACACCGTTTACCTTCCCGCTGGAGCGGTACCTATTTATCTACTTGCACTTTGGCATGCTTTCGAAATGCTAGGTTGGCAGGAGCTGGGACCGAGCAACCGGAGCTCACTCTGTCGCAGGGATTTGAACCGCCGACCTTCCGACCGGCAAGCCCAAGGCTCAGTGGTTTAGACCACAGTGCCACCCGCGTCCCTTGTAGGAACATAGTCTGCCTTAAAACCAGGTGTCTGTCTAGCTCAATATGATTTACTCTGGTTGACAGCAGCTCTCTAGGATCTCAGAAAGAAGTCTTCAACCTAAGTGGGAGTGTCTGGGATGGAACCTGAGATCTTCTGAAAGAACAGGAGGTTCCTATCACTGAGATAGGGTCCATCTTTAAAGCTGGTTTGGCCACCTCCAGCCACAAATGCAGCACCTTGGACCACTCATGCGTCCTGCCAAGGGGCAGAGTGGGATTCAAACCCACATCTCCAGGCAGAGACTGCAACCTTATTGCAGAGCTATAGACAACCCAACCGTCCTGACGACACCATTTTGAACAGGTGAAGTTGTGTGTACTTTGCGATTACGTGGAAGGTTCACTGGAAATGGTAAAATTTGAGGAGGGATTTTAAGGAGAAAAGAATTTGACTGATGGCTACATTTTAAATCAGGGCCCATACCATCTTCTCTTGCTTTGTCTACATTCTAACATTCAGACATTTCCCCTTTGCCTAAGCATTCACAACGCTTTACTGACACCACCTCTCTCTCTCTCTGTTCTGGCATGCCAAACATGTACCGTGTTTCTCATATTATAAGACACGTCTTATATTTATTTTTTCCTCAAAAAAACACACTATGGCTTATTTTCAAGGGATGTCTTATTTCTTTCCTTCTCCTCCTGCCGCGGCCGGAATTGCTGCTGCGCCTATCACTATGTCTTATTTTCGGGGTATGTCTTATATTCCTTGAATGCTTAAAAATCCTGCTATGGCTTATTTTATGGGTATGACTTAAAATATGAGAAACAGGGTAATCCCTCAATTAGTCATTCCTTATGGCAAAAGTCTAGAACTGTAATAGTTTCCCCCCCCTGATGAGCTCTGGACAGACCCGCAAAGAGACTGCAACCTCAAAAGCCTCTGCAAATGCAGGCCAAATGATGCGTTCCACCTCAGACATCAACACACAATTTGTCATATTGGATCAAACCACTGGCCCATCAAATCAGCTACTCTGCCCTGGGCAAGAACCAGCACCTTCTACTCCAAAATACAAGGGGTCAGGGAGACAGGGAAAGAAAGGAGAGGGGGGAAACCTTTAACAGCATGGGCCACTCACAGTATACATATCCCTTCTTGACACAGTTAAGTGACGGAAAAGCAGAACTGAACCAACATGATCTAAGCTCCATTGCCAAACAAAATTTTAAATCCGTATTTTTTAACGTGACTAGAGCTACAATAAATTCCACAGGTCAACTGCTTATTTCATCCCAAAAAACCTCCACTTTTCATACCTTGTTCTAAATTTATCAGCCAACCTCAATGAAATGCTCCCTTAGTTTCTGCTCCACCCACCCACTTTTCCAGTTCTTCACCTGGAGTTTACGCAAACACCAATTACAGAAAGTACTGCGGAAGCCAGTGACAAAATAAAAGAGCCTGCTGTTTAAAACGCAGTCACTTTAACAAGGTTGTTTCAGATACAAAAAGGCCTACAAATTGGTTTGGGTCCTTTCATACCTAGACAGCCAAAGGCAAAGTATGACGACCGCAAAAGGAGCAACAATTATAAACTGTACTAAGCTCACTTTGTTTAGGAGTAAGAGTTAAAATGAATGAAAAGAGGTGTTCAGGGTGCTCTTCATTATTAGTTTTTATATTCTTTTGCGGGAGACAGATGGAAGAACCCTAGCTGTACGAGGATACAGCTTCTTGTGCATATACGGAAACAGAGAAGTCAACATTATGAAAGCCACCATCCTACATTATGTGTCCAACCTCACTGCAAAATCTTTATAATTGCATTTACTTACTTATAGTTGCAGGGCAACTCACAACAAGGAAAAAAAATGCATGCATTTTTAATATTATTATTTGTAGCTCATTTCCCCCCAAAAGAGATGAGGAAAGAATAAGTATTTTTATTCTCATGACGACTCTGCAAGGTAGAGCCACCCATTGAGTTTTGTGGTAAAGCAGGGATTTGAACCTAGGTCTCAGTCCAACACTTCAGGCACAACTCCACAGTGGACACACTAGATGAAATATAGCCAGGAACAGCTAGGGTGGTGGCATAGCTGCCAAGTTCCGGCCTGAGAAATAAGGGACTGGACCGGAAGTAGCAGACCGGAAGTAGTGCTGCCGCCATTTTGGAACTGGGCAGAGCATGCTCAGAAGCTACTTTTGATGCTGCTCTGCCCTGTTCCAAAATGGCCACCGCACCAGAAGTCGCGCTGCAGCCATTTTGGAACTGGGCAAAGCAGCATCAAAAGTCGCTTCTGAGCATGTTCTGCCCAGTTCCAAAATGGCCGTCGCGCCAGAATAAACCGGGGGAAAACAAAAAAATCTGTTTCTTCGGCTGGGTACAGCTGGAAAAATGGGGGTTTCCCGGGGAATACGGGAGACTTGGCAGCTATGGGTGGTGGGGAGATTGAGGCTTGAACTGGAGTAACATACAGTTGTACCTTGGTTGTCAAACTTAATCTGTTCTGGGAGTCTGTTCGACTCCCGGAACCATTCTAAAACCAAGGTGCGGCTTCCGATTGGCTGCAGGGGCTTCCTGCACTCAATCGGAAGCTGCGGAAGACATTCAGCTTCCAAAAAACATTTGCAAACCAAAACACTCACTTCTGGGTTTGTAGCGTTCGGGAGCTGATTTGTTTGGGAGCCAAGCCGTTCGACAACCAAGGTACCACTGTAGTTCCAAATTTCAGCTCCATCATGTAAATATCTTTGATTGGAAGTTGGACCAGTCAATCTTCTTCATCCTACCTTATCCAACAAGATTATTTCAAGGCTAGACGCTAGGCTGCTTACCCCACAGACTTGCCTCCATTAAGGAGGAATAAGAGAAATGTAATAGATACACATAGAGGTTGGGGGGGGGGGTGTAGCTTGATCCTTAGCAAGTTGGTGCACCTATTTTTTCAACAGAATGTTCTCCATGCTTTGTTAAGAAGTGTTTTGATAAAGTGAGTCGACACAGTTTTCCATAGCACTATGCAGACTTTTGGCCACTGCACAAAGACTGAGAAGTTGTACATGAAATGAACAGGAAGTTTTAACATGAATGACGACAGTGGTTAAAAATGAGAACTTTGCTCCAAAATGTTTGGATAACTGGGCATGCTGAAATGCTGAAAAAGGTACCCTGTTGTGCACAAGGTCGCCATCATTTTCCATCTCCTTATCTGAAAATGCTTCAAATGGTAGAACGCTTATATGCTTGCTTTGAAGTAGCTTCCTTTAATGTTTGTGCCTACCTTGATGTGGTAGCCATTCCTTGCCTCTTCCCTGAAAAGAGAGGAAATGGACTGACTTATTATAGAACATTTCTGAAGGGATTATGGATTTGCCGTTAACACTCCAGCTAATTCACTCAAAATATGTGTGGGGTGACTAATAGCCATGTAATGACTGTGATGCGAAATAAGCGTCAGCCTTGCTGTTGTTAGCATCTGTCTATCTCAGGAGACTATGGAGGTGTGTGTGTGTTTGGGGGTCAAACCATTGGAGAGTTACAGCACCTGATACTAGAGACTTGATACGTGAGAGACATGTTCTGTTGCAGCTGGGGCAGATGAAGGCATCCGATTCTGCTGCTGCAAATGCGCCACGGCATTTCTTTTCTCTGCATTCCTCCCAGCAGTCCTTTCTCCTCTGCTCACTACTGTGGATGCATGACACTGTCTGTCTGTCTCCAGGCACTACGGTTGCCGGCAAGGGATTCCCACACAGCAGGGTTGATGCTATTAGCCTTTGTGTCTCGTTTGCAGACATCTTTGCTCATAGCAACGAAGCAAACTAGGTGAGCAGTACAGTAAATTATAATGTGGGCAGATTCAGAACCACACACAATGGTAAGAAGAATCTAAATGCTCAAAAGTTAATGGATGCTAAATTATCTGTGACAGTTCTTGGGGGGGGGGGGAATTAGAGATCTACAGCCGTCTGGTAAATAAAACTCTCTTTGATAGAAGTCACAAAAAGACAAAGAATTGTATGCACAAGACAGGGAATGAAAAATAAAAATTGAAAACCTATGCCATTATACAAATAAATGGCACATTCCTCAGGCTGATCTCCGGTTCAATTCTCGCTGTTTAAAACTAATTAAAGGGGAAAAGACAAATGACGACAGGCATGAGGGAAGAGATTAGAGGTGTTTAGCTTAGTGAGGAAATGAAGGTTTCACCACATAGATGGGAAGGAAGAAGAAGAAGAAGAAGAAGAAGAAGAAGAAGAAGAAGAAGAAGAAGAAGAAGAAGAAGAAGAAGAAGAAGAAGAAGAAGAAGAAGAAGAAGAAGAAGAAGAAGAGGAGGAGTAGTAGTAGTAGTTTCGAATTGATATCCTGCTTTATCACTACCCGAAGGAGTCTCAAAGCGGCTAACATTCTTCTCTCCCCTCCTCCCCCACAACAAACACTCTGTGAGATGGGTGGGGCTGAGAGACTTCAAAGAAGTGTGACTAGCCCAAGGTCACCCAGCAGCTGCATGTGGAAGAGCGGAGACATGAACCCGGTTCACCAGATTACAGTGGAACCTCGGTTTACGAACACCTCGGTTTACAAATTTTTGGTTTACGAACTATCCTAACCCAGAAGTTAGTAAACCGAGGTGCCCGAGGCCTACTGAGCGTCCGATGCCTTCAGGGAGGCTGGGCCTTCGCTCCAATGCCCCCTGGAGGCCTGGAGCGAAGGCCCGGCCTCCCCAAAGGCATCGGAGCGAAGGCCAAACCTCCCTGAAGGCATCGGAGCGTCCGATACCTTCGGGGAGGCTGGGCCTTCATTCCGATGCCTCCCAGAGGCCGGGGAGCGCTTCCGCGACTGGGCTGCAGCCACGGAAGCGCTCCCCGGCCTCCGCGAAGGCATAGGAGCAAAGCGGATTAATCCGTTCTAGACGAGGAAAAACACCCCCTAAAGCAGCAGGGCCTTTGCTCCGATGCCTTCACGGAGGCCAGGGAGCGCTCCCCGGCCTCCGCGAAGGCATCGGAGCGAAGGCCCTGCTGCTTTAGGGGGTGTTTTTCCTCGTCTAGAACGGATTAATCAACTTTCCATTACTTTCAATGGGAAAGTTCGCTTCGGTTTATGAACACTTCGGTTTATGAACAGACTTCTGGAACCAATTGTGTTCGTAAACCGAGGTTCCACTGTACGAGTCTACCGCTCTTACCCACTACACCACACTGGAAAAGAGGGCAAGTCAAGCACTCTGATTTAACATCAAAATATTAAGAAATGTTCAGAGAAAACAGAATGGAAAATTAAAACTTGAAACCACACCCCTACATGTTACACAGTGTACCATAAAATATTCTCCAGAAAAGCTGTTCTTTTGCCCCTGCGTTAGCCCTGATCACAGTCACGCACACCCCATTCACAATATGAGGCAAGCGCTTACCAAATGAACAGCCCCTCTTCATCGCCTTACTTTTGAAGGTAGGGGCCCCCAGAGAGGCACCTTGGCTGCAGGTCTTTGCAAACAGGCAGATTGATATGGGAAACACCCAGGTCCCAAGACGTGCAACAGTTAAGAGTGTTGGGACATGGGCCTGAGAGACGAGGGTTCAAATCCCCACTTGGCCATGAAGCTCACTAAACGACCTTGGGCTAGTCACCATCTTTCAGCCTAATGTACCGTACCTCGCAGGGTTGCTGTGTGGATGAAATGGGAGAACCTCGAGGTCTTTGGAGGAAAAGACAGTATAGAAATGTTAAGAAGTAAATAAAATAAATAAATCCCATTTTTAAATGTTGCCAGGAATGCCACGTGTCATGCTTCCGGAAAGAAGACTTTCATCTGAATGGCAAGGTTCGGAAGGAACTTGGAGAAACAACTGCACAACTAATGTGATGTTTTCTCCATGCAGTTTCCTGCTTTCTAAAAAAAGCATGAAGTCCACTACATAAGATATGCAGTGCAAGCGTTTTCACTTATCCACGAATCAGGAAGTCTATAGGGACCACTTTTTCTCAGACAGAAACCATGTTTGAAGCAGCCCTCGGGCTCAAAGGAAAGGGCACTAGCCTCCGTGTATTCTTGGGCTGACCTGCTCCAGCAATTTCTAATGCATAGCACAGTTTTGTGGAAGCTATTAGGTTGCAGTCAGCTGTGACTTATTTTCTATTTAATGCATTGTATATCAAAAGAATGTAAACCCCCTTGTCTGCTTCATGCTTTTATTCTCCCTTTTCTTCATTTTCCTCCTTAGCAGAGGCTTTCTCCCACTCTATTTGCGGTACATCTTCGTCCTCCTCTGCTTCACCCATTCCTCCTACTTTCTGATCTCTACTTTGCTCTCTTGCTTCATGCGTTCTCCTTTGATCCCACAAGTTGCTGATACTGGCTTCCCTCACTCAGGTTGGTATCTTGCAGTGGGTTTGGACTGCTACAGCCCCGATCAGCCCCAGCTGGCATGGGCTGATGGGAGGTTTAATCCAAAACAGCTGGAGGATACCAGGTTCGGGTCAGCTGCCATACACCCTCAAAGCTCTTCTCACTCATCGGTCATTGATCTGTTTCCTTTCATGGTTGAAGGTCTTCTCCTAGCATTAAACACAGCAGCCGGCTTTTGAGATGACACACACAGTGCCTGTGTAGAAGAACTGAGTGAATCACAACTGTCCAGAACCTTTGAAGGGCAAGACAAGATGCCTAGTCAGGAGCTGTCCTGAAGCGGTGGTTTTCTTGACACATGCTCTCCCCCCCCCCAATGATCAGAACATTACAAGTTGAAGGGAAAGGACAAGATGACTATTTGAAGCAACAACAAAAAAAGGAAGCAACTGGAGTATCTTGCTTAATCACTTCAAATTCTGACCTTTCGCTAAAGGTTGTTTGACGTGCAATACAGATTTGATAAATACATCAGTAAAAGAGGAGGCTGATGCAGTGAATATAAGGAGGGACGTCCTGGATCAAACCAAAGGTCTATATCCAGACCAGCATTCAGTTAACACTGAATGAGAAGCCCGTAATCAGGATGAGGGGAAAACAGGAGTTTCCCATTGGTGGTATCCAGCAACTGGCATTCAGCGGTGTACTGATTTGCTTCTGTGTTATCATTTAATATGTTATGTTATTAGAATCAGAGAAGTGTAGAGCTGAAAGGGAACCCAAGGGTCATTGCAGCCCAACTCCTTGCAATGCAGGAATCTCAAATAAAGCATCCATGGCTGATGGCCATTTGACCTCTGCTCAAAAACCTCCATGAAGGAGAGTCTACCCTTTCCTGAGGAAATCTGTTCCACTGTCAAACAGCTCTTAATACTGTCAGAATGTTCTTCCTATTGTTTAGTCAGAATCTCATTTCTTGTCATTTGAATCCATTGGTTCAGGTCCTATCCGCTGGGGCAGCAGAAAATGAGCTTGTTCCATCTTCCATGTGATAGCCCTCTAGATCTTTGAAGATGGCTATCAAAGCAACTTTCAGTCTCCTTTTCTCCAGGCTAAACATACCCAACTCTCTCCCCCGTTCCTCATAAGGCTTGGCTTCCAGGCCCTTTTATCATCTCAGTCACTCTGCTCTGCTCACATTCCAGCTTGTCAAGAGCCTTCTTAAACTGTGGCGCCCAGAACTGAACACCGTACTCCAGGTGAGATCTGACCAAGGCAGAATAGAGCAGTACTATTACGTCCCTTGATCTGGACACTATATTTCTGTTAATGCAGCCTAGTATAGCATTCACTTTTTTTTGCTGCTGCATCACACACTGTTGACTCTTGTCCTTTATTTAAAGGCTTGATATACCACTTAAAGATCAAAACTTTCAAGCAGTTTACATAAAATCTAAATTAAAAACACCAATAAAATCATGTGTTAAATATAAGTTGACCTAATTTTTACCAAAATTTAGGTAAAAGTTTCTTCATTTTTAATCAAAAATTAAAATGTATAACGCTGCAAGTTATATAGTCATCATGACTATTATTTATTAAGTTTCTTACCTGCCCTTTACCACAAGGTCCAATGACAGCTTACAATAAATAAAAGCACAACAAAATTAAAACTACTGTAGAAACAAAAGCTCATAATTTCAAAACAGAAATTTAATACAGTGGTACCTCTACTTTCGAATAACTCTACTTACGAACAGAGCTCCATCCGCCATCTTGGGTGCAGTTTAGATAGGATTTTTTCTACTTACGAATTTTTAGATAGGGTTGCTTCTACTTACGATTTTTTTCTCCCAATGCATTCCTATGGGATTCGACTTACAATTTTTTTCGACTCACAAATGTGCGTTCGGAACACATTAAATTCGTAAGTAGAGGTACCACTGTACAACTCTGGTAACCATGGGCAACAGTATCCTTCATGAAGTCCATCTAATTCCATTTTAAAGTGATCCAAGCTGGAGGCCATCACAGCATATTGTAAAATCCATAGTTTGGGGGTAGAGGGTCAGCCTGCTCTTTGATGCAAGAAAGGACAAGACCACAAATATCAAAACCAGGTTCTACCCAAGGGTAATGGGAAAGCCCAGTCTAGCACGGACTGGATGCCATACATGTTCAGCCAGAGCAAAAGTCAGGCTCACCAGCTGGGTCTGCCTGAAATACAGGTACTGCCAAACTGTCTAGCAATGCAATATTGCTTAACATATTAAGGCTGGAATCCCAAGAATATGTTATTATTGGTGACTAAGTCCTATTCAAGTCAATAGGCCTGCTTACACGCTCACACTGTACGACTGCATAGCTAATAAAACCCAAGGATATTAAGGTATTTTATTGCTTTAACTACATGGATGAACACGCAAGGCACTTTGCGGAATAGCAAAAAAGATGTACCGACTGTTGCGTAATTTGGAGGAAGTCAATTTGTCTAATGGCAACATTCGCCAATGGAAATCTACTTTTCTCCAGAAAAACCAATTAAAATTTGATTATTCAAACCAGGGCTTTTAGCTCATTAGCATATTTTTTAAGTGTTAATTTAAACAATCCACCCCACTTACTGCCTGCAAAGTTCTGAGCAGAAAACACTAGATACTCTCTGCAGAGTTCGGAAGAATGCACTGTGAGTGTGTCAATTCCATTTCATTCACATTTGCAAAAGTTTCCCCATAGAAGCTGGGATGCGGGCGGGGAAGTAGGTCCCATTCAGATTCAGCTCAAACCATGGTTGAGTAGCTTTCCGAAGCTTGTCTCCGTTGGCAGCTCCATCTATTCCTCCTCACTGAAGTCTCTTTTTGCAAATCACTGAGCTGAATTCACTCCCGATAATTCATTTTTATTTGTATTATTAAGTCTCATCCCACGCCTTTCCCTCTCTTCCTCTCATCACCGGCATTTGCCTAATATAGATTGAAATCTCTCGGAAGCACGAGGCAGTATTAAAGCACTACATAACCACAATAATATAAAATTGTGATAAAAACCTCCAGATTCTCTTTATAGCCCTCATGATAATGGAGGCCTTTCCTTGGGCTTTGAATTCTGGGAATATATATATATATATATATATATATATATATATATATATATGTGTGTGTGTGTGTGTGTGTGTGTGTGTGTGTGTGTACGTTAAAAATGCAGGCAACCCAAATTCAAAACACTACTGCATATGTCATAATTCCGCTGTCTTTTCTGTCTCTTTGCAATGCTTTCAACATATTTATGACTCTTAGTTCTCTCCTTCTACAACTATCCTTCATCCAAATAGCAACCCGTTGTCATACAAGCCAACTGTGTGCGACTAGGATGCTACAAGAAAGACAAGGAAACGGCAGGCTGGACACCTCGGCTGCCAGTCCATGCTTTTTAGGGACCACCAAACCAGTCAAAATGCCAAGGAGACTGCTCTCACAAAGAGGACCACAGCCAGGTTCTCCCATCTCCGCCGACACAGGCTAATAGCCAACGTTAAAGGTAAAGGGACCCCTGACCATTAGGTTCAGTCGTGACCGACACTGGGGTTGCAGCGCCCATCTCGCATTATTGGCCGAGGGAGCCGGCGTACAGCTTCCAGGTCATGTGGCCAGCATGACAAAGCCGCTTCTGGCGAACCAGAGCAGAACACGGAAACACTGTTTACCTTCCCACCTATTTATCTACTTGCACTTTGAGGTGCTTTCAAACTTCTAGATGGGCAGGAGCAGGGACCGAGCAATGGCAGCTCACCCCGTCACGGGGATTCGAACCGCCGACCTTCTGATCGGCAAGCCCTAGACTCTGTGGTTTAACCCATAGTGCCACCTGCGTCCCTCATTACTCATGATCAAAACTTCTGGAACTACCGTACGTGAAATTTCATTGCTTCACTTCTTCAGCTCCATCGCCGTCAACGGTCCGAAGGTCTCCTCCCACCCCTGACACACAACTGCACCATTTCTCCTTTCTTGATGCCCTGAATGCCTTCAGGGTGTCTTTCCTCAGGAAAACCCCCTTAGCCCTCATTATTTAAATAAATAGAAGAGTCCCTCCTGAAACAAAGCCAAATCAATCAACCTAAATGCGCATTCTTCCATTTTGCCCCACGTGTGATGCCCCCAGATTTAGAAACTAAAGGCTAGGCCCCAAATGGCCCCTTAAACCTGGGTTGCGGTCACCACAAGAGAATGTCTGTTCGCCAAGGGATTGGACTAGATGACCCTCGGGGTCCCTTCCAATGCTGCACTTCTTCAATTCTATAAATCTATTATCTCAACTGCATTGTTTGTGTGCAGCTTGCTGTTACAACAATTCACTTGCCCCAGTACGCAAGGAGGAACACACACAATGGAAATGGTATTAGTTATGGACTAAGCCTGTTTTTAAACTGCGGTTGCCAACCTGGCACCCAGAAATCTCCTCGTAGTCACAACTGGACCCATGCCAGAAGCAAAACGCGCCTGGCGCCTGGCTAATTTCTAACACTGGCAGCCCCTCAACATAAAATTTAGATTTTAAGAGGACTTGTTTGTGTGCGCAAGCTACCGCACACCCACTGATGGTACTATGTAAATTAAATAAACTAGCCACACCAGAATGCCCAAGAAGTAGCCTTTGTCTCTGCTATATGGCCAACAAACTACATCTGTTTTTAGCTGCCTGTTCATAAAAGATTAGAGAAGCAGCACTGGCTTTGCACATAAACCTTTCTTCATCCATCTTTCCACGTTTTTCCTGACCTGCATTTGATATTAAATTAAATGCATTTAAAATTAATTTGTTCCCAATGATTTATTCCCTGCAAAAGAATAGCTGTATGTGGCTGTGTTTTGTGCCACCACCTAGCTACCTATTATTTGTATGCCAATTGATTATGTTCTCACCACCTTCTGTTTTCATATTTGAATTTCATTAGTGCTCTTTGCTCCCTCTTCTAGATTCATTTATTATGCTAAATGAGACCTAATCCGCGTCCCTGGTGAACTCATTAGACACTTTCCCAATTAACCACACTGCTATTTATAATTGTGCTTTGTTTGTGGTACATCAGCCGTTTTTTAATTCATGTAAAAGCATCACTCTCAGTGTTGCCAATTCTCAACATTTTTCAAATTAAGATTCTTGAGATAACTGCATTTTCTCCCAGGCAGCAACTCTGTACCCATTTACTTCTGAGTAGACGTGTATTGGACTCCACTGTCAGAGATATGGTTCTTGGAAGCACATCAGTATAAAAACAATCTGTTTTAATTTGAATAAATTTCTAGCCTTCACAAGATTAATATAGCAATGGTTGTCTGACTTTAGAAGAGTGAGAAGGTAAGACAACACCTACCACTACCAAATATAATTTAAATATGTTTAAGGTGCACAATTCTCAGTCGGTTCCATGATTTAGGAAGGAAGGAAGACAAGATTCTGATAGCTTGGATTTCACAACTTTCTGTGGCTTGGGAAGATATAATCAGTCTCAAGTCTTAAGAGCAAATCTTGTTTTTCTGCATTGAAACAAGAATTCCAAAGCTGACTTTAAAGGCTGCCTTAGGAAATCTCACTCAATGATTTTATAAATATCATATCACATTGCTTATTGCATTTAAGAAGCATCTTTTCAAAACAGAAAAACATGTTTTGAGTGGCTCATTTGTTCTTTATTAGAGCTTCCGGCTGCTTCTGGCTGACAGTTCCACAATGCCCTTATAAGCTCTTTCTGTGGAGTAGACCAAACCATAATTTTGGCTGAAGGCTTGAGCACACATTTAGAACTCTAGAGTACAGTCAATTCTCAGCAGATATGACAAAGAGAGGAAATCTACAGAATTACCACGAGGCAAACTTGGCTTTCAAGTAGTAACTAAACTGATTTATTACAAGGATCAGTTGCTTACTGCAGCAGTCAACATGACTCACAAAAAATGCTCATTTTCAGCACCCAACGTTTGTTTCCTAATCCTCTTTTACTCCTCAAGCTCCCTCTTCTTTGAATTTGCTACACTTGCACCAACTCTTGGGGAGGGCACCAACGCACATTTACATATTTCAGGTTTGAAACTAGTGGCAAACAATTTTAGAACCATTGCAGAGATCAAACAAGGAACAAATTAGCACTGCCATAATATAGTATTTTGAACTTTCAAAAAAATCCACAACGTTCTTTGAGCTTCTTTAATCTGCTGTCAGGACAGCGTAAAGGAAAACAGATCACCCAAATCTGAACTCAGCTGGTGAGGCTAACAAAGTGCCTTTTTAGACCTACTCCCCTTTCTCCATGAGCAAATACAAACATCCAACCAGAAGACTAACCTGCATTACAAAGAGACAACCGAGGCAATGGCACCACTGACTGGGTGCAATCTGTGAGCTGCTATAGGGCAGCAGACAAGTGTATAGCTTCCAGTGAGCAATTGTTACCTTGGTGAATGTAGACAAGCCACTGTTTCTCCAGCCTGCATTTCCCCATCCTTAGACTTCAACAGGGGGAGGATAACACAGCTTTGTTTTAGGGCTGGGCGATATCTGGTTTTCAATATTGCGATATACCATCAGCTAAACATCTCAACATATCAATATATCACGATATCTGGGATTAACTCCTGCCGCCGCCAGGCCTCACAGGCCGCCAGTGATTCTGCCGCCACCACTGGGCCTTTTTAAGGCTGTTGCCACTACTGCCTGTGAGGTCCCTGCTGTTTCTGCCACCACCGCTTCTGTCGCCGAGCGAGCCTGCTGGCAATCTGGCAGTCCCAGATTATTTGTATTCACCATGACTCAGCACCGTACTTTGGGTTGTTCTGAATACCACAATTTGGAAGCCAAGCCCAAAACCTAAAGTCCTGTTTGGATGCATTTTGGCTTGCCTAATGATGAAACTGACTATGCAGTGATTGATAATAATGACATTTATTCGTTTTAGAGCCCTAAGTAGTAGCAGTTGCCAAGTAGTAGCCTGTTTGCCTCTGCACAGTTCCATCCTTATTGGTGATGTTTAGCCAGTGATATATCGCAATGTTGAAAACCAGGTATCAACTAGCCCTCACACACATTGTGATTCACAATATATTGCCAGGTCAAATATTATGAAACAGATATCATGATGTGAACTTCAAACCGGTTTTGGATAATATATCAATATATCACCTATCCCAGGAGTCCCCAAACTTCGGCCCTCCAGATGTTTTGGACTACAATTCCCATCTTCCCCGGCCACTGGTCCTGTTAGCTAAGGATCATGGGAGTTGTAGGCCAAAACATCTGGAGGGCCGCAGTTTGGGGATGCCTGACCTAGCCCTACTTTGCCTGATCAGCTGTTGTGACGAATAACCATCATTGTTTTTAGTGGTTTGGCTACCATGTGGCATTTATGCAGCCCTTAAAAACAATAGGCTATTCCATATCTCAACACAACTTTTTGGATTGCAATAACATGTTTCCACTAAATAGGATGCAAGAGATTACTCAGCTGACAGTCCCAACGTCTTTGGTTTCTGAGCAACAGAATATACAGAAATGCAGAGTATGACACAGAAAGGGACACTCTCCGATATTTTCCTGCTTTCAGAGGCAGCACGAAGCATGTGACACACCTGACGATAAGGCAATTATGTAGGACGGTTAGGTGATAAAGAGAGCAGTGTGAAGGAGCACATTTGAATGGTGGCTATAATGCATATTAATGGTTACACGCCCACCTCTAAGGCGGTTAATTAGAAGCAGAAGACACCAGAGAAAGAAAAGCTCAAAACGGCTGATGGGTGACACAAAGATGCACTATTTATTGAATTTTTCCAAGCATCAACGTTTACCTTTTGTTAAATCAGTCTTTGAAGAAGGCTGGCTTGCTGTTTCTTCAGGGCCTTTGCTACTGCTTTCTGAGGCATCGCTGCCAGTTTCGTCGCCATCGTCGTCTTCACTGCATGTATAATCGCTGTCATCACTCTCACTCTCTGCTCCCTCATTTTCACTGTCATCCGACTCCTCGTCTTCAGATTCCTGGCCAGGAGAATTCGCTTCAGGCAAGAGCTTTGGTCTCTTGGCATCTTCGGGACTCCCCGCGGTGCTGCCTCCCGTACTGCTCAAACCTTGCAGAGGTCGCTTCTGAGCCAACAGCGTTGCATTTAGGATGTTGAGCTGCCTGCTGTCCTCGGACGTCTGTAATGCTGGATTCCTGCTGTCCTTACCAGAGGGGGGACTCTTCTTTCTGGCATTGCCCCCACCTTTATTCCCACGCAGCTGCTTCATAAGGCTTTTGGTTTGGGGATGCTTCCAAGTCACTAGACTCAAGCTGAAAGAGAAACTACTGTTAGCTCTCCACCGCATCACAGTTTAAGTTGCCACAGAAACTGGGACTGACCATTTGTTGGCTAGCAGGCCAACTCGTGCACAGTTCAGGGCAAGAAACAGCTGCACCAAAAGCTAATTTACAAAGCTGGAGGCTTGTCGTAGTCTCTGAGGCTATGGCACTGTGTGCATATGGGGCAGGTTTATGGGGTTGATATATATCTTTTGCTACAACCCCACAATTGAATTGTGGTGCTTAGGTTCTTACAGAAAATACAGAGGTGTGTGTCCCCATTTATATTGTGATGTTCTGATGAACTGGCAGTAAAAGCATCTAGCTACTCATTAGGCCTCTAAATAGATGCTGCCTCGTTTGGTGCTTTACAAAGTTGGGTGCCTATATCTGCTCTAAAGAGATGACCCACTAAAATGATTATATTCCTTGGAATTAAATGCAATGGAATAGAAACTACCATTAGAGGCTTTGAGGAAAATTCCTACTCCGTTTTGTCCAGGGCTCCTGATGTCCTCAAAATTCTGCACAGGAAAAGCCTTTGATAATGCAACATACTAGGTTTAATCCTAAAACATTCTGCGGGGGCTGACCCAGGACTTACAATGCAGTCCTATACATGTTTATTTGGACATAACTTCAGTACAATATACGGCCATGGAAAAAGAGTAATCTAGTCGTTCTTTAGCAGTTCATGGACGGCAAATAGCAAAAAGCCACAGGAGGACATCTGGCACCTTAAAGATTAACATTTTTGGCACAATTTTTTGAGACCTGGACCCCAGAACCTTTTGCAGCAACTAGCATAGATACTCCGTTGGTTCCTTTGCAGCAGAGATGGAGAACCTTTGACCCTCCAGATGTTCTTGGACTGCAGCTCCCATCATCCCTGCTCACTGGTAATTCTGGTTGCAATCCAACTTCATTTGGAGTGCCATAGGTTCCCCATCACTGTTTCATATCTTTTTTTCAGCTCTACCTGATCCAAGTGGGGAGGGGAAACTCAGTCTATGTGCTTGCTTCCCAAATGGCTGGTGTTTGGGGGGACGAGGGACACACAAATCCAGACTAATCCCATGATCCATTTACATATTTAGTTAAGCAATATTTTTTTCTCAGTTATCTCCTGCCACTCCTCTGTCCTGGAACCTACATGATTTAATTTTTTATATTTTTCCCCAGTTTTTAAATAAATGTATTAAAATTTCGATTCAAGATTACAATCACTACAAAAGAAAATAACCAATTTTTGAACCCATCACCACCCTCCACCCTACATGATTTTAATATGGTCTCCCCTCTAGGCACTGACCAGGCCCAGAATTGCTTAGCTTTAGCAAGATGATGGCCTCATGTGTCTTTGCACCATACCTCCAAAACTTGACTCATAACTGCATGCAGGGCCAGTTAGCCTTTTTCTGTTGAAGTCTATTTTCCAGAGGTCTTAGGGAAGCTGAGGAAGAGCATTTGCTCTGCACCTGTTTCCCACCCTGCCCATATTCAGATGTCCTTAAAAGTGGATCACGGGGTGGTCCTAGAGCAATAAAATTCTAGTAGACCAATTCACAGTAGACAGTTGCATGGCTATGTATTCCATATTTGGAAAAGGTATACAGTACTAATGTTTATCGGACGTGGGGAGCAAAGCAATGGAGCAAGAGTGTCATCTCCATCCTGCACCAGACCCTGGACCTGATGGATTTTAAGGTAAAGGTAAAGGGACCCCTGACAACTAGGTCCAGTTGTGACCGACTCTGGAGTTGCGGCGCTCATCTCGCATTATTGGCTGAGGGAGCCGGCGTACAGCTTCTGGGTCATGTGGCCAGCATGACAAAGCCGCTTCTGGCGAACTAGAGCAGCACACGGAAACGCCGTTTACCTTCCCGCTGTAGCGGTACCTATTTATCTACTTGCACTTTGACGTGCTTTTGAACTGCTAGGTTGGCAGGAGCTGGGACCGAGCAACAGGAGCTCACCCCATCACGGGGATTCGAACCGCCGACCTTCTGATCGGCAAGCCCTAGGCTCAGTGGTTTAACCCACAGCGCCACCCGTGTCCCAAAATCCCTGATGGATTTTGGTCTGATTCAAAAAGGCAACTCTCATATTATTTGTTGTTCACTCACTGCATTCCACACAGCTAAGATGTGGGGTGTTTTATGAGACAGAAATGTGGCACACAGAAGCAAGAGACCCTTTTAAATTGCTTATGAAAGTGTGGGTTGGAGTAGAACTACGAGGAGGGCAATAAAGGATGTCCCCTTCTTCAAGTCACAAAGACACTGGATCAAATATACAATGTTTTAAGGGTGCAAGATAGAGAGATGCCCTAGAAAACGGATTTTGTAACTTTACTACCAGACAGAAATCAAAAGGTAAGCTTTATGGCCAATAGCAATTAACAGTTAAACTGTATTGCTAACCTGTTATGTGGCTAATAAAGGAATAGAGCTAGTACCGCACCTGTAAGAACGTGTCAAATCTAATGTACATGGTGTTGTCTTTGGATTTTTAGCAAGCATACTGTTCAGATCTTCCACTCATTCAAAATGCAGTGGTCAGGGCTAGAGGTGACATTTGGAGTGGTGTGAAAATGCAGCCCCCTTTCTCATGCGGTGCAAATGACTTAAGGGGACCAATAACTGAAATAAATCTAAAAGGGAAAACAGAGCTGGGTGCCATGAGCACATCAATGACAGCAAATCTCAGAACTCTAGATGACCTCTCACTTAGTGGTTTAATGTAGCTTAAAAAACAGTTTAAGGGTGAAGTGAGATATATGTCATTAGTGTTCCTTCTGCAATAAGTTATAGATCCATGTAAGGGAATCTATTCTGTGAAGCGCATGGTAAGAAAACCACAGCTGGATTGGACAGTCTAATGCCAAGGGTGTGTGGGGTGGTTATTGTTTTGTTGCCTTTTTTTTACTATCATTTGTGCTTCTATCTCAGCGTTTCTCAACCAGTGTTCCGCGGCACACTACTGTGCCGCGAGACGCTGGCTGGTGTGCCGCGACGAGAAGGGCGATTTGCATTGTCACGTCGCTGACCCGCAGGAAAGGAAGCCGGCCGGGTCAGGACGCGAGGCGAGCGCCCGCGTCGTGACCCGGCCGGCTTCCTTTCCGTTGGGTTGGCGTTGTCTATTGGCGGCCGCCAGGCACGTGACAATGCAAATCGCCCTTCTCGTCGCCAGATAGGGCGCCGCCGCTGCCGCCTGGGGAGGAGGAGGGCTTCCCTTCGCCGGGCCAGAGCGGCGGCGGCTGCCTGGGGCGGCTGGGAGGGAGGTGGCGGCAGCTGCGCGCCCGTGTCTGCCCGCCTGGGGTCTGTGCGTGCCGTCTAACGTGTCCCCGCTCGCTCCGCAGGCTCTGCGCCTGGTGGGTCTGTCTGGCTACCGCGCAGCAGTTCTTCAGTGGCATGCTTTACGTCTCCCCTCCAAACTAAACTAAATATAGGGCGGCACAGAGTTGGTGTGCCGCGGGATTTTTTTTCATAGAACAAGTGTGCCGTGGCCCAAAAAAGGTTGAGAAACACTGTTCTATCTTGTGTTTTTATATTGTGAACTGTCCTGAGATCTTTTGATGAAGGGCAGTATATAAATCAAATGAACAAACAAACAATGAATAAATAACCACTAGCACATCTCTGGGTGACATGCAGTAGATCACAAAGGATCTACTTGTGCTTGATGAAGCAGATCCTAACAACAATAATAATCTTATAATAATTTATTATTTATACCCTGCCCATCTTGCTGGGCCTCCCCAGCCACAATACCTTTCTTCCCCCACCCCACCCCATGCTGGTAAAACAAATTAAGTGCTGATAGGAGGCTGGGGGGGAGAGAACCAAGGCTGGATTTTGTGTGGAAGGAATGTGAGCTGATTTCTGACACTAAAAACAAATTCCAGGACTGAGAAACAGCCAGAGGTGTCCTGATCATTACTTCTAAGCCGCCCAGAGTGGCTGGTGAGACCTGGCCAGATGGGCGGGGTATAAATAATATATTATTATTATTATTATTATTATTATTATTATTATTATTATTATTATTATTATTATTACGAACACCACACTTTCTAGGCAACTGTTCTGCACATGGCTCCAGCAGACAGATCTCAGGGTTCTAGCAAAAAGAAAGGGCCAGGAGGAGTAATCCTCCCGTTGTCCACTCCCTGGAATGAACACTTAGTATTCCAGAGATAGACTGCCTCTGCCCCTGGAGGTTCCTTGTAGCTTTGACAGCCCTTCTCACCTGCCTGCCACAAAAAAGCAGTTAAGTCACCCGGCGCAAGGGTGTTTTTGGGGGCCGCCCCACAGCTCTAGAACCCATTGCGGACTGGCGACCAGGTTAACTTGGGACCAACAGGCCCCTTGGGAAAGCTTGGGAAACCCACCTGCCCCGTTGGCCTTTCGTATCACGGCGTTTCCATTCTGCTATTTTCACCGTGTTCTCTCACCGTTGGTGGGTTGCTATTTATCGTTACACTCCGCTGCTCGTTGTTTTCGGACCAGGTGTTTTGTTTTTATTACCGCTGGGGGTGTTTTAAAATTCGCAATAAACTGCTTGCAACTGCATGGCCCCCCCCCACTGTATTTCATCGCGAGTTTTCAGCTCTTAAAAAGGCAACATATAAGTCGGTAGAACATGACCAAACTCTTAATCCCGGGGCAAAATAAATAAATAAATTCCTGCAATGGCAAGGCGCTGGACTAGATGACCCTCGTGCGGCCCCTTCCCAACTCTACGATTCTATAAAACGGGGGGGAAATATATATGAATGAACCGACCTGCAGTCCTGTTGGGCACGTGGCAGGCAAGGGGCTTTCCTCCACCGCTTCCCCCCTCCACCTTGAGCTTACAAGGCCCCAACAAACCCCGCTCTCTGGTCACCGGTCCTTCCCGCCTTGCACAGTGCCTCGGGGGTGTGCGGGGCGTTGCGGGGTCAGGGCTCGAGGAGGTTGGAAGGAGGGGGAGGACGGGCCGCAAACCCGGAAGAGGAAGATCGCGCGAGCAGCAGCTGCAGCCGGGCCGGAGCTCCACCTGCCGCTGACGCGCCGCCTCCGTTCCACGCCCCCCGCCTCCGCCAGGCCTCGCTCGGCTGCTCCCAGCGCCACTAGAGCCCCGCTTGCAGGCCACGGCACCACAGCGCTTTCCCGTTTCCTGGCAACGGGAGAGGATAGCGTCACAAAGGGCGGGACGCGCATGCGCGCGGCGAGGCGAGGCGTCGCGCGGCCCGCCTTCCCTATGGCGTCACGAATAAACCAACGAGAGAACAAAAGGCCTAGTGAAGTTTTTTCTTTTATTTTTTGATAAGCGCGCTGCAGCGCCCCCTAGAGGGCAGTCGCATTCCTTGTGTCGCCATAGCTTGTCCTCCACTGTCCACATCAGAAGGTGGTTGAGCCCCCACTGGCAGTGGGGGGGGGGAATGGCTTGGTCACTTTCTTATGTGGTCTCATGCCTCAGGCCAGTCCCATTCTCCACAGACACTCCAAATTTTCCTGTTTTCCAGGATTTTCAGGAGCCGTCCTAGGTTTCTGATTTGATCCCAAAATGTCCCACTTCTCCTTAGGACGCCCCTATTTCCATTGCAGAAATACTGGGAGGGTATGGCAAGACATCCCCATTTCACTGGAGAAATGTTGAAGGATAGGTCTCCACCGCCAGGTTATCTATCTGCCAACACGGGCTCTCATTTCTAAAAGTCAATCTCGGGGGCAACCAGGACACATTCAGCAGAACATGGCCTCTTCTGGAAAGACACCTGCAGGAAGGAAGGATGCAGCAGTTAAGAGAGAAGAAATGCTGTGGTGCACCCGCAGCAGCACAACTGGACACCTTCATTTGCCCCAGCTGCAACAAAACATGTCTCTCCTGTATTGGTCTCTACAGCCACAGCAGGCACCATACGCTCCTTCATTGTCCCCTGAGACAGGCAGGTGCCAACAACAGCCTTTTCCGCATCACAGTCATTACAGCTTTCCAACATATTGACTTCACCCCCAAAGGTGCATGTGCCCCTCCATTGTGTCCCAAGAGAGAAAGCAACAACAACAAGGAGGGACATTGTTCAGATTAGATGGGGTGGAAGCTCGTGTGCCCTTTATTTTCATATATAGGAACTCTGGCCTACTGCAATTCCCACTTGTTGGCTGTGCTAGCTAGGAGTGATGGAGCCAACTCTGCTTCAGCTACTGTGTTTAGGAAGCTGTAGCAGACATGATTTGGCTATAAATTGGGGGCAGGTGAGTCAAGGGCTGTGGCTTGTAAATAAGTAAGAATAGAAGAGCCTGGTTGCTGGATCTGACCAAAGGCCCCCGGCATCTACCCCAGCATCCTGTTCTCGGAGTGGCCTGCATTGTGGTGTTCCCTCCCAGCAATTCATCACGCTGACTACTTCTTGGTTATGGACTGATATATATATTATTTTGAAGTTGATGATTTGTAAATTTTGGGTGACATTCTAACCACTGATAATAATACATTTACTACATTTATTAGCCACGTGTTGCAGCTGTATTTGAGCAGATTATTCTTATTGCAACACAGGGGTATGTGAAAGCAAGGCCTGGCTGTAACAACACTCTTGTTACCTGCCTTTTTCCAGCAACTGGTATTATCTATTTATTTCTATTTATTACTTATTCAAAGCATGCTGTTCACTAGAGGTAGAACATAGCCATTGTGGCTACCATAGTAGCCTTATCCTCCTTGAACGTGGCAAATCCTCTTTTAAAGCCAGTCATGGTTTGCAGGTCATCATGCCAGGGTTGTATAAATATTTTTAGATATATACCCTGTTTTAAGGCCACTCCAGACATTATGGAGGTCCTACTTCTAGCATGAAGACAGTACTGGCCATTTTTATTCCAGCCAGGAAAACTCTCCACAAACCCTTCATCTCAGTATGAATTCATATGGGCCAACCATGCAGTAGCTGCTATAAAGTTTATGGAGAGATGGTTGTAAACTCCAGACAGGCAATGCTTCTCAGTGGTTTGGGGCATTGTAATTTTAGTCTTGCCATATGACTGGACACTGAAAATTTCGCATGTTGAATGCCACCACAACAAAAACATTCAAAGCAGCAGCTGTGTAGTTTATTATTCCACCCTGCATCAAACCTGAGTTGAGGTGAATTCAGGATTGTACTGGCCACAGTTACTTTATTTCAGAGATGCTAGAATACGGTCCTTCAGACTAATAAAGACAAATTCTTGGGGTGCACTATTTAACCCAATATAATTGGTCTTTATCAAGATGTCCCTGGACTCTAGCTCCCACATGCCCCAGCCAGCTTAATGAATGGTCAGGGATGATGGGAGCTGTAGTCCAGGAAAATCTGGAGGGGTATGGGTTATGCACCCCCGCTTTATTGGTTCTTTATAAACTGTAACATTATGTTGAAGAAGGGTAAGCAGTACCTTGCTGAAATACAGTATGGAATCTCCCATCCCACTGGGAGTCAGGCACATGGGTATTGGGTGATGCAGAGGAAGACAACGAATGCAAGAAGAGGCACTGCTCAAGGCAAGGAGTTACGTCTGTTTGAGGAGCCTGGGTTAAGGAAGCCCGTGGCTCAGCATTTAATGCATGAAAACTGCTTTCTGACCCAAGCTCAGAAGTGAGCGGGTTTAAGTTGTTTGGTTCTAGGAAGCTGTTTAAGATGCTGGCGATGACATCTTCATCCACAGAGAGTTCCTCGGGGAAATCTAGAGCTCCATTAGTCCCCAAACCCTGCCTTGGTATCACGTGAGTGTCCTCAGCAGACTGTCTGGGCCACAAGGAAATGCCAGGAGACTTCTGAGGTGCTTGCTTTGCGTATTGAGAGAAGATTTCAGCCAGGGAGTGGATTTGTCCAGCCAGCATGCGGATGGCCCATCTGTCTGGGTCAGGGCTTGTACCTGTTGTTGGGAACATGCCTGTGGATGGCCCTCCTTCAAATAATGGAGAAATGTCTACAGGAGGGCTGCTGTCGGGGGGGAGTGCATTTCCAGGGGAGCAGAGGACATAAGGGTTCATGGAGGGCAGCCTTTTGGCATTGTCTAGGCTGGAGAGACTTTTGGGCCCACCTGCCGGAAAGAATGGAAGTCCCGTTTCTTGAGGCGGCTGCAGGGTGCCTGCCTCAGCCCTCATGTTAGGGAGAGGGATGTTGGTTGGAAACAGTGACTGGAGGGCAGAAGGAAGCATCTTTTCTTCACATGCCTCAAGCAGCTGAGAGGGGTTGAACTCATCCATGGCTGCCACTGGTTCTTGAGGGAAGAAACTGGCTTCGTTCAGCTCTGTCATCTGCTGCTGTATTTCTCCAGAATTGCATTGAAGATTTGGGATAGCTGGGGAAACAGCTCCATGCTGTGGGTCTTGGTTCCGGAGATAGAGGGCTTCTTCCTCCCTATGCAAGGATACAAAAAAGTGTGCATTGAAATAAGTGCTGGGTGCCATCATACCAACAGGAAGGTTACTGACACAGGCACTCAAACCGGACTTGGTCCTCCCATGCCACTGTGTAGCATAATCAAAGTATTGTGAGAGCACAAGGGAATGACAAGCATGAGGACATTTGCACAGAGGGTTCAGGAATGCCTTTGAGGCTAGAATTTGCAAATATTGCTAACGTAGTACAGAAAGCAGAAGATGTCGTTTGCAACACCAATGTATGTTGGAGCCGATTCAGATTTGCAGACAGTAAATTCGGGAAGGGGGAGATGAAGGGTTAAACAAGATCCACAGATGTTCCTCTTTCCTAGCTCTTTCCATCAAGGCTGCCTCCAGATCTTTTTTGCGGGGGGCGGGGGGGGATGTGATTTAAGTGCATACAGAAAATTTAGGTTTGTACAATTAAAATGCTCTGCTGCCCTAGCACAGCGAATCCACTTTGAAAAGGGGGGGAAATGACTTTTTGTAGTTAGGAAAGTGACATGGAGATGCACTGAAAAGTGGAAGATGAATGAATGATTCTCAGGAAGATATATAAACACCCTGCAAGCAAACCAGGATGAATGCTCAATAAAGCCTAGATATAACCAAACCTCTGCATCAGCTTTGTGCAAGCAAATCAGGATAAATGCTCAATAAGCAGGTTGTCTGGAGGAGCCCTTTTTTCATCTTTTGTTGTATGCTACAAGTGGAAATGCAGTTGACTTTTCAAACTACTATCCTTGCTGCTGCAACTGCTTTTCCTTTATGTGTACATCCAACTATATTCTGTCCATTGCATTCCATCAGCGCAGGGAAGGGAAAGCACAAGTTGCCTTAACAGCAATTTAAAAACAACCCAAAGACATTATTTCAGCAATCTTTTTAAAAGTCAAATGATGTAATATGTTCTAAAGCACTATGCCCCAATTATTTTCAAGAAAACCTCTTTAAAATGAGGGCATGTATCCAACTACTAAGTAATATCAGAACGAATCCATTCAAATCCATGGATTTAACTTTAGTCACACCCATTAATTACAATGGGTCTAACCTGTTGTGAGTCAGTTGAGTACAACCCTGTATTATATTATAATTATAATAATAATTTATTATTTATACCCTGCCCATCTGGCTGGGTTTCCCCAGCCACTCTGGGTGGCTTCCAACAGAATATTAAAATGCAATAGTATATTAAACATTAAAAGCTTCCCTAAACAGGGCTGCCTTCAGGTGTCTTCTAAAAGTCTGGTAGTTGTTTTTCTCTTTGATATCTGGTGTGAGGGCGTTCCACAGGGCGGGTGCCACTACCAAGAAGGCCCTCTGCCTGGTTCCCTGTAACTTGGCTTCTTAGTGAGGGAACCGCCAGAAGGCCCTCGGCACTGGACCTCAGTGTCTGGGAATAATGATGGGGTGGAGACGCTCCTTCAGGTATACTGGACCGAGGCCGTTTAGGTAGGGCTTTAAAGGTCAGCACCAACACTTTGAATTGTGCTTGGAAGCGTACTGGGAGCCAATGTAGGTCTTTCAACACCGGTGTTATGTGGTCTCGGCGGCCACTCCCAGTCACCAGTCTAGCTGCTGCATTCTGGGTTAGTTGTAGTTTCTGGGTCACCTTCAAAGGTAGCCCCACATAGAGCGTATTGCAGTAGTCCAAGCGAGAGATAACTAGAGCATGCACCACTCTGGCGAGACGGTCTGTGGGCGGGTAGGGTCTCAGCCTGCGTACCAGATGGAGCTGATAAACAGCTGCCCTGGACAGCTCTTATGGCAAAGAAGACATAAACTGTGCTACTGTTCTGCATTATTTTTTCAAAGCTAGATTATGAGAAAAGTTGGAAGAGCCGTGGGGAGAAGAGGACAGCAATGACTGGGTCCCCATCTCATGGTCATGCAATGCGTTTTATGTGGAGCTGTGCTTGAGATTGCTCTGGAGGCTGCAACTGGTGCGCAAGACAAACCACTGCCAGCATATATATCACCTTCCTTGTGGGATTTGCACTGGCTTCCAAGCTGCTACTCGGTGAAATTCAAGGTGTTGGTGCTAACATATAAGGTCTATACAGGACCAGGTTCCTAGAGAAGTTGCCTTATCTCTTATATACCCAGTAGGTCACAACAATCTGGGGGGGGAGTTTTTCCTGCAAGTTCCAGAGATCTCAGAAGCCCTCTCCAAAGTAACCTAGAGCAGGGCGCTTTTAGTGTGACTGCCACAGTTCTGTGGAATAGCATTCCTGTCGAAATATGGCAGGCACCTACCACCTGTGCTTTCTGGAAATGAAGGAAGACATTTTTGTTCCAACTGGCTTTCCCAGCTGGATGAATGGGTCTTGGCCGGGTCTATTTTGTTTTAGTTTAGTTTTAAATGTGTTTATTATACATCAGATTGAGACAATGATGTAGAATGCAAATAATAATTCACAGAATCATAGAATCGTAGAGTTGGAAAGGACCCCCAAAGGTCATCTAGTCTTACCCCCTGCAATGCAGGAATCTCAGCTAAAGCATCCATGAAAGATGGCCACCCAACCTCTGCCTATAAACCTCCAAGGAAGGAGGCCCCGCAACCTCCCAAGGGAACCCTATCCACTACCGCAGGCATGTCAAACCTGCAGCCCTCCAGATGTTTTGGACTACAATTCCCATCTTCCCCCCAACCACTGGTCCTGCTAGCTAGGGATCATGGGAGTTGTAGGCCAAAACATCTGGAGGGCCGCAGGTTTGACATCCCTGCGACTACCAGATAATTTAGAATGAAGGAAGCACCTTAGTTTGGAATTGCCCTCAAATATTACCTATGCTGGGAATGTCTTTACCTGAGGATGTGGTTGCTGCAAGTGATCAGCTCTCCTCCCTTTCCATTCTCCCTTATCGCAAGAACTCGCACCCAAACCCAGCTCAGGTCCTTGCAGAGCAGACGGACCACCGTGTGCCGAATGTGTCTCCCAGAATCGTGCACTGAAACTGCAAAAATAAGAAATGGTTATGGGCACATAGAATGCCTGGTAACTGGAAGAACATGAGTCAACTGTGTTGTTCTATATTGACAAGTTTATAAAGCAGTTATGTCAACTTAATCCCGAGTCCCAAAGGCCAGCTGAAACAAGTAAGCCAGTGGTGGGGAACCTCTGTTCCGCGGACCCAATAAGAATATAAGAAGAACTCTGCTGGATCGGGGCAGTGACCCATCAAGTCCAACATCCTGTTCTCACAGTGGTCAATCTTATGACTGGGAAACCTGCAAGCAGGACAACAGCAGCCTCCCCTGCATTTCCCGGTAATCGGCATTCAGAAGCATTCTGTGTCCAACATTGGAGGTAGAATCATATAGCCATCAGGATTGGCAAACAATTGATAGCCTTATTTTCCATGACTTTATCTAATCCTCTTTTAAAGCCATTCAACTCTGGCAGAGGCTGGATTGCTACCTATCACAGGTACATTGTCTGAGATTTGCTGCCAGTACAGTGGTGCCTCGCTAGACGAAATTAATTCGTTCCACGGGTCTTTTCTTATAGTGAAAAATTCGTCTAGAGAATTCCATAGGAATGCACTTAAATTTTTTTAAAAATTTTTTGCCCGTAGGAATGCATTAATTGAATTTCAATGCATTCCTATGGGAAACTGCGATTCGCTAGACAAATTTTTCGTAAAACACATTCGTCTAGCGAGGCAACCTCCGCTCAAAAAATCCTTTCGTTAAGCGGAAATTTCGTTAAGCAGGGCATTCGTTAAGTGAGGCACCACTGTATCGGGATTACATTACCCTTGCAGTCTCTTAAAACTAAGGTGGCTAGCTGCATAACAATCCACACCTGAATTCCCCTCTTCTACAAAAGTATTGTACATGCAGGCACCCTGTCCTCCCCTCCCACTTAGTCATGCTGGCCACATGACCTGGAAACTATACGCCGGCTCCCTCGGCCAATAATGCGAGATGAGCGCGCAACCCCAGAGTCGGTCACGACTGGACCTAATGGTCAGGGGTCCCTTTACCTTTTATAATCTATACACCACTCTGCAAGTTAGGCCAGCTGTTTCACCAAATCATAGATGAGAGCTGAGTCTAAAAAAATTAGTGGCCAGCTTGCTTAATACTATGCTGTGAGTTCATGGTTGTACAGAGCACTCCAATGGTGCAAGCCTACGGATGTTTACTTAGACATAGGCCCCACTGTTTTCAGTAGGGTTTACTTCCATAGGGATGTGCATAGGAATGCTCCCAGGATTCTCTGAGTGATGCCATGACTGCTAAAGAGGTGTGGATGTTGTTTCTATCTTCCTAGCCATTCTGTCTCAGGCACAACACTCACTCAGAGTCCTGTGAATCTCTGCAGCTCTTCCAATATCTTCAGAATGCAGGAGACCGTACCAAGACTGTCCAACCAGCTCTTCCTTTTGATAACCAAGATGGTAAATAACGCTTGAGGGGGCGAAAACAGTGAAGAGTTCAATCAATACTATGGTATCTCCGTCATGAAGTGGGCAAGAAAGCACAATAGGCAACAACTGAACTTTTGTGGCAAGCAAACACCACTGCCTAAAATAGGATTTCTAACTTATTTGTTTACTGGTCTCTGCTCCTGTGCTTATAAGTGTGATTCTGCCCACCCCCGGCCCCCAAAAGCTCTGGCAGCAGTTTATTTCCATGAAAAATCTTCACCTGCTAATGATTGCAGATCAAAACACAGGAACACAGGGCAAGTTTTATTTTCTGGTCATTTGGCAACTATCCGTTTGTAGAATGCTGTCGCTGTGTGATGCATCTCTCGCCATCACTATTGACCAGGCATCCCCAAACTGCGGCCTTCCAGATGTTTTGGCCTACAACTCCCATGATCCCTAGCTAACAGGATCAGTGGTCGGGGAAGATGGGAATTGTAGTCTAAAACATCTGGAGGGCCAAAGTTTGGGGATGCTTGCTATTGACTTTCAGGAACAATTGAAAAACATTCCCTTTACCCAGGTGTTTGATGCCTGGAAGCTGCTGCTCCAAGCAACCCTGAAATCAATAGCTGATAGAATGTTTTTAACTGGTCTTATGCTTCAAAAATGTGAGGTGGTTTTTTTTATTGATGTGGGTTTTTTTATTGATGCCACCCTGAGTTCCTTTGGTTTCGGGAGGAAGGGCAGGATATAAATTGAATAAATTATATCATAAATAATAACCAGACTGGCCCTACTAAACTGCTCAAATAGTGGATTTTTCTTACTTTTCAGTCATCTCCACGATCTTCATATCCAGTGTGTGCTGGCTCTGGAATGAGGAGTCCTTGGAAGCCCCATCTACATCTTCTGACAGGTGTGTGACAGGAGTACAGAAGGCAACAAAGGTCAAGGCAGGAGAGGAGGACGTCGACTGCGGGTTGAGCATGAGGAATCTGCCACGCACAGCCATCAAACGGTTCCTTCCATACCTCACCCGAAAGGCTCTCAAAGTGCGCATTTCAGCGATGAACTCAATTTCTGCAGCAATTAAAATATAAATAAACTAGGATGCTTAAAGCTCAGAGGCAGATTGAGGTTTGTGAGGGCTGATACTAGGTAGGAACTTAGAGGCGCTCCTCCGATTCCTTTTTGCGATAAGTACACCAACACAAAACTCAATCTCTGTGTAACCCGGTTTTAAATCCAGCTCCGTGGTCTAATACAGGGGTGGGTGATCTGTGGCTATAGATGTTCCTGGACTACAACTCCCATCCTCCTTTGCTATTGGTCTTGCTAGTTAGGGGTGATGGGAACTCTAGTCCATCAACATCTGGAAGGTCCCACATTCACTCTCCCTAGTCTAACAAGACGAAAGAAAATGACTTGTCACCCAATTCCATGTTGTTTGTCTGGAGAAGATGCCTTTTACTCCCAGGCTGCAGTTAGAGTTAAGAACACCTAAAGCAAGATTGGACAACCTGTGGCACAGCAGATACTGATGGACTACAACTCCCATAGCCTCTGACATACTGGCTGGGGCTGATGGGAACTGGAGTTCAGGAACATCTGAAGTGTTTCCCCAACCCCTGTCCTAAATGAATAACTTTTCTTGTTTTAACTTTCCAAGTATGCAAGTACAGTAATTTGCTGGTGCCTTTCTTTGAGTGCCCCAGAAGTGAGGTGGGTCGTGGAGACCAGCTGTGACTGACTGTTTATAGAACTTCCTCCTCAACAAGGAGGATGTTATTTTTCAGATTCCAGGTTAAGCTTGGGTGTTGTTCACCCAAGGTTTTTAGATGTGCTGGCTGATTTGAATTGAACTCAGTATTCTGTTGTTCTATTGTGGCTTCAATGGATGTTTGTTTTTATTGTATTTGTGCGCGACTCTAAACTACCCTGAAATCAATTGATAAAAGGTGGAATATATTTCTTTTTCTAGACAAGAAACAAAGATCAAAAAAAGAAAAGAAACTTTGCTTTTCACATTAAAGGAGTATATGAAATCAGACGCTGGTGTTTATTTCTTCAGCATACCATGCTAACCAGCTGAGATGATGCAGTGTCACATAAATATTAATTACCCCCTAGCTGCAAATTTCTGTCCTTACCAGTGCCTGGATGCTGTTGGGCAAAACCAAGCTTCTCCTGGACAATCCCGCTTGCTGGGCTGCTCAAGAGGTCAAAGATGGAGTCAGTGTGGGCTAAGAGTTCTACCTGCAAGAAGAGTATGAGAAATCATAGCAGCCAATGAATGATGACAGGCAACTTGTTTAGCATGTAGCTGTGTGCCATGATATTTTTAAAGTGAAACCTTGAGGACTAGCAACTTTTGAAGGAGAAGTGTGACCTTAAATATTCTAACAAAAGCTTTAGGAATTGCCTTTTTTGATCTACTTGCACACCATAGCATTTCATGCCACAGACATTTCCCATTGCAAACATTAGCATGTTTTGCACGTTGACAAATTTCAGCCCCGATCCTTCTTGCCTCCAGTTGAAAGGATCGTAGTGAAAAGGGTTTGGGAAAAACTCAAATTAGACCTTGGAGAGAGGTAGCTAGCTGAATTTGATTCCAGTACTGCATTAGATTAGACCAGACATAGGGAAACGTGCCCCCCCCCCATGTTTTGGGACTACAACTCCCATCACCCCTAGCTAACAGGACCAGTGGTCAGGGATGATGGGAGTTGTAGTCCCAAAACATCTGGAGGGCCGAGTTTGCCTATGCCTGGATTAGACCAAGCAAGGCAAACTTGGCTTCCTCCCACCTGCAATAGCCTGGACTTACCACAGAAAATCCAAGGAAGTGGGACACATTCTCAGAGACATGAGCCAGTTTGCCATTTGCACTGAAAGCCAGGATGAACCCCGGGAGGGAAAGCAGCAGTTCTGGATCTTTCAGTGCAGCAGAAGTTGCGAAATTAGAGGCTAGTCCCATCACTTCATGTAAATCTGAGAAAATAAAGAGATGGGTTAATTGGTTCTCTGGATCCACAGAACGAGGTTTCCCATTCATTGGCTAAAGGCTTGCTGCACATCACCTTCCAGCTCCACGGTCCTATGATTCCAGCTTTTGAGCCCCTGCGTCAGGCGAGAGAGCGAGAGAGCCCTGATTTGTGCATAAAGAGGTCACAATCTGTTTGCATTGTGTTATGCACAGGCTCCCTAACTTCTGCCTCCCTTCTGAGGCAGAACGACCCAGAGACTCCCTTCATGTTTTGACGCATGCCACCACCCACCTTTTAATACTTTAGGCCATATACACATTTAAAGCACATTACTTCCCCCAAAGAACCCTGGGACTCGTAGTTTGTCAAGGGTACTGGGAATTGTAGCTCCAATGAGGGATGAACTACTCTTCCCTTAATTCTTTGGGGGAAGCCGCGTGCTTTAGATGCGTTCTAAATGCATGGTGTGTAGACAGCTCACTTCTGAATACAACTCTGGTTTCGAACTTAATTTGTTCCGGAAGTCCGTTCTTAATCTGAAACCGTTCTTAACCTGAGGTACCACTTTAGCTAATGGGGCCTCCCGCTGCCGCCACACCGCTGGCGCGCGATTTCTGTTCTCATCCTGAGGTAAAGTTCTTAACCTGAGGTACTACTTCAGGGTTAGTGGAGTCTGTAACCTGAAGTGTTTGTAACCTGAGGTACCACTGTACATGGAAGATTCGAATTTGTGGTGCCGCAAGGAAGAAAGCACAGACCCAGCCCTACCATTAGGCAGTATGAGGCGACCGCCTCAGGCAGCAACCGCCTCAGGCAGCCACCGCCCCCTGGCTGTTCGTCTTACAAGCCCCCTGGCCATTTTGCTCTGAGCAATACACTCTGCAGTGAGGGCTTCCTGCGGATGCCATCTTATCAGGAGGTCCATTTTGCACAATGTAGGAACGCACTTACAAGCCCCCCGTCAGACGTTCCTGTTGAATGTGGGGAGTTTGGGGACAGGCGTGACCCAGGCAGACAGAGAATGCTGGGGAGGGGGATGCATGTGTGTGCCTGTTCCCCCTCCCCAGTTCAAGCCCTCATGTGTGCGTTCTGTTGAACATACGGATAGGGATTTAGCCTATTCTTCTTTCATCAGTTCAGTAGCATTAGGCAGGACCGTCGTGTGGGTAAGATTCCCCTAAAGTAAAGCATTGTGGTTCAACTCCAGATTTTTAATTAAAGTACTATTAAAGATTCAGGAGTAAAGTGACAGATGTAATGGGGCATTGCATTAAAATTAAAAGAACAGGGTATTTTCTAACTAAACCTAGACTGGTTTAATATTTGAGTTGCATAGAAGAGCATCATTATATAGCTCCATCGGTAAGAGCATGACACTCACAGAGTCGTGGGTTTGAGCCTGATGTTGGGCAAAAGATTTCTGCATTGCAGGGGGTTGGACTAGAACAGGCTTCCTCAGCCTCGGCCCTCTAGATGTTTTTGGCCTACAACTCCCATGATCCCTAGCTAGCAGGACCAGTGGACAGGGATGCTGGGAATTGTCGTCTCAAAACATCTGGAGGGCCGAGGTTGAGGAAGCCTGGACTAGAATATCCTTGTAGTCCCTTCCAACTCTACAATTCTATGATTATGAGCTAAGCCTAGGTTCCATTTGTACGCCAGGACAGAGCCCCAGCCCTATTTTTATTGCAGGTATATTCTGGACGTGCCATTGATGCAATAACAGTGCATTAGTAGCAGATTTATACCGGACTGTCTACACACCATTCCATTTTGTTAGTTATTCTGCAATGCTTCCCCAGTGTGTGTGTATTTATTTAAAGGATTTATATCCCGCTTCCCCCCCCCCCCAAGTTGGGGTTCAAGGCAGTTTACAAACTTAAAAAAAAACCACTACACTAAAAAATACAAAGGAATAAAAACAAACTAGAAACGGTAATTAAAATACATCAAAACACATTTAAAACCTGCAATAAAAAAATGATTTTGCCAGTGTTACCACTCTATTGTACAGTTAAGAACTTAATTCGTTTTGGAGGTCCGTTCTTAACCTGAGGTACCACTTTAGCTAATAGGGCCTCCCGCTGCTGCTGCGCTGCTACCGTGTGATTTCTGTTCTCATCCTGAAGCAAAGTTCTTAACCCAAGGCACTATTTCTGGGTTAACGGAATCTGTAACCTGAAGCGTCTGTAACCTTAAGCGTCTGTAACCCAAGATACCACTGTAATCTGAAGCAGCACTTTTGTACCATAGTGGAACACACCTACATCACAAACCAGTGACTTTACAAAAGGTGACAATTTACAACACATTCAGTACACCGTAATGTCTTCACCAAGTTCATTTCACAGTAGTCCTATTAAGATACTTGGAAATAATTGTACTACACGATCAACTGGTAAAAATGTTGGGTTGACATCCAAAACCAAAAAAAATTAATAGTTGCAAACACAGGATACTGGAATATAGGAAAATAGTGTTCCACTGATCATCTGTGTAGCTCAAAACAAAAATACCGGTACTTTCTAAAGTAGTCAGCTTCATAACTGTTGCCTCAAAATTTTGCAGATAATTTTTAAGAAGGCAATACAGTATACAGTGGTACATCTACTTACAGTACAAATAACTCTACTTACGAATGTTTCTACTTACGAACGGAGCTCCGTCCGCCATCTTGGATGCGGTTTAGATAGGATTTTTTTCTACTTACGAATTTTTAGATAGGGTTGCTTCGACTTACGAATTTTTTTCTCCCAATGCATTCCTATGGGATTCGACTTACAAATTTTTCTGCTTACAAATGTGCGTTCGGAACGCATTAAATTCATAAGTAGAGGTACCACTGTATATATAGTGGAAGGCACGTCCCCCTTCCCTGCCCCACAAACATCCAGTATAAAAAGTTACAGGATTTCAGCAGGAAGTAGTGGAACATACATCAGTTTGAAACAAAGCAGTATGTCCACCCCAAAATGTTTGCAGGCATGAACAGTACTTAAAATGGGATTGCATATAACCAGCCCAATACCATACTGAGCACAGATAATAACAAATGCCCAATAAAAAGGATGTCTAGAGTCGGGGTGTCACAGAGTTTCTCTGGGTCATTGTAGACCCAGAGCTACTTCCAAAATCATGTTGCATCTCCAGGAGGTGGCTGGTGGGGGCGTTGGAGGAAGAGGGATCTAACCAAACAGGGTTCTGACTGTATCAAGTTTCTCAAGTACATACAGATTGCAATACTTAGCACACAGCCGGTCCTGGAGATTACTTTTAAATGTTTAAGTTGAAGAGGAGGAGTATAGAGCTTACTGTGTGCGTACATCTCCCCCTGTGTTAATCCATACTTATGGGCAGAAAGGGGGCAATTCACCTGAGCATCTCTCTCTCTCTTTTGCATTTTAAAATGTGTGCTACCACACTTTTTAAAAAATTTCAGACCATTATGCAATTACTTGAATAAGGCTAAAAAGCAGAAGAAAAATAAATACATGTGAAAAGCGGAGGAGGGAGGGAGAAACCCCTACGGTGATAAAATGGCACCAAGTGGAAAGGCAGCATTTTTCAAAATCAATGTTGAAATTTACGCTAAAAGGCTTTTAAATGTAAGTGCTATGGCATGACTACTTTAATAATTAAAAAGGTGGGAATGTGCAAATTAAAAGGCAGAAATGGCACAGAGTGGGAAAGTATGAGCGAAGGTATGCTGAACATCGAGGCATCGCAATGAGCTCACTTGCTCACTCCGTCCTATGCCATTGCCCATGTCAAAACCACACCTCTTAGAAAAGGTGATCTACGTCTGTGAAGGTTGTGCCGCTGTTGCTAAATGGTGCTGAATGCAAAATGCCTTGACTTAGATGCATATGCCAAATGTTGCTGTTTTTTTGTTGCAGTTGTTCCCCCCTTTTTTCCTGTCATGATCCAGCAGCAGCCAAGTCTCCACGTCAGAGGCTGCAGACTTTGTAGCCAAGAAGCCAGACCAAGTGTAGGGCGCTCTGATTAAGAGCATGAAATGACAGGCTGAGGAACAAAAGCACCCCCCCCCACAAGAACCTCCTGTATCTGTAGGGCCAGAATGTAAAACCTCGCAGGCACCTACCCCAGGGCTTTAGGAATCAAATGCCTCCTCCAAGATCTCAGCAGTCCAGCAGCACAGGGAGTGCACCAGGTGTGAGGCTAGGGAATGGAGGAGAAGTGCAAGTCTCCAGGGCAGAGTGTTGGCCCTACACATGTCAGGTTAGTTAGTCACAATGGGGTGGAGCAGAGGCATTAAAAGGTTCCATGTGCTCTCAACCTTTTTCGGAGCAAGCAGTTCACTTGGAGCTCTCCGTGGTCCTGAGATTTCTGACCAGTCTTGCCTCCTTCTCCATGGGTTCTGGTATCAGGACAGGACAGGCTGGATGAGAATTGCCCCCCGCCCCCCAAAAAAGTTGCTATCCAGCACAGGAAAGATGCACACTTTTGCACCTATGGAAATTTATCTGCTGTGCCAAATAGCAATTTTGAGGAAGAGGATTTTCACCTAGATCATGGTGTGAGAGCAAAGAGTTAAATCTTGTCCCCATCTGTTATGGTCCCAATCCTAATCAGGATGCACAGCAACTGAGTTTTACAGTGTGTGTGTGTGGGGGGGAGATACGCATACCATTAACTATGTATCTTACACAGAGATGCTTGAGGAATTCAGTTTCTGTGAATCAGGTCAGGAAAATGACCTGCCCTCAGATGTGAGAACAATTATCCTTTGGATCTCACAATGCTCCGAAATTTGTGATAGGTCTCAGCTCAAACAAACTTACTAAAATGTGTTTTAAATGCATATTTTATGATCAAGCCATCTTTAGGAATGTGTGCATTGAGATAAAATACACATATGTATTTAAATAGGAATTTTTGTATGGATTATTAAAAAGAAATTTTGTAGAGTAATGCAGAAATGAGGTGGAAGTGACTCATGCAAAACACATTAAGTGTGAACGCATGCAAAGCTGTCATGGACCTGAAAAAGACTGATCCATCCATCCCCCGTTAGTGTCACATGCAGTTTGATGAGCAATATTGACATAGGAGCTTACTGCTTGGGGGGGGGGGAGTGGCTTGGGCCAATGCAGAGGAAGAAATCTGGCTCAACACATTTCTTTGTGTTAGGCTTCAGGCTGTCAGTATTTTGCAGGAGAGATGCATGTGCATGCTGCGAAATTTACTTTTGTGTAATTAATTTAGATTAAAGTGCTCTGTCACCTTTTCAGAAAATTAATAGTTTTTTTTGTGATTAGGAAAGTGATGGGGAAATGCACTGAAAAATAGGGAATGAACATAAGATTAATGGGAAGACATAAAAACACCCAGTAAGCACACTAGAATTAATGCAGGATGAATGTCCAGTGCCATATAACCCCCCTGCATACAAATCAGAACGAACACTCAGAAAACACTGGATGTAGTCTAACCTCCGCATAAGCTTTGTGCAAGCGAATCAGAATGAATGCTGAGAAAAGAAGTCCCCTGGAGCAGCCCTTAGAAACAGAAGAGGCAACAGGAGGGGATTGGGCTGAAGATTTTTATCAATGGTTTAATAAGATGGGGGTGGGGTTAGAAAGGAGGGGATCTTTGATGGGGAAGTGTTAAGAAAGGTTCAGTGTTTAAATATCTTCAGCCTGACTCTTAGGTTTTCCTGGAGCAAGAGATAAGGAATTCAGTGCTTCCCCCCCCCAATCATTCCCCTTTCTATATTCTCCTCTAACTGGTGTGAAAATTTAAATTGTGAAGGCATTTTTCCATACACTCCCATTGCTCACTCTGAGCCGTAGCACAAGACAGACTACCATTTTAACAGAGCAAGCTTACACAAGATAACTCAGGAGAAAATCCTACTATATATTCAATGGAGTTTACTACCAGGTAAGAGCGCACAAGATTGCAGCCGAAGGCTGTGTATATGCTTTACATTAAAAACACTCCCCGCCAAAGAATCAATCCTAGGAACTGTAGGATGTTTGGGCCTGAGAATTATAGCTCCGTGATGGGTAAACAACAGCTCCCAAGGGTTCTGGGGTGAGAAACACACTTCAAATGTTTGGTGTGTACACACCAACATATAACAACAGAATTCTCTTACTTGCCTACTCAGAAGTAAGCCCCGCTGAGTTCTAAGAGACTTACTCCCAAGTAGGTAAGTGTTGGATTTCAGTCTGAATAACTCAGATTACATTCCCTCAGCACTTGCTTCCCAGCCCGCTACTTAGTCAGTTTCACTAATCAAGGCTATCACAGAAAAATCCCCTCTCTGCAGAAATCCGTCTCAGAGTGAGGTTGATTTAGGTCTTTGCTGTTTTCTGCCAAGTGAGCTCCTCCTTCTATGTTATAGATTAGAAGGGAACAACATCTTTCAGGCAATACATTGTGCAGAACAGAACATGCCCGTCTTGGAACATAATTATGGAAGAACAATATCAAGGTCATTGCTTCTTCTTTCACTTTATTGTGTGATCTAATGGCACTGCAAAAAATAAACCAAAAAAAGTTTTTTGTGTTTTTTTTAAATGCAGCTAAAGGGCATGTTAGCTCTTGCACTGATCCTCTCAGGGACAATTCAAAAAGAAAAAGGGAAGACGGGAAAATGTCTTCAGGTAAAGTACACCTTAGAGGAGTTGAGACCATGATGGATAAAGTGTTCCCATTCATAAAGCCAGCTGCTTGCTCACTGTATGCTTACTCTTTGCTACCTGTCCTATATCTCCTTTAAATAGAAATAAGGGTGCATTTAGACATGACAAGGAAGATCCACAACCAGAAATTCATACAGTTCAGCCACCAGCCCACTGGTAGTGGTGGAGGGTCAGGTTGGGGTCATGGTGTTTGCAGGGTTGGGGGGGGGAGGCTGCTTAACCCTTTCCCTGACACCGTTTTCCTGATGAAAACTGCAGTTTCCCCTGTGAAGGGGAAGCAAGAGAAAATGTGCCATTGCAGAATGCATGTGCGAACATTTCCAGTCTGAATTCGCGGTGGCGGTGTTTACTGTTGACTAATAATAGGGGAAATCAGCTTTTCTGTGCTTTAAGATTATTGTTGCCATTTATTGTTTTATATGCTTTAGTTTTATTAATAGAGGAGCAGCTGGTATGGAGGGGTCTGGTGTCCTGGTACAGTCCTTGCCACTTCCATGAATAGTGCAGGAGTAAAGGCAGGTGGCGGGTGGCAATGTGGGTTAAACCACAGAGTCTAGGGCTTGCCAATCAGAAGGTCAGCGGTTCGAATCCCCGTGGTGGGGTGAGCTCCCATTGTCTGGTCCCAGCTCCTGCCAACCTAGCAGTTCAAAAGCACATCAAGTGCAAGTAGATAAATAGGTACCGCTCTGGCAGGAAGGTAAACGGCGTTTCCATGCGCTGCTCTGGTTCGCCAGAAGTGGCTTAGTCATGCTGGCCACATGACCCGGAAGCTGTACGCCGGCTCCCTCGGCCAGTAAAGCAAGATGAGCCTTGCAACCCCAGAGTCGTCCACGACTGGACCTAATGGTCAGGGGTCCCTTTACCCTTTACCTTTAAAGGCAGGTGGGGCTCCATAGATGCACCGACAGAGCCAATCAGGTGCTTAGGGAGTCCTGACCTCACCACCACCCTGTCCTGCCCCATCTTGGTAAGTGTCAGCAATTCCCATGCCCACCCCAGACCCTCCTGTATTAATGGAGTGACTGTTTCAAATGTCTTCTTGTTCCCTGCTCAGATCCCAATCTGATATATAGCATTCTTCAACATCAACTTCGTTGGACTGGTCATGCTGTTCGGATGCCTGATTATCATCTTCCAAAGCAACTGCTCTATTCCCAGCTTAAGAATGGAAAGCAAAATACCGGTGGACAACAAAGGAGGTTTAAAGACGCTCTCAAGGCAAATCTTAAAAAATGTAGTATAAGCACTGATCACTGGGAAACACTGGCCTTTGAGCGCTCTAGTTGGATCTACTTCCACCTGGAAATCTATGTCCCCACTGTGGAAGGACGTGTGGATCCAGAATTGGCCTCCACAGTCACTTATGGACTCACTGTTAAGACCATGTTCATGGAAGACAATCTTGCTCAGCTACGAGTGATCACCAAAGAAGAAAGAAGAAGAGAGTTATAAATATTTTCATAAAAGGAAGTTATAAGCCACCCCTGTGAGCAGATGCAAGCAAACAGATGTGAAAACCCCACAGGGTTTTCTTTGTCTTTGGCATAGTGAACATTGGATAAGACACATGAGGAAGATTGGCACCATCCATTCAAAGCACATTCAACACACATTTAATGCACGTGGCTTCCCTCAAATAATCCTGGGAACTGTAGTTTGCAAAGGGTTCTGGGGACTGTAGCTCTGTGAGGGGAAAGTGACAGTTCTAGGCTAGGGAGGATTCACGTGTTTGAAATAGGTGCTGAATGTACTTTAAATTGTGTCATATATAACTCAGTCTACTCATCTTCTGGAACAGCTTTTGAATGGAAGCAAGCTTGGAGGCTGGCTGTCGACTGATTACTTACAGACCTGTGATTTCTAAGATTATTCAACCCAATAGTCACTTCTCCTCACCCCACCCCAAATCAAGGTATAATGTCTTCACCACCTTCGTTGCTGTTTTTCTGAACGCATCTTGATAAAGTAAGGTTGGTGAGAAGGAGGTCAGCACTGTGACCGCTCGCCACATGTGCAAACATTTTACATCAGGAATGGGCCACCAACTTGTTGTGCTCCAGATGTCATTGAACCATCATCATTGAAACATCTCCCATCCTACATCACATTGGAGAGACTTCGCCACAGTCTGAGTCAGCGTTAATCGGAACAGTCATCGCAAGAGAGGCTTAATATTCACCTGGGGGGAAAAGCTGCGTCTCTCGTATGTAGAAGCAGACAAGAGCCATGGTATGAAGGTATGAGAGGCGCTCCTTCTCTTGCTCCAAGATGGGCAGAAGGGAGCGCAGATTCTGCAGCTCAGCGTTGATCTGATCCCGGCGAGCCTTGGAAGCACCTTTAGTTGACCTGATGACCAAGAGTTGCAAGATATGAGACAACTCGACAATTTACTTAGCATGGCACCACGAAGTTCCTACAACACTTCCAACTTATGAGACAGTTTGATTCACATGACCACCCCCAATTTTCATACAATAAAGAGGGCTTGTAGCTCCAATATAAGACTGCAAGTTGATCCCCCCCCCCCGAAACATACAGAGGCCGTGAATTCCCCACAGTTCATGAGGAAGAGTTCCCAGGCTGCTTTAAATCTATAGTGCAGATGGGATCCTAATCTCCACTGCCATTTTGACTTTAGTCAAGTAAAAAATTCACCTCAGTTTTACATGGGTGATATACTTTATACATAAGGATAGACATCTGATAACTTGGGTTCTCCTCACTTTCCAATTTTTCCAATCTCAAATTCAGTTCTTCACTTTTCTGCAGCAATGTATGATTCCCCCCCCCCCATAAGAATTCACCAGCATTTTTGTATATCTGGCAGTTTATCCCAGTGTAATGCATTTTTGTCTGTTATTTTCCCCAAGGCAATGCATTTTTACACATACACACAGTCTATGCATTTTCGTACACGCTGCTTGAAGAGCTGCCCTGCAACTTTTAGAGAAGTGTGAAATTTGAAGGATAGCTTTGTTTCCATTTGAGCGCCGGTTTGAGAAGAACAAATTAGGTAGCTTCTAATTTGTTTAAAAGTGAATGGAATCGAATTCATCGTAGGTCTCTCCTTGTAAGTGCATCCTATGTGGTGCAAGCGGAAATGATCCATTTTAGGAGAAAGGCTTCCGAACTAAGCAAGTTCCCTCTCATGCGACCAGTGTTTCATTATATGTATATGATGCCATGAATCGTTCCCCACTGGAAACAACAAATGAGGTAAAATATTATTATGACAACTTTGCCTTTTAAAATTTAGAAGGCACAGTTGTCAGAAGAATGTTTTACCTCACTTAAGGGGACAAAGAGAATAATTCCTCACACAGGACCATTTCACAGTGGTGTGAACAGCAACTATTCCAGATGGGTTTATAACTTAAGGCTCCGTGAACGGCACAGTAGGAGACTTTTTCTGAAAATGAAAACTCTCCCCGATGTATATGATTTCTCACTGAAGAGACAATTTCACCAGCATTCAGACACATAATGGGCCCAAAGCGACTGTGCTAAACTGTTCAAGAGAGACCATTGCAGGCCTGTGTGATTCAGGCTTAATTTTCCCCTGACAGGGTAAATCTCAGTCTTGGATGTTCCACTTCATATTTCAGGTGGACTGAATGCTCCTCTATAAAAAAAAAACCAACAACCCAAAATCCATCCATAAAGGACGCCATGTACCAGAGAGAAGGATTCTATCCCAGCTTCCTTCTTGATATGCTACTTTTCTATGTGCAGGGCATTTTTCTGAATGGAGATCTGTTTAATTGTGTGAGCTTTCACTGAGATCCAGCTTCGAAGGCCTTCTGGCGGTTCCCTCAGTACAAAAAGTGAGGTTTCAGGGAACCAGGCAGAGGGCCTTCTCATCAAATGTCAAGGAAATAAACAACTATTTGACTTTTAGAAGACATCTGAAGGCAGCCCTATTTAGGGAAGTTTTTAATTTTTTAAAAATGTCTTACTGTGTTATAAGTTATCGGAAGCCGCCCAGAGGGGCTGGGGCAACCAAGTCAGATGGGTGGCATTTATTATTATTATTATTATTATTATTATTATTATTATTATTATTATTCCAAGCTGAAGTGATACAGCTCCAGCCTTTTGACTAAGATCAAGTGTGAAGAGATACAGGTTACCCCAGGTTTAACAGTCTGGCAGCAACCAGGCCTCGGAGGCAACTGTTGGACTGAGGGAAGATCACTCATAGTTTGCCAAGCAGTTGGTTTGCATAGGGTTACAGAGGACTTTCAAAAAGACAGGGACAGCCTAAGACCTTTTGCTTCCTGAGGCGAAGAACAAGATGGCAGCCCCTCACATTCCATGTACGGAAACTCACTAGACTGGCTGTTGAATCTTATTTCAACAATGGCGATGGGACAGCATGTTCCTACACAGCTTGAGGGCAACAGGCTAGCTTAGGGGAGCAGGGCAGGTATGGGGCAAAACCACTCTGCTGTATTTCACTCCCACTTCTCACCCCTCAGTATCTGCCACCTGAGGAAACGGCCTCACTCTGCCTAAAGGCAGGGCCGGCCCTAGCAAAAGACAAAGGTGCATACTGGATAAAAAAATTTTAGAGGGTGTCAAGTGTCCACATCAGTGCCTCATATTCCCCTCAGCCCTTGGCAACTAGTACGACACCTTATCACATGGTTGGGCCTTATCCATCCACATGGGGAATCACTTTCAAATGTTAAGCCCCTCTGTGGAGCTACCACCACACAAAGGGGTTTATCATTTCATATCAGGAAGGTGAGGAAGGTGCTAACTTTTAGATAATTCCTTAGGTTGGTCATCTTGAATTCTGCTCATCGGTGATGAATTCTTTGGATGGCCTTGAGCAAGCCATTCTCTGTCAGCTTCAGTGCCTTCTGAGTATAAAACAGGAATATTAATGATCATTCTGTGCTGTAAGGTATGAATTATAGGGTGTTTTTTTTAATGCTCTGCACACTTAACAGTGGCAGAGAAAAACTGCATTAGTCACAGTTCTGACTTAACAGCACAACCCACTGCAGGTTTACTCAAAAGTAAGTCCCAGTGCCTTCAGTGGTGTCGAACCCATGTTGTTACGGCTGCCATCCCAAATGCTATGACAGAGGCACTTACATGCAGGAAAGAGACAAAGCTTTGTTCAAGGCTTACAGCAATACAGGTCCGGCTACAGGGACAGATTGCTACAAACAGAGCTAGGGAGTCCAAGAACAGCATCAGGAGTCCGAGGCCAGATAATATTTGTGGAGATGTCTCAACAAATGGCCATGCCTCTCCTGCCAGTGATACTCCCTCTGTGAGCCTGGTGTGCTTGAAGGCATATGCTTCTCCAAGGGGTATAGTCTTCCCCCAACAGCAGAGGTGGTACTGAGTTCCTGATGGCAGGATGGAGGGTGAGTTCCCTTGACTCTTCCTCCATCAGTTGACTTAGGTGGAGCAATGGATGCAAATTTTACCTTTGTAGAGTAGATTAGTTTCTGCCGAGACCTGCACACCTTTCTGTGTCCTCCAACTAGGCAGAGGAACGGTGGAAGACACCATCTGGGGAACCCCCAAGGGAAGGAGGCTCAGAGCCCAGGGAATGGTGGTGGGAAGCGTTGAGAGGTCAGAGGAAGAAGACTGGGAAGAGGAGAAGTTGGAAGCTGAAGAGGTAACAGGGCTCTGCGAGCTGGGAGAGTCTGTGGCAGAGAGAAGTTCAGAATCAGAGGCAGAAGCTGAAGAATGGGATGTGGGAGGCCAAGAGGCAGAGACGTGTCAGGATAGTGAAGAAGCATGGGTGTCTCCCCCTCCTGCTGTGATGAGATCCCCTCCCCCCCCCAATCTCCCAGAACCAGAAGAGGCATGAAACAGGCAGAGCAGCAAAAGACTGCAAGCAGGCGCAGTCTCTGATTGCTTGGGGAAAACATCGGAGAAGAGGAAACTGAGATGGGCTGTGGGAAGGCAAGGACCTTCAGTCTCAGCAACTGCTTCATGGGGGGCAAGATGGAGATGAGTTGCTGTGCTCATTAGGCCTGACACCCCACCATGTTTGTGGCACTTGTTGTTGTTTTTTGCTAACAAAGATTTAACTCCAACTTGCTGGGTGTAATTTACTGCTGGCTTGCTTCTGACAGCAAGCAAGAGGCATTATCAGAGTTCAAGAACAGAGAGGGTGTGTGGCTGAAGATGGAAAGACCCAAGTGCCAGAAAGAGAGCTTTGCAGGGCCACATTTGGCCCCTGGGTCTTCAGTTTCCCATGCCTGGCTAAGGAATGGAATGTAGCAGCCTGGATATCTAGGAAAAGGATCTAGGAGTCTTGGTAGACCACAAACTAGACATGAGTCAACAGTGTGATGCAGCAGCTTTAAAAGCCAATGCAATTCTGGGCTGCATCAATAGGAGTATAGCATCTAGATCAAGAGAGGTAATAGTACCACTGTATTCTGCTCTAGTCAGACCTCACCTGGAGTACTGTGTCCAGTTCTGGACACCACAGTTCAAGGACGACACTGACAAGCTGGAACGTGTCCAGAGGAGGGCAACCAAAATGGTCAAAGGCCTGGAAACAATGCCTTATGAGGAACGGCTTAGGGCGCTGGGTATGTTTAGCCTGGAGAAGAGAAGGTTAAGGGGTGATATGACAGCCATGTTCAAATACCGGTATATAAAAGGATGTCATATAGAAGAGGGTGAAAGGTTGTTTTCTGCTGCTCCAGAGAAGCGGACACGGAGCAATGGATTTAAGCTACAAGAAAGAAGATTCCACCTGAACATTAGGAAGAACTTCCTGACAGTAAGAGCTGTTCGGCAGTGGAATTTGCTACCAAGGAGTGTGGTGGAGTCTCCTTTGGAGGTCTTCAAGTGGAGGCTTGACAGGCATATGTCAAGAATGCTTTGATAGTGTTTCCTGCTTGGCAGGGGATTGGACTGGATGGCCCTTGTGGTCTCTTCCAACTCTATGAATCTATGATTCTATCTGCTCAACCTGAAGTTGGTGCAGAAGAGCAACCATATTAAGCAGGGGAACAGATGCAAATGGGGGCAGAAGACTCCTGTTTTTTCATAGTTGTGCAAAAGAAGGGATATGAGTATGTGCAGTTTTCATGGAGGGAGAAGAAAAGGAGTAGTCTGTGACTATGAAATCAGGGTTCTGTGGTCCTCCAGATGTTGACCGCTGATTCCCCCAGAAACAAAGATTCTGCCCTCCTTTGTATCTGACCATCCACACTTCATCCAGAGACAGAAAGCACTTTTTGAGAGTTTTGCTTTTGCTTTTTAAAAGAAAGCATTTACTTTTTAGCTGGCTAAACCCCTGTTTTCTTTTGTTTGTTCTTGCGCTACTTCAATCTGTCTCTCTCTCTTCTTTTCTTTTTGCAAAGGAGCCCCAGGGAGAGCTTAGAAAAAAAGGTGATCAATAAAGAAACAGTAGCATTAGAGATCAGGAGGGAGAAAAGAGCAGATGGATTCGGGAGGATTCTGTGCTGCTGAAAGCGGACCATTCAGCATAGAAATTCAATATGCACTTCAGTTATTGTATGTGATGGTTCCCATGACAACCGCCGGGCAGCCATGCGAGGCATGCAGCTATGCAAAGGGGCTGGAAGCTGGCAGACAGGCGTCAGCACTCCCATCTCTTGGAGCTGGGAACTTTAAAGAATTGGTGGTGCAGAGTAGACTCACCTTCCCAGGGGCCAGTGCAAGGATAAGCTGCCTTATATCAAGTTAGGCCCACCTAGCTCAATATTGTCTTTCCCCCAACCAGGTGCCCCATAGATGTTGCTGGACTACAACTCCCATCAGCCCCAGCCAGCATGGTCAAGAAGGATGGAAGCTGTAGTCCAAAACCCCTGGAGGGCACGAGGTTGGCGGGAGGGTAGTCTGTGCAGATAGACAGTGGCACTCCAGAGTTTCAGAAAGGTTGTCTTGCCTGCAGAAGCCAGGGATTGGACCTGGACAAGTGTTGTGAGCTATAGAGCCACTGAGCTATGGCCCTTCCCTGACCACTGGTGTTTAAACCAAAGTGCAGTGGTACCTCTGGTTATAAACTTAATTCGTTCCGGAGGTCTGTTCTTAAGCTGAAACCGATCTTATCCGGAGGCATGCTTCCGCTAATGGGGCCTCCCGCTGCATGTGCGCCTCCAGCGTGCGATTTCCGTTCACATCCTGGGGCAAAGTTTGCAACCAGGAGCAGCTACTTCCGGGTACTCTTAACCAGTGCTTTTTTTCTGGGGGGCACGCATACCCCTAAACATTTTGTGATTCTAAGTTTGGCCTCATTGAGGGACAGTATTTCAATATGAGTAGGAAAATGTGAGCATTTTTTTAGGGGGGGGGAGCACTGCTCTTAACAACACTTAGCACCCTAAACAAACTGCAGCTCCCAGAATCCTTTGAGGGAAAGCCATAGCTGTTTAAAGCAGGCATCATAATGCTTTAAATGTATGGCATGGATATAGTCAAACGAGGCCCACGTCATACTTGAGCTTCTCCCCTAGAAGAGTCTCCAACAGATGTTCATCCAGGAAGAGGATTTCATGCCTCCCACTTTACAATTCTGCTGGAGATGCTTTAATGCGCAACCTGGAGATAGATAGGATCCGCAGCTTCCATCTGGAGCCTGGCCATGTAAGCATTTGCAGCCTCAATGATTCATCGGTTAGTGGGACCAGGACAGCCTCTGCCAGTTGACGTGCTGCCACAGGTGACAGGTCTGGTTTGGCATTGGCTGAACTGCTCAGGTTGGCTCTCTGCTCTGCTGCTGGCATCTAGCGTTGAGCACATCTCCCGTCCCGGCAGACGAAGCAAGTGCTTTGCAGATGCTTCGGAACAGCTGTGCTGCTAACCCTAAAATATCGTAAGGAACTAATGGTGTTTACTCACTGAGCGTCAGCTGCTGGCTACAGAAAGAATACCAGCGACGCTCCAGCCACAGAAAGCCTTAGCGCAGGGATAGTGAACCTGTGGCTCTCCAGGTCTTGTTGGATTCCCAACTCCCACCATCCCCAGCCAGCATGGCCAATTGTCAGGACAATGGGAGTTGGAGTCCGGAAACAACTGGAAGGTTGCGGAGGTTTCATATCCCTGCTATAACAGATGCATACCCTCCAGTATCTAAGTGGTCCCAATTGGGATGCTTGTTTTTGGTGCTCCTGCAGGAAGCAGCCAGAGCTCCAGACCCAAAAATGGGACATTCCGGGATCCAATCAGAAGCCGGGAGTGGTTTCTGTAAGTTTCCCACTTAAATTGGGAACAGTTGAGCAGTAGGCAGATGAGATGCTGGTTTGAAAGGAAGAGACTTTTACAATGCAATCCTATGCATATTTACTTGGAAGTTGCTCCACATCCCATGGTAAGTCTGCAGAGGATTGTAGCTAAATGCCACAGCTTCAGTAGATTAATAAATTTGGACACAAGGCAGAAAACCAGTAGTTCTAAAGGGGGCGGGGCGGTAACATTATTTTTAGATGGTGTGCACATGTATAGGAGGATTTTTGCACCAAGAAAGTTGACTGGAGTCAGTTGGTTCTTCCCCTACCTTGCCCGCAATGTAGACTCAGGTAGGGAAAGAGAGCAGGATAGTCTCTAACCTGAATGGCTTTGTGGTCCTATTCTCCCGCCCGGAGACAGATGCAGTTGGGCATCTCGAGATGCAGGTCTCTGTCCTGATTGGCTTGCGGCAGTTTTCACACAAGATGGTCATCGTTCTGGAAAGTGAGGGAAACACTGAGAGGAGGGAGGGAGTCTTGGGGGTTTAATGCCATGCTAAGTCATAGTTCTGTCAGGTAAAGGATTATCACTAGTGCAGTACTTTCAGCTGGCCACAGCCCAATCCAAACTGGTCCCACCCTAGCTCCTTTTTTTAAAAAAAGAAAAGAAAAGAAATGTGGGAAATTCAATAATAGGGTTCTCGTCTAGTAAGGATGCGGGTGGCGCTGTGGTCTAAACCACAGAGCCTCTTGGGCTTGCCGATCAGAAGGTTGGCGGTTCGAATCCCTGCGATAGGGTGAGCTCCCGTTGTTTGGTCCCAGCTCCTGCCCACCTAGCAGTTCAAAAGCACGCAAAAAAGTGCAAGTAGATAAATAGGTACCGCTCCAGCGGGAAGGTAAACGGCGTTTCCGTGCGCTGCTCTGGTTTGCCAGAAGTGGCTTAGTCATGCTGGCCACATGACCTGGAAGCTGTACACCGGCTCCCTCAGCCAGTAAAGCGAGATGAGCACGCAACCCCAGAGTCGTCTGCGACTGGACCTAATGGTCAGGGGTACCTTTACCTTTACCTATAACATCTAGTTTGGTGTTGAGCTCATGTGAACACTAAAACAAAATTGACTACTATGGATATTGTTAGATTTTGATATTGGTAGAGCCTGTGTAAACAAAAAGAAGCTTTAATTATGCCATTGAGAATTGTCATTGGGGGCTGTGACGGGGAGGAAAGCATTGAGCTACGTGCAACAGCCCTGATAAAAATCCACCGCTGTTTTAGTAACAACAACAGCAGCAGCAGCAGCAACCTGCTTAATGCCAGAGCATCAAGTGGTTTACAAAATATTTAAAAACCAGTTTAAAACACGCAGTGAAACAACGCCATCAAAATATATGGGCATAGAGATAGCAAATGTAAATGGGTGTCCGTAAAAGCACAGACTCCTTTTGAAGATCATTCCTCATGTGGCCAAAAGGCGCTGTTTGTGCACAAGGGGGGAAAGCTTCAAGGCTTTGCAGAAGTACAAAGAGAACCTTAAGGGGGGGGTGACTTTTAAGCAAGCAGCAGGAGTCAGAGAACCTCCAACAGCCCAATGACGACTGAGCATGCTTAGTGCCAATGGAACACTGTTTGTTGCAGGACAGGAATGGAAAATTGTGGTGGGGGAGTAATGGAGTATCCTGGGAAAGGGCATGGCTGACTGGCTGGAGCCCATGACAGGGAGCAGTTCACACTGCAAAGTTTGGCGGCAGGCCTAGTTTATTTTTATTTATTTATTGAATTTATTTACTGCCCTATACCTGGAGGTCTCAGGGCGGTTCACAGAAAAGACCAACATAAAAACCACAATATAAAAAACCACAATCAAAATAAAAACAACAACCCAATAACACACACCCCCTCAAAAAAGTGCCTTATTTTAAAAAGAGCATAGGATGTCAATCAGATCAACCAAAGGCCTGGTTAAAAAGGAACTATTTGTTTTATTGATTGAATTTATATATGCTGCTAACTATAAAAAACAAAACGCAAACCAGAGACATATTTTCAGATGATGTGTTTAGCATTAAGTTCTACTTTGGCCCTTAGTTATTTATTATACCGGGATTTAATATATTTACCATTAATATGTTATGAGAACGATGGCTTACTAAGACTGCATCTGTACACTGCTTAATTCTTCAGTGACGACTGAGCAGTGACTTTGTTCACATCCACACAATTCATTTGAACTACATTTAAAGCACACAGCTTTCCCCAAAGACTCCTGGGAAAAGAAGTTTACCCTTATGGGGATACACTTCCCAGGCACTCCTAATAAACTACAGTTCCCGGGATCCTTGGAGGGAAGCCATGTACTTTAAATGTTTGTTGTGGTTTTTCTGCCTCTTTTATGAATTGGAAACGAACTTTCTAACCCTGACCTCTACCCGTGTTGGAGCATGACACCAGCATCAAACTTTCACTACCCTGCATCAAATTTTCATTAGCCAGCATCAATCTTTTAGAGGCCGGCGCTGTATAAGGAGGGGAATAGGACTGCCAAAACTCTATAGGAACCAGCTTCAAAAGTTTTTGATGCATATAATTTTTCCACCCCGATCATGCTTGCTGCCCAGAGTCTTACATCAGGAGAAAAAACTGCCCTACTTCGAAGACAAAGGGACACTTCGGAGACTGAAACAATGGACGTTGAGCAGTCAGGGGAGGTCAGGGGAAGAGGGTTCTTTAAAACGAGGAATACAACCGGAAATTTATTCCTAGAACGCTCCGACACATCCAAGAAGCTAATTTGTGAAAAGGGCTCAGCTGCAAAATTCAGTGCCAGAGGTCAAGATGTAAACAGAATATAAAAAGACCCTTGAGCATGCACCGAGTGCTTTCCCTACTCTGCCGAACAACCACAGCCAGCCTTTAAATATATGGGATTAGAGGCAAGGGCTTCTGAGGGCGATGAGATTAACATGCAGACAGATTTCAGTCTCTGCATCTATGAATTAAAAAATGAAAGCTGTGTGTACACACCATGCATTTAAAGCATATTTAAAACATATAGCCCCAGGAACTATAGTTGACCCACCACAGACCTATGATCACAAGCACCCTTAACAAACTACAGTTCGCAGAATTGTTATTTTTGGGGGTGGGTGTCACGTGCTTTAAATGTACGGCACGTACGCAGCCTGGGGCTGTGTACCCACCTATAACTTTGAAGCACATTTGAATTCCTGTTTCCCCCTCTGGACACTTGTTTAGATCTCACAACTCCCTGCAACCCTTAACAAACTACAGCTTGCAGAGTTCTTTGGAGGGGTGGGTAGGAATTTGCTTCAAATGTGCTTCAGAGGTACAGTAAGGTACGCAGCTTAAAGGTAAAGGGACCCCTGACCGTTAGGTCCAGCCGTGACCGACTCTGGGGTTGCGGCGCTCATCTCACGTTATTGGCCGAGGGAGCTGGCGTACAGCTTCCAGGTCATTTGGCCAGCATGACTAAGCCGCTTCTGGCAAACCAGAGCAGCACGCGGAAATGCCGTTTACCTTCCCGCTGGAGCGGTACCTATTTATCTACTTGCACTTTGAGGTGCTTTCGAACTGCTAGGTTGGCAGGAGCTGGGACCCAACAACGGGAGCTCACCCTGTCACGGGGATTCGAACCTCCGACCTTCTGATTGGCAAGCCCTAGGCTCAGTGGTTTAACCCACAGCGTCATCCGCGTCCAGTACAGTCTGGTACGATCCCAGCTTACATGTGAACAAATAGCACGGAACCAGAGCAAGGATGAGGAACCAGCGGCCTTCTAGATGTTGCGGGCGGACGACAACTCCCATCAGCTCCAGCCAGCATGGCCCCAATGGTCAAGCATGATGGGAGGTGGAGTCCAACAACATCTGGAGAGCCAAAAGGGATCCTGCAATGGTCCCAGCCTCTTTCCTGGTGCAGATGGGAAAAAACTAAGCCAGCGCAAACTGACTCTTCCATGCATCTGGATCGCAAGAGCCAGGCAGCAACCGGATCTGGAGCTCATCCTCCGGGCAAGCAGCCGCATCAATGCGCCCTGCACTCCAATGTCTCTGCTGTCCACTGGGTGGTACTGCTGGTAATGAATTGATAGGGAGCTGTTGCAGGGTCACAACAACCAGTCTTATTGCTTGGCAGTGACTGGGCTAGAATTAGGGCAACTCAGCTGAATCCGAGTGCTAAGCCCCAGGCGGCTGCAAGACAGCTGGATTCGCCACCTCCTTAGGGTTGCAAAATAAAATAAAATAATAATAATAATAATAATAATAATAATAATAATAATAATAATGACGACATACAAGACCTAGTCAGATCTGGCCCAACCATCCCCTAAAAGGACTTCTTACCTCTTTCCTCTCTGTGCCTGGGTCTGAACTTGCTGACCCCTTGTTCTCTGGAACTCCTTCCTTTTGTAGTCACCCCCTCCTGGGGAGGTGTGTGTGGGGAGAGGGGCCTGTGACGCAATTCTAAACATCTCTGGGCTATTTTTAGAAAGCAGGCTTCTAAAAATAGCCTGACCACCACCCCACAGCCTGCTTGTTGTAATCTGATAGGGGAAGCAATAAAGGGAGGCTCTGGCTCTTTAAAGCCGGCTTGTCATCCCAGCAGGGAATTGGGGTTACGGGTGGGGGTGGGGGGGGGTCACTCCTAGGGGAGGTGGATTATCCTCACTTTGAGTCACGGTGATGTAGCTGGTGAAGGGGGTGCGGTGATGCCCTTAAGAGCTGCTAGCTATATGGGATTTTTCCAAGCAGAAAACTAAATGATTAAGGAGCAAGAGCAATAACAAAACTTAGCAATTGCAGAATGTTAGAAAAAGCGTTTTTCACATATGTTATCTCTGTCCTCCTTACAAGCAATCCTGCAAGGTAGGTGAATATTGCTGTCCTCATAGATTGCAGGGAACTGAAGCTGAGCACATATAAGCGAATGTACTGCGATGGGTCCATGGCTTCTTGAGTGGCTTCTTCTACCATAGATGCTAGACTACCAGGCTCAGAAAATCCTGCTAGTGGCCCTGAGGGCGAGAGAGATCAATGAGTTTGCCCAAGGCCTCTGAATGAGTTTGTGGGAGAGGCAAGATCTTCATCCGAAGACCACAGCTAAATGTTGTGACTTCCATGGTCAGCTAGTGGTGCAGGTTTGTTAAATCCAAAGGTGAATTTATATGTCGAAGTTGCACATGCAACTTACTTTTTAGGGTGCGACCCCTCTGATCAGCCGAATCATCAGCCGAATCCTGAATTAAACAGATGCTCTGCTGGCTATGATCATAGAATCATAGAGTTGGAAGAGACCACAAGGGCCATCCAGTCCAACCCCCTGCCAAGCAGGAAACACCATCAAAGCATTCTTGACATATGCCTGTCAAGAATCGTATTGTCTCCTCTCCAAAGACTTGATTTGATAATCTGACCATCTAGACAAGTGGCCTCATATTAAGTGGGATGCAAAGGAGTTGCTGTGCAGCTCTGGGATAGCTTAGTTGGTAGAGCATGAGACTCTTAATCTCAGGGTCATGGGTTTGAGACCCACCTTGGGCAAAAGATTCCTTCATTACAGGGGGTTGGACTAAATGACCCATATGGTCCCTTCCAACTCTATGATTCTATGTTTCACGAAGATATGGGGTGGTGGGCAGATGGGCCTTGGGTTCAATCCAACAGAGCTCATGTTCTTAATTATTGTTTGGATGACACTTAAGCAAGCACTTGAGGGCCAGTCCATGCTTTTCTGGATTCACAGCAGAAGAAAGCCAGAGCAATTTCCCAAAACTATGGACTCAGCTATACAGCTGCAAATAGAATAATAGAATCATAGAGTTGGAAGAGACCACAAGAACCATCCAGTCCAACCCCCTGCCAAGCAGGAAACACCATCAAAGCATTCTTGACATATGCCTGTCAAGCCTATGCTTAAAGGCCTCCAAAGAAGGAGACTCCACCACACTCCTTGGTAGCAAATTTCACTGCCGAACAGCTCTTACTGTCAGGAAGTTCTTCCTAATGTTTAGGTGGAATCTTCTTTCTTGTAGTTTGAATATAACATTTTAAATGTGTTTTATACAAATGTGACACTAGATGGTGATGGTGAGCTAATGGGAAATTCGGTATATATTTTAAAACTTTTTAAAAAACAGCATTTTCACAGCATTTTTAATGTATGTCTAGATTCAGCCCATTTTATGCACAAAACAGAACATCCCAATGGAACCGCCCATTGCAGGTACAAATTAAGAATAACCATGTAGTTACAGTAGCTGCCCTTTAATAGGGTCTCAAGACTGGCCATCTGAGGGAGGCTGCCTCACCTTACCTAATGTTAAGGCTGGCCCTGCAACATTCCTGGCAATTGTGAATGATGTGCATATACTTAACTGGCCGTGTTTCCCTGAATCACACAGGAAGGAGCAATAGGAAAAGGACCAGTTTCTGTTGGCAACAGGGCCGTCTTGAGCATGCCTGGTGCCCTGGCACGACGGATCCCTCCAGCGCCCCCCTGCCCCGTTTCCCAGTGCGGCGGGTGGGCACAGCACAGCTGCCGCTTGGAGGGCCGGCGCCCTGCGCCATCCAGCCTGCCCGTGGGGCCAGCCCTGGGCCAGGGAGCACTGCCCGTCCCCTGTTGTGACGCCCCTGCGCGACGGAGGCAGCCCCAGGCCCGCGCGCCTCCGGAGAGCGGCCTGAACAGCTGAGAGGCGCGCCTATGGTTGCATCCGGGGCGGCCTCCACCGCACCTCTCAGCGGGTGCAGCGGCGCCCCTGGTGGCCTGGCGCCCTGGTGCCCCGTGCCACCGGACCCGGGCCTAGAGACGGCCCTGGTCGGCAAGAATATTTTGAGGCAGCCTTTCCCTACCTAGTGCCCTCTAGATATTTTGCACTCCAGTCCCCATCATTCCTGACCATTGGTCATGCTGGCTGTGGTCAATGGACATCACTTTGGGAAAGTGTTGTGGGGGAACTGTATCTTTCACAATTCAGAGCACAGATTACATTTCTCCCCTTTGTTTCCCTTTGCTTTTTAGCCTAAGGTTGTGATTTCGTTTGCCATGCCTTTCATCAGCGATGTTGCTGGTTTTCTGTCTCTTTCCAATTTCCCCTCCTCTTCCCTAAAAGAGATGTTCACACCTGGCTCAGGTCCAGCTTGTTGTGTCTAGAGTAGAAATCAGCGGGGGGAAATCCCTGTCTCTTTCGATAAAAACAAAAAAACTTTGAGCAAATGTGTGCGCACTTCATCCCTTTATTCCAAATGTTCCTATTGGGATTTGCAGTCTTGCATGGTTTATTTAAGAGCGATCAGCAATACTGACTGTAGCATTCGGTGCTGGAATTGTAAGTCCTGCAGGAAACCTTGCTGAAGCTTGTGATTACAAGACCCTGGAACAAAGCCTGAGTAACAGCATGTTCTGCAGACTGAGAAAGATCTCACTTTGCTTTTGGCACCACACAGGGCCGTGATGATCTGTAACACAGCAACATCCAAGCATCCACCCACTAGTTATGCTTGGGGCTGCACTTAACAAAACATCTGGGCAAAGAGAACCCCAGTTTCTGCAACCAAGAAATAGAGCTGTGCAAATTATGCAAAGAAGCTTGTGCATGTTGCATGTGCCATGTTGGTTCTATCAGTGGTGTAGAGGTTAGAGCAGGGGTCGGCCAGGTTTACCTCGCCTGGGCGGTTCACTCCAGTGGAGATCCCTCTGTGGGCCGGATTGCTAACGCACGCGCCTGCGATTTCCGGTGTCTGCATAGACACAATTTCTGGCGCTGCAGAAGTGAGTCCCTGCGCCACACTGTGCCGGTTTAGCGCAGCACACGGGAACTCTGTTTGGGGGCAGCTCTTGGGCCGGTTAAACGACCCCTGTGGGCCTTAGGTTGCCTACCCCTGGGTTACAGTGTCGGACTAGGGCCTGGGAGACCAGAATTCGAATCCCCACTCAACCTTGAAGCTCACTGGATGACCTTGGGCTAGTCACTGTCTCTCAGCCTAACCTACCTCACAGGGTTGTTGTGAGATTAAACAAGGAGGTGAAGAGCTATGTGGGATATAAAAGGCGGGATATAAAAAGCAATAAATAAATTTCAGCTGTCTATGAACCTTTTGGCAGATGAATGCAGGCTCCATATAGGTGTTGGTGACAGACATTTATTTTTATTTTATTTTTGCAAGGTTTTCTGTTATTTCTCCTTGACAAGGCTCCTAACTCAGGGCTGCAGTGGGGTTTCTTTTATTCTAAGGGGAGAGAAGGAGATGTAACACCTGGGTTGTCCTTAAGGAGACTGTGCATAGTTAGAGGGGCTCATCTTCCAGCGTCATAACTTTTATATGCCTGTTGTCTTTGTCCATGGAGTTTTATTGGCAGGGATACTGGAGTGGCTTGCCAGTTCCTTCTCCAGGTGGAGCACGTTTAGTCAAAACTCTCCACTATGACCTGTCCATCTTGGGTGGCCCTGCATGGCATAGCTCATAGCTTCTCTGAGTTATTCAAGCCCCTTCGCCACGACAAGGCATTGATCCATGAAGGGGCACAAGGAGAAGGGGACGACAGAGGACGAGATGGTTGGACAGTGTTCTCGAAGCTACCAACATGAGTTTGACCAAACTGCGTGAGGCAGTGCAAGACAGGAGTGCCTGGCGTGCTATGGTCCATGGGGTCACGAAGAGTCGGACACGACTAAATGACTAAACAACAACAAGAAGCATAGTTAGAAATGTAAGTTAATTCCCCAATTCCATACTTGATTCCCCGAGTTCCAATATGCGTCTGCAGCATTGAAACCATGAAGATCTACATCCCTTTCCTGCCAGAGCATTAAAAAAAAAAAAAGCAGGCAGTGTATGCAGTCATTAGATTCCATATGGCAAGAAGCAGCGGTGGGAGTCTCTTTAATATAAAAATTAGGGTTACAAACAGAAGGTGCTCAAAATGTTGCTTGTGCAAGCTGTCTGCTGTAACAAAAATGACCTCGTCTCCTCCACCGTGATCCATCTCACGGGTTTACTGCAGAGAAAGCTTAAAGGATTTTGTATGCTTCCCTTCCGATTTTTGCCACTACTGAAATGAAGCTGCAGGGGGACTGCATGGGGCAATTAATCAAACCCTGTGCCCAGAATCCCACAGATTTAAACTGGAGATCAGCAACTAGGAATCCCCGAGCCAAATCTGTCTTTCTCCTACTCTACAGTTGTAGAGCTAGATAAAGGTCAGAAAAGGGCTGCCCAAAGGATGAAGGGGATGGAGAGGCTCCCCTTTGAAGGAACGTTGCAGTGTTTGGGACTTAATGGTTCAGGGGAAAAGGGAGGCAAGAGGCGACATGCCGGAAGTTTATAAAAATTATGCATTGCACGAAGGAAGTGAATAAATACAAGTTTTACTTCTCTCGTAAAAGCAGAAGTCGTGGACATCCAATGAATGTTGGGAGAGCCAGGGCAGACAAAATACTTCTTCATGCAGGACAGAGTTAAACTATGGAACTCACCTACACAGGAGGCAGTGGGGCCATCTACTTAGATGGCTTTAAAAGAGGATTCGAGTTTAGACAAATTGGTGGCGGAGAAGACTCTCCATGGCCACTAGGCACAATGGCTCTGCTCTGCCTCCACAGCTGGAGATGGTAACACCAGACCCTCCAATAGGAATGTCCTTTTCCGTAATAATATTAAGAAGAATTTTATTATTTACACCCCACCCGTTTGACTGGGTTGCCACGCTGGGCGACTTCCAAGACATAGAAAAACATAACAAAACCCCATACCCTCCAACATTTCTCCAATGAAAATAGAGACGTCCTAAGGAAAAGCGGGACATTCTGGGATCAAATCAGAAACCATGATGGCTTCCGTAAATCTGGGATGTCCCTGGAAAACAGAGGCACTTGGAAGGTCTGTAACACGTCTGAATACCGGTTGCTGGAAGACAGGAAGAGAGAGTTTATATGAGAACAGGATCCTAGAGTCATGGGCCTTTGCCTGATCCAGCAGGCCTTTCTTATGCATTTGTCTAATCCTCTTTTAAAGTCATTCAAGCTGGCGACCATCACGGCCTCCCCATGGGAGCAACTTCCACAGTTTAACTACAGGCTGTGTGAAGAAGTGCTGTCTTTTGTCTGTCCCAAATGTTCCAACATTCAGATTCATCTGCCATGGACCCATTGACAAGAGCGCTGCCGCCCCCCTGGACCTGCCGTCCCTCATAACCAGGGGTCAGCAAACATTTTCAGCAGGGGTTAGTCCACTGTCCCTCAGACCTATATTTTGGGGACAAAAGGAGGAGGAGGAATTCCTATGCCCCACAAATAACCCAGAGATGCATTTTAAATAAAAGGACACTGATTCTCATATCGTCCGCAGGCCAGATTGAGGTGATTGGGCCGGATCCAGCCCCCGGGCCTTAGTTTGCTTTCCCATGCTCATAACCATTGCAACCTGCTCACCTCTTGCTCTAGCCCAGACAACAGCAAAGGCAAAAAGGAGGAGGAGTAGATGCTACTGACCGCTTGCTCATTGGCACCAGGCATGCCAACTCTAGGGGGCCAAGGTGCCTTTGGTCCCCTCAATATTTGTTTGAATGGGGCCCAGGCTCTTCAATGTTGAGGGGGCCCAGTGTGTGTCGCCTGGCGCTAAGTCCATACCCTCCAACATTTCTCCAGTGAAAATAGGGACGTCCTGTTCCATGATGATAATGTTGCTATTTATAGCCCACACATCTTCCTGGGTTCCCCTGGAGCCACTCTGGGAAGGTTCCAATGTATATAAAAACATAATAAAACATTAAACATTTAAAAACTTCCCTTTACAGGATTGCCTTCAGACAGCTTGGGGAACTCCATACCCTCCAACATTTGTCCGATGAAAATAGGGACAGCTATACTTTCAGGGATCATTTCTATAGTTTGTAACTAGAGAAGTGTGCAGGGATGCGGGTGGTGCTGTGGGTTAAACCACAGAGCCTAGGGCTTGCCAATCAGAAGGTCGGCGGTTCGAATCCCCGCGACGGGGTGAGCTCCTGTTGCTCGGTCCCAGCTCCTGCCAACCTAGCAGTGTGAAAGCACATCAAAGTGCAAGTAGATAAATAGGAACCGCTACAGCGGGAAGGTAACCGGCGTTTCCGTGTGCTGCTCTGGTTTGCCAGAAGCGGCTTTGTCATGCTGGCCACATGACCTGGAAGCTGTACTCGGGCAATAAAGCGAGATGAGCGCCGCAACCCCAGAGTCGGTCACAACTGGACCTAATGGTCAGGGGTCCCTTTACCTTTAAGGAAAAGAGAGACATTCCAGGATCAAATCAGAAACTGGGAAATAGGGACACTTGGAGGGCCTGAAAGTTGCATCGGGCTGCTCAGTGTTGGGAGATCGGTGTGATGGCACATGTGGTCCCCCTTCAACCTTGGGGGCACTCTGCCTGGCAGTAAAGATTGAGGAAAAGGAGAAGCAGCAGCAGTAGCAGCAGCAGCAGCAGCTGGCAACAATGGCACCTGGAGCCAACACTGCACTTGGACATTATGGAGGGAATATGGATCTCTCCCAGTTTTGCACTGGACTGGGGAGCAGGGGTGTTTGTGTATTAGATGCTGCTGATTACTTCTCAGTACAAACTCTTGTTTCCCCCTCTAAGCAAACTTGGCAGACAACTAGGAAAATGAGGAGACTGGAGAGAAATGAATCAAGAAGATTGTAAGAGGTTAATTTGCAGGGAAATGAAGGTTAATGCTTCTGGAGAGAGAGAAAATATCTAACAAATGGGCTGCATCCCTTTGGCGTAGCGGCTTGGAAAAGGCTGGAACAGTGTTGAAATAGCATAACTAACAGCATAGCAGCCAAGGCAGAAGCGAAAAAGGAAAAGGAAAAAAAGGCAATTGCCAGACGTATAGTAGGGGTTACCTTGAACCTGCATTGTAGTCTAGCAGCTCTCATTAAAACAGAAGGCAAAACATTTACCAAGGCACATTGTCACATTTCTCCTGCAGTCCCTGATCAACAAAAAAATCCACTTCTACAAATGGCATCACATAAACAGCTTTCTAATCACATGAGCAAAGAAAATGAATTGCCATCATGCTCATTTGAAGATAGTTTAGCACACATCTTTAAGAGATGTTCAGTACAGGGCTGAGGTTGGGCTGGGGTGGGAAGCTTGCATACCTGCCTACCCTCCAACAGCACATAGCCCAAAACAGGGACATGCTTGTAACACCCATATTTTCATAACTAGGGAAATTGCCTAAGCTTTCCCCATTTTGACACACTGCCGGACCTCTATAGCATCTTCCCCAGCAGAAAATTATAGTGTAGAGAGAAGGGAGAGAGACTGGTCTCTTTTTCCATGGTAGCTGCAAAACTAGTGGCCAGTGAAATTTAGTTGGCACTGCCCCAGGTTCAGAACAAAGCACCTCTACACCAAATGCAGAATTAGGGATAGCCTCTTGTGCCCTTAGGTGGCTGTTTAAAAGAGGGTTAGACACACACGAAAGCTCATACCAATGACAAACTTAGTTGGTCTCTTAGGTGCTAGTGGAAGGAATTTTTTTATTTTGTTTCGACTACGGCAGATCAACATGGCTACCTACCTGTAACTAGAATTGTGGTAATTAGACATTCATGTCTAAGAATGAAACCTCTGTGTTCAGAAAGCATCTCTTTCCTTACAAAGATGATGCTGGAAGGAAGACAATGGGATGGCTAATGCTTGTGTCCGGCATGTAAGCTTCCTAGAGGCATCTATCTGCCTGTGCATTGTTAGAAATGGAACAAATGAGATTTGGAACTATTTCTTGCAGGTGGGTGGAGTGTTCCTGATCAAAGCCATGTCCTCTTCTGGGAAAATCCATTCCAGCCAATTCCCCTCTCCCATTCATTAGTATTAAGTGTTCTGTGGCCACTGCACACATTCGTTTCTCATCGGGCGGTTTGTACAGAAACAGAAAACAGAAATCCTGTCCCCAGAGGACAGGATCACACTTCAAAATGACCTTAACAGATTAGACAACTGGGCCAAAGCAAACAAGATGAATTTTAACAGGGAGAAATGTAAAGTACTACACTTGGGCAAAAAGAAAAAAGAAAAGGCACAAATACAGGATGGGTGACACCTGGCTTGAGAGCAGTACATGTGAAAAGGATCTAGGAGTCTTGGTAGACCACAAACTTGACATGAGTCAACAGTGTGATGCAGCAGCTTAAAAAGCCAATGCAATTCTGGGCTGCATCAATAGGAGTATAGCATCTAGATCAAGGGAAGTAAGAGTACCACTGTATTCTGCTCTAGTCAGACCTCACCTGGAGTACTGTGTTCAGTTCTGGGCACCACAGTTCAAGGAGGATACTGACAAGCTGGAATGTGTGCAGAGGAGGGCAACCAAAATGGTCAAAGGCCTGGAAACAATGCCTTATGAGGAACGGCTTAGGGAGCTGGGTAAGTTTAGCCTGGAGAAGAGAAGGTTAAGGGGTGATATGATAGCCATGTTCAAATATATAAAAGGCTGTCATATAGAAGAGGGTGAAAGGTTGCTTTCTGCTGCTCCAGAGAAGCGGACATGGAGCAATGGATTTAAGCTACAAGAAAGAAGATTCCACCTAAACATTAGGAAGAACTTCCTGACAGTAAGAGCTGTTCGACAGTGGAATTTGCTGCCAAGGAGTGTGGTGGAGTCTCCTTCTTTGGAGGTCTTTAAGCAGAGGCTTGACAGGCATATGTCAAGAATGCTTTGATGGTGTTTCCTGCTTGTCAGGGGGTTGGACTGGATGGCCCTTGTGGTCTCTTCCAACTCTATGATTCTATTAAAAACTCAACCCCATGATTTACATAAGAGAGAAAGAATGAGTTCACTATTAGTATATCAGAAGCTGGTGGTCTGATCAAGCAAAGTATGTCTTCTGCTGTGGTTGGCGACTGGCTGTGGTTGTACACCGATAAGGGAAATGTAATTGGATGCATTCTCTTTTTTATAATTAATACACACAAACATGCATACCCTGTGACTAGACTCTGACATTTCAACCTGGGCTGCGTGTTGCACCAGATTGCACCAGCAAAGCAGATTCCCTCCTCCTTTCCCTTTTAAAAAATGCAATTTCTTTCTGTCCCACTCAGTCTGGAGCCCATCCCAGAGTACTGTGGCTTTGCATCTTAACAGAACAATACTTCTTGTCAAACTCTCAGTCCTGAATCAATTATCCACCTAGGAGAGATGTGAGACTCTCTGCAGGTTGGGGAAATGTAATAACAAGGCTCAGATGCACACAGGAGAGCTGTGAAGAACACGTGTTGAGAACCCAATTAATTTTCAGCAAAGAGATTTTTAAATCGCACAGACTGGCCGGGGGGGGCGGGGCGGGGAAGGCTGCTAAGGATAATCCAATAAAAATGGCCACAAAGTTCCCCGCTTGTTAGGAGCCGGCAGGGAGGTGAAGTTCTGCAGCACATCTGTCAATCAGGTCCGGCTGAAAAGGATACAGGATGAAGCCATTCCCATTGTAGTGCCAACTCTTTCCCAGTAGCTCTCATCCTGAATGAAAGGGACCTATGCCAGCAGTCAGCCAGCAGGATTTAAGCTGGTAGAATTTAGCCTGGTGTAAATTCCCCCCCCCCAAAAAAAAGGATGGGGCAAAGAAAGACATCGGTTACAAACCGTTTGGCTCAGCCCCATAACCTGGCAAAAGTTACACCAGCAAAAAGGATGGTGCTAAAGTCTACATTAATGGCTTGTTTTCTCTTTGCCAGGCTCAGTCTGGCTCCCGAACAGAGTATGGAACAGGAGTAACTTACACCATCTTACCTTAAACTGGTTTCCTGTACTCAGGATTGTACTATAAGTCTCTGCCTACCTCTGAGGCTGGAGACAGGAGGGTGGTGGATTTGAGAAGATGAACGGATGCGAATGGTATGTGTATGCCCATCCCACTTTTGCCTCTGGTATGTAGAATTTGCTGGTTTAATTGTATTCTTTCAAAAATATGCAAAACCATGAACAGCACACAAAATGTGTCTAAACACTATAGGAGGAGTGGCCACCTTCATTGAGGTTTAGAATCATAAAATCATAGAATCGTAGAGTTGGAAGAGACCACAAGGGCCATCCAGTCCAACCCCCTGCCGAGCAGGAAACACCATCAGAGCATTCTTGACATATGCCTGTCAAACCTCTGCTTAAAAACCTCCAAAGGAGGAGACTCCATCACACTCCTTGGTAGCAAATTCCACTGCCGAACAGCTCTTACTGTCAGGAAGTTCTTTCTAATGTTTAGAACTACTAGCCATTGTGGCAATATACTGCTTCCAGGATGAAAGGCAGAATGACTGATAGTGTAGCTGGGGGGAAACAAGCAAGAGTGCACTGTTGCAGTCAGGTCTTGCTTGCGGGATTCGCAGAAGTACCTGGTTGACTATTGCGGGAGCAGCAGTATGAGATAAGACTTTGATCTGTTTCAGTAGGGTTCTCTCCATGTGCCTCCAAAACTGCTGCGTTTCCAGCCTAGAAGACATTTAAAAGTTTTTGCAGCAGATTCTTGGCTGTGAGCTGGTATGCTACCATACATTTCAAACTCTGATACTAACCATTTGTGCTGCGGTTCCATGAAGATGTGTTTTGCTGCATTGGATTGTGCAATGGTTGCATTTGGTTTTATGTGGTCATGGACAATGTTTGGTTTGGGGATTGTTGGGTGTGTGTTTTTTTTGGGGGGGGTAGCTGATCTCCGTATAAAAATCAGACATTGCAAAAGACAAGAGGTAGATTCTGCAGCAGAAATAATTCCTGTAACAGAGGGACCCCCCCCCCCCGATGACTCAAGTCATCTAACTTCAGAAATCTAAAGCCTGATTCATATTGGAGTACTGTGTCCAGTTCTGGGCACCACAGTTGAAGAAGGATACTGATAAGCTGGAACGTGTCCAGAAGAGGGCAACTAAAATGGTCAAAGGCCTGGAAACGATGCCTTATGAGGAACGGCTGAGGGAGCTGGGTATGTTTAGCCTGGAGAAGAGAAGGTTAAGGGGTGATATGATAGCCATGTTCAAATATATAAAAGGATGTCATATAGAGGAGGGAGAAAGGTTGTTTTCTGCTGCTCCAGAGAAGCGGACACGGAGCAATGGATTCAAACTACAAGAAAGAAGATTCCACCTAAACATTAGGAAGAACTTCCTGACAGTAAGAGCTGTTCAGCAGTGGAATTTGCTACCAAGGAGTGTGGTGGAGTCTCCTTCTTTGGAGGTCTTTAAGCAGAGGCTTGACAGGCATATGTCAAGAATGCTTTGATGGTGTTTCCTGCTTGGCAGGGGGTTGGACTGGATGGCCCTTGTGGTCTCTTCCAACTCTATGATTCTATGATTCTATATTGTTCCCTTAATAAAGGACTAGGTGCAACCAGTCCACCTGCCACTGCTTGCAGTGACCACTGAAAAAGGCATCAATAGCCAAGACAGGTGAGAGAGTTTGGGTTCAGTACGAACTCTGGTTGGTCGTTCTTTCTTGGGAGTGTCCAAGTGTTGCTGCCAACACCCCTTCTCTTGTACAATGGAAGAAATCACGTGCCGTTGCCAGCAATCAAGATATGCAAGAGAGAAGAACAGATTAGGAACTGAAGAACAGCCCTGCAGGATCAGGCCCAAGGCCTATTTACGGTAGCTCAGTATCGTGTTTCCCAAAGCTCACAAGCAGGACATAAATGCAGCATCCCTTTCCTGCTCTTGCTTCCCAGTGCCTGGAATCCAGAGCCATGCTGCCTCTGATGCTGGGGGTTGTATGCAGCTATCCTGATAGTCTTATATCCTTCATGAATTTCTCTTATCGCTTTTCTAAGCTGCTGGCCATCACCAGAGTTTGTGACAGCAAATCTCTCCGAGCAATGTGAAGTATTTCCTTTTGTTCGCCCGGAATCTCCCACCATTCAGAGCTTCCTCGGATGGTCCAGCATTCCTAGTATTACGAGAAGATAAAAAAACCTCTCCATATCCATGTTTTTTATTCTGAGCATGATTTTAAACAGCTCTATGATGTCCCTCCTTACTTGCCTTGATCACCCAAATGAAAAAGTGTGAAATTTCTGGCACTTGTGCCTTCCTCCTGGGGAGAAATCAAGAGAGCCTTATCACAGATTCGGTCTATGTACCTACTGCACAAATGTTTGCTTTATACTAGATTACTTGCCATGGCTTTCCCCAAAGAATTCTCAGAACTGTAGTTTGAGGAGGCTACTTAGAATTCTGTTATATCTCTGTTCATCCCTCCCCAAACCAGAGTTCCCAGTGGTCTTTGCAGAGGGAAGGACCGCAAAGAATTGAAACGTAAAGTGTAGATACAGCTGTAACAACAGACCATGAGATTAAAAGCCACAAATCAGAAAATAAGATTCAGGGTCATGCTATCAAAACCTTTAGGGAAAATTCAACTATATAAAGCCTTTCTTGTCTTGGAGAAACAGGTTGTTCACAAGCACCACCTTCATTACCAAGTAGCATTAATGTCTCACGCAACTGGGAATCATGGTGGAAGTCAGATTTTCTCAGTTTAAGAATTATTTAAATCATAATTGACACAGATAAGTATGAAATTAATCAAATTGTAAAAAGGTAGCCAGTGTGTAAACACTAGCTTCCATTTTTAACCCAAATAAGTAACTGAAGTTTTGAGACTAGGATGAAGCCTATTTTTTAGCAACTGCATTTAGAAGCAGGGTATATATCACGACCACAGACAGTTCATCACAGTTACTAGGGAGGAAATCACAGATAAGGGTTCTGTGGTACTGTAATTGAACTAGAGACATTCTGTTTGTTCTCTATAAAAGTAACTGAACTATTTGCCAGTGACTAATTTGTGCTATTTTAACTCAAGGGTATGATTTTGGGATTTGTAGATGAGTTTGCCGCAGAAGTAGCAAGGCCTGATCTACCATCTCAGAAGAGATAGTTAAACATGTAAGTGTGCCTAGTAAGCCAATACAATTAACTGCAAACTGCAGATCAGTCTTCCTCCTCGAAAGAACTGCAAACGCTCTTCACCAATTGGGTGAGGTAGACAAGGACTGATTCAGAAAACAATTACAAATAAGTAAATGTTAGGCGGCAAGCATTCTGCAGTTATTTGATCAAAGTCTATCAAAGAATAAAATCCATGTGGCAGAGAAAACAGGAGAAGGCAAGCAAAAAAGAGCAAGCTGGAACTTGGAAGAGTCCCGGTTTTTGTTATCTGGGGTGTGATAAACTGAAAATCCGACAAGCACTTTTCACACTTGGTCAGTGGCAGCTGAACAAAGGAACTGCATTATTTTTGAGCATGGAAAGGTGACTTAAGAGTGCTCTATAGAATGCCTGGTTCTGTGATGGCTTCTTCACACATCAAGTGATGAACATAACTTATGAACATACCTACATGTCATGATGAAAAAAATGAAGGAACAAAGATGTGTGTGCACCTGAACCCCTTGGCTGCTGTTTGTGTTTTGGTCCCTTTGTTCCATCCAGTGTTCTTGCAATGTGATTAATGTGCTCATCACACGTGTGTAAAGGTAAAGGTAAAGGGACCCCTGACCATTAGGTCCAGTCGTAACCGACTCTGGGGTTGTGGTGCTCATCTCGCATTATTGGCCAAGGGAGCCGGCATACAGCTTCCAGGTCATGTGGCCAGCATGACAAAGCCGCTTCTGGCAAACCAGAGCAGCACACGGAAACGCTGTTTACCTTCCCGCTGGAGTGGTACCTATTTATCTACTTGCACTTTGACGTGCATTCGAACGGCTAGGTTGGCAGGAGCTGGGACCGAGCAACGCGAGCTCACCACGTCACGGGTGTACACACACACACACACACACACACACACAATCTTCTCAGCATAGTTGTGAATATCCGTATACACCCACCTAACTTTAAGGCATTGTCCATTACACCAGGGTTTTCTAGAGGCACTGTGGGTGAAGAGGCCAACTGCTGCCTTGCATCACAGATAAGCCCACAGAGTACAATGCTTGGCTGGGAATGCAATGCATAAATTAAGCAGGGTCAAAGCTACTGCATGTAGCCTCTCTTCCTCCTTGCCCCCATGCTTTTTTTCAGTCCATGGGGTCCTGCTAGCATTTTGGGATGTCAACCTCTTCACGGACACAGAAGAAAACAAAGCAGGTCATATGTTTGGGTAATAAAAGTAGCAAGAAAGCAAAAGGGATGAGCTTCTGATCTCCCCGCCCAAAATTGTGTAATTTTGATACTGGGTTAAATTGGTCAATGGGACATTTGAGACAGGCAGCTTTGAGGCACCAGAGTGGCCTTGGCTGGCTGAAAGCCTCATTTAATAAGGGTGACGACGAAGCCCAATTTTATCTTAAATAATGTGGAGCATTTATATAACACTTTAGAATATATGAAACACTTCACTTCTCCTTACGACATCTCCGTAAGGCAGGCAAGTAATACTCCTGAATTTCAGGTGGGGGCTGAAGCTGAGAAGTTTGCTTAAAGTCATCCAGCAAGTCCATGGTCAAAGGAAGATTTGAGCAGGTGGCTTCCCAGTGCATGCCATTAGCCACAAAGTGAGACCAGTTCTCTAACTTCAGGCTCAGTTTGCGATCTCCAGACCCTGTGCCCCCATCACTCACCCTCCAGCCATACAAAAAGCACTGACACACAAGGCTACCAAAGTTTAGCTTCCCCGCCCCCCCGTATTTATAAATTCAGAGGTGCTGCTTGTACACATGAAACTGGGCAGCAGCATTTCAGATCTTGCATTGACCTCTCCTGCAACAGGCACAGAAAAGTCTCTGTTCTACTCAGTCTTACGAGATGTTGGATGGCCACTCCTTGCCTAGCTGGGCAGAGTTGTCATTGTTTTCCCCTCCTCTTCCAAGCAAAGAGTCTGACCTCACAGAAGTCCACACTACTGTAAAGGCAGCGAGTGCTTGATTATCACATATACATATACATATACATATATATATATATGGAATTCCCCTGGATGCCCAATGGTGAAGGGCAAACCCAGTCAAATTTCAAAATATGTAAGACGAGGCATGCTTTTCTGCGCTCACAGCAGAGCAGAGAAAATGGCTTAAGACAGGGCACCCGGTTCAGCCCTTGGATTAATGGTGAGGGCCAGGCACTCAAAATGGCTAGGGACGTAGAGAAGTTGGGTCTTGGTAAGTCCTTGCTTGGTTTGCCTTTGATTCTAGACTTATGCGAAGCACATGCTGGCCTTACACCAGTTAGTCCTGAGTTTCTTTTGTTCCTATTGTTCAAGTTGTACTACCGCCATAGGGAGATGTAAGCTGTAGCGTCCAGCAGCAGGAGCAGGAACACACCCGCACTGCTTCTCTGTAGAGCGCACTGTCCAATTCTGCATGCATGCTGCCTTTAAGGCGAGGTCTCGGCAAAGTTGCAGCTGGAGAGGTGTGGCAGCAGGGTGGGCAAGTAGAGCCCTCCTAGCGCTGGACTACAAAGAAATCTCTTATGTGGCGGTGAAGCAGTGCCCCTTTCCTGAATAGGCTAAACATTCATGCACAGTGAAGGAGACAGTGGATGATGTCTGCAAGGCAGGGGGCCGAGGGTAGCTGGGAGGGGGAGCAGGAGACCAGATTATCCATGAGAGGAGAAGATGGGTCGGCTGATGTTGCTGTTTGTCGTCATTGCTGCAAGCTCCCACCTGCAGAGACAATGGGCTAGAATTAAACACAGGTACAATAAAACAATATGTTTCAGCTACTAAACATGGTGGTTGGATGGTGCCGTGTACGCCTCCTTCCGGCAACTCCGGCAGCCAAGCTGGTGCCAAATGTATTGCTCTGCTTTCCTTTGGAACACATCAGTGAGGCTGGGAGAGGGGGTCTTGTTGTCTGGGCAGCCCAGGACCTCCCACTTCGGTGCTGCTAATGCAGCGGTTTGACTTCACCCCTGGAGACGCACTCCATTGCCTTTCGAGACAGACAGATGCCATCAATGACGACAAACATGAAATGGGAAGGCTGGGGGAAGAGAAATCAATGGCACGGTGTGTGCTTTATGTGCCGAAAGTCCTAGGTTTGAACCCTGGCATCTCCAATTAAAAAGATCAGGCAGCAGGTGGTGGGAAATATTCCTAATGGAGACCTGGTACCAGTCAGACAATATTGGGTAGAGGGGGAAATAGTCTGCCCTGGTAAAAGGCTGTCTCTTGTGTAGTATAGAACAAGTGGTTTAGATATATTGAACATCCCTGCATGGGGATAAGTAACTTACCTGATGTCATGAGGGAGGCAGGACTGGTCGAGGTTATACTGTATCACTGCCAGTTTACAGAGTGTTTTTAAGCTGGGACCTGAAGAAAAAGAAGCATACAGTATGATGATAAAACTGCCCTTCTTGGAAGCAGCCCATGAGAAGCATAAAAGGTAAGCCAAATTCATTGTACTAGGCAGCTCTTTCAATGGGACAAGGAGACAGTACAACTATTGCAGCTACTCTGACCAGGCGTTTTAATATGAAGAAAACACACCAGGGGAAAACAACCTAGGGGAAGCAGTTACTAAAGGCAACATAAGGAGGAAATGTTCACATACTGAAGTCTAAGATGTACAGGTCCGAGTGATCCATCAGGTCAAATTCATCTCCCATGCCTTCCTCTGGGGATGGGCTGTGGAAAACAAAGAGAACCCCATCAATCACTGCAATTCACTTCAAATTAAGGCTCTGTTTCGGATTCTTCCAGAGTTCTGAACTATTCCACAGGGCTTCCCTGAATTCAGCGCTACCTAACAAAGTGCAGCTGCTGATAGCAAAGACTCTCTTTAATAACCTCTGTGTTTATTGCTGGCCAAGCCAACGCTGTTTGTTTTCAGTTCCTACTCCCTTTACTACCTTATGTCTAATGCGGTCATCTATTCCTTTAACCTTCAATATTATTTCCTTTACCTCTGCCCTATCCTCTGCAATTCAAAAGGATTCTATCGTAGATGTGGCAGGATGGAAATAGTCTCTTTGCAGCGAAGTCTTATGTGACAAATTGAAGCACTTTTAAAATGTTTATTCCTGCCCGGCTGGCAAAGAGTTAACCCACCTCCAGCCTGACTGGCATAGAACTCTGATGGGGGCGGGACTGTGCCCGGTTTTAAAAAAGGAGGGAGAGTCGGTTTGGTCTGTTAGGAGGGAGAGGGAGGAAGGTGTGGTGTGGTGTTATGTGGTGGCTTGTATGAAGACAGTTAAGAGGCTAGGAAAACTTAAAGTTAAATGTTTGACTGAGTTTATTTTGTACAACTGGAACAAAGCTAATTAATAAATGACACGTTAAAGAATCACTTATGTTTTTAACACAATAAAACTTCATCTCTGTTTTTGCCAACAAGAGGTCCGTCTGTATTTTTCCAGCGAGGTACCAGGACTCACAGCCGTGGTGACTCAAGAGAGGGCCAAACTCACCTCAGGCAGGGAGGTGGTGGTTTGTGTCCTGAAGTTACACGGAGGAGGCTTAGAAGGGTAACCTGAGGTGCCAAGAAGTTGCCAGAGTGCCTAGGGCAAACTCCTACAGTGGGGGAATCCAACTGAGGGAGACCCTTTACTGGAGGCAAAGGGGTTATTCCGTGGGACAGCCTAGAGTTTCTTAAGGTACCAGGTCACGCAAGCTGGAAGGCTCTCCTTACTAAGAAACCCATCAGTAAAAGGGGTTGATTTTTGAGGCGGCAGGAGCAGAGGGTGGGTGTTTTCCCCTCTGGATTCCTGTGTCGCAGTGATAGTAAGGTAGAGTGGGGACCAGGGTTGTCACATTTTTGGTGGCAGCGTCGTGATCGAAATTCAAAGCTCACGCGCCTAGTTTGGTTTGAGTCTGTCAGGATTTTCCTGTGAGGAAAATGACTCACGTAAGAAAACCCAGAGAGGCAAAAGGAGATGAAAGAACGGAAGGGGCTGAGGGAAGCCCAGGTTCTGAGGTAGAACTGATGAAACTACGAATTGAGATGGCCCGAATTGAAGCTGAAAGTGAGAGGGAAAAAGCTAGAATTGAAAGTGAGAGAGAAAGAGCTAGGATTGAAGCTGAAAGTGAGAGAGAAAAAGCTAGGATTGAAGCTGAAAGTGAGAGAGAAAAAGCTAGAATTGAAGCTGAGGAGAGAATGCAGTCCGAGAGGTTAAGGGTTCAATTAGAACAGGACAGAATGAAGCTTGAGGAGATACGTTTGCGATCAGAATTAACTAGTAGCCCAGTTAACAATGATAGTACCGCAATTAATTTAAAAAGGTTCCCCAAATTTGGAAAAGACGATAATGTCGAATCGTTTCTATTTACCTTCGAACGCGTTTGTGTGGAATTTCAAATACCTGAGGAGAACTGGATGCTTTATTTAAGACCTCAAATTTGTGGGATACTAAGTGAAATTTATGCTGACCTGAGGGAAGAAGAGCTGTCAAGTTACCAAGTATTTAAGCAAAGGGTCAGGGTTCGATGTGGACTCACGGCTGAACAAAGCAGAAAGGCTTTTCGTGAGGCAAAAAAGGAACATAAAGAGACTTATGCCCAACTAGCTAGCCGCTTAGATAAATTACTTGACAGATGGATTCAAGGGAGTGGAGTGAAGGACTTTGATGAGTTAAAACAATTAATTTGTTTAGAACAATTTTTTAAGCAAATCCCTAGCAATTTACGTTGGTTCTTGAGGGATAAAAAACTGAAAACTGTGGCACAGGTTGCTGAGGTCTTAGACGAACTACAAGGAGATTTCAATGAAATAGCATTCCCAAAACACTCACAGAAGGGTAATCCATGGAGAAACAGAGAAAATAAAGACAGGCAAGAAAATTTTCCTGTCAGGGAATCAGTTTCTGACAAGACAGGGTCTAAGAAAATCACTTGTTTTTTCTGTAATCGTGAGGGCCATGTACGTGCCAGGTGCCCCCTGCTGGTTAAGTCGCAAACTACACCTTCTGCAGCTAAACAAGTAAAACTGGTAATGCAGTCACAGGAAAATAGCTCGCCTCAGACAGAAGGCTCAGAGAAAGCAGACAGTTCAGCTGAGACTACTTCTAAGGTCTTACAGGTCTGGAGGGCTGAGCAGGAGTGCAACCAAGATTACATGGAGCCAATTGAATTAAATGGTCAGTCTTTTTTTGGTTTGAGGGACACAGGAACAGAAGTCTCACTTGTTAAATCACAATTTGTTCCAAAGGAGCAGTACCTCAAGGGTCAGTCCTATAGTTTAAAAGGCATATGGGGCCCACATTTTGAAGTACCATTAGCTGAAGTTGATATTACCTACAAAGGATTTTGTGGCAAATGGAGAGTTGGAATCCTAAATGAATTGGAGGTACCCTTTTTAATAGGGAATGACCTAGCTAGTCAGAAGCACCGTATTCAAGTGATAACTAGGTCACAGTCTCAAGTCACTGAGAGTAATCCTCCTGCAGTTATAGAGTCACCCATAGATCCTAGTGAGGATGAAGGGCTGATTAGCGTGCCAGTGGTCCAGGAGCACGGTGCCCAATTCTTGAGTGATCAAAAAGAGGATGAAACTATAAAAGAGCTGTGGGGTAAAGCACAAAGTCCTACTGCAGAAGTAACTGTGGAGAACCCCTGCTTATTTACCACCATTGAGGGAAGATTGTATAGAATTTCTAGGAGGAGGAAAACTGCTGCTGTTTGGGAAAGGAAGAAACAGTTAGTGTTGCCAAGAACTTACCGGTTGCAAGTGCTACAAATGGCACACGACGCACCCTCAGCAGCGCATCTAGGCATTAGAAAGACTAGTGATAGAATCCAAGCAAGATTTTACTGGCCTGGGATGGGCAAAGACATCAAAGAGTATTGCAAGTCCTGTGTGATCTGCCAAAAAGCAGGCAAAAGAGCGGACAAAACGCGAGGCTTGTTACAGTCTATTCCCGTAATTACTGAGCCCTTTTCCAGAGTAGGAGTGGACATCCTCGGGCCTATCTCCAGAGTTACAAAAGGGGGGAATAAGTTTATTTTATGCCTCGTGGATTATGCTACGCGCTATCCAGAAGCAATACCTCTAAAGGACATTGACTCAAAGACTGTAGCAAAAGCCCTCATGTCGGTGTTCCTAAGGCTGGGATTCCCCAAAGAAATTATAACAGATTTAGGGACATCCTTCACGTCCAAGACCATGGAAGAGCTTTTAACTCTTTGTGGGATTAAGCATGTTAAAACTACGGCTTATCATCCACAGTCGAATGGCTTGACGGAGAAATTTAATTCGACCCTGAGCCGGATGCTAAAAACCTATTCCATCAATCATCCTAACGACTGGGATGAGAGGCTGCAACACTTCCTATTTGGTTATCGCGAAGTGCCGCAGGAGAGCACAGGGTTCAGTCCTTTTGAACTCCTATTTGGACGACAGCCACGAGGACCCCTAGACTTGATGAAAGCAGCGTGGTCAGGGGAGGAGCAGATCGACAGCCCTGATGTTGTGACGTATCTACAGGAGCTGCAGAGCGACCTTCAAGAGCTACGGGAGCAAGCTGCTCACAACCTGCAGCAGGCACAGCGTCGACAGAAGCAGTGGTATGATGCACACGCAAGAGACAGATCTTTTCAGCCCGGTGACAGTGTGCTCGTGTTAAGAACAAGACGTCGAAAGAAGTTGGAGATGTCGTGGGACGGTCCCTTCAAAGTGGTCGAGAGGATTTCTGCGGTGAACTATTTGGTAGAGTTAGATGGGGAAGGGAACCGATGTAAAAACTTTCATGTAAATTTACTTAAGCCTTATTTTGACAGAAATAAGTTGGTGTTACAAGTAAAGGGGAAGGTGACCCAAGGGATTCATTTAACTGGGTGGGGAGAGCTAAGTAAGGGCACAACTCTAGCAGAGGTGTCATTCGACGAAGGTCTGACCCCAGAGCAAAAGGAGCAGTTAAAAATAGTCCTTGCTCAGTTTGCTCAGATCTTCTCAAACATCCCAGGGAGGACCAACCTAGCAACTCATAAAATAGATACAGGGGAAGCAAGACCCATAGCTACCCCTCCTTACAGAGTGACGGGGGAGCACGCCGACTTGGTCTCTTCAGAGATCAGGGAGATGCTTGCACTGGGATTGATTGAGCCCTCTTACAGCCCCTGGTCATCGCCCCTGCTCTTGGTCAGGAAGCCAGACAATACCTTTCGTCCCTGTGTAGACTTCAGAAAGTTGAACCAGGTGACTGTGCCGGACGTTTACCCCATGCCACGGGTGGACGACTTGGTTGAGACCATAGGAAAAGCGAATTATATATCTACACTTGACTTAACAAAAGGGTACTGGCAAGTGGAAATGGATCCCTTAGACAAGCCCAAAACCGCTTTCATCACTAGAGATGGGTTGTTTGAATTTAAAGTGTTGCCTTTTGGATTAAAGAACGCGGCAGCCACGTTCCAGCGACTCATCGATAGGATGCGAAGGGGTCTGCAAACGTTCGCCCTTGCTTACATTGACGACATAGCGGTATTTAGCCCATCGTGGAGAGATCACTTACAACACCTAAGTGTGGTTTTCCAGAGGATAAAAGCGGCAGGTTTAACAGTAAAAGCGGCTAAGTGTCAGATGGGGAAAAGACAGGTTAAATACTTAGGCCATGTTCTCGGAGGGGGAGTGATCAGGCCAGATACTAACAAAGTGGAAGCCATCAGAAGCTGGCCGGCTCCCAAAACTAAGAAGCAGGTGCGTGCCTTTATAGGAGCTATAGGTTATTATAGGCGTTTTATCCCCCAGTTCAGCACTCACGCGGCTGTGTTGAGTGACTGCACGAAGAAAAGCCGCCCGGATAAGATTATCTGGACCACACAGTGTCAACAAGCTTTTGAACTTTTAAAGGCTGCTCTGATGACAGAGCCCATTTTAAAAGCACCTTATTTCTTTTGCCCTTTTAATTTAATGACGGACGCATCAGGTGTTGGTTTAGGTGCAGTACTGGCACAGGAGGGAGAAGGAGGGTTTTTACACCCGGTGTTATATATCAGCCGGAAGCTATTGGAGAGGGAAAAGCACCTCTCTACCATAGAACTCGAATGCCTAGCGATTTTGTGGTCCGTAGGTAAACTGAAGCCTTACCTGTGGGGCCGAAAGTTTACCCTATATACCGATCACTCACCGCTGAAATGGCTAAACCAAATGAAGGGTAACAACAGCAAGTTAATCAGGTGGAGCATGCAGTTACAGGATTACACATTTGATGTCAAGCACATAAGTGGGAAAGAAAACATCATAGCGGACGCTTTATCCAGGTATTTTTGAGAGGTATAGAATGGTGCAAATTATTATATGAAATGGTGGGAACCCTAGCAAGACATTTGTGCTAAGGAGTTATAATCTAACACATGCCAAACATGATTTATCTGTGTACAAGTTTATGAGATGTGAATTTAGTTGACTTTGTAGTATGGATGTTATAGAATGCATTGATGTATTTTTAACCCCAAGCCCATTGTTTTGGCATTGCTCTAGTTAATTAAGAGCAAGCCGACACAATGTCTTTGTGGTGGGGGGAGATATGTGACAAATTGAAGCACTTTTAAAATGTTTATTCCTGCCCGGCTGGCAAAGAGTTAACCCACCTCCAGCCTGACTGGCATAGAACTCTGATGGGGGCGGGACTGTGCCCGGTTTTAAAAAAGGAGGGAGAGTCGGTTTGGTCTGTTAGGAGGGAGAGGGAGGAAGGTGTGGTGTGGTGTTATGTGGTGGCTTGTATGAAGACAGTTAAGAGGCTAGGAAAACTTAAAGTTAAATGTTTGACTGAGTTTATTTTGTACAACTGGAACAAAGCTAATTAATAAATGACACGTTAAAGAATCACTTATGTTTTTAACACAATAAAACTTCATCTCTGTTTTTGCCAACAAGAGGTCCGTCTGTATTTTTCCAGCGAGGTACCAGGACTCACAGCCGTGGTGACTCAAGAGAGGGCCAAACTCACCTCAGGCAGGGAGGTGGTGGTTTGTGTCCTGAAGTTACACGGAGGAGGCTTAGAAGGGTAACCTGAGGTGCCAAGAAGTTGCCAGAGTGCCTAGGGCAAACTCCTACAGTGGGGGAATCCAACTGAGGGAGACCCTTTACTGGAGGCAAAGGGGTTATTCCGTGGGACAGCCTAGAGTTTCTTAAGGTACCAGGTCACGCAAGCTGGAAGGCTCTCCTTACTAAGAAACCCATCAGTAAAAGGGGTTGATTTTTGAGGCGGCAGGAGCAGAGGGTGGGTGTTTTCCCCTCTGGATTCCTGTGTCGCAGTGATAGTAAGGTAGAGTGGGACCAGGGTCGTCACATCTTCCCTTCCCCACTTTGCTATTCCTGCATTAGCAATGAGACTGTGATATGTATTTATTTCAGTCCATGAAATTTATTTGAAACACTTTTACCTTGCACTCCTACGTACCCTGGCAGGTTACCAAAATTAAAATCAACACTGGATTCTATCCATACAACTTCCTTGCAGTAGTTCCCCCCTCTCTGCCTCTGCCCAAGACATACAAACTCCCCACTCAGTGTTACTCTGCATCAGTGGTTCCTTATATTTCCCCTGCATGAATTGCTGAGAGTCTTGGAGGACCTCTTAATGACTTTTCTGCCTGTTGTAGCCATTGTAATGCACTGTGCCAGATGCTGTATGATTTTGAATAGTATTTTTACAGACACATTGCAGACTACCTTAATGAAGCTCACAAACTGCTCATTGTCTGCAGACCATAGCTTGGGAATCCCAACTCTACATTAGCTTTGCAATTCCCTCCCATCTTATATGAACTCTATTCAAAGACACACTAGACTCCCTCGGTTCTCCTCTCAGCATTGCCGTTCAGAATCCCGCCATCAAGGCAACAGGTTTGCCTTAATCACTTTGCTTAGTACCAGGAATAATTGTGGTAGCAAATCTCTGCATGCTGCACACAAAGAAATACCCAAGATGAGCATGGAATTGTAGCAGATCTGTCAGCCGTGGTTTAAGAAAGGAGAAACCTGAGCATGTTAGAAAGGGGATACTTTTGGGGGCATGGGCTTGACCTGTTTGTACAAGCTTCTGCCCAGTTGCTTCATTTTTTCCAGCCTCTCTTCTTCCCTAGCAAACAAACAAGGCTTCTTGCTCTGCCCTCGCAACAGCCAGGGCAGGATGTTCCTGCACCATCTGGAAATTTCATTATCACAGAAGGTCACAGAGACCCCTAGCAAGCAGCCAACTTGGGAGCAGTGGGGGAGGAATCAGATTTAGGTTGTGTATTTGATCACTCCACAACACCAGTGACGTCTGAGTTCTTCTCTAAAGTTGAAAGGATTCTTTCTTGCTAGAGGTGTGTTTTTTTTAACCCACCAAATCAACTCGAATAACAGATACCGGGGGTTGGCAGACTCTTAAACAGAATAATAGGCAAGCGACTGGGAGAGAAGCAGATTCTGTGCAAAAAATAAACAAACATTAAGCCAGTCTCTCCCCTTGCTGCCTTACACTAAGGGAGACTCTAGACTGTCAGTATGTCAGTATTTCGTGGAAGGGATTCAAGTGCATCCTTGGAAAGATAGGTTTGGACAAAGTGGATTAAAGCACTCTGTTGACTTAGCACAGCAAATTCATTTTTAAATAGAAATAAGTTCGACAGTGACAAGGAAGTGCATTGAAAAGTGTGGAAAGAATGAGCGATTAATGGGGAGATGCATAAACACCCCACAAGCAAATCAGGATAAATGCTCACTGTTGTGTTGAAATCTAAATTCTCAATAAAGACTGAACATAATCTAGTCTCCATGTAAACCTTATGCAAGCAAGGAAATCTTTTGTAAACCGCTTTGAGGTTGTTGTTGTTTTTTACAATCAAGTGGTGTATAAATGTTATTGAATAAATGAAAAATAAATAAATAAATAAAAACAAATTGGTGGAATGGAAGAGCCATAGAATCAGAGTGGATTATACTATGCTTCATCTGCCTATGGGTACATCACTGATATTACATAACTGTGTAAATGACTGCTTTGTGAAGACCTCACTCAAATCACCAATATTTGGAGATAAATAGGAGGTTTCATCTTTCTGCCTCATACAGCTACCATTTTATGCACTAATGGCCGACTCATTCTCCAAAAGCAGATTCTTATGTAGCTCATCTGGCACCACCCACAAACTAATGGGTGGTATCAGCAAGTGCAGGAATACCTAAATGTTGTTATTCCTGCAGAATGCCCTCCCATCAGGTGTTAAGGAGATAAATAACTATACAACGTTTAGAAGGCAGCCTTGTTTTAGAAGGTTTTTAATGTCTGATGTTTTATGTTTTTGTGTGCATTGGAATCAACCCAGGGTGCCTGGGGAAATGAAGCCAGATATGTGGGGTATAAATAAAATTACTACTACATTTGAGAGAAAGAAAAACCTCTAAGCGGGCGCTCCTCCCCCAAAATCAGCTAATAAGAACTGAGCATTTTCAGTGACCACAGAACACTGACTGTTGGGTGGAAAAAAATTATATGTATTAAAAAATTTGGTGATAGAATGGAATATCCTGTAAGCTGGCACATCTGGCTAGAATCCTGAACTGAAGCATTACACATGGCAACATTTCGTTGAAGGTCCCACTTGTATCTGTGAGTGTTCCTGCTATCTATTCACAATCTTCTCTGGAATCTCTGCTTCCAATCTAATGGCCTGGCATGTATTGATTAAAATACTTTTTCTGCCTGGCCCCAGTGAAATAACACAAATCCCTATCTCTTTATAGAGTTTTCTACATGCTTAATCATTTGGTTTCTCTGCTTCCCCTCAGCCTGTCAACTAATATATATAAAAAAATCACTTTAGGTATGGAACCAAAATATGAAACCATTCTTAATCATCAGAATATCTGACCTTCTGCCATGGTTTTCCACACTTGGTCTTGAAGGGTTTGCTTTGGCAAAATGACAGCACACTGAGAACAGAGCCATTAACTCGGCTTTCCCCAGATACATAGCAGCCTTCTCAAGTAATTGCTAGATTACAGTCTGTAAAGGATGTGAGTAATTCTAAAGTTCCTTGGTACTACATTTTACTGACTATGCAACTGCATTAAATTTCATCTACTTTTGATATTTCATTCATCATGCTAGTGCCAATATTTCCTTTTAGTTATGGGTTGCAGATGTCCGTTGTCTTACAATCCACAGCCAGGATGGCCAACTAGCAGCAGTTGGTCTCCTGAAGCAATTTTATCAAATTTCAAATTAAGCTGTGGTAAAAAGAAGCAGCATTCACAAAGAAAATAAATATTTTCAACTGGCGTTTATGTGGGTGAGAGGAAGCAAGTGTCTTCACACTTCAGTGCCACATCTCTTTGGATTTTTAGAAATGGATATGTCTGAGCATGCATGTGCCCCAACTCATAGAGCACTTCCATCCAATTCCTTTTTATTTTATATATTTAAAATTTTAGCCGTCTCCTTTGTGCTCAGAATGATTAAAAACATTAGTACAATCAACATCATGCAGTAAAATATACTTCTAGCCTTCGCACCTCTATGTCTACTATATATTTTGGGAAGTGGTTCATCTGTCCGTCCGTTTTCTATGGATTTGGACACCTCTTAAGATATCTTTGCCAAATTTGGCACAAGTGTTTCTAAGATGGAAGAACCAGTTTTTGTCTACATTTGGATAGATACCATCAGACACCACTTTGAACCAAGATGACGGACCAAACCATTCCAAACTGCACTGATTTGGACACTCCTGAAGATATCGTCACCCAATTTGGCATGAAAGTTTCTGAGACTGAGGAGCATGTTTTGGTCTATGTTTGGAAACTGTCAAATACCATTTTGAATTAAGATGCTGAACCAACCTGTTCCGAACTGCTGCAGGGGGACCTTTTGCCAGCATGCTACTCAAAGGGAACACGCTGAGGAAGCAAACACCAGGGGCAGGTGTGAGGCTGCAGAGGTCCCAAGGATGGAAGAGGAGACCTAACCCTAGGACCAGTGGGGGGGGGGAGAAGAGAAGAACCAGCTACCAACAATGTGTTGGGCCAAGACCAGGGGTCAGTTGGTAGTTCACCATTGGTTATTGCACCCATGAAGATGGAGTTGGTTGGTGCAGGAATCAGTTTGTAGGGGGTGGCGGTGAGTGAGGTGGGTCCAGCTCAGACAACTGCTTCTCATATTGCATGCTCGGGCTGGTGGAAGCAGCAGCGATAGCAGCTGGATAAGTGCCAGCCATGGAGTGGTAGGAGGTGGCGTTGTTGCCAGTGGCAGGAAGAATGGCTAGGGCATGAACTACACTGAGGGGCAATGACACAGAGGAGTGGGCAAGCAGGCCTGGCATAGTAGCTGAGGATGTGCAGTAGCACTGCAGTTGTGACCTTGTCAAGGATGCAATCCTGCTGGCTGAAGGGGTCTGCTCCACCAACTTGTTCCCCATGAGGAACACACTAGTGAAACAGCACTCAACTGGACTGAACCCTCTGGCCACTTTGGTTGGTATTGGGGGGGGGGAGGGCTGGAGATCAGGGACCTGTGCACAGCCCTAGAATCTACCACATTATATTCTATTATTAATTTATAAATTGGTTCCTTAGAATTCCTGAGCAACGCTGGTTATTTTCCACCAGTAGTGAATAAGAACACAGAATATGGTTATCCTTGACCTATTGTTTCTATAGAATCATTCAATTCAACACTGGGTCTACTACAGAGCCTTGAGTATGTCACTGGTGGGTTTTAACAAGATAAATAGCATACTATTCATTTTTACTCTTTAGTTCCCTTTCTTCCTGACAGCTTTTAAATATGAAACAGCACTCTGCCTTGGCTTCTTCAGCAACCAGGAGATATTTTAGTTCCTATTTATATAGTGCTTAATAGATATATTCAAGTAAATTCAATAAAGCTAGGACAGAGGATTCATGTTTTATGTTCTTCGGGACCCAAAGGAATCATTCTTAAAAGAACAAGGTCCTGTTACCTGCCCATCAAAAAACTATTAGCTAAATCAAGGAAGAGTACAATGAAGGAGCTGTGTGTGTGTGTGTGTGTGTGTGTGTGTGTGTGTGTGTATCTGAGGAATGCAAATCAAAGTCACAGAAATATGATCAAGAAACCTACCAGTTCAATGCCAGAGTAAGGGTCTCATGTTGGCTTAAGATACACAAAGCCAGGAAATGAGAAGATAATGCTGATGCCGTAACAGACATGCTCTGTCATTAGTAATGATGTGCAATGTCTCAAACTGTGCTTGCCTATAACTTGCCCTCCATGTACCCACACTTGGTCCTAGTCTTTCAGGTCCAAATCCAGGTGGGGGAAATGAAGTGTCTGGGACCAGTAAAGATGCTCCACATTGTCCTGGTCCTGTATTGCTTTATTAAATGTCTGGAGCTTATTGTATTTCTAGAAAAATCCTCCTGTGAGTTGCTCCATGCCTGTTGCTTAACTGCATGAGGAAGACACTGAGCCCTCTTCTAGTGCCCTTCATCATCTTTAGGCTGGCTAAGCCCAAAGTAGGTCTTTGTGCGGCAGTATAGCAAGACTGAATGACCTGGGAGTTCAAATACCTTATTCTGGATTTGGAACTGCAACATGATGACAGAGATAAAAAATACTCATTCAGAACCTTTTTGAGATTTTCTCCAGCAGGCTTGCCACAAGACATCTGGGACTGCTTTGGAACCTGAGATGCTAGGTGGGGATAAAACAGGCTGGGTGGTATGGTGCTGCAGTTGAAAATAAGTGGTAAGGAGAAGGGTTAAGCAGCCTCTTCCAGCACACCACTTCTTTTCTTCAAATTGTACCTTCCCAACAATGTTATTAACAAACAAGGATGGGTGAAGTCAAAGGAAATCTTTTAAGGTCAACTAGACTGTCCCTGTCCCCCCCAAATTCACTTCCATACCAATAGGTTCCTGGTAGCATGCAAAAAAAAATTAAATAAATGAAAAGACACTAGAGAGAGATGAAACACCACAGGACAACATAATTCTTGAGGATGCAGTATGAAGTTGGTTCAGGTTTGCACAAATATTTCAAACACCACCTAGGGTCCACACAGCCACTCCATTACCACAGGAGGGTTAAGACGGATGCATAACAGCATGTGATACTTTAAAATCAAATCAAATTAAGCTACAATTTCATCCACAAGCTAACAATTTTGTGTCAATGGGATATTCTCACTTACATTTCTTGTTAGAAGAGATAACCTCGTAAACTCACCATCTTCAGAGGCTAGATTAGTTATGTTCCGGGATTTGATCTTGTCCCTACAACCTTATTTGACCCTTAAAAAAACGCCACGCCAATCTCTATTCCCTAATAAATCTAAACCCTGGTTTGACCGGGAATGTATCGCTACGAAGCACCTCCTGATGGATAAGTACAGGAACTATAGATCAGTGAACTTACCCTCGCTCCCGATAGATTGATTTGAGATAAAACATAGTTATAAAGCTCTGATTAAAAAGAAAAAGCTCCGGGCCCAAAGGGAGGAGTGGCAGTGCCTAATAGAGGCCTCCCGAAGGAAAGATTCTGCCACGTTTTGGAAAATAATTGCAAAAAGTTGGAAAGACTCCCCGATTGAAATTGAATATTCTATACCCGCTGGAGCATGGGAGACCCACTTTCTTTCATTATACTCATCAAATCAACAGGCCCCGGCCCGGCTTCCTGCTCCGAGTGATATCGGCACTGAATGGCCCCCTGAAACCACTGAAGAAATTTTTAGACTTATCCAATCACTTAAATCTGGAAAAGCCCCAGGTGCAGATAACATCTCACCAGAACTTCTTAAGACAAATGCTGAATGGTGGGCCCCTGTGCTAGCCGCCCTGTTTACTACCGTAGTATAAATCAAGCAGCTACTATCCCTGAGGACTGGGGTCTAGCAATTATTATTCCAATATTCAAGAAAGGAAATAGAACCGAGCCGGCTAACTACAGGCCAATCAGTCTTTTAAGTATTATTAGCAAACTGTACGCCGCCCATTTATGTGACAAATTAGTTGAGTGGATGGAACGAGATCACATCCTATCAGAAGTACAAGCCGGTTTCAGAGCAAAGCAGTCAACTATAGACCAAGCCCTGATCCTTCAACATCTGGCGGAAAAATACTCAAGGAAAGAGGGCTCCTTATATGCAGCTTTTATAGATTTTAAATCTGCTTTCGATTCAATACCAAGGGATAGACTTTGGGAAAAGCTTGGCACCACAAGTATAGATAGACGCTTATTGCGCCTTATCCGTAGTCTATATGAAAATACTAGGGTCAGGGTAAGATGTGATCGACAGGGACACTTAACTAAAGAAATTCAAACTTATCACGGGGGTCAAACAAGGGTGTGTCCTTGCGCCAACATTATTTAATTTCTATATTAATTCTTCAGCAGAAAATATGGCGAAAGAAAATGCCCACCCACCCAAATTAGCAGGTATGCCCCTCCTGGTTCTCTTGTATGCGGACGACGCAGTCCTACTTTCTTTTTCCTGTGTTGGTTTAAGGAAACTTTTGAGATTACTTGCTAATTATTGCCAAGCTGAACAATTATCAATTAATTATAGCAAATCTAAAATTATGGAGTTTTCAAAAAAAAGAAGAAAACATAAATGGAAAACTGATAGTCAACCAACTGATCAGGTAGCAACCTTCAAATACCTGGGAATAACTTTTCAGGAAAGGGGCTCCTGGCATTATCAGATGAAAAACACCATCGCCAACGCAGGAAGAGCAACCAAAGCTCTAACAAGATTTTATTGCGGAAAAGGGGGCCAATATATTCCGGCAACCTCCCAGGTTTTCGCTGCAAAAATATTTCTGCAACTCACTTATGGATCCCAGGTTTGCAGTTTCAAAAACTTCGCTCCCCTGGAGGCATTTCAAACTAATTTTTTTCTTTGCCTATTAGGGATCCCCCGTGTGTATCCAATATAGCTGTCCGCTTAGAAGTTGGACAAATACCCGTCAGTGCACGGCTGTGGATTCTAAAGATACACTATTGGTTAAAACTTATTTTCCCCCCGGTCGGGTTGGCACCTCTAACATTGCTAGATACCTATTATTCCAATTAGAAAGACACTTTGTATGAAAAGTTAAGAAGTTTGGGGTTTTCTCCGCAGACCTTGATAGCGGCAGGATATGAGAGAGCTAGAAACCAAGTGCACCAATGTATCTGGGACGTGGAGCTGCAATGTCATATGGGCAAAATGGACAAACATGCTGCAATGAGAGATTATGGGAGAGGGTTCTCTCCTGCAAATTATCTGACAAAATTACAAACACCCAAGTACAGACATTCCTTCACCATGGCCAGATTTAATGTGCTCCCCTCTGCCTTGTTGCAAGGCAGGTATGAGGGTAAACCGCATGAGACACGTGTTTGCCCATGTGGCTCATCGGAAGTAGAAACAAATTTACATGTATTGTTATACTGTAGTTTCTACGAGGATTTACGTTTGACCTTTATTACCCCAGCTGTACAAAAGCTTAAGAACGAACCAGAATCCCAACGTCTGAGAGCCTTGGTAGAAGATAAGGACCCCAAAATTACGACCAATGTTGCTAAATATTGTGTATCTGCTATTAGACGTAGGAAACAAGAGCTTCCCAATGGCAATTCGCAGGGGAATGCTAACACTTAATTTCATTAATGTTTTTTAACTTTAAAGCGTTGTTGTTGTTTTATTTGCATTGAAATTGTCCTTTGTATCTTTCTATGTTATGCTCTGCTGACTCGTTGCATGAGTCGAATTGATCTGTGACCGTTTAATAAATTTGATTTGATTTGATATTCTCACTTTTCTACCAGAAAATGGAAGAATAGTTGCCATTATTAATTTTTGCCCTGAGAAAAGTGCACATAAGGGCAAATATATTCTTCCAATAGCTTCAACCTTAGCAGGGACACCACCTGTTGTAGAGCAGCACTGTCTATCTGAGCTCACGATAAAGCTCTTTCAAGCACCACAGCTCTGCAGTTTCCCAGCCAGGATAATCTAACCCTATTTCACGTCCGTCAGGAAACCCTAATGCACCCCTTATCTTTGTGAGGGAGAAAAAAGCAGTGTCTACTGCATTACAGACAAGTCTTAAGGGCTAAAAGACGTCCGAGTTCAAGGCCAAAATGATTGTAGAGGAATAAGGCCAGACATGGGGGTGAATGGCTCCCATGAAGGGATAACCTGGGGCACCTACTACTCTGTTATCAGCCAGGCACTGGGGCCAGTCAAGCTGGTAGGTCAGCTTGACTGTTTCACACTGGATGATCTGAGCATCAGTTTATGCTCCCTTAAGAACTTTCCATACACTTTACTCAGCTGAACTTAGGTAGGAGTATTGGCAAGAACAGACAATAACATCTCTCACAGAGCTCCCTAGACAGTAAATGCAAGACCAATAAATTAATTTGAATTCAAATCAAATTTATTTGTCAGCCACCACTGCATATCCTACACACAAAAAGTACATGCAGCACTCCCAGGCATCTAGAAATTTGGAAATGGAGAGCTTAAGAGCATCCAATCACATTCAGAATTCCTTCGGGAAGCATCAAATAAGCAGTGATACAGTTCTTCTAGCAACCTCCATCCATCAACACTATGCTGTACATGTGCAATACAAGTGCCTTTTGCTGAAGTCCTACCAAGCGCTGTTTAGTATTGCATATGGTACAGAACAAATGAAATAGGGAACTTCAGTCCCAAGATATCACACATAGTAATCTCACTGTTTAGGAAGTAAATGCTTATGATGCGGTACCTATTTATCTACTTGCACTGGCATGCTTTCAAACTGCTAGGTTTGGGACAGAGCAATGGGAGCTTACTCCATTGCAGGGATCTGAACTGCCGACTTTCTAATTAGCAAGCCCAAGAGGCTCAGTAGATTAGACCCGTGTCTCTTTTTTAAATCTTTTTTTTTTTTGCTAATGTTAGCTCATGTTTGGTTAATTTTATCAAAATTATCCTGACCCTATTCTATTTTGTTAGTGTGAAGCTGTGCACTCTCTTCTTCTTTGGGCAAGAGGAGCTGCAGAGGGTCAGCTCCTCCAGGATAGGATCTATTTTAAGAGTTGATTAGCTAAACATTCAACATCCAGCTATGAAGTTTGTATATATGTCTGAATCAAAGTATACATCTGCTAACATGTTTGTGTTTGGTCACTGTAATTATTTTTACACTTAAGCTGTGTTTCCTGCCTTTCCATTTCCCTCTTATCTTACTGCTAACATGTTTTTTTCTCTCTCTTTCCACCCATGTGTATGACTATATATCCCTGCCAACTCAGGACAGCATTCCATGCATCAGACAAAGTGGACTCTGGTCCACAAAAGCTTATGCCCTAATAAATTTGCTAGTCTTTAAGATGCCACAAGACTCTCTGTTGTTTTTGCTGAACAGGCTAAAATAACTACCCCTCAGGAAATGGGATAGATATTTATTTAACAGAGCCTGCAGCAGATCTGAGAACACTGATTTGTGGCCTGCAGATAAACTGTTGAGATCTCCTCACTATACTGTATACCAACAGAAAACACCACAGAAACATCTGAAAACAGAAGGAAGTAATTTCTCACCACAGAACTGAAGATGAGAAGAGAGCAGAACAATTTCCGACTGTGTACATTTATCCCACTATTATCTCCAGTAAGTGGCTTTTGTACTGCTTATGCAAAATGCATCTGTCCAGAAAGAACAGCAGAACAGAAGAAATGTGTGGGTACAGTGTGGCAAACTTATCACTCTCACCTCTTTTAAAAGCTTATGTCTATCTTCAGTGGAAGACTGCAAACTAAATGTGAAATACAGGCTATGCAAAAAGCAGGGAGGCAAGGGCTCCTGTGGGTCTGAATAAGAGACAGATAAGATTTAGCTCTCCCTATTTGATGCCTCCTGTCCCATTTTTCCAATGGATCCAGAGACTTGCTGGCTGTTATTTTTCCACTTATGTTCTCTCTAATCCTTGCCCTGTGCTGAAATTTTATCTCTTCCCTCCCCCCTCCTCACCCCCACTTCCTTGTGACCTGTCACCTTCAGGACAATACAAGATGCAGGAACCTCTTCATTTACAACAACTTCCTGGAAAAACGTCTTATCAAGCCAGCCAGCTCCAGAGCGTACCTGATAGCTACTCAGAGGAAGTGAACCAAGCTCCCTCTCCACCCCAACCCCCCTTTCTGGCCTTCTTATCCTCTCCCGACACTATAAACAGAGTCTTATCAAACCAGCCAAAGATGTGGGGAAACTAACATGCAATAAAAGTCCACACCCCCCCCAAAAAAAATCGGACACAGAATAGGCACTTCAAATGCACTTTTATTGTGACACTCCCAACAGTGAAGAATGAAGGTTGGGAAACCACACTGAAGAAGCTATTGGAACTGTTATTTCATTGCTTTAATATGCTTATAGTAACATGTTACCTTTTCACTTAAGGTGATAAAAATCTAGCAGCATAATTTTGAGAAAAAGTGACTTTTCTAAAGTTTTGAAATGGTGCATACTATTATGATAGACAATCACACTCATTGTTTACAATAATTAGACCTCTCTCTATTTAGATCTAAATGTATTGTACTTAATATAAAATATGTATATGTAGGATACGCATATCCTTCTCTTTTCTGTAGACCTATATTTATAATGGGACGTGGGTGGCGCTGTGGGTTAAACCACAGAGCCTAGGCCTTGCTGATCAGAAGATCAGCGGTTTGAATCCCTGCAATGGGGTGAGCTGTCGTTGCTCGGTCCCAGCTCCTACCAACCTAGCAGTTTGAAAGCACGTCAAAGTGCAAGTAGATAAATAGGTACCGCTACAGCAGGAAGGTAAATGGCGTTTCCGTGTGCTGCTCTGGTTTGCCAGAAGCGGCTTTGTCATGATGGCCACATGACCTGGAAGCTGTATGCCAGCTCCAATAGCACAAGATGAGTGCCACAACCCCAGAGTCGGTCACGACTGGACCTAATGGTCAGGGGTCCCTTTACCTTTACCTTATATTTATAATAATTAAAAGTAGTGCTATCATTATTTTGTTCAGTAGTGTAAAAACAATGCTGGAAGTTCCCCACATCTTTCCTATATCAAAAGTGACTTCTGTACTATCCTTAGTCCACCCTAGCTCACAGGCAGGGTGTCAGGAAGAAGCATGCGAAGACAAGTAAAACGTTTTTAGATCAAATGACCTAATGAATAATCATTATTAAACATATTTACAGGCAGTCTTGTAGGGTTAGAAACCCTCCCAAGGTAGGTTGCAACAATCAATATACAATATAATTAGCAGTAAGATTCAAGGATAATAAAACTGTAATACACAAAGCTAGGAACAGATAAGGACCAGCAATAACACTAAAAACATACCCACCCTGGTAAATTAATAACGATAACTTTAACAAATTTTAAAATCCAAGAAATATTCAAGGTATGAAGGGGGGCATGATGTAGCCCCACTGGCAAGCATTCCACAAGTGAGACCACTGCCAAAAAAACGTTCTCTTTCCTTCCTTCCTTTATTTGTTAGGTACTTTATTTTGTCCAGGGCAACCCAAAGCAACTTAAAACCAAGCTTCCTTGAGTCTACCAAACTCAGAATACTGGATCAAGCCAAAGGCATCTTGTACTCACAGTAGTCAATGAGATACCTATGGGAAGCCTGCAAGTAGGACCTGAGTGCAACAGCACACTCCCCACTTCTGTTTGCCAGCAACCAATGTACAAAAGCATGCTCCCTCCAACCATGCAGGTAGAACTTAATTATCACGGTTAGTAGCATTGATAGCCCTATTTTCCATGATTCTGTCTAATTCTTTTTTAAAGCCATCTAAGCTGGTGTTCATCACTATCTACTGGAAGCAAATTCCATAGTTCAGTTATGTGCTGTGTGAAGAAGTACTTTGTCTGTCCTGAGTTTTCCAACATTCAGCTTCACTGTGTGTTCTAGTATCCATAATGGAAATAGGTGTGCGAGCAAGGCTTCGGATGATGATCAGTGTGTAGGCTGAGGTATGTGAAGGTAAGCCTGCACGTAACTTCATTCCAAACCATTTACGAGGAACTAGACTGAGGAATCTGAAACCCAGAGGTGAAATACAGCCCCACCAGGCCTCCGTGTCTGATCCTTGGGACTTTCTCGGGCCATGCCTCCTCCCCAGCTGTGCTCAGCTTCCTCCTTGAGTACTTTGTGCCTTGCTGGAATGTGTGCTTCGATTCTGAAAATGCCACTTGCTAGGCCTGGATGGGGAGAGGTGTATGTAGGTGCAGAAATCAAATTTTGTGGGGCTGGAGTGTAGACTACTGTGCAAAGCTAAGTGTCACATTCATTGCCACACCCAATTTTGCCTTTGGCGATGCCCACTACTGGCATACGCACACCAAAGGTTGCCTATGAGGGGATGCAGCCCTCGGACTTTAAATTGGGCTTGAAACAGCATTGGCAACTACTGCATCAGTACAGAATCTGATTGCCTAGCCTCAACATCCAGCTGGCTGCATTCTGTACTAGATGCAGTTTCCAAATCATTAAAGGCAGCCCCACATGGAGGGGCTACTCCAGACATCTGATTAATATTGTGCTACACTAGAGTTCACTCTCAGTGAGTGACTGACTGTGTCAGTCATGGCTAACATATGGCCCTCTAAATGTTGCTGAACTACAACTCCCATTATCTCTCACTATTGGCCATGCTGGCTCTGGCAGGTGGGAGTTGGGAGTCCCAACAACATCTGACAATCCACAAGTTATCCACCTCTGCTGCAGGGCAAGAAAATTTATGGATGTTATCAGAGACTGACACAACTTGACTGGATGGTTTGTGACACAGATGACACTTTGATCGGGAGTGTGCATCTCTGTGTGACAGAGGGAGAGCGAATGAGAAAGATAGATATGGTGCAATAGCTGGAAGATTGTGCTTCAGGGGGAGGTGTTTGACTTTATGACCTTCTGGTTCTTCCCAATCTCATGAGTTAATGGGGCTGTCTAAATAACATATCAGATAAGTCTTACTGGATCAGATCAATAGCCCAGTCCATCAACTGAGATATCCTGCCTTCAAGAACGGAATGTATAGTTTGCTATACGGGAAGGAAACCGCCAGCCCAAGGCAATGATATGGAAAATTGGTTTGTCATTGCTGGTCTCAAGTTTCTGATATTCTCAATTTTGATGTACGTCTTCAACCGGGTGATGCCTAACAAAGTGGATATTCCTGGCTTCTGAAGCTTTTAAGCTTACGAATCCAGTCAGGCTACTGAGTCCTGTCATAACAACATTAATGAGATGCTTATAAAAAAATAGGTTATGTTATTATTGACACTCACTGCAAAGGAAGTTTAAATATTTATAGCCTCTTACAAGGGGGCTTGCAGAGTCTTCTCATGCAGGTCTGATCATATCAACACTTCTGTAGTGGTAGAAGTATTGCAGCTTCAGATACTCCCAAACCAATCATCAAACACTTGTCTGAGCCTCTCGCTCCGCTCTTCTTTTTCTTTAAGACAGACCAGTAGGCAAGACAGTATTTTGTCCTGAAGTTATGTCTGTTGGTTGTTAAATCTGTTTATGGGTTTCTTGAGAACACTCATTTTAGTTTTAGGAGCACCCTAATCTCATCTTGCCTGTATTTAAATATTGCAAGTTTATTACTATAGAAGGTGTCACAGTGAAAAGAGCTTAGTAGGTTGTGCTTAAAACTTACTTTGAAACTTTCAAAGTAAAACAGGTGAGAAAATAAATTAATTTCTAATAAACATTTACTTTGTCTATATTTATAGATTCGTATACTTAACATATGGTTACCGTCAAGAAAAACCTCAGATGCCAAAAGTTCTGCTGCACTCACATACTTCCTGGCTCATAGCAGCTGGTAAGTATCTAGATCACTTCTAGCCGACTTGTATCTTGCTGAGGTCACTGCCAATGTTTGACAACTCAATCCCCAACTCCAGCATCTTTCCTAGTTAGTAGACCCTTCGGCTAAATTCAGCTTTGAAGACAGAGGTAATTCTATGACTAATTTAGCTTTCACTGTCACAGACAAGTCCCAAGTTGCTTCCTGGTTTTACATGCCTTTTTGGATTGTTTACGGTGCCCCAAATGTACATTTGTTTCCTCATCTGCAAAGCACTGCCCACACCTTTTCCTTCCAAGCAGTAGTATTTTGTTACTGAGAAAAATGTAATTTTCCTGTAGAGAAATGAACACATTATCAGGCAGCTGTGTGAATGTCAGCAACTGGCTGTTGTTGACAATGTGAAGAGGAATGAGTGGTGTTGTGCAAGGAAACTGCTGCTACGATGCATGAGATTTTCCTCCCTGTCTTGCCTCCCCTGTACAATGATTACATCAGGCCACAACCATTGAATAAAAGTCCAGGGCACCAGACCAAACTGGCAGGTGGGCTCCCAAACACACAGGGGTGGCTTACCACATTCTGAAGTGTACTACACAGTTCCAGCTTATTAGGGCCCCCACTGCATGGCCCTTAAGTCCAGAATCCAAAATTACCTTATTGTGCTACTGCCCCTGGATGAAATTCAAAGTGGGATCAACACCCCCCCCAAAAAAAAAATCAGCAGACATCCACAGCATAACCCACTGAGATCTCTCTGATTAGATTCATTGATAGGCATAACGGCAGGGAAGTAAAAGTTGAATGGGAAAAATAGGGAAGCGGCACACAAAACCTTTTGGCATCATCACTTAGCACCAATAGACTCACGGGAGCAGTTAATTAAGAGATTACAACAATAAAAATGACATTTTAAGGAGCTGGTTGTCAATGTCAGGGGAAAGCAAATACATTTTGTTGTCTTGAATTTGCAGTTAATGCATGTGTTACTTTAAACCACACAAAGCCACTGTTCTGTCAAGCAACCTAGCCTGCACTTATTTGCAAGCTCCTATGTCTAAGTTAACTCTACCCCAAAGCTTAAGCCATTTTGTTTGCTGTTCTCTCCAGACAATACATCTGTGGTTTTTCTCTCTGGTCACTATTCAGTCTGTAAAGACCTCCTGCATGCATAAAGCCTTTGAACTCCAGAAACTGCAAAGTCATTATTGCACTCTAATTCACCCAAGCTGCAAGGTCTGTCAACAGTCACTATCCTTGCTAAATGTTGCTGCATTTTTCTGAAGCAAGGACGAACACGGAACTCCAGGAAATGGGAGGAGATATCCTTTTTGGTTCTTTATGACATTAACTTGCAATGGAATGGAAACTTACAAACCTACAAACAACAAACAGCATAATTTTCATATATTACGGTATGTTTAATGTACAGTTTTTTAAAACAAACATACTTGTCTCATGAATTTTTGTTATAAAGTAGGGCATTGAATAATTCTATGTTGCAGATGGGGATCCATATCTAAGACAGTGTGACTTGCATGAAACTACTCAGACTGCCTACAGCTAAGGTGTAATTTGAATTTTTTTTTACCAAGTCCATTACTCTCTGCACTGAACTCACTGGTTCACGATGCTAGATACAATATAAAATTTTATACCACATCATGCAACCTATGAATCGGGTGAAAATTCTACAAGAGTTCCTAACTATTGTACTCTCCAATTGGGAAAGGAGGAAAGGAGAAGCAAAATATAAAATATTAAAAAAATCCCAAAATGGCAGTAGTAGGCTTCGGAATAGCAAAGGAAACTCTGGCCTGCATACCTATAGGCTCACTAGGCCTCTGATTTTGGCCTGCAAAGCCATTCTGGGCAAATCCACTTGTCAGTCACCTGACATATGACATTGGGCATGGAGATCTGCTATCTCTGATCAAAACATTGCGTGTTAACATCTCTTATATTCAGTGTTAGTGCTAAGCACCAAAGTGTTAAAACTGGAAATAAGCTTAGCTCCAATTTTAGCACTGTGGTGCTTAGCGCTATTACCAGAGATTTAAAAAATTGCTTTTTTAAATAGCAGGGAGAATTTCTCTTCTCTCCAATCTTACAGCAATGGCATTTGGACTACAACTCCCAGTCTTTATGACCAATGGTCAGGGACAATGTAGGCTGGCTTAAGAAATTGGCCTACAGGAGAGACTTGAGGGCTCAGAAGCAATCTCGTACACTAGAAATAGACTGAGCACAGCCTGCGGAATGATCAATGGTGTGTTTGTGGTAGGGCTTGCTTTTGGTTCTTTGTCATTGCTTAAGAACTGAACAGTGAATTTTCAAATCCAAAGTCAAGGCACCAAGAAAGCCAATCTGATATACCACTCACCTTGTGCCTCCAAAGAGGATGATCTTGTCCCCTACTCTACAACAGCACTGCCTGCGGCGAGGACATGGCCCTTTCCCTTTGGGATCAATTTTCTTCCAGGTAAAAGAAACTGGAGAAAACACATACACCATGAAAGCTGAATATTTCACGCAATCCTGGTAAAGACAAGCCACACGAACAAGCTCTAGTTCTAAGAAGTTTACAAATTTAACACATAGAAACAAACCTTTTGCTTTTCAGCACAAACACTTGAGGTTTTTTGCTTGCAAGTGAAAAAGATGTTCAGGTTTCAAATATCACAGTCTTTTCTTCATTAAAAAAATCTGTTTGCACTCTTGATAGTTTATTCCCAATGGAGCAGGGATCTTCTGGTTAAACAGAAAAACCCTGGGACAGCTCCCTGAAATGCCTGCTAAGGCTATACATTCCTTTTCACCAATAATCCCAAACATGAAATGTATGCAAAGCTGTATGTTTCATTGTACAAGCTGAACATTTCCAGAAGTTAAGGAGGAAGATACAGATTTCACACCTTCAAGTCACACAGGACTGTGTGAAGCAAGAAAATGCTACATTACACCACAACTCCTCAAATAAAGGAAACTCTTCCAAATTCTCTTGGAAGACTAAGGATAGTATAGTTCAAAGCATTCAGCTGTTCCAGTTTGCACTTCACTTAAAAAAACCCGGATATTTATTGCATAAGGACCCTTGAAAAAGCAATTGCTTTAGAGGGCAAATGAGAAGAAGGTGACAACCGCAGAACTCAGAATTAAGAAACCACACAGCATCTTCTGAAAACATTCTGCAGATTGAACTATGCATTAACTTTCTTTTTGGAGAGTACATGTGGGTGCACTGCCATCTATTGGTAACTGCATGAAGTACAGATGCCATAACCACTGAGACATCCCCACAGAGATGCCTGCTACCCTCTCTCCTTTAGAGAGTGGAGATTGGCAAGTTAGTTGTATGAATATAATAAAGGCAGGACGTATGGTAGTTACTCTCTGGAGCATACACTGACAAACCTACCCCATGAGCATCATACTAAGGTGTGGTGAGATAACTGTAACTGTGTGGCAGTAAACTGAGGACATACCTAAGCATCACTTCACATCATTTACGGTGGGGCCTTGCAATCCCCAGGCTGGTGTCTGGATGCATGAGTGGGCAGGTTGAGAGCCAGTAAGGTGAAGCTAAATACTAGTACTCCTGTGCACAAGTGATTCCCAGGAACTAGAGCATATACCTGTTTTGGATGGGGTTGCATTCCTTCTGAGGGAACAGGTACCAGTACAAATTCTGGGAGTTCTCCTTGATCCATCTTTGTCACTGGAGGCAAAAATGACCTCAGTGGCTAGGAGTGCCTTTTGCTATCCTTGGCTGGTTTGCAAGATATGACTGTTCCTAGACTAGGATAGCCTTGCCTAAAAAAAATTGGATCAGGTTTTCTGGAAGAATGCCTTCTCCCACACAGGCCTGCTGCCCACTTATGAAAATATTCAGAGGCGGCCATATTCATTTCATGGCAGCTTTGAGGAGGGCCCCTGCTCTGTAGAATGAGCTCCCTACTCATGTAGTATACACCTACTACAGTGAACTTCCACCCGCTGTTAAAATACATCCATTTGCTCAAGCTTTCTCCAGCCTCTGCCATCAGTTGAACAATTCCTGCCGTACTGTAACTGCCATCTTCTTTTTATTGGATCGTTTTTACTGTATACTGAATTATTTAATTGTACACTGTCTTGTTATTATTGTAATGAGAGACAGTAAATAAATATTTTATACTAATGACATACCTACATATAATTAGTGTAAGGAATTCACTTCCACAAGCTGCAGTGATCAGACAATGGATGTGTTCCAGCCAACCATGTCTTCTTCCAGGGTACTCCCATCCTACAGCTCCTAGTTTTTCATGCTCAGTCCTCACTGAGTTGGTGGGTGTTTTATTCCTCCTCTTAGTTCCCCACCTGCTGATTTCCCCCCTACTTCTACAGACCCTGTGTTTCCTTGGGCATGCCGCTTACTTACTGGCTGAGCCCACAGCAATAACATTCAATCAATCCATACAAGCTGAGCAGGGGTAGCGGCGGCGGCATTAGCTTGGAGCTTACAGGTCAACTGCGGCATGGGAAAAGCCAAAGTGAAGGTGGCAGACAGGGGCTGAAACAGCTAGCGGGAACAATCTGAAGTGGTCTCAGCTGCTTTTCAGAAGAGAGAATTTGTCGGCTCTTTGGATGTATGTGCAGAATACAAGGGAAATTTAAAATTCTTTTCTCATTCATTTTTAAACTCGGCCCTCTGAGGTTGAAGAGTAATCTTATGATCTAAAGCAGAGCTTAGCAAGTCTTTGGCTAAGCAGGGATTTGAAGCTAGATCTCCCTCCTAGGACTATCTAGTACTCTAGTCTGTAAAATCTCACTGAAGGGTTGCCATTCTTTCTAGTGCTGAAGAAAAGGGTGCCCAAGAGGTTTCTGCACCGTTATGGAGGCCTTTGCTATATCCTGCCCTTTCACACCGAGAAGTGGCAGAGCAAACATGTCCATGCACACACAGGAAGGTGGTGGTGGTCATGGCGATGTGTGCACATGTGCATGTGTGCGTCCAGTTCCCGAGAAGCCTGGCCAGGGAGCATCAGCCTGCTGGAGAACAGCAGCTGGCCATAAAACATTTTCTTGAAGAAGCTACACTCTTCTGAATCTCTCATTTGAGAACTCATTAGCAGTGAGCCATATCAGTACCACACAGCCACATTACCAACAGAGAGATGCAAATAAAAGGGCGGAGGGTTTGAAGCTCCTAATGGATATACTCATCCATCAAAGGCATGATCCAAAAGTCTACTGTGCAGTACTGCACAGTCAACCCCTGGCCGCCACAATCCTGAACAGGTACTGATATTGCTGTTGCTGTTGGCAGAGACAGCAACAGTTCATAGCCAAAAGCTGCAGGTCAGGGAGACTCACTCCAGGCTCAGATTCAGGAACCAGTATTTGTTGCATTACCCGGGTCCCATGTGGTGCCCCTGAGATATGCCTGGAGCTTTATGGAGTGTGGCTGTTTAGCTTTCCCTTCCTCATGAGTACAATGTGGCCATTAGTGCATTGAGCTCCAAATCAATATAGCAACTACCACTTCAGCTAATATTGTTCACTGGGTCCAAGACCTCACCACTCCTTACTGATGGAATCTCTATGTGTCTGTGAACACACGCTACGTGCATCTGTTGAACATATACATCCTACAAAACATACGGTGGCATGGAGGAAATGTGATTAATGCATAGCTGTAGCCCTGATCACAGCAGAGATTCTTGGAGGTTCCTGTAATAACAGTAATAAGAAGGAATGTCAATTAAAAATACCTGGATCAAATTTCCAGAGATCGTGAAAGTGTCTGTTCAGACGTGCATTGTAGCCACCAAATATATACAACTCTCCATTGTAGCCAACTGTAGAGAATAGAGAAATTACGAAGCTCAGTTTCATATCAGTTACAACTGAAAAGTTTTTGTGCTGTTCCCCTTCACAGTTTGCAATGAAGCTGAATGTTGGAACATTCAGAACAGGCAAAAGGAGGTACTTCTTCGTACAGTGAATAGTTAAACTATGGAATTCAATACTACTGTATAAGATGCAGCAATGGTCACCTAATAGGATGGAAATTAGACAAATTGTAGAGGATAAGGCTATCAATGGTTACTCAAGTGATGGAGGCAGTATACCTATGAACACCAGTTGTTAGGAATCACAAGTGGGGAGAATGCTGTTGCACTCCTGTTTATGATTTTCCCATAAGCAATCTGGGTGGTCGGTACAGGAACAGGGTGCTGGACAAGATGGGCGTTTGGTCTGATCCACCAGGACTCGGATGTTATTGCATGCCACATTCAGAGCTAAGGTTGTCCATTTACATTAGATCAGGGGTCAGCAAACTTTTTCAGCAGGGGGCCGGTCCACTGTCCCTCAGACCTTGTGGGGGGGCCAGACTATATTTTGAAGGGGGGAAATGAACAAATTCCTATGCCCCACAAATAACCCAGAGATGCATTTTAACTAAAAGTATACATTCTACTCAGGTAAAAACACGCTGATTCCTGGACTGTCCACGGGCCAGATTTAGAAGGTGATTGGGCCCGATCCAGCCCCCGGGCCTTAGTTTGCCTGCCCATGTATTTAGATTAAGAACCATTTCATATTTGGAGGAACGAGGGAGGTAAGCAACTGACTCCAAATTCTTGTTCTCTGTTTTTCCATCTTGTCCAAAATTGATAATGGGCACCTCTCTCAATGGGAGATGCACAAGACTGATTTAGATGAAAGAAAAGCATGGTGAATGGAAGTACAAGTCAATTACACTTGCTGATTCACTGTTTATTGTTGCTTTCTAAAAACAACAAAGGCCACTTACTTGATCTTTTGAAGACTTGTGCCTGATTGGCTAACTACAACTTTCTCTTTAACCTTAATTAGACTTCTCACACTCGATGGAGTGTAATGATGACTTACATGCTGAGTGGCTCCTTCTGCCTTCAGGAAGGAGGGGAGTGGGAGGCGAGTCCAGCCAAGAGTTTGTGTCTGTGTCAAATACTTTGATTCGGTTACAGTAGATCTCATTGTTGGAGTGGAATGGCCCAAAGCGGTCTGCTCTTCCCCCAAACACATACATCTTTGTCCCAATTATTGTGGCTGAGTGAAAGTCTCTCCATCGAGCTGGTGTGCCCTGAAACAAGAGACTCCTGTTAAGTAAGTCAAAGGGAAATGGAAGTTACTTTAGGAGTAAAAGATATGAAAGGGGATGTAGGTGAAAGGGGATTTTGGGTGCTCAAAATTCTGTTGACTACAAACTAAAGCAGACAAAAGTTAAACGGTAAACAGGGTCACATGCGGGACCCAAAGACACACTAACACCAATACTGACCTTTGTACAGATCAGACTCCAAATCATGTTGCTGCTATCCAATTTGTGGATGTCATTTGAAAAACAATCAGCCTGAAAGAAAGAGAACTTATTAAACTAGTGGGGATGTTGGAACGAGCACTGCCAACTAAATCCAGGCATTCTAAAGGCCCTTGGTTATTTTGCTCTCTAAAGATAAAATCAGAGTTTAATTCTTCAGCATTTCCCTGTGGAGCTGAAATATATTACGGGAACTGAAATAGGTGGGTCAGAAAGCAAAGCAGCTGTTCAGACTGACTCACATCAGTGCACACTATCTAAACAACACATTGAATATACATATGCTGTGAAAAAACATCTCCAGTTTATATACAGAAAAAAGTAGTAATGTGGGAGATTAAAACCATGATTTACAGTACACTGGTTCTGAGTGTCTGGTGTGAGATGGCAAAGGCTGCCCTTTGCCCTTCTTTTAAATAAGTGCTAAACATCAGTAGCTCTCATTAACCTCAGCTGGAGTTGTTAGAGAGTCACTAAGTCAGACCAGACAAGCCTTAAGCTAAATGTTCTGAACGGAATGCATAATTAGTAGCAACCTGTAAAAGATACTAGATTGCTGGGTTTGCCAATGTTTTGTAAGACTTGAACCTAAAATGGAGAGAGATAAAATCTTTGGAGTTGCTGGTGAGTCCCTTAAATCCCATCACCATATTTTCGTTTGCTTCAGTACCCTGCCACACAGACTTTAATTAATGCTGTAAATCCACTGAAAACAAACACATTTGCCATAAGATCTCCTCCAGGCTTCCTCAACGAGGCCGAGGTTGAGGAAGCCTGATCTAGTCACTGAAAAAGCCAGTGAGATCCAGCTGCTTGTGGACTGGAAACAGGTTAAATCTCTGCTCAGCCACAAATCAATGAATGGCTTTTGGACACCATCTGTTCCAAATAACTCAGTCCCCACCAGAAAACAGAGGTGATCTATTATCTATTTTACAGTAATTGCAAGAATAAGCAGGAAGGGAAAACATTCTGCACATCTTACAAGCACAATTATGATTGTCTTAGGAACTTGTGGAATCTCTCTCTAGGGATGGTGAAGACAAGACTAGAAAGTCATCTAGGAAGACAACACTTAGAAAGTCTGTCTGCTTCCATGCATAAATTAACATCTGCTCATACTTCTGATGCAACACATCTCTTAGGAAGTTTGAAATTTTTAGTCATCTGATAGGTCAGGGACTTGAACTAGACTCGCTTCGGACTGTTTCTGTGCATATTATTATTATTATTATTATTATTATTATTATTAATTTATACACCGCCCTATACTCGGAGGTCTCAGGGCAAATTAACATCTATTCATAATTTACCATCTATTTATCCTTCTGATGCAATCCAACTTTTAAGAGGTTTGACAATTTTATCTAAGATATTTGTTTACTGCCCTTCATATAAATAACCCAGGACAGCATTCAGAACTGCAACCTGACATAAAAAGAAAGAGGAAAATACAAATTTAGTGGCTTGACAACAAAGGCAATAATGCCTGAAATGTCAATAGTCTAAATTGAGTTTTGCTTTTTAATTACCAGTCAACAGTACAGCAGCTTGCTCTCTAAGAGGCAAGGCGCTCAGAGATGCATAAGCAACAAGCAGACTTTAGCTCTAAATACATCTAGCCCTTTAAACCTAGGTGTAGACTAAGGCTACAGTCTAATACTCTTGGGAGGTAAATCCTACTGAACACAGTGAGAATTACTTCTGAATAAATATGCATAGGACATGGCCTCATGCTTGGAGTTCATAAGCTAAGATGAAAGTTTGGCATTATTATCAGTATGTGACAGTATGGGGTTACAAGAGATAACATTTCAGTAATCTTTAACTTAATTCACAAATGTCTTTAAATATAGTTGTTGGTAAATGAAAGAAAGAAAAAAAGAGGGGGGAAGTGAAGTGGGAGCAGAGGGACCACTCAGAATTCTCTTTGAATAACTTGATTTGGAAGCAGCATTTCTCATGCAGACCTAAACACTAGAAGCAGAGATCATAGGATAACTTACCAATTGTTCATATCCCCCAAAGATATACATGCTCTTTCCCAAGACGCAAGCCGAATGTCCATCTCTTGCTCCCGGAACCATTCCAGAAACTTTTGGTGTGAACCATTTGTGAGTGCCTAATACATTAAAAACAAAAACAGACAGATGAGCCATTACCAGCAGACACAGAATGTCATGTTCAGGAATGAATGAATGAAAAATGGCATGGCCCTTGGGGGAAAAATCCGAAGCAAACACATATCTCTCCTTTTAAGGAAGGAACCACTTATACAATCTCTTCCACACAGAGCAGTGGAACAGCAGCTGCCTCTCTAGAAGCTATCTTACAGTTCCTGAAAAACTGTGTAAAGCCACCACTCACATTTTGTGAGATTTCACTATTATCCTACTGTGTATTGCAAAGTAAGAAACAGTTGCAATACTTTGGGAAGCAATTCAATTGTAGGAGAGTATTTTTCTGTACCTGCAAAATATTTTTAATGCAAGGCTGCCTGGTTATCTGTAAAGTTAAAGCAAGCACCTGTCTCAGAAGTCCATAAAAAGAAGCACAGATAATCCTCAGAGAAGCAAGAGATTGCCTAACCACAGTTGGCAGTCAGCTTCAGTGCTTATTCCAGGAAGCAGAATAGAGTGGCCTGTTCATAATCCTCTAGCACCCAAGAATCTCTCACAACCTGGCTTTCATCCACAGCCACCCACCTAGATTAACTGGAGAAGTATTCCAGCCCAGCACAAGGTCAATGTTGAGATTATTAGCACAAAGGGAAAGTGAGCCTTGCTCCTAGTGGGATGTGTGCCATGCTTGGATTTCTAAATCCAGTCATGTGCTACCCCTAAAGACCTCGGCCAAGAGCTACATATGAAACTAGAGACTGGAGCAGGCTGTGACATCTAATACAGATAGCATTTGCAAGCCAACTAAGGACAATGCCTTGCAGAATAGCTTCAGAGCTTTGTCTAGCCTGAAGTGACTCATGCAAGAGGGTTTCCACCTTTTCCCATGAGAAGGGAAGGATTAGTAGACTTGCTTTCCAGGGATGGTAGGAAATTGCACAAGCAAGTGCATCCAAGGCTGCCTAGGACTCTGGACAGCAACAGTTCCTTTCAGCTTTTTCCACCACTCCTCAAACACAGAATCAGTTTGGCAGCTGTGTGATGCCCGTATGTACAATGGAATTCTATGGATATCTATCTAGTTTTGCTCCCTAGAATGAACTCAAAGATACCGAGAAAGCAAATTTGTTAGAGAATTAGCTAGACCTGGAAACAGAGCCCAAGAACTGAGAGCCCATCTTCATTGCATGGAGAGTTTGTAAGATACTGGTTCTCTCATTATTTCCTTCCGATTAGTTTCCTTCTTTCCTGTTGAACACTTTCCTCTTTCAACAAACCTTTTAAGTGAAGAGTTCAGATCAGTATCTGAACTGAGCTGCAACTTACACATGCAACTGTTTAGCTGGTTTTATATATACAATTGTTTTGCACATGGCTTCTATTTTATTGAAAATTCACTTCAAAATGCTTCATAGGAAGTGGTTAATAAATGAAATAAAAATATACCAACACCTTCCCTTGATGCAGCATACCCTTTTCCTGCTACTGTACACAGTCCCCCTGCATTGTGTGCTGCCCACAGTAGTGAGAGCATAATTTCCATGAAGCACCAGTCATGAAGACTGAAGACTGTACAGTGGGTCTCCAACAATTCCCACGTTCTTTGAAAATATTAATCATGTCTCTATAAAAGTTATAATCAACAAGATTAAGTACTTTCACACCTGCTGTTCCCAGTTTAAACCTGGAGAGAAACTGCAATTTTTTAGAATATACACTTTCAGCAACATGTGACAGCCAGAGATATGGGGAACAGCGAACAACACTTACTGACGTCAAAGGCGTATAGGACATTGCAGGCTCCCTCAGTGTCATTGCGGCCTCCCCAAATGTATATGGTGTCCTCAATAAGCACTGCAGAGTGTCCATATCTCATGTATGGAACTTCCCTCACATGGTCCCTGCTGTTTGTCCACACTGGTGGTAGTTTGGTCCAGCGCAGAGAGACTAAAAGGAAAAAGCCCAGAGTGTTACTTGACTGGCTTGCTCTTATGCATCAGGCTGCTATGCACAGATCCTAACTGACAAACAATTCAATTGCTTGGATTAACAAGTCATAATTGTTGGAGGAAATCCAATGCTGCCATGCAGTACTCCCTCTCTCCCTCTCTCTCTCTCTGTGTGTTGAGATTGCAAAACATTACTTTACTCGGGGAAAATAAAAAGGAAAGAGAGAACAATGAAAAGTTGCTAAAAAGGTTATACCACTAAGCGAATGTGAAAGATGTTCACCTAGTAATAATAATAACAACAATAATATATTATTTATACCCCGCCCATCTGGCTGGGTTTCCCCAGCCACTCTGGGCGGCTTCCAACAAAATATTTAAATACAATAGTCCTTAGATATTAAAAGCTTCAGATGTCTTCTAAAAGTCTGGTAGTTGTTTTTTCCTTTGACATCTGATGGGAGGGTGTTCCACAGGGCGGGAGCCACTACTGAGAAGGCCCCCTCCCTGGTTCCCTGTAACTTCGCTTCTTGCAGTGAGGGAACCGCCAAAAGGCCCTTGGCGCTAGACCTCAGTGTCCAGGCAGAACAATGGAGGTGGAGACGCTCCTTCAGGTATACTGGACCGAGGCCGTTAGGGCTTTAAAGGTCAGCACCAACACTTTGAACAATCTGTTGCAAATGTGTGACACTATAGATGCTGGTGCCAGATAAAGCACACCTGATGAAAATAGTATTTTCAACCGTTGCTCCATTAGAAGACATATATTCAAGAGTTCTAAAAGAATTAACACACACGAGTACAATGCAGAGAAAATTAAGTGCTTTGAAGGCCCATTTAGGGTAATGGTTATTTTTTTTTTTTTTTTAAAAATATTTTTATTAATTTTCCAATTAAAACCAATTATATCACATTCAATATTTCAAATTATACACATATATATATCAATCAAACCGAATGTTATGCCAAATCATCTAAATAATTTATTTTTGGGTTCCCATGCTTCAAGAAATTGGGAATTCCTCGCAACTGTCCACTGCCGTCTTATTTCTAAAGTTCAAATCGTCCTCCAAGCTCATAATATTCCAAATCTTCCCCTTACAGTCACCTAGATGTTTTCCACTTTCATCCAATTGTTCCAGCTGCTGAGATAAATGTCAAACGAAGTTTCACAGATGTTCTTTCTCCTGTGTGAGTTAATCAGTCCAGCCTCCCCATAAATCTTCTTAGTGGAGCTCCCTGTTGCGACGGAGTAGCAGCGCCATCTTAAAAGGCTCAAATCACTTTCATTTTCTCTCATAGCCATGAAGATTTACGATTTATTTATCTTTATAGAATTTACAGCTTTTTCAGGCAGGAGACCCAAACATCCAACCATGAACTCTTGGTAAATTAATGGATCTCCTTGCCCTATAGCTGAACTTAGCTTCAGGTCGCTGCTCCAATTTAAAGTGCGTCACAGCTCATAAATCCTCCGAACGCGTCCAGGACTCCTTCCGTCTGACTAGGGGGGGGCTTTTCTCATCGGCAACTTCACATCTTTAAGAAATATGCTCAGTAACAACAGCTATAGAGTTCAACTCACACAGTCTTTTGCTTCTCTTTCACTCCAAACAAGCCAGGACATCGCGTCCGGGAAGATACGAGGCAACAATATGAAGAAAAAATAAAAACTTGCTTCCCTTATCGCTCCGTCCCCATCAATCCTTCTTCCAGATGCCGTACATTCTTTGACTCCTCTCGCTCAGCAGCATAAAATTCTCAGCAGTAAACAGCGCTTCTTCCCCTCCTTCTGAAGTATGTCCATAGATTTAAGCCTAATTATCTTCTTTAACCATGGAAATCCCCGCCATGCAGATTAGCGTCCGGGAGTCCTGGCCGTCGTAAGTGCTCAGCCCAAGCTCCCCCCACTCCAAAAACAGTCGGAGTGGGTCTGGGGGCATCGCGGGCCAGCGGCCCCTCTCCGTAACCCCCGGAGAGGGTAGGGGGTTGCCATTTACTCCCCTAGCAACCGCCAAATTCCTTACGAAGGTCAGAGAGATGGAAAACAGGTCCGCCATTCCTGCAGGCGGAAACCGGAACCCATTTAGGGTAATGGTTAAACAATGTTAAAAGCACACAGTTTAACAGCTTAAAATAGGGAAATGGGTAGCCAAATGGCAGATTAGAATATGTAAGACAGCGCACACTAGAAAAAGTAAAAATATTCAACTCTTATTAATCATTTAAAAACAGCAGTAATAAAATGTACAATTCTATTGTCTATTTTCACAACAATGTTCTTGGGAATATTGGGCTAAGAATGCTTCATTGCTGAGTATTTGAGCCTGGACAGAGCTACTACTCTGTCCTGTTGAAACTTACTCTACCCTACCAGACTCCTGTTTGCTTCCCCTCTTCTGACTCTCCACTGAAATCTGCATATTACACATATATTGGTTTCACCTTTTAAGTTGCATTACTGAAATAAAAGCACTTTTTGACGATATTCTAATTTTCTAAGTTTCACCTGTACATTATATATCAACCGGCTAGTGTCAGACTGCTATATTATTTTCATATGGTAACAGCAGTAAAAAAAAAAAATCAATTTAATAACAGAGTGAAAGATGTATTCATGTCACACAGTATTGAAAACTAAAATATGGTAACGGTTGCTCCATGAATTATATAATAAAAAATGTTTTCAGTTATGAAAGCTATCTATAGATTCTTACTAAATAATCAATAAGGGAAACTTTGACCATCTTGTAATTTCAGCAGATATATACTCCAGTTCAGAATGGTAATTATAGGGAAAGCCCTTACAATTTAAGATGCCATATTTATAGTGTTATTGAAGCTCTACCACTTATTCCAGTGTTCACTGTATAAAGAAAACAAAGCACTGAATACTTGAATGGCTTGTTTTTGGAAAGGGATATTGATCTAAAAAATAAATAAATAAAAATAAATGAAGTTCTGTTAGCCATCAGAAAAATAAATCTAATTTAAAAAGTAATCCCCTTTGCTTTTTGTGGCTGCAAATGTGTGAAACTCTTTTATTCTAGGACACACAATTGATGGTTTTTATAACCCCTTTGATTTTTTTGCAAATATTTTGATTTTTAATACGGTATAACTTCTGGCTTAAACAAGTAAATAATGTTCCATTTCATATAACTTCTGGCTTAAACAAGTAAATAATGTTGCATTTCTTTCCACAGCAGCAAATTATTTCCCAACCAATGACACATTTTAAGGATTATTCCTTCTCCACGGCAACCTAAAGGTTATAAAAATATCTTGGGAAGGGAAATCATAAATCAGGGAGTTTTTCCTCCCTTAGCACTTCCTACAATGAAGCTTTGCTCCAACATTTGTTCCCCAAGCTTGTCCTGATGATATACTAAAGGTCACTTCATACACAATACTTTTCCTAGACAGCAAATAGCTCCCAAAGAAGTGAAATTTCAGCAAGAGGCATACATGTATGTTTTTAATATAAAAATATTATGCATTGATGTTGATATATAAATGATAAACAACAAATAAATATAATGTTCATGTTGTGTGAAATGGCTGATTCCCATGCTCCTTAAGAACAATTCCAGCTTTTGATACTTTTAAATTCTCATAGACATCATCTATGTTTAACAGCTAACTGAACACTACTGAATAAGTAAGGCAGCTGGGTTTGTTTGCAACAGCACGTGTACCTTGGACTTAAAGATCTCAAAATCTGGAAAACATGCTTTCACAACATTCTAAAAACATAACCATTCAATCATATGAAAGTGCTAGCTGTTCAGGTCCTTTGCAGCCAGACTCATCTTACCTGCATTGAATACATGAACGTCGATCTGTCGCAGTGTCTCATAGTCTTCCCCAGAACAGTAACCGCCAAAAGAGTAGACTTTGTGTCCAACAGCCACAGCAGCGTGGTTTACTCTCCGGGGCCCACCTTCTAAATGCACTGTCCACCGTAACATTCCCTTTTGCAAGTGCTCAGTCCCTCCAAGAAGGGGGTTGGGGCATTAGAGTTTCATGCCAACAGGGCTACCAACCATGCTGGTATGTAGCCACAGAGCTCTGAAAAAGACAAATTTACAAATCTTCAAAATGCAACTGATTATGCCCACTGTAAAATGAATATGAGTCTTCCTCTATGCAACAGCTTTCCCACTGGACACGGTTTTAACTGCCTCTTTGAATATTGCATTACATTGTTCCTCTTGGGTGGGAGAAAGCAATTGGTTTTTTCTTGTTAGCCTGCTACATATCTAAGATAGGGAATAGTATTTATTGAATCAGAAAAGGTGAACCATGTAATCATTAAAAAAATGGCAAAACAGGAGTGTTAACTATGTCTCAGCAGTTTAGGAGGGCAGCAAGAATAAGCATTTCTCTCAAGTCATCATTTCACAGAATGCTCCCAGTACGTTTCCGAGCACAATTCAAAGTGTTGGTGCTGACCTTTAAAGCCCTAAACGGCCTCGGTCCAGTTTACCTGAAGGAGGGTCCCCTCCCCCATCATTCTTCCTGGACACTGAGGTCCAGCGCCGAGGGCCTTCTGGCAGTTCCCTCGCTACGAGAAGCCAAGTTACAGGGAACCAGGCAGAGGGCCTTCTCTGTAGTGGCACCCACCCTGTGGAATGCCCTCCCACCAGAGGTCAAAGAGAACAACAATTACCAGACCTTTAGAAGGCATCTCAAGGCAGCCCTGTTTAGGGAAGCTTTTAATGTTTGATGGATTTCTGTATTTTAATATTTTGTTGGAAGCCGCCCAGAGTGGCTGGGGGAACCCGGCCAGATGGGCGGGGTATAAATAATAAATTATTATTATTATTATTATTATTATTATTATTATTATTATTATGCCTGCTCAACAACAGTAATGGTAAGAGAAAAGATGTTCCCATCAGGTTGTACAGCAATTATTTGTTCTAACAGAAAACAAAGAGAATGTTCATGGCAAATTAATCGCATCAAATGAATTTACAATTCAAGTCTTTTTTTCTCTGTGTGGGGCAGTTCCCAGTCAAGTCACTACAATGCCCCATCCTATATTTGTACATCTGATTATTCCCAAATATAGAACTTTACATTTGTCCATATTGAAATTCATTTTGCTAGTTTTGGCCCAGTTCTCCAATCTGTAAAGGTAATATTGAATCCTGATTCTATCTTCTGAGGTATTAACTACCCCTCCCAATGTGATAACATCTACAGGTTTGATGAGCATCCCCTCTATTTCTTCACACAAGTCATTTATAAAGATAGTTACAGGTAGGTAGCCGTGTTGGTCTGACGCAGTCAAAACAAAATAAAAAAATCCTTCCAGTAGCACCTTAGAGACCAACTAAGTTTGCCATAGGTATGAGCTTTCGTGTGCATGCACACTTCTTCAGATACAGACTTCTGTTTCAGTGTATCTGAAGAAATGTGCATGCACACAAAAGCTCATACCTATGACAAACTTAGTTGGTCTCTAAGGTGCTACTGGAAGGATTTATAAAGATGTTGAAAAACACTGGGCCCAGGACAGAACCCTGCAGTACCCCACTTATTTAATGCCTTAACCAAAGAGAGTTCTAGAACCTGGCATCATCCAATGAAACTGAATGTTGAAAGATTCAAAACAGACAAAGGTGCAGTTTCACACAGTACATAATTAAACTATGAAAAAGGCTACCACAAGATGTAGTGATGGCCAGCACTGGGACGGCTTTAAAATGGGATTAGAAAAATTCATGGAGGATATAGTTAACAAAAGCTACAAGTTATGATGGTTGTGTGCTACTTCCAGTATTGGAGGCGGTACCTTTGAATACCAGTTGCTGTAAGTACAAATGGGGAGACTGCTGTTGCACACACGTCCTGCTTGGGGACTCCCCAAAAGTATTGGGTTGGTCACTCTGAGAAAAGAATGGTAGACTAGATGGGCCTCTGATCCAACCCAGCAAGGCTCTTATGTAATAGGCATCCTCGTAATATTCATATAGTTTTACTTGAAGGGTAAAGATCCTCTTTAATGATTTAGAGTTTCGTGTCTGGCTTTTCATCAAACACAAGCAAGAAAAAAGCAGGTTGCTTATTAAAGAAGCATTTTCAAAAGTCAATCCCTAGGAGAAAATCAGTGGTTAGAGATTTAAACCCACACACGTCTCTCTAGCTACGTGTCCAAAATAGAAGGAAAATCAAGACCTGTCTTCTGCTGTGTGATGACTGTAGTGGGAGTTCTTGAAACCTTGTCAAAAGCCTTCGTGAAGTTGGAATCTTAGAGTACTTAGAGAGAGCTTTTCTCATCAGGTGTTTGAGATGTAGGAGTTTTAAAACCAAGGAACAGAATATTCTCTACTTGGTTAACTGTTCATCTCCTGTCTGTGGCAACAAACTCAGCACCAGTCCAGTCAACTGGAAATATCCATAGGAAAGCAAAATGTTTTCTTTAAGCAGAGGGCCTGCAATGAAGGCCAATTAACTGCCTTCAAAGCAACTGAAATCAATTTTCCAAAAAAAATGAAATCAATTAGCATCAGCCAAATATAGTTTAGAGTAGCATTCCACCCCAAACACATAGACCAGATGTTAACACTTGAAAACTTTCCCTTTGTCTAGTGCACTAAAATATATAAATTGATAAAAGAAAAGAGGTGAAAATTCTAGGATAAAATGCATGATGAAAGAAGGTAACATAGTTAAGAAAGAGGCAGAGATCCAACATGTGAGTCTATGATTTTATGTTATATATATTATATGGGACATGGGTGGCACTGTGGTCTAAACCACTGAGCCTAGGCTTGCCGATCAGAAGGTCGGCAGTTTGAATCCCCGCAACGGGGTGAGCTCCTGTTGCTTGGTCCCTGCTCCTGCCAACCTAGCAGTTTGAAAGCACGTCAAAGTCCAAGTAGATAAATAGGTACTGCTCCGGCGGGAAGGTAAACGGCATTTCCATGCACTGCTCTGGTTTCGCCAGAAGTGGCTTAGTCATGCTGGCCACATGACCAAGAAAAACTGTCTGCAGACAAACATCGGCTCCCTCGGCCAGTAAAGCGAGATGAGCGCCACAACCCCAGAGTCGTTCGTGGCTGGACTTAACTGTCAGGGGTCCTTTACCTTTTTATGGTATATACAGTATGTTAAAAACACTGACAAAGTGTAACAGAAAAGAAAAAAGTGTGAGGGATGAAGGTGCCTACAATATATATATATTTATTTCAAGAGAGACAAATATTGGCTGAAAGTATAAAGTTAGGAACACAACAATGGCTATATAAGATCCAAAGAGGAAAAGCTAGTTTATCCTAGTGCATACAAAAGCCATTTCTAAATAATGATAACATCTATTTTCCATATGCATTTTATAAGCTTCACTATAGTGGAAAATAAAGAATAGGTCAGTTTCCCAAACAAGCAATTGGGGCCTTAGTGGGGGAGCTCCTTCATGGAAAAATTCTACATAAGCATCCATCATAGTTGCCTTTCAAGCATTGAGCACATCACATGCACATCTTTTAACATGCATGCAATTTGGAAATGCAATTTGGGATTTCTGCAGGTAGGGAGAGGTACTGATAATGCATTATCCCAAAAGTTTTAGGTACATGTTAAATTTTAAGGTATATGTGCCTGTGGCCAGGGGTCAAAGACTCTGAGTTTTCTTTTTTCTTTTTTAAATAAGTCTCTAGCCCACCTAGAAAGAAAGTTATGGGGCAAAGAATTCAGGTACCGTCTAAACAATTACTGTGAAATGGGAGTGAGTGTAACTACCATATATTTCTTCTGGTACTTAGGAATGCTCCCTGTAGACTTGATAGCGTGATTTGGAGCAATGCTGTTATTGTTTAGAGGTTACTTTTTGATAGGTTAAGTGATTGTGACTGACTGCAACTGGAGGTAGGACAGGAGGAAACCTAAGGCAGTGAAGGGTATTATGCGGCCCTCCAGATATTTTCCAACTCTCAACAGCACCAGTCAGAATGGTCATTAGTCAGGGATTATGAGAGTTGTGATAAACTGTTTTAAACTACATTTTAAATTGTTGTAATCTGCCCAGGGACCTTAGGGTATAGGACAGGTGATAAATGAAAATAATAATGGGTGGGATTCAGCTAATGAATCCCATCAATAGAAGGCCTGCAAAAGAACTTCCTCTTGTGCAGCAGGGCTCCCCCCCCCACATGCCCCCCAAAATTGGCTCAAGGAGGTAGGGAGAACCCTTGGACCAATGCCTGGGGAGAGGAGGGGGGGACTGTTCTGTCTGTCAATCCCAAATGCTTGCCCTGATAAAACAATCACCTTAGCATGACACTGAATTCCTCCCAATAATCCAGCAAGATCTGGAGGGCCATAGCTTCCCCACTCCTGCTCCAGGGTAAATAAGAACCTAACCATTTGATTAAACTGAAGTCAGCATCTTGAATCTGTGCCAGAAGACAAAGGATCCGAATGCAAGTGCTGGCACAAGCTCTAACCTAGTATTCCTTTTATTCAATATTTTAAAATGGTTAAAAATTTGCTTGTATTCAAGAGAAAACTCTTTTAAGATGAGTATGTGGCACATCACTTTAGCCCAGATACAAATATTAACAAAAAATATCCTATCACATGTTAGAAATGCCAAAAACAGAGAGGCGATTCCCACCCCCATATGTGGTGCAAATGTCATTTGTCAAAAAACTACTAGAATAAAATTTAAAATTGTATTAAAAAGATCTTAGATGATAAAACTCCTCTCCATCCAGTTTTTTTTGTAAACTGAATTATGCGGAAAGCTGCAGGCATCAGAACTTAACAAATTTGTCTCTTTCATAAAAAAAATTCCTTCAGTAGCACCTTAAAGACCAACTAAGTTTATATTTTGGTATGAGCTTTTGTGTGCATGCACACTTCTTCAGATACGAAGAAGGTATCTGAAGAAGTGTGCATGCACAAAGAAAGCTCATACCAAAATATAAACTTAGTTGGTCTTTAAGGTGCTACTGAAGGAATTTTTTTATTTTACTTCGACTCAGACCAACACAGCTACCTTACCTGTAACTTGTCTCTTTCATGTTAGCCACACCAATAATATTTTTGGTAAGACATGGGATCAGTTAACACACTATCCAGTAATGAATGTGTGGAGAAACTTCAGGAATTTGCTGCTATGGCCAAACTAACCCATTATCTCAGATTTACATGAAAAGACAAAAATATGATAGCAGTCAGATAGTTTTGTTGACTATAGAAACAATAAACAATTGTGGCCAAATGTAATATATCAGTTTTTACTGTACTAAGAATGATACAAATAGTGTTAATATAAATTATTGCTTTTTGTGCCTTCAGCAAAAAAAATAATTGATAAAGGTAGCACTGTACACAAGTTTTCAATATTTTAAAAACAGTATTGAACAGTGAATGGATGTCCCAGAAATCTACAACCAGGAAAGGAACACACCATCACCAAACCCTGCCCAAAACTCATACATATGTTATACTAGAAAGTATAAGACGACAAATCCTTGCCCCAAGGAGCTTGCGATGTAAAATATACTAAGAGGGAGACAACCAAGAAAGGGAGAGGGCAATTGAGGCAAGGTAAACAGAGGAAGATTTTGCACTAAGGTATTGCTCCAAAAAGAGCAGAAACACCAGTCCTAAAAGAAAAAAACCAAAGTTAGCTTTTTAAGTAAAGCAGTTTTAAATTTTAAGAAATATATGGGTCAAAATCTCTTTTATGTTTCAGAACAAATGAGCCCAGCAAGAAGCAAACAAAATCTTCATTCATCTTCACACACTGTAATGAAGCTCTTTTCCCCCAACACCGAAGCAATCTTGCACCCACTATTTCTCAAGTGCATACAAAAGACGTGTCCCTACCATGCTGTTGTCTCAGTCCTTGAGAATATGTAACCTGAAAAGCTGTGTTTCCAGCTACGTGGTTTAGTAGTGCTTAAAAATAGATCCAGTCAGCTTGAGGCAGGCCATATAGACTGTTCTATTTCAGGCACATCCCAACTCACTGTTACATCCAGCAGAATAACAATCCAGCAACTTTTCTCACTCCTGACATTTATGCACTCCATTGGCTATCCATTCCAAGACAGCAGGAAATGAAAGCCAGTGTCAACACAGGCATGGTTAGTGGCCTTTCATAATGAGAAGCAGCAATGCTCACACTTGCGTAATTACTAGGGAGACTAAGTTACTCATGCTGTTGCTAAAATAAGACAAGAAACTTGTGAATTTCTATGATCTCCAAGACTCACAATTTGTGAAACAGTCGGAAACCCAGGGATCATTCTCATGTCACTGTTTTCAGATTGAGGATGCCTTCTGAAAGTCACTGGTATGCCGCCACATGTTCTCAAATGTGAAAGAACAATAATTTTGTCCATGTACAGCAAAAATCTCTGAGCAGTCAGCTTCTCAAAGAGCGATCCAACATCTTAAACTTTAAACAAGGTCAATATGGACTGTACACAGCCAAATTACTTGCTGCAAAAGCAAACTTCTAGAATCTAGTTTGCCCTTATTCACTTTTGGGAGACAGCATAGTACATAAGGGACAAGAAGAACCACCATGGAATAGCACCCAGAAGACAAATGAGAGGTACAAAGTAGTGGAATGTGTCCACAGATGTGAAGCCACTTCATGGTTAGTTTCTCAAAATAAAACATAAGAGAAGTTTCCTATCAATAGAATAATAACAGGGTAAGGTATGACATGCCAGAAAAATGCAGAGCAGCCACAAGGGCTTGCTAAAAACAGATTTTCCGAAGGCTGAATGTACTAATCAAGCTCATTCCATGTCTCAAGTAGTGAGCCATTTCCCATTTTTAATGGAAATGGAAATTTCAGGGAAAGTGAGGGGGTAACAACTGCAGAGAGGATATTGCACTGTTAAACCACTGAATTGCCAGAGCAAAACCCAAGCTATTTCTAGCAAAACCTTTATGCATATCATATAGGGGTCGGGGCGACAGCTGAGCTGCTATCCTGTAGCCTCAGCTGTAACTACTGAACCTGCTACCCTTGTAAGCCCCTCGACTTCATTTTCTCTTTGCTATTGGCCAAGGAACAACAGATTTCCTTATGTTTGACAACACACTGCAAGTGTTTTAATCCTTTCTGATTCAGTACGTCCTTTTTAGCAAGACTGAAGTGAGATGCCACAAGAAAGGGATACTGTCCATACCCATTAGTAGGAATACCAGCTGTGAAAAGACTGACATAGAAAAGGTCATACATCTGATCACTTATGTAAGCTGACTTAATAAGATACAGTCCACGCTAAAATCAAAAGGAACCAACCTCTACAGCAAGCTACATTTACACACCACCCACACCAAGTCTACCCAATCCCAACCACTTTCCAGCTCATGAATTTAATCTAGCTTCCCATCTCAGGACCTGCCAGTCAAGTACTCATCCTCCTCCTCAGCTAAGCACCTGCAGGTGCCTTGGAACCTTGGATTTTTTTTTCTCTCTCTCTCTTTTCCTTGGCCTCCTTCCGTTATGCTGTATGGCCATTCTGACATCAGAGATAAGCAAACACTATAGAATTTCAAAAATTTCCAGATTAACATCCAGACTTGATTGCTGCAATACAGTATGTTGTACATGTGCTTGTCCTTGATTGATTTACAGTATTTTTTTTGAAACTTCAGTTGTTTCAGAATACAGTATAACAGCCAGATTACTGACTAATATTGGCCATTCAGAAGAACTCATCAGCTTAAAAATATCTTCACCGGCTTCCAATTTGTTTCCGGGTTCAATTCAAGGTGTTGTAGTGATTTTGACCTATAATGACCTATACAGTTTGGCATCAAGTTATCTGAAGGGCTGTCTACTGCTACACAGACCTGCTCACTCATTAAGACCTGTGACAGAGTCTCTGTGTGTCAACTTTAGAAGTTAGGTAGGTGACTACTAGAGATAGGGGTTTTCATTGGTAGTGCCCTAAGTGTGGAATGCTCTCCTTCCAGTGCCACTTTATTGGCACATACTAAATTTGGACATCAGGTGAAGGCAACAATGCTTGCAGATCTTTGGAGATCATTTTGGTTTTGCTGTTCCTTGCAGTCTTAGCTATTATTTTTACTACTGGTATGAGTTTTAATTGGCTTCTGATGTCAACTGCTATATTTTATTTTTTTGTATTATATTGTAAGTTACTGTATTAGATGCTTCAGCTGAGAGGTGACAGAGCTCATTTAGACACACAAAAGATGCCTTCTCCATAGCCTTCAGAGATTAGCCTCCCACTCCATGACATTATGCTGATTTATAGATCCCTCTTATTAAATTACTAATCAGAAGACCACAATGTCAAGATTCCATCACCAAAACCCCAAGAGACCCAATTTGACAGTCATTTGATTCCTCAAGGAAAGATCCTAGGAATCTTAGAGGGATGTGTGTTAGATGCACGTCTCCAGGAGAATCTTGCTATAAACAGAAGTCATGAAGCAAGCCAAAAATTCCATAAACACCATTAGTCATCTGAACAGCAGAGAGAAGGAACTGCTATATTCAAACAGAAGGGCAGCTCGTTTGACAGAAGCACCTGTTCAATCTCAATGCACCCTTTACCTTTTCAACTTGCTCGCACCCCATCGCCATTACCATGATCTTGCCACATAGAAAAAATAAGCCAGGTTATAGGGTTGCATAGACTTCAAGCAATAACCTGAGTAAGGGGGAGCCACAGGAAAAGTTCAAACTCCAGGCATAGAAGGTTGTGGACAAAGAAACAAAGCCTGAGTATTTTCGGCTTCTCTAATGTGGGGGAGGGGGCGCTGTGGGCCTCCAGCTGTTTTTGGACTTCCAACAATCTGCCCCAGCCACTATGGACAATGATCAGAGATTGTGGGAGGTGGAATCTAGCAACATCTGGAAGGCCAGAGGTTCTTCACCCCTGCTCTAAAGAGACTTTCCATGAAAATTATATATGGAAATTCTGTTCTAGTTATCCTGGAAGAAAATCAAACACATTAACTATCACAGAGACTTAAAAACCTTCATATCACAATGTAATGAATTTATAAGGGTCTGGTGACTTCTGTTTCAGTGTATCTGAAGAAGTGTGCATGCACACGAAAGCTCATACCAATGACAAACTTAGTTGGTCTCTAAGGTGCTACTGGAAGGAATCTTTTTATTTTGTTTTATCTTAGAACAATATGCCTTGAGGTGATAATGGGTTGGATGATTGCCAATTAACTGAGGGTGAATCCTGATTAAAAAAAGAGGCACTGCTAGTAGGTGGTGCCTGGCATGCTCGGGTCCATGGGGTCACGAAGAGCCGGACACGACTAAACAACAACAACAACAAAGTAGGTGGTACTTGTGATGTCCCCAGATTTGCGCTGGACGATTGGGTGGGGAGGGGGGCAAAACAGATTTAGGGAGCGTGCAGGGAAAGAAGGAGAATGTTCTCCTTAGTGTTAAGCTGAATACAACCCTAAGTTTCAGTCCAAACAATTTGCCTATACACATTTCAGAAGTAGCTCTCACCTAACTTTACGCAAAAGGGAACTACAGTACAGCAATTTCCTTAAGGAGCTTGTTTTACAAATTCAGTTCCCTGTCTGCATCTTTCTTCTTCCATTTTACTCCAGCTAACTCCTGCATATGCACACATGAAAAATGGTAGAACATCATAGAAATTATTTAACAAATCTATCTTCTTACAATATGTTTCAATCCAGTCTAACATGCTATTTGTGTACAAGGTCTCTTTATGGGCAAGAAAGCTAACTGATTGAATGCAATCAGGAAACTTGCCAAGTACAATCATAATAAGCACAGGGGAAAGTATCTAGCACTCTGCACATTATCTTAAATACTTTATTAAGGTACTGTGTGAAACTCTGTGTGTTCATTGATTTGTGTATCAAGTGGATGTTTACTCTGCGTTACATGTAGAAGTGACAAATTTTGATTGGCAGGGGTGACTGCCTACCATGTCTACAAGGGGCAGAATAAAGGTGTGCATTTATCACATAACAAGTGCACGATATTGTATCCCCAAAACCTTTTAATTCAGATAATAGATAATAATCTATACAAAAGTAGCAAATTAAAATAGTCTTGTTTAGCCGAAAGCTCAGCAGCTGACATGGCAAAACAAACGTGTGATACAGGAACATGTGATTTTATAGAGTGCTTCAAAAATCAGTGAGAAAGACATCTTAGAATCCATTCTGACAACAATAACAACTTCAGGATAAATAAATAATGGCATACTAGCATGAACCAAACAACCTAAATGAGGGAATATGCAGCTTGTAAAGCTGCTTCATTTGCACAGTCTTGGAAAGGCCAAGCACCCCACACTTTGCCTTCTAGCTTAAACAAGGCACACAGCTGCACCTTCTGAGATTAGACAACTGCTCAAAAAGTGAAGTCAGCCTAAATACCCAGAACTAACCATTTTAAAATCAAGCTACAGACAAAATGATGACAGACCCAAATTAGTGATAGTTACAGGTAGGCAGCTGTGTTGGTCTGCTGTAGTCGAAACAAAATAAAAAAATCATTCCAGTAGCAACTTAGAGACCAACTAAGTTTGTCATTGGTATGAGCTTTCGTGTGCATGCGCTCTTAGTGAAGCAGAATGATTCTGCAGTCAAAATATAAAGACAAATACTGTATATTTGAAACCTAGCTGCATGCCCACTTCAATGAAAACAGCACTAATATTGTCAATGTTTCAGTTACCATCCAAGTTACATTATAACGTATTTGGACTGAAGCAGCTGCAACTTCTACAGGATACAGAAACTCTGAACAAAGCTTTAAATGTGAAATCATGGATCCTTGGTATGCTAATTTTGACTTGAAAAAAGAAAATTTTGACTTGAACACTTCTAGCTTTTCCAAAAGTATGTGGGTCTAGCTTGTCATTACGGATACATTATTTTCATTTGCCTATGATTACAGCACTCAAATTTGATTCCTTAAAGCACTCTAATGGTTAATGTCAAAACGTGGTTTTTTTCCTTCCATCAAAAACCGATCACATAAATTCACTGTCGGGCTGCAAAGAATGAACAACCAAATACTAATGTGCTTTAATCAACATCTATGCTAAATAGAAACAAACTGAATACAGCAAACTGACACAGCATGAAATTAAAGTGAATTCTAAGTTGCAGTGCAGAAAGAGTCTTAATGGTGCTACTGAACTCAAGAGCTAAATTGGGTTTAGTTATTAAAATCTTTAATTACTACTAGTACTTCAATGTTGCACAAACATTCTCTTTTTCATAAAAAAAAAGATCAAAGTACTCCCCCCACTCCGCCTTTAGCCACTCTATGGAGGGTCCGCCCTGTGCTACACCCTCCCATCAGTTGTCAAGGAGATAAATAACTATACAACTTTTAGAAGACATCTGAAGGCAGCCCTGTATAAGGAAGTTTTTAATGTTTGATGATTTAGCATGCCACCCATCTGGGACATTATTATGTCACCCATCTGGGACAACTCAGTCATATGGGCAGGGTAAAACTAAAGGTACCCCTGACCATTAGGTCCAGTCGTGACCGACTCTGGGGTTGCGCGCTCATCTCGCATTATTGGCAGAGGGAGCCAGCGTATAGCTTCCAGGTCATGTGGCTAGCATGACAAAGCCGCTTCTGGCAAACCAGAGCAGCACATGGAAACGCCATTTACCTTCCCGCTATAGCGGTTCCTATTTATCTACTTGCATTTTGATGTGCTTTCGAACTGCTAGGTTGGCAGGAATGGGCAGGGTACGAATACTAAATTATTGAGCTTGGCAGAGTGGCTAAAGTATGTGATGTGTAACTAATACATGCTAAAATCCTGATCTCTCATCTTTTTTCTCCTAAGTAACTGAGTAACTTGTTTCAAATTGTGGTTAGGACCACAGTCTAAGTGATTTTGAGTATGTGCTTCTCAGCTATCAGCCAAAAGGGCATAAGCACATTGGTGTAACTTATCCATGTTAGCATGAGTATGCACCATGCTAAGTCACACTGGGAGTAGAAGCAACTAGGAAAAGCTAAGGCGAGTGGTAGATGACTAGTTTTATGTGCATATGTGGCACATGAGGCTTGTTTACAAAGGGATGAACAGGTTTAAAAGACCCAGGAACCATTGTTTTTGAGTTGTGCGCAGGAATAAAATTTTGAGTTTATTATGGATACGCTGTTATAAGAAAAAGTATCACACCAAGACAACAGGATCTTGCTTATTTGGCAGATTTGAAAAGTAATCTGGCCTCAACTGGAAACAAACACATGCTTGTTTACCACTTGTTTTTCTAAACTTTATAACAAAGCCACTGTGTGTACCAATTCTGTTGCTTTTGATTTGATATGAAAGTTCTATTTGAGGGGCTATATCTGTGATGGTCCGTTCACAGATCCAATGTATACTTGAAGCTGCAGTCACCAAATGACGAACATGCATGTTTAAGCAAGTCTGTGGCTTCCAGGGATATAGAAAATAAGAAAGCCTGTAACATGCTGGCCCCTGAATTTCAGTTGCCATCCCCAGGATTTGCTGACCTGAATTTTGTTCTGCTCAATGTACAATGTATCTGGATGCTTTAGACAGGACAGGTGGAATATTTTCTCCATTCTTCTGAGAATGTTGATGGGAGTTCTAATCTACATTAGAATTAAGAGTTATTCCAGCATTTCTTGGGAATAAAGAAGAAAACAATGGGGGTTCTTAAATATATAAAAGTACCAAGAGTTGTGTTAAGTGTAGCAGAAAGAGAGAGAAAATCCACATTTTCATCACATATCCATAGGTGAAATGGGGGTTCCAGTCAGTCAAAACACTGTGTCCATAGATGACCACTGACACAGGGTGCCAGAATAAGTCCAGATTAAGCCTTTGGTTTATCCCTTTATTTCCAACTAATTATAGCAACAGCATTTTACTTTATTCATTCTTCCATGCCCCACATTCTCTTGTTTTAACCATTATCTGTTCTATACTGTTCTATATTGGGGACACTGTCAATTTTGCCCATGCATCCCAGTTCCATGTATACTGATGGTGTTGCATTATATAATAATAATAATAATAACAACAACGCAGAAGAATGCCCCAACAAAAAAAAGGGAAAAGCAGAAAACCAAACTCCATAAAACGTTAGCGATAACAGGCGTTTATTATTTGATTTTTCTCATATACCATCCTAATGAACACTCATAGAACCCAAAAAAGAACTAGCAACCCAGTGCAGAAAAACATATGCCTAGAAAATATCACAAAATGCAACTTTACACACTGTCCAGGGAAGAAGAGGGTTGCCCTGTTTTAAGACTGCCACGGGCATTTATTTAGGAACGCGGGCTCTACCATTGGGCAGTGTGCATTAAAGGGCATCCTTGGGCAATAAACGTTTTTTGAGGGGGAGGGGCAGCAAACACCAAACGGTTTAAAAACTATTGTCCTATTTTGACTGCCAGGGCAGGGGAGGGGGTGCAGAGGAAGGAGAACAGGCATTTTGCAGAATCTTCTGTCTCATGCGCCCAAACAACTTGGCATGGCGCTTGAGGACTCTGCACTCTTGACACCGGGACAGGTGGCGATAAGCGGGGGCGCGCGCACGCGTGTGTGTTGGGGGGGGAGGGGAATGCAATTTGCTGCTCTGCCTCAGGCAGCAAAACGACTCGGGTCGGCCCTGGCAGACACATCGACCCCCCCCAAAAAAATAAACAAATGCACCAACCTCCTCTTAAGCCCCTGGGCTCCCCAACGCTCGCAATGCGAGCCTAGCCTGTCACACCCCTCAGCCGCGGATCTCTCTCTCTATATGTATATATATTTTCTCTCTCCCTGAAGGGACTTCTCCCCGCCCCCCATAACTGACGCGTCCCTCATAACAACCCCCGCACCGCACCTCCAACCTTGGCCAGACGCATGACGGCTCTCGGATCCCGGCCGCTCCAACGGTCAGCGCCGCCAACGCGCGCCCGCCCGCGGCAGAACCGCCCCCCGGCCCTCCTCCACAGGGGCTCCCTCCACGCCCCGGTGCCTCAGCTGCATTACCTGCCCCCCACGGGCGGGGGGAAGTTACGCGGGGCCGGCCCGCGGCCCCGAAGGGTCACGCGAACCCGCTCTCCCGGCGCCGTTAACCGGCCAGCCAAGCCCCGAGCTTTCTCCTCAGGCGCCTCAGCCGCTCCTTCCCTCCCTCCCACAGGCCCAGCTTCGGCGCACAACGACGGAGAATGACGCGCCACGCCCACCGAGGAGAGTCTGGGAAATGTAGTCTTGGGCGGGCCCGCGGATACTGTATAGCGAGGGTGTACTTCTTTAACCCGTCACCCTGGACCCCAGCACGCCAGTTTCAAAAAAATAAAAAATAAAATAAAAAATGGCCACGAAGTGGGACAGGCAGCGTCTTCAACATACCCACGCTTGCAAAGGGGATTTAAAATAAAAAATGGCCACGAAGTGGGACAGGCAGCGTCTTCAACATACCCACGCTTGCAAAGGGGATTTTTAAGAAGCCCCTTGGGCGCTGTAGCTCTTCCCACCAGCTTCGCGCTGGATGAAGGTTACCTTATTTACATAACGGGTCCAGATAAACTTGATACGGATTTGGTCAAGCAATTCTGTGCACACGCGGCGGGTGCAGGTAATTTTGGACTCTGGACTGAATGGTCTTAGGTTGGTAGGTGGGTGGTGCGTGCTCCAGAAGCCAGGCTCCAGAAATAAGCCCGGAGGGAGAAAAGGAACCTGGGAGAACTGGCAGAGAAAGAAGATTTAACTACGGCTGCGTATGCACCATTTAAAGCACGCTCCCCGCCCCCCAAAAGAACCCTGGGAACTGTAGTTAAAGGTGCTGGGAATTGTAGCTCCGTGTGGGGCAAATTTAGTTATTCATTTCAAGTATTTATATCCCCGTCTTGCAGGATACAGTACAAACCTTTCCAACGTATCTTACTGGCAAAATTGAATTACTTTTTTTAAAAAAACAACCCACAATAAACACCATCAGGTAGGAATTCACCTGGATCTTTCTTATAGGGCACTTGGTGGTAGGGTTGTCACCTTTGTTCGGGCAAAATGTAGGACAGGTCAGGCGAAATATTGGACAAGTGTCGTATTTTTCCTTGAAGTAAGGGACAATCTCTTATGAGAAAGGACACGTGGCAACCCTACTTGGTGGCTTTATGCCTATATGGTATACAGTGCCGTTGAACACATACCCCTTACATCTTCTACAGCAGGTATAGGCAAACCAGGCCCTCCAGATGTTTTGGGACTACAGCTCCCATCATCCCTGACCACTGGTCCTGTTAGCTAAGGATGATGGGAGTTGTAGTCCCAAGACATCTGGAGGGCCAAGTTTGCCTATGCCTGTTCTACCCTGACCTTCAATGTTCCTGTACCCCTCTCACACTAAGAATGACCGGCAGCTTCGTCCCTCACTCCATCAACATCGTCGTCGTCATATTGATTTATTTATTTATTGCATTTGTTAGTCGCTTTATCTTGCCCAAGGCAACTCTGAGCGACTTGCAACCAAAAAATTCTAGCCAGCTTGCATTGCATGAAGTGCCATAATAAAAGGTATGTCACAAAATCGGTGAGCGAATTTCTTGCCCAGGGTGTATGTGCGGGTATGAGCGCCTTTAATATACAACCTCTCTAACATGAAGAGAGATTTGACTTTTAGAGCCCCAGAGGTTGCTGGAAGTCGGGCAATTCTAGTGCACGTGCATGCGCTGTGGGAAAGGTATTGCCATAATTCTCCACGGTGCAAAAGAGAAACATCTTTAATACCTCCCCGTGGTATTAAAAAGGATAAAAACTGGCCTGGTGAGGAAGAAGTGGTTTGGACATACGGTTTTACCTATATGCATTTGGCGAGTGCCTTTTGTTGCACGAGCCTTATGCTTTCACGAAGCGCAAGGCGGCAGCTATTGGCCAGTCCTTCCAACGTGCTTTGTGACCGTATCAAACACAGCCGCCTGTCGACTTTAGAACTGCCAGGGGCCAATGGAGTGGCGAGGGCCGGGGTGGCGGTGGTGGAGACCTGTACCTCGCCCAAGAGGCTGCCATAGTTACGGCTCCACCCGTCGCGCATGGCTATGACGTCATTCCCAGTGGCCCTGCGCGCCTTGTCCTTTCCGGAAGGCTGAGCGGCTGGGATCGGCCTCCGATCGGGAAGGCGGAACTCCCTTCTGGGTGAAGGCAAAGGGTCTTGTTGCTCTGGGTGGCGGGCGCGGCTGTGGTTTGCTGGGCGTCAGGCAGCGATTGAGGGCAATGTGCGAAACGGCGGGAGCAGGCGGTATGGGAAATGGAGGTCTTTGTGGTGGGGGCGAGGACAACAAGGCTCAGCACTATAGTGCGTTTTGAAGGGTCCATAACGACGGGCACATATAGAAACCCGGAAAGACATGTTTTGTCCATCCTTCCATTGGGGTGGGTAGGGGTGGGGAGCCTGAACCTGGGCTGCCTAAGGCTAGTTTGTTTATTTTCCAGGGGGGGTAGCCATGTTACTCTGTAGCAGCAAAAACGAAAAGGCATCTTGAAGGCAAGTAACTTTACGGAGGTGCAAGTTAGTGTTATTGTAGTATTATTATTATTATTATTATTTTAGAAATACTTTGGAGAACTGAGTCGCTGTTAGGGGTTATAGGTGAGTTTGGTCTAAATGGCAGTGGAATTTGCTACCAAGCAGTGTGGTGGAGTCTCCTTCTTTGGAGGTCTTTAAGCAGAGGCTTGACAGGCATATCTCAAGAATGCTTTGATGGTGTTTCCTGCTTGGCGGGGGGTTGGACTGGATGGCCTTTGTGGCCTCTTCCAACTCTATGATTCTATGCATTGTCTTAAAGTGCTTTCTTAAAGTCTCTTCCATGGGAGGGGCAGTCACTGGGTTACATAGAAGATCATGGAGGGGGCCTAAACCTAGCTCTTTTGTTTCCTGTCCCACATTACAGCTTATTAATTTGTCCCATAGAAGGCAATACGAGATACTGAGATGAATAGCTACCTCTAGTTAATGCATTATGAAACCTGGCCCTCAACTGATGTGGGTGAGAGGCAAATGGGATATAGGACTTGGAAGCTAATTTACCCTGAAGAAGTGTCCCTGTTTAGAGAAAGGATGGGGAACCCACAGCCCTCCCAATATTGTTGAACTTCCAACTTCCATAATCTCTGACCATTGGTCATGCTGGCTGGGGTCGATATGAGTGGGACTGCCAACATCTGAAGGGCTGCAGGTTTCCATCTCTGGCTTATAGAAACAGTGACATATGCAGGTTTGACATTAGCCATGGCTATTGAGCTTTGCCGTAACTGGACAAACTAGAATTGAGCCACATAAAAACACTCAACACTTTCCTGTATACGTTGCAGGAAAAACTAAAGCAGTGATGGTAAAGTTGTATTTCTGGGAAGCTCCTGATAAGCTTCCATAGAATCCTGGTGTTTCCTGAAAGGCAGCCTGAAACCCATCACATTACATAGCTCAGCTGGTTAGAACATGGTGCAAGTTCAACCTCCGTATGGGACAGCTGCATATTCCTGCATTGCAGTGGGGTTGGACTAGATGATTCTCATAGTCCCAACTATGATTCTGTGGCATAAGTGTATATTATGTGATGTGAAATGTGGTGATGGCTCTAAAGTTGACTATAATGGACTCACTTAGGTAGGTCTGTTCTGCCTTAGGGTGCTTATTGCTCATACCTTCATGCAATCTCTTTGTAGGATATGCTCCTTTCCCAGTCATTTCTCAGTCAAATGTACAACTTTAAACAATAATATTGTTGCGGAGATTTAAGTTCCACGTTTTCCCTGCAGATCCTAGTGCATGGCCTTGGAGCCAGTGGTTACACAGACAATGGGTCCAGAGAGGATCTGTCCAAATGAGCATGAAGAGCTGGGGCTGCAAGAGACACCTGATGGAACCCCTGAACCTGCTGGGGAGTGGAGTGGTGAAGAACCTGAAGAGGAGGAGGAAGATGGTAGTAATGGCTACTTGTACCAGCCACTGAATCAAGATCCAGATCAGGGACTAGCAGCAGCTGAAGAAACGGAACCCAGCACAGAGCCAGCGCCCGATATCAACGAGCGACTTCAGGTAGCACAGTTTTGTTTCAAGTATGTGTCCTGGGGTTCCTAAAGGCGGGGCCACAGATTCTTGCATGAGCATGCCTTTGTGCTATGCTTAATGCTTGTAATGGCTTTATGCACTGCATGCAGGCAATGAGACTGCATCTGCCTGACCCACCTGTGGACAGCGATGAGGAGGAGGGATCTGCAGCTCAAAACTCTCACAGCTCTATCCCTATGGATCCAGGTAACATAATATTGAAGCAGCTTTATTTATTTTAGTCTTCATAGTCTCCAGAGAGAATTGCCAGCCTTAGAACTTGGTGTCTGCAAGTCCTGCCATGTTCAGCCCATGTTATTTTTTCCATTCTGCCTTTTTAAAGGCTTGCGATTATATTCTCTAGGTCTCTAACCTGTTCCATAACCTCTAAATCACATTTCTGCCATTCCTACGTAGAATTGTAGAGTTGGAAAGGATCCCAAAGGTCTTCTTGTCTAACCCCCTGCAATGCAGGAATCACAAATAAAGAATCCCTTACAGATGGCCATCTGACCTCTGCTTAAAAACTTCAATTGAAACTACCTGCCAAGGTAGTCGGTTCCACCGATGAACAGCTCTTACCATCTTGAAGTTATTTCTGTTTAGTTGGAATCTCCTTTCTTGTACCTTGAATCCATTGGCTCAGGTCCTACCTTCTGGAACAGCAGAAAACAAGCATGCTTCCTCCTCCATGTGACAGCCCTTCAGATATCCAAAGATGGCTACCATATCACCTCTCAGTCTTCACTTTTCCAGGCTAAGCATACCCAACCCTTAACTTCTTCTTAAACTGTAGTGCCCAGTACTGGGCACAGTACTCCCAAGTGGGATCTGACCAAGGCACAATAGAGTAGTCCTGTTACTTCCCTTGATCTACTAGGACGCCTAGATCCTTTTCACATGCACTGCTGTGTCAAGCCAGGTGCCGCTGATCCTGTATTTGCGCATCTGATTATTCCTAAGTGTAGAACCTTACAAGTCCTGGCTTGACTACTGTAATTCGCTTTACGCAGGGCTGCCCTTGAAGCTGTCCCAGAGACTCCAGCAGGTGCAGAATGCTGTAGTGAGGCTCCTCACGGGGCCCCTGCCATGGGAGCATATTCACCCAGTGCTTTTCCAGCTGCACTGGCTCCCGGTAGAGTACAGGGTCAGATTTAAGGTACTGGTTTTGACCTTCAAAGCCCTTCATGGCCTAGGACCCTCGTACTTACGGGACCACCTCTCCTGGTATGCCCTGCCGAGGACCTTAAAGTCCATAAATAGTAACACCCTAGAGGTCCCGGGCCCGAAGGAAGCCAGATTAGCCACAACTAGAACCAGGGCCTTTTCAACACTGGCTCCAACCTGGTGGAACGCTCTTGAGACCAGGGCCCTGCGGGACCTGATTTCTTTCCACAGGGCCTGTAAGAGAGAGTTGTTCCACCTGGCCTTTGGCCTGGACCCAACTTTCCCTTTTCTTATGAGGCTGCATTTTAATTTTAATGTTGTATTTAATCTTCTTTTTAAGTTCTATCTTAATCAATTGTTCTATATCTAGTGTTAGCCGCCCTGAGCCCAGTTTTGGCTGGGGAGGACAGGGTATAAATGGAATTATTATTATTATTATTATTATTATTATTATTATTATTATTATATTTTCATACTGTAATTCATTTTGCCAGTTCCTATTGAACTGCTTTTCATGATTTTTGGTCCTGTTCTCCAATCAGTTAAGATCCTCTTGAATCCTGATTCTGTCTTCTGAGGCATTACATGCTCTTCTCAGTTTGGTGTCATGTACAACTTTGATGAGCTTTTCCTCCATTCCTTCATCAAAGTCATTTATAAAGATGATGAACACCAACCAGGCCTGGGACAGAACCTTGCAGCACACCACTTATCACTTTTTTCCAGGAGGACAAGGAACCATTGGTGATAACCCTCTGGCCTTGGTCTGCCAACCAGCTACAAATCCACCTAACAATAGCACCATGTAGCCCACATAAAGTGCAAGGTGGCAGAGGGGTTATTTGACCTCTGTTCATGACCCCTTTTATGATTAAGTGCTATATAAAGGCCACACATCACTACCCTCTCAACCTAGTCTACTTGCAGGGCTATTGGGTCTAAACCTGGCTTCTCCTTCCTCAGGTCCAAACACACAGTGTCCTCTAGCTTTCATGGCATTTCTCTCTCCATTCTTCCCATTCAGTTTTAGCACTTGTCTGATACTAGTGTCTTATCGGCTGCACAGTTTTGCCTGGTAACTCTGTTTGTGGGTTGGCTATATGCTATGGTGGCCTCTCTTGTTCATAAGATTTGTGGGGCGGCAGCAATTGTTTTTGGCTATCCAGTCCCTAGTTCAAGCTTACCATGGACCCATAAATGCGTCCCTCACTCCTCCCCCCCCCAGGTAAACCTGGGTTGCTTGCTACCTTGGATGAGCTGCCTCCTTGATCTATTCACAGATTGAGTACTGCATGAATACGGAAATCCTTGGAAAGGAGTTGTGTTGAGTCTTGAGGTGTGTGGTGTTGGGCGGCTGGTTTCCTTTTGTGCTGCCCCCCTCTCATTCCTCGGCTGTCTTTGACTCTAGAACACGTGGAGCTGGTGAAAAGGACTATGGCCGGAATCAAGCTCCCCACGCTTGGAATCCCTGCGTGGGCCAACGAAATCTCGGACGACCAGTGGCAGGATATGGTGCAGCGAACCCTGCAAGCCCGGCAGAGCCAGAGCAGCCCCAAGCCAGAATGGAAGTGAAGGATCCTTGCCTCCAGCTGAAAGAGCTAAACATGAAGTGCTGCACTTTAAACCCTTGTCTCTGAACTGGTTGGGTTAGATATTTATCTTTCACCAGCATTGAAACTCTGTGTTCACCTTGTCGCATTGAAAATATGGCTTAATTCATAAGGGTTTGGGGTTGTTGTGGTTTTTTTTGTAACGCCCAGTCATAGCTACTTGAGTGGTGGTGCTAGTGATATCAGGCTGTTTTCCTAAGCTTGGGGAGAGGGAGAAGCCTCTAGGAGAAATAACCATCTCATGAAATCGCCCTTCGACATGCATGATTCTAGCCCTGCTGTTTATACTCTCTCCCTCACCAGCCCCACTCCCTTATTCCAAGTGACACATGGGCTAAAGAGCTAAACATGGCCATGAGGTGGAGTCCAGCGTGTCATCTTTTCAAGAGATCCATTTTATTTAGTTCTGTACATACAGGGACATCTGTACAAAATCCAACACTGTCATACTATGTAATACTCTACTGAAAATAAAGTACACCATATGTACATAATGAACTGTAAAGCAGCTTAATACTTGTGTCCAGAGAGTGAATGCATCACTTAAGTTTTGCTTGCCCCCCCAATACCCTTTGAGAAGGGGCTATGTAAGAAGTGAAAGAGGCAGCTCCAACCCTGTCCATGTAAAAAGTAGGGAAGGTATACAAGCAAAGTGGGAGAAACACAAGGGTTTTTTTTTTAAGTAGAGCTGGATTAAAGTGAATAGTGACCTGAAGCCGTGTGCTTGAGGTGCTTGTTTTGGCTAGAGGCGGTAGTTCTTTCGCCCCCTTTCTCACACAGCTTCTCCCCATCCCTGTTAAGATATATAGGACACCGGAATGAATTGGCAGCAAACTAAACTTTAATGTTAGGTACCAAACACAAGTTCCCTGACCCCAAACAAAGATTAGACAGAGGCTATATTTACATCTAAGTCATACAGCACATGATGCTCAATTGCAGCCCTGCTCCACCAATGCAGAACTCCAGCAGGCAGAGAAGGGCTGTGTTGTGTATGGGGCTGGGTGGGGGAATGTGCCCTATAGTTCTCGTCTGCAGAGCCCAGCCTTGGGTGGGGGTGGGGTGGGGGCACAAATTGACTGAATTGCACTTTGCTTTAGAAGAGCTCCAAGTCAACATCGTCCCTCCAGCAGCTACACTTGAAGCCCAGTGGCTACTCAGTTCATTCTGGTTCCTATTCAATTCTACCACTGAAAAGACAGGCAAATACATTAAATCAGAACTCCCCCTTCCCTTTTGTATCATGGTTTCCTGCTTCCCATCTGTTGCTTCAGTTGGCACATGGCAAGAGGTTTAAGCAGGTCTCACTCAAAGAAGGGCTTTAGTGTTCAGAGAAACTGTTCACCAGTCAGCCAGAGCATCTTCAATAGGTATTGAAAATATTTTTGGCAGCAGATAGTGGAGGAGCTATGATTGATTGATGGGCTGGATGTCAGAGTACTAATAGCTTGTTGTCAGCTGTGCCTCACCTTCCTTTCCAAACTAACTGGCAAATTCAGAAAAGCAACGGTGCAGATCAGTTACCAGTACAGGAAAGTGGGTACCTTCAGTGAGATGCAGGCAGATCTATGAAACTGGGTTTTAGGAAACTTGGGACAAAATTAATCTAGGTACAGAAGAAATAGGGAGAAACACAACAGAAGTGAAGCAGGTGTGTAGATAATGCAATACAGCGTATGAAGATTTAAAGTGTGATGTAGACTGGAGAAAGAGGCTTGCATTCTGAACCTTCTGCACCCTATGGTTGCCTCACTGCTTTCAATGGGATTTACTTCTGAGTGAGTGTACTTGGACTAAATAAAAAAAAATTCCTTCCAGTAGCACCTTAGAGACCAACTAAGTTTGTCATGGGTATGAGCTTTCGTGTGCATGCACACTTCTTCAGATACCCGTACTTGGACTTACAGCCTTAAATTAATTGGAGAAGACTGGAACCTAGAATCTGAGGTGGGGAAATGCAAGTCAGAATTCATAAAACAGAAGGTTGATGGGGAATTGATTAGGAATGAGGGTCCTCCCCTTTTGTGACCTCCCATGATTCTGAAATTCAATCAGCAATCTGTAAACAATGGCAGCATATGAAGCTAATTCAAGTATAATAAGGAGTTGGTCAGGAAACTACCTAGCTACCTCAAATGGAGTTCAAGGCTTCAGGGCATACAGATCACATCGTGGAGTACTGAAAGAAGTCACTAGTTTACTTGCAGAAGCGCTAATTGAAAAAATCCTGGAGAATGGTTGTGAGGCATTACAGGACTGGAGACAAGCAAATGTTGCTCCACTTTGCAAAAAGAAATATCTAGGAAATCATAGACTGGTCAGTCTGACTATGATACTAGAACAAATTATATATATATATATATACACAATCTTGATAACAATTAGTTGAAGTCAAAATGGATTTGTCAAGAATCTCAGACTTTTTTGATCGGGTCATTAGCTTGGAGTGTGGGAATGCTCTGGATGTAATTTATCTTTATTACAGCTAAGCATTTGGCAAAGTCTTTTTTTTTTTTGTTGGTGAACTGGTTAAATATAGGCTAGATGAGAAGTAATAGTTCCATTTTACTCTACACAAGTCAGACCACATCTGGAGTAATGTGTCCAGTTCTGGGTGCCCCAACTTTGAGGCAGACCACTTAATGATTTTCCTCTGCCTGTTGTAACGTGCTGTGCTTTGATGCTGTATGGTTTTTACTTGTATTTTTTATTGCTTCTTTTATTTCTCATATTGTACTACAATTTGAATTGTATAGAATTCTATGGAATTCAAATTGTTCTTCAAACACATTTCTCCTGGACCACTGGCGGTCCATGGAACCCCTGATATAGACAACTGGATTAAGCGGAGGCCAACAAACGTGGTCAACTATAGAAAACAAGTCTCGTAAGGATACATTAAAGGAACAGGGAATGTTACAGCTGCAGAAGAAAAGACTGAAGGCGGACATGCTAGCACTTGAAATACCTGAAAAGCTATCACAAAGAAGGCCACCATTTGTCCTTTTCTGCCCCTGGAAGGCAAGAGTAGCTCTTATGGCCTTAAAATACAGGAGGGTATATTTTGGTTCACTAATAGGAGAAAAATTGCGAAGGTAAGAGCAGTTTGACAATTACCTATAGGTATGGAAGGCTGACCCTTACAGGAACTCCACGAGTTGCTGTTGGATGGCCACCTCTAGCACACTCTAGCTCTGGATTGCTTGCATTGAGCAGGGGATTTGAGTCAGTGGCTCACAAGCTAAAACCTATAGCTTATGGGAAATGGGATAATCCTCTCCGGCTACCACCCTAAAATGAGCCTTTGCTATCTCTTGCTCCGAGACTTTCCAAGGTGAGGCCCATGGAACTAGAACGGCTGAAATGAACTTGAGCACACTGAGGCTTAGTCCCCCCCAAGCAAACGAAGTGCAGATCCCTATTAAGAAAACAGCAACAGGTGTTCCCTGGCTTGTGCAGTTAAGTCCCCTCCCGCCCTTGTTCCCAATATGAAAAATGCTTACAAAGCTGTTTGTGTACTGTGAACTTAAGTCAGGAAGCAATTCACCCAGCATTCTCCCAAGCTTAGAAACCAACAGTGGAGAAAGGGAGGTTGGCATAAGTAGGAGAATCTGCGTCAAATCTCGCTCCAGTTCTAGCTGAAACTGCAGAGAGAGAAGCCGACCAGTTCATAAGGGAGGCTCTTGTGCGGTAAATGTGTAGATCAATAACTAGTCTGTATTTGGGACGGACAATCCAAATGATCGAGCAGCAAAAAGCACAGGCCAGACCTAGAACTCTAAGGCTGCCATTGTGCCATTGGGGGGGGGGGAGTGCAAATAGAACAAATTGTAAATTTGCCTGACTCACCCTCCATTTGCATTCATGATCTCTTTCTTACACTGACACACATACACAATGTTTACATCCTTGCACAGAACCCAACAAAAAAGCCAGTGACCATTGTCCATATAAATCAAATCGGTACTCTCTAATTAGCCATTTATCCCCGGGAGGGGGGGGGGAAGCAAAACTATGTTCCTAAATCTAGCTTGGTCCCCAAGGAACAAGCCTGCCTTGATCCCTAGGAAGCTGGACTGTAGTGAGCAGCTCTGCCAGTTTCACATAATATGTTCCGTTCTTCAGACCTTATCATTGTGTGGGGTGTAGATTAAAAAAAGGGGATATAAACAAGTGCTAGGGGGGCTGTAGTGAATTATTACTGTAGCACCAGCCTTTGACCATCTGGTGCCTTCCAGATGTTCGGGACTACCTGATGGGATTTGTGGTCCAGAACATCTGCAGGGCGCCAGCTCGGGCTAAGGCTGCTGTAAGTTTGCAGCTGAACTCTCGATGCTTTGGTCCTGGGACTGGAATAGATTGGTGGGGAGAGGGGGGGGGAACAGGAGGAGGAGGAGCAGGGATGACCCTTGTGTGGAATGACCCCCTCATGGATGGGGCTAGGCTCCCTTTCACACGTGCACACAAAAAACAGCTTTGTAAACAGGAAAAAGCAGGAGGAAGTGACAGTGTCGTGGGGGATATGAGGTACAATGTAAAATCAAATCTAACCTGAAAGAATGAGAATGGAGCGGAGGACAGGCACAGCTCACCATGTTCATTCCCTAGTTATACATCAGAACAAAGTGCATTTCTGTGTTCCCTCCAGGGGCTCCCTAGCCCGTCAGAGCGCCTCCTGGCTCGAGGTGAGGAATTCTTCCGCTCTCTTGTGCGCTTCCAGGGCCTTTATGGTGTAGACGTCCTGGGGAAGCTCCGATTTCCGACGCAGCAGAACCTTCTCCTTCTTTATGTCTTTCAGCATCTAGGCACAAGATCCCGCAAGAAGTTAGCAGAGGCTGCTTCTGGGAGTGGTGCGACTCCTCCTGGCCTGGCCCTCCTCTCTGGGGGGCTGGGTCTACTACCATCTTTGCCAACCGGGCACCCTCCGGCCCATTTGGACTACAACTTCCATCAACCCCAGCCAGCCAGAGAAGAGGAGAAGAAGAAGAAGAGTTTGGATTTGATATCCCGCTTTATCACTCCCCAAAGGAGTCTCAAAGCTGCTAACATTCTCCTTTCCCTTCCTCCCCCACAACAAACACTCTGTGAGGTGAGTGGGGCTGAGAGACTTCAGAGAAGTGTGACTAGCCCAAGGTCACCCAGCAGCTGCATGTGGAGGAGCGGAGATGCGAACCCGGTTCCCCAGATTACGAGTCTACCGCTCTTAACCACTACACCACACTGGCTCTTGAGGGTGACAGGCTGGCAAAGCCTGGCCTACTTTAGAGAGTTTCCTGGAGGTCAGGGCCAAGCTGATCCTAGCCATGGAGCCAGCCCTAGGGTTTGTGTGCCCTCTTGATGCTGCCTACTGGAGCACCGTCTGGGCTTAGCCACCTCTTGAAATGAATAATAGACAAATAAAAGAAAACCAGTGCAAAAATCCCTGTTTGGCTAAGTTTCTAGGCCTTTCTATGTGACCCTTGGGGCTCTCCCTCAAGCTGCACCTCTCACCAGCCCTGCTTTGACCCCTACTCCTAAGTGTTTATGCCTGGATGACGTGAGGACAGAGATGGGTATATGAGAGGGTGTGGAAACTAGCCTGCTGTATGAAGGTGAAATTTGTGTTCATTGCTCCGCCCAGTTTTGCCTCTAGCCCCGCCCACCAATGGTGTGTGGGTGCCAGGAGGCTGCCCAGAAGGGAAAGTGGCACTCTGGCTGAAAAGGGTTCCCCAAGCGGTGCTATGCAGCCTTTGCGCTTCCTTGCAAAGCATCATCCACCAAGCCATTCCAGCAATGCATGATGTCAAGCCCACACACCGCAGACAGCAGCAATGCCACAGCCAGGAATGAGAAACTAACAAAGCTGCACACAAAGCTGGCAAGTTAAGAAAGTGAGTCAAGCCACAGGCTACAGGTCAACAGAGAGAGAGGGAAAGCGGGCAAATCATAAACAGAATTCAGCGTGGAGAAGACAGTCTAGAAGACATCCTATTTTGCAGGTGGGTGACACACACAGAGGCCGAGAATTCTGCAAGCATCTGATGAATCTTAGATTTCTTCATCAGGTAGAAATACAGGGTGCTGTTTCTTTCATCTTTTGTTTTCTGCTTAATAGGCCTGTCTCACAAAGTGGGAACACTGAGGCTCAGAAATTAGCGCTCCAGTGCTCCCACTCACTAACGTATGAGCAAAGGCATTTAACCTGATTGTTAAGCATGCTTACTTGGACAAAACGGGACTCTGTGCCTGGCATTTGCCATCATAACGCAGCTCTGCATATTGAGCTCTGCAGCTGTACTTTCTGCCCGTTTGCATTCCCTTCTAACAGCCACAGGGCTGGCCGGGGGGGTGGGGGGTGGGCATGTTGGGCTGGCAATGGATGGGACTTCTGTAGTGTCCCAAAGGAGCACAGATGTGCAAGCTCTTCCCAATGCTTCCCAAACTTGGGTGTGGGAATTTGCACGGGGAGCAAAGGTAAGCAGAATGGGAGCTGGGGGAACGAGGCTGGTGTGGCTGGGGCGAGGAGTACGGGGGAACTGGCAATCTTTAGGCGCAGAGCAAGTATGCCAGGAGGGAAGCAGCAATCACTAATGGGAGGATCCTGGTGGGTGCCCAATCATGCCGGCCCTGACCACATGGCCATGGCTGATCTGCAGTGCCCTGTGATTTTGTGTAGGCACCACTATCCCACATAGTTCAAGGTGTGACACCGCAAGGAGGGATGATTATTCTGGCTGAAACAGAAAGCATGTGACTTGGCCAACACAACATGCCAAAGGATGGCTTAGCTGCTCCCTTCCTGCCTTCCCTTCTGCTCTTTCTTTCTTTCTTTCTTTCTTTCTTTCTTTCTTTCTGTTTTTGAGAAAGGACATTGAAAACAAGCAAAATACACACTAGCGGGGCTTTGGGGTGCGGGTTCTTAACAGAAAATAACACTTGCATGGCAGACAGTTCTGAGGGCATGGGATAGCCGCTTGCTGAGAAATGCAAGGTTTGGCTTGCACTTCAGCGGTGGTTTAATGAAGAAACGGCCGGATCCTTTGCGAACTAACACCATGCAAACATTCCCAGAGAGGCAGCCGTGTTGGGTCTCTTGTAGCAAAAGCAATCGAGTCTTGTGGGACCTTAAAAGACTTGCGGCGTTCGCTACTGCCCACTTCGTCAGCTGCATGAAGTGAAACCTTAGTTGGAAGGTATGTGTTGGGGGAACTGGCATAGTGGGATCAAAATGAGACCAAAAAATAATAATACAGTCTGCGACAATTGTTTAAATCTGTATGAAACAACCACAGCGTTTAGCAGACTGGTGTCAATGACTGTTTCTTGGGACTGGCTCCCTGGCTCCTTACAAGGTGTTAGCTCAGCAATTACCACAGACCTACCACCACAAATCTGTCAAGTCTTTAAGGTGCCACAAGACTCTGCAATGGGATTGACGTCATGCAAGTCCGAGCTGCCGCAAGCTGCAGTGTGCAAAGGCCCTCAAATCTGGGGCTGACAGCAGCCCCTTCTAAACGAGCCCAAGACAACTTAAGAGCCAGGAATGAAGTCCCCGCCCAGCCTCCCCTCCACTGCCCTCTCTCACACAGAGAAACAGCGGAAGGTAGCCTTAAGGCCTACAGCCTGCCTCTGGAGGTAGATGGTGAGGTCTCTTATTAGGGAGAAGAGGCTGCTTGCTCGCGAGGAGTTCTGCTGGCCACCAAGAACCCCTTCTGCTTTTCGCATTACAGGAAAGGACTCCTGACCCACTGGAGGATATAGAGATGAGTCACCTGCACAGCCTCCGTTTCCATCGTTTTCTTCAGTAGCTGTATGTCCTCTGCAGTGGGGGTCTCCGTCTCCATGCAATAAACAGGAGGCAAGGGTGGGGGGGCGCAATACATGGGGTACTGCAAGAACACAGCACATAGAAAAATGGGAACGCAAGCTCAGCAACTCAAGTACTGAAACGCCGAATGTTTAAACACATATATATATGTAGGTTAAGTGTGATAAAGCACTGGGGAGGAGGGGGAAAACCCTTTGCAGCTCACGCTCTCCCTTCTGTGAAAATGGCACAAGGGATTAGAAAAGGTTGAAACTTTTCTCCCGATCCCCTGCAGCTTCCACGTGGGATCTCTCTCTCTCTCTCTCTCTCTCTCTCTCTCTCTCTCTCTCTCTCTCTCTCTCTCTCTCTCTCTCCCCCCCCCCCCGGCTTTCTGAGTTTTGTTTTGTCAAAATGGCATTGGTGTCAAACTCCGATTAGAGTGGATTATAAAATGCAGCGTGTCCAAGGTACTGAGAGGTCTAAATGACCCCAAAGTGGTGAAAACTCTTGTTTTTTAATATCACCACAGCCGCTTTACATTAAGATAAGAGTTGCTAACCATTATTATTTTGTTGTTGTTGTTGTTGTTCCTATCTTCAGGAAGCTTTGGCTTAAAGGGGGGAAGTGCAGAGGTGCATGAGGCCCTACTGGAATTAATACTGAGGATTTACTATACAGATTCTAGATGCAAGGAAACAAAATGCGTTCTACTGAGCGAGACATCCAGCTCCGCACAGACTGGCTGCAGCTCTCCAGAGTTTCAAGCAAGAGACTCCTGGCAATGCAGAGGATTGAACCCAGGGCCTTCTGCATGCAAAGCAAGTGCTCTAACCACTGAGCGATGGAGAGCCCTTCTGCTGTGGGGATCAGACCAATGCCAGTGTAAGATAGCATCCTATGTTCCTACTACAAGAGCAGAACTATAAAATATTCCTTCATTTAAAATTTCGTATTTATTTTAAAAAACTATGGGAGTCACTCCAAAAATTGGGGGGAATTCCACTACAAAGTCCTGCCAGCAGAAGCCCTCGCAAGGACTTGTGCTTGCGCAACAGGGCCTTTCCCATCTCTTCCCCCCTTCCCACAAACTGGCTTGGTGGGGGGGTTGACAGGACCCCAAGAACAGTGCATCTGGGGGGGGGGAGGTTTGTTTCATCTGGAAGCTGAAATGCTTGTTCTGAGGGAATGTATGACACTGAATTCCTCCCTAAGGCAGAACGTATCAATTTGGCTTCCCTACCTGATTTGTAAAGTGTCGCGCTTTTTAAAACCACAGGGCTTTAAAACTGAGTAGCACACAGATGAGCACTGAGCATTTCGAATCTTTCCTAAAGCACGCTCCTTCTGACACAGATGGCTTATAAAGCAGGAGCCAGGAACCTGTGACCCCTCCAGATCTGGTGAGACTCCATATCCCATCAGCCCCAGCCAAAAAAGTTCAAGGATGATGAGAGTTGGGAGCCCCACAATATCTGGAGGGCCACAGGTTCTCCCAGGGCCCTGCAACAGAGTATTTCCTGGCCTGGCCTCACTGATGGTGAGAAGAAAGAGCCCTCTTTTATGTTACTCGAGTTTCGAGGGAGCCACTAGCAGATATAAGGAGCTTCCGATGAGTAACATGCAAAAGGGCACAGAAGATCATCTTCAGGCTGCGCTGTTCCCTAATTATGTTTTCTTGATGCTAACCACTTCTGTTTCCAAAGGTCACTGCTCCAGGGAAGGGCCATAGCTTGGGGGCAGTGGACAAGTCTTCTGTGCAAAGGTCGTTTACATAATAAAAGATCCTGCTTGTTTGCTAAGATCAAAGGCAGAGGCCATCACGGAGTCCTCACAAGAACAGTGAACTGGGTTGGTAAGCAAAAGGGAAAGGGCCTTCTTGGTGGTGGCCTCACCACCAAGTTCTACGGTAGTGGAACTCCACTACTGTAGAACTACTGAGGGCCCCTTTCAGCATTATCCTTCAAACGTGACTCTGCCTTTCCGTAACTAAGTGCTTTTACACCACTGATTCCCAAGGCTTGGTGCTTCCTTACGTTTCCTGAATCTTATGTTTAGTATTCAAAATGGGCATCAACTGGATCTGTTGGGGCTGTGCCCTAAAAGGTAGCATATAAATGCTATAAATAAAGCAATGGTCCCAGGCTGAATTACTCGCCTTTGCAAGTAGGGGTGCAAAATGCTCTTGGCCTGAAACTTTGGAGAGCCGCTTCCAGTACTGAGCTAATGAGAGCTGGCTCAGTATAAGCCAGCTCATGTTTGTTCCAGACATAGCAACACTTACCAATCTATGAAGCAGGCATTTAGTAACCATATTTGAAATGAGCAAACAGAGGTGACAGGAGCTGATTAATACCTGGATGCTACTTTGCCAAAAAGAAGTGAGGGAGAATTAAACTGTGTGTTTTAGCAAATACCTTGTGGAGACATATCTACCGTGCTCAACAAAGGACAAAGAAACCATTGATCTTGTTATTTATAATCTCTTATCTTCTGCATCTGAAAAGAATTGCCATTTTATAGATGAGGAACTGAAGCCAACAGCAACTCGGCCAGGGCCATGCAGAAATTTAAAACCACAGGTCCTAGTGCAGGGATAGCCAACCTGGTGTGGCCCTTCAGATTTTGCTGGCCTCCAATTTCCATCAGCATGTGCAACAACATCTGGAGGGACACAGGTTCCCTGTCCTAGACATAGTTCAATGCTTATTCACTGGAGCAAACACATACCGAGTTTATTGTTAAGGTAACAAGTTTGTGGTCTGGTCACCTAAGAAAGTACACGACCAAAACATCTTCCCTCTGTTGCTAACAACTATTACCTGAGGATTTTGGCGGGCCAGCTCCTCAATCTTGTGCCACATCTCTTCTCGTTCCTTCAACCTGAACCGCCCTCTGAAAAAGAAAAAGATTTTTTTTTAAAGGGTGGGTGTTGTTTTTTCATTTAGACTTTTAACCTGCGCCCTCCCTCTAGAGCTCTAGTCAAGTTATGCCATTCTTCAAAACCCAATCAAATGCTCCATATTAAACAGATATTTTAAATAATTAACTGCCTTACACACATATCAATGTACCCCCCAAAAATTAAAGCAGCTAAGCAATTAAAAACACAGCAAACAGCAGCAGGTGTGTGTGTGTGTGTGTGTGTCAATGCAAAAATAAATAAATTGCAAAGTAGACACCCGTGGCAGAGACCCATTCATCCAGATGGGAAAGCCAATGGGACAAAAATGTCTTCAGTTGGTTTTGGAAACTGCTATATCTCAACAGGAATGCTATTCCCACAAAAACAGGGGCAGCTCCACTGAAAGCTTTCCTCTTGCTCTGAGTTAGTGTGGGCTGGGCTTCTGTTATCTCTGGAACTTGCATGAGGCTTCCTGCAGGCTGCATACCAAGAGGATGCAAATGTAAACACATCTATCCTGCTCTTTCCTTTTCTAAAAAATAAGATGGCTGAGGAATCGCTCAAGCCGTGCCTCAAAAGAGACAAGTTCGTTCCTAGCTGATCCTTTCGCCTCAGATTACTGAGGGGACTGCCGTCACCCCAATTACTCCATATCTCCATGCATAAGAGCCCTCTTAGTCCATGCCCTTTTCGTAAAGGAGGCACAAATCCCTAATCTGTGGTCTTCCCCTCTTTCTTAATCTTATTTGTGGCTTTCACCTCTGGTGAACCACATTCCTACCATCCCTGAGTCTTTCAGCAGACTCATAGAGGGCTGCCTCATTATAGTCCTTTCTTCGGTGTCCCAAGTCTCCCTCTTCCAGTCCCGTCTCCTCGGAGGTAAGTCCCAATCCCCAGGGACAGGCAGTTCCTCCCAGAGCTGAGGCTCTTCCCCAAAGAGGGACACAAGTGCTGTACCCCCCGTGGAAGCTGCTTGTTCCATAGCTTCGAACCGCCGACCTTCTGATCGGCAAGCCTAAGAGGCTCAGTGGTTTAGACCTGGTAGCTGCTGTCAAGTGGGATGCCTCAGTGGCCTTGCCAGGATTAAATCCAGGGCCCTATGCCTCCCCAGGAAGCAGCGGGGCTAGATCAGCATAGGCTGATAGTATTCCCTCTGACTTAGGAGAACAGCATGAAGAGGACTTCCAAAAAGGAATTGCAGCCCGCATTCTCCCAACCTCTGTAGAGTCACATTATTTAAGCATCCAACTAGCCCAGCCTGTCTCCATGGGGCTTCTTCCCTTTCTTCCCACTCTCTGAGGCTTTTTATATCCTCCCTGTCTTCCCAGCCTTCTCCCTGCCTAAGGCACAGCAGCTGGGCTCCTTTCTCTGCCACCAGGCAGCTGATGGAGAGCGTTTTGCTTTCCTTCTCCCACCAGGCAATGTCCAATCGTGATGTGCTTCAGGTCCCATCAGCCCCAGCCAACATAGGCAATGGTCAAGAATGATGGGAGATTGTTCTCCAGCAGTATCGGGTCCCCTGCCCCAACCTCTAGGTAAGGTGAGGTAAAGGACCCCTGGACGGTTAAGTCCAGTCAAAGGCGACTATGGGGTTGCGGCGCCCAACTTGCTTTTCAGGCTAAGGGAGCCGGTGTTTGTCCACAGATAAGATTTCCAGGTCATGAGGCCAGCAGGACTAAGCAGCTTCTGGAGAAACGGAACAGCGTGACGGAAGCCAGAGTGCACGGAAACGCTGTTTGCCTTCCTGCCAGAGCAGCACCTGTTTATCTACCTGCCGTGCTTTTGAACTGCTCGGTTGACAGGAGCTGGGATAGACTGAGCAACGGGAGCTCACCCCGTTGCGGGGATTCGAACCGCCGACCTTCTGATCGGCAAGCCTAAGAGGCTCAGTGGTTTAGACTTGGTAGCTGCTGTCAAGTGGGATGGTCCCACTAGTCGCAGGGTTAGCTGTGGGCAGAGTTTCCCCAGCCACGAGTACTCACTTCTGCTTCTCTGCCTTATACTGCTGTGTGCAGTCGTCAAACAGCTTCTGGTTCATCTCCATGAACAGCTTCAGTGCATTGTAGATCAACCCATGGATTGTCCTTAAAAAAAGAAAAGAAAAGAGGTGGAGAATGAATTAAAGAGCACTTTGGATAAAAGGTGGGGGAACTGCCCTTCCGAAGAAGAGATCTAATGGACCAGGACAGTAAACTTCCAATACCTGATATAAAAAGGAAGAATAGCTTCAAATGCCAGGACACACCCATTTATCCCCCCACTACCCCTAAGAAGACCTGTAAGTTGGGGGTGGGCAACCTGTAGAACTCCAGAGGGTATTGGAATCCAACTCTCATCTGCCCCAGCCAGCATGCAAAAGGAGTGATGGGGGCTGGAGTCCGACAGCCTCTGGAGGGCCACGGATCCCCCATCCCAGTTATAAATTGTTGTCGTTGTTGAGAGACAATGGAGTGCACCTCCAGGGGTGAAATCAAACCACTGCATTAGCAGCCCCAAAGTGACCTCCCCGGGGCACAAGCCTGGGCAGTGTATATGGAAGCCAGTGTGGCATAGTGGTTAGAGTACTGGACGAGGACCTGGGAGACCAGGGTTCGAATCCCCACTCAGGAGTTGCTGGGAGGAGGCGTACAAGGCACCACCCAATCATCCTAGGGAATCCACTCCGGATTTGTGCAAGGTTTATTCCTTAAGGCCTTTTCTTCTCCCGAAGATACCCCATAAGGCAGTGGAGGTTTAGGATCAAGTGTATTTCTTTTAGATGGGCTCCCTTCCCTGGTTGAAGAGCCCCATGTGCCTCTCACAGCATGTGCAGAAACCACCTTCTTGACCGTTAAACCCATACCTGCCAAGTTGCTGTCGAAGAAATAAGGGACCGGGCCGGAAGTAGCAGATCGGAAGTAGCACTGCCGCCATTTTGGAACTGGGCGGAGCATGCTCAGAAGTGACTTTTGATGCTGCTTTGCCCAGTTCCAAAATGGCCGCTGCGCCAGAAGTCGCACTGCAGCCATTTTGGAACTGGGCAGAGCAGCATCAAAAGTCGCTTCTGAGCATGCTCCGCCCAGTTCCAAAATGGCCGTCGCGCCAGAATAAACTGGGGAAAAACAAAAAAACAGCTGGAAAAACGGGAATTTCCTGGGGAATACGGGAGACTTGGCAGCTATGGTTAGACCAACTATTGGTCTTGTCCGCTCAATCTGCCAGAGTCTGTCTTCGCATGCAGAGGAAATCCCTAACTTGCAGGGGTTTGAGACCCATCGGCTACCCTCGCTTGGTTTAGCTGGCCAGTCAAAGCCGTTTCCCGGGATGTGGCCATTACTGCATGCTGACAGCTTCTAGGAGCCACAGGTGAGAGGTGAGTGCAGCGTGGGGACCAATGGTGGACAAACCACATAAAACTCCTAGTTATAAATGTTCTGATAAAAAGAACAAACTCAAGGGGAGGCAACCTATTCCATGCGCCCCCAGCATATTGCTAGCAATCGTCATCATCAGAGCCCTTTTCTTTCTCCCTGTGCCAAACTTTGCATGAGTGGCACCAATAGGCCATGGTGGAAGAGCAAGGCGGAGCTCTATCAGTTGTACTTCCACTCATGCCCAACACACACAGAAATGACTTACTTGTTCCAATGACTTTTGGAATTCTTGTAGAGCGCCGGGAACATGATGGGGAGAATTTTGGCTGCATTGTCACTGATCAAGCTCATGATGTACTCATTGTTCCAATAGTACAACGCCCTCTCGGCCACCTGTATAAATAAAGCAAAATATAACTTCTGAAACAAGGGAGATCTTATTGCAGGTAATGCAATATGAAGGTGAATTAACAGAAACCTAGTGCCCTTATCACAAGCAGAAACAAATTCATTCTATTGCCTGCTGTGCAAGCCACATCTGGAGTACAGTGGCCTGTTCTGGACACCACATTTTAAGGAGGACATTGACAAACCAGAGCACGTTCAGTTGAGGGCGATCAGCCCAACGAAGGATAGCTGAAAAAGTTGGGCGTGTTTAGCAGGATTGAGAGGAGATTAAGGCAAGGCATAATAACGGCCTTCCAATATCTGAAGGGCTGCCACATAGAGGGAGCATCAACTTCATTATCTGTTGCTCAAGAGAGCAGGACTAGAATGTATGGAAATAATTTCAGCTAAATTTTTTTTTTGGGGGGGGGGGGACTTCCTAACAGTAAACACAGTGAGATCATCTGAAGTGGGTCACTACACTGATGAGGAAGGTGTACTTTCCAATTGCGCTAGCTATAAAAACTTTCATTGAATAATTGCTCATCTAATAATAATAATAATAATTTTATTTATACCCCGCCCTTCCCAGTCAAGACTCAGGGCGGCTAACAAAAAAAAAAAAATCAACGCAGGTATAAAAGAAACAATTCAATTAAAATGCAGATTAATACAATGTTAAAATTCCATTTTAAAATTAAAAATCTACAAGTAAGATAAAACCATTATAAGATAAAACCTTAGGGGGGGGGGTAACCCCCCGGTGTGAGACTGCGTCAGTCCAAAGGCTAAGCTGAACAGCTCTGTCTTGCAGGCCCTATGAAAAGATGACAAATCCTGCAGGGCCCTAGCCTCCTGAGACAGAGCGTTCCACCAGGTCGGGGCCAGTACTGAGAAGGCCCTGGTCCTGGTCGAGGCCAGCCTAACCACCTTGTGACTCGGGATCTCCAGTATGTTATTATTTGTGGACCTTAATGTCCTCTGAGGGGCATACTGGGAGAGGGGGTCCCGTAGGTACGAGGGTCCTAAGCCGCATAAGGCCTTAAAGGCATGCTTCAAAATTTCAGCGTTTCAGTCTGCATTTGAACAGAGATTAAAGCTGCTGCCAGCATCCTGAGTTTCGAACCTACCTGGAAGTGTGGGCTGGAGACACACTTCGCCAGTTGCCGGAACAGGGGTTCCATAACCTTCACAAACTCCGAGGGTTCAATGACGTCTAATATTTCTTCCAGCTCATTCAGGAACATCACCTCCTTGGGACTGTGTGTTTTTGGCCAAAACTTCAGCAAGCCCATAATCACCTGAACAGATGAAGAAACGAGATTCTATGAGCGTTAGAGAAACAAGCAGGAACATTTGTTGCTGATAGCAACAAGAATTTTAAGTCTGGAAGAAGAAAAATTGCCAATAGTGAAATCCTGAGGCCAAAAGATAGCAACTTACCCCCCAGGGCCTTTATCCTCTAAGCTTGTGCTTAATTAGTCAAAAGGCACAAGATACAGTGTCAATTTACTTAATGTGACATAATTATTGCACATACAGATTTTTGAGAATTTTTTTATTTCTGTTGAAAGTTATTAATCATCACACACAAGGGGAAGAAGGGGAAGAGAGAGGAGGGCACAAGCCTGAGGCTTATTATCTGCCTATCTGTATAATGCCAAACCATTGTTTAGTGTTGCATCTGAGCATATCCTGCATCTTACACTGCATTCCATGAGGAATCCACAAGAAGGGGAGCATTTCATAAGGAGGTGTGCTGGTTTCAATGCAAAGCTAGAAATCTCTAGCTGCTTCTGTGCTGTTCAGCCCTGTAAGCTTCAATTACGTTTCATGAATCAACTATGGTTTTAGTTGTTTATAAATGAAAAGGCTATTTTTCATCAAGGAGCGAAACTTAACCAGAAATCCTAGTAAGATTAATTTAACCAGCAAGAACTTGGGGTATACTTTGTTTTGTTTAAAGAATGCTTTGCTTCTGGTGTGTGTTTGTCACAGGAAATGGCAAACATTCCATATGACCTTCTCATGAAAGTTTGCACGCTTTTCTTAAAGTATCTCAAAAAATGCAGCTTGTATTAAGGTTTTAGAAACCTATAGGTTTCAGAAATTGATTAAATAATGAATCAGTTAAAAGGCAGGTGGTCGTTCACCTAAACCAGGCATCCCCAACCTTCGGCCCTCCAGATGTTTTGGACTACAATTCCCATCATCCCTGACCGTTGGTCCTGTTAGCTAGGGATCATGGAGGTTGTAGGCCAAAACATCTGGAGGGCCACAGTTTGGGGATGCCTGACCTAAACATTCTGCAACTGGTTTACACCCTTAGTGCTTGTCTATGAATGCTTATCTTGCAGTCATCCTCTTGGCTGCTTGGAAGAATCATAGAATCATAGAATCATAGAGTTGGAAGAGACCACAAGGGCCATCCAGTCCAACCCCCTGCCAAGCAGGAAACACCATCAAAGCATTCCTGACAGATGGCTGTCAAGCCTCTGCTTAAAGACCTCCAAAGAAGGAGACTCCACCACACTCCTTGGCAGCAAATTCCACTGCCGAACAGCTCTTACTGTCAGGAAGTTCTTCCTAATGTTTAGGTGGAATTTTCTTTCTTGTAGTTTGAATCCGTTGCTCCGTGTCCGCTTCTCTGGAGCAGCAGAAAACAACCTGCCTTAATTTTTAATCTGGCCCAGAAATTAATATTTCTGCAGAATAGTGTGTGAAGCAAACGTAATAATGTGAAGTCAGTCACACATTTATCACTGCAACTTCAAACAAGGTCTGTGTTATGCAAACGTGATCCTCCCCCAACCCACTTTCAGTCGCTCTACTTATGACTTAACACCAATTCAGTTTCATAGAACCTGGAACAACAGAGAAATCAAGTAATCTAAAGACACTCTGCTGCACTCATTATTACACTTCTCAGCAGCGCTAACTGAAGTATCTTTTTACCTAAGCTTCTATGCTTTCAAAGAACGTGCCAAAAATACTCTGCAGTGGCCCAGCCTGATTTTTCCCAGGGCGTCAGTGCGATCAAAGTTCAAACCATAGATCACCTAAGGCAACAATGCAGTTTCGGGAAGGATGGCAGCATGTCCTAAGTCACAAGGATCCAAAGGGCTTTTGGGAAGTGCATTGCCAGGCAGGGCAAAAAGAAGAGCGGTCGAAGTGTAGCTTGCCTGTTCTAGCTTTCCTGATTTGTGTCCGCATATCAAAATCAGTGGTACAGTAATTCTAATAGAAGCGCATTGGATCTTTCACAATTCAAATGAGAAGTATGAGGAATGAGCCCCACACATTTTTTCTGAAGGGTCCCTACATGAGAGTCACAGCCACATGCTCATCTAAGTTTCTGCAGCCTTATATGGTGTAACTATACAATAGTAATAGTTAGCACTGCAACAATCAATGCAGATCTCCATGTGCTGCTTTTCAGCTGGAAAATGTGCCCTTCTTTCGGAGTGACTTTAGCCGTGTTCTTCTTAAAGTTCTATTGTACTTTGCAGAACTTGCACGCCATTCTTTCGAAACAGAAGCGCCTTGTGTTTTCAGCGCTCCCAAATGCTTAGCTTTCGGAGCACAAAGAACAAGATCCTCTTCGGCGTTCTTCCCAAAGCACCTTCTCCAGAGCGACCCTAGGAGTCAGTTTTCAGCGGCTGACTCTCGTTCTCTTCACTCTGATTGGCTCCCGCCAGCAAAAAAAAAGGTGAAAAGGCTTCTTCTTAGTAGCTAAAAAGCTCCCCTTTCATGCTGATTGATGGCTCTAGGATGCTGGTGACCGGGATGCCCGCTGCAGAAATAGTAACATGTCTCCAACCCCCATTGACACCACACCAATTCACCTCTGTTCAGTGTTAAGTCAAGTTGCCTATACTTTTTATGTTCACAGGGCAAACTACTTTTAAGCCATTCGTGCTGATGGTGAGATAAGCTTGCATTGTTTTGCCACACTCAAAAAAACTCCACAGTACAATAGGTCAACAGTGCAGGAGCGGTTTGAACTTTGAAAAACCAACTTAACTCCTTATATACAGAATGCACACACTGGGCTTTCTTATCTGCCACATGAACAGCCCTCAGAGTATTTACAACCATACAAACAACAAAATAAAAACCAGTAACGCGAAAGCAGTGAATCATGATTACAAAAAAAAATCACCCAGCACTCTCAAAAAATAACCAAAAACAAAATTTAAAAAAATCACATCACTAAACAGTATTCACAACCCTCCAGAATAAAAGAATGCCTCCTCAGATATTGTACCCTGAGCCCATTTATGGTTTAAAACAGTGGTCCTCAACCTTGGGCCTCCAGATGTTTTTGGCCTACAACTCCCATGATCCCTAGCTAGCAGGACCAGTGGTCAGGGATGATGGGAATTGTAGTCTCAAAACATCTGGAGGCCCAAGGTTGAGGAGCACTGGTTTAAAAGATCCATCACCCGCACTTTGAAATGGGCTTAGAAACTAACTGCATACATATATGTATAATCTTATATATATGCCGTTTTTCCAGTTTAAACCATGCTCAAGGCAGCTTACATACAGCGGGCAAAAAACACATAACAAAAAGTATTCATAAACAGTAAATACTGTAAAATATTAAAAGACGCACAACCGAACTGAACGATTTCCATGCAAATCACAAGGATCTAAAATGAAGATACAAAAGACCAATAGCAAATAACCCCTGCCACACAAAAAAAACACCCCCAAACAACACCCCAACCCCAAAGAGCGAGCAGCATCAAGGGCACCAACAAGATCTGCAATATAATGCAAAGTGCTGCCGTTCAAAGTGCCAGCCAGCAAGCTCTCCCTTCTCTAGGCTACTCCATTCCGTCACACCTACCTCCCCCTCACCCCCTTTATTTTCCCTCTCCCATTAAAGTCTGTGCTCAAGCAAAGGCTGGGTTTCCCCCAAGCCTGCTGACAATTCTCTTTTGTGCAAGCGTGGTCTCCTTTGGGCTAGGTAAGGAAAGGCACTCAGAGAATGAGTCTGCTATTAGTAAACAGAAATCTCCAAAGGCCACATGTGCAACATGCATTTAAAGCAATATCATGTCATTAGTTATGGCTTCCCCCTAAAGAATCTTGTTATTGTTTTATTGATTGCAGCTTAGAAGTTATTTACTGTAATTGTTAAGGAGTGGATTTTTGTTTAATTTTTATATTGCTGATGTTTAATATTATTCTATACTATTCTAATGATTGTTGAACGTTACTTTATTTGATGTAGGTTGCTTATTTTTAAAGATATGTGTCACAGTGGCCTGGGTGGGCTACTTCAGAGTAACGACTCCACACGGCTCTGCATTTTATCTTTTTATTGGTGCTGCGTATTTACAGTGCTAAAGGCAGTACTATTTACAGAGACACATCTTATCCGCTTGAGTCAGAACCTCCGAATGGCGTTTGGCGCGTTTTTCTCCAGCATAACAACTTGGGGAGACCCAGCCTCTTCCCCCTACGTTTTCTGCGCAATTCCGGAGTTGGGGGAATGGGTCTGCCCCCCTTGCTTCCCTCTTCCTGTCCCACCTGGGACGATGGCTCCGCTACCCTGCCTGAGCCTCGGACACCACTTCCTGCTTCCCCACTTGAGTCGGAACTCTCCCTGCTTTCCCCTGCGCTCGGGGATGGGCTGGAACTCAGGAGGGGAGGGACTTTGCGATATCCCCTGTCCCTCACAATATGTTTTATTATCACATTTTTGTATTGCATTAGATTGTTATAAGGTGTACATTCTTGTGTTTCTTCATCTTGTAAACCGCCTTGAGTATTGTAACATAAAAAGACGGTACACAAATTAAAAGTGATGGTGATGATTTGGTTACAGGTGCTGAGAGCTAATAGGTTGACCCCTATTCCCCTTACAAAGCTACAATCTGAGGAGTGGTTTAACAATCAATCCCTCTTGGCACGGAATTCTAGTGCTGTGAGGGGACGAGAGGTCATCTAAGAACTCTCAGCACTCTTAATTGTATGATGCAGATGTGGGACTCGGCTATATTCGTAAAGATAGAGCGTTTGTACTGTGGAGTCCTGCCTTTTGCAAACGGCATTTTCCAGTATGACATTTACAACGCGTTTAACTGAATCGCTTTTTTTGATGTGTCCAAATTAACCCACGGTCTCAGAAGCTCCCTCCCCACCCCTGCCAGAGATTCCTGTCTCCTAACGTCTCTCAGCACCCTTAACAAACTATAGTTCCCAGGATTCTTTGGGGGAAGAAGCCATGACTGCTTAAAGTCGGGGGGGGGGAGGTAAAGGACAGTTAAGTCCAGCTGCAGACGACTCTGGGGTTGTGTCGCTCATCTCGCTTTACAGGCCGAGGGAGCCAGTGTTTGTCCGCAGTTTTTCCGGGTCATGTGGCCAGGATGTCTAAGCGGCTTCTGCCGCAATGGAACACCAAAACCATAGCAGCGCATGGACATGTCATTTACCTTCCAGCTGGAGGGGCTACCTTTGAAGGTGACTCGGAAACTACAACTAATCCAGAATGCGGCAGCTAGACTGGTGACTGGGAACGGCCGCCGAGACCACATAACACCGGTCTTGAAATATCTACATTGGCTCCCAGTACGTTTCCAAGCACAATTCAAAGTGTTGGTGCTGACCTTTAAAGCCCTAAATGGCCTCGGTCCAGTATACCTGAAGGAGCGTCTCCACCTCCATCATTCTGCCCGGACACTGAGGTCCAGCACCGAGGGCCTTCTGGCAGTTCCCTCGTTGCGAGATGCCAAGTTGCAGGGAACTGGGCAGAGGGCCTTCTAGGTGGTGGCGCCTGCCCTGTGGAATGCCCTCCCAACAGATGTCAAAGAGGAAAACAACTACCAGACTTTTAGAAGACATCTGAAGGCAGCCCTGTTCAGGGAGGCTTTTAATGTTTAATAGATTACTGTGTTATATTTTTCTGTTGGAAGCTGCCCAGAGTGGCTGGGGAAACCCAGCCAGACGGGCGGGGTATAAATAATGAATTATTATTATTATTATTATTATTATTATTATTATTATTATTAATCTACTTGCACTTTTTTGCATGCTTTCGAACTGCTAGGTTGGCAGGAGCTGGGACAGAGCAACGGGAGGTCGCCCGTCGTGGGGATTCGAACCGCTGACCTTCTGATCGGCAAGCCCAAGAGGCTCAGTGGTTTAGACCACAGCGCCACCTGTGTCCCTTAAAGTGGTATGGTACTGCTTTAAACATACAGTGTAGACAGGGCCTAACAGCAGCAGGAGGAGGAGGAGGAGGAGGAAGTCTCCATACGAAGTTTCCAAATATTCTTCCAAGGCAACCCCACCCAGAGGGAGCACTTACCGGTTCGGTCAGGCTGCTATCTTTCTCCAAGAACTGCACCACACAGTATGCCAACTGCAGGGAAGAGCACAGTACAGTCAGAACTTCAGGCACTATGGAAACGGCAGAGGCAGGCAGAACTTGTGTGTTATCCGAAAGTATTTATAACCAGCCTTTCGATGAGAAGGTGCAGATGCAAGTCAGCGACAGCCAGCTGGCAGCCAGCTGCATCCAAGCCTGCAAGTCCAATGCTGCAAGCCTGTGCGCAATTCCACGAGGGTTCGGTTCCCTAGAACTTGGTGAGATTTATTTCTGTGCCAAGAGAAGGTCGTCAGGTCACACCACTTCCGTGTTTGTATGTCGACTGAAAATAGGTGCCTCAAACAGCTTTAGGAGGGGATTAGAGCCCTCCTTAGAGATTAAGAGTATGGTTTGGGGCAGGAATGGGGAACTGGATCCAGCCAGACCCCCTAAACCCCACCCTGCCAGCTGAAAGTGGGTCAGCCACCTTGGAAGACCATTGACAATGAGCCCCTTTGGTATCAGTATGCAGAGATGAAATCTGGAACGCAGGCACTCATTCAGAGGCCTCGCTCTCAGGGAGCCCCCGCATGCAAAGGAATGACCAGGAGCTCACTTTAAGCTCCCAGTTATTCCTCTGTAGCTGTGTCCTCAGCTGCCCCACACCTGATGTCAGGTGCATGGGAGAGATGAGTGTGATTGCGGGGGGGGGGGGGAGATGCCCTGCGGGCAAGAGGTTCCATGACTTTTGTCCACCACCTTGCAGAAGCTAAGCAGACCTGTGTTTGGTCACTAACTGGACGGAAGACCACAGGTACGTGCCGCTGTGGGTTCCGTGATGGAAGAAAGGCCGGATACGATTGTGTTTTAAAATAAATTTATATTAAAATACTACAAACTGACATGTTTATCAGTATGATTGATATGTCTGTATGCCAACTCCAGGTTCAGAGACAGAAAATCTCTCAATACCAGCTGCTGGGGAACCCACGTAGAGGGAGTGCTGCTATTGGAAATTATGCTATAGGATGCTGGACTAGATGGGCCTTTTACGGCATCCAGCAGGGCACCTCTTAGGGTCTTAAACCTGCCTGTCATTTTACGGCGAGCGCAACGCACATTGACTGAACGTGCTTCTTACCTGGGGGTGGTAGACGCTCAGAGATTTCACTTTGTGCAACGGCAGCAAGACCCGGATGAGGAACATCTTGTGCTCTTCCTTCAGGGGCAAAGCAAATCCATTGATTATACTGAGGAGAAGGGAGAGAATAGTAAACATCTCAGAGTCGCACCGTCTGTGCATGTTTGTATGTGCACAGAGCAGTTCCCAGCCCCCCGCCTTGCTGCTGTGCCTCACTGTCAGGATATCCTGCAGGAAACATCTGCAATGCTCCCAGGGACCCAGCTGCAGGGTTCATATCATGCTTTCTTGACTTTCTTGAAAGACTCTAAGCAGAAGTGTGTGTGTGTGTGTGTGTGTGTGTGTGTGTGTATAAATGTCACTTGATGGCCCAGCTAGCAATCACCTATTGAGGTTGAATCCTGGGTAAGACAGAAGTACTGTTTCTGGGGGACAGGCAGGTGTGGGGGACTCCCTGGTCCTGAATAGGGTAACTGTGCCATTAAAAGACCAGGTGAGCAGCCTGCGGGTTCATTTTGGACTGACAGCTGTCCATAGAAGCATAGGTTAATTCTGTGTCCAAGGTGACCGTCTACTAGCCCCATCTGGTATGCCGACTGAGACCCTACCTGCTGTGCACTGTCTCGCCAGAGTGGTGCATGCTCTGGTTATCTCCCACTTGGACTATTGCAACATTCTCTACGTGGGGCTACCTTCGAAGGTGACTCGGAATCTACAGCTAATCCAGAATGCTGCAGCTAGACTAGTGACTGGGAGCGGCTGCCGGGACCATATAACACCGGTCCAAAAGGATCCATATTGGCTTCTAGCACATTTCCAAGCACAATTCAAAGTGTTGGTGCTGACCTTTAAAGCCCTAAACATTCTCGGCCCTGTATACCTGAAGGAGTGTCTTTACCCACACCATCCAGCCCAGACACTGAGGTCCACCTCCGAGGGCCTTCTGGCAGTTCCCCCACTGCGAGAAGTGAAGTTATAGGGAACCAGGCAGAGGGCCTTCTAAGTAGTGGCCCCTGCCCTGTGGTAAAAGGTAAAGGACCCCTGGACGGTTAAGTCCAATCAAAGGCGACTATGGGGTTGCTGTGCTCATCTCACTTTTCAGGCCAAGGGAGCTGGCATTCGTCCACAGACAGATTTCCGGGTCATGTGGCCAGCATGCCTAAACGCCTTCTGGTGCAACGGAACACTGCGACAGAAGCCAGAGCGCATGAAAATGCTGTTTACCTTCCTGCTGCAGCAGTACCTATTTATCTGCTTGCACTGTGTGCTTTCAAAATGCTATGTTGGCAGGAGCTGAGACAGAGCAACGGGAGCTCACCTGGTCACGGGGATGAACCTTCCAATCAGCAAGCCCAAGAAGCTCAGTGGTTTAGACCACAGCGCCACCCACATCCCTTCTACCCTGTGTAACACCCTCCCATCAGATGCCAAGGAGATAAATAACCTTATGACTTTTAGAAAACATCCGAAGGTGGCCATGCATAGGCAAGTTTTTAATGGCTGATGTTTTATTTTGTTTTTAATATTTTGTTGGGAGCTACCCAGAGTGGCTGGTTAACCCCATTAGATGAGTGGCATATAAATAATGTTGTTGTTGTTGTTGTTGTTGTTGTTGTTGTTGTTGTTGTTGTTGTTCCTGCCAAGGAGCCCCCTACAGAACAGGGAGGGAATAATATAGAGAAAGGTGTACCCCTTACCTCCCTAAAATCTCTAGCAGTTCTGCAATTCCGTTATGGTGTTCTGTCTCATAGATAAACCTGAGTAGAGAGAAGCAAGTGTCAAGCAGAAAATACAGGCTGGCGTCATGAGGACAGAGGCTTGGTAAGAACTCTCCACCCCCAAAATAAAAATGCTCCACATTCTGTCCCTGGGGGGGAGCAGGAAATCTATAGCCATAAGCAGCACATCTGCGTAGATTTCGTCGCTGTGTTCTGCTTTCTAAAGTGGGGAAGGCAAATAGGCCTGGGTGTTTCTGGGAAAGGAATTCCAACGACTGGGGGAGGGCATGGCGCAAACAGGGTGCAGCAAATAGGAGCTATAGGGAAGGAGAGGCCTTGCAATGGGCCCTGAGATGCTTGCCCTGATCCTTCCATCAGGTACCGTAACACCTAATCTTCCCTGCAGCCTCGTGAATCAGAAACTTCCCAGCCATGATTGAGGATGCTGGGAAGGGCTATCTGACAACATCTGGAGGCTTGCAGGTTCCCTGCTCCTGTTCTCGGTCACTCATAGGTCTTCCATCTATTTATCTAATCATTGTTGGAGTTAAGAGGACTAAATGGATCTCCAAGGAAATGCGGTGCAACTGCTCGAGTTAGGATTGAATCCACACACAAACATTCACAATAGATTAAATATTGACAGTAACCGGGATTTACCTGTAAAATATGTTGTTGATCTGCCGCCTTATATATGCTCGGAGGCCCAAGAATTTCCCATAAATCCTATGCAAAATAGTCTTCAGAAAGTCCCGCTCTCTGGGATCTTCACTGTCAAACAGGTCCAGCAGCTGAGGATGGAGGATTTAATCAATCTCTTGTGCACTCGGATCCAGCACTAACAGATTCTCCCCACACACACACACACACACACAACTTCTGCTGGCGCAAAGGAGGGGCACTGGTGCTTCGTCCATGCTTTCCCCTTCATTTCAGCAACTGTTTCCAGTGAAATAGCTGCTGGAACAAAAGGCGGGGGGGGGGCTTCTTTTGCTGCCTGCTAGTGCTTTGAAGTCTTGACTTTGGGATTTCAAAGCACTAAATGCCCTAATGTCATTTGTGATGCAGCTGATTGCTCTGCCCCAAACTACCAAATTTTGCAGACGTGGCAGATCCTGATAAGGATCCGACCCGTGAAGCCATAATAATTCTCTGCCCGTAGACTCAAAGGAGATAAAATTCATACTCAGAGAGTAACTCCGCTGAAACAAATGGGCGTTAAGTCATGCTTCCTCATTTCAATAGGTCTATCCCAAGTACAGTATGACTTAAGACAGAGACACCACTACAGAGAAGGCTCTCTCCTGTATTGCCATATACGGCACCTCATGAAATGGTGGAATATGGAGAAGAGCATCTGTTAATACATAGGTAATATAGCAGGCATCCCCAAACTACGGCCCTCCAGATGTTTTGGCCTACAACTCCCATGATCCCTAGCTAACAGGACCAGTGGTCGGGGAAGATGGGAATTGTAGTCCAAAACATCTGGAGGGCCAAAGTTTGGGGGTGCCTGTAATATAGCAAGAGGCAATCATATAATATAACGTGTGTGTGTGTGTGTGTGTGTGTGTGTACGTACATACATAGATACACATATATACATCCCTCAATCAAGTATTTGTTCACTATGCATTTAGACACCTCCAAGGGTATCATAACCAAATTTGGTGTGACAGTTGATGAAATTAGCCTGCAGGGATTTGTTTTTTTGGATACAATTGGAGGCCATTTTGAATCAAGATGGCGGCCTGAAGATGGAAATCAACATAGAATTAAAGTCAGTGTTCCATCAGTGCAAGGATTCTCTCTCCTCCTTCCAGTGTACCCCACCCACTAAATCTGGTCTAGGGGCTTCTCCCCCTCAACCCTCCAGAGCAGATTTCTGGGGGAGGGCACAGGGTGTGCGTGCGTGCGCAGGGGAGGTAAGTTCCACTGCACAAACATAAATCCTTGTGGTAACGGAACGAGTGAACTGGGTACCAACCATATCTCTTTGTTCCATTTTCCCCTCTGACCCATGAGACTAGGTCCTGCCATTACCAATGTTCTGTTTTTGTTACGCTGTTTTGCTTCTAATATGGGTTCCCCCAACCTGGGGGGAGATTGCCCAGCCAACTGGATCCCTCTCCAGGGACATCTGTCGGCCCCACCTCTTCTCTATCCTGTCTTGACCGGCCCCCATGCCATTTTTAAATATTAAGCAGTTTGATCTTCTATCAGATCAAAATCACCTGAGAACAACACATTGCCAAATTCATTGATGGTGCAATGAGACTAAGGGCTATCTTTTAAACGATAATCATAGCCATATGACTGATCCTTTTATCCATGTTGTTTTTAACTGTATATTGCGTGTATTCTGTTGCTATGGCTGTCAGCTATGCAAATAAAGCTTATTGATTGATATTAAGCAGTTTAGAAATGCTTTAAAATAAATGCCAAGTTAGGAGGAGGCTGCAGCTACTTACTGACAATACAAACTTCTGGTCAATATATTTCTTGGCTATGTTTGGTTGGAAGTCTGGGGACTCCAGGAACCTCAAAAAGAATTCATAAACCAGCTAGGAAGGGAGAGGAAATAACAGGAAAAGTGTTATTTTTAAGTACAAGACTGGTTATTGCCATTGCGTACCTGCTGCAAACACAGGGATACAGAAGTTGTGCCCCGTCGGACAGTTAAACGACAAAAAAAATGGTCAAACCTATTTGAAGAACAATTAAAGCCCACTGACAACAATAAAAATTGAACAGATTATCCATTGGGTTTGGGTGTGGCCTCATGCCTGCCAGTTAATAGATTGTATGAGAAACTGAAAATAATTTCCAGAATGGAAAGAGGAATTTTTTTTTTAATTGAATGGCTTTAGCATGGCAGTTGTCTTTGTCCATGGAGTTTTTTTTAATTGAATGGCTTTAGCATGGCAGTTGTCTTTGTCCATGGAGTTTTCTTGGCAGGGATACTGGAGTGTCTTGCCAGTTCCTTCTCCAGGTGGATCACGTTTGTCAAAACTCTCCACTATGACCTGTCCATCTTGGGTGGCCCTGCATGGCATAGCTCATAGCTTCTCTGAGTTATTCAAGCCTCTTCGCCACGACAAGGCATTGATCCATGAATGCCAGTAGTGATGTATGGAAGTGAGAGCTGGACCATAAAGAAGGCTGATCGCCGAAGAATTGATGCTTTTGAATTATGGTGCTGGAGGAGACTCTTGAGAGTCCCATGGACTGCTAGAAGATCAAACCTATCCATTCTTAAGGAAATCAGCCCTGAGTGCTCCCTGGAAGGACAGATCGTGAAGCTGAGGCTCCAATACTTTGGCCACCTCATGAGAAGAGAAGAATCCTTGGAAAAGACCCTGATGTTGGGAAAGATTGAGGGCACTAGGAGAAGGGGACGACAGAGGACGAGATGGCTGGACAGTGTTCTCGAAGCCACCAACATGAGTCTGACCAAACTGCGGGAGGCAGTGCAAGACAGAAGTGCTTGGCGTGCTACGGTCCATGGGGTCACGAAGAGTCGGACACGACTAAACGACTAAACAACAACAACAGCATGGCAGTCCTTCTAAATGATAAAGGAGATGACAGAACGGCAGACACAGAATGGGGAAAGATCCTCCCTGACTTGCGAAAGCTAAAGAAAAAGAAAGGAAATATGTAATATCAGAGAGATGTGAGAGCAGGTTGGCACAGGAAAGAGGAGCCAAAATGATGTCTCTAGAGGAAGCTTTCATCTTTATTTCCCCCGCCAGCGGGAGAACAGTCATGTCACAGGACCTCTGAGAAAGAAGACTGCAGAAATGCAGGCAATTCATCTCAGCAGGAGCCTAATTCAGTGATTAAAGACCTACATTATTACGCTGGTTGGAGAAGCCCTTCCACAGCAATACAAAGGGACCAACAGTGGACCCCATGCAGGTTTATTTGGAAGCAAATGTGCTCCTGGGATAGCTCAGTTGGTAGAAGATGAGACTCTTATTAATCTCAGGGTTGTGGGTTCAAGACCCACCTTGGGCAAAATTGCAGGGGGGGATGGACTAAATGACCCTCGTGGTCCCTTCCAACTCTATAATTCAAGTCTCATCAACATACTGCGTAGGAGCTTAAGAAGTTGCCTTATGCTAAACCTTGGTCCATTGAGCCCAGCACCAACTGGCAGCTGCTCTCCAGCGTTTCAGGCGAGTATCTTCCACAGACTTATTTGCAGCTGCTGGGGATTCAACCCGGGACCTTTTGCATGCAAAGCATTGCTCCAGCACTGAGCTCCAGCGCTTCTCCCTAGCAAAAGCCAAGGTGGCCAGAACATCTCAGAGGCAGTAACCTCCATGGGCCCCACCTCCTAGCCACAAAACGTTTAAACAGCAATGGCTGGTGGAGGAAAACCACTTGGAACTTCTGTCTGGGGGGAAAAAATCAGCATGCTCTCTCCTGCTCCCTCTTTCAGATCCTAGGAGCTTATACCAGGGAGCTGCTCATTTCACATATAAGCTAGTCGCTGGTTCTCCATCGACCCAAGAAAGAGACAAAGTAGGGCAGGGTGTAAATGATGATGCAGCAACTGTGCTGAGGGCAGAGGTGAGTGGATGTAATCTGTCCTGCCTAGGAAACCGACTAGGAACTTTGCTAGAAGCTTCGAGTTCCACCAGTATGGAAAGCAAGTATGGAAAGCAAGATTTTCATTATGATTATTTATTAAACTTATTAGTCACTTTCCCCCCCTTTTTACAAGTGGAACTCAAGCAGATCCACAATAAGAAGTAAGCGACACATCCATTAAAACAAGCATAAAAACAAAATTGAAAAATCTAAAACTCGCTCACATTTTTGAAAGACAGGACTAAAGCAATCCACCCACTCACGGAGGCCGTATATAATTACAAGTCAAAGGCCTGGGCAGAAGGGGGAAAAAAATTTTCTAGCACCTCAAGGTAAATTATGATGGTGCCAGGTGTGCCTCCCTGGGAAGAGCATTCCGCAAGAGGGGAGCCACCACTGAAAAGGCCGTTTCTCGTGTTGCCATGCTCTGACCTCCCATGGAGGGTAGCGCAAGAGGAAGGGCCTCAGATGACAATTACAGCATCCGGGTGCTACCAAATTTTATATAGAATTACCTGGAGGTGTGGCCAAGCAGCTTCTAGCGTAGGTTCATCTTCCTCAGGGTCAAATTCTGCTCCCGTAGGATTGGATGACGGGGGAAGCGTACGGAAGAGATTTACTGAAAACTGAAGACACAATAAGGAAGTTGAGAAGTTTGGCAAAGTTGAGAAGTTATTGCTGTTGTTGTTTATTAATGTATTTACAATATTAAAAAGCACAACAATATATAACATAGTTAACAAACAAAACAATACCCACACACACACACACAAAGTTTAAACGGTCCTAAGATTGTTTACTTAGCCAAAGGTCTGGGAGAAGAGAAATGTTTTCGCCGGGCACCTAAAGATATGTAGTGAAGGCGCCAGGCGAGCCTCCTTGGGGAGAGCATTCCACAAACAAGGAGCCACAGCAGAAAAGGCCTGTTCACATGTTGCCACCTTCAGGGCCTCTCATGGAGGTGGCACACGAAGAAGAAGGGCCTCAGATGATGATCACAAGTTTAACGCAGTGCTGCTCTATTAGGAGGGCCACGCACCCAACACATTTTGTATAACACCCATCGAAATGATGAGCTTTGTACAGAATCCCACTCTGTATCCCGTGCACATTTGGGAACCCACAACCTCTCACACTCTAATAATAATAATAATAATATAAAAAAATTATTTATACCCTGCCCTCCCCAGTCAAAACTGGGCTCAGGGCGGCTGACACCAGTAAAATTACAATAAGACGTAAAAGAAAGAAAAACAATTAATTAAAATATGGGTTTAAATACAGTTTAAAATTAAAAAAATTAAATGCAGCCTCATTTTAAAGTAGCCCAAATCAAAACCATAAGGAAAGAAAACATAGGGGTGAGCCCAAAGGCCAGGCGGAACAGCTCCGTCTTGCAGGCCCTGCGGATAGATGTCAAATCCCGCAGGGCCCTGGTCTCCTGTGAGAGAGCGTTCCACCAAGTCGGGGTCAGTACTGAAAAGGCCCTGGCCCTAGTTGAGACCAATCTAACCACCTTATGGCTCGGTATCTCCAAAATGTTGTTTATCTGTGGACCTTAAGGTCCTCCGCGGGGCATACCAGGAGAGGCGGTCCCGTAGGTACGAGGGTCCTAAGCCGCATAGGGCTTTAAAGGTCAAAACACACACCCCTTTCAGCCTGGAAGTACAGAACACGCATTTCTTGACTTTGGAGTGTTGAAGGATTGCCGCCGCCTGAAGCACCACCCAGTCATAAGCTCGGCCTTACCATGATAACAGCTTCGGGATAAATGGCCTCTGTGACAACATCCCGGTTGTGTGTGATGTATTCCACCATCTCGTTGAGGCCCGCTCGCTTCACCTCTTTGAACTTCAAGTCGCTGAGCGGGTCAGAAACAAAGTCGAAGAGGACGCAGCATTGTCGCAGCTTCTGTATGAAGAGCTCTTCCCGTTCGTGAGGAGGTGCATCTGAGGAGAGAGAGAGGGCAAAAAAGGGGAGTCCTCTTCTTCCACTGCAGCTCATCAGCTGAACCCAAGGACCTAGGAAGAGCCTGGCAGCTGGCAAAAGGCCCGCCTACTCCAGCATCCACAAGCGGAACCCAAATGCAAAAGCAGTGCCCTCATTGGTGATTGCTAGAAACCGGCATTCTGAGGCACGCTGGCTTCAACAGTGGAGATGGAACAAGTGTCATTGTGGCTAGTAGTCGCTGATAGCTTTGCCCTCCATTAATTTGTCTAATCCTGTGGAAGCGACTCCCATAGCTTAATCGAGCTTTGTGTGACATCAAACTAGGATACATTGGTATCCTCGGGGTTCCGGTTTCCGCCGGCAGGAATGGCGGACCTGTTTTCCATCCCTCTGACCTTCGTAAGGAATTTGGCGGTTGCTAGGGGAGTAAATGGCAACCCCCTACCCTCTCCGGGGGTTACGGAGAGGGGCCGCTGGCCCGCGATGCCCCCAGACCCACTCCGACTGTTTATGGAGTGGGGGGAGCTTGGGCTGAAAAGCACTTACGAGGGCCAGGACTCCCGGACGCTAATCTGCATGGCGGGGATTTCCATGGTTAAAGAAGATAATTAGGCTTAAATCTATGGACATACTTCAGAAGGAGGGGAAGAAGCGCTGTTTACTGCTGAGAAATTTATGCTGCTGAGGGAGAGGAGTCAAAGGCTGTATATCATCTGGAAGAAGGATTGATGGGGACGGAGCGATAAGGGAATTGAGTTTTTTTTTTATTTTTCTTCATATGAGTTACTTCGTACCTTCCCAGACGCGATGTCCTGGCTTGTTTGGAGTGAAAGAGAAGCAAAAGACTGTGTGAGTTGAACTTTATAATCTGTTGTTACTGAGCATATTTTTTAAAGATGTGGAGTTGCCGATGAGAAAAGCCCCCCCCCCCTAGTCGGACGGAAGGAGTCCTGGACGCGTTCGGAGGATTTATGAGCTGTGACGCACTTTGAATTGGAGCAGCGACCTGAAGCTAAGTTCAGCTATAGGGCAAGGAGATCCATTAATTTACCAAGAGTTTATGGTTTGATGTTTGGGTCTTCTGCCTGGAAAAGCTGTAAATTTTATAAAGATCGTTAATCTTCATGGCTATGAGAGAAAACGAAAGTGATTTGAGCTTTTTAAGATGGCGCTGCTTCGACGCAACAGGGAGCTCCAGACTAAGAAGATTTATGGGGAGGCTGGACTGATTAACCCACACAGGAGAAAGAACATTTGTGAAACCTTGTTTGATATTTATCTCAGCAGCTGGGAAACAATCGGTTGAAAGTGGAAAACATCTATGTGACTGTAAGGGGAAGATCTGGATTATTATGAACTTGGAGGACGATTTGAACTTTAGAAAAAAGACGGCAGTGGACGGTTGCGAGGAATCCCCAATTTCTTGAAGCATGGGAACCCAAATAAAAAATTCTTTAGACGATTTGGCATAACATTCGGTTTGATTGATATATATATGTATATAATTTGAAATAATGAATGTGATATAATTGGTTTTAATTGGAAAATTAATAAAAATATATTTAAAAAAAAAAAAAACAAACTAGGATACATTGGCATCCTTTTGCCTGCTTTCTCTTGCCTCTCTTTGCAAACCTTTATGGTCCTTCTGCTCTGTGCATGCTCACTGAGAGAGACTGGAGTACGTGAAAGAATGAGCAGCAGGTCCAAGTTTTCAATGCACCTTTGCAATGAACCACTGGGGGACCTCAAGCAACCCTCTCTCTCTCTCTCAACCCCAGCCCCTCCCAATCCTGTAATATGGTCTTACAACGACAATGACCTACCTCGCAAGGCTGTTGTAACAACTACAGAGCTAACATACGTGAAGTACTTTGGATATTTCTACCTCCCCCCCCCTTTTTTCCACTAACATAAGAAGTGTCCTGTTGGATCAGACCAAAGATCTATCTACTGTAGTCTAGAATATTGTTTTCAACAGCATCCAGCCCAGGGGCCGTCTTTGCCATTCCATTTCCTGTGCCTTGAGCAGTCTTCCCTCCTTCCATATCCTTCAAATCCTTCCCCCAGAGCCTATTCCTGCACTTAACCAAGGAATCAAAGCTTTCTTTTATTACATTTGAGATGCAGCAGAGTATCTAACTCAGGTCTTTTAATTCCTCTAAATATTTTGGGTAGACGATCTTGTGATCTTCCCATGAAGTGCAATCCCATGACACACCATTTGTAATGTAGTGCAATGTCCTGGAACGTAGTGAGAGAGATCTGCACAGTGTGGAGGGGCAAAAAAAAAGTGCCCCAGAGTGTTTGAAGCAAGAACGGCAAGAGAAAGGCAATGCTAAATTAAACCTGCCCAATTCAAGCTGGAAGATGTCAAATTATGATGCTTTGGGGAAAGCCACCTTCCATAGATGGGATTACTTCAGATTTCCTTAAAGCTTGAATTTGTTTTATTCTGTATTGTTTTATTTGATGTTTTAATGTGTTGCAAGCTGATTTAAAATATAAAGCAGTATAGATATGAAACAATTAATTACCATCATCAAATTCACTGGGGGGAAATGTCACCTAGACATTCCATTGTGGCAACCAGAACCTAGGGTTAAGGTGCTATTTGGCAAATCGATTATATACCTGGGTTTCTAACATTGTGTGAAGGCAACACAAATATGCCAGATATGCCCAGGTTTGCCAACATCCAATATTTAAGTCCTTCACGCTCTCCACTCTCTGACTTCTCAATATGCAAAGCTACTTCCTTTCCATGACTTGATTCCAAGTACTGTACAAGAGCTGGGTTTCCTCGCTACTGAACCTGCAACGTGATGGCAGAATCTCCTGGCTCTTTCCCTCACCTGAAGGGAGAATAACTGCGTGGTGTTCCTTAGCATTGTCTTGCAGCGTGATGCCTTCCCCAGATTCAGGAGCTGCTTTCCTTTCAGCACTGCAGCTGCTTAAACCAGCATGACTCACAGCTGAATCAATCCTGTTTCTACCTGTAGAAACCTTCCCGGGTGTCACGCAGGTTAACTAGCCGCTGCCTGGTAGGCATAAGGGGATTTCGATGAACAGCAGAAAGGGTACAGGCTGTTCTGAAAGTCTCGGAACGTGGTGGACTCCCTTCTTTGGGTTAAGTATTTCTGTTGAATGGCTTTCTGCCCATACAAATGCCAAGCAGCAACAGAATCACACTACTGCTGTTGTAAGCATGTTCACTGTGAAATCTGGGAGCCCAACTTAAAAGAGTGTCTCTGTAGGGCACCGTGGGTTGAATTAAAGTATGACTAGATCTGTAATAGGGACGCAGGTGGCGCTGTGGGTTAAACCACAGAGCCTAGGGCTTGCTGATCAGAAGGTCAGTGGTTCGAATCCCTGCGACGGGGTGAGCTCCCGTTGCTCAGTTCTAGCTCCTGCCAACCTAGCAGTTCGAAAGCACGTCAAAGTGCAAATAGATAAATAGGTACCGCTCCAAGCAGGAAGGTAAACGGTGTTTCCGTGCGCTGCTCTGGTTCGCCAGAAGCGGCTTTGTCATGCTGGCCACATGACCTGGAAGCTGTACGCCGGCTCCCTCGGCCAATAATGCGAGATGAGTGCTGCAACCCCAGAGTCGGTCACGACTGGACCTAATAGTCAGGGGTCCCTTTACCTTTACTAGATCTGTTATGGAATCAAACCAAATTGTGTCAAAGCCATCTCTTTTTCTTTTTCTTTTTTGCTTTTGCTTTTTACCTCCCATAGCCTTCAATCTTCCTGTTACCTTTTTAGCTAAAGTAAATGGCCAGATGTTCACCTTCCACCTGGATAATGTTAATCCTAGACCAGTTTACCAGCACTTACTTATCAGCCGCTGCCAAAAATATAACTAAGCCCTTGTGGGAACATCAGTGTTTTAATTATCAAATATGGGCAAGGACACGAGTTGAGTATTGCACTGTTGCTTACAACCTGGACTCTCCTCTGCTGGAGGTTCTTAGCCAGAGACTGGATGGCCCATCCCTGACAGGGGCGCTAGAGCAGGATTCTTGGGACTAGGTCAGAGTTCTTCAACCGTGGGCCCTTAAAATAATAAATAATAATAATTTATACCGCGCCCATCTTGCTGGGTTTCCCCAGCCACTCTGGGCGGCTAGTGCTAGTGCAATGGATGAACCTCACCCTGGGAAAATCTCCTTCATGATCAAGGTGTTTCCCCTGCCAGGTAAGTAAGTAAGTAAGTAAGTAAGTAAGTAAGTAAGTAAGATGCTACAAGCTCCCTCTTATGCAGCCAGCTTAGCCAACAACATAGGGGGACACAAGGTTAAAAGAATGCTGGACCAGATGTCTTCCTGAGGTCCCTTCCAACTCTGTGATTTAAAGGCCACTCAACTCCTTCTCACCTTTAAGGGCAGGGAGTTTCTGGAGTTCCCGGTTTTTGCTTAAGTTGAAGCGGGAGGAGCTCTGCCGCCGCTCCTTCTTTACAATCTGGGGTCCCCCTGAATACTTGATCTTATTCAGCTGGGTTGGTGGGGGGGTGCTGTTGCTGGGTCGCTTATTCGAGGTCTGCTGCTGCTGCTGTTGCTGCTGCTGCTGGACCTGAAGAGAGAAGGTGGTACACAGACAGAAAACATGAAGTGCTAACTTGACATCAACACGCCTGTAAGTAGTAAGTGGTTTGCTGTAGATAAAAGAGCCGGTGCGCTGTGTTGGTTAGAGCATCAGGTGCGATCTTGGGAGACCAGGGTTCAAGTCACCGCTTGGATCTATCAAGTCCGCTGGGTGACCTCAGGCCGGTCACTACCTATCAGCCTAGCCTACCTCACAGGGTTGTCACGAGGAAGAACGGGAACCATGATAATTGTGTATGCCACCTTGAGTGACTTGGGAGGATAGGTGGGGTAAGAAATGTAAAAATAAAAATAAATAACAAAACTGTGCACCCGAGTTTATATTATAGTACTTTGATTTTTTTTATAAGAAAAAAGTGTATCCAATTACCGTAAGTTTTACTTAAGAGTAGGCCCACTGAAATTAACAATGCAAAATCACTTGTGTTCATTTATTTCACTAGGTCTTCTTGGACTAAAAATTTTGTTGGCTACAACTCTTGGTGCGATCTGTAAAGCAACAATTATATCCTACAGGAAGGACCCACTGTAAACACAGTATCTAAGAATCACTGTCAAATATTGTCACATTTGATTATCTCTCGTCAATGATGTGGCTTATCCCTGTTACAGTTCATCCCGTTGTACGGTACCTGTAAACTGCTACTCACGACTTATGATAAGCATTTAACATATCCGTATGCCACCCTAGGTAACATTTTATCCCAATGCAATTTTAAACAAAGCAATAATATAAAACAAACCCATTAAGAGCAATAAAACAAACAACATAATCAGCACAACACAAAAAATAAAAACAGCAACCAAAAGCTTCCAGCTTCTATTCAATGAAAACCATTAAAATGCCTGGGGAGGGGGAGTCGTGTATTGATGCCTAAACAATAATAAAGTGGAATCCAGGCAACTCCCATCGGCCTCAGCCTGCGTGGGCAATGGACAAAGCTGCTGAGAGCGGGGGGGGGGGCACAGGTTCCCCATATCTCCCCTACAGAACCCTATGGGCAGTTCAAATCTAATGCCAAACCATGATCTCAATGAGCAGTGAGAAGCCATGTTACTCATGTGCTTCCTCCTCCCCCCTCACATGTGTCAATTCACTCCCTCCAATCCTGCCTTGAGGAATGACAGTATCACAGAATTGTAAAGTTGAAAGAGACCCCCCCAGGGTCATCTAGTCCAACCCCCTGCAATACAGGAATCTCAACTAAAGCATCCGTGACAGGTGGCCACCCAATCATATCCTTCAAACTCTTATATCAAATTCCATTATTCTATCTGCTCTCGGTGGTTTTATAACACTGCTCGAACAAAACCCAAAAGCTGTGGCTTGCACTCACCCTGCAAATCAGGATACAGGCAGCATTAAACCTAAACCACCTCTTGGAGGTGAACTTAAGGCTTGGGGTGTACTCTTCAGCCCCACAACACTTCCCCAAGAAAAGCTACCTCCTAGCAGAAAAGAAACCCGGAACGCATCATGCTAGCTTGACTTTCCTTTATTATTTTTTAGGACTCCTAGGGCACACATACAAACAAAATGTAGCCTTTTCTTCTTCTTCCTGCAAGCCCTTTTAGAAACTGTTCCAGCCATTGATTACCTTGCCATTATTTCACAGTAAGGCGTGGCTGTTAAAATGGAAAAGAAACCCTATACATTTTTAACACAGGGCCCTATTTTTCCATTTGCCTAGCCTTTCTCCTTTAAGAGGCTCCCTTGCCATTTACATTGATTTCTTTTTCTTTTTCTTTTACCGTAACACATTTGTAAGGGTACAACATTCATTCTCTGACAACATTCATTCATTCAATCAATCAATCGGGGGTGTAGAACTCTCAGGTCTGGAGGGCCAACTATAGAGCTCCAGAACTCTCTCTATGGCTTTCAGGACTCTGCCCAGGCTACATGCCTCTCCTCAGATCACACATCTCACCAGCCCTATATCACCAGCATCCATGACTGCTTTTGCCTTCCTGCAACCTGCTCTTGAACTGTGATAATGCCTCTTGCTCGCCTGGATGGAGAGACAGGTGTGTGGGTACCGAAAACTCTTGACCTGCATGGCTGAAATGTAATCTACTGTACAAAAGGTTAAGATTTATAGCTCTGCCCACATTTTGCCTCTGGTCAATGTTAGAAACTCAAGATATATAAGCTAAGCTAATCACCACTGAATGGCAACTTAAACCTACGGTAGGTTGCAGTCACCACAATGGAATGTCTAGGCAGGGTTAGAAAATGGGATAGAAAAGCTAGGAGCCAAATGGCTTCTGGGACCTGGGTTGTGGGCGCCATGGGGGGGGGAACAGGATAATACTTTAATTATTTTGATAAGCATGAACCAATATGCAATTCACATTAAGTGACACACTGTCAATTTCACAATTTTAGCAGAAATTGTTAATACATGTTTAATTTGATGTTTACAATAGCAATATTGGTACCATACTTATTTAACATATTGTCTATCCTTAACATATACTTCGAGGCTTCAAAGCACATACATTTCAGTAATGCTTGAGTGTCAGCCAGGCACAAAAAAATTGCACCCAGACTTTTTGAGGTGCTTGCAAATAGAGAATCTTCAGGCGCAAAATGCACCTGGCACCCTGCTAATTTCGAACCCTGGTCTAGGCGCCATTTTTTTGCAATTTAATTTATTATTGCTATTCATTTTTATACCGCTTTATTTTTTAAAGAAAAAAATCTCAAAGCTGTTTACAGCACATTAAAACACCAAATAAAATCCAGAATAAAACAAGTTCAAGCTTCAAGGAAAATATTTCAGATCCTTCTCTAAGTGACATTTTGCTTTCCCCGTATTTATTTATTTACCTACTTAATTCATATAGCTGCTCCATAGCAGAAGGACTTTAGGAAACCAGAGTGGTATAGTGCTTAAGAGTGTCGGACTAGGGCAGGCATAGGCAAACTCCAGATGTTTTGGGACTACGATTCCCATCATCCCTGACCACTGGTCCTGTTAACTAGGAATGAGGGGAGTTGTAGTCCCAAAATATCCGGAGGGCCGAGTTTGCCTATGCCTGGACTAGGAGCTGGGAGATCAGGGCTCAAATCCCCAGGGAAGCTCACTGGGTGACCTTGGGCCAGTCACAGCTTCTTAACCTACCTCACAGGGTCATTGTAAGGGTTATCTTTGGGGGGGGGTGAACCATGTACTCCTTAGAGAAAAAGGTGGGATAAAAATGCAATAAATAAGCTCTTCTGCTTACTTTCTTAAGAAAACAGGAGGGGCCAGCCAGATGGAGGTGACAGTTGCCAACTTGGCATCCAGAGACCTCCACGACGTGGTTACAACTGGACCTGTGCCAGTCGCAAAATGCGCCAGGGGAATTTCTAACACTGCCTCTGGCCATGGCCATATGACCTATGGGAATGCAAACTACCCCCCCCCCCCGAGACTGAAAATGGTTCCCCAGCTCCACATTAAATGAAAACTGTTTTTTTTTAAATAAAAATAATAATTTAAATGCAGGCAAGGCTGACACCCTCACAGAATCCCCAAAGGACCAGTGTCTGCTCTTCAATAAGCACTAGCTCACACATGCATGTTCACTGCTCCTTATCTACAGCAGCAAGCCGCCACTTGATGCACATGTGAATGAGCCACCACAGATCAAATACCCCCCCCCCAGGCAGAACTGCCGTATCATCCAATGTCAATTCAGAACCACGACACTTCCAAATGGAGACAGCTTGCTCATTCTGCTGAGAGTCACCAAGCTTAGGAGGAGGGAGGGAGGGAAAAAAAACGAGTGTCACGCGTGACTCAGCCCTGGGTGTGTTTGAATTCATGCTTGCTGCTCGTTAATAAGTGCCCTGTTATCTTAAGGGGATAATTTCACATTTGCAGAGGGTGGGTCACCTCAACAGTATAATGAAGTGGATGAAGCAGCAGAAGAGTTTTGCGCAGAAAATGCCAAACCTTTCTCCGTTTGCTCTGAGCACAGCCACCTGGCAGAACTCTGGATGCAAACCCGAAAGAAGACAAAATCTAGGCAAGGCTTTCCTCATCATACAAAACAGGCTGAAGTGGTGGGCTGTGAATACTGCATTGTGAAGACGCCTGGGTTGGAGCTGATCATCTGGCCAAACTGCATGACACCAAACTGCGAAATCTGGACTCTATGATTTTTTGCCTCTTACCGCAACCTCACCCACAAAAACCCTGAAAGGCTGCCTTTCCTGTGTTAAGATCTTCCTTTTCACCGGTCTCCTTCCCACCCCACCTTTTGGGCCTTCACCTGCTGTTCTTTTCAAAACCTGATTTTATCTCCTTGAGCCCTTGGATTTGCCGTACTCTCCCAAAGAGCTAATTAGGAGTCTCTCCATGCTGATCCGGACCGCCCCAAAGCCACTGAGAGGAAATCAACAAAAGGATTGGTAAGCTAGTCACAGTGCAGGATTTCAACAGAGAGCTTCTCCCGCAGCTTTGAAATTGCCTTCCTCCTAAGGTTCCAATGCCCAAGACAGAGTAACATCGGGAAGGGGATTTAAGAAGTGAGCAAAGTATAGATTTGCAGCATAATAATGAATGGAGACGCTAACAATGAGGCTGGAAAGGAGGAGCTGGAGGGGAGGGAAGAGTCCATCGTCCAGACATCAACGCAGTGGGGATGAAATCCAATGGGTCAGAGTTGTTTGCTGAAGACAAGGCCCAGACTGATAAAGAGCTGCAAGAAACAGATAGGCTCGAAACCGGTCAACCTTGACCATGATCAAGTTAACACACTTTAGGAGAGCTTGCACCGCATAACCAAATGTATTTCTGGAACGATGGCGATTTGCTGTGCTCTGGACTGTAAAGTATTGTGGCAATATGCAGCCGTCCAACACCCTTTGGGAGGGAGCGCTGCGAATTGAATGAATTTTATACAGCTATAGCTGCACACTTTATTATTTTGTGCAAGCAATGATGCAACTACCTTTGTACTCAGCAACATTTTAATTTTTTAAAGGCTGCAAGAAACTAGATGAGGAATGGCGCGTGCACACGCACGCACGCACACACACACACACACACACACACACAGAGCCCTCTCTCTCCAGAGCCCTGGCAAATGTGAAAGCAGGAGGAGATTAAACTGGAGCTGGTATAAACAAATATATCAAAGGGGAGGGGAGGATTCTGCAGGACACCTAGAAAGAGGAGAGACAGAGAGGAAAAAAATAACTCAAAGTGAAGCAGAACCCCATTCCTAAATGCTGCCCTCATTTCGCCAACACAGGCTAAGTTAGCAAGGCTGGCAGAACTTCTCCCTGGAATCACTCCAAGTTCGTTTCTCGCCTCCCAAATCCAACCCTTAGCAGGTTAATTCAAAAGGTTTCAAAAATGGCATTTTAAAAAAAAAGTTCAAAGAACAGGAAGCTCTCCTTACAGGTTTTTGTAGCCCCTCTTTTCCCTCAATGGGGGAGGAGGGAAAGCATTTTTAAGGTCTGCAATGTGGGGAGGGGTGAGAGAAAGGCTGGGGATGGTAGCTATAAGAAATGGGGGAGGCATTCCCTGGACCAGGGGGGGAAAGTACTGTGGGAAGCAAATTGGACAGAACAATGCTTTCCAAAAGACATTTGGAAATGGATGGCCCTTTTTCTGCTGCCCAGCCTTCACTCCCCACTTCTCTTACAAGGGCCATGGGGCACCTTGCCAGCCCCCAGCCCCCCCCCCGGCTGCCTGCTGCATATTAACAGGATCTCACCACAGCCAGTTCATTATAAGTCTGAAGAGGCCCTGTGCCACTTCTCAGCTCATCCTTCTCCAGAATCTTGAATAGAGTATATTAAAGAGAGAGAGAGAGAGAGAGAGAGAGAGAGAGAGAGAGAGAGAAATGTTGTATTTTTTAAAAAAAAGAAGAAAAGAAGAACACACACAAACGAACCTCCACAAAATATAAGGACTAATATGAGCCCTGTTATAGAAAATTATAAGGGGGTTGCAGGACACCATTACTAATGAACAGAGAAGGGAAGATTTCTGGTTTAGAACCACCTGGCGACAGGAGAATAAGCAGAAACAGCCTCTTTATTGTTTTGCCCAGAGGAGATCAGAAGATTTAAAAGGCAACAAGCGGCATTATTGGAAGTTCCTGCAACTGAATTGATGTGCTTTCATCAGAAACGTGCTTGCACAGAGTTTCCTAGCTTAAAAAACAAACACACTGTCCCGCCCAATTTTTGAGGACAAGAAGAAATAAAAGAGAGACCCCCCCCCCTCTCTGGACTTAAACTACAGTATATGTGATGCTTGCTGCTGCCTCTCTTTTTTTAAGCCACTAATAGCTCACAACAAGCAGGACCACAGTGTATGGTTAACCCTTTCCTTCCCTGCCGAAATTCCCCATAAATTCCCCATAAAAATCACCTCCCATGGCTGCTATCATCAGCATGATGAAACATGGTTTTTGTTTTTGTTTTTGTTTGGCACCAGTGGAATGTAAGAAGACTCCCCACTGGAACAGACCAATGGCCCAGATCAGGCATTCCCCAAACTTCGGCCCTCCAGATGTTTTGGACTACAATTCCCATCATCCCTGACGACTGGTCCTGTTAGCTAGGGATCATGGGAGTTGTAGGCCAAAACATCTGGGAGGGCCACAGGTTAGGGGTGCCTGGCCCAGCTGGTCCAACGACCTGTTCTCTAACAGAGGCCAACCAGATGGCTATGCGAAGTCCGAAAGGAGGACCTGAGCACGGCAACACGCTCTCCCCACTTGCAATTCCCACACCTGGCATTCAGAGAAACATTTCCTTCCGAAAGTGGGGACAGAACCTGGTCATCGGGGCTATTAGCCATTGAGAGCCCTATCCTCCATGAATGGGAGCTTCCCTCTTGCAGTTAATAGCAGCCAGAGGGGGAGAAGGCAGCCAAGAAGAAAGGTTTAACCTCTTCCCACGCACTGTAGTTCTGATGAAAATTCCTATCTCTGCCAAGCGGCTGCTTTTTTAAAATAAAGAGGGGGCAGCGAGTGCCGAATTTAGCATCACATCCAGTTTGGGCCTTCTGTTCCAACTCTGAAAATGACAAAGCAATAAACACTTGAAACTCAAAAAAGAGTTTAAAATATCTCTTTTTAGGATTTCTTTCTCACGTTACATTTTAGCATCCCAAGGCAAGTTGTGGGAAGGGGGCGGCTGGGGTTGGCCAAAGTATCCCTGCATTGCAGGGGGTTGGGCTAGATGGCCCTTGGGGTCCCTTTCAACTCAAATGATTCTATGAAAAGTAGAATTGCAGGATAAAAGACTGGGCCATTAGCAGCAGAACCTTAGGATCTCCTGCCCTTTTTGTCAGGGTCTTATAAGTGAGGTTTGCAGAATCCTTCGTTCCTCTTTATGCGGGAAGGAACTGCTGTGACCATTCCTACTCCTTACTAGTGAGATGGAGGAACCACAGCTTTTTAACAGAAAGCTAGAGCCAAGGTACAAAATCAGATGCCCCATGCAATGCATCTTTTGCTTGACATCCAGATTGCAGAAGCGATCAAATACCTGAATGATTCCTGCTTCCATATAAAAACTAGCACACTTGTAAAAACTGTACTGTGAACAACTACAAGGCTTGACTATTCAGTAAAGTTGGGTATCTCTTTGTTCTTCTGGCAAAGAGTGCTCGCTCTCTCTTTTAATTTACCTACATATTTATAATCCACATTTTTTATATATGTAAAAAATCAAGACAATAGTACAATGCATGAGAATACAATCAGCATAAAAACATCAATAAATACTGATTGGTTAAAAGAGAGAATTCATGTTGTGAAGGCCTGTCTAAACAGAATAAATCTGGATGGAAGGGTGGTTTCTGCCAAACCTCTAGTGGCCGTGAGTTCCACAGGACAGGGGCTGCCACACTTAAGGCTCAGTCCCTTTTCACACTTTAAACAAAATCTCTCATTTCTGAGGTCCCAGCATTACAAGACTTGGGTATCAGTATTGGCTCTTGAAATTGCCTTTGCCATGTTGATATTTCCTCTTTCAATGTTCTCTCTCACACCCCTCTCCCTTGGGTCTTCGTCCACGGTTCTTTTTTAGACCTGCTTTTAAAATGTGTGTGTGTTTTTGTGTGTGTTTTTGTTTCCACTTTGTGAGATTCTCTTCAGTTGTGCTTGCCCTGAAAATGAATAGAGAGCTTTCCTAGTGCTGATCCACTCAAAAGCCACTAAAAGGAAATCAACAAAGGATCTGGGCAACATAGGCTAGAATCCACCTCCCTGACCTGCTAACATCTGAAAGCACAGGAGCTGTTCTGTTTCGTTTTACTGAAAGGCAGGGAGCATCCAAGCATTTAGAGCAACGTGGTTCGGCAATGGGCACCTCTGGGCTGTAGCTCTGCCACTGAGCATCTGCTTTGGATGAGCAAGGCCCCAGGTTTAATCCCTGGCATCTCCAGGTAAGGGCTGGGAGAGATTCCCGGAAAGATGCTGCCAGTCAGCTAGATGGACCAATGGTCTGACTTGGCATCCTAAGCAGCCTTGATTCCCTTTGCTTTGTCATTTCCAGGAATGACTCTTTTAAGTCTGCTCACTGTTCCTTCAACCTGCTCCTGCTCTTTCTGAAGCCGGAAGAACAAGCAGCTGCAATGCAATTACCCCTCCGTGTACAACTGTGCTTCAGACTAAGGGCCGGCTTTCATGTCCTCAAGCATCAGGGACACACTGCAAGGCACCCGCTGCTGCATGGGCGACTTTTAAGAGGACTAGGCAAATTGATGGAGGGTAAGGCTATTGGTGGGTAGAGACAGCAAGTGCCTGTATACCAGCTGCTGGAGGGAAGAGCACGGTTGCACTTATATCCTGTATGTGGGATTTCCACAGGCATCTGACTGGTCACTCCGAGGACCGCAGGCTGGACTAGATAGGCCATTGACCTGGCCAGCAGAGCTCTTCGTATGTAGACTTCTGAGCAGCACTTGGCACTGGGGCCTGCCCCCCAAGTGTTTGAAATTCAGAGGCGATTTTCGAAGCCAAGTGAGCGAGCAGCCAGCTGGGAGCTGGGACATGGCCGCCGGTGCCGGCAGGAGCTGCAAATCCCGGGGATTTACGGGATATTTTTCAATTCGGGAGACCAGCGGGAAACGGATTTAAACCCGGGGGTTTCCCGCGAAAAATGGGAGACTTGTCAGCTATGTATTTTTGTGTTGTTGGCAAAAGAACTTTGTGGGTTTCTCTATCACCACCTCCGCTTCTCTCTTTGCAAACTGGAGCAGCTCATTTCTAATTGTTCCTTCCGGCATCTTTATTAGGGCTGCCAGTTCCCTGCCCTGCAGAGCTGGAGGATAGGAAACTTCCCAAAATCACATCCTCAATGGTCCATCTAGCTGCGAAGAGCTCTCCAAAGTGTCAGGCAAATATCCTTCACAGGTAATAATAATAATAATACCTTTATTGTCAATGTACAACCTGTGTACAATGAAATTAACTGCCCCCCACACACACAAACACTCGATCTCATTGCACTCTGTCACCTGCTACATGAGCCTCTCTTTTTTTTAACCTGGGGATCCCAGGGATTGAACCCAAGGCCTTCTGCACTCAAAGCATGAGCTCTACCCACAGAGCTATGGTCCATCCACAGTGCATGTCACCCAGAACAAACAGAGCTTGATATGCTGTTGACCTTGCAAGTGAGAAGAACTTCCTCTGCTAAAGCAAAGCTCCAAGAAGGGCAATGGGTGTGATGCAATGCATCAGAAACACAGAACATGGTACTGGATTCAGGATTAACATGGTACTGCTTATTCTGCTCCCACGAAAACTCAGTATGCATAAAAAGGAGCGGGCAAGCTTCCCGTTCTTATGGCTGGAAAGGCATGCTTGAAAGTGTGTGGTTAATGCCTCCTTAAATCTCAGCAGCCGGAGGAATTGATAAACAAAGATTTCCTATGCTTGGTTGGCAAGGTGGGGGGAGAAAAACAGGATTCCAGTGCCTTCTGTTGGTTTTTGTTCATCCCCACTTCCTAACTAGAAAAACCAGGATAAATTAAGTAACACGGAAACGGGGAATAAATTACACAAGAGAAATTATGCAAGTGTGCTCATTTTTGCCCTAGCATATGCACATTGCAGAACTGAACTTTTGTTGATGCAGAATTTTAATTTGATTTGTTTGAGCAAAGAGTAAACACAGCCCGGCCCTGCACACTGGAAGCAACTACTAAGCAATAATTAGTTTCAATGAGAGAACGTATCAGCTTGCACACATGATGATTTTCACACCTCAAATACCTAAATTTATCCTTTGCATGGGGAGTAACTGAAAGACAAATTATTTTGGAGGAGAGAGCTGAAAACCTGCAAACTGTTTTGCCGGAGGAAGACATGCCCTGCCAGCCTATGCAAGCAATAAGTCTGTACTTGCAGGAGATAATGGGTGTGGCTTCCATTTGTACAACTAGTGTTGTACCTTTGGCAGCGGCACATCTGACACAGGAGAGGAATTGCAAGGAACATCTTAATGCACATCAGGAATGGTGGAGGGCAGGATTGTTCAGTAGCAACACCAGTCCAGACCTCGGAGAGATTCTGGCAAACGAACCATACCAGGATGCTGAGTGGAACCCTCCAAGCTGGTTGTGCCTCAGAAGGCATCCAATAAGAAAACCAACTCATGACTAAATGTGCATTGCGTGAGTTTAGTAACGCATTGGTGCAACAGCTGCAATTGAAAGGACTTGCAGATTTACACCTACAAGGCTGGCTTTGAATTGCATGTAGGGCACAGGGCCTTTTCTCTACTTTAAGCAGGCTTTGCTTAAGTCAACAGTTTCAGAGGGCTACTGTTTCTGCTCTGCTCTGCGACCAGAATTCCATCAAGAAGGCATCAAAAAAGCAATGCAGACTTAAAATGTGCCCTCGCCTCTATGGGAACGAGACAACGGAGTTCTTGGTTTGTGTCCAGATCTCTGCACATTATATATTTATATATATATTAGCATCTGATTGCTCTGGTAACTGCCATGTTCACCTCTATGTAGAAGCACACCCATTAGAAGGAAATAAAGATCATTCTTTGCTAGGGTGTGAGTGCTGCCCAGCTCCAACATAGCAGGAATAGAGGACAGTTTCTGAGCTTCTCCGGCCCATTTGCTATTCTAATTATTTTCAGACCAAAGAACATCTTGCTAATGGATGCAAGCTGCTGAATAATTTGCAGGTTTTCTTCCATGCCTCCCCCAATGTGGAGGAAGAACTGGATAAATCCCAAGTACGGAAAAATAGGGATTCCTGACCCATATGACTTTGCCATGAGCTTTAGTGCTCGGACCCTAAACAGTTAAGTTAGGGCAACCTAGGAAATCTGGAATATTTTTTCCAGCCCTACTCAAGAGGGTAAAAGCTGACACCCCCCAATTCTTTCATGCTGACTGCTGGGGCATAGCAACAGTTTCTCAGCCGAAACTAACTGAAAGCCTCAAGTTACTTTTACACTTCCTCCCAGGATGCTCACAATTGCTTAGCACATTCTTAGGTGTCACACACTCACAACTATGCTTTCAGAAACTGCATCAGCATTGTTTTTTTTAGCAGGTTGTGTGAAAACTAGAACGGCTGTTTCATTGAATAGTAATAGCCATGCTAGCGCAACAGAACATTATTTACTGATAGTTTGAACGAATTCCAGCCATCGTCGTTAGCAACTTTTAATCAATACCACAAGGGTAGCTGTATTCTGGTGCAACAAAAAAGATGACAAGAGTGCCTTGTGGCAGCGAAAAAGAGTATGGCTGCAATCCTAACCACGTCTACTCAGAAGTAAATATCAATGAATTCAATGGGGCTTACTCCCAGATAAGTGGGATCCATAGCTGCCAAGTTATCCCTTTTTTTAAAGGGATTTTCCCTTATGCTGAATAGGCTTCCTCGCGAGAAAAGGGAAAACTTGGCAGCTATGGTGGGATCTGTACGATAGCCTAAAATATTTTCAGCAGCCTGATCTCACTTCGTCATTTTATTCCCTCTCTCTTTGGCCACATTCACACCATACATTTAAAGAACTTTGACACCACTTTAGACCGTCATGGCTTCCACCCAAAAACTGTGGGAGCTGTAGTTTGCTTAGGGAGTTGAGAGTTATTAGGAGGCCCCTATTCCCTCACAGGGCTACAATTCTCAAGAGTTCCCTGTGGAGAGGTTTTGACTGCTAAACCACTCTGGGAACTGTAGCTCCTGAAATGGAATAGGCTTTTCCCAACAACTCTCAGCACCCTTAACAAACTGCAGTTCCCATAATCCTTGGGAGACAGCCGTGACTGTTCAAAACTGTGGTATCACAGAACTTCGAATGTATGCTGTGAATATGGCCCTGGTCCCCACGAATATACATATCTGTGAATGAGCGTTCCTACATTGGATGAAAGAGCCTCTAGTCCCTGAATGTTAGGGCTTACAGTAAGTCTTCAAGACAACAATACAAGAAGAGAGGCATTTCCCGGTGCTTGCTTAGTCTCTTTCTTCACCCTACTCTACCTCAAGCCTATAAAAGAAGTCTGTTTCTGCAACCAGAGATGATGATGGTTATTAAATTTGTATACCACCCTTCATCTGTAGATCTCAACATAAAAACACAAGATAAAAAACACAAAATGCATAACAACAACAAGAAGAGGGACAAACCAATAACACCCTCTGCCCACCCCAAGTTGACTCTTACTTCAACACTTATTATTATTATTATTATTATTATTATTTATACCCCACCCATCTGGCTGGGTTTCCCCAGCCACTCTGGGCAGCTTCCAACAAAATATTTAAAATACAATAAAACATCAGACATTAAAAACTTCCCTAAACAGGGCTGCCTTCAGATGTCTTCTAAAATTATGGGATAGCATATTTCACTGCATCTGAGAGCAACCAGCTACCTTTGGGGAAAACCATAACCCTGTCCTCACTGCCATTAGGAGATGGAAAGCTTTCCACAATACATTGTTTGGTTTAATCCAAAGAAAGGGCACATGTGGACTCCCAACAAGAATGAGCAAGGCCACAGGTGATGGGAGCTGCAAGTCCAACTATTTCTAGAGATTCTTATCTCATTATACATGATAAAGCTTTCTTTAGCCATCTCACCCCTTGCTTTTTCCTGCAAGACCAATTGCAGTCGTCAACAGGTTTACCACTCCTATCAGCCAATCACCCATTCCCACCACCCTTCTGAGTAATACCCCTCCCCACCTTCTGACTATACATATGGGTCTGGTGACTTCTGTTTCAGTGTACAGTATCTGAAGAAGTGTGCATGCACACAAAAGCTCATACCTATGACAAACTTAGTTGGTCTCTAAGGTGCTACTGGAAGGATTTTTTAATTATTATTATTTCTAGAGAGCCACAGTTTCTCTCCCCCCCCCCCCAAAAAAACCCCGGGTGTGATCAATAACATTATCAAAGGGATCTGACCTTGAAAAGCTAATGTTTAGGACTCCTGTGATTCAAAATGGGAAGGAGAGGACTACCACCAACACATTCAAGTAGGAAAATGGGAATCTTCCATTGACTCAGGAAATGCTCGTCTGACTACTCCCTGGGTCATGTCATGGGGAAACCCCCAAAATACCTGCTGACCAACACAGTGGATGGTGTTCCTCTTCCTACTTGGGACACAATGAGCAAATATACACCAGGTGGAATTCCCAATTGTGTTTACATATTTTAGCACTAGAATTTATTTCTCTAGAGTTGCCCTGACTTATTAAAAGCTATTGATTGGAGGATATATCTTCGGAGAACTCTGGACTTCAGGCACAAAAAAACTTATTCCAAACTCACAGCTGATGAAAAATGATTTCAAATCCTAGGCCTCCATTTTTAAAAGCTCATCAGATCCTGCAGAGACCTTTCCAATTCCTAGATGACAGCATCAAGAGTTTAAGAGCCCAAGCAACAATGCAGCTGGAATTTTTCCAGCCCTATCTTCCAAGTGACCTTTGTTTCTGAACGGGAAACTTAAATCATTCCAAATTAAGACCACCTCATATATTCTAAGGAGAGGTATCAGTGCTAAATGGAAGCAGACCCCAAAGAGGGGAAACCTTATCTACCAGAACCTCATCAAGAAGCCTCAATGAAGTATTAACTCTAAGAGAACTTCAGTACCACACAGGCAACCTCATCTTTGACAATACAGTACACACATTGTACCATGGGAAGAACAACCCTTGTACTTCGAATCCTGCAGCACTGCTGTCCCTTTAACCCAAACTTCACCAATCTGGTGTCTTCCAGATGTTTTGGACTACAACTCCCATCAGCCCCAACCAGCATGGCCAATATAAGGGATGATGGGAGGTGTAGTTCAAAAACACCTGCAGCCCCAAAAGATGTTTCAGTCTAAATAGAGAAACAGATATTTTTGTTCTAACCTTTTTCCTTTTTTCTATTTACAATACTGCCACTTATTTGAATTTCAAGGAGGGGAAAAAATGCAAAATCTTCTTTTAGATTTTGAAAACAAGTCCACAACCTGTACACTTTTCTACCACAGTAAGTTCCATGAATGCCATCAATTAAGCTAAGCATCCTTCACTTGAATTTCTCTGCCATTAATTCTGTGCACCAAAATAGCATTTTGGTAATACCATCTAGGGATGCGGGTGGCACTGTGGGTTAAACCACTGAGCCTAGGGCTTGCCGATCAGGAAGTCGGCAGTTCGAATCCCCGCAACGGGGTGAGCTCCCGTTGCTCGGTCCCAGCTCCTGCCAACCTAGCAGTTCGAAAGCACGCAAAAAAGTGCAAGTAGATAAACAGGTACCACTACAGCAGGAAGGTAAACGACGTTTCCGTGTGCTGCTCTGGTTCGCCAGAAGCGGCTTAGTCATGCTGGCCACATGACCTGGAAGCTGTACGCCGGCTCCCTCAGCTAATAATGCGAGATGAGCGTCGCAACCCCAGAGTCGGTCACAACTGGACCCAATGGTCAGGGGCCCTTTACCTTTACCTAATCTCCATCTACCCTAGACACACAAACTTGACTAGTCTTCTGTTCGGTTCCTTTCCCACAAGGTTTAGTTCTCACCCCTTATCCGTCTTAATTTAATGCCCCCCCCCATAAAATAGGTTCTGCCTATTTTTCATCTAAAACAACCGTATTTTATAATTAAATAAGAGGGTAAGTAGCAGAGCTCAGGAAATAATCACAAATTACCAAAACCTAATAGATGGAATATACTTATATTCAACACTTATAATTTTTTTAAAAATTGTCCTGTTTTATGTATATGATTTTGTTGCAATCCGTAAAACAACCACATAAGGTATATCATTATTATAATCACCATGTTTCAGATGAGGAAATGGAATCTGCTGAGGCCGTGTGGCTTGAATGGAAGGAATTTCAGGAGGTCCAACACCAACGGTAGATTTGAATTTTATAGTTCAGACACTTAATTATTATGCTACATGCTAAACCACCACATATTGCAGCCTCTCACGTGCTTTTTTGGCTTGCATAGAGCTTTTTTTTCTACTAGTGGTTTCCATTCTTCCTTTACCAATCCCCTTCTCCCTCTCTGATCCCACAATAACCTATCAGCACAGGGGCTGATAGGAGCACCGATGGAAGCTGCAGTCCAAAATATCTGGTGGTCCCCATGTTGGGGAAGGCTCCTCTAAGCCAACCAGACTGCAACAGACATCATGCAAAAGATGACTTCAGCATCCTACCTCTTCTGAATTCTCCGTGCCTCCATCTTTGCCACTGCCACTGCTACCGCCGCCGCCGCCGCCACCGCCGCTGCTGCTGCTGCTACTACTGGCTTTTGTAGTGCTTTTAGTGGACTTTGGAGGCTCCTAAGGAGGAAAAAGCACAGGAAAAAAGCACATTCAGATGCACTCTTTTACCAACAGCTTAACGAAGTTCATGGATCCTGCAAGACAAGCGTCACGAAACCCCCACAGAAAAAGAGGACACCATCCCATAAATAGGCTCCTTTACCATGCTCTCCATGTCGGTGCCCAAGAGACACACACTTCCTGGCGCAAGAGAAAGGTCTGTGTAAGGAAACACACTGATCATCATCCAAGTGTTCCTGCTAGAACGATCAATTCTCTTCCCTTTAAAAAGGGCACCTGACTCTATCAAAGTCCCACCCACTGGTGGGGGGGGCAGCTGCCTGTTTTGCAGCCTGTTGCTCTCTCTGCCTTAGCCAGAGCAGCCCGAGTCTCTGCTCCTGCCATCCTCCATGGGAAAGGGCTTATCTGCCAACAGCAAGCAAACGCTAGTACACTGCTATTTAGAAAGCAGTTTGCAATGCAGGCAGAGAACAAACACTGGAGGACAAACTGAAAAGAGGTTCTCAAGCTGAGGGGCGGGAGCTCCATTCAACTGGTGTGTGGACAGTCAACAAAATCTGTATTCAGCCTATTTTTTCCTTCCTAACACAGACAGAAGCCCTACTGACCAAGATAGAATTCAATGGGGCTCTCTCTCAGGCAAGTGTGTACAGGCTACAATCTAAAGGAACTTCATCACAGGTAAGGAAAATACATTTACCAGTTATATTAAAACATATTTTGCAAGGGAATTTGACCTGCGCCAAGGCATACGTGATGGGCTGCTGCGGAAAATGACGCTTTAGTGAGCCTGTGCAGCATAGTGGTTAAGAGTACATACTGGACTAGGCCTGGGTTCAAATCCTCTCTCAGCCATGAAGCTTGCTGGGTGACTTTGTGCCAGCCAGTCTACCTTGCAGGGTTGCTTTGAGGATAAAATGGGGAGCAGAACAGGCTTGTTTGAGGAAAGGTGGGATAGAAATAATAACAAATAGTATCCATGCTGCAGGACCACCCTTTCTTCTTCTTCTTCTTCTTCTTCTTCTTCTTCTTCTTCTTCTTCTGTGAAATGCATGTGTTAGATAACCATATTGTGAAGAGACTCTGTGTTGTGCCTTTAGGTCCATATCCGCTGCTCAAATAAAATGTGGGAGAGATCATCAGGGGATTTGGGCCGAGTGTCCATCAGTATGTGGAAGATACTCAGCTCTACCTCTCATTTAAAACTAGGGACTACCTCTGAAGGTGACCTGGAAACAACAATTGATCCAAAATGCAGTTGCTAGACTGGTGACTGGGAGCAGCCACCAGGGTCCTAAAAGATCCACATTGGTTCCCAGTATGTTTCCAAGCACAATTCAAAGTGCTGGTGTTGACCTTTAAAGCCCTAACGGCGTCAGCCCTATATACCCAAAAGAGTGTCTCTACCCCATCATTCAGCTCGGACACTGAAGTCCACGCTCCAAGGGCGTTCTGGCCCTTCCCTCATCGAGAGAAGTGAAGTTACAAGGAATCAGGCAGAGGGCCTTCTCGGTTCCTCTAGCCAGGTGTCAAACAGATAAACAACTACCAGTACAAGACTTGACTCTTCGTAGACATTTGAAAGCAGCCCTATTTCAAGAAGCTTTTAATGCTTGATGTGAGGTCCCCCCCCTCCCCTCTGTATTTTTCTGGAAGCCGCCCAGAGTGGCCGGGGTAATCCAGTCAGATGGGTGGGGTACAGTGTTAGAAACTAAGATATGAAGCTAGGAGCTAAATGGCACCTTAAATCTAGGTTATGGGCACAACAACGTAATGTCTAGGCACACTTTTTAAATAATAAGAATACAAAGCTGAAAATGAATGAACTGCAGCTAAAATATTATGTTCATTTCTCGTACGGTCCCTGCCCACCCCCATAATATTCTTAAGAGGGTCTCTTATCCAGTCTTCAGAGAGTAGCTGGAAGTGGGGAGGCAGAAAAAAAGGTCTGTCTTTCCTTCCACTCCGCAGTTTTAATTTGAAATTTTAGGCACAGTGCTGCATCCAGAGTTCAGAAATTGCTCACACTACTGTAATGAAATTCCCTGTCGCAAAATGTGCCTAGAACAATGGGAGTTTTGAACACTGGTGGGGTATAAGAAATTTATCTGAAAGGTATCTGAAATTTAGCTGAAAGGTATCTGAAGAAGCATGCATGCACACGAAAGCGCATACCAATGACAAACTTAGTCCAGGCACCCCCAAACTGCGGCCCTCCAGATGTTTTGGCCTACAACTCCCATGATCCCTAGCTAACAGGACCAGTGGTCGGGGAAGATGGGAATTGTAGTCCAAAACATCTGGAGGGCCGAAGTTTGGGGGTGCCTGACTTAGTTGGTCTCTAAGGCACTACTGGAATGATTTTTTAAAAAAGAAATTTACTATTGTTATTATTGTTATTGTTATTTACATGTTCCTGCTTCATGAAGGTGAACATTGGTACACAGGAACTTGTCTTGTTCTAAGTTCAAATCCATCTAAAGCCTGGCAGCTGTTTTCCAGGGTTTAGAAGGGTCTTTCTTGGCCCTACTGAGAGCATCTGGAAATTGAACATGCAGCCTTCCCTATGCAATGCATGTCCACTTCCACTAGCAGGCATGTTGCACTCATGAGCCTTTAGCTCAGCATGCCAACATACCCCACTTTGCATACTTCCTCTCTGCAACCGATCCACACATTTGTGCCACGTCATATGTTGTAGAGAGGCACCACGCCTACATTGCACATTACATGGATACACACATTACTTCTGGGGGGGGGGCAAGTCTTTCAGACTCTGCACATTTGTTTGTGTTCTGCATACTTCTGCAGTGCACAGGAGTTCTGTCTTCTATCCCCTTAAAGCTATGCACAAATGCCTGGGCAATGTTTGCGCAAGGTCCTCTGTTCGCTCCCACTTAGCACCCAGAGCCTCCTGTGTCCCAATATCGGCCCCACCAGGTGCTTACACCAGAGTTTCCCAACCTTGTGCCTCCAGATGTTTTGGGGCTACAACCCCCATCATCCCTAGCTAGCAAGAACAGTGGTCCGGAATGATGGGAATTGTAGTCCGAAAACAGCTGGAGGCACAAGGTTGGGAAACACTGGCTTACACTACCTATACAGCCTCCTCTGCATTTGCACATAGCACACACATGAACTCTGTGCCCCGCACAAAGTAACACAATCAAACCTTCCCCTCCCCCCCAAGATTCTCCCTCTTTACGTGCACACAATCCTTCCTAAATATCATATCGGCAGTGCCTTTCTACATGGTCCCTGAATTTGCCCCACTTCCACAGTGGGGCGCTCCTACCGCTTCCTAAATCTGCATTTGCCCCAGTGCCGGCTTAGGTGTGGTTGCAATGCACTGCGAAAGGCAACGATGACTGTGTACACTTTCCCACAACTTTGTGCTTAAAAAGCAACGGTCCGATTTAAAGGGAGCAATCTGTCCTTAGGCCCCTGCTGCACGGCAAGACAGGTGTGAGGCCTATTGTGCTTGTCTGACCTCCGAATGCAACACACACATACACACAGGGGCATCGCGCACACGCCTGCACAGGGAGCCCCCGAACCGGAAGCGATGGACGCGGAGGAAGCATACAAAGCAGCGCAGCGCATCCTCCTCTATACATGCGCGCACACTGCATTCTAGGACGCCCAGGCCCAGATCCGTGTTGGGTTCCACCACCACCCCGCTTCCGGCACTGCCACGGAGACCGTCACTACTAGATTCCCTCTTTCTCCGCAAGCAAACAAGCACTCAACCCAACCCAACCCCCCGTCCGTCCGTGCCATGCAACGGCGCTTGCCTATGCACCATGCTGCGATCGCCGCTTCTCTTCCCTCCCTCGCCTTACACTAGGCCCCTGGATTTCCCCTTCCACCCCGTCTAGGATGCAACGGCCTCTTGCTCGTGAGCACCCTTGTGTTACGGTGCCGCCGCCGCCACCCTCCTCAGCCCGCCTCTCCCCAGGTGCAAGGCTCCTGCACGAGTGCGGACATTTTCTCCCCTGTGTGGGTGCTTGTCAGTCTGCGCGTGTGCGCGCGCGCGTGTGAGCCTAACTCGGGGCCCGTGCTCAGAGGTAGTAACAACAAATAGGCTGTGCATTGTCTGACCAGGGCGTCTTTCCCTGCAATTAGATCTAAATATTTGTATTTGTGTGTTTTGGGTGTATGCTTAACCCAGGGCTCGTCCCCACGGATAATAACAAATATGCTGTGCATTGTCTGGCCCGTGCGTCCTCCCCCCGCCCCTCTAAATATATATGCATTAGATGTAGATACAGAAATAAAGATACATATGTGTTTGTGTATGCTTAACCCAGGGGGCCCGTGCTTAGAGTGTAGTGACAAATATGCTGTGCGTTGCCCGGTCAGTGCCTTTCCTATATATATGTGAATCAGATATTGATCTAAAGATGTGTGTGTGCGTGCGCGCGCGCGCGCTTAACCCAAGGGGCCCGTGCTCAGGGGTAATAACAAATATGTGGTGCATTGTCTGGCCAGTGCGCCCTTTCCTACATAGGATACACACATACGTGTGTGTGTGTGTTGCAAACCTAGACCTGCAGGTGTGTGCACTGATTTGCTCGTCCTGGATGAGAGTGTATGTGTGTGTGTTGCACAGGCACACGGATCCTGCGTCGAAGTACCGGGCTGCTGCAAGTGCAGCTTTGCTTCCTGCCTGCGTCCCCGGCCCCCTCGGCGCGCGGGGCGGTTCCACTCCCGGCGGAGGCCCCGAGCTCGGATGCCGCCAGGCCCCGGGAAAGGCTTTGGCGCCAGGGCGCTCCCGCCCACCCCACCGACCCGGCCCTGGGGCGGGGTGGTGCGAGAGATGGGGGTGGACCGACCCCGGGGCGCCGCCACCCGCTCGCTCACCTTCTCTTTCTTCAGCTTGTAGGGCATCCCGGACCTCGAAAACGCTCGCTCGGCCTCTCCCGCCGCCGGCCCGGCCTCCTCTCGTCGCCCTCCCTCGGTTTCTCCTCGCCGCCGCCTCCTCCTCCCTCCTCTGCGCTGGGTTGGGTGAGCCCCCGATTGGACCCGCTCGGCCGAACCTGCCTGGCAACCACCTCGCTGCCTCCGCTTCATTGGCCGCCGGCGGCCGCGCCGATTTTTGCCATTGGCGGGCCTGTTTGAAGGGCAGCTGGGGAGGGCGGGAGGAGGCCGCTGCCGGTTTTGCAAAAAGGCGCCGCCGCGGTTGTAGGGAAAGCGGGTGGGATTGGAAGAGGAGGAGGAGGAGGGCGGCAGGGGGGCGAGGGGGCTTCTCTGCCGCCGGCTGCTCGAGGTGGGGGGGGACCTGCCGGATTATGGATATAGGTCACCATGGCTGCTTCGAATAAGTTGGAAGGGGTGTGGGTGCCGTGAGGATGTGGACGCCGCGACTGGGCGCCCTTTTGTGAAATAAGGGACAGGCCTCTTTTCTTTCTCTGTGTGTGTCTCTTTTCTGTGTCATTGTCAAGGAGAAACGCCGGTGGAGAAGGCAACCCCACGAAGTGAAAGGTTGCCATGAATGAAGCTGCTCCCAGAGAATGGCAACTGCATTGCAGTTATAATTCTTTGCACACACACACACACTTAAAAAGTGCCAGCCATTAATAATGTTTTGGTCACTGCTCCTTCAAGTACAGTACAGTACGAGGTTTCTGCTATTATATGAAGCGGCAAAAATTATAATTTAAAAATTCAACAATAGGAGGAACCGTAAAACAGATTTAACAACAACAACAACAATTGAAGACCGTTCTAGGAAAATAGGGGTTATGCAACCCAACTCCTGATCAAGATCCAAAATCGGTAAGAGAAAACAAACTTGAGACACAGGACCGGAACAATAATTCAGGACCTATCTAAAATTTCAGTAGAACCACATGAGAGAGTTTAAGCGCTGCTTAACATTCCTGTTGAAACTGGTGGGGCTTAAGTTAGCTTATTTTGGCTGGTTTGTGCCCAACTTTGTCAGGAAAGAAAGTGAAAACAAAAAGGCGGAAATCCTAAACACAACTAATGGTAACTAGAAGTGTGTTGGGTATTTAGCTCTGAGCTCCTTGGAGAAAATAACGAATTATTTTTGCAAGAGATACATAAACAAGCAGAGCAATATAAAACAAACAATACTGCAGTGAGGATACGAAATAAACACTGGGTGATCATCAGCAAACTTCTATCACAACTAAAATGAAGAGATCAGAATATCATTATCAGGACTTTCAATAAAGAAAATGTGTTTCTCGTTTTTTTGCTTTAGTTTTTTTTGTTCTCTAACCCAAAGAGCAATGGTGCCTTGGAACTGTATCAAGCCAGATAGATTTATGGGAATCGGGTGGCAGGTTTAGACCACTTTGTTAAACCACATAGGTTATAAATGGATACCATGTACCATCAAACAAGCCCTTTTTATTTCATTCCCTTTAGGTGTCTGTCTGTTGCATTCAGCCAGTTTTTCTCCTACTGCCAGATTAACGCAAATGTATTACAATCTCTAAGCACGCAATCCTTAATTTTAAAAAAAGGATTGAAGGTCTTGTAAATGGCATTCTACATTGTTTCCGGGAATATGGACATGCATGTGAGACTAGGGTCCATCAGAATAAGTTGCTTATTTATTCAAGGAAACACAATACAAACAGAAACCTATGGGCAAGACTGGCCATGGTAAAGCAGTTGCCAGAACTGACAATCTGTACCTCCTGTCTGGCTCTTTCCCCAGCAATCGTGAACTTCATTGGGGAGGTGCTCTCTGTTCTTTGTTCTGCAACATGCAGAACTCTTTGTGCCCTTGGAGAAAAAGGAGGAGGGAAGCGGAGTACAGTAGAACCAGCAGGCTCCTGTGCGTGGCTGGGGAATAAATAACTTCATCATCATCATTTATTACAGTATTATTAATCTGTTGCAGCCTCAGTCCCCACCTCCTCTGCAGCTGACTGTCCTACACCTGCAGTGCTTTCTGCCTCTTCTTCCTCTCTCTCACTCAAGCCTGTTGCTTGTTCAGCATCCAACCATTCTGCCCTACCCTTCATCCTCTGACCTGTCTTCAGTGCCCCACCACCACTCCCTTGGTTCCGAGCCTTCCTCTGCTGAGGCTTCTCTGGTTCTCCCAACACCCCTAGAGCCCATTTGGGGGGGATGCAGGAGGAAGAGAGGAGTAAAAGCCCTATTGTGCAAGGAGTAAAAGCCCTATTGTTCTGCATGGCTTCCATGACGAGGCTCTTTAAGGGAATCCCACCCTTTGGTTCTAGCAGATATTTAAGGCAGGTTTTAGATAGGGGGATTCAACCTGATGTGTCATCCCAGGACAGTGTCTGTGTCATAAATCAGCCACATTTATTTGCTAAAAACCCGTGGTCAACACAAAAATATGGGCATAAGCAACTTGAGAGAGACATACAAGAACAGGTGATCCCCAGCACATTTTACCCCATTTTGTAGGCTACATTTTATTCTGATCTGATTGGTTAAATATGTTACTGTATGTATATCAATCAACTAGTGAACCTGAATGGAAGTGAGAGCTGGACCATAAAGAAGGCTGATCGCCGAAGAATTGATGCTTTTGAATTATGGTGCTGGAGGAGACTCTTGAGAGTCCCATGGACTGCAAGAAGATCAAACCTATCCATTCTTAAGGAAATCAGCCCTGAGTGCTCCCTGGAAGGACAGATCGTGAAGCTGAGGCTCCAATACTTTGGCCACCTCATGAGAAGAGAAGAATCCTTGGAAAAGACCCTGATGTTGGGAAAGATGGCGGGCACTAGGAGAAGGGGACGACAGAGGACAAGATGGTTGGACAGTGTTCTCGAAGCTACGAACATGAGTTTGACCAAACTGCGGGAGGCAGTGCAAGACAGGAGTGCCTGGCGTGCTATGGTCCATGGGGTCACGAAGAGTCGGACACGACTAAACGACTAAACAACAACAACAAAGTGAACCTGAAGGAGCTCCCCCACCCCCATTGTTTAGCCTGGACACTGAGGTCCAGCTCAGTGGCCTTCCAGCGGTTCCCTCACTGTGAGAACTGAAGTTATAGGGAACTAGGCAGAGGGCCTTCTCAGCAGTTGCACCCACCCTGTGGAACACCCTTCCATCAGATGCCAAAGAGATAAAACAATTATATGACTTTTCGCAGGCATCTGAAGGCAGCCCTGTTTCGAGAAGCTTTTAATTTTGTTGTGCCCTTTCATATTTTGTTGGAAGTCACCCAAAGTGGCTGGGGCAACCTGGTCAGATGAGTGGGTTACAATAAATACCTACTGTATCATCATTTCCTACTGTCCAATAAAGAAACAAGAATCTCTTTCAAAAACCTACCCCAAGAGGATTACATAGGGAACAATACAATACACAGTGAACAGTATCTTTCACCTTTCCCTGGCCGCAAATGTCCAAACCATGATTTTCAGATATTGCCGTATATTTCCCCCTCTAAATATCCTGTGGTATAGGGTTAGGATCTCAAAGCAGAAAATACTTTCCTTGTTACACCAACATAAAACATTTTAAAAATCTGTGATTATATCATATCAGATTGAACAAAATAATAACATGTTTCAGAAAAGGGCAACCAAAATGATCAGGAAGTGGAGCAATTTGTCTATGAGGAAAGGTCACAGCACTTGGAACTTTTTTGTTGTTGTTGTTTAAAGTAAGAGGCGACATAACAGAAGTTCATACAATTTTGCATGGTATGGAAAAAGTGGACAAAGAAAAGATTTTCTCCCTCTCTCATAACACCAGGACTTATGGACATCCAATTAAGCTAAACGTGGGGAAATTCAGGACAAATAAATTCTTCTTCATGGAACACAGCGTGAAAACTATGGAACTCACTCCATAGTGAGTGAAGGAGTGACAGCCGCCAAATTGGGTGATTTTAAAAAAAAGATCGGGCAAATTCATGGCGGAGAATACTATAAATGTTCACTATTAATGATGGTTGTGCTTTATCTCCACAGTTAGATGCAGGAATGCTTCTGAATACCAGTTGCTGGAAGCTGCAGGAGCGAAGAGTGATTTTGGGCTTGGGTCCTGCTTATGTGAGAACAGGATGCTGAACCCAGCAGGGCTCTTACTATAAAATAAGAAAGGCCCCACTCTTTACTTATAATACACCATGGGTTTATTTTGAGCTACAGGAGTAATAGCCTTATAAGCATAGAGAATCAGTCTGTGCTTCACTTTGTCAGCCCAGTTCTATTGGAAATTTGCTCCAATTTGGGGTGGTTGTTTTCTTTCTCTCTTTCCCCACCTTTCAAGTATTTAAACCAGTACAAATTGAAAACAACACGAAATCTGGACAGTACAGAAGAAAAGCCAACCTAAAATCTTACCATGGAAATAGGACTGCCACGTGGTAGGTTCCATAATGACCTCAATTAGACATTTTGGATAGTTTCCAGTTTCACAATATTTGTCCATCCCCCACTAGCAGACTGTTGGACATCTGCTCTTTTATTTTTGTCCTGCTTTGTTTCGCGAAGATTTTCCCCTCCTTTATTTCCTTCAATTTGGCATCACTACGTATTCTAGTTTTCCTTCCCCTTCCAATTTAACATAATTATGTTTGGGAAGCAAAATGGCAAATGTCACTTCTTGCCAAGACTTGACATGACGTACTGAGCAATAATAGATGGAGCACTGAAGGGGATGGATACAGAGAGCAATGTAGGCAGCTCAGCAACAGAATACCTTAACTGAGTGTAAATGGCTTTGGCTGCTGTCCACAGCCCTTCCAAAAATACTTGCACCTGAATGGCCTTATTTCCTTGGACAGATGCTCAGCTTTATCCTCGGGCATTCTAATAAGAAATGGTGTAAACCTTTTGTTCAGCTTGCCTGGGGCTGGGATGGGGAATCTTTGGCCCTCCAGATGCTGTTGGACTACAACTCCCACCATCCCTGTCCATTGGCCGTGTCAACTTGCAGTGATTAAATATGGAGTTCAACAGTACCTGGAAGGTTGCTGATTCTGTCCCCATTCCCAGCACAGAGCAAGGAATGCAATGGGGAAAGCAAAACAATGTACATGTTAGGAAGAAAGAAGGAAGTGCTTGAACATGGGAAAATCTGAAGCCAGGGACGTGACAATTGATTTGTTCCCTGTACATCCTTTGAGGAGCTTAAGGGAGCATACACTTCTCTCATTTTATCCTTAAAGCAACCCTCTGAGGCAGGTTAAGCAGAGAGATGGTGATTCAACCCAGGTTTTTGCAGTTTGAGGTGAGGCTTAGTCGCACAACACAATGGTTTTGTCATTCAAACTTCCCACTGTCTCAAGGACTAACGAGTTCCAGGACAACCTTACAGAATAATTTCTATTGTAGGGCATAGCTGCCAAGTTTTCCCTTTTCTCACGAGGAAGCCTATTCAGCATAAGGGAATTTCCCTTAAAAAAGGGAGAACTTGGCAACTATGTTGTAGCAAAAGGGAGTACAGGAAACCTGTGTTGTTGTTGTTTTTTAAAAAAACAACCAACCCTATATATTTATTTACAATTGCCTAGGTTGATCAGATGGGCAGCAAGTAGGAACACAGGTGGGCTCTACTAATTCTAAAGAAGCATCAGTCCACAGGAGAAACAGCAGCTCCCTTGGAGCTCTCTTTGGCTAAACTGCACATATATTTTCCTTTTTAGTCCTGGATATACAAGTACCTGAGGTTTCAGTTACATTCAGCACCTGGTTTTAGATATTCATGATGGGCAATAATGAGCACAGAGGGCAATTATTGGCCTTTATGGTTGCAATCCTATGTTAACTTACATGCTTGTATGTCTCATTGAAATATGGAGCTTACCGCTGAGAAATTATGTACAGGATCAGGCCGCACTGCAAAACACATTAAAGCATTCGGTTCCAATTCCATGAACAATTCACCTGTATTCTCTGCCATTAACAGCAGCATTTCACAGGGATTCAGGTTTGATTCAGCTATTGCTAGAAGTTTGTTTTGGTTTGCCTATCCCCAGCTCAGCTCTTTAAATAACTGCAGGAAACGCTTACAGTGTTATTGGGGGGGAAACATTCGGAGAAAGAGGTGTTGTGGAGAGTGTGGCATACCAAACTAAGATAAGTTTAGTCCATTATCATTTAAAACAGGATCAAGTTAAGTATATATAACAATATTTATAAATTAAAAATAAAACACTGGAAATAAGATGAAGTGGCTGCTCCCCACTGTAAATACCAATCTATAAATACCGGTCTAGCGCTACTTCTTAACAAAAAACCTTAAACAAGAATTTGCTCTTCTTGCATAGAATACTCTACTCTTCCACACTGAGCGAAGGGATGACCCTTTTAATTCCATGGGCCACATTCTTGGACGAGCAACTTCCTGGAGGCTGCACACCAGTGGTGAGCAAGATCAGAGGCAAAAGTGGGCAGATCAATGAATGCGTTTTTTCCCTTTCTACAAGGGGCCACGTTCCGAGCACACAAGTGTCAGGTTTCTTCATGCCCTCTCTGCCCACCCAAGCAAGCAAACAGGAATTAGCATGGTTCAAGGGTGCCTTCGAAACAGACAAAGCCACTTGAGGAGGGTCTAGAGCAGGGCCTGTGGCTTTGGAAGAGGGCATGACCTAGGAAGAACCCCGAGGGCCCCTAAACCCCTTTTCTTTACATGGTGGTGGCTGTGCTCTGCCTCCACGGTCGGGAGGCAGAAATGCTTCTGAGCGACAGTTGGTGGAAACCGCAGAAAGGGGAGAGTGCTCTGGTGCGTCCGCCGTGAGCCCACGCTTGCCAGTGGCGCCACTCTAACCGCTCGTATCTCTAGTTATCCGCACCTCCACTTTCGCATTGGGCGTTTTCCAAACTCGGGCCGGAAGTGCCAGCGAAGGGGCGTTCCTTCCTGCGCCACTCTCTGGGTCCTCCCGGGAAGCTTCCTCCCCTCCACTCTGAGGGCCTCTCTGTCCCTCTCTATGGCGGTGGCGGTGCTGCGCAGCCTGGGAGACCCCGTCCCGCAGGACCTGCCCGCGGCTGCGGGACTGCTGGTGGCCCCGGCCGACGGGGAATGGGCCGCCGTGGCGGCGGCGGCCGGCCCTCTGGTGCTGGCCGTCCGCCCGGCGGGGTCTGAGGCACAGCCGGTGCTGCTGTGCGCGGCGCTGCTGGAGGCCGAGGCGGCCTCGGGGCCGGAGCTGTGGCTGGGCCGGGCCTTCTTGAGGCAGCTGGGCCTGGCGGCGGGGAGGCGCGTGCGGATCTGGCCCGTGAGAAGGCCGCCGTTGCTAGGGTGGGTGTTGCTAGGGGCGGCAGGGGCAGGGCGAGCTCCGCGACCCGCGGCCGCCTCGGGCTCCAGCATCCTGGTGCGGCGCGGGGAGACGCTGCCGGGCTCGGGGCTGCTGGTGCTGGAGTCCCGGCCGGCCCTGCAAGGGCTGCTGGGCACCGGCACCCGCTTGGCCGTGACTGAACTGAGGGGCGGCGGGGAGAGCCGGGACCGGAGCGGGGAGCCGCCGCCGCCGCCTCTGGTATCTGCGTGGGCGCACGGCGGGGAGCGGCTGGTGAAGGCGGAGCGGGGCCACGCAGCCCTGTGGGGAGGCGAGGCCGGCGAGACCCTGTGGGTGACCCGCGGCGGCTTGCGCAGCCTGGGCCTCTTCCACGGGGAGTGGGTGTCCGTGTCGAGGCCGGAAGGCGGCTCCCGCCACTTGGCCACCGTGCGAGCCCTCGACCCCCGGTGGTACTTCTCTCTCGCCGAGGATAGGCGACGCCGAGCCGCCGAGGAGGACGCCTTTCCGCACGAGAGGGCGCTGCTCCCCGCCACCTTGGCCTTCAACCTGTCCTGCGACCCTCTGGAAGGGGCGCTCCTTAAAATCCAGGTGGGTGGCATCAGTGTGGAATGAGGCGGTCAGCTGGGAAAACAGGTGCTGAGCGTGGGAAGCTGCCTGCACTATGCGGGGCAGCTTTCAAACTACCACGGTTCTGCCTGCTGGGACTGGAAGCGACTCACGGGTGTTTCAGCAGGCAAAACTACCGGCTACAGACTTTTAACCAAATGTATGTCCACCTCACACATCTGGGAACTGAATGCGAGACCTCCTGTCTGGAGAGAGAATAATGCCCGTAAATCTGACTAATGCCACACACACACACACAAGGCTAAAGTTATCTTATCCCCTTTGGTGTGGCTTGTTTGGTATGTGGAAATTGGACTAGTAGCAGGATGGGGCTTGTCTGCAATAGAGTTGTGGTTATATAAGGAAAAAGTGTGGTCCTGTACCTTTGTGTCAAATGCCATATAGAGCAAGAAGAGGTAGTTGCCACATCAGTATTACAGCCGTAGTGTAGTTCTATAGCATCTGTGAAGAGTCTTTAGTTATCTGTGGAGCCTATATTGTAAAGGATGTGCTTAGCAGAAAGACTCCTTACAGCATGCTAACTTATAGGCTTGTTAGAAGTCAGTAGGGTCTTAGCTTCAATATTGGGCTGGGTTGAGGGAAGCTGCAGGTCTTTGCTATAGCACCATTGCTACAGCCATGAGGATTAAAAGTGAAAGGCCAAGTCATGAGTTTGTCATGATAGCATGCACAGATCGTTGTGAAGATGTGGTGGTGGACTTTGATTCTGCAAAATAAAAAAAATTCCTTCAGTAGCACCTTAAAGACCAACTAAGTTTTTATTTTGGTATGAGCTTTCGTGTGCATGCACACTTCTTCAGCTACACTTGAAACAGAAGAGTCAGACCCTTATGTATATACAGAGGGTGGTGGGGGCTCTGGGAGGAAGACCTTTCATTGCCTACAGACAGCCACCCAATCTTAAACAACTCCTCACCCACAATAATACAACCACCAGACTTAACATGGACACTGGTACCAGAGCCTGCAATAAACCCGGATGCCAACTTTGCTGCCACATACACCTGGACAACATCATTACTGGCCCCAACAACATCCAACATAACATCTCAGGACTATTTAATTGCTCATCTTCTAACATTGTGTATGCCATCAAATGCCAACAGTGCCCTTCAGCTCTCTATATTGGACAAACAGGCCAAACCCTACGCCAAAGGATAAATGGACATAAATCTGACATCAGGAACCACAAGACAGAACACTTCAATCTCCCAGGACATTCTATACAAGATCTCAAAGCAGCTGTTTTATTACAGAAAAAATTCAGGAACAGACTGGAAAGAGAAGTTTCTGAATTGGAACTCATTACCAAGCTTAAAACCATGGAGCCACCTGGGATGAACAAAGACATAGGATTCTTATCTCATTATGCATGATCTAGCTTTCTTTAGTGCCTCAGCCCTTGCTCCCCCCCCCCCCGCAGGACCAATTGCAGTCATCATCAGTCGTTAACAGCCATCTACAGGTTTACCACTCCCATCATCCCATCACCCATTCCCACCCACCCCCACCACCCTCTGTATATACATAAGGGTCTGACTCTTCTGTTTCAAGTGTATCTGAAGAAGTGTGCATGCACACGAAAGCTCATACCAAAATAAAAACTTAGTTGGTCTTTAAGATGCTACTGAAGGAATTTTTTTATTTTGATTCTGCAGTTAGAGATGAACTGAGAGTCTCTAAACTGGAAGTTTGGGAACTTCTGAAGTGGAGCATGGAGAGGATATCTGTATACAATTTTAAAAAATATTGTGTGATTATGCCAGTGTATAGACCAGAGGTAGCAGGCTTATGGCTGCTTGGGTAAAGTTAGTTCTGTATTCAGGATTGCATAACAAACCCTCATCTTTTATCTCCTTTCCACTTTTTTGAACATCATTGAGCTTTATCTTGCATTAGAGATGGTGTTTCCCCTTCGTCTTGTCATATACATCATTCCTTACTTACTTGATTTATACATTGAAAAGTTCACCCTTTATTCCAAGCTGCAATGCTTCTAGAAGAACTACCACCCCCTAGTTGTATATTTAGAATTGTCAACAGATTGGAGCTCCTTTTCCATACACAGATATTTAGTGAATGAATTAAAGCCACCCAGAATGGCTGGGGAAACCCAGCCAGATGAGCGGGGTATAAATAATAAATTATTATTATTATTATTATTATTATTATTATTATTTATTATCTGTCACTGAGATAGTCTAGTGTTGGCATCTGTCTTACTGTGTGGCATCTTAGAAAATTAGCAAACTTATTGTGACATAAGCTTTCATGGACTGGAGTAAACTAATCATATGTATTAAGCATTACCAGGGAATTGGCAGGTATATATACTCATATTTTGTAAGGCAGATGGTAAAAATGTAAGGCAGTGAAGTTAGCAGGGAATGAAATGCAGCAATTACAGACTCTTAACTATTATGTTAAAGCGGGGATAATGAAAGTGAAATGGTTAAAACACCTTTGTGACTGCATACAGAAGGAAAATTGGGTTTTCTTTAACCTATTATGGGACGGGAAGAATTAGGTCAAAGGTTACTGTAGTTAAAAAGATTGTTCTGTCTTAATCTCCTAGTTGTTAATTTTATGTAGTGGAATTAAAATGGAATAGGGTTGTGTAAGGGGGAGACAGTATAGAGAACCTCCCCCTTGTATCAGAAGTAGCTCCTCCCCAAGCAGTGATGGAAGCGAGGGCTCTGAGGAGGTCAGTCAGGAAGTGGAGAGAGAGTGCCAGGGCTCTGGCAGCATGGGAGAGCCCAGGCTACACAGGAGGGAGGAGAGAGGGGGGGAAAGGAACGCATGGAGCACAGACCCTTTCCTCCGGGCAGGAGAAAAAAGGGGAGGAGATTCACTGTCCCGAGACTCTTATGTTGGAGGAAATCACGCAGGGGAGGGGGGGCAGTGCCGGATTCTGCATCGGAATGAGCAGACATGTTTTACACACCTGTCTCACTGTAAATAGAGTGCACTAATAAAAACTGCTTAAAGACAAGCATGGGGAGCGTTGTTACTCTGGAGTAGTCGCAAGAACCCCTGACAGGTTGTTTGTCCTCTGTAGAGATATGGGGAAGCTGCTGGTGCGCAGGAGTTAAAAGGAAGTCGATCCTTGCTATCTGTGCCACCCTTTGCCAAGGAGCTACACATAGAGATTGTATCCTCACCAGCCTACAGCATCACAGGAGTATATGACCAAATTCTCTACCAACACTTTCAAACTCCCAGGTTAGCGTTTCAGTAAAGACAATAACTTAACCTATGCATCCCTCTTTATGAGATCAAGGGATAATCTTGTTACTGTGCTTCTTATTTACTGCATGAGCACACAATTAGCAGGACATGGGCTTGGTGCCCATGTGTCACATTTGAGAAGCTTGCTTAGGCATTTTAAACATAAGTGCACAAGTAAAATATTGATTCTGGAAATATTTAGAATGTCTTAAATCAGTGAAATATCTTGGTTGTGCCAGCTGAGAGAACTCTTAAAAACCTTTGCAGTAGCAATGTGATGTTAAGCCTGTCTTTGGGAGGTCTGTATGCCAAGTACCTTTTATGGCCTCTCCTAGTCATTTCACAGAATCATAGAATTGTAGAGTTGGAAGGGATCCTGACGGTCATCTAGTCCAACCCCCTCAACTTTCCTCTCTTATTCAGTGGCCAGTGGTGCTAATCACAGCTGAGAGTTGTGGTCCAAAATCTGCACTGAAAGCAGGTTAATGCAAAATAGAACAAATTTCCAGTGAAAATTAAGCAAGCTCGGAATCTGATCTCTCTTAAACATGCTTTATACACACAACCGTTAAAGGAAAGGCTTGGGAGAATGAAATGTGATGTTGGGCCAAATTATCAGCTACTGGTATTTGTTCAATGTTAATTTTAGTTTTCTTCATTCATTGAACGTAATGAGATTTTATAGTTTTACTGTAATATTTTACTGATTGGTTTTTTAAATGTATCATTTTATTGTCAATTGGTTTGTAAGACAATTGTCCTAAAAAGCAATATAGATGTCTTTATAAACAAAAATACTGTAATATAAGTAACAAATGCTATCTTAAGACTACACACACACACACCCAGTATGTTTCATCCCCCTTACTTTTTCTGTATGCTTTGTAACAAATTGATTTAAATATGATTTTAACAGGCAAGTTATATATTACTGCATTTGTGCAAAAAAGGTTTCTCCTTCTGGCGATTCCTTTTTCACACCAAATGCTGGCAGTACAGTGAATTGCTAGTTAGACCACATATCTGCTGCAGGATATTAAACACTTGAAATATTTCTGATGGCCTCCCTTGCTTCTTTTCAGACCATTGCATTGTCACACAGATTTTTCTCCCTTCCTTTAGTTTAATAACACATTTATCACCATGACTGCTTTGTTGCAGGCTAGTCCAGGAGGAAAATATTCTGTGTATTCCAACAGTCGGGCATCCTGAGTTCTTAGAAGGAAATTCAGATAAGTTCTCTAGGTATGTTTTCCATTTTGTTAAAGCTAATTGATCTGTTATTTTGCAGTTATCGATCTGCTTACTAAAAAATCTGATTGAAGTAGGAAATAGCCTCTATTGGTTTGGGTTAAATGCCTAGGGAGAGCTGCCCTGGAAAATCAGAAGCTTGTTTACCCTGGATTGATGGTAACATTATTATAGTCTTGCAGATTATGGCTTTGTACCTAAGGAAGTCCTGTGATGTTAGGGGCTGTTATTTAATTTCAGAAAATGGTAAATGCTGATTTTTTGGGAGAAAAATAGCAAAGGGGGATCCATAGAACTACCTAAAGCTTGTGCTTTTGCAAAGTATGTTTTTTCATTTAAATACTCCAGTTATTTTCTATTGATTCCGCCTTTAACCAATACCTTTGGTACTAGAATTTTAGCTGTTTGCTCTTCATTCAGATGGCCAGACCTCTACTTCAAGGTAAAAAAGATAGTAGCAGCAGACGAAAAAGAGCAGAGCCTGGGGTACCTGGCTGACACCCAGAAGACGTCTTTATTTCTGGTAAGGTATAAAAAGTGTTTTAGATAAATAGCATATTCTAGTGCTGACATCAGAGCTCTTGAGTATAATAAATATAAAAATATAAATAATGGTAAGGGCATTACATACAAAACTCAGGGAGAGATGTACTGTTGAAGTGGGACACATTTCTCCCAACTTTTGAACACCTCTGTTTTCCTTAGCTGCAAAACAGAAATATATATTTATTTCTCTTCTATTAAAATGTGGTAGGGGTTCCAGGGACCTGATGAGTCATTTAAATAGCTACCTTTGTTCTAAAGGGTATTTGAGTGATTTGACATATTCCTATCAGGTAATTTTCAGTTCCCTTTTTTGCAGGTTGGTTCAACAAACAGTGCTGTCCCATCTTTCCCGTCTCAAAATGCTCGTGGGTTTTGGAATAGTTTATCTCCTGCTGGACTCTGCAGCATAGTGAAACAGCTTTGTGATATTCTTGGGCCTCACTTACACAGTAGGTAAGTCAGCTTACTCGACCTAATTCTACCACATAATACATTGCTGCAGATAGCTTTGGGGGCTGGGTCTGTATTGCATGTTGCTGTTGCCATTTACTGATAGATTTTGGGCATTCTGTATTATTACTTTGGTTATAGGGTAGTAGGATTTTTCTGGTTCTGGACCGTGCCACATTTAAGTGTTGTTCATTCAAAGTGCTGTGGCAGTGGGGCCTGAAATCAATTTCTCATTGAACCTTTGGGGCCTCACATTGTGAGTTTATAACAACAACAACAAAACAACAACAACAAAATTAATTATTTTTATTATTTATACCCCACTCAACTAGCTGGGTTTCCCCAGCCACTCTTGGTGGCTTACAGCATATATTAAAACATAATAAAGCGTCAAACATTAAAAACTTCCTTATACAGGGCTGCCTTCAGATGTCTTCTAAAAGTTGTATAGTTCTTTATCTCCATGACATCTGAAGGGAGGGTGTTCCACAGGGAGGGTGCCACTACTGAGAAGGCCCTCTGCCTGGTTCCCTGTTTGTTTATGTTGTGGTGCTGCAGTCTTCCTCTTTTGCTTTCTTCTTTCGTAATACTAATTAATGAAGTTGCTGGGTTTTGTGTTCTAGGGGGACTCTACTAAATGGAGCTGGAAGCATTCTTCTTTCAGGACCCAGTGGTGTGGGGAAACTGACAGCTGTCAGAGCTGCCTGTAGCCGCCTCAATCTCCATTTGTTCAAGGTAGTTTGTCTGAGCCTTCCATTTGATTTTTTATGTCATTTAACATGTGGAAAATGGCCTTGAAAGAATACAGTGCTACTTACAAATACTGTGGCAATGTTCTCTTTTTGCTTTTGTGACCCCAAATTGCCACTCGGGCACAGTGGAGAAAAGTGGTTTCTCTGTAGAGAACTTCTGGCATTGCATATTCATAAAGGATACTTCTTTCTAAATGCATGCATCTCTGAAATAAGAGGCAGTTTTGGACTTCTGGGTCTTCTTCCAAAACTCACACCTTCAGAGGATCAGGATATGTTTATCCACCAATTGATGACACCGCACTGTAGCTCTGTGCTGCTTCCACTGCTTTTTGTTCCCTATGAAGGCATTTTTTTTATCCAGTATTCTGTTTTATTTGAAATCTTGCTTTAGCATAGTGAAAACAACAACACACTGACTGTTTCTATAGCCCTAAAAATTGAAATTACGCCTGTCTGTAATATTGTTCTTCAACTGCTGGGTTGTATCAGTTGCGAGACCACCAAATTGTATTCGTCTTTACTGTTCATGAAAGTTAAATACCAATCATAAGAAAGCAACAATCTGAAAGTGGCAAGAGGGGAGGAAGCCTGATGCAGCTTTTCTTTCCCATATAGCATAGTCTGCACTTGCTAAAATTCTCCCATCCTCACACCTGTTAAAGATGTCTACAGGAAAATGGTGGGCATGTGCAGTTGTAAAAGAGGTTATTGTACAGTTGTGTCCAAGGAATAAACTAGTCTGCAGCCAATTCCCCTGCATGTATTCTTCAAATATTTTTGCAGTGCAGTCCTCAACATATCTTTGTCCTCTGGCTTCCTGCAGGTGGATTGTGTTAGTTTGTGTGGTGACACCAGTGGATCCACAGAAGCAAAACTGCATGCTGCGTTCTCACAGGCTGAGGCCTATAGCCCTTGTGTCCTGCTAATGAAAGATATAGAGCTGCTGGGAAGAGATCGTGATGGACTTGGGGAGGACTCCCGAGTAATTCTTGCATTACGGCACCTTCTCCTGGACAGAGAGGCAAGTACTAGGTATGGATCGCCACACTAGGATTTTCTGGTGTTAGTTTCTGAAGGGTGGCTATCACTATGGTGTGCCTGTTTCTACAACCTAGCAGTTAACTGAGTAGTTCTTCTCTGGCTGTGTGATACTGAAATTTTGGATCACTGCTCCACAAAACACACAGTACATTATCTATATAGAGTGGGGCCTTCTTTATATTCTGACTGCGATTTTCACGCCCTGCTGGATCCAGCATTGTGTTCTCAACCCTGGCTGAAGTATTCATGGCTCATCTGTGTATTTTCTCACTAGTTATCCAGTCCTGGTAGTAGGAACAACAACCAGGCTTGGGAATGTCCCTACGGACTTGCAGACTGCTTTCCTTCATGAACTGAAAATCGAAGCACCGTCTGAGGAGCAGAGGAAGGCCATTCTAAGCATGTTGACAGAGGGCTTGCCTTTGGGAAAAGAAGTGAGCCTGACTAAGCTAGCCCGACAAAGCGCGGTAAGTTGCATTCCACACTGGTTGATGTTACAAGGGGAGCTTAGTTGCCACAGTGTATGATTCCTTCTAGTGCTGAAGGATCACCTTGCAGTAGGAAAGGACAACCAGGCCATTGGTCCCTTTAGCTCAGTGTTGTCTGTCTGGCAGCAGCTCTCCAGGGCCTCTCCCTGCCCTAGCTAGGGGACATTGGGGATTGAACCTGGGAGCCAATGCTCTGCTGCTGAGCTGCAGCCCTTCCCCCAGGAATTGCTACTTTTTTATGCAAGCAGCATGACCCAGATAGGAATGCAGAGTGCTGCATCTCACTACTTTAGGCCCCAAGTCAGAATCCCTGAGAAAGACTTGTCAAAAAGAATTATCTACAGTATGTAAACTGAGAATGTGGTCAAGCTCATGTAGCTATTGGAGTTCAGTTGAGTTGAGTTCTGGCCTATGGATAGCCAGTATTACACAAATATACCAACCAGTAGGTGTCATGGTTGCCTTCTCTAAGAGGGCTTGGAGCCCCTTACAAACCAATATAAACCCACCTGCAGTAGCATTCTCCATTACTTCATTGGTATCCTCACATAGCTTGAGGGAATGGGTACAGGAGGATTTCCCCATATTTTTCTGTATGGAGAATTAAACCTCTTCATCTTTATCCTTAAGGGGTCTTCTTTCATAATGCTTTCTCTGCTTGCCTTGGGAATTGCTCCACTACTAGCATCTTGTTCCATGTTTGCAGGGCTTTGTTCTGGGAGATTTCTGCACTTTGCTTTCCCACAGCAGCCGTGCAGCCTGTGCAAGGCTCCAGAATTCAAGGTACTGGAGGAGACTTTTTGGTGATTTGTAAGCCTTCAGGTGATCGCTGCAAATGTTTTATACACTTTGGAAGATGAGGTTTGGGTTTCCTAACTGTGGATGGGATAAGGGAGGCATGCCGGTTTGTGATCTTCAAAACCTGAGGCGCCAGCTGTCAGGAGGGAGTAGCACAAGGAGCAAGTACAAAGAGTCCACCCGCTCCAGTGTGCATGTGACCATGGGGTGGTGGCTTAGTAAAATGATTGAAAATATTAGTCTCTGGAAGCTTACTGTGGCAGCATTTGATAGAGCCCCAGTGTCTCTAAGACTCTCTGGTGAAAGTATGCTTTAGGGCACTGTTTCCCAACCAGTGTGCCTCCAGATGTTTTGGGACTACAACTCCCATCATTCCTAACCACTGGTCTTGCTAGCTAGGGGTGATGGGAGTTGTAGTCCCAAAACATCTGGAGGCACACTGGTTGGGAAACACTGCTTTAGGGGATAGAGAATCCCCACCCACACAGGAACCTTCTATTTTTCTGTTTTTGCACTGTTTCTCTTCCCTGCTTCCAACCATAGTTCCTTCGCCTACTGCTGCTGTGGAGAAATTTTTCAGCTTTAATTGGGCAACTTAATTCTTTTTCACTATACTATCCCTGATGGTATTGGAGCCAGTCAGATTAGGCTGCAAGGCAATGTAAGTGAAGGGCAAATGAAGCTACTTTGCTCTCGCTCTTAAGGCCTGATTGAGCCTTAGTCATCAAAGCTCATCTGAGAGCAATATAGTGTAGAGAGATAACATCCTGCTCAGATGCACATTTGACTTTGTGCCTGACTTACTTCTCAGTGATTATTTCATTTCTGCAGTACAGCAGAACCTGATTGTCGGGGCTCTCAAACGCCTTTGTGGCGCAGCTAGTTGGTGTGCCCTGCAAATGATCAAAATTGAGGGCACCTGTCTTTTGACACATCAGCACCAAGCTCAGCCCTATAATTTGGAGACCTTTGGTCCAATTAACTTTTTATTATTATCAAGATTGCATAAAACAGCTTGTTGTTTCTGTTTCCACTTTGCCAGCTTCCTGGGGGGACTGAGTGAGGAGGAAGAACATGATTTTTGTGCTGCAGGCTTCCCTCTTCTAGCAGAAGATTTTGGTGTTGCACTGGATAAACTGCACGATGCTCATTCGCAAGCAATAGGAGCTCCAAAGGTATGACTAATAAGAAGCTTGATTTTATAAAACCGACAAACCACCCTCTGAGATCTCATGCAACTCTCTGCTACCATTAAGTGGAGAATGTCATCATCGCCTCTTGCTCCAATGACTAAACCATACTAAGTGGACTAGATAGCTCAGTGCTTATGCAATCTTTCACATAAGATTTCAGTCATAATCGCAATCGAGTGTGTACATTAGTTTAAAATCAATGGAATATCCAGTCATAAATGTTGAAAACATAATAAAGAAGTAGGGAAGGAGCAATGCTGTAAATTTTCCAGTGTAAAAAACCCGCAAACTTCTCTCCTTTCACTAACAATTACAGGGCCAAATAGAACCCCCCACCCCCAGTAGGAAATTCCAGAGAGATTGTGTCTAAAATGTTGGTGTCCTTGGGAAGGAAGTAAATCTTTATTACCACTATTAGTAGTACTATTAACTGGGAAAAGCTGTGTAATCATGCAGATCTTACTATATTAAAATGCTAGAATCTTCTGCTTCCTTTTTGGACGGGTTGTGGAACACATTAAATTGGTATTCAACCTTGAACCACTTTAAGGCTCAAGGAAATCCACATAATCCCGCTTTACATTCTGATATTGTTGGAGCTAATGGGTGGGCAACATAAATGAGTCTTGCAAGCCCTCATAACAGAAAATCTAATTCTACAACACTGGAAAGGCAGCTCTCTGCCAACAATTGCACTGTGGACTTGGGAACCTTATTGTGTTTTTGATCTTTGAACATGCAACAGTTTGAACATAGACAACAGTTTCCGGATATAGACAAGGACATTTGGTCCATGTACATTGAAATGTATTTTTTGTGGTCAAGTCCATTGTAAAGTACAGAATAACCAGATTTTTGTGTCTGGAGAAACTTTTTGAGCCAGAAAGTGTTTGGAAAATTATGGGTACCGTATTCCAATCTGAACTGTAAGCCCCCCTCTTCCTCTCCATCCTTTACCTATGATTTGGTGTTATATAAATGAATTAATAATGAATTATCAATACATGAAATATGCAGCAGGGCTTCACCTTTTGATATTAAGGTGTAAGTGGGCACGTAAGGGAGAAGAGCTACTAAAGGTAGCTAAAGTGCAGTTAAGGGTGCAACATGGACGGTTCCAGATGAGACCAGTCTTCACTTGCCCCTTGGAGGAGGAGGAGGAGGAGGATGCTGTGAGATGGGGCAGAGGGGAGTGTTGTGGTTTATGGGACTGTGTCTTGAGAGCACCGTAAGAAGAAAAAAGTTCAAGTCTTGGTTTATGAAATAGGGTTGTAGACTTGGTAAGAGTTGCAAGTTTGTCCTGTCGCCACAGATACCTTCTGTCTTCTGGCAAGATGTTGGTGGGCTCCAGGAAGTGAAGAAGGAGATCTTGGACACCATTCAGCTTCCTCTAGAACACCCAGAGCTACTATCTTTAGGTCTTCGCCGCTCTGGCCTTCTGCTCTATGGCCCTCCTGGAACAGGAAAAACGTTGCTAGCAAAAGCTGTGGCAACTGAATGCACCATGACTTTCCTCAGGTGGGCACTGTGGCAGAAAGGGATAAGGGGAGCCTTGGGGCACAGAGCTAGGAATAACCAGCCCTGTCTTTTCCCTTTCTCAGTGTGAAGGGCCCAGAGCTCATCAACATGTATGTTGGACAGAGTGAAGAGAATGTGCGTGAAGGTTAGTGTGGAGCTCCAACATGGAGCAGAGGAATGCATTATGTATGCATTATGTATTAGCGTGACTCTGCAAGATGCATATTAATTTCTGAAGAAGTGTGCATGCACACTTAGAGTTGGTCTCTAAGGTGCTACTGGACAATTTTTTAAATTTCTTTAAAATATATTTGGATTTGGATTTGATATCCCACTTTATCACTACCCGAAGGAGTCTCAAAGCGGCTAACATTCTTCTTTCCCTTCCTCCCCCACAACAGACACCCTGTGAGGTAGGTGGGGCTGAGAGACTTCAGAGAAGTGTGACTAGCCCAAGGTCACCCAGCAGCTGCATGTGGAGGAGCGGAGACACGAACCCGGCTCCCCAGATTACGAGTCTACCACTCTTAACCACTACACCACACTGGCTCTCCCACACTGGCTCTCTATTTCTGCTGTGTCAGACCAACACGGCTACCTACCTGAATCTATTAATTTCTCTCTTTCTCTCATATCAGTGTTTGCCAAAGCCAGGGCAGCTGCTCCCTGCATTATCTTTTTTGATGAACTTGATTCCTTGGCACCCAATCGTGGGCGGAGTGGAGACTCCGGTGGTGTAATGGACCGGTGAGTGCCACTTGTCAGCTGCTAAGGAATGCTGAAGCGTAAGCATCCTGCCATGGCAAACTCTTGATTTTTTCCCCCTTTATCTGTGCTTGGTATAATGATCCAGGCAGGCTGGAAGTATCTACATGTGTTTGATAAAAAATGGACTCCCACTGTCAAATGTATAAACACTAAAAAGGCTGGGTTGCCCCACTCCCTGATGCCAAACAGGTTGTCCTTGGTCCCTGAACCTTAGCTTTGATGATCCTTTTTTTTTCCTGCACCAGGGCTTAGTTCTAGAAGATATAAAATGTGAAAATAAATTTTATCGAAAATCTTAATACCCCACCTTTCAACATACAAACATCCAAGGCAGCTGCTAATGCAATGCAGCAATCTTTCTGTATTTTGATGTACTGCATCTCTGGATCCCAGCTAAAAACTGCCTTCATAGGCATACCAGCTGCCTGGGTATTTGATACCTAATACCTGCCTAGGCATTTGGTGCTTCAAAGCTTGCACTAGCTGCTCTTATGCTATCGGGCCAAGTTTTTATATTGATATGGAAGGCCCTCAACAACTGGTGTCCAGGAGCAGCACATGATTCCTTCTATCCCTGCCCAGTCTTTCCCCAGGACTTCGATGCATGGCTCGTACCTGCCAGGTACCAGGTGCTCAGTTTTGTGGGCCTATTTCTGTCAAATCTCACTCCTGGCTGAGATCAGATAAGTTTCCGCCCAGTTGAACTTATGGCAATTGGTGTAGACCTTTTTTTATATATCTGCTTGCATTTAATATTCTATTTTTAATGGTTAATTTAAACTGATTTTATCTTTTTATATCTTTTGCAACCTTTCTGTACACCACTTATAGAGACTACGGTGTTAAGCAGTATATAACACAAAATAATAAAAATCTCCAGTACGGTTCTAGCACTAACCAAACGTTGGTTTATTCTGTCACGTGAAGCAGAATATAACTCGGTCCTTGAACGAGAAAAATACGGCAATGGTCAGATGAGAAATTTGTAAAGCAGGGTGAACCTTTAAGATTCTTAGAATCGATGTCTGCCTCTTGTGAGAAGCAGGACCTTACAGTTCTAGAGAGATATAGGAAGATACTGGATTTTGCCAATCTTCCAAGACATGTGATGCTCTTGCTATGAGAAGAAAAGTTCTATTTTTGATTCTTACTTCACTCTGCAAAGTTAGTGACTTGTACATCCCCTTTGCCCTGCCTTGTCTGTAAGAACTGTTTCGTTCAAGGCAAGTAGTTTTTCTCTCAGTGGTGTATAGCAGCTAGTACTTTTGAGCTTAGCTGGGAGTTCTGGGCCTTGGTCATACCTATCTGAACCAGTGCTTTGTGTATGTGCTGTTTGGATTAATGAGTTGACTTGCTCAATGGCTGCACTAGGATTTGTGGCAGCATTTTAAAATGTTTTCTTTTTCCCCTTGGTAGAGTGGTGTCTCAGCTACTAGCAGAACTTGATGGACTTCATTCTTCTCGAGATGTCTTCGTTATTGGAGCTACAAACAGACCTGATCTTCTAGACTCAGCATTGCTCCGGCCAGGCAGGTATGATTCTCGCTATTATTGGTTTTACACTTACACACACACACACACACACACACACACACACACACACACACACACAGCATGTATATACGTGGCACTTTACAAAGAACAGGTAAGATTAGAGTAGTATCCTAACTCCCCACTCCCTCACTTGTTCCATGTATCTTAAAGCAAGTTAAGTTGTAAAGCACTAAGAGAGGTTCCCTGCCCCTTCTGTTCTGTTTGTGTCACATTTTTGGCAGACAAATCTTTTGTCCAAAGTGAGGTCTTGAAGTGCTTTCCCATGAAAAATAACAGACGATTTGTTGCTTCTTCCTTGCCTCTTTGGTGCTGGATCCATTCTTTTGCTCTAATTTAGCACAATAGTTCTCAAAGGTTTTCCCCCCCGTAGACCACTTGAAAATTGCTGGACGTCTTGGCAGACAACTTTATAAAATTTACTAACTTTTTGAAGTACCAACATCATTCTAAAAACAGATGGAAATCATGGGTCATAGCAGGCTACCAAAAAGGGCCCCTTTAACTTCTATGGAAAATGAATAAGACTTCCCCTGTGGGCCCTAGGCATGAGCCCTAATCAAAATAGCCCCCATCTTCATTGTAGAAGGTATCAGTTATGCACAGAGTCAGGTCACGTGCAGGCTTTCTTGAAGGTTGCACTTTTTTCTTATCTTTTCTTTGCACACTCTGAGTGGAGCTACTTGGAGAATGTCTGCTATACTGAATTAAAAGCTCCACAGCCTAACAATAGAAGTCTGTTCTCAGATCTTCTTGGGGTTGTGTGTGTTTTCTGAATAGCAAGGCTGTAGCATGTATGTATGTTGGACAACTTCACTTTGTCTCTTTATTGTCTGTTTCCCCGGCAGATTTGATAAATTGGTCTATGTGGGTATAAATGAAGACCGAGACTCTCAGCTGCAAGTACTAAATGCTATCACCAGAAAGTGAGTGCCTACCATAAAATAAAAGTAGTGACAAAGGGAAAGTAGTGACAAAGTGATTCCCAATATTTCATGGCCTTAGTATTCCTTGTATATAGATGGTTCACTTCGCAGGGGAAAATTAAGTCTGTGCAAAGCGGTACCTCCACTCCTACAAGCAGCTAAGCACAACTGCAACTTGCTGGCTTGCATTCAGAAGATCTTTCACATCATGGGCTACAAGATTGTGAACAAGTGCTGTTCTTGTGCAGTCCCTCCTGCTCTTGAACACGGGGCTTATTTGATTGCTTCCAGTTTTAAGCAAACCAATTTACTGTAACAAATTCATGAAGGATAAGGCTATGTTCTACCTGCATTCCAGTTGCTGGGAATTGAAAGTGGGGAGAATGATGCTTTGCAGGCTTTTCATAGGCATCTAGGTGGCCATTGTGAGAATTGGATGGGCCTTTGGCTTGATCTGGCAGGGTTGTCTTATACTCTTTGTGGAGTAGTGAAAGCAGCAGAACTGCAGTATAGTTTAAAACTGGATAACAGCTTCTGCTGGTTTGGGCTTAATAGCTTAGCCCACTGCATCAGCATCTGCTTTTGCTGCTTTTGTTAAAAGAAAAGTAGAGCAGACCACCTTGCGCTATGAAGTTTCTGATCTTAGAAAGCTGCAAATGTTAAATTAGCTGCGAATCTTCCCAAGAGAGGTGTGTGCTCTGAATGATAGCCGGACACATTATTGTGAGACCAATAATTCTCATTTGGTGTTCGTCACATGAGGCCTGGATAGCTCAGTTAGCTAGAGCATGGTGCTGATAATGCCAAGGTTGCAGGTTTGATTCCCGTATGGGACAGCTGTATGTTCCTGAATTGCAGGGAGTCGGACTAGATCAGGGTTTTCCAAACTTGGATCTTTAGTTGTTTTTGGACTACAGTTCCCATTATCCCTGACCACTGGTCCTGCTAGCTAGGGATGATGGGAGTTGTAGTCCAAAAACAGCTAGAGATCCAAGTTTGGGAAACCCTGAACTAGATGATCCTCAGGGTGCCTTCCAACTCTACAATTCTATGATTCTATGATCACACTCATTTGAACCTGGGATTTGGGGTTATTTCTTTCTGTCCACAGCTCTCAGACGGGCTGCAGTCTAACAATCTTTCTTTTGATACTAAGCCTTGGATATATTCTTCCTTGGTAGGTTTAAGCTGGATCCTTCTGTCAGTCTCCTTGGTATCCTTGACAAATGTCCCGTACAGTTAACAGGAGCAGACATATATGCACTCTGCTCAGATGCCATGATGTCTGCTATCAAAAGAAAAGTAGCGTGGATAGAGGAAGGTAAGGAACCGGCATAGCTCAGCTAGATTCAAATCTAGTAAGAAAAATGCACAGCAGGCAGTTAAGACAGGATGATGGACAGGTTCTGGAAAGAGAAAAATGTTCTTCATGGGCCATTGTTTCTTTGAAGCTAATTCAGTGAACAAGATAACTGAACTCTCTACTGTGTTCATCCATCTCCAATGATGGGACAGAAAGGCAGAATAAACATTTGATCAAGTGTTTGGCAAAACTATTACTTGCTTTACATCCTTCTGTTTGGACTTGCATATCAATAAGCAAAGATCAGTTCTAAATAGTGGAGTAGAAAATCGGATTGGTCTCAAGTCTTCAAATAAATGCCTCTGAGACACTTGTGTAATTGAGAGGAATTAGCAGGCATTAATGGGAAGGGTAAAATATTCTTTGTTCTTGGGCTCCTTTTTTTGGAATGATATATAGAAAAGCTCCTCCTTTTTACAGGCTGTAGTGTAATTTCAGACCTGAGGGTGGAATATATTATTTCCCCTGTAATGTGTGTCTCAGAATTTTCTGTATTGCTGCTACCTGTGCCACCCTTGGGTCTGTTCTTGAGGCTTTCTTTGGAAAATAGGTTGAGTTACTTGTGGGGGTCTAATTGTGCTATCTGGATTGGACTGAACTGACTTTGCATGAGGTGGGAACCTGTTAAATGCATATCTATGAGAGACTGGCATAAGTGGGTCTTGATTCAGCTGTTAGGATTCTGTCATTTGGTAAAATGTTGTGGAAATGAGATGTTGTCCAGTGCAAAGATTCAGTGCACTGTGAAAACTCTTAGGGACAATGCCCAAGGCTGGCTTGCGCTTTGGAGCACTATTCATAGTTGTCCGAGTTTCTCTCTGCATTTGAAAGACTTGTAGAAGTTTTTGCATGTTTCCACTGCTCCCCACCCCATTTTTCCGACCCAGGAACAGTGTGTGGGTGTGCAGCACCTGAGATGTCTAAAATGAGTAACTTTTTTGGCAACCATTTTGCTCTTTTTCTCCAGGGCTAGACACAGAGACCTCAGACCTAACTCTAACCATGGAGGACTTTGTACAAGCTGCAACAAGGCTGCAGCCGTCTGTTTCCGAACCAGAACTGCTTAGATACAAACTAATCCAGCAGAGATTTGCTGCTTGATATGGATCCAGCAGGACCAGAAAAGAAGGGATACATAGGGCTGGAACTGTATAATTCCATGGAATCTGGAAGAAATTTTTGATGTGTTGTTGTTGGTTCTGCTGGAGAATTGAAAACAGTGGATTCCGATAGGTCAGTGAGAAGAACTGAAAATGGGATCTAGGAACTGAGACTGATGGCTGCTTAGCTGGGTAAGAACTCTCTCAAGCTAGTCTTGGCGCCCTTGCTGATATATGAGAAGTTCAGGTTTCTTGAACACCCAGTGGAAAACCTTTGGATGCTAACAACCTGGGCCCATGAATATTTGGGTGGTGGTACAGTGGCTGTGTCAAGAATGGATAAATAAAAATCCAGTTTCTTTGCCAGAATGACGTAAATGCTCTTTAGTGCCTTTTATGAACTAAGAAATAGAAAACCATAAAAGCAGAGCAGAGCTCACCTTCCTTCCTGTAGGGCACTCTGATGCTTAATGAAATCACATATTTAATTAAGTGTTTTGTAGAACTGGTCTTGTTCCCGTGCTGGCTCCTTCACCATTTTGCCAAGTTTATCTAATCTGACAATTTAATATGGTGTTTACAATTGTAGCAATAAGGGAAAAAATTCCCATTTTGTATTGTTGAGGGGAGAAGAAAGACTGATACCTTTGTACTCTTTGGCTTGCTGGACTTCTGCATTTGCCAGTGGAGGGGATTCAGATCACCTTTTTCCAGTTACGGAGCAAGGCAGCTCAGGCTGACAGCCTAAAGTCTTGTGTAAAACTGCAGCAAAGTGTCCACAAACTTTTATTGAATGCCACAAGAACTCAAAAAAGCAGCTTTTATCATTCTTTTGAATTTCTTTGTCTGGCTGCTCATGTGATTAAACAAGCAATTGCATTCTGAACTAACAAAGATTTCCAGAAAGTTTCCCACATACAACACACTGTAATCAATCATCCAGCCCTGAGGTTACCACTGTTTGTATCATACTGGCAAAACAGTTGTGCTGCTAAAAGGCACTTGTCTTGGCTGCTACCTAAGTTTTCAGGAGCTGTATCAGGTCTCACAGCAACACCAAAATACATAGCTGATCCTTAACAGAGGCATGGCCTCATCCAGGTCCAGATCAAGTAAAATCTCTACCACTAACTTATACTACCATAGTTCATTCGCTGCCTACACCAACCTGTGAAGCCTGTTTTTCTGGTTCTGTTGGCAAGGCGAAATAGAGTATTACCAGTTGTTCGGGAACACTGGGGGAGGAGATGGTGGGGCTCTAGTGCCAGAAATGTTTCAGGGAGAAGTGCTAAAAGTCAAATACATGAAAGCTAATCAGAGTGCCACCATTAACTCTGTCCAATTGTCCCTGATCAAGATCTCTGGGCACAATGTATTTTAAGAAGTGCCCTTAAGTGCCTCCTGAAATGAATGGGAACTCTGCAGCACTCTTCCTTCATCAGAATCCCAAGTGACATTACTGTGAGCATCAAGAGCCAAAGGCAGGCACTTCCTCCCCCAACTGACCCTATAAGAGTTGCATGCCAATGGCTACCCTCACTCACATAAACACTCCAGCTCAGGAGACAATGCTATGTTTTCTTCTTTTCCTTGTTTTTTTCTTCTGCCACCTTCAAAACTAATGAGGTTCCCAAAATGGCCATTACTCCAGGTGTAGCTAAAGCACGAGTATTTGCTCATCCCTCCTCCCCACCTCCAAAGAAACACACACAACCACATTCATCGGAATTTCAAGCATCAGTGCAAATCATTGAGGCAATCTCAATCAAGGCAGAGAAGCAAAAACCAAAAAAAGTTATCAAGAAACAAAGTTTAGTAAGCTCATGTGACCTTGCATATGATTCAGATGCAAAGCAAGCCATTGCTACCACCTTCCCTCAAGAGCTCCCCTCCCCGATTTGAGCGACGGCTCCTCCAGTCTCCCAAAACAGATTAACTAGATTTCCCCCCATAGAAAAAGGCAAGATGGAGGGGAGGGGAAAGACTCCTTCAAGTACTTCCTCTTCTGGTTCAGGTATCTCTTATGCACATTCATTGCTGCTTGCGCCCCCACTGGCCACTCCAGCAGCTGAAAAGAAACCGCCTACACCTGCTGGAGTCGTCGGCAGAGTAATTCTCAGCCAGTTTTCTTCACCACGTGGATGAAATAACATGGGCTGTACTGCTGGCCCGGGGTGTAAGGCTTGAAGTCCCCCAAGACGCTGTGTTCACACGGGCACTGGAAAGCATTTTTCAACAGTTCTGTGAAAGGCTCCAGGCGATGGGGGTAGTAGGAGAGGCGGAACTGGCTGGTGAGACACAAACACAAAAGAAATGTCAGCAGCTGTCTGCTCGGCAGCTTCCCCCAGAAATCTTAGTTGTGTAAGGCGCACTACCCATCCCGCATACTCTTGTGCTTTCTGGTTCCTAAATCTCCCGCTACGGATCTTGAGTGCCACACTCATTCTCTGCTGTTTCACCACCAACCTTGAAGCAACTGCAGTAAGTGGGCCATGCAGTCCATTTTATCCCTTTCAGTGATAAGGGATCGCAGTGGGGTGATGGCTCAACCTTGAGAATCGGTGCTCCTTTTACTTTTTAAGCTGCAGATAGGGAGAAATCTCCAGCCCAGAGGCCAAACTCACCATCCAGGCCACACCAATCACTTGCCCTGCTCCACACCTTTCCAAGTTATTTTGCCTTCCTGAAATACTTGTCCCTTGCTTGCCAGGATAGAAAGAAACTTAACGTTTACAGCCCACTGTACAAAGGTAGAAGTCACATTTCTTGCTTTGCCTCTGGCCCCACCACCACTTGGGCTGAAGAAAGTTTGATTTATTGCTAAAAATAAAACATTCAAAGATCTCTGCATCCTCCCTTAGCTGGATAAGCTGTGCTCTAGCCATGCATATTTGTTGGAACACAAGGTATTGCTTTTCCTACGCAAACATCCTTTTCTTAACAGAATGTGATTGGGTTTTACCTTTGAATCGGAACGTGAAGGGTAAAACTAGGGGCAGAGGTGCACACACAAGCATGTTAAACCAGGGGTGAGGGACAGACACGTGTGACTGGCACAAAGGGGAGAAGGCATTCGAAGCACACTTGACGGAACCCAATAAGAAACCTTCCTTGTTAGTTGGGAACCGTGACATCTCACAATTTCCAGTCACAGGGGCAGTTGTAGAGTGAACAAGTCTTAGAAGCTATTTTGAGCTAACTGTGGAAATAGCTGAAGAGCTGCTGGTGTGCCTTGCGGTGTTGCTCAATTTAAGCCGCCACATGTTCAGGTAAGTGCCTGGACGTGGCTATAATCTCCAGTGGTTCCATTTTTCAGAGTCAATGTGAAGGAAGAGAATCTTGTTGGTTGGGAGCTGTTTTTTCAACGAGGTTGGATATGGCATGGGTATCTTCTAGTTATAGCCCATTTAATGAATATCTTGCCTTTTCAGGTAACACCCCCACAAGGCAACATGCAACAATTAATAAATGTAATATATCAAACAAAACATTAAACAAAACCAACTGACCTATCTAAAACATGAAGCCAACAAGTAAAGGCAGAGTTTAAAGTGTATGAAAAGCCACCAGTGAGCAGAGCATAAACACCTAGGGACAGGAAGCTGTGGGGCCACCATTGAAAAGGCCCTGGTTCTGATATCTGCCAATTTGATGGTTCCTATTAGCAGGGCCCCAAGAGCAGATAAGCCCTGGCTGATCTGGACCCAGACATCTGTTAGCTCCCACCCAACCTTACCAAATAGATGGATGCTTCCACATTTGCTATCAGGGTGAAGGCTCTGGATGGCATATGAGGTCTGAACAGAACATACCTTAGTTCCGGGCTTCCGTCATTCCCCTCGGGTGGCACCTGCACTGTATAGTCCAGCGTCACCATGCTCGGTTTGTTGTTCACAAGAAGTACAGATGTAGTGATGTCCTTGGTTAAGTCACTCTAGGACAGAGGTGGGGGGAAAAGAGAAAAAATAAAATTCCAGTTCTCATTCCCTTCGTTTGGTGCATTCTTGACTAGTTAATTGTGATTAGCCCGACACAATCCTAGTCCAGGCTATGCAATTGACACATCTTCCCCACAAAACCCCTCCCTTCTCTCTATTGTTGATACAGATAAAAAAATACACATAGGAGCTATTCCCATTCTAATTATGAACCCAGGACAGATGCCGATCCAAATCCTGGCTCAAACATCCAGAGAACCTCATACAGTATGAGACTACACCATCTCAGAATGCAGGTCAATATCTTGTGTCTCTCCTCCACCTGTAAAATTCACCGTGTGTGCTAAGCTAGCCCATTTGGGAAATAACTGCTAGGTGCCTTTTCCTTGATGCACTTTCTTTGCCCCTGAATTGTCTCTTTAGGGCATGGAGATGCATTCAAGGTGGGGTGTACAATGCAGAATGGTACCATGTTCTCTGTCTGAATTGATTGCTGGAAGCATGAAGGTGGGGGAAACTGTTTTTCCTTTATTACTGCAAGGCTTTGGCAAAAGACCTACGGTATTTCTTGGAAGTACCTTGTAGTAAATGTTCTTCCCAGGAGGAGCACAGCCTGTTTCCAGGATGTAGTCATAATTACGGTGGTCAATGACAAGGATTCCACCTGGACGCACCATACTGGCAATGTTCTTCAGAGCCTGTTTATGGGCACCTTGGTCACCTAGGAAAAGAGACAACTACGAATTAAATTCCTTACTGCAGCATCGTAGTTGGCTGTTTTGTTTCCTGCTGCTGCTTCCAGTTTTCCATCTACCGGTAGTTTTTGTTTTAGTGATCAAAAAGAACATTAAAATCAATATGCACACTGCTTATTGCCCCATTGTCAAAAACAGATTTAAACTTTAGTGCAGAAAACCTTTTCTCTCTCTCTAGCGCCATGGATAGTGCTATATAAATAATAAAAGTATGTGCCTCCTTCATGGCTGGCATGCAGCAAACAACTCCCTCTGTCTGATCTCTTAGAGCTGTTGCAAGGGATCTTACAAGTTATAAATCTTAAGTACCGGTAAATGTAAAATTTATTGGCACAGACACACTTCTTCACTGGCCTTACACCCAGTCTAGATCAGATTGGTGTGTGTGTGTGTGTGATATTCCTTAACTGAGGGTTGGGGGAATCTGCAGCCCTCCATATCTAGTTGGACTTCCACTTCCCATCAAAGTGTAGCCAGCAACATGTGGGTGGTCACAGGCTCCCCACCCATACTGCAACCAATCTGAGGTGTATTGGGTCCTTGCTCAAATGTCAACTTGCTTTCACACATAAAAAGGAGTCCTGTGGCATCTCAAGCACTTTATAAGGGACGCCCCTCTGGAAGCTGAGACCCTGTGTTTTTTTCCTTCTTGGTGCTCCATTAAATTTTCTGTTTTAACAATTTAAACTACTCATTTTTACATCCTTAAGATATCAATGACTTCCCTTCTTCTCTTTCCATGGTTCATTTCACATATAAATCCCTGCATATTTTACAAAAACTATACCATCCAGTATTCCATTATAACATCCATCAAAACTTATTTACACTGTCGGGTTTATCTTAATGCTGCTAGCGTTTTCAGCTGCACACAGTTATTTCCCATATATTCAATAAACGTTTTCCAATTTTCTCTTAAACATATGTTCTTCTTGTTCTCTTATTCTATATGTTAATTCTGCAAGATGCACATATTCTGTCAACTTAAGTTGCCGTTCTTTGGTTGGGACCTCGCTCGTTTTCCATTCTTGGGCTAACAAAACACGGTAAATAACCTTTTGACATCTGTGAATTTCAGTCTGAATTATCCCCAACAAAAAGGACTCTGGTTTTTTTTGGGGGGGGAGTACTTTTAAACATTTTTTTCAATTCATTATGGATCATTTCCCAATCACCCGCTATCTTTCTTAACTATGGGTAGCCTGAGGAAATGGGCTCTGAAGGAAAGTATGCAATAAGAGCCTGGTGGATCAGGCCAATGGCCCATCCAGTCCAGCACTGTGTTCTCACAGTGGCCACCCAGAAGCCTTTGGGGGACCCAAGGACCAGAGCACAAGACCCCTCTCTCCTCCTGCAGTTTCCAGCAATCAGTATACAGAAGCATTAGTGCTTCTGACCATCAAAGGAGAGCATAGCCATTGTGGCTAGAAGGCCCAGTCACTCAACCCTTTCTATAGCACTGGACAATGCTTGCTGACCCCAGGGGCATGTAACCAACCTTGCAACACTCACCTTTAAAATCTGGGAGGTGTGCAAAAGAGTTTCCTAAACAGATGACAGCGTCAAAGCCCTTGCCAGGCTTCTCTAGGTCCTGTGACAGGGTGAGCCAGTTAGCCTCCTCGATGACTGTGGAACAAAAAAAGTACATTGAACACTCTGCCTCCTCACATTTTCTGCAGCTGCAGGATTTTACATTCCTCGTGCAGAAGGACAGTGAAAGGTGCCACCTTGCTGTGTTAAAGAAAAAAGGCACTTAGTTGGGAAGCCTCTTCTCCGTTACGAAATACAATGTGCTAAGCATGAAAATAACCCCCAGGTTTCTCTCTCCCTGCAATTTGCTGCTGAGACTCTTTGATTAATGCAGTGTTTTTCAAACTTGGGTCGCCAGCTGTTGTTGGACTACAACTCCCATTGTGGCTGACCACTGGTCTGCTAGCTAGGGATGATGGAAGTTGTAGTGGTCCAACAACAGCTGGGGACCCAAGTTTGAGAAACACTGTATTCTGGCTTTTTTCCCCATAGCCATTAACAGCCAAAAATGGAAACTTCCAGCATATTCCATCTTGCTGTGGCTATATGAGGTTTGCTGTATTCCTTTTACACCTGGATCAGGAAGGTAGAATATGGAGTCTTTGCACTGGGAATTGTGTTGAGAGACAAACCCACAAGCAGGACTTGCAAGCAACCGCACTCTCCCCACTTGCAATTCCCAGCTGCAAGTGATCTTCCAGCTTTTCCTGTGTGGCATTCAGATCCTCCCATGGGCTCACCTACTTTGATGTTTCAGCATTTAACCAATTCGTACATGCTTTCATTTGCTGCTGTGGTCATAAACAAAATTACTTAATTAGATTAAAGCCAAAGCTTGGCCTTAAAGAGCTAGTCTTTCCCCAGGTGCTAATACCGCTTCTCTTTCCACAAATGCAATTCCCAGAACCCAGCAGCTGGGTTACCCATGTCTCTGTTCTGTTCTGATGACAAGCCCGCTTGGCATCAGCTGGCAATACCCGAAAATGATGCAACTTGCAGATGCCATTTGGCCCCAGGTCAATCTGAGTGCAGGAAGGAACCTGAAAGCCAGCATCACATCTAATTAAAAAGAAGATGCATTGAAAACAGAGCTATGCACTTGTGACCAACAAGGCAAAAGGAAAGGAGTCAGACAATGACATTTCTCTATAGGAAATCTGATTTTAACAGAATTCTAAAGATCACCGACTAGGCTGTTTGAAATCTGTTGTATCCATGCAAATGCAGAAAAGACACTAGCTGTAGAACTCAGGAACTCCAGGTTTTCATAATCAAAAATTTAAAAAAATGAAGTCCTTAGCCCTTGCAGCTCAGATATAATAGTTTGTTGTTTAAAATCTCCAAAATCTGGAGAAATCTATGAAGATGGAGTTCAGTAAGAATTCCAGTGACACTAACGCACAGCTTCAGTGCCCTGTATAGCTCATTGCCATGCAGATCACAGGCCCAAAACAAATTATGGTAACACGCATGTAACTTACATGCATGTGTAACTTACAGTTTGGCGAATTTTGCTTATTTCGGTACAGAATTTATTATTAGTGGTAGTTGTTTACACATACAGCCCTAATCACAGGGACAGCATGGACAATTTGAGACGCTTGTACATGTGAGCACCAAAGTTGAAGCAGATGAATTGATCCAGGAGTCAAACTCTTTTCTTAAGCATCAAGGCAATACATACTTCTTTGTGAATTGGGTGCTATTTATTCCCCCTCTCCCTATATCATAAATCACACAAAGACCCAACGGTGTTTACATTTCAGTGATCAGGTTTCAAAAGGCAGAGATATTTTTCTACCCTGTTCTTCTTGCCAGTGCACTTATTATTATTACATGATATTGTGAAGTCAGGAAGGGCACCATACTCTTATTTCAGGTCAAAGATGGGACTGAGATGAGCGTCTCCTTGCGCCCTTTGCAGGTAAACAAGCCAGGCAAAGACACAAACACCCGACCACACCAAGTTTAGTCCTGAAAAAGGGATGTGTCAACAAGGAGCTCATTACGGCACTGACATTCCGCCAGTTGCTTCAGCAGCACCGATCATATTTCAGCCTATATACATAAACTTGCTTGCTAACAAATGCAAGCAGAGCTTTCAAGAGATGCTCAAACCCCAATTATTTGAAGTGTTCAAAACTTTACTCCTCAGCTACCCAGGGCAAGAGCAACTGGAGATGTTACTGGCTTGGGCCACAAGTCTGATGTACATGTTTTGCATCCTTAGCAGGAAGCTTACAGATAATTAAGGCTTAAGTGCAGCAGCAAGCCTTTTTTTGCCTGTACAAAATTAGCAAACCACAAGCAATTACTAAAAAAAATACAGCAGTGTTTATAGCAAAACCAGGGCTTATTGTATGATGCAATAAGCAACTAAAGTTTCAGAAGCTCTATCATTTCAAGCTGCCAAGGCAAATTTTAATAAGTGGGATTGAGATTTAAAGGTGTACATGTTCACTTTGAGGTGATATTCCCCCCCCCTGGTGTGTTACTGCAGAAAATACTCCACTTGTTACAGCCTTTTATTACATTTCTATCTCACTTTTATTAAGGTTATTAATAAGGGCATTATTAATCAAATTACTACCTTGCCTTTCCTCCTATACCTGTGCTATTCCACATGGAACATAACCGAGAAACTATCTAGCAATAGGTTTTAGTAGCAAAGCAAATGCTTTGTACATGTACATGTAACAAAGCAATTGGTAAATCAGCTAAAAAAATTTGGTCAGTTGCTTGTCTTCGCCAGCGATTACAAGATTTTATTTTGTATGCTCCTCTCTGTGAGTTATGAGTAGCTGTGGCCCTTTTCTTCTGGTGGTGACCACCCTGTGGAACACCCTGCCACAAGACGAGGTGTCGGGCCTTGTCACTGTTCTGTTCTACACAGCTGCTAAAAATGTGGCTGTCAAAAATTATTACACACAGAATGCACACAACACAAAAAGAGCTTCAGGTGGTTATTTTTAAGCTCTACTATTATTACAGGTTTATTGGGATGTTTTCATTTTGATAGTTGCTTGGGAACTTTGCAATTGGGGTACTGCTATTTTACGTTAACTTTCTGATCTAATGACAGGTTGGGTTGGGGAATGAATATACACTTCAACATTGCAGCAAAGCTCGGTTTTGTCAGTCGCCTTGAGCTTCTTTTGAAAAGTATGCGGGATGCAAGATTTTAATAATAAAAATAGATAAAATACCCCAGTGGTCGAAAGCGTCCTCTTTTCGGCGGTTCCATCTCTCCTTCAGGGCATATTTGAGCATCTTGTCACTCGCGTCCACGCTAGTGACCCTGAATCCCTCCTCAACAAGCATGATGGAGTCCACACTGTATGAGATAAAAGCGTTCAGGTATTTGGATTAAACAATCCCCCAAGTAAACTCAGAACAGCAGTTCCTTGCATTGCTATCCAGTAGTGAGAGCAGATCATAGAATCACAGAGTTGTAGGAAGGGACCACAGGGTCATCTAGCTCAACCCGCTGCAATGCAGGAATCGAGGTAAGTCGAGGTTACACTGTACTGTAAACTGCCCTGTGATCCTCAAATGGAGAGCGGTATACAAATTTACTAAGTAACTATAAAGAAGAAGAGAGCTGAGCCAGGAGCATGGGAACCAGGGCCAGATTTAGATGAAGAGAGGCCTTAGGCTACTCCACTTGTGAGGCCCCTCCCAATCCCCCATCCTCACGACTAGAAGAAAATGGAAGAGTGTTATAAACAAAATTGAGTGAAGCCAAGGATAATGGATGGGTATTTAAAATTTTGCAATTCACAATTTCTCCTCTAATGGACATCAGAAAACATCATCAAAATTTGTTTCTCTAAGTTTGCCGCGCACAACCTCTCTTGAGACATTGTGGCCCTTAATTAATTTTTAATTCTTTTGAGTCTTGAAAAACTCCTCTCTCCTGAGCAACTAGGGACCATGAATGCTTCTACATTAGGAAAGGCCACCTGATTTTCCCCCCCTTGTATATAATTTGATAAAGGTCTGTATGAGACAGAGTGCTCTGCTGTAAGCCTATGGCCTTATCTCACATACAGGTAAAAGTGCAAAGTTAAATAAGTTTCAGGTCCATATCTTCTGGGTATGCTTCCATCAACAGTTCCACACCTTGCTGAATTTCTTGCTTAGATGCTTTCAGAATAGCAAGAATGGAAACCAATTGTGCAACACCACTGTAAACAGTACTTCTTTTTTAAATTGGCTTCAAGTGCATCTAATATAGGAATAAAGGATTTTATCCTAAACTTATCTCTTAAAGAAAGTGCATCTAAGGCCTTAGGCTTCAGCCTACTTAAAGGGTAAAGGTAAAGGGACCCCTGACCATTAGGTCCAGTTGTGACCGACTCTGGGGTTGTGGCGCTCATCTCATTTACCTTCCCGCTGTAGCAGTACCTATTTATCTACTTGCACTTTGACGTGCTTTCGAACTGCTAGGTTGGCAGGAGCGAGCAACGGGTCGCAGGGGTTCGAACCGCCAACCTTCTGATCGGCAAGCCCTAGGCTCAGTGGTTTAATCCACAGCGCCACCTGCGTCCCAGCCTACTTAGCCTATACATAAATCCGGCACTGACAGGGTGTCATATTCCTAAGAAGGTGGGAGCCTCTCCCACAACAAAGCGACGGGGCCCCTTTCCTTTCATTTTTAAAGCACACCCGACGCGTTTGAAGCGCACGCCTTCAAAGAATCCTGGGAAGTGGTGGTTTGTTGGAGGGCGCTGGGAATTGTAGTCCGAGGGTTGTAGTTCCCAGGATTCTTGGGTGCGGGCGGGGTGTTGAGCCATGTGCTTTCAATGAGGGGGGGGGAAGGTGCCTGGATCCGGATTAGAGCACCCTGAGACACAAACCCCCCTGGGGAGAAGGGAGCCCAGGCCTTCAAGCTGGGTCATGATCCAGCACCCAGCACAGACTCCTCCTCCTCCTGCTGCTGCTGCTGCTGCTGCTGCTGCTGCCGTGTTACTCACCCGGTGCCGCAGGCCACGTCGAGCACCGTGTTGCAGCGCTGGGCGCGCAGCAGCGACACCAGCCAGTTCTTGTACTCGGCGGTGCGGCTCCGCGTGTCGCCGATGTAGAGCTGCCAGACCCGCGCCGCGCGGCCGTCGGCATACTGATCCGGCAGCCCCTCGGCCGCCACGCCCAGCGAGCGGGTCCGGTAGATGCTGTCCACCATGGCGAGCGCACAGAGGCTCCTGCGGGCTCGGACGGACGGGAAACAGCGCGCACCCACGAGCGCGCGCCTGGCTGGTCCTGCTGCTCCTGCTCCTGCAGCCGCGTCTGGGCAGCTGCCGCCAACTGCGCGCAACAACAAGCCCGGCGGCCGGCAGCCAGCCCAACAGGGGCAGGCGCGGCGCCGCCCCTTCGGCCCTGCAGCTCGCCAATCAAAGGGCGCAGCGCCGGGCACACACCCCCAGCCGGGCCCCGCCTCTCTCCTCCTCCCCCTCTTGCGTGCACAGTCCACCAGTCTACTGTTTCCAAGCCGGAGGGCGGCAGCTCAGTGGCTCGTGTTGCTTTGTCACCTGTACCCCTTGCGCACCTGCTCGAGGAAGCCCTCTAAAGTATCTGTTATGTGTGCAGGGGTGTCGACTTGAATAAAATATTTTTTTGGGGGACGACGACGACACAATTTTTAAGAAATGCAGCCAATATCGAAAACAGGAGGCAGCCTATGAACACATTTGCAGGTGGGGGGGGGGGAGAATAAAATTGTAGAGTTGGAAGGGACCCTGAGGATTGGCTCCTTCAACCACACACACACACCCTAAAGCTGTCCCATATGGGCATTAAACCTGCAACCTTGGTATTATCAGCAACACGCTCTAACCAACGAAGCTATCCAGGTTTTAATCATGTATTTTGTGTTTTTAACTTCTGTTGTTATGCTGTGAACCGCACTGTGGGTAAAGGGAGGTATACAAATTAAATAAACAAATAATTTATCATTATGTATGTATGTGTTCATTTCATAAGATTTCCATACCGCTTGTTGAAAAAAGGACAAAACAATAAAATGATTGCTCATTGCTTATTTAGCCATACAGCATGTCACAACCGTGATAAGAACAAATCAACTCGTACAATTTTTCTAAATTTCCCAGGGAAGGTAGACTCAATTAGAATGTATTCAGCAGGTGCCAAAAAGAATAAAGTGAAGGCACCTGCCAGAGGGATTTCCAAAGTGCCGTTGATCTGAAAATAAAGGCAAAAGTGGGGTGCACCTTCTTTTCTTGACATTGGTTTGAACAGCCATTGTATCCTTTGTTCAACTAACTTACTGAGATCTAGTCCAAAATCGGAACAAGGGGATAAGAATGTGTTGTCTCTGCCTACTGGAAATTGCTCTGAGATTGGAAGCGAGCCCCTCTCATCACAAACATATGCATTCCCATCACTTTCTTTCACAAATCTCCCACCTGCACAGCTTCCTGTGTTTCTCGTTTCTTAGGTGGCACAGGCCTCCTTTGTGTTTTGTATTTTTAAATACACAGAGATCACACAGAATATAGCCTGCATACAATTACTAATGACACTAGAAGTCAATTTGCATTTATAGTCCATGTGTGTATGTCATGCAATAGTAATTGCTTTAAAAAAGGGGGGGGGACACAAGTGTTGCCTACTTCCTTTCGTTTCCAGCCCTGCAGGCTCACTTATTTTTTTGTTTTCCTTTCATGTCGCTAAAGACCTGCTCAGTTCCGTTTCTCTTCTGTGGCTTTGGTTCTTGGAAGAGAACGCTTGAGGAACTGGAGAAACCGAAAGGAAAGAAAAGAAAATATTAGCATTGAGGGAGTGCCTTTGAATGATAGAAATACGAATCAAGAACTGCAAGATCATCCATGAAAGAAGTTGAATAGGGAGGTTATGCAAAACACCAGCTCAGAGTCCTGTTGCCGCACCCTGATGAAGACTAACAAATTTATTATGGCTTAAGTTTCCATGGACGATAGATAGATAGATAGATAGATAGATAGATAGATAGATAGATAGATAGATAGATAGATAGATAGATAGATAGATATAGATAGATAGATAGATAGATTCATTAAGTGCTATCTGGATTTGCAGCTGCATATATGCCTAGTTGGGTAGAGGTGGGGATTGTAAGAAATGAGGTAAGCGAGAAATGGAACACAAGAAAGTACAGACAGTGATTTCTGATGGCAGATATCCCGGCACTGATAAGCCGATTCATATATACAATTAGCTAAGAATCCTTTGTCTCAGTTCGGTATACAAGTGATAGCACTGCGACTCTGAGGGTATTGTAGTTTAATGCTTTTACGTGGCAGCCTCCTTTTGAAGTTCCTTTGCTCCAGGATGGCTGCTTTAAACTTATTTAAACCTTAAGGCATAGGGAAGGTGCAAAGCATATTCCTACGTCAGCGAGTTGCTTCCCATGTTAAGATCTCTGAAATAAAATGTATGTTAATGAAAGGAGTCCAGCAATTGAAGAGCAATGGGGGGAGGGAGGTGCTTGTTGGAATGGCACTTGCCCCCTTCCCCCTGCACCCCCCTCTACCCTTTATTGTAGTTCTACTGTTCCCAGGATTATTTGGGGAGCAGCCACGGGCTTTAAATGTGTGGTATATACACAGAGTTGCCAGAGTTGGCATCTGGGCCTGCCACAGGAGCTGTTCCCCCTGCCCATATATCTACGAAAGGGTCTGTCGCTGGTGGCGAGCAATTGTTTTGGGTTTGGGGTTGATGTCGGTCAGCTTAGCATCCAAGGGCTGTGGGAGGCAAATGTGTTGTAATCCAGAAGGCACTGTAGATCATTAGACCACTGCTGATACAATTGAGTGGTTTCATCTGGGAAATGTGAGTGACAAGCAAGTGGTGTTCTATTATGTTCTCTCTTTCAGGCCTGTCCTGTAGCAGCTTATCCCTGGGCACCAGCCCGGCCTTGCCAAACTTTCTTTTCACTTGGGCAAGTATTGTAGCTCAAAGGCCGCCTGATGTAAAAGCCTTCATGCAGGGGTCGGCAAATGTTTTCAGCAGGGAGCTGGTCCACTGTCCCTTAGACCTTGTGGGGAGCCGGACTATATTTTTTTTTGGGGGGGGGGAGAATGAACGAGGGAAGATGAGCGGCACGCAAAAGGGGCTGCTTTAAATGGCAGCCACTCAAGAGGGGTGCTCAGCCAACCGCGGCTCCTGTGTCTTGCGAGTGGCAGTGGGTGGTGGTGGCGGGACGGTGAAAGGGCTCCAGAGAGGGGCTGGCACCAACAAAGCCCAGCCCCCTTCCTTCTCTAGGCAGGGCGGGGAGAAGCCAGGAGGGAGGGAGGGAGGAGGCACTGCCGCGGTGTGTGTGTGTGGGAAATGGTGCACCCCAAACTATCAGAATCAGATCCACGCCGATCCACACGGCAATTCCTGGACTGTCTGCAGGCCTGATCCAGAAGGCAATTGGGCTGGATCCAGCCCCCGGGCCTTAGTTTGCTGACCCATGCCTTAAGGTGTATCCTGTCCAAGGAATGTAAACAGGTCCAGCTGTTTTGTAGGCAGTGGAGGTTGTTCCATTTGGGAAATGGTGCATTCCCCCACCAACCTCACTCTGCCTCTAGCCAGCCGCCCTGTGCCTTGCCTTCCTTCTTTCTCACAACTAAGTCATTGGTTTTGGTCCTGTTGGCCTCCCTGCGATCTTCATGTTCATTAACAAAGTCACCACTGACCATAGGCAATGGATTTTGTGATGTTTTTTTGGGAGGACCCATGTAAGTATGCATTGTGCTCAATGGGCTTCCTATAGAAATGTTTATGGATATAAATGCACACACGTACATTGCACTGTATTTTATTTCTGTACGCCTTGTTTGGGTATCCCTTGAATGTACAGTAAAATGTGCTTTACAGTTTCTGCAATGGAACAAATTGAGGGGTGCCAATAGGCCAATTGTTCGCAGTCTTTGGCAGCCTTTAAGGAGCTGGCAAAACATTTGTCAAGCATGGAAGATGGGCACAACGGGAGGATGGCTGGGTAATAGGCACGTTGCTTTTCACTGTCAAGGCTGCATCCAGATGGCAGTTTCTACCAGTGGCTGCAGCGGCAAAGCCCGTGTCTTGCAAGGTTCCATATTACAATTGCCATTGTCAACTGCACCAGCCCTGACGACGCAACAAATGGTTGGGCTGGCACAGCACATGTTCCTTCGATGGCACCAAATCCACGCACTCGACATTTGCAGAAACACTCTTCCTGGAACTGGAAGCGGCTTTTAAAAACAAGGTGCTCATTCAAAAATGGTTAATGCTTCAAGTGTGCACATCTTGTATGGAGGTAGAATCCACCTGGCCTTGACCCCTCTCTCAAGTTGATGCCCGCACAGCTCCCGCTGCCTTAGAGACCAGGGCCCTCTTCCAGCTTTGAGAGGGTCAACCTTTGCTCGTTTGGCAGCAAAACTTTTGATTAATATTTGAATGGGGTGGGGGGTGGGAAGCTGGGGATCAAGGTAAACCTGCATAATCAAGGAAGAGGCAAGAGCTGGCGAGATCCGGGGGAGAGATGACAAAACCACCAATGCGAAACGAAGTGTGTTGTTTATTTAACAAAAGCAACTGGGCAAAAATGTGCTGTGAAACCCAGCGGCCACTATTTAAACAGCGGCAATGTTTGCTGCCGGCACAACCCTACCAGTTTCTCCAATGAGAAAAAGGAGACATGTTGGCTGTAGAGATGTCCTGAGAGATTGAGGAGGGATAGGCCTTGTGTTTTTTGCTTCGAAAAGGTCCCCGGTTCGATCCCTGGCAAATCCAGATTTAAACAATAAAATAAAATAAGGCTCACATGGCAGGTGATGGAAGATCTGTTGTGATGGAAGATTAACAAGGGGTTATATCAGGGGTGGGGAAGGTAGACAGGCCTCTTAAGACACTCAATGACACTAGTCAACCCTTGTTGACTAGTTTTGCCTGATTAGAAGGTACCCTTGAACTTTGTTAATGCTTCTTTGCTTGCCTGGAGGGAGGTGTGTGTGTGTGTGTGTGTGTGTGTGTGTGTGTGTGTGTAAAAGTGAATATACAAAGGTAACCTTTGTCACCACTCTTGCCTCTGATTCCGCCCACCACAGGTTGCCCAGAAGGGAGTACTGCAAAACATTACACGGCCATTACCACACTTGGTGGGGATGTAAACCGATAAAAAATTTTTGGAAAGAGGTAGATGAAGAATTTAAAATTTTTTATTTAAGATCTCGTTTAATAAAAAGCCAGAGGCATTTTTGGTAGGTCTGTTATCTGGAGACATTCCCAAAAGATAAAAGAAATGTATTCCTATATGCAACAGCAGCGGCCAGAATATTGATTGCAAAAAAATTGGAAGGGCGATAGAACTCCACTGATAGCAGACTGCCAAAATAAGCTCTGCGAATTCTTAGAAATGGCAGAGATGACGGCAATTATCAGGGGGTAATTCAAATCAGAGTATAATAAAAGATTGGGAGGGAGTGAAGGAATACATGAAAAAACCACGGTTCTGGAATTGATTTATTATTAGATAATAGGTGAAACGCGTAGGGATAAATAAGAAAATAATAATTAAATAAGAGGATGAATTGATAAAGGGAAGCAACACAACAATGAGGAGAATTAAGATATTGAGATCACCCACGGGTGGGGGTAGTGACGGGGAGAGGGAGGTAAAAGGGAATGCAGTTATGGGCTGTAATATTAAGTTCAGATATATGTATGAAATTAATTTTGGTGTGTAATGCTTGTATGTGTGTATTTTTCTTTGGTGTAAAATTAATTAAAAAAAAAACAAAAACAAAATTGCACGGCCAAGCAGTTCCACGTGGTGCGATGCAGCCTCCTGTGAAATAAAGTGCAATGGCTTCTCTATTATATGAACCGCTCGAGAGGGCAGGGTATGCATAACAACCCTTCAAGCCTGGTGTTGCTTTTTGGTTGCAAAGCCAATAATGGAATAATAAATAAAACTTAAAGTATATTCAGCCACCAACAGGGTTTCTGATTCACCTCCCTTAAATCAGAGGTCAAGTTCTAGGGCTCCTATATTTGAGATTATGGCACCTGTGGCTTTTTCTTCTTACCCCTGTAACATTTGCTTGGGGGGGGGAGAGGGGCTGCTGTCAATGGAGTATAGCTTAAAATAATTATAATAGCATTATTTTCACCTAAAGGTGATTTTCATATATAAATTATTCTTTAAAAAATCAAAGTCATTAACGTAACTGTCATGAACACTACATAAGAGTGTTAACAATTCCTTGTGGGTAATGCTTACTTTTTGATAATAAATATGAAAACCATCCTTATAATGAATGTTTCCTCAAATCTACCATGGTTTAATACATTGGGATGTTTACTGGCTCTTCAATTTAATTGGATTTGCTGAGATTTGTGCTACGTTCTTCCTACAGTCTCAGCTTGGCAGGGAGCACGTGCCCGCGTTCTGTTGCACCTGATATGGTGACTTTGTCTGGAATTGTACAAAGATAGTTATTTTAATCCATTCAATCCAGTTATTTTAATCCATTCTGAAGGAAATCAGCTCTGAATGCTCACTGGAAGGACAGATCGTGAAGTTGAGGCTCCAATACTTTGTCCACCCCATGAGAAGAGAAGACTCCCTGGAAAAGACCCTGATGTTGGGAAAGATGGAGGGCACAAGGAGAAGGGGACGACAGAGGACGAGATGGTTGGACAGTGTTCTCGAAGCTACGAACATGAGTTTGACCAAACTGCGGGAGGCAGTGCAAGACAGGAGTGCCTTATGGTCCATGGGGTCACAAAGAGTCGGACACGACTAAACGACTAAACAACAACAACAAGTTATTTTAAAAACATTTTTTCAACTATTCGTTGGGAAATCTTGATTAAAAAATTTCACCAAAGGGGCATTCAGGAACAAGGTGGTCATCAAATAATTCGAGCATTGCAGAAAAAGCTTCCATAAGCTATCTATCTATCTATCTATCTATCTATCTATCTATCTATCTATCTATCTATCTATCTATCTATCTAAGCAGATTTGAGCAATTCAGAAGGCGTCTCCACCACACAAAGTCTCCTGTTTCAAAGTGATCCCACATTTGTTTTCACACAAAGTATTATCTGTGACAAACAGCTTTCACAAGCAAAAGATATAAGGCATACCTCGAAAATAAGCCGTGCCGGGTGGTGGGAGCAGGTCTGTGGCAAAGAAGGGTTGCTGCTGCCGCGTTAACCCCCAGGACCCGGCTGCAGCCTTTGCCTGCCGCGTGCGCAGGCCCAGGACCCGGCTGCAGCCTTTGCCTGCCGCACGCGAAGACCCGGTGGGAGCAGGTCTGTGGTCTGTACAGATACCGGTACTTAATTAAAAAATAAGACATCCCTTGAAAATAAGCCATGGTGTGTTTTTTTCAGGAAAAAATAAATATAAGACGTGTCTTATAATATGAGAAACACGGTATATATATATAACACTTAAGTGTGACGTGATTTTACATGACACTACCTGACTAGCTGGAAATAAATGAAAATGCCCACTGAATGACACATCTGCAAAGCTGGCGTCAAGAGATGCAGGGTATTACTTAGCTCTTCTGGGAGGGTCCTGTTGTTTTTATTTAACTGAACAGAAATACCAGGAAGAGGAAACTACTGCAGGGAGAGGCAAACTAGATAGGACATTACGAGATTCCTTGCACGCACTTGTATGCGGATGCCAATCGTGAAGGCATAGGTTTCTGTTGCTGGGCACAGAATGTTTTTATTTTGCTTAACCCGTCACACCAGTCTTGACTTTTGGTGCACTGGGAGAGCAGCCTGTTTCGTGCTCCAGATTCCTCCCTCTCTGGTCAAGGCTGCACCTGCTCTCGCGCTTCTCTATCTGGTTACCAACCCTCACTCACAGGTGATCAGGCTATTGGTCCATTGGACCCAGGGATGCGTTTTCCAGCCCCAAAGCCACATCTTCTTCTGGGCAAGCTTGGCTGGCTTGCTGCTGCAAGCTATCTCATTCAGGCACACAGGTGGTTACAGCAGCCTGTTACACAGAAATCTTTCACTTGATGTGCCAGTGGAAATGTGAGAAGCCATCAGCTGCTTTTTAGACTCAACCTCAAAAATGCTTCTTTTGTGGATACAGATGAAAACCTTAGAATGACCCAAATAAAGAGCTTCTAAAACTGTGACAAGCCAAGATACGGGAATTTACATGAATGGAGACATTTACCTTTCAAGTGAGGACAGCAGTTGAACACCAGAAGACACAGTTTTAGAGCTATGATTCCCTTGATTGATAAAATATGGGGAGGAGGTTCAACTACCAAGAGACTCTGGACAGCCACCATATTCTTATACTAATTTATACACAAAGCATTATGTACTCCTAACATTTAGCGGGAGGGAAAGTGCTTTGCTTTCCCCCCAATGGTTTGAGAAAATGGTGCTTTGGTCGTGTTTTTGTGTTTGAATGCCATATGTTGCCTTACTAGCCGTACCGTACATGTGACAAGGATCCAGGGGTCTTGGTGGACCAGAAGCTTAACATGAGTCAACAGTGTGCTGCAGCAGCAAAAAAACCTAATGCTATTCTAGGCTGCATCAACAGAAGTATAGTGTCCATATCAACGGAAGTAAAAGGTAAAGGGATATGCTGTGGTCTAAACCACTGAGCCTCTTGGGCTTGCCAATTGGAAAGTCGGCAGTTTGAATCCGCTCGACGGTGGTGAGCTCCCATTGCACTGTCCCAGCTTCTGGCAACCTAGCAGTTCGAAAGCACACCAGTGCAAGTAGAGAAATAGGTACCATTGCGGTGGGAAGGTAAACAGCATTTCCGTGCGCACTGGTTTATGTCACAATGTTAGAATCATAGTGTTGGAAGAGACCACAAGGGCCATCCAGTCCAATCCCCTGTCAAGCAGGAAACACCATCAAAGCATTCTTGACATATGCCTGTCAAGCCTCTGCTGCACCAAAAGCTGTTTAGTCATGCTCGCCACGTGACCCGGAAAGCTTGGAATAAGACAGATGCTAGCCGAAGTAAAATGCAGCAAACATTTCAAACACATTTGGCCGCTTGTATTGATCATCTGTTCGAGCTTCTCAAGAGGATAGTTTTAACCTCTTGCCAAAAGAGAAAAGGAGGGCTAGCTTGGCCTCCTTGGAGAAGATAATCTACAGTCTGGGAACCAAGGTCCCACCCTTAGCAACACCAAGACTATGGTGTAGGGCTTGCATTTCCGATCTCACTAGCACCATCTGATGCTTATTCCATAAATGGTTTTCTTTCCTTTCCCTTCACTTGCGCTGGCTGCCAAAATGACAGGGAGAGAGGCAGGTGCCACAATGGCCATAGCAGGTGATGAAACCAAGTGCTTGAACCTTGCATGCGCAGCCAGGCATCTCTTTTTGCAAGCACCACACCAGCAACACCCAGGAGTTTATCACAGGAAGATGTTCACCCCAAATACGCACAACACACTTACTGGAAATAAAGAACACAGAATGAGTTTCTGCCTTGATCTCCAAACGCCTTTGGAAAGCGTGACAAAAAGGCTAATTACAGACAGATGAGATAATTCAGAGAACAATGTGTATATGGGGTTAACCTCTCTAGCTACCTTGGAATTGTAGTAGAGCGCTTGATGAAGAGGTTGACCCATAAATGAAAAAAAGAAAGTTGACTGATTTTAACAACAAATTCCCGTATCCCTCCTTTCGAAAGGGCACATGGATAATTTGTTTTACGTTCATATGATTAGAGAGTTATTTGCTGGATTGCCGTGTTGTTTTGAAATGATTATTTGCCACCATAACGATGTGTTGGTTTCCGTTTTTCTTGTTCTGTTTAGAGTCACTTAGAGCATGCTTATATCAAAAAGCAGCATATAAAGTTAAGTACAGCAATGATAAACATTAGAGGACTAAAAAAAAAAACCCCTAGACTGCTCCCTCCTGCCTCTGATCCATAGCTGGCAGGTGGCCACATTACAGCCATACCTCGGTTTAAGTATGCTTCGGTTTGAGTACTTTCAGTTTAAGTACTCCGCGGACCCGTCTGGAACGGATTAATCCACTTTCCATTACTTTCAATGGGAAAGTTCGCTTCAGGTTAAGTACAGACTTCCGGAACCAATTGTGTACTGAAACCGAGGTACCACTGTATGTTAGAAATGTGATTGCAATTGTAAAAACTTGCAGTTTCTAAAACATATAGGAAATAGATGAGAAAAAAAGAATAAAGTTAATTGGGATATGCAGGGGGAAAGAAAGAGAACAAATTTATGGAACCGCAGAGAGAGAGGGAGGGAAGTCAAATATTTGAGATATAAGAATAGTTTCTTTTCATTTCTTTTGCTGAAATGTTTATTTGTTATAATTAAAAATCATAAATAGAACTTAAAAAAAAGAAAAGAAATGTGACTGCAAAATTCAGCACCTTGTATGTCCAAAAGCCGTAATCATACACTTCTGCATTATGTAATATTAAATATGCTCCAGGTATATGGACAAAAGACAGGAAAAGCTGTTTGCTTATGCGTGATAAAAAGCACCAATAAGAGGAAGTGCAGAAGAGGAAGCACACAGTGAATTGCAGGAAAGCTCTCCTAAGTCTTCAACACAGATGACCTTTAACTGAACGTCCAACTTTTAGGACTGGCAAGTATTTGCTGGGGACAATGCCTATCCCTTTAAAAAGCCCTGAGAAAAATGAGAATGGACTGAGTTGCCCTTTAAAAAGCTCCGAGACTGCTAGCTGCTGGTCTACTTGCTCAGCCAAGGAATGTAAGAAACTGCTTTATGGAGTCAGACCACGGGTCGCTCTCACAGAGCGCCCATCTACACCAAGGGAAACCAACATTTTAGGTTTGGGGGCACATTTGGATTTTTGAGCAAGGGCTACAGACACACATGCGCCCGTCGGTTCCCTCTTCACCGGATCAGCCTGGCTCCCCAGAATAGATCGTTTTCCCAGAACCTGGTTCCAGCAGAATTAACCTGAGCCTTGAAAAGCACACAGAGCTGAAAAGGGAAGTGGAATTGAGCGTCACTCTTCCAACTTCCTCCTCCTGCTCCATGTATCTTCCAAGGGGGAAACAAAAGTTATTATGACTGTATTGCAACCTTTCCCTCAAAAGATTCACAAAGGTAAATATCATTCATATAGCAGTGCTGGGAAAGAAAGCCAGAGGAAGGGCCGGATGGAGCATGAACTACTAAAAAACTCTTTTATTTTCACTCTTTGCAGGACTTCAGGAAACAGGAAGAATGTTCACCGCAGAAACAGAAAGCACATGTTTTTTTAAGGGAGGGGAGGAGAGGCAAGAGAAACGCATCATCAACCTGCAAGTTCTCTCCCGACTGGAGCAACTGCAGGAAATGATCCATTAAAGCGAGGATTAATTCAAAAACAAAACAAAACAATAAAAAGATATTGCAACAGAAGCACAGGGCCCTTGCATGAATAGTACCTTCACCCTTATTTCCCTCCAAGCAAACGCAGTGATCTGCATGATGTAAAGAAGGGCTGAACCGAGCCCACTTTCCAAAAAAATCGACTTAGGGAATGTACCAAGTTGAGAGCCTGCTACGCTGGCTAGAGAGAGGTTATCATGGCTTCAGTCAAATGGGTTGGAGAGGCGAGTTGCCTTGCAACCCAACCTTGGATCTCTTACAACTTTCTCCTTACCTTCCACCTGTCCCCCCAGTTGCGTTTAGTGGATCAAAGCTCATGGAGGTGGGGGCGGGGATCAATGGATGAAAACAGTGGGCTCAGTTTTCGAACACCAGCCACGCGGACTTAGGGAGCCAGTCCTTCAGGCCCTCCTCCTGCCTGGCTTGCTCCCCTAAGTAGGCAAGGGGCTAGCTGGGTTCGGCCCACCCTGCACCTGCGATGAGGCACCATAACACTGGGTAGCTAAAGTTCGAAAGGCCACGATCCTTGCCCGTCAAGAACAGCCTGGCACTTCCCCCTGGAGGAAGCTGAGAAATCTCCATCTTGCAACTCGGGTGAGCGAAAGCAATTCTCAGTGGCCTCAGTACAAGCTTGTGGGTCCACGCGAGGAAAAGCATGGGTGGCTGGCACCTAGCCTACAGTTCGTCCGGCCTGTGTGAAAGCGGAGCCTCCTTCCCAGCATCCTTTGCTTCATCCTGCTCCTCTGATTGGTCAGGGACCTCTTGGGCACTCGGTTTCTCACCCTCCCCTTCTTGCCCTGCTTTGTCCTTGCCGCTCTTTTTGCTTTTCGAAGCCTTCTTGCCTTTGCCCTCCTTCTTCTTAGACTTCTTCGGCCTTGAACTTGCCAAGTCCCCTTTCTTGCCAGCCCACTTCTCTGTCAGGCAGCCTGGAGAGAGGAGAGGGGTGGGAAAAGGAGACTATGGGATTTTGCAGCGCCTCCACTCCTCCCTGAGCACACAATTCCAGTCGCCTTTCCCATGCTTCCACTCGCCACCTAATTTATTTAGATGAAGTTTCCTTTGGGTTTAGGTTACTAGTGAGTACATCTGGTGGTAGCATCCAGTTGTTTTTGTTGGACTCCGAGTCCCATCAGCCCCAGCCAGCATGGTGGTGGATGATGGGACTTCTAGTCCAACAGCATCTGGAGGGCAGCACATTGACTATGACTGGGTGAATAGAAAACCTGGGCCGAAATCATTGCTTTCAGTCACTCACCTCACAAGCTAGCCTTGGGTCAATCACGACCCCTCGGCTCTCAACGTGCTGTTGTGAGGGTAAAAAAAAAATACAAGGAAAGGAAAGCAACAAGCTGCTCCAGGCTCTGTGGACTAGAGGCAGGTTAGAAATGTGATAAATTAATGTGAGGACTACAATGCCCATCATTCCTGACTGCTGGCCATGATGGCTGGGGTTGATGGGAGTTGAAGTCCTGGGGCGGAGGTTCCCCATTCCTGACTGAAAACCATTTGGATGGTTTTGACATAAGCCCAGTCTGCCCAACCCCTGCTCCCCGTTCAACCCTCTTCCACGTCCAAAAGGACCCGCACATCGGCGGCCACACATTAATTGAACGCGCCTATAATGGCCGCCGCCCGTAAACATATCGCTGGATCCCCAACAACGGGGCCGGCCACACCCCAGGAAACATAACTCACTGGTGTCTTTTCCTTTCAAGACGTGGTTTGCACAGAGAAACTGGGAAATGTCTTCTTCCTGATGGTTCCGGTACCAGTCTTCGATCACATCTTCAAATTCCTCCACCATTACCTCACACTAACAGAGACAGAAAGAGAGAGGGAGAGAAATCCTCCTTCAAACATCTACTTGTGGCATTTTCAACCACACCGGTAGGTCTGCACACATTGCCACAGCTTCATCGCCACTGCAAATGAACCCTAGCTTGGCTGTGAGAAAGCCGCATTACATTTAGATCTCACCTGGCCTCAGAAGAAGAGTTTGGAAGACTACCCTAAGGAGTCAGAAGAAGAGACTACCCTAAGGAGTCTCAAAGCAGCTAACAATCTCCTTTCCCCTCCTCCCCACAACAGACACCCTGTGAGGTGGGTGGGGCTGAGAGACTTCAGAGAAGTGTGACTAGCCCAAGGTCACCCAGCAGCTGCATATGGAAGAGTGGAGACGCGAACCCGGTTCACCAGATAAGAGTCTACCGCTCTTAACCACTACACCACACTGGCTCAGAGTCCTGCAATGCCGGGGGATCAGACCAGATGACCCTCCCTTCCAACTCTTCAATTTTATAAATTCAAAGTGGCGTGAAAAGGATTCCCCGGCAGTCTCTCATCTAACCACGGATCACCAGACCTGCCTTGCTTCAGCTAGGTCAGGCATCCCCAAACTTGGCCCCCCAGATGTTTTGGGACTACAACTCCCATCTGTTAGCATAACCGCAGAAGACCTGGGCCACCAAGCCCCCCGGTAAGCCTCTGCCGGGTGTCTTCTGCCTCCGGTAGCCAGCTGTAACACGATCCAGGCTCCTTGGAGTCTGGACACGTTATCTGCAGGGTCCATTCCAGCGGTCAGCAGCAAGAAAGCAGACTCAGAGAGAAGTCCTTGCATTTTTACAAGCATTTATTCTAAAGCAGCGTTTCTCAACCGCTGTTCCGCGGCACACTAGTGGCTGGTGTGCCGCGACGTGCGGCGACGAGAAGGGCGATTTGCTGCCTTGTCACGTGCCTGGCGGCCGCCATTATAAACCACTGACCCACCGGAAAGGAAGCCGGCCGGGTCACGACGCAGGGCGAGCGCAGCTCTCAACAGCCACCACCACGGCCTCGGACATGAGAGGCAGCCGGCGGGTGCTGCTGCTGCTGTTTGTCTCGCTCTCGCTCCTCTTGCTGGCGGCGCCCGGGGCTTGGTCGACGCGAGGCCGCGGGCCGACAAGCAGAACAGCCTCCGGCAGCCTCTTCGGCGAGGAGCACGTGCGCGCCCTGCAGAAGGTGAGGCGCCTGGCCTGGACTGAGGAGGGGCAGGCCCGTTGCTCCCGGGGGGTCGCGCGGGTTCCAATGAATATTTTTAAAATAAACATCATATTACCGTGTTTCCCCCTTTTTAAGACACCGTCTTATAACTTTTTTTCCTCAAAAAAGCACAAGGTGTCTTATTTTCAGGGGATGTCTTAATTTTTCATTAGGTTTTTATTTTATTTTATTATGGTACCTTCTGTTGCTCGTTGGTCTTATAAGGCAGGCAGGAAGGGTGGAATTTGCAGAGACTGGCTCTTGGAATACAGGAAGGGAGGAAAGTCTATCCGCTGCTGGGTGCTCCGCGGGCGCCGAGGCCATGCAGCCCACAACATTCCGGTGGGGCGGAAGGGGGCCAGCAGCGCTCCCGCCGCTGTCCGTTCAGTGCCGAAGCCGCGGCCTGAACCTGCGCACGCGGGAACCGGGCAGGTTCCACGCCGGGGGAGCTTGGTGCTCGCCGTGAGCGGGCGTGTGAAGCGATGGCGCGAGGCTCCCCCAGCTCCAGCCTAGGCAGGGATTTTGCTAAGGCAAAGCCTTCAAGGAGCCAGGCTTGGGCGGCTGGCTGGCTGGCTGGCTGGCGGGGGTTAGGTCGCACAGCGGCTGAGGAGGCAGGGCGGGAGTGGGGCGGAATCTGAAATGGCCCACTCGTGGGTGGCAAGGCGGATTGGGAGCGGGGCGAGACGTTGCCGGGCTGCTCCGGCACAACATGGCTTTAAGGGAGGGGCGTGAGGGCTTCTGCGGGGGTCAGCGGGGCCCTCGGCAGCTGCGCTTCTCATGCTTCCTCTGTGTGGGAGGTGGTGCTACAGAGCCCAAGGCGGAAGCCGGGAGAGCCTCTCTGAAGAACTGTTCTCCCGGCACGCGCTTAAACAGAAAGAGCCCAGGCGGACCAAACCAAAGGTCCCTCCAGTCCAGCGCCTTGTTTTTAAAAGCGATTAGAAAAAAAGCCGTCCGTCGCCCCGGCAGCGCGAAAGGGCCCACAGGCCTCCCGTCACTGTTCAGCCTTGGGCCATGCAGCCCACGACGCTCCAGAGGCGCGGGAGGGGCCAGCTGCGCTCTCACCGCCACCCATCGCCCCGGCAGCGCGGAAGGGCCCGCAGGCCTCCCGTTGCCGCTCAGCCTTGGGCCATGCAGCCCATGACGCTCCAGAGGCGCGGAAGGGGCCAGCAGCGCTCCCGCCGCCACCCATCGCCCCGGCGGCGCGGAAGGGCCCGCAGGCCTCCCGTTGCCGCTCACCCTTGGGCCATGCAGCCCACGACGCTCTAAAGGTGTGGAAGGGGCCAGCAGCGCTCCCGCCGCCGTCCGTTGCCCTGGCAGCGCGAAAAGGGCCAGCAGCGCTCCTGACGCGGGGGGGTTTCCCTGTCCGGGCGCTCGGCCCGAGTGGAAAAAAGTCCTGGGAAGAGCGGGGAGGCTCCCAGCGCGGCTCGCCTGGCAACGCGCTCAATTCATGCACCCCCTCCCACATGGTCTCAAGCCTCTCCGAGGTATGTCTTATTTTCGGGGTATGTCTTACGTTTCGCAAATGCCTAGAAATCCTGCCATGGCTTACTTTATGACTACGTATTAAAAAAGGGGAAACACGGTATGTTTCACAGAGAATCACTAACATCTAACTCTCAATGGGTCTAACTTTGAGGCTCTCTAGTCCTTACAACTTAATTAAATTTTCTGTTTTAGTATCGGTATAGTAGATTTTGGGATGCTAATTATTGCCAAGCAATTCACTCTCAGCTCTAGCCAATTAGTAATATGGTGCTGTATCCTCAAGATATATAGTCAATATAGGCACAGAGTTAAATTTTTTAACTTTTTTAATGGTGGTGTGCCTCGTGATTTTTTTTCATGGAACAAGTGTGCCTTTGCCCAAAAAAGGTTGAAAAACACTGTTCTAAAGCATCTCGGAAGATAGACCAAACGTCTCTGTCTCCATCAGCAAAGCAAAAGCAAGAGAACTAACATTACAATAGAACAACAAACGGAAGTATACATCATGTGGCACATTCAACATCCTCTTCCAAGCCTGTTCCTGTTTAAGGTGGAACAGAATCTACTATGAAATCCTAACACCATCATCCCTGACCACTTGTCCTGTTAGCTAGGGATGGGAGTTGTAGTCCCAAAACATTAGGAGGACAAAGTTTGGGGATGCCTGAGCTAGGTTATGCACTAGTTTTCCACCCCCACCAATATCCATGAAAATGTACCTTTGGAACACACCCTGGAAATGTGATTGACAGGCCTGTGGTTTCAGCATTAGATGCAGAATTCTCGCTTTCAGTTCTTCCGTTCGAAAGGAGAATCCTCTAGGACAGCCTTCACCCATCTGGGGCTCCCCGGATGCCTTGGATTGATGGGAATTGTAGTCCAAAGCATCCAGAGAGGCCCAGATTGGTGAAGATGCTCTAGGAGATCAACCAGGGGCTCCAGTTACTTGGAACTGCCGTGCCGTCATCAGTCAACGTGGCCTTCAATGCCAGAGACAAAGTGTGAAGCCAAGGGCTGTACCTGCTTCTTTAGATCGGCCACTTCCGCAGAGGTTTCATTCCACAGCTCGTAAGGGATGTCCATCACCACCTTCACTCCTTTGTGTACCAAGTTATGCAGTGTTGCAAAGGTCTCAGACATACCCTAAAGGAAGTGAGAGAGTTCAGTCGTGTATCCTGGAAGAGGCAAGACAGGCAAAGAAAACGACAAGCAGAAAAGTAGCTCTTAAAAAAATAATAATCTGGAAACAAGATGAAATCCCGAGACATTGCAAACCTTTGCAAATCTGTTGCTTCCCGTTCTCTCTTTGTGCAGGTTGTATTCCAAAAGCCTCTTGCAAATGTTTTCTGTCACTTCAATAAGGCGAATGTCCCTGCAGGCAAAAAAAGTGTATTTGTGAGTGGCAAGATCTCTGTATGAGTGTCCAATAACACAAGTATAAAATAGCAGCTGGTAGAATGTACCTCAGCACTTTATCAACTCAGAATTTACTGCTTGAGATCAATTTCCATGTGTTATGGGACTTCACTAGTAAGAGCTTATGAATCTGGGATGTAGCTTTCCAGCAAAACTATGAAAATGTGCCTTTCCACAGTCTCAATCAATAGACAATGTATACGCATACACCCCTGGGATTTCACCCCACGTAATCTGTGAGTTACCTGTCCTACCTTCTTCAAAACCCATTGTAACATTGAGGACTAGAAACACAAAACGAACTAGGCACATCTAAGAATTGGACCTAAAGCATCCAATTATGTATGTTAGTTCCACTAAATTTCAATGGGACATAGGGTGTCCAATCTTCACTGAAATGTCACTTTTTTGCCTGCATGTTGGGAGAGTCCTATAAATTGCATACTGCACAACCTAAGAGCTCAATTAATCATGCAGAAGGAATAAGAAACCTTCCTTCCTTGCAGGAACATATGGCAAAGGGCTTATAGGTGTGACTTTTTTGCATTTTATATCCTGGCAGACAAAAATAAGATTCAGGAGAGTTAACCCCCTCTCTGAATTACTTACTCACCAAGATATTGCAATAATGTACAAGGTGAAGAATGGCTGCCCCCAAGGGTCTATCAACAGCCTCAGTCACTTACGATTTTGTGTACTTGATTTTGGATCCCTTGCCATCCAAAAAGCCATACTTCGTGTCAATCACCTCCTTGGTCTTGCCAGTTTCATCGAAGGAGGATTTCAGTTCCAAAGCCACGTACTTGCACACTAAAGACAGAAGGAAACAACCAGTTATTAACCACTCATATATTTTTACTGTAATTGGTGATCAAAAGCTAGTAGGTAAGCAGATCACAGAGTTTACAGTGCAAGCCATATTGATACAAACAATGGTGTATATTTAGAGAAAAAAGGCAGGGATATGGAACCTGTTGGGATTACAAATCCCATCATTCTTGACCACTGGCTGTGTTGGTTGAGGCTGATAGCAGCCTTCCAGATGTTGTTGGACTCATCAGCCCCAGCCAGCCTAATGGTTAGGGATGATCCCCAATAACACTGCAGCAGGTTGGAGAAGGCAGCTCTAACCCTCTACCTAAATACCACTCCGGCTTTCACTTCAGTGAACCTCTTTGCAACTTCCAGCTCATAGTTCTCTCTGTTCCTCTTTAACTCGTTAAGTTCCATTTTTAGTGACAAGGCGCTTTTCAGATCCCCTTTTCACTCTTGACAGCCTTACCTTATATAAGTGCCCCTGCATAAGCTAGCCCACCCGCCAGCCTGTCATTGTTTCGTGCTGGAAGTGCTTCGCCAGGGGAGGGGAACCTGTGGCGCCTCAGAAGCTGCCAGACTCCAACTCCCACCAGCCACAGTATCAAGAAAGATCTGGGATGGTGGTAGTTGTCACCCAGTAAAATACTGAGTGTCGCTGATTCCCCATACTTTTACCTATAACCTTATATAGTGGTGTCCACGGCTGGGCAATGTGGTTTTCAACATAGGAAGCTGCATTATTCCAAGTCAGACCATTGGTCCATCTTGCTCAGTACTGTCTACACTGACTAGCAGCAGCACTCCAGGATTTCAGGCAGGGAGTCTCTCCCAGACTTAGCTGGAGATGCCAGCTTCTGCTGGCAAGGTAGACGCTCTGCCATTGAGCTACAGCCTTTCCCCATAGGAAGCTTCAGCCCCCTGTTTTTGACTACCCCTTTATTTTATTTTGGGCATTTGTGGCCCCACCCTTCAGCCAAAAAGGCTCCCAACTGCAGGCTTTTCATCATCATCATCATCATCATCATCATGTCCTTTTAAATGTGTTTGTGGGAGGGGTGGGAGTTATTGTTTTGTTTTGCTTCTGTTCTTGCTATTATTATTATTATGATGCTGTGAACCACCCTGAGATCTTTGGATGAAGGGCTGTATGCAAATGTAATAAATGAATAATAAGAACAATAACAATCCACACGACACGAAAGGAAAGAGGAGCAGGGAGGGATGAGGGAAAGCAAAACTCAGGCACCGATTTCTCCCCTCCCCCCACAGCTCTGCAATAACGTTCTTTTGGGGGGGAGGGGTTCCCTTTCTCACCTTCGCATTTGCTGGGCAGCTTGACCCACTCGCTGTCCTCGGCAACGGCCCCGCCGTGCCCAGGAGCCGGGCCTACCAGCAGGGCGAGCCAGACCGCGACGGCGGGACCCCAAGAAGCCATGGAGGGAGGAGGAGACCCCCGCGAGAGGCCGCCACGCCGCTAAAGCCCTCCAGAGCGCACACCGCGCTTCCGGGAACCTCCCCCCTTTCCCTTTCCCCTCAGCGTAGCTATAACAACCGGAGCCCTTGGCCAATGGCAGCCGGGAACGTGTCACGCCGAGGCCAACGGGTCGCCGCGAGGCGCCCGTTCTTTTGAGATGTCAGCCAATCTCGAGCAGGGATGTGGGGGCGCTCTCTCGCTTCTCCAATGGAGCAACTTCGCTTCCCCCGCAGGTCAGCCAATGGGAGTGCCGCCAGCGCTGTCCTGTGATTGGTGCTCGCCTCCGTTCGTCTCGGCCCTGGAATGCTCACTCCATTCATTTTTGTAAAAAAGGGCATTCACAAATATTGGGCGCAGGTAACGCGCCAGGGTGGGGGGGGTGAGGAGTAGGGAGAATGCTCCTCCCATCCTCATTCACATTTTCCATTTATCCAGTTCCAGAGCGGCTGTTCTTTTACTTTGCGTTCAAAGGCCGCGATTCTGTAGTCATTTGTTGTTGTTGTGTTGTTGTTTAGTCGTTTAGTCGTGTCCGACTCTTCATGACCCAATGGACCAGAGCACGCCAGGCGGAACTCCTGTCTTGCACTGCCTCCCGCAGTTTGGTCAAACTCCTGTTCGTAGCTTCGGGAACACTGTCCAACCATCTCGTCCTCTGTCGTCCCCTTCTCCTAGTGCCCTCAATCTTTCCCAACATCAAGGTCTTTTCCAGGGAGTCTTCTCTTCTCATGAGGTGGCCAAAGTATTGGAGCCTCAGCTTCACGATCTGGGGATAAGTTGGATCCAACCTAACGGGATAAGGTAAAGGGTAAAGAACCCCTGGACTGTTAAGTCCAGTTAAAGGCGACTGTGGGGTTGCGGTGCTCATCTCTGACTAAACCGCTTCTGGCGCATAGCTGCCAAGTTCTCCCTTTTTTTAAGGGAAATTCCCTTATGCTGAATAGGCTTCCTCGTGAGAAATGGGAAAACTTGGCAGCTATGTTCTGGCGTGACATATATAGGGTCTGTGCTGTTATTTTTTAGTTAATGACATGCATTCTGTTGTGTATTAAAGTAATAGCACAGCCAAGTATATATTGTAATATAGAGTTTATTGTATTGTATTACAGAGTTTATTTGAATGTACAAGTTCCAGTCTATCATTTGCTGGTAGCAATCCCCCTCGCTGCTCCAAGGCAACCTGCATGCCAAGAGGCTTTCTTGAAAAATGCCAGCAGCCGTCTCTGTGGAGGGAGAGTTTGAAGGGAATCGCTGAGGTGACTAGGATCACCCCTTTATTCTTTTTAGTGCGTGAGCTCATCCCCTGCCAAAATTGTGTGTGTTTGTGTGGTGAGTTTCCCCCTGCGTTACTGGTTTGGGTTCTTTCCCTCTTTTTAAGAGGCTTTGGATTTTTGCGGACTGTCTTCCCTACCCCCTTGCACAGTGCTTTTAACCTGTTGCCTGCTTTTGGTTTTTCCATCTCAGTTTACAGAGCTTGGAAAATATCTGCTCCTTTAAGGAGTTGGCATTGATAACCCACCTCCCTCCCTCTTATTGAGCGGGTGTGTGTGAAATCGTGAGAATCCCCGCCCTCTGGGAAAAGTTTGCAGCTCAAAACTTCCCCCTCCAAAGCGGATTTTGTTAAGAGTTCCTTCTGCTTGGCACCGCATTTGGGGATCCCTGGATGGGGGCAAGTTCTCTTTCGGAACAGCAAGTCTGGGCTGGTGGAAGGAATCCTGCAAATATCAGATGGTGCCACTTTGCGAGGTTCTTTTGTGTGTGTCTGTGTCTATTATCTCTCCCCTCCCGCCTTTTTTTCCTCTTTCCAACCGTTAGTACAAGCCTCTCTGTTGTTATTTATTTAAACGTATTTTTATTAAAGATTGCTGGATGCTCAAGTTCCTAGTCCCTGGGGTTTGCTTGTCTCATGAGTCTCATGGTGGGAAAGGAAGTATGTAGGACAGCCCCAAAACGTTTGCAGGTGCAAATAATATTGATGCATGCATGTCCAATTGTCAATGAATTAGGACGTTCAGAAGCACCTAATGTTCCCTGGACTTTCAGGGCAATGCATGGTGCTTTTGTTTGACACATACAAATCTGGTTGCTCTCAAAGAATGGTCTTTCTGTCTCTGCACCACAGCACTGCTTTGGAGCGACTTCTTTCTGATTGGTGGTTAAAATGACTATTGGATGGTGCTGGTGCTGAATGGATGATGAAAGGTGCTTAACAAAAAATGTTTTTTTAAAAAAAAATTGAAAATGATTATTAAAAAACCTCTTCCCCAAAAAAATTCCTTTAAAAGAATCAAATCCATAATATTTCCCCCCTTAAAAAGTCCTTAAAATAATCCTTCCAAAAATTGTCCAGTAGCACCTTAGAGACCAACTAAATTTGTTATGGTATGAGCTTTGGTGTGCATGCACACTTCAGACACCTGATATATGAATGTTTTGGACTGTTGGTAGATCTCTGTCCTCTATAAAACTGTTATATTCCCTATTAAAGCTATCTAAGGCTGTATACATATCATACTTTTAAAGCACACACACTCCAAGAATTCTGGGAGCTGTAGCTTACCCCAAAAGAGCTATAACTCCCAGCACCCTTAACAAACCACAGCTTCCTGGGTGCTGCTCTTTCTAGGTGCTTTAAATGTATAGTGTGCATTCAGACTAAGCCTAGACTCCGCTTTCTTGAGCCTTTTGTCAATTTTTTTTTGGGGGGGGGGTTAGTGGGGAAGATTCCCTCACTCCAGTTTCCTTCCAAATATTAGAATGCATATCCCCCCCGTAATTTTAGAACAGTTTCCTCCAGTGATGGCTGCTGTGGGGTTTGTGTTTCAGCATTAATATTGCACTGACCGCTCTGTAGACATGGGTGTTTGAACAAGCCGGGCTCTCCCCTTCTTGCAAAGCATCTACAAGCAAGCAAGGGTGCATGGCTAGCATTGTTCCAGGGCATAATTGCATTAAACAGGCTGATCTGCCAGAGAAATCAGTACTCACACCCCCGGTGGGCAGATTGGTAAAAAAACCTATGGTGTTCCCTGCAACCTTCACTAAAAAAATCTCAACAACTTTGGGGTACCCTCTGTAAAAAAAAATATCAGTGGGGGTGTGTGTGACAAAAAAAACAAAAACTGCACCGGGTACCACTTGACCTTCCTACACCTCTGCATGGCTGAACTATGGTTTGGCTTAGCAATACATCCAAACCTATGCTTGTGTTTCCCCCCAGACAAACCATGAGCAGTAAACCAAGAACAAGCATTGTGGTTCGTCTGAAGTGAGGCAAACCATGAGCCTGGCTTTGGATGTGATGCTAAACCAGGCATCCCCAAACTTTGGCCTACAACTCCCATGATCCCTAGCTAACAGGACCAATGGTCGGGGAAGATGGGAATTGTAGTCCAAAACACCTGGAGGGCCAAAGTTTGGGGATGCCTGTGCTAAACCAAACCATGGCCTAGCCCTGGGTAGCGTGGCAGCAGCAGAGTGAGAAAGGCACACTGCTGCCACAATCCGTGATCCAGGAAACTGCACATTTGCCATGGTTTGGTTTAGCTTTATATCTGAACTAGGTCTATGCGTTGTATGTTGTGACCAACATTACCTCTTGTAAACAATGCAGCAGGTCATCAACACATCAAACAGGAGCAACTTGAACAGCAAAATTCTGATAGCCAGAAGAAGTAAGATCTGTGAGCGGCTATGCAGATCTTCAGTGAACAATGATTCTTCTTGGGCTGCCACCACAAAAAGAAGAAAGAAGGCGGCAAGTGTAATATCCACAGAAGAACTATATTCCCAGCCACTTATGTGCTCCCCACCTCCCGTCCCAATACTTTGAATACAGGCCTATGTTACCAACGTTATCTCTTAATTGCTGCCAAGCCCAGTGCGTGATCAGACGTGTCAGGAGAGACAGCAGTAATCTGACTGGTAAGGTAGTTCCAGACAATTTAGAGTTTACACTTTTCATTATTAACTCTTAACAAGAGGATAGCAGATTTTGTAATGCTAATTCTCTTTTCCCTACTTCTACAAGCACTCAAAGGGTGACCAGTCCTTACATTAGCTCTGTCTTTGGTTTTGTTGTTCGTCTCTGGGCGCAAGGCCCTGCCAAGTCTTTTATCCTCAATTTCTCATTCAGTTAGCAAAAATTGATTCCCAGGCACATCATGTCCCCAGAATTGAAGATGGCAGGATCCCCATGGATGTGTTCTGTTGGGAGCATGCTTCAGGCACCAGGCCTGTTGGCGGAGCACATCGGCACTACAAAGAAGTGATATGAAAGCTGGCAACACCAACCCCACCATGTGGGAATCCCTTGCAGATGACTGCAGCACTTGGAGACACACAGTCTGGTTGTGCGTCCATAGCAGTGACCAGAGAAGAAATGACTACTGGGAAAGTGCACAGAGAACAACCAGATCTGCATCTGCACAACAGAGTGCCTTTATCTGCCCCAGCTGCAACAAAACATGTCTTTCCTGTGTCAATCTCTACAGCCACAGCAGGCGCTGTAACCTTCCAACAGGTGCACTGTTCCATTGTCCCCCGAGACAGATGGATGCCAACCAACGCTTGGGGGGTGGAGGGCATGGGCAACACTGTGCCAAAGACCCCCTGACCTCTGGCACCGACCCTGTAGGTGTGCAGCTGTGGCCTTCCTCTCTAATCTGCTTCATTCATAATAGCTCAAATTGTGTTCTGTAAGGATATATGAATCTGGAATCTAGTTGTTCGTCATGGCACAAGGGTCCAAACACTGAGCTCTTAGTATAACTGAGAAAGGAGTGTGCATTCTTGCTCTTACCTCCTGGCTTTTCACTCAGGCAGAGATCTCCCATATTTTCTTCTGTAAGGCAAAATTAAGACTTAGAGAAGACATTACAAGGGAAAGATTGGTAGCATGCCTGCTTTGTTATACAAGCCTTGGTTGTGTTAATGGCCTCATAAGTTTCCAGGTTATTAATTTACTGATTTGAAGCACCTGGAATTTGTGCATAAATGTCCTGATTGATTGATTGTATTAGGACACATCAGTTAGAGGAGAGAGCTCATTGGTAAAAAGGCAGGATTTAAGTGTAGCGGGATAACAGTAATTTAGATAAATGAGGATGCGTTCCAATGCATGCTTACCTGGGAGTAAGTCATTGAACTCAATGGGGCTTACTTCTAATTAGACATGCATAGGGTTGCACTGTTAATTTATGAGCTCCTAAAAGTACATCTACAGTCCATACTCCAATCCCCCCATTCACGAATACCTGAGAGTTGAAGGGAGGTAGTGCTCCATGTCTTTGAAGTTTCATTTGGTGCGACGTAGCAAGCGACTGTACTCCATGATCCAAATTCTTTGGTGCTGATGGAGAGTTGAGAGATACTGCTGAAAGTTCCATCGTCTTCCCGAGAAATCCCATAGGTGAAAGACTCCAGCATGCTCCCATTTCCGTTGGAAAACCGAACAGCCCCCAGTGCTTCCTCGGAGAGATCGTTCACCAGACAAATTACCAGGGTCTTCCTTTCGCCATTTACTATCACGTGGAGCAGAGGTGCCAGTGTTGCATTTAAGCTCCAAGATAAGCTACCTGCTGAGAGTTTATTATAAATGTGCATGAGCAAAACTACTTAGAATCATAGAATCGTAGAGTTGGAAGAGACCACAAGGGCCATCCAGTCCAACCCCCTGCCGAGCAGGAAACACCATCAAAGCATTCTTGACATATGCCTGTCAAGCCTCTGCTTAAAGACCTCCAAAGAAGGAGACTCCACCACACTCCTTGGTAGCAAATTCCACTGCCGAACAGCTCTTACTGTCAGCAAGTTCTTCCTAATGTTAGGTGGATTGGGGAGCTATTGATTTTTATGTACACAAATTATGTAGATAATGTTTTTTGGGGATCTTTCTTCTTGACGGAGCCTTGCTTGGATTTTACTTCTTTTGAGCTGTCTTCCATAAAAACGGGGATTCTTCCCATCCCATGGTTTCTGTCCAATTCAGTAAATGATCAAGGGGTTGGTGCAACTCCCCTAGGCAGAAAGGGTTGTCCCGGCAGGTGAACTTGTGGCAATGATTCCCCTGCACCCCACTCTGCAACACTCTTCCTGCTCACTTGCCTAGCCCCAAAGGTTGTGTAAGACACTTCTGAAAAGTTTCCAAACAAACAGCTCTGTCAGGCCTTAGAGGAGCACCTCTGGTTTGCATTGGTTACCTGTTTGGTTTTATAACATTCCTTCCTGCTGGGACAAACTCTGCTTCCTGCTAACGCCTACCCCCATGTCTGGTTTTGAAGGCTAAAGGATGCAAAATTAAGCTACTACCCATTCTATTGTAATGATTTGCATGGTGGCGCAACAATAAAACTGCTACTGCATTTGCAAAGCTATGCAGGCTTTGGTATGGTTTCAAATTGGATGGGGGATGGTGTGCATTGCAAGGAGTTAGACCAGGCATCCCCAAACTTCGGCCCTCCAGATGTTTTGGACTACAATTCCCATCTTCCCCGACCACTGGTCCTGTTAGCTAGGGATCATGGGAATTGTAGGCCAAAACATCTGGAGGGCCGAAGTTTGGGGATGCCTGAGTTAGACCCTTGGGATCACTTCCAACTCTGCGGTCCTATCATTTATTTTGAGTGCACAATTTTGGTCAAATATAATTTCTTTTGTTTCTGTTTGGACTCTAAACTTTAGTGCAGACTTTAGGCCCCTGTAGGACAATTTTAAAAATTTCCAGATCCCAAGTTCTTTTATTTCATCCTGCTTATTTAAAAACTCAAATAACTCATTGGGCAAATTGACTCCCTCCCATCTCCCGAATGATACTGTCACACTGACCCCCAACAAGCAAGCAAATAAGCTATGGTGTTTTACTCACAGGTCAGAAGCTGGAGTGCTGCACTGGTCAGGAGGTGCTGGAACGTAAGGTAGAGAGCGGCTGACATATTGTGAGGATGAGCAGCTACACAAACAGAGAGTGTGCAAGACTAGCAGGCAATGTGCTCAACCCACCTCTCTTCCTCTCTGACCTCAGTACTCCTTTCCCACACCTAACCGTTGCGCAGCTGCTCCCTAGTAAACCACGGAGGTGTTTTGGTGTGATTTTTAAATTATTTTAACTGTGTGACGGGCTTATGTGAGTACCACCAGAACTTGACATAACAATTGCAGCGTCCTGTGGCACTCCGAAAGCTTGCACATTTATTTGAGAGACATATCTCCTGCTAGGGAAAGCACTGAATCCAGAATGCACCCAAATATTTCAGAGCCAAGGAAGGCACAAAATGGGAAGTCTCTAACCAGGGTCTCTCAGGTGTTGTTGTGCTTTTTAAGTGTTAATGGGCTAGGGGACAGAGTTTTGGATCAAGGCTGAGGGATGGTTTCAAATATATTTTACTCCTGTCATTTTCCTGATTAAATCATCCTACTATTTGCCTGCATCGCGGATGATGCATGTAGCATATTGGTATCCCATAGAACAATCCATGATCATGTGAAATAGGGAGAAATTGAAAAACTAATTATGCAATAACAGAAACTTGTAGAGAGTAGTCCAGGTTACATGAGTCATGCAAGCTGCAGAATTCAGCTTTTCGTGCTGCAGGATTTTAATATTTTTAGTATGCAGTACAGCCCATGTCTTTTCAGAAGTGGTCCCATTGCATGCAATAGGACTGTGTGGTGCAGTGGTTGGAGTATCAGACCAGGTTCAATTCCCCACTGGGCCTTGAAGCTCACTGGGTGACCTTGGTGGGTGAGTCACTGTCTCTCTCTGCCAGCCTATCACACGGGGTGGTTGTGGAGATTAAACGAGGCAGGAGAGAACCATGTATGCCACTTTGAGCTCCTTGGAGAAATGCAATAAATAAAATGAAATAAAATAAAGAAGGTCCCCAGACCAGACCTTCTGAAGAGACTTTTCAGGGGAGGACCTGTACACAATGAGCTGCTCTAGGGACCAGAGGATGCAAAATTTATCGGCCTGAGCTGCTTTCCTTCCACACTATTCCCTGTTAGGGTCAACCCATTGGGTCTTAGTATCCAGTGCTATCAGACCCTCCAAGTGTCCCTATTTTCCAGGGACAGCCCCAGATTTACAGAAGCCGCTCCAGTTTCTGATTTTATACTGAAATGTTACAGGGGTCAGCAAACTTTTTCAGCAGGGGGCCGGTCCACCGTCCCTCAAACCTTGGGGGGGGGACTATATTTTTTGGGGGGGAAATGAACGAATTCCTATGCCCCACAAATAACCCAGAGATGCATTTTAAATAAAAGCACACATTCCACTCATGTAAAAATACGCTGATTCCTCGACCATCCGCGGGTTGGATTTAGAAGGCGTTTGGGCCGGATCCAGCCCCCGGGCCTTAGTTTGCCTACCCATGCGTTAAATGTAAAGGGGCCCCTGACCATCAGGTCCAGTCGTGTCCGACCCTGGGGTTGCGGTGCTCATCTTGCTCTATAGGCCGAGGGAGCCGGCGTTTGTCCGCAGACAGCTTCCGGGTCATGTGGCCAGCATAACAAAGCCGCTTCTGGCAAACCAGAGCAGCGCACGGAAACGCCGTTTACCTTCCCGCCGGAGCGGTCCCTATTTATCTACTTGCACTTTGATGTGCTTTCGAACTGCTCGGAGCTGGGACCGGGCAACGGGAGCCCACCCCGTTGCAGGGATTCGAACCGCCGACCTTCTGATCAGCAAGCCCTAGACTTTGTGGTTTAACCCACAGCACCACCTGGGTCCTTACTCATGCGTTAGGACGTCCCTATTTTCATCAGAGAAATGTGAGAGGGTATGGGGAGGGTAGGCGACCCCCAAGCCAAGGAGATAAGTCGTGACTGTGTACAACATTTAGAAGACATCTGAAGGCAGCTCTGTACAGTATAGGGAAGTTAGAATCATAGAGTTGGAAGAGACCACAAGGGCCATCCAGTCCAACCCCCTGCCAAGCAGGAAACACCATCAAAGCATTCTTGACATATGCCTGTCAAGCCTCTGCTTAAAGACCTCCAAAGAAGGAGACTCCACCACACTCCTTGGTAGCAAATTCCACTGCCGAACAGCTCTTACTGTCAGGAAGTTCTTCCTAATGTTTAGATGGAATCTTCTTTCTTGAAGTTTTTTAAAAAAATGTTTAATGGGTGGGGTATAAAGAATAAAACCATTATGCTGATGGAATAGGACGTCCCTATCTTCATCAGAGAAATGTTGGAAGGTATGGGGTTATGCGTACCCCAAGTAGACCCACTGAAATTAGCAGCCAGGCCTAAGTTGGGCACATTGATTTCAATGGGTTTACCCTGCACATGAAAAACAACAACCCTTTTTTACTTGTTTGTTTGTTTATCCAGTCTGCAGGTGCTGGATATGTAGATTCAACCCCTTCCCCGATTGAAAAGCTCGGCTGGCCGATTTAAATTTAGCTTGCGGGATTTATGGACTGTGAACTGGTCTGTGACTGGCGGGGAAAGAAGTGAGTTAGGCGCAGCTTTCCTCCTAGGCCTCCTCCCCCAGGGACAAATCGCTCTTGGTACGGCCCGGCCTCCCCTTCGCTGGCATGGTGGTGCTTTCCATGACGTTCGTCCGGAGTGGAGCAGCCCGGCTGCGGGGATTCGGCTTGCAAAGGGTAAGGGCGCGCGGGGGGGCTCCTAGGGGGGGGGCTCCGCTTCTCGGCAACCCTTGGCGTTGGGGGGGGAGCGGGGCAGCGGGCCTATGTAAGGGGCTGGCACGTGGCCGCTCCCTCCCTGCAGAGTAGGCCGGTTGAGACCGGCGGGGCGCTTACCTCCGTGTAAACGGGGAGAGAGGGGCGGGGCTGAGAGCCCTTTATAGGCGCTGCGGGTTCACACCCCCCCCCCAAAAAAAGAGAGAGAGCCTTTAGTTTGTCAAGCTACAGGGAGCTGATTGGAGCTGCTCTTTCCAAATACAGTGGTGCCTCGGGTTAAGTACTGTACTTAATTGGTTCCGGAAGTCCGTACTTAACCTGAAGCGTTCTTAACCTGAAGCGAACTTTCCCATTGAAAGTAATGGAAGGTGGATTAATCTGTTCCAGAGATAAAAAAACACCCCCCTAAAACAGCAATCTAACACGAATTTTACTGTCTAACGAGACCATTGATCCATAAAAAGAAGGCAATAATCAATGTACAGTACTATAAAATAAATAAGACAGTATTGTAGATGAAAAAAAATTCCGCTTGCTCCATCCTATAGGCTCCTTTCATCATCATCCTGAACATAAGTCTTGAGCAGGATCAAGTCACCCACAGAAAGAGTGAGCCCCACCAAACAGCATGCTTCTTAAGTGAATGGTGCTGTCCTTTTCCATAAAGGGTTTTAGTGGCATTAAGACTAATGTCAATGAAACAGCTGAACATAAAAGACAGTACAGTGGTACCTCGGGTTAAGTACTTAATTGGTTCCAGGGTGCCATTCGCACCCCGAAAAGTACTTAACCCAAGCCAATAGAGCGCTTCTGCACATGCGCGCGCGGCGGAACCCGGAAGTAAACACTTCCGGGTCTGTGGAGTACTTAACCTGAAAGTACTTCACCTGAAGCGTACTTAACCCGAGGTATGACTTTAAAGAGATTTAGCAGGACTCGTTCATTTCCTCACCCAAATTTCACTACAGTATATCGCTGTTAATTTATTAAATTTGTCTCCCGCCCTCCACCCGAAGTTCACAGGGCATTGCCCACAACATAAAAGTACAATGCGCTTTTAGTTTATCCCCCAGATGCTCATGCCCAACTGTTTGATACCCGAGCTTTTAAGTACGTGTAACTACTCCCACTTGCCCACGCCCGTCCTTTCCTGCTCTTGTTCGATCTCCGATGGTAAAGCCCCCTTCCAGGTTTTCTGCAACTGAGGGGAACAGAGAGGTTGAAAAACGCTTTTTGGCTTCAGAGCGGTCTGCTGAAATGCATGAAAAAGGGGAATGCCATCCAGACTTGGGGGGGGGGGGCTTTTGGCTGGAGACCGCTTGGAGGGTACAGGAAACCAGGTGCATAAATATTACGCATAAATAGAATTAAAACTATATGTTTGTGTTTGTGTGTGTGTGCATGCATTCATTATAATAAAATAATTTAATAAACAGCACAGCACTAGTACTTTAATTAAAAGCAGTCAGTTCCACCTGCAGGTGGAAGGACAAGGAAGGAGCCAGTCTAGCTTCTCTAGGGAGGGATTTCCAAAGACTCGGAGCAGCTACTAAGAAGGCCCTTATTTATTTAAATAAGCAGATAAGAGTTTGCTTATTTATTTATTTATAAAATAAAATTCATATTTCATTTGTAAAAGAAAATATAAATAAAATATTCCACACTTTTAACATCTATTTATGCACCTCAGGCAGCTAACAAAGTGGTAGCAAGCAAACAAAAATGATGTTAATATTTTAGAATAAAATAAAGATTATGAATTGAGATGAGGTCCAGATGTTGTGGTCCAGACATTGTGGACCACAGCTACTCGCGGGGAAGCCTAATTTAGTCCTTTATAGAATTGGAAAGAACCTGACCTGGAATTTGAATTGCCCTCTTTTTAATTTGGAAAATGTCTCTTTTTCAGGTGTGCTTCCTTTTCTCTGATACCAAAGTGAACATTGAACATTAGACAGCTGGTTCTTGAAGCTGGGCATCAGGTATCCATCCACCAAACCATGGAATCCACAGCATCAGGGACACCAAGCTCACTTCTCAGTACTGTGGAGGATAGGAAGGAAGAACTTCAAGAGCGCCCAGCTGACCAGCCTCAGAGTCCAGGTGCTTCTGTGTCTTTCTCTGAGATCTTCCGCCTGGTCCAGGCTGGGCAAGACATTCCTGGCCTGCAGAAGCTAAATATCACTCCAACAAATGGGAGTCCTACACCATCTCAAATGGCCCGAAGACCCAAACCTTGGGAGAACAAACCATCGTGACTAGAAAGCCCTATTGTCTTATTTCCACACCAGAAGTAACCATCAGTACCAAGCCTGATGGATTTGCGGACTTAAAAGAGCTCTGTGTGTGCGCACTTTTTGGGGTTTTTTAAACTCTGCTGGTTTGCATGGTCATAGATCTTGAGGACAAGAAGCTACTATTGCATTGGATTAGTTCTGCAACTTATAATTAAATGTGTCCTTTACTAAAGTGTGCTTCGAAGGCCGCCAGTCCTTTATTTAAAATCACAAGAGTAGTGTGAAAGAACCCAAAAAATGCTTCTGCACGCAAGCAATCCAAAGATTGCACCCAGAAACGTGGAATTCTGCAGTTTGTATAATTATGAAAACTAAGCAAATTTGTATATTATCTTATTTCATATAATGCATTGTCCTTTTGCTAGTCTGGGAAGAGGAAAGGACACTGAGATACCCACCCCGCCTTTCTGACTTTTGAAGCTTCACCAATCACCCATGTGTTTTCAAGAATACAATTGCAGTTGTGCAGTTCATATTATTTTAAATGAAAGCCTTTTCCTGTAGCCAGAAAAAAGTAGAATCCAATTAACGATGCCTACTTTGGGTCTCACTTGTTGGCACGCGCTATATAGCAAGGGCCTGTTTTTAAGAGAGGTCTTAAGCAGCTTAAACCCAAAATGGGAAGGGAGTGTAGAAAGATAAGAGACCCTCAACTTTCTGCTCAAGCAACCGCTGGTTGACATCTCTTAAGCCACAAAGCTGGCCTCCATCTGGCAGTGAGCTAAGCAAAGGATGCACCTGAGTAACCGACACGCTGCAGTTTAACCAAAAGCACAAAAGGCAATTCATGGAAGTGCACCTGTGGCTGAGGCTGCATTAGGAAATAGCTACTTGTAAAATTCCCACTCTTAGGATGGGTGCAAAGAGGCAGCGGTTTCGGGGTGTATATGAGACTCGGGCGTGGGCATCTCTTTTATCCATAGACAGGCACATTATCGACCTTGCAGGATCCTTGCCAGTATGGCTCCATTGCCATGGTTAGAGGGCAAATTTTGTCCCCGCTCTTAAAACACCGTTTCCCCGAGTGTGGGACTTGACTTGTCTTTATGGGAAAAGTAACTCCATGTGGGAGGGAGGCATGCACTTGGGACACCACTGTGATATTTAGCTGAGATTCCTGCATTGCAGGAGGTTGGACTGAATGACTTTCAGGGTACCTTAAAATCCTATCATTGTATTCCATCAATTTGTATGCCCTTTAACACCATCGTCTCCTAGTGGTGTAGAGTTTAAAAGTTACAATAAAATCAGTTAAAACTACTGTAATAAAAAATCCCACACTAATGTAATAAGAAAATAAATCATGAAACTTAAAATGCTTGCTGCAATGAAAAAGGTCTTCACCGGACGCTGGAAATTCAATACAGCAGAATATCATCTGAAAAAGAGTTCTAGAGGATTGGGCCCACAATGCTGAACGTACAGCAGCTGGTTTGAACTATGAGGGACACTAACAGCGACTCTGCTGAAGACCTCGGTAATAGAGGTTGCGCAAAGATTCCTGTCTGTTCCTAGCTGCAAGGCACCATCCTGAGTTGTTTTGTCTTGGCCAGGCATCCCCAAACTTTGGCCCTTCAGATGTTTTGGACTACAATTCCCATCATCCCTGACCACTGGTCCTGTTAGCTAGGGATCATGGGAGTTGTAGGCCAAAACATCTGGAGGGCCGCAGTTTGGGGATGCCTGGGCTTGGCCATAATTGTGAAAGAATTGTTGGGAAACCTTTTTTTTAAAAAAGTGCAGTTGAAACAATGAAGTTGTCAGTTCTTGCCGATCCATTCCTTAAGAGAAAGCTTGAAAGATGTGCCTGTATCATCATATTGAAGACATTAATGGCTGCATAGCTGGGTGTTCCTACTGATGGAATATTAGCAATTTAGAAGAAGGAAGCATGTAACTAGGGACAATATGCAAAGGTTCAGGAACAGGAAAGAAGGAAAGAAAACTAGTATATGATTCTCGATTGTGCTTATCCAGTCTACAAGACTGAAACAAGCAACTCACCACCCTGGTTTCTTATTAAGGAGAGAGCTGTATCCATTTCAGTATTTTACCAGGCAGTCATAACTTGGTCTTCAGAGGCGAAAGGAACCTTGGGGCTCTCCTGTCGTTTGATGAGGAATTAAGGGACCATGTTGCATGGCTGGTGTGTGGCAGAAGAGGCATTTGCTTCTTCCTGGATGCAGAATAGTGTCTCTGCTTTATTTCAGAAATGAAAGTGAGCTTCACGGGGAGTCAAAGTTTTGAAGCCCTGAATTTGCTAACTCTCATTTCAACCCAGGAACTTAGCCCCAGCCCTGTAATCTTCTACCCCAATTTTAATTCTACTCCAAATGCCAAAGGCAGATATATTGGGTTCAGTAATAGAACATTCTACTTTGGTCAAATTTTGGAGCGTATAAAAATTTCAGATTGTTAAGGATCCTTCCATGTTTTGACCCCAGCCCCTGTGAACTGTCATAAGTAATATGAATTGGCCATTAGCATGCCAACAGAACTTCTGAAACCCATCAATGGATTTCTGCTTTTTGTGTGTGAAATATAATGAATATTAATAAGGGCTGCCAATAGTTTAGGTTCAAGGTCAGGTTTACTTTGCTATAAATCCTAACAAAGCTAAAATATCACCAGAGTAAAAAAAACAACAGGAGCAGTATTTGCATAAGATTCTTTTTTATTTTTTAAGAAAGTATTTTTTTCACAGAATGCAAACAATGGAGCCATGATCAAAACAAGGCAACTTTTCATAAACCTTTTTTTAAAAAAGCAGCAAGTAATATTAGTTGGATCCTATTAAACTGAAAAGGTCTTTAAAAGACAAAAGCAATATCAACTGTAAAACATCTTTTAATGGAAATGTTGTGAGCAACCTCAGGTGAAAATGGAACAGCAACAACAAAAAGCAACATCCTTTGCTTTTGAGGAAATAAATACAGTCGTACCTTGGAAGTCGAATGGAATCTGTTCTGGAAGTCTGTTCGACTTCCAAAACGTTCAGAAACCAAAGTGCAGCTTCTGATTGGCTGCAGGAAGCTTCTGCAGCCAACCAGAAGCCGTGGACGTTCGGGTTCCAAAAGAACATTCGCAAACCGGAACAATTACTTCCAGGTTTGTGGCATTCGGGAGCCAAAACGTCAGAGTTCCAGGGCGTTCGGGATCTGAGGGGATAGGGATGTGGATCTGTCCTTCTGGACCCTAGTATGCAACTTAGAAATGGCACGGTGGGTGTAAAATAACAATGGAGCAAATAGCTTGGCCCCTGCCCTTCAGAATGCAAGGAGGAAGCACCCTAAGAACCTTTTGTTGGTACCCATCATGGGGTGAAAACATAAGAAGTCTGTTTCTGTCCATTATAACTTTCCTTCCTTTTATGGCAATTCTAGTGACCACTTCAGGGCTGTCCAAGGACTTGCTTACATTACTTGAATGGAAAATGGCTGCAAGTTTCTAATACTGGGACAGTATATGGAGGTGTAAAAAAGCACATGTCTCTTTTCTACCGCAAATATTTCTGGTTGTGTGGTCAGCTTTTAAAATTTCTAAGCCTCTTTGGTATCTCTGTTGTCAGCATTCATCATCACAACTGAAAACCCATAGCTCACATACACACACAAAAGTTATCTTGACCTCCTAGCTCTGGGAAGAAATTGCAAATACGTTTCTCCCATGGGACCTGTGGAGGTGGTGAACTTGTGCTTCTTCAGACTATCAAGTCTCATCTGTCTCAGCCAGCATTGCCAATGACCAGGGAATGATGGGAGTTGTAGTCCAACAACATGGAAGGGCCCATAGGTTCCTCACCTGTCCCAGCTGCAGAGCACACGTCTTTTTAAAAAAGCCAGCTTTCAATAATTTACTGAAAGCCCCAATAATTATTCTAGTTAGTCCATTAACTACGTGTGCCCTGGGAGTCCAATTTCTTTGTAAATAAGCATTAAGCAGAGTTCCACCTCACTTTTAAATATATAGGAGACTAATCTTGACAGGTCATAACAGCCCTTTTAAAGACGGTTCCACGGGAGAAACGTACTTTCAATTCTCTCCCAGCGTTAAGGTCGGGACAGTTCACACCACCCTAACTCACACTGAGTTTCACTTTTACATTAATGGAAGCCAATTCCGCCACAAAGACGCGGAAGACATACGGGACGGCAATCGTTTCAATGGTGTCGCTCCGGCCGCAAGTGGTGCAGACGTGTTGCCTGATGCGTGTGGCGGACCACTCGGGCGGGGGCTTCAAGAGGGGAGAAAGCAGGCTCCCACACTCGATGCACACGTGGGTCACCGAGCGATCGGAGCAGTGGAAAAGGCGGTCGTGCAGCAAGAAGGAGGCCCCGTGAGCCAGCAGAGCGTCCCTCTCCATCTCTCCAAAACGGATGCCGCCCTGAACGTTCCGCCCTCCGATGGGCTGGTTGGTGACTTTATCTCTGGCCCCGGTAGTCCTCACCTGGAACTTGTCAGAGACCATGTGCCTGAGGCGCTGGTAGTACACCACGCCGATGAAGATGTCCGCTTCGAGCTCTACTCCTGAGACGCCGCTGTACATTCGCTCCGTTCCGTAGAAGTTGTAGCCGGCGGCCTTCAGCATCTTGCCAAAGTATTCCAGAGCAGAGTTCTCCTCGGAAAACGTGAAGGGCGTGGCGTTGTGACAAAGCCCGTGCAGAGCGGCGGATTTGCCCGCCATGCTCTCAATTAACATGCCAATGGTCATTCGGGACGGAAAGCCGTGAGGGTTGAAGAGGATATCCGGCACCATCCCGCTTTCGGTAAAGGGCATGTCCTCAGCAGGCCACAGTCTGCTCAAGATGCCTTTCTGTCCGTGCCGGCTGGCAAATTTGTCCCCGATCGTTGGATTCCGGGGGACCCTCAGGGTGATGCAGACACACCTGAATTTCCCAGTCCCGGTGTCGTTGCTGCATACTTTGATGTTATCCACAATACAGATTTCCTTGTTCCTGGGAAAAAAAGGAAAAAAAGGTTTGGATCGCCAACAGATTTTGGAGGAAAGTTGATTCCAATTTATTTGAAGATGATGGGGGAGGGGAATGTGTGAAGTATTCACCCAATACAAATACAGAATAAAATGAAGATGGAAACAAATGAAAAGATCCTGCAAATAAAGAAAGCAAGGAAGCAAATGCTCTCAACCCAAACCTTAACACCCAGAGCAAATAGTCCCAAGGATTGCTGCCTAACTGCAACCATTAATAACCACCATTGCAATCAGGAGAGGGGAAGGACGGGTGGAGAACCTTATCGGGACCTGTCTCATGGGCCAAATTTGGCAGCAATCTTAAAAGGGAAGCCAGAGAAGGCTTGCAAAAGGCTTCACAATCTTGTAAAGAGCATTAATTTTTTTCATCCATTAACTTCCACAAATGGGTTTGGCCAGGTTTTGTGGGTATGAGTGACCCTGTGACTCAGCCAAGGCTATCCTGTGAGCATAGCTGCCTAAATGCACTGCAACAGAACTGCCCCCATCCAAAGCATTTTCCAGAGCAAAATACTGCTCTGTTCAACAGAGAACCTATAAAGCAGGGTGGGGAACCCATGGTCCTCCAGATGTTGCTTGGCTCCAACTTACATAAACTCCAGCCAGCCTAAGAATATAAAAAAAACCTTGCTGGATCAGGCCAATGGCCCATCTAGTACAGCAACCTGTTCTTACACTGGCCCACTAGATGCCCAGGGGAAGCCTGGAAGCAGGACTTAAGTACGACAGGAGTCTCCCCTCTTGGGAACCCCAGGAACTGGTATTCAGAAGCACGCTGTCTCTGACAGTGAAAAGAGAACATAGCCATTGTGGCTAGTAGCCTTATCCTCCATGAATTAGTCAGCATGGCCAATGGGATGGGATTTGTAGACCAGCAACACCTAGAGAGCCACAGGTTCACTAGTGTTTCAATAGGCAGTTTATATATACACACACACACACACACACACACACACACACACACACACACCCATCGTCTTGTTGAAAACTGTAGCTAAATAGCAGCATTTTGAACTCACTTGTGGTAGGTCACAAAGCTTTCCCCCGTGTTGAGATTCACGTAACTATAGAAAGGGTCCCCATATTGAAGTCTGGCTCCAATGTGGGGCAAGCCGTCAGGATCCAGATTCTGCAAAGTTGTCAGCTTATCCTGACCAATCCCAAATACCAGATTATCCTCTCCCTTCTTGACTTTTTCCGCAAGGTCAATACGTTGCGTTTTGTAGATACTTCCATGTCCAAAGCCTCTCTCCCATGAAGCCTTGTTCAGGATCTAAAAACAACATGAAATAAAACCCCCACACAAATCAATGTCAAATAAAAACTTGGCCTTTAAGGAAACTTGAAGATCCTTTTATCCCCAAATTCAGATAATCTTAGCTCTCTTATTTAGGAACTGTTTGATCTACTACTGCTATTTTAATGTCATTCTTTGTTTTTAAGCGTCATTTTAAAGTTTGACTTTTAACGCTGTATTGGTTTGTAATTAGCCTGGGGAGGGGGGTATACACTCTAAAAGGCAAACTAGAAATCAATTCAAGCTAAGTAATAATAACGATAATGTTATGAGTTTGAGGAGGGGGATTAGGCTGCATATACCTGAGTCCCTTTCAATTCTAGGATCCAGCAAAGGTTAAAATCTAAAGGTGGATTCAAATGGTTAAAATAGCCAGATAAGCTTCCCTCCAAATATGGCTCATGAAGGTAACAAAGCATGGGCTACCCTCCCTCAACTCCTGGTAGTTAGTTAGAAAAGACAAAGCCAAGCTGAGTTGTATGTATGCAAGCTAGAAGCTGGAGGAAGAAGCAGGCTGAAGCCTGTGAGGAAGAGACATGCCTGATTTCTGCTCACATCCAAGGCTATTGGGGAAGTAAGACCCCTTTGGGCTGTTAATGCTGTGAACTCCTCCATTGTAGCCTCAGGTTGTATTTACATGTAAACAAACCATGTATCATAAAGATACCGGTCTCCACTGTATCTATTTCAAAGGAAACACAAACCTGTGGGCCTGGAACCTTGCAACGCTCAAGAGATTGGGGTGATGTGCAACAACAATAATAGTAAAATCAGAATAAAACGAAAGAGACAAGACAATGCTTGAGCATTTTCAAATGATTTTGTTACAGCGCTTATGGAAAACGCGGTGGTGGCGACTACTGATACCCTTCCACACACATCTCAAGGTGATAATACGATAAAAACAGCTTAAAACGCAGAAGATGACACTTTCCAATAAACTCATGATTTTCAGCTTTCTGAAATTATCACCTCGGGGGACTCAAAAGATAGCCCACCTATCTGGTTCACATGGTAATAGGCAGACCTTCATACATGCCAGAAGTTATAAGTTCTTAAATGTCAAAAAACAACAGGATAAATCAAAACTACTGATTTCTATCTTTAAAGTTATGTGAGGCCGTAGCCAGGGATCGGGAATGTGGGGCCCTCCAGATGTTGCTGCGCTCCCAACTCCCACAGGCCCTCATGGCAAGGGATGATGGGAGATGTAGTCCAGCGTTTCCCAACCTTGGGTCTCTAGCTGTTTTTGGACTACAACTCCCATCATCCCTAGCCAGCAAGATCAGTAGTCAGGGGTGGTGGGAAATGTAGTCTGAAAGCAGCTGGAGACCAAAGGTTGGGAAACCCTGAAGGACCAGATTCCCCACCCCTGCCTTAGGGAGAACCTCCTCTTTCTCTTCCTTATCCCAACACCCAGTGAACAAAGAGCCCCCTCTGTGACCAGAAATACATATGTCCTCCCTTGTGAATGCTTAACATACATTTTTCCAAATCATTTTCTTTTGCCAAATCATTTTTACTGATTTTCCAAATTTCCCTTCATTTTCACCCTAAGGTGTCGGGATTAGGAAGGGAGAACACCATTAATTCGAACGTAAATTTCCTTTTTGCTTTTTTAAAACCAAGGACTCACCATTGCATCTTCCATGTCGTAGCCAGTATAGGAGATCACGGCAACAACTGCATTTGTACCGATCGGGTAGGAGTCCATGTCGTAATGGTCATACATAGCCGGCCGCACCAGTGGGCTTTGAGGGGTCTGAAGTCGGTAGAGTTTATCGTCTGACCGGTATGGGAAGGTCAGAAGCGGGAAACCCATCGTCTGCTTGCCTGGAAGGACAAAATACACACACAGACACAGCAGACGTAAGATGAAATAAGCTCAAAGTATTTCATGTCTTCCATAGGGAAAGACCAGAGTTCAAAGGAAGAAGGCAGGTTTTGCATGCAGACCACAGGCTGGTTCCCTGGCAGAGGATGGGAATTACTTGTGCCTGAGACCCTGGAGAGCCACTGCCAGTCAGAGCAGACAATATTGGGTGAGATGATGAACTAGCCTGATCTCCTGTAAGGCGTCTCCCTGTATTTCCTAAGTATAAAAATAATACAGCACTTAAGGCATTCACTTCCATTTGTTTCCCTTTCTATTTCAAATCCTTATGTGGGGCTGCTCTATGTGCAATCTAATGTTTCCAGCATCCTCAACTCTCCATCTTCTGTTCCACTTAAAGTTTTTTGTTCTGGAGAGCCCCCTCCCTTTTCTGTTGTCTTTCAACAATTCCCATCAGCCCCAACATGCACAGCAAAAAAACCACCCACTAGTATAATCTGTTTAATTCCCCCCACAACCTGGTTCTTTAGCTGCCCCTCATTAATTATCAGTGTTGTGTGCCCCATGACCACATTGTTCTTACTGCACTGTTTTGGCATCCCACCCAACTCCCCTCTCCAAAAAAACCCTATGGTTTTTTTTTGGGGGGGGTTGTTGCAAACTTTGGCATTCCCCCAACTGATAGTTTGATGTGCAGATGGGAACCAATTGGCTACATAAGAATCCATACTTGGAGAACGAGTTTCCTATGAACATTTTTGTTATTTTGTTTTATAGGAATTACTATCTGCCCTTCACCATAAAATATAATACAGTGGTACCTCGGTTTTCGAACGTAATCTGTTCCAGAAGATCTTTTGACTTCCAAACCGTCCAGAAAACTGAAGCATGCATTTCCGGAAGCATTTACGTCCAGAAAATTCAATATGGAAGCCGCGTGGCGTGTTCGGCTTCCGAAAAGCTTTTGAAAACCGAAACGTTCGACTTCTGAGACGTCCGAAAACCAAGGTACCACTGTACATGATTAAAAAGCAGTTAATATGATTTACATCAGAAGAAAAGGGTGGGTCCAAAAAGTGCATCTCGAGCTGTCCAAGGCCAGGGTAAAAAAACAGCCAAGGATTACTTACCCATCTGACACTGGTACATATTTCTTGGACTCTGGTTGTGATCCGAGAAGGGAATAAAACTTGCCACCACACTTAATATGCTGTGGGGAAAGAGCTCCTGGTGCGTGGTCAGTCCTGGCTGAATTTCATCCTCAGACACAGCAATGTTCATGAAGACCTGGGGTAAGGGAAAGCCAGTTTATACCCTTTGCAGAAAAGACTTTTACACAAATGGAAGTCACAATTCTTCAATGCCGTACTATTAAGTCAACACACGCAATCAAAAGAGCGCCAGTTGGCATGATCTGCACCAGATTTTAACAGTCGTGGTAATGGTAGCTCATTTCCTTAAAACCTATTCCTGCTGGAAAGAGCATTTCATGAGATAAGGTGGCATTAAAACATGCTCAGCAACACCATTGCCGACAATTGTGGTTGCAGAATTAGAAACAAGAAGATGCAAAGTAAATGGTCACAGATGCACAGGCAATACCCACTGGACTAACTTGTTAGCAACGGCTCTTCGTATCAACGATTTGTTAATAATATTTTTAAGTAGTTGCACAATCCAAAATTGCAGAGAAAAGTACAAGACTATAGAAACATAGGAAGATGATTGAACCTGGGACCTTCTGCATGCAAAGCACATGCTTTACCTCTGAGCTACAGCCCTTCCCTGATATGAATCCAATCACCTCCCATTTCCCTTCCAATTCTACTCACAGTAACAGCAGCAGAAGGGATTCAACTACCCACTTAGGATACTATTGTTCAAATACACTAAAAGGATTCCCAAGATCATTGTTGCATAATCAACACGTACCTGCTCCATTGTGCCAATTAATTCTTCTTTTCCCAGGGCCAAATTTTGCACGGGACGCATCATCCTACAAGGGGTGGTGAAAATGAAGAGTCCTGGGTAAAGGCTGGGTTTTCCTGTCATTGGGACAAGGACCACCTCCGTCCAAACGGGAATCTTCTTTTCTTGCATTGCCTATTGGCATAAATCAAAGAAGCGTCCATTTTATGTCCTTCAACAAAAGCAAGAGAGCGATGCAGAAATGTCTCTCCTGATCCACAGAGGCAAAGTGAAAAACAAAATATTCAAACAGAGCAAGACTTCCCACTGTCAGCAAGGGTAGGGCCAGGTATTTATACAATTATAACTCATCTTTATCTCTTCACCCTTTTAATTCTGTAGGATAAACATAGCTACAGGCAGCTGGACCATCAAACTGCTGCAAGATGTCCAAGAGCCTGCAGACTTTCAAGTACAGTAGAGATGCACATTGCAGCACAAACAAAACTAACCTTGAAGTGCCTGAGTGTCTCCACAAGACCAGGAGCCTGATCCTTCTCTATCCAGCCTACTGGGGAGCCGTCTAATGAAACTGGGTAACATTCAGAGTAGGGCTGGCTTGGCACAGCATCAACTGGAGTGACACCTACAGAAAGTTGCACAGCAGTATGTGATGCATCAACGCCATCGACTGCAAACATCCTTCAGAAGGCGAACAGATGTAACATTTTACTACACAAAATTTGCAGCAAATCTTTGTTCCAAATGATGAGCCTCTCTAGGTGGTTTGAAACATACAAACCTGTAATTTCTTTCGGGTTTTTTTTATTTAAAAAAACAAACTGATATGCTAAGAAGGGTTTGTGGCTCATTTTGAAAACAGGGTGGGGCACTGACTGAACAGTGTTTCATTTGAAGCAGGGAGATCATGGCTTCAGGTCCCTGGTTCAGCCACAAACTCAGGAAGTGAGAAGACTCTTTATTTGCATTCTAAAACTATGCTGCAGAAATACATACCAGTAATGCAGCCCAAGAGCTTATTGTTGAAAGTGATCGATCAGGTTTAAGATTTCTCGGGGGAAAGACCAAGCCTGATCACATCCTGTGGCCAGCAATCATATGATTTAGCACAGTAGTTCAAGATATGATCTTGCCTTGTACTGACTCAGTCCACTGTGGCACATCTAGCTTAGTACGGTCTCCCTGGCTGCAGCTATTCAAGATCTGATGCAGAGGTCTTTCCAGCACCTGCTAAGCATGCAGCTGCAGCCCTCATCTTCCATGATTTCAATTTTTTGACATTTATCTTCACATGCGCTTGTCTGCTAAGGGTCTTCTGCATTCTGCCAAAACACTACACTACAGAGGCTTCTGGGGCATGGCTCTGGGGCTACTGCACATGCTGGGCCTGTAGGGCCTCACCACTGCCCAGCACAACTTGAGGGTGTACTCCAGACATTCTTGTGGCTGCAGACTGCAAGGGAAGACCAGCAGTCTAGAAAAGTGCTGTTCAAGGAAGTGTATGTGCCATAAATGATCTTCTCACTGACAAACCCAGATATGTTTCCAAGGAATCCCAGGATTTCCCAGAACCCAATTTGAAACCCACTACTTTGCAACCATCTCTGTGGGCATATTAATTACAGCTCAGTGAAAGGGCAACCCTACCAATCTGAGACTTGCTTTCCCCTGAAAGCATTTCTTATAGATCAAATCAATCCATTCTTACCCACCCAAAGAGCAAAGCAAGGACGGCAGGGAGAATGTGTACGATGCCTGTGTTACTATTTCACATGGAGCTGTCATGTGATTCATCAGACCGCATGGTTCTCCGTCGGGCGTGTGGACAGGACAAAGGAAGCCCCAGGACTCCGGCAGCAGCTTGCGCACCGTGGTGGTTCTCATCTTGAGAAAATCAGCCCCTCTGTGCACACAGCGGAAATGGGAGAGGTAGCGGATGAAGTTCAGCTTGTCTGCTACCACACAGAGACCTGAGCTTTGCAGCATGCCCAGACCTTGGAGAGAGAGAGAAATGGGAAGCAGGGAAAATCAGCTTTGATCCAAGAATTATTTTGCAAGAATAGTTGCTTGGTAGCAGTAGCAGTTTTAACACCACCACCACATGCACTGAGTTGTGTGATGTACGTCAAATATTAAACTACATCAACATCTGAACATCGCGGCAAACAGAGTAAGCTTCCATTAGGACTTCTGATTTTTTAAAAATAGGGGAAGTAAACACAAGTGGGTGTAGGCCAAGTAACAGCTTCTGTGCCTTCAGCAAGGAATCGCTCTAGGAGTGTAGGGCATAATGATTACACCAACAGATTGGCCAATCATCCTCAATACGTTCCCTTGTAATCTGCACTTTCCTTTGCTGTGATCCCTTGAACGATATGGTGTGCATCACCTTTCCTGATCTTTGGTTGCAGCATCCTACAGGCTGGACTGCAATCTAAAGGGGAGTTAATTGGTTGTGGGAGTGTAGTTTGGGATGCAAATGATCCATCTTTAGAATGAGAGAGCATTCTAATCCTACGATTAGGATTTAGTGTGTACACGCTATTTAGTGTGTACACGCTATAAAGTTAAAATTCTGCACCCAAATAATCCTAACTTATATGACAAGGAAGAAACAGTTTCCTGCCCTGTCTACAATGACATACGTTGATCAGATCAGCATTAATTCCTCTTACTCTGTATAACCTATTCTGCCTTGGCTGCTAATGGGAGAGCTATGGAAGTTGCACAACCCCAACCTCTGGAAATGTGTTCCTTGGGTGCTGAGTTTTCATCATGCCTTGTAGCAGTTTTACAAACATAAAGATAAGGAAGTGTTGGGTTACGCCCCCACCCGAAAAGGCAAGAGTCCATGGAACCTGATCTCTGCACCCTAGAATCACTGCATCCGCTTTGTTGTGCGCTTGCAAATTCTCACTTGCAAACAAGCCCCTTGCTTATGATATCCCCAAAATGTCTATAGCAGCCTTTCACAAGCTGGTGCCATCCACGTGCTTCAGACTACAGCTCTCCTCCGTTGTGCTGGCTGGGGCTGATGGGAGTTGTAGTCCAAAGCACCGATAGGTTGAGGAAGGCAGATCTACATAATACAAGCTAAAAAAAGTCAGTGCACCGTGGGGAGATTTCTAAGAAGGCTGCTGCCTTGCTGGAAACGTTTCCGTATTGATAGTTTTGCAATTAGCCTCATTTTCATAGAATCATAGAGTTGGAAGAGACCACAAGGGCCATCCAGTCCAACCCCCTGCCAAGCAGTTGATGAACCGGGAGGAGAACTTAGAAATTCACTCAGACACTGCTGAACAGAAACAGCAAGTAGGTTGGCAGATAATCCAAAGAGCATGAATTATTTTTAAAAGTAGAAGAATATTCTTCTAACAAGTCAGGGTGCATTTGATTTAAATCAAATCAATTTAAATAACGATTTAAATCACTAGTCAGTAAGACTTGATTTAAATCATATTTTTTTTACAGACAGACTCATTCTTGCTGGTATAATCTTAATATTTACAACCAGATGAAGGTTTCATATTTGGAATAATAAATTTTCAGAGTCGTTTTTACAGTTATATTAAAAATTACTGATTTGGTTATACTATTAGAAATACATAGACAGATAATTACAAAATTATTGTGAGGTTTAATAAGTTAACAGTTTATATTTGGACAACTTTTCTGCTGTACTTTATTGGAAGGAGAAAAATAACCATCTCCTTTAAAACAATTTAAACAATTTATTTAAGTAAAACAATAACATTACAGCATATGTTTGTTAACTGATGTGGTTAAACGATTTTTTTTAAAAAAAACCCCTCAGACTGAGTTTTAGCACACATTAAAATCCTTATTTCCTGATGAATAGCCTTTGGACTATAATGTAACTTAAATAGAAAACTACCTTTAGAAAGATTTTTCCTCCAAAAGCATTTTATTTTAAAAATCAGATTTAATTTTTTAAAAAATCAGATTTAAAAGTTAAAAATCCAATTTTTAATATATATTTTTTAAAAAAATCATTGATTTTTATCCACCCTGTAACAAGTACCTATTCACAAATCCAGATTTGGATTTGGTTTAAAGTCACTGAGCATTGACACCAGGGGATCCTAGTGCTGCAATTCTATACAGGTTTACCTAGAAGGGTTTACCCTATCTAACTCAACTGGGGCTTCAATGTCTGTGCAAAATTGTGCTGCAGGTCTCTGACATTTTTACCTGTCTTAGAGCGCAGGTTGCCAGTAGCAAGGAGATACTCAAACATCCTTGTAATATCTGTCCCCATGCCAAGAATCTTCATCATGTTTTCTGCGTTAATCGTCATAGCTGACCTCTGAGCTTTCTTGTCCAAAGCTATTTTCACAGACTGCAACCAAGTTTCCAACTTCTCCTGCGATATAGGATAAGAAAAACAAACAAGAAAAAAGACTTCAAGAACTAACACAGCGCACTTCTATACAAACTGGCCACAGGACGAACTAGTATGTGGGTGGCAAGGAATGTTCCTGTCTCAACACAAGGGCAGAGGGGAAAGTCGCCGTTGGAACTAGGCCTCTCTCAAATTGCCTCCTGATTCATCACAACCGAGCTCCTATTATGTACACCTGCTTTGGAACTTCTACATTGCAAAATGTGTCACACAGAATCAACCACCGGCACAGATTTCAATGCTCTGGCCAAATATGCAGCCACTAGAGGTGAGTAGAGATACCCAGCTTAATAAGGAGGGAAATCAAAGCTGCAGCCGACAACAATTTTGCCCCACTGACTAGGTTGAGAAGCTGTTATCAACCAAACCACAATTTGTTGTGACGTGAACATGCTTTCAAATGACCTTGTGTCCTGCAACCCCCTCCTTGGCTCATGGCAGAAGTTTGTCATTTTAACTGAACCTGAAAAGATGACTGTTCACTTGGAGTCCTTGCAATGGAGAACTGGGGGATCTCGGTTTGCAGGGCAAGAACAAGCCAGGGTTACAAGAATGGAAAACTATGGTTCAGCTGGAGTTGTATTGCACACAGGTCTGAGTCTTAAAAAACTTATTAGCCAAACCATAGCTCCATGTTACTGCTCAACCTAGCTCCTTGGGATACTGCTGACATTTCCACTGCTTTCAGCTATGCAATACATATTCCTGCATCTGAGCTCAAATCTGACCTGTAAGAGGGATAGTACATAGCTGTGAGAAATCAGTGAGAGGCAGGGCAACTGGAGAATAATTTTCCTTCTCCAGCTTCGTCACAAAAAAACCCCCAGAACCTCAGCTCTCCCACCAAACACAAAACTTCCTGGCACAAATAACTCCATATAATAAGAACAGTTTTTACTTAGGATTATCTTATCCAGGGAGAGCAATTTCCTAGTCTACTATTTTCAGCATTAAAATAACCTCCCCAATGAAACCTGCTTGGCACTTACTTTAATCTCTTTCTGATGCCGCACAAAGACCTTTTAATTTTTTTCCAGGTCTTTGTAATTATGTGATGGGCTATACCAGGAGTTGTCAACATAGCACCCTTCCAGTGTTGCGGACTACATCTACTATCATCCGAGGTTATTGGCCAGGCTGGCTGGCGCTGATGGAAGTTGTAGTCCACATAATCTTGAGGGCACTGCATTGGCTATCACTTGTAATTTTGTTGGTTTAAACCCTGTAAGCTGCCCAGAGGACTTCAGTGATGGGACAGCCTATAAATGACATAAAATAGTTATGGTGTTGTGGGTTAAACCACAGAGCCTAGGGCTTGCCGATCAGAAGGTCAGCGGTTCGAATCCCCACGACGGGGTGAGCTCCCGTTGCTTGGTCCCTCCTCCTGCCAACCTAGCAGTTCAAAAGCACGTCAAAGTGCAAGTAGATAAACAGGTACCACTACAGCAGGAAGGTAAACGGCATTTCCGTGCGCTGCTCTGGTTCGCCAGAAGCGGCTTTGTCATACTGGCCACATGACCCGGAAGCTGTACGCCGGCTCCCTCAGCCAATAACGCGAGATGTACGCCGCAACCCTGGACCTAATGGTCAGAGGTCCCTTTACCTTTTACACAAAATAAATGGAAGTTTGTGGGAACCACAAGATGCTTGATGTAATCTGAAAAGCTGTTGCCTGTTTCTCACGGCACACAGGCAAAAAAATACAAAGATTTTTGGCAACTATTAAAGAGCATGTTTCTGGCTATATATAGGGGAATGGAGAATAACTCTCAGGGTAGTACCTTTAAAAACATGAGGTAAAGTTGTCCCGAGGTGAGCACCTCTTGATTCATTAAACTGTCTGGATTGTCCTCCATGCAGCCTTCTTTGGCTAAAGTAAAGAGTTTCCGAGTCATGAAGCAAAGCAGGTAGAACTTCTCAGCTTTGTTATTCAGGTGTATGCAGATGCATTGGCTGTGGGAGCAACACAAAGTTTTGTAATAACTATTTCTTTTTTAGCTGAGCATCACTCCAAAACTTAAACATGGCAGTAATTTTAGCCCAATGCTATCTTTGCAACGCCTTTGGTACTTTCAACGATACAAAGCAGCCTAGGATTTCATGGTGGTGGTGACCTTCCCTAAGTTTTGGTAAAGGGCCTATTTCACTGGAAGAAAATTAGTCTTCCGTTGGGGTGGGATAGAATAGCTTTTTTTGGTAATTATTATTCATGCAATGAATTGTAACAAAAAAAAATTCACATTGGTTTTCTTCGTGAAACTAAGACTCCTAACCCCCAAGAAACATTCAAGGCTTGCTCACACATTACACTGAATGCAGGTACAAACTGCTTCTATACACGTAGAAGTGTTTGTGTGAAAGAGTGTACACTCTTTGGGGTTGTACACCCACTGAACATTAGATTTGAATAATTGCACAAGGTTGCATCCTATTGCACAAGTGGAACAGAACTTCCCCTCCCTCTCATCCTCCAAATTTGGGGCTTCTCCCAGCCCTCAGGAACCGATCTGGAGGCAGTGCAGGGGCAGCAGAGGGCAAGGGGGCAGTTCCACTGCTCTTGCAGAAGTCATTCCACTGACGCCAGTGTCTTGCTGGATTCAACCTTTAATATTTCTGAACGTACCTCCAGGTTGGGGACCCCTGCACCAGGGTCTGGTTTGAAACCAGTCAAAGACTGGTTTTGTATTTCAAGAGGAAGATATAGTTTAAGTTACATCTGCCTAAAGACATACTCAAGAAGGAACTCTCCAACTTGTTCACTGCTGTGCCAGTCAGGAAGGCTGAATTTCACTCTGAAGCGCTGCCCCAGGAAGATGAGGACTTGTTTCTGCGTCATGCAGCCATCCTCTGCTACCAGCCGCAGCATCTGAGACATACAGTTCTTGTAGAAAGTATCCTCTTCTTTTCCTTTAATCAACTCCTGAAAAATCTGGAAATCTGAGAAACTAACTAATGCCTAGAGGAGAGAAAGAAAAGGTTTGAAGAAATTAGTTTGGGGGGGGTGGAGAACACATTAGGCAGGTATCGCTAAAAGCAACATGATTTTCAAAGCCTGCAATTCTGTATATAGCCTGCTACCATGTATACTGGGGTCAGGCAGCCTTTTTCTTATGATGTTTTCCCATTTTCCCAACATGTCCCTGGAATGTGGGGACAGGAAGGAATGAGGTGAACCATACTATATACAGTGGTACCTTGGGTTACAAACGCTTCAGATTACAAACTCCGCTAACCCAGAAATAGTACCCGGGGTTAAGAACTTTGCTTCAAGATGAGAACAGAAATCGTGCTCCAGCGGCACGGCGGCAGCAGGAGGCCCCATTAGCTAAAGTGGTGCTTCAGGTTAAGAACAGTTTCAGATTAAGAACAAAGGCTTTCTTTTGGAAATTCCACAGTAATAAAACAAATAGTTACAATAATACAAAAATAAACATCGCTATTACATTTCATTAATTACATTCCATTTATAATTGACCCGCCTAACGACAAAAAATTACAACAAATAAAGGCTTGGCATATTTTGCTTTGCATGTCATGCATCTATCTCATATTTTGGTTTCACCTTTTAAGTTGCATTATTGAAATAAATGCACTTTTCGACAATATTCTAATTTTCCGCGTTTCACCTGTATATTCTCTACTTGGTTTAAACAATCCATTGTTTGCCATGTTCATACAGGGCAAAAGGTTTGCCTCCAAGCCGGAATTGGAAGCTCAGCTTTTGCTCTATTTGGACATCACAGCAAAATATGATTTAGGAAAGAAGGGAGGGGTGCAAGCGGAGGAGAAAGTTTGCAAGTTTAAAGCCCGTCCATGAAAATCATGGCTCGACTGCTACATTTAATCTAAGCTAGTGACAGGCTTGTAAATAGCCACTTGCCTACCTCAACCTGCCTTGAGTAGAAATGGACTCTAGGCATCCAAGCACAGAAAGACTCTGGAAACTGGAAGAGTGTCTTCACTCTCCTTTCAGGCTACTGACATACCATAAATGGCTTACACTAGTGTGTGAAAGCAGGTGGGCTATTAACTTTGAGCGGCTTATTTGCAATTGTACGTCTCATGGTTCTTGGAAAAGTAGTGTGTAAAATATAACAGGGATCCTACGGACAGAGCACAGCTGTAGTACCTTCAGTACAAATCCGAGTGGAAGAAAGAACAGCTCTTTTTGATGAATGAAGTTCAGCATCACTGTGCCATTTTCAAGGTAATGAAGGGTCATGTTAACCGCTGTGTGTTCATCTCTAACGCAGTGTATTGAGACACCTAGCACCATCCAAAGGAAGCAAACCGTAGCATATATACCAATTAATAAACAAATAAACCTCTAAGAGTTGCTGTGTCATTTTGTCATCTAAAAATACCAGCATTACTGTTATAAGCCAAAGAAGAAATACGGTAATGCATTTACCTAATACTCAACCCTAGCAATCACCAAAGAAAGGACATTCATTTGCACCTCTGTACTAACATTATAGTGCCAAACTACTAGTTCCATTAAGCCTAGCAGAATTCAGCAGTGCTTAGTGCTTTTGGTGGTTAGCTTGTTAATGTTGTTCATATTGTTTTGTGGATTATGAGTGCTGTTAATGCTTTGTGGATTTTATAATACAGTGGTGCCTCGCTAGACGAAATTAATTCGCCCTACGAAAATTTCGTCTAGCGAGGCACCGTTTCCCATAGGAATGCATTAAAAGTCAATGCGTTCCTATGGGCTCCGGGGAAACTGGTGGTGGTGGCAGCGCTTGCTCTCTTGGCTCGGGGAAGGCAGGCCGGCGCTTCCCCGAGCCAAGAGAGCAAGCGCCGCTGCTGCCAACGACAGAGCCGGATCGGACGAAGCTTCAGAAGCTTCGTTGGATCCGACTCTGTCGGGAGGGGTGGGGGAAAGGCGAAGGAACGATCCTGCGCCTTTCCCACACCGCCTCCAAGCCAGTGCCAGAGCCGAAGTGCGGCGCTGCAGCCGGGGGCTTTTCGCAGTTTGCCTCCCCCTTGGCTCGGGGAAGGCAAATGGCGAAAAGGCACCGCAGCGCCGCACTTCGGTTCCGGGGGGGTGCTCTGTCGGGCGGTGGGGTGGGGAACGGAGGATCCTCCGCTTTCCCACACACACATTGCCTTTCCCCCACCGCCGCCAAGCCCCATGCCGGCTTTTCGCGGCGACAAGCGGTGGCAGGGGAAAACCTTCTCCCGCCACCGCCTCCCGCCTGCCTCCCCGACACGGAACGCAACTTCGGAGACGTCCGAAGTTGCGCTCCGTGCCGGTGGTGCGGGGCGTGAGGAGGCGGCGGGGGAAGACCTTCTCCCGCCGCCGCCTCCCCTGACACAGAGCGTAACTTCGGCAAAGGCAAGCGGGGGACACCTAGCCTGCCCTCTTGCCTTCGCCGAGAAAGCGCCCAGCTTGCTCAGGGAACGCAAGCGGGCGGGCTAGGTGCCCCCCGCTTGCATTCCCTGAGAAGGCACCCGGCTTTCTCGGCGAAGGCAAGCGGGCAGACACCTAGTTCCTCCCCCGCTAGTCCCTCTTTGTGTTCCGCTGGTCTCTGCCGGGGCAGAGACCAGCGGAACACAAAGGGGAACCAGCTGCAGCGGGGAAAGAAGGCAAAGGAAGATCAGCTGAGAGGTGCTGACAGCTGTCAGCGCCTCTCAGCTGATCTTCCTTTGCCTTCTTTCCTTGCTACAGCTGGTTCCCCTTTCGCTAGATGAATGCCCTGATTTTCTGATCAGAGGTTTTTATGGCCACGCTCGCAAGACGAAGCGGTGGCCATAGAAAACCTCGTCGTATAGCGAGGCAACCTCCGATCAGAAAATCCTTTCGTTAAGCGGAATTTTCGTCTAGCAGGGCATTCGTCTAGCGAGGCACCACTGTACAATTTTTCTTGTGGTCGTGCTGTTTGGACTGTTTTTTTTAAAGTTGCTTTATAGAAGGTGGTTGTTTTCCTGACGATTTGTAATTGTTTTATATGGTTTATGTTACAATTGTGATGCTCTACTTATTATGTATTGTTACGTAAGCCGCTTTGTGACTCATGTGAGTGAAAAGCGGCATAGAAATATAATAAATGAAAATGAAGTCTAGCATAGCTTATTTTGGTTGGAAGGCTCTCTAAGACAAGAGCAGGGAGTCTGATTTGGCCAGGAGACAGCAGGTGATTGATGGGGCATAGGAATCTGCCTTATACTGAGCCAGACCATTGGTCCATCTGGCTCAGTATTGCCTATGCTGACCGACGGTGGATCTCCAGGATTCAGGCAGCAAGCCCTACCAGGTGATGCCAGAGATTGAATCTGGGACCTTATGCATATGAAGCAGAGGCTCTACTATTCAGCTATGATCCTTCAAGCGTTGAATTGCAGAGGGTTGGACTAGATGATCCTCAGGGTCCCTTCCAACTCTACAATTCTATGACATGTGAAAGCATGGATGCTCGAAGCGCACCCAACTCTTCCCTTACAACCGCGGCTTCAATTCTTTTCTGACTTTTCTCAACCTGACCTTCCCTGTGCCCGATGGCATATGGCATCAGGTGAAGGAAAGGTGGCTATGATCCACTCTAAACAGCCTGGGGGACCCAGGTAAGGAGGGTTCCAGCCATGCTCCAAGGCTGCAGGCAGACTTCTATTCCAGTCTGGCTGCCCAAGATGCTGGGTCCTGGACTTGGGCCCCCCACTCTGCATTCAGAGCCCATGCTCTGCCACTGTTCTCTGGCACCCCTTACATACTTTACTCCAGCATTTGTGGAAGTGGGCAGAGCAACTCAACGGCATCAGGGGAGGAAGAATCAAAGGTAGATAGATTGCTAAATCCAGAGAACAGCAAGAGCAACAGCATATGCTGTTCATCATCTGATTTATTTATTTTAATGCAGGATTATTTTAAAGTTATTTTACGAAGAACAACATTACCATATTGTGTGTAGCCTGGACCTCTGGATTTCCATTTTGGTTTAATCATTGCAAGGGGAAAGTTGCGCCTTGGCATAATCACCATTCTGATCACCTTTTCTATACCGTTAACAATGAAATAGCCTCCCATTTCCTGCCAAAAGGTGAAAAAAAGGCAATTAACAGAGCTGCAAGATTGAATTGGTTGATCCACTAAGACTTCAGTGCATTAATCAATAAAGGCAGATTTTATTAGGTCTGGAAGTGGAGGGTACACTTACTCATTTTTTAATATCGTTTTTGTTGCAAAGAACGACCAAAATTTTAGTAAGAGGAAATTTAATTTCAACATAATCTAGTTTATTTTCTTTATTTGGTCCACCCTGCTCCCTATTTGTAGCCTGCATTTTCCATTCCACTTAGGGAAGTTATCAACTTTACCTTTAAAATGATTGCACTTTAAAAAGCAAACTACAACCACGTAAGATAAAGGTAAAGGGACCCCTGACCATTAGGTCCATCTCGCGTTATTGGCCAAGGGAGCCGGTGAACAGCTTCCAGGTCATGTGGCCAGCATGACAAAGCTGCTTCTGGCGAACCAGAGCAGCACATGGAAACTCCATTTACCTTCCCGCTGTAGCGGTACCTATTTATCTACTTGCACTTTGACGTCCTTTTGAACTGCTAGGTTGGCAGAAGCTGGGACCGAGCAACGGGAGCTCACCCCGTCACGGGGATTTGAACCGCCAACCTTCTGATCGGCAAGCTCTAGGTTCTGTGGTTTAACCCACAGCGCCACCTGCGTCCCCCACAACCAAGTACAAAGCTAAATATTAATAATAGCACCCCTAGGTCCTCACAGAAGTCAATAGATTGTTTTCTCCAGAGGGAGAGAAAACAATCTTGGTACAAATCACTTTTGAAATGGACATGGTGAAACTCATTCCAAGCAATGCAACATTCACTTTCTTTTGCTTCATATAAAAGGAGGGGTTGTAGCTCAGTCGTTAAAGCATCTGATTTACATGCAGAAGGTCAATCCCTGGCATCTCTAGGTAGGTTTGGGAGCGACTCCCAATCTGAAACCCCATACAGCTGTTGATAGTCAGGGTGGACAATAGGGAGCAGGGTGGACCAATGATATGACTCAGTATAAGGCGGCTTCCTACGTAGAAAGGCAAATCAATAAAATCCAGCAATACCTCTTCCTCCTCATGGTGTTTGATGAGCTCTTTGGGAGAGAGACCGTGGAGATTACAAAGTTTGGACTTCACCATAATTGGAGCATTTCCGAGGGACTGTTTTATAATCCCTTTAGGGGTGCCATTCAGTGCCCAGCTGATATCAGCCTATATTGGAGGGGAAATAATGATTTGAGAAAAACAGATCTATATTATCTAAATCACTGAAAATGTAGAAGACTCTCCTCTCAAAGAAATAGCTACACTGCAAGTATCTTACAAAGGCACAAAAAAATGTGCCTAGAGGAAAAAACTGCCAGCAGTGTGCTTACTTATTAGGTCAAATTTATAACATGTCCTTTCTCCCCAAAGGGAATTCAGGGCAGCTGAGAACAAGAAAACTCCTATTCATGAAAGCAATTAGAACATCCACATCAATTAAGAGCATCCACAGCAGGAGACAAAAGTGTTCCTGAACTATGTTACAAAGGCCTGGGCAAAAACAATTCTCAACATCCCACCTGCATGACTCATTTTCCTTGGGGAGTTCCTTAACTGGGGCACAAGCACTGAGAAGGCCCTTTCTCAGGCCCCCATCCTCCTTACTGCTCCAACTGATGGACAGGACCTCAAACAGGCCCTCTCCCTCAGATTGCAAATTTCAAGCCAGAAGTTACTGGTAAAGACGTTCCTTCAAGATCTTAGGTACCAAGTAACATAGGGCTTTGTGCACTAGTAGAAACCCCTTGAATAGGGTCTGGATACTCACAGGCAGCCAATTTTCTTTCTGAAACCCCGGAGAGCCGCTGCCAGCTTAGGTAGACCAGCAGTAGCCAACATGGTCCCTTCCAGATGTTGTTGGACTACAATTCCCACTATCCTTGACCACTGGCCATCTTGGCTGGGGCTGATGGAAACCGCAGTCCAACAGCATATGGAGGGCATCACATTGACTATCTCTAGTGTAAACAAGCTAGATGAATCAATAGCCTGCCATGGTATAAGGCATCTCCCTACAATGTCTAGTTAGATTCCAAGTATGAATTCATCAGATTTTCTGAAAGACCAGAGTGTGGTCCAGTTCAGCGCTGCCTGTTTTTCTAATCACAATCAAACTATATTAATGCTTAACTTGTAGCCTCACATGCTCTCTTCCCATCTCTCCGCTTGAGGCAAATCATGGGTTGGCTTACATGAGCAAACCCACCTATCACCATGCTTGCAAACTGTTCTTAATGGAAGAAAGTGGTAGCTGACAAATTATTTGGAATCGTAACACCCACATGCTGTCTTAACAGTTCACCTTATACGGCAGCTAGGTAAAGGGACCCTTGACCATTAGGTCCAGTCGTGACCGACTCTGGGGTTGCGACACTCATCTCGCTTTATTGGCCGTGGGAACTGGCGTACAGCTTCCGGGTCATGTGGCCAGCATGACTAAGCCGCTTCTGGAGAATCAGAGCAGCACACGGAAACACCGTTTACCTTCCTGCCGGAGCGGTACCTATTTATCTACAGTGGTGCCTCACTTAACGAATGCCCTGCTTAACGAAATTTCCGCTTAACGAAAGGATTTTTCGAGCGGAGCTTGCCTCGCTAGATGAATGCGTTTTACGAAAAATTCGTCTAGAGCGAATCACGGTTTCCCATAGGAATGCATTGAAATTCAATTAATGTGTTCCTATGGGCAAAAAAATTTCAATGCATTCCTATGGGATTCGCTAGACGAATTTTTCGCTATAAGAAAAGACCCGTGGAACGAATTAATTTCGTCTAGCGAGGCACCACTGTACTTGCACTTTGACATGCTTTCGAACTGCTAGGTTGGCAGGAGCTGGGACCGAGCAATGGGAGCTCACCCCGTCACAGGGATTCGAACCGCCGGCCTTCTGATCGGCAAGCCCTAGACTCTGTGGTTTAACCCACAGCGCCACCCGCATCCCTATACACCAGCTGGGAGTGTATAAATCTCCAAAATAATGTAGTGCCAGGTCTCTACACACCTTGGATTTCTAAAGGTCACATGATTCCACCACACTCCTTTACACGTCATTCCATTTGTTACTTACAGTTATTTTTCCGCGGTAGGTGCTTTTGCGACCCCTGCATTCTGCTGGGTAAACTTTCAGCTCGTTACATATACTTCCTTTTGGTACCATAGGAGGGTTGATGGTGGCCCCCACAATGGCCAAAGTGATCCGATCATTCTTGTAAATAAATTCCAAAGGTGGAATGGCCTTTAAAAAATGAGAGAGAAAAAGAAAAAGAAAACCCACAGGTTATCACAGCTCACCACCAAATCCACTGCTGGTCATGACTGTCCTGTACTATAATAATAATAATAATAATAATAATAATAATAATAATAATAATAATATATTATTATTTATACCCCACCCATCTGGTCGGGTTCCCCCAGCCACTCTGGGCGGCTTCCAACAGAATATTAAAATACAGTATATTATCTCTCCAGGATTAGAGGCAGCAAACCTCTGAGCAATAGCTCTTTTCCTTACCTGCTCACTTCTTTGTGACTTTTTAGTTGGTCCCAATAAAGGCACTACATGTTTTTTAAAACCCACAAATCCCTCTTACTCTTAGAATATTAATATTATTATTCACTTTGATACCGGCTAATGCATGCTCCCTGCAGACATCTTTACTGTATTTTTTTCCTGCATCTGCTGAAGGTATTCTTACTTAGATGCGCCTTAGCCAGATGTCTAGAAAGCCTGAATGAATTTTGATTTGCTTTAGTCTACACTATGCTGGTTTTAACCTTTTTGTATGTTTTAAAACACAGCCATACTTTTTTTAAAGCAATGGTTTTACCCTCTTCGCAAACTGCTCTGAAGGTTCTTTCCCTTCTACAATCAGGCGGTACATAAATATAATGAAATGATCGATCAAATGCCAACTGCCACTTCCTTTCCCCAGTACAATTTATTCTTTGTGAAATACATTTCTGAGGAACAGGTAGGTAGCCATGTTGGTCTGCCGTTGAAACAAAATAAGAATAAAATAGAAAAATTCCTTCCAGTAGCACCTTAGAGACCAACTAAGTTTGTCATTGGTATGAGCTTTTGTGTGCATGCACACTTCTTCAGACACCACACTTCTTCAGATACACGTCTTCAGATACCTACAGTATCTGAAGAAGTGTGCATGCACATGAAAGCTCATACCAATGACAAATTTAGTTAGTCTCTAAGGTGCTGCTGGAAGGAATTTTTTTTAGTTTGGTAAGAAAGTCCAATACAGTAAAGAAGTAGCAGTAGTAGTAGCAGTAGTTGCTATTAAATACAGTACTATCAACTGACTTCCCTCGCATCCCCTTTTACTGTTCTAGTACAACTGCACCACCACCACCACCACCACTACTACTAGTAATATTATACCCGCTTCCTTTCCTTGACTCCACTCCCCCCCCCCCGCCGGCTCCTTCCCCTCCTCTCGCCCCTCCGGCTCCACCTGCACGGCCCGCTGCAGCCCTTCTCCCACGGCGTAGTTGAAGGACTCGGTGTGCGCCCGCGCCACGTTCTGCAGGGCCGGCGTCTGGCGCTCCTTGGGCAGCCCGTAGTCCGGCGCCGTGAGGTTCCTGAGGCTGGGGCCACTGGGCAAAGCCCGCCACTTGCACGCGCTGTCGCCCATGCTTCTCCCTCGGCAGCCGCAGGACACCGCCTCTGCCGGAAAGACACTTCATGTTCCGTCACTTCCGTCCCGCTGCTCGCTGGGAGTTGTAGTTCTTTCGCCTCGGCGTTCTAACGGCGGCACTGAAAGGGAAGGCATAGAGCTCCCGGAGTGCATTGCGCCCACTCTTCCTCCGGGCAGTTTTTAATCCGCAGAGATAGAAATAATCTAGAGCTATACTACACCACGAACTCTTTTCTGTACAAAGTGATCTGTTTACGTCCAAGTTTAACACGCCTAGGGGTGTCACAATTGCCACAGCCAATATCTAGAGCGGCTCTAGGGAGGAGCATGGCCCAGCGGCGGATTTAAATTGTCACCATAGATTCAACGCAGCGTATCACCTCTGTACATTTTACTACTGCCGTATTCATTTCCAATCTCACCAACGGGCTCCCCGCCACCATCTTTCTCTCCTGCGCGCGTGCGCACTAGCGCGTGTAGCTTGCTAGCGCCGCCTAAAGGTTGGGAGAGGGCACTTCTTTGGAGGGGAAGGTTTGCTGCTCTGATGGCTCTCCTTTTCCATCCATGGGCGGGACATCCGGTCCGGCCCTATCGTCAGCCAGGGTGAGGCAGCTGTTTTAAGGGTGCAGTATCAGATTTGTCATTTATCGCTGCTGCAGTTTGTACTCCCAGCGAGAGATGGTGGTGGGATTTTCTGCCTCGGGTGCCAAAATAATCTGGCCAGTTTTGGATAATCTGTGCGCCTTGATTTGGGTGTGCAAAACATTTCCTGTTTTTGCATCAGGCAGCAGAATGTTTTGGGTCGGTCCTGCATGTTGTCTATGCTAGGATAAAGGCAGGAAAAGGGAAGAGGCCGGGTACTTTTATGGGGAATGGGGTGTGCTTCAACCTACAATCTAATCTGAAATGAAATTGATTTGAACCATGATGACCATGTTCTACACATGGGTGGCGCTGTGGTCTAAACCACTGAGCCTCTTGGGCTTGCCAATCCGGTGGTCAGCGGTTCGAATCCCTGCAACGGCGTGATCTCCCGTTGCTCTGTCCCAGCTTCTGCCAACCTAGTTGTTTGAAAGCACACCAGAGCAAGTAGATAAATAGGTACCACTGCTGTGGGAAGGTAAACGGCGTTTCCGTGCGCTCTGGTTTCTGTCACAGTGTCCTGCCAGAAGCGGTTTAGTCCTGCTGGCCACATGACCCGGAAATCTGTCTGTGGACAAACGCCAGCTCCCTCGGCCTGAAAGCGAGATGAGCGCCACAACCCCATAGTCTCCTTTGACTGGACTTAACCGTCCAGGGATCCTTTACCTTTTACTTCTGCTGCTGGAGGCAATAGATAGTATTCGACTAACTTTCACTCAGACCCATTGAAATGAATGAACATGACTAAGTTACGTCCTTTGATTTCAGTGGGTCTGTCCTGCCTAAAAGCTAGTTGAATGTCACCCATAATGCCTCTGAATGCCAGCTGCTGGGAATTCACATGTGGGCTTCCCATAGGCATCTGGTTAGTGTCGTTTCGAGGTTACAATTTAATTACAGTTACCGGTACCTTCTGGTAACTGCCAAGGTCTAGCAGTGGAGAGAGAGGAGGAGGAGACAGGACCAGCCCACCCATGAGGCCAGGTGAGACGGCTGCCTTGGGCGGCAGGAGCCACAAGGACAGCAGACCCAGCCTCCAAGGATCACATCCCCTCTTGTGCTCCCTGGCAGGCTGATCTGCCTCCTCTGCAACCCCCTGCAAGTGTACCAGCACTATGGTGGCTGGCCTGGAGTGTCACCAGGCTCAAAATGCCTGTGCTTCAACAAGATGAGTTATGGGGAGAGGTGGCAAAATGGCGCATAGGGCCGGTGCGCTTGTGCATGGCAGTGGTGGGGGCTGCAGGGGAAGTGCCGTTGTCACCAAAAGGCAGCACTTTCCGTTTTGCCTCAGGCTGCAAAAACTCCTGGGCCGGTCATGTTTTAAGGGGATACTTATCAAAAAATGTGAGAAGTTGCTGGACTACAACTCCCATCATCCCTGGCCATAGGCTATGTTGGCAGGGCTGATGGGAGTTGGAGTCCAGCAGCATTTTGAGGGCCACAGTAGTAGTAGTAGTAGTAGTAATAATAATAATAATTTATTCATACCCCACTCATCTGGCTGTGTTTCCCCAGCCACTCTGGGCAGCTTCCAACAAAATAGGTTCTTCATTCCTTTCCTAAATGCTTACTGTATTTCCCTGCGGATGCATAATCCTCTCCCGTATTTAACCAGGGAAATGTGGGTTTATGGCTAAATACTGAAGAGGAGGGGTAAGGATCCTGCCTTAGCCTCTCTGTTCCATTAAGAATATGCCCCTTGCTGACTGAGGGACTTCAAAACATTCTTGAAAGCTAAGCTGTTTACCTCCTTCTTTGTATATCCCTGTGCGCCCACACATTTTAATCCTGCTTTTTCAAGAGAAAGAGACGAACGCACAAGTAAAATTAGGTTTTATATCTTTAATTCGCTTATATTTTTAATTTGCTCGGGAGAGGTTTGAATACGAATGTCAGCAAACCATGCACTGCTTACAGTCACATATTTAATCAGACACAAAGATCCACACGCTACAATATTCTGAAGACAAAACAAAAGATCCGTATGATGTAACTTCAGACACTCTGTACATATATGACATGGTTTCAGAATCTTTTTTATTTTTAAACAGACAAGGCTCATAGAATGAGACATGCATTGACCATTCATACACATTCAGTACTGAGGACTCTCAAATACAGTGCAAAAATGCAAGGCTCCCGACATGAATGAAACTGGTTTCGGGGTCAGGAACACCATTAATGTATTTGTAATAAATTGCATGCCAACTACTTAAATTGTAGTAGGAGCACATTTTAGAGTTTTTAGCAAAGAAGGGATAGTTTTATATAGGATATTTTTCCTATGAGCTAAAAGACGAATCCACTTGGAAAAGAAAATCCTGATGGGAAGAAGGGGGGGATGTCTCCTTTCCCTGATTCTAATCAGATCCTGTATATAAAGGGCTGCTATTTGCTATAAGGGTTGCCACCCATTTCCTAAAAGAGCCTCTGCTGTTCCTTTAACAGTTTCACAACAGGCAGAAATTCAATAGGAGCAGAAATTCTATAGGCACAGTGTCACTGTCCCAGGAGTAGAAGTGGCCAAGTCACTGGTTAAAAAGCCGTCTTTGTCAGACAGCTTTTCCAGTTTCCTGCTGTGGCCATTTTACCCTTTTTTGTTTTCCAAAAACTGCTTTTGAGATTTAGGCAGAGCCTAAAATACCGTACCTTGTAAGGAGAGTGATAGAGGGCAAAAGTCAATCATCAGTGGAAACCATCTGAGAAGGAAACCCCTGAGTGACAGTTTGATCCTGTGCCTGTTTTATTTCAGTAGCAAGTCTCACTGTATTCAATGGGGCTTGCTCCCCAAGTAAGCATGTTTAGGAGGATAGCCTAAATGTTTTTATTTTCTTACCTGTTGTTTCTGGCAATTGTTTCTAAAAGTGCTTGCATTTAAAAAGAGCTTCTACTTTAACACCGCCATCTTCTAAGTCTTAAATTACTGTTTGCCGCAGAAATTGAGTTTTCTAACTCCTCAACAGTAAAAGTACATATTCTGCGCAGGATGCACCACCTGAACAAATCCTTTTAAAAAACTCAAAACTTTCAGAGTAGGCCTCACCCAGAAATTAAAGCAAAAGAGGGCAATACTATATGTGTCTACTCAGAAGTAAGTCCCACTAAGTTGAATAAGGCTTTATCCCCAGGTAAGTGGATACAGGATTGCAGGCTGAGCAGCAATCCTGTATCCAATGCAAAATTAAGACAAATCGCACCGGGAAAGATTACACTAAATACTGTATTGAATTGACAGATTACGCCACTGACTAACTTTAAAATGAAAAGATGTCAGTCTATTCACATTGGGCTTTTTCGTGGAACGGTTGGGCTTTTTATTTATTTATTTAAAACTGGGCAACATGTCTCTCCACCTGGAGAGGGGCACAATGTACGCATTTTTCATTTTTGCAAAAGTGATGCTTCAGATCATTCGTCCATTCACTCAAGTCACAATCACGTCCTGTATTTAAGTCTGTCTTGTCACTATCTACTGTACGTTTTTTAGTCATTTTATGGAACAAATGTACATGATATTTGCACTAAGAACGTGGGTATTTACACCTTAGTACTTGAATTTCCATTCTCTTATTGCTTTGAAGGTTTGGCTGAGCAGGAAACCATTTCCTAAATCCTACTGGAAAAAGATCTGCAAAGTCATTGGATTTTGACAACACAACAAGGTTTCTAGTACCTGTATGCATGATTCCACCACAATACAAAGGACACACAAATCAAGGGAAGTAATAGTACCACTGTATTCTGCTCTGGTCAGACCTCACCTGGAGTATTGTGTCCAGTTCTGGGCACCACAGTTCAAGAAGGATACTGATAAGCTGGAACGTGTCCAGAAGAGGGCAACCAAAATGGTCAAAGGCCTGGAAACGATGCCTTATGAGGAACGGCTTAGGGAGCTGGGTATGTTTAGCCTGGAGAAGAGAAGGTTAAGGGGTGATATGATAACCATGTTCAAATATATAAAAGGATGTCATATAAAGGAGGGAGAAAGGTTGTTTTCTGCTGCTCCAGAGAAGCGGACACGGAGCAACGGATTCAAACTACAAGAAAGAAAATTCCACCTAAACATTAGGAAGAACTTCCTGACAGTAAGAGCTGTTCGGCAGTGGAATTTGCTGCCAAGGAGTGTGGTGGAGTCTCCTTCTTTGGAGGTCTTTAAGCAGAGGCTTGACAGCCATCTGTCAGGAATGCTTTGATGGTGTTTCCTGCTTGGCAGGGGGTTGGACTGGATGGCCCTTGTGGTCTCTTCCAACTCTATGATTCTATGATTCTATGATTCTATGATTCTAAATCAGTTACAGCGTAGAAAAGATATCCCCAAATATCAAAAGAGGCCATACACATAATTGTCTTACATTGGAACACAGCCCTTTTTTTTAAGAGAGATCTTTTTTCTAGAAAAAAAGCAAAAAAAACTTATGTGCTATATTTGTGTTCCTAAACAAGGCTTTCCCACAGAACATTACAAAGCTGAAAAGGACTTTTCATAGCGATGGGCAGAAATTCTAAGTCCACAAGTAGACACTTTTAAGTGCTGTCCTGTTATTCTGCATTTGTTAAACTCGTAAGTGTCACAATGTGCATCACATTTTGTTCGCTGCGTTTTGTCATACAAACTCTGCCTGCGAAGGTAGCTTCAGGAAACTCTCCAAAAGCTGCTAAAGTGCCCATCATCCAAATCTCTTATTATCCAGTTTTTTACTTTCTAAAATTAAGAGAACTGTATCCCACAGTCATGTAAATGCATTTTTAACTATTGTTCACCTACTCTAGTCATATCAGCAGTGAATTATGAATGTACTGGATGTTCAAAAATTGTTTGAATACCCGAATATGCATTATACATTCTTCTCCTTGCAAAAAAGGGATTAAATGCAAACAATCCAAGGAAATTTTAACTGTTCCATCAACAGTTCACATCTTGTCTCCTCAGCTATCAAATTACATATTGCAATGATTTTTTTTAATTTTGGGGTGGGAGGATCCAGTTAGTTAATGGAACAACATACACTGTGTTAGCAATTAGATGGTGGGGACAAATGACGATGAATGGAGGAAAAATACAAAAAGAATGTTTAAGTGAAGACATCAACAATAAAGTCTCGATAGACAGAAAAATAAAGCAGAAGTCATGGGCTTAGAGCCTAAGATAAATTAAGAAAGACTGTAAAATGAGTTTCCTGTTTCCTCCCCCCTCTACAACTATCTTGAAATGTTCAGGAGAATCTCTGAAACAACCAGGGCTCCTGGAGGAAAGGGAGAATTGTCTGAAATTGGGTTGACCTCCACCTCCACCTAAGTTTGGGTATCCTGAAGCTGAGGCTCCAATACTTTGGCCACCTCATGAGAAGAGAAGACTCACTGGAAAAGACCCTGATGTTGGGAAATATTGAGGGCACTAGGAGAAGGGGACGACAGAGGACGAGATGGTTGGACAGTGTTCTCGAAGCTACGAACATGAGTTTGACCAAACTCCGGGAGGCAGTGCAAGACAGGAGTGCCTGGCGTGCTCTGGTCCATGGGGTCACGAAGAGTCGGACACGACTAAACAACTAAACAACAACAACAAGAAGAAGTTTGGGCAATTCCCTGCCCCCCACCAGTCCCCTTTGCCCAATTCCACGAGGCCTTTCAGAAGGCTGCAGGAGAGAGGAGACTTTCCTTCCATGTACTTCTTAGCTTATCATGCCATGATCCTAAAACCATTCACTATTTGTACACCCCTCACTATTACAACCTGAGTGGCTGAATGTCTAATCTGAGATCTGAAAATTTCCCAGTGCCTTACAGCAGTGGTTTCTTGAGCATTGTTTTGGGCAGTACTACAGTAGGTTTGCTGAGGTCTTCCTCCATGAGATGATCAGTCACCATGGCGGACAAGCTTCTGCAAAAAGAAGTTTGCATGCCACTCTTCACTATACAAAGATTCCCCTGCAATATTTGCCACAGGAAAGCACTGGGCGAGTGTCGAGGTGTGCTCTCTGCTCTTGCAGATTCAGAATGTGTGGGCCTAGCACCCTACATGAACTGACTCTGCAACCCAAAAGGAATCCTCTGCAGGAAACAAGAGAGCCCATAACAGCTTCTGTATAGGAGAAGCTCCATAGCTCAGATGCCCAAGACTGTGGAAAGGCACTGTCAACCTGAATACACAATACCAGGTGAGACAAATGTTCTCAGGGTTCAGTCTGCCCTCAAGCTCAGAGGAAGACAAGGATGAAGAGGAAGCGCCTTTAGGGAAGTTATCACCCCCCACTTCCAGACCTTCCAGGCCAGAAGGTCTTGCTTTGATAGACTAACCAGACTCTGAAGACAGAGCCCAACACAATTCTCATTGCCCCCTCATTCCATAAGCGAAATCAGAAAATAACCCTTCAAGTGGAGGCAATGTGCAATCAGACCACCCAGCCTTTGCAAGGCCTCCCCATCTTTCCGAGCCAACAGCTCTCCTCTAGCCAATACTTTCTAAAGTGGGTTATGGCATGTTCTGCCTTGGTGGATGCGAACCTGTTTTGACTCTGCTCTTCTATATTAGGGAAGCAGAAGAAACTTCCCACCATCTTTGCCTGGAGAGCCATTTTCCATTCAGAGGGGCGGCCATATTACCACAGGAACAATGGCCTCACACTGACACGGAGCAATGAAGCAGAGGCAACTGGTCTAAAATAGCATGCAGTCCAATCCAAAATCCAGCCGGAGCTGCCAACTGAATAGCAGGCAGGGGGTGACTGTCTCGGTCTGGCCTATCCTAGTAAGCTGATTTGCAAAGGCAGCATGTTTACAATGCAGCAGTAAGCGTTATCAAGATGCTGTTAAACCTCAAGAACAAGGGCTAGTTAAAAGTTGCCCCTCTTGACCCCATCTAAGCCAGAGCGCTTGCATTTAGTTCCAAGGGGGAAGCACTACATTAACCTAAGTACGTCGGAAGCACCTTTTTGCCACTGAAGAACTTACAAATTTGTCACCCGGACGAACATTTTAATGAGAAGCTTGTCGGGCAACTTAATCTGGTTTCATAAAATGTAGAAGGCATGCTTCTGTAGCCAAGTCTGCAAGGGCAACAAGAGTCATAGATGCAGAGCAGTTAATGTTTGCTTTAAGTGTTCAGTCACAGCCGAACCCCAAAGCTGAGCATTCTTAAGCACAAGTCTGAGTACAAGACCTAATAGTTTATAGAATGTGCTTTGCTCAAATATTTTTGCAAAGCTTTCTTGAATATTAAAGCTGAAGTTTTGATCCTAAGCTCCCAAGCATGAAGCAAGTTCCACTGAAACTAGCATAATTTATTTCAAAGTAAATATGTATAGGGCCAGGTAGTATGTTTTCAGTCAGCATCTCATCTCATGCATTCTGAGGATACCACAAGTGTGGCAGATGATACATGAGATCTAATTTAGCCTACCTCTTGGGTTCCTAAGAGACCATAGCAACTACCTTAAAAACATGGTTTTTTTTCTATTGCACTCAGCCTTATTTACACGTAAGTATGTTTATGGTTGAATCCAGAACTTTAAGATAAGATAAGATAATCTTTGTTGTCATTGCCCCCCTGCAGGAACAACGAAATTACTCGGCTGCTCCTTTATATAATAAACTGAATCTTAAAATAATTTATTTTATGGGATGGTCTTGTGGATGCAATGTTGTTGCTACTTCTAGCTATACAGAACTGTTTCAGAGAAATAATGGAAGAGAAAAATTATTTCGCGGTTGTGAACGGGCTTGCCACCCTCCATACCACCTAGTTCACAGTAGACTTAATTTGCCATAGGGTCCAAATTGGGCAAAAACGGCTTTATCACAAACCTCCTAACCATGGTTTGTTTCAATACTGGTTGAGACTCAAACCAATGGTTGTGGTGACCATAGTTTGCTCATTGGGCAATCATTGGAGAACTATAGTTACCGCAAACCAAAAGGATGGCATTTATGAGGGAAAGGAGGAAGCATACCGTATTTTTCGCCCCATAGGATGCACCTGACCGTAGGACGCACCTAGTTTTAGAGGAGGAAAACAAGAAAAAAATATTTTGCTTTCTTGAATTGTCCTAGGCATAGCAGCCAACTCCTAAAGGCCTAGGTGCCTTTGCCCCCCCCCAATAAATATTTGAGGAAACATCTTTTGCAAAGGGGGAAAGCTCCATTTTTTTTAGGATCAGCTCAAATTTGTGCAGCTTTTTTTGCAAATGGGAAAAGCCCCATTTGGGGGGGGGGGGTCAGCTCAGAGTTGTGCATCTTTTTCGCAAAGGGGGAAAGCTCCATTTTTTAGGATCAGCTCAAAGTTGCTGAGTTTCCTTGCAAAAGGAAAAAATCCTGTTCAACTCACAGTTCTGCAGCTTCTCTAGGAAAGGAAATAAACCCATTTCTACAGTTTCCAGACAGATAGTCTAATCAGCCAGTCACATGTCTCCCTCTGCAGACAACAACTGAAGCCTAGGGGCCGGGAGGGGCCGGGAAGAGAGCTAGCTCTCTTATCTCCCTCCCCAATCTTTTGCAATCAGCTGCTGAGCTGGTTCCTTTCAGCTCATTCCCTCTTGTTAGCCTTTAGCTCTTTCTTTCTTTCTTTCTTTCTTTCTTTCTTTCTTTCTTTCTTTCTTTCTTTCTTTCTTTCTATCTATCTATTTTTTTAAAAGCAGGATCTGCCTTTAGCCCCTGGGCAATTCGGCCCCGGGGACCATGCACTCACTCCATAAGACACACAGACATTTCCTCTTACTTTTTAGGAGGAAAAAGTGTGTCTTATGGAACGAAAAATACGGTAATAACTTCAAGCCCGTTCACAACCACCAAACCGTGGTTTGGCTGTGACATCTGAACCAAGCCACATCTGTCAAAGAGGAAAGGAATCAGTGGCCTGTATTTTGGGACCTCAGAAGAATTAGAATAAGATGAAGAGATATGCAAAAGGGTGGGGTTTTTTAATGCAACAGAAGAAGATGGCAATGTTCCTTTCCAGTGATCTCCCTTCTTTAAGAAATATGAATAAAACTAACCAAAAGAATAAATGTCAAAGGGGGGAAACAGTTAAAACACAGAAGGGGGTGAAAAGGGTTCTGCAGCCAATGACACACAAAGCATTGGAGTCTAAAGGATGTGAACATTTTTGGGGGGAAAGGTCCTAAGGCTAGGGCACACGTGCTATCGTTTCAGTGTCATTTTTGCTATTTTTTAAAAAGCAATACCAGATCCTGAGGAATAACGGATGGAAACTACATTAAGGATGGCCTGCAAAACCTCTGCCTAACCTCTCGGAGGCATACAGCCCAACCCTTTGCATGTTCACGTAGAAATCAGTCTCAACGAGCCTTACAGGTAAGTGAACATAAGACTGCAGTCTTAATAAACCATTCATTTCAAAGCTGCCTGCCTGGGTCTGCAAACAGAGAGAGATTGTCAAGGGTCTGCCAAGCCACAGGAACACGGCTGGTTGCCCTGACTTGTTTAGGTCACGAGTTTCGCCGGCTTGTATTAGAACAGGGATGACGGAACTTTCAGCTGAGGTTGGACTCCAACTCCCATCCGCACCAATCAGAATGGCCAACAGCTAAGGATGATGGGAATTGTAGTCCAGCACCATCTGGACGGCCAAACAATGGCCACTCCTGCATTATTGGGGTGGGAGTCTAAAGGGAGATAGCAGTCCTTCGGGTTAGTTTTCTGCACATTGTAATGTTCAGTTTAAAAAAACAACAACAGGTTTTTTTAAACTCAACACACACATATATAACAGTTTTTAAAGGAACAGTTTATACCCCACAGCTTTAAAAAAGAAACAAGAAAAGCAACAGAATAAAGTAAGAATAAAATAACTTACTTATTGGGAACAAAGCTAAGGCACTAGAACTGCAGCAGGTGAAGGAAACAAACAGAACAGAACAGAACAAAACAATACCCACATAACAGTATGTCAAGTTGACAAAGCCCCCAAGCCATGGAATCCCTGGAAGAATGCTTTGCTAAAATAATTTATTACATTGGAGGGGTGTAAAAAACATAACGTCCCTGTTTTTGCTCACATTGAAGCAAAACTGTTGCGCTGTTCTCCTACAGAATTTCCTTCCATTGCAGGAATCCTTTCAAAAGCAAAGGTGTTCCAAAACAACACACACACACACACACACAGCATTGATGAGACAGCTTTGGTTCATTTTGGACTTTTCTTGGAAACTTGGCTTCCCTTCTAAATTTCCGAGACATCGTTCGGTATCCTTTCTGCTTTCAGCCTGGTGAGCAAGTGAAATGATCGATCCAAGCTTCCTCTTTGCCCCCCCAAAATCCATAGGGGGCAGTTCTCCCATGTGTTTTGGGTGGACGGGTTTTTTTTTTTTTAATGTGATCATCATCACAACTTAATAAATATTGGTTCCTGGCTCTGCTTCTGTGGAGTGTCACAAAGAGGAAAGACACTAGAGATGGCTACATCCACTATACCTTGGCATAGCTCTGCATAAAGTTTCCTAAAAAATCAAAAATGAAAAGAGAGGGGTTTGAATTAGAAATTTAAAGTGGGGGGGGGGGAGAAACCAAGTGTTGACTGAACATAGTGTATGTACAGTGGTACTTTGGTTTTCGAACGTAATCCGTTCCGGAAGACCGTTTGATTTCCGAAACATTCGAAAACCGAGGTGCAAAGGGCGGCCTGCAAATTCAATTGAGAAAGTTGGAAAAAAAACCTCAGCAGAAGCCGTTTGACTTCTGAGGCGTGTTTGAAAACGGAAGCATTTACTTCCAGGTTTTTGGCGTTCGAAAACTGAAACTTCCGATACCTGATCAAAACTGAAACTCAGGTACCACCGTACCTGAGAGTAAGCTCCCCTGAACAAAATGGGACATAGGAGTAAACATGACCAGAATAGCACCGTAAAGCAGTTACATTTTTCAGAACATCAGATTTCGTACCATTTCCTCTCTTGGCAAGGGACAACTGAACCCCCTTTTATCTAACCCCACCCAACCCCTTTTTAAAAAATCACTCTAAAACTGAAATTAATGATGTTCTGTCATCAGTGTGGCTAACAAAAGCAGATGTGAGGGGGATTAGAAAGAATATTGTGGGTTTGAGGGGCCAGTTTGCATCGTAATGTTGAAATGTCATGTCATCACTAAAAATATTTATTTATAACTTGTCTCAACCTAAACAAAGGCTCAAAATAAATCCTCAGCATTACTGCCGGAAGACAAACAGGCTTTCTCCTTTGATATTGTGGAGCCGGGAGAAACAGGAATCTGAATCGTAGCTAAGATCCCTCATGAATACAGGCCGCTGCCACCCTCATAAGGATATTAAGCACACAGCTGGCCAAGGGTCTAGGAATGCAATAAGACACCTGTTTTTTTAACCGCTAGCGCACTTTCCCTTCTGGTGTCATTTTGCACGGATGCAAATGTAGTATCTGGCGAAGCAACAGTGGCACAACATTTTCCATGCACCAGCTGATATCTTTGGCAATTTAATTTCCAAATATTAAGGTCTGCTGGGGTTCCTCTTGCAGGGGCAACCGCGGCTACCAAGCCTGGTCTTGCAAGAGATGGTGGTGGGATCAGCGCCCCAAAAGGCTGCGCTGCGCCTCTCCCAACGGCAGCTACCAAGCCTGCTCTTGCGAGTGGGCCTTCGCTCCATTAGACACACAGACATTTTCCCTTCCTTTTTAGGAGGGAAAAGGTGCGTCCTATGGAGCGAAAAATACTGTACAGCAGCTTTACAGGGGGAAGGAGAAATGCTCGTGTGTTCACGACTGCCATCTCCCCACAAAAAATGCAAAACAGCAAGGGTCTGGAATTTACAGGGTATTCTATATTGCGACACAGCTCACCCACATGCGGGGAAAGCATGCCAGCATGCGACAAGAACTTACTGGGCACACGCAGGGGCACCATTCACTTCGATCAGCCAGACCTTCAAGTCTTCATCCACCATGAAATCGAAGCCAAAGAGCTGGAAACTCTGGTAGTGAAGGTGTTTGGTGCTGATAGCGGGTTCTATACACATAAGGCAGCTTCTGCGGAAAAAAGGACAGAGTACACCTAATATCAGCCCAAAGCATTATTATTATTATTATTATTATTTATAAATTTATTTATTTGGTTTTCCAGATTAAAATTTCACAGTCACATATTCAACATGGAAACAAGATCCCAAAGAATCTCATGAAATTCCCTCCTCCCCTTTGTGGATCCTTTTGTTAATCATTTCCTCCCACATCTTTTATAATAATCCAAAACTTTTACCTCTCCATTGTGTGCAAGATTCACAATTAAACTACAAGTGTTATTCCGATCCTACTAACAATTTTAACTGTTCACAATGGTTTTTAAGATAAATTATAAATTTTCCCCATTCCTTATTAAAAATTTTGGTCATCGTGATTTCTGATTCTTCCGGCAATTTTAGCCATTTCAGCGCAATCCATCAACTTGATCTGCTATTTTTCTCTGGTAGGGACTTTACCTTCTTTCCATCTCTGGGCCAATAACATCCGCACAGCCGTGGTCACATACATAAATAGTATTTTCTGCTCCCTTGGGATTTCAGCACCCCAGCCGAAAATCATTATGTTAGGTTGTTATCCATGTAACTGTTAAGCTGAGGTAGAAAGCAGCTGCCTCTCTGACTGGGTGCCAGAAGGAAGTACAGTATTAAGGAATACACCTAAGTTAGTCATATCCATTCATTTGAATGGGCTTATTCCACCATTGGGTATTCACGACTAGGACAGCAAATGAAAGCATTGATTTGCTTTTAGTCTGGCCTGGATGGCAGAATCCACTCACTCTTCACAGTGGCCCATCATTAAAAGTCTAATTTGCTACACTAGGGTCAGGGAATCTATTATTATTATTATTATTATTAAACATATAACACACAATGATTACAGAACAGCAAAATCAAAAATAAAACAACAACAGTCTGAACACAGCGGCAAATCTTTGTCACACTGTATATGCTAAAACCACCCCAATTTTAACAAACACCAAATAATGCATACTAACATCCGTTGCTGGGACTGTCAGCCATAAAGAAAAAAGATATATTCAGGGCCATCCTTCCTATTGCGCTTACTGGCGCCGTGCGCCAGGGCGCCCACCCAGCAGAGGGCGCATCAAGGAGGCACATGGAGCTGCCCTGGGCCTCCGCCTCGCCCGCTCCGCTCCTTTCCCAGCAGCGGTGGCTGAAGCGAGGCGGCAGCAGCGGAAGCGGAGCTGCCTCCGTCGGGAGAAACATGAACCTGGACCTGGGCTACCTTCCACCCACACACCTTCATACATGCATGCAAATGAGGTGCCGTGGAGCATTGTGGGGCAGCGCTGTCTGTGCTCGCTGTGAATTGAAGGAGTATAGGTGGAAGATAGCCCAGGTCCAGGTCCAGGTTTCCCTTGACAGAGGCAGCTTTGCTGCTGCTGCCGCCATTGTGCTTCATCCGAGTAGGCAGAGGTGGAGCACAGCTGGCAGCGTCCCTGCCTGTTGCACCCTGTCCGCTGCGCCTGGCCCTGCCCGGCGGAGCGCGAGGGGCGCCGCAGGGATCATTGCGCCATGGCGCCTGGTACACCTAAGACAGCCCTGGCTATATTGTACTGGCAGCAATTATGGTCTACAGGACTTTATACAAAAGGAGGGAGAAATAACATTAATTAAAATACGTGCTTTGTAAATGCCAAACTGCTGTAGACCATAGGTGCTTTTATTATTTCATTATTATTTATTAAATTTCTATACTGCCCTTCATCCAAGAACCGTTTTTGGGTAGATTCCTTTGCAGGATCAGCCTCATGGGCTGAGTTTGACTCAATCAGATGATGTCCTTGGGCCATCACAAAATTGGCAGGCAGGTTGTCCCATTGGTCTGATCTAACAAACCCTTCTTAAGTTCTTGTGTTCTTCTATGGACTAACAGTGACATTAAAGTACAGTCGTACCTTGGAAGTTGAATGGAATCCGTTCCAGAAGTCCATTCAACTTCTGGAATGTTCAAAAACCAAATTGCTGCTTCTGATTGGCTGCAGGAAGCTCCTGCAGCCAATCAGAAGCCGTGTAAGCCCCGTCGGACGTCCCGAAAGAACATTCACAAACCGGAACAATCACTTCCGGGTTTGTAGCTTTTGGGAGCCAAAACGTCCGAGTTCCAGGGTTTTGGGGATCCAAGGTACAACAAATTAGCACAATACCCTAATTCTAAAAGCATCCGTAAAACATCAATCAAACATAAATTGATTAATAATGGTAACCTTTGTCTTGGAAGAATCCTCAGGGAACAGTTTACCTTATTATATTTTTGACTTGCAATAAGATTGTGTTTTCCAGAGTAATGTTCAAAGCACTCATCAGATACTGATTAAACTCCTCAAAAAACATCTCATTCCCTTCTTCATATCTCCCATAGTTCTTTGAATATTCCTTCTGTATGCAGTGATTGGTCAAATGGCAGGTTTTGTCTAGGAAATTAGCACTATTGTAAGGTTCTGAAGAGGTCCGTAGAACGCCTTCTCTGTAGAGGTAGATATTATACTGGTGATCCACTAGCACCCAGCTTCTGGAAGTTGGAAAAAATAGAGAGGTGGTGTTTTTTAAAACCATTAAGAAAATTTTCAGTTCAGAAGAATCAGATTTAATGACCAGCCTTTCACAACCAACTTTCACTTCATTAGGTTACTGAGCTGAAATATCAATATGAAAAGGATTAGCTTACCTAATATCAAATTTGCGATGACCTGGTTCTAAGAGCATAGGCTTCTCAAGGTATTTCTGAATCACATGCACTTGTCCTTGATTATCTATGAAGTCCAGAAGTTCAGTAGCCTCCGAAGAAATCAGAATTCCTTCACCTAACCAGGAGTAAAAGATGGAAGTGGAAAAGTTGGACAGGAAGTACATGCCTCCCCCTCAACAAAGACGTGACAAGATAAAAAGAACTGTGACTTCCCCATCCCCCTCCAACCCTGTTCCATTGTGTGCCATCCCTTTTAGATTGTAAGCCTGTGGGAAAGAGCAGTTATTACTGCTCATCTTTGCAAGCTGTTCTGGGAGCCATTTTGGCTAAAAAGCAGGGTAGAAATATACTTTTTTATACATCTTATACATGTACTAGTCAGCTCCGTGCGGCGCTGCCAGGCGCTGAGTGCAGACCGACTCCTCGATCCGGTGCTCCGCGCAGCGCTGATCAGCGTCAACCCGGCAGGCCGCCGGATCAAGGAAGCGGCCTGCCGGGTCGGCACCCAGCAGCACTGCACGGGGCACCGGTCTGCAGAGTCAGCGCCCAGCAGCGCCGCACGGAGCATCACCTCCTCAATCCAGCACGGCGTTGCTGGGCACTGACTCTGCAGACCGGCTCCTCGATCCGGTGCTCCCGGGACCTGTCCTTCCTGTCGGCGGCAGGGGGACAGGAACGAAGGAGGAGAAAGCAGCCCTTTCGAACGAAGGAGGAGAAAGCAGCACTTGCGCAGCACTTCTCCGAACCCCGGGACCTGTCCTTGCTGGACGCACACACGCGCACGCTCTCCCCCCTCCCCCGCCGCCGCCAACGCTCAGTCTGGCCGGGAGAGGTGTTTGGCGGCCGCAGGGAAACGGTAGGTGGAGGTGGGGAGAGAGCGTGTGTGCGTTCCAAGTCTCTGCGTCCAATCCCTGTGTCCTTGGGGCACATGCGCAGTAGCGCAAACCCAGGGACACACGGAATACAGGACGCAGAGACACTTGCACTTTATTATATAGGATAAGACTGAATCAGATAAGTGTTGGAGATGCAATGAGGTTGAGGGTACGTTCTTTCATATGTGGTAGACCTGTAAAAGGGTAAAAGAGCATTGGGAAATGATTTATAACGAATTGGGGGAAACAATGTTAAAAGTACTTTTCAAAAACAAAACAAAACAGTGTCCTTTTGCTTGGGGATAATTCCGATAGAAATTCTCAGGTGTCAAAAAAAGGCTATTTATGTATGCCACTACTGCTGCCAGTGTTTTGTCAGCCCCCAAATGGAAAAAGAGCGAGGTCCCAGCCAAAGAAGAATGGCAACTGGAAAATGTTTATTGAATATGGGGGGGGGCACTGTGCACACTTTAATGTTGGCAGCATTAAGATAAATTCAACAGTGTAAATATGCTTTGATGGAAGTAATAATGGAATACTGAATGGTTTAGTTTATGGAAAATATGCAGGGATTTATGATATGCAAACTGAACCATGGAAAAGGGGAAGTCACTGGCACTTTAGGGTTGTTTAATGAATATTTTAAATTGTAAAATAGAAAACTTAATAAAAATCACACACACACACACACACACACAGAGACATAGTTTTTTTTTTTAAAAAAGCACATAATATTACGTCTTTGCTGTAAGATACTAAGACCATGAGTGGGTCTGTGGCTCTTTGGATTTGCGGCTCAGCCTCTTAGCTGTCACACTGATCTAGCATCTATTGGATAAATAGCTCAATAATTCGAGACTCTCTTTGCTAACCTTTGGCCCCCGCCGAAGATTTGGCTATCCACACACTTCCCTCTCCGCTTTCTTTCCTCTTCTGATAGGATGCCAGGAAAACTTCCCTTTCATCCGTTCTTGGGTTGTTTATCAAATGATGGGTCCCATTCTGCGCTGGCGCCACTGGAGTATTGAGATTAGTTGGGTAAATCACATACGACTCCGGGAACCACGTGCAAGATTCTGCTAATTCAGGACTTGTCTTGATTAGTCTAAAGAAAGAGACAAGGATTTAATTGGAGTTGGGGTTTTCCCCTCCATAGGGAACGCTGCAGTTGAAAGACCTTTCAAATCACCACCACCACCGTTTAGTTCCTTTATGAAACCTTTCTCACGAACCAACTCAAAGCGAATTCACACTACAGCAACTGCATATATAAACACAATTAAAATGCATGACATATTTAAAAGCTGTTTATATAGACACATACACATTTATACCCAATGCAGATACTAAGGGACCCAGGTGGCGCTGTGGGCTAGACCACTGAGCCTAGGGCTTGCTGATCAGAAGGTCGGCGGTTCGAATCCCTGTGATGGGGTGAGCTCCCGTTGCTTGGTCCCAGCTCCTGCCAACCTAGCAGTTCGAAAGCACGTCAAAATGCAAGTAGATAAATAGGAACCGCTATAGCGGGAAGGTAAACAGCGATTCCATGTGCTGCTCTGGTTTGCCAGAAGCGGCTTTGTCATGCTGGCCACATGACCTGGAAGCTATACGCCGGCTCCCTCGGCCAATAATGCGAGATGAGCGCGCAACCCCAGAGTCGGTCACGACTGGACCTAATGGTCAGGGGTCCCTTTACCTTTACTTTAAAAAGCATGACATATTTAAAAGCTGTTTATATAGACACATACACATTTATACCCAATGCAGATACTGAATGGGGGTGGGGGGGTGGAGATCTCCACTTAGAAGGCTTCCTGAAAGAGGAAAGTCATTATCTTCAACATCTCTCTGCTGCAAAATTTGGAGGCACTCCTTAGCCTTTTCTTCTCCTAACGATATCCCTAGATGGGCTACCTTTCCAGGTTGAAGAGCCCCTGTGTCTCTCACTTCCTTCTACAGCACATGCAGAAACCACCTTCTTGACCGTTGGACCCACTATTGGTCTCGTCCACTCAATCCAGCAGAGCCTGTCTTCGCATGCACCCACCTAACTCACCGGGGGTTTGAGACCCATCGGCTACCCTCACCTGGTTTGGCTGGCCAGTTGAAGCCATTTCCCAGGTTGTGGCCACTGTCACACGCTGACAGCTTCTAAGGGCCACAGGTGAGAACTGAGTGCAAGGTAATTTTCAGGTTCCCGAACCCTGGCAGGGTAATTGCTGAGCATCTTTACTGAGGTGGTTCGGGTCGGAATCTAGGAGGATTAAGATCAGTTTTGGTCCTGGAGTTAAACTGAGCTGCAGTTGTAGAATAATAATAATAATAATAATAATAATAATAATAATAATAATAATAATAATAATAATAATATTTTATTTATACCCCGCCCATCTGGCTGGGTTTCCCCAGCCACTCTGGGCGGCTTCCAACAGAAAAATAAAACACAGTAATCTATTAAACATTAAAAGCCTCCCTGAACAGGGCTGCCTTCGGATGTCTTCTAAAAGTCTGGTAGTTGTTTTCCTCTTTGACATCTGTTGGGAGGGCGTTCCACAGGGCAGGCGCCACCACCAAGAAGGCCCTCTGCCTAGTTCCCTGCAACTTGGCTTCTCGCAACGAGGGAACCGCCAGAAGGCCCTCGGTGCTGGACCTCAGTGTCCGGGCAGAATGATGGAGGTGGAGAAGCTCCTTCAGGTATACTGGACCGAGGCCGTTTAGGGCTTTAAAGGTCAGCACCAACACTTTGAATTGTGCTCGGAAACGTACTGGGAGCCAATGTAGATCTTTCAAGACCGGTGTTATGTGGTCACCAGTCTAGCTGCTGCATTCTGGATTAGTTGTAGTTTCCGAGTCACCTTCAAAGGTAGCCCCACGTAGAGCGCATTGCAGTAGTCCAAGCGGGAGATAACTATAGCATGCACCACTCTGGCTAGACAGTCTGCAGGCAGGTAGGGTCTCAGCCTGTGTACCACATGGAGCTAGAAGAAGGCACTCTAGTGATTCCAGCTTGATTTCTAGCACTAAAGGGCAAGCGGAATATAATTTTGGAAAAGGTCAAGAGGTGGGTTTTGAAAAGGCCATACAACCATGGCAGAATCGCCGGGTAATTTATTTCGCCTTCAGAAGAAAAGGTCAGGGTTTTTAACGAAGGCTCATCTGAAATTAACGAGTCACACAGCCTCAAGGCTTATCTCCGTATGAAAATACAGGCAGCATGAAAAGGCCTACATAATGCCGCTATATAAAGATAAAGGACCCCTGGGTGGTTAAGTCTAGTCAATAGCAACTATAGGGTTGCAGCGCTCATCTCACTTTCAGGCAGAGGGAGCCGGGCGTTTGCCCACAGACAGCTTTCCAGGTCATGTGGCCAGTATGACTAAACTGCTTCTGGCGCAATGGGACACTGTGACATGTGCCAGAGCACACAGAAATGCCATTTACCTTCCCACAGCACAGTACCTATTTATCTACTTGCACTGGTGTGCTTTCGAGCTGCTAGGCTGGCAGAAGCTGGGACAGAGCAACGGGAGCTCACCCTGTTGCGCAGATTTGAACTGACAACCTTCCGATCGGCAAGCCCAAGAGGCATAGCTGCCAAGTCTCCTGTATTGCCCGGGAAACCCCCATTTTTCCAGCTGCTCCCAGCCGAAAAAACAGATATTTTTGTTTTTTCCCTGTTTATTCGGGCGCGGCAGCCATTTTGGAACTGGGCGGAGCATGCTCAGAAGCGACTTTTGATGCTGCTCTGCCCAGTTCCAAAATGGCTGCAGCACGACTTCTGGTGTGGCGGCCATTTTGGAACTGGGCAAAGCAGCATCAAAAGTCACTTCCGAGCATGCTCCGCCCAGTTCCAAAATGGCGGCAGCGCTACTTCCGGTCTGCTACTTCCGGTCCGATCCCTTATTTTTCAAGAAGGAACTTGGCAGGTATGCCCAAGAGGCTCTGTGATTTAGAACACATCAAAACAAGCCCTCAAGCATTTTTCACACAGAATCAGAGTGGCGTGTCGGGCGGCTTCATGGAAATCACACCGCAAATCGTGGGGTCTGCTGCAGGGGAAAAGGTGTGATTTGTTGCTATTAGGAGGAAACAGCAAAAAGGGAGAGGAGGAATCTGATGGAGTGAGCTTGAGTTCACGGAAGCTTACACGGTAATAAATTTGTTGATGGCAGCTCTCATGTCCTATGAGCCACAAGGATTTTGTTGCACAATGGGACTTTCCTCCCTTCCCCGAATCTGTTCCATGGGACTTGGGAGAAACGCAGAACAGATTTAGGGGGTGCGTAGGCGGAGGAAGTCCCACTGCACAAGAGAAAAATTCTTGCACTGACAGTACAATTACGGGGTGCAAACCATTGTCTTTAAGGCGCCACAAATCTTTGTTGTTTACACTGCATTTTGCATGTCAAGTGCCTCCCTCCCAGAGCTACTACCTGCCACCATTCTCTGCATGCATCACCAGGTGTTTCAAACTGGCTGGGGTCAATATATACTGCCATAACATACAGCAAGGAACAATGATTATAAACATTGTTTTTAGAATACAAATGTCAAGAGTGTAAATATCCTCGGGGCAGGATTCACATCTGTAGCAGCCCTGCTCAAGGACTTTTGCTTGCACAACGGAAGTTTCTCCTACCTACCCTCCCCTCACGTGCTCCCCCCCCCAAGTATCCTGCATCTTAACTGCCCCCTCCCATGTAACTTCAGAAAAATTGACAAAAACATGGTCCCTTATAACCCACGGTTACAGGAAAGAAAATAAAGAGCCAAACCTACTTCACTAAAGAAGCTTTGCGACAAAGCTTATCAGCTCCTCTATAATAGTTCACCAGCTGCACAAGTCCAGGTTCGTGACCTACAAAAGAGAAAGAGAGAGGGTTTTTTTAAAAATCTTAACCTTTTCTTTTTTTGAATTTGGAAGTGTACATGTGTGCGCACAAGAGAGTTTTTAAAAAAGAGATAAACATTTATCCAGGCAAATGATCTCCAATTATTTTTTTAGGCGGAAAAGTATTTCAGTGGAATGTGGAAGTAAAATTTAAAATCCCAGCAATTTTGCTTGTGCCCAAGCCTCAAGGAAATACAGTGGTGCCTTGGTACTTGAACGGCTTGGCTCCCAAACAAATCAGCTCCCGAACGTCACAAACCCAGAAATGAGTGTTCCAGTTTGCGAACGATTTTCGGAAGCCGACGTGGCTTCCGATTGGCTGCAGGAAGCTCCTGCAGCCAATCGGAAGCCACGCCTTGGTTTTCAAACGGTTCCAGGACTCGAATGGACTCCCAGAACAGATTAAGTTTGACAACCAAGGTAGCACTGTAACATCAATTTTTTTTTGTACTTAAACACACATTGCTGAAAGGCAGGGTGATGACTCTTCCTGATTTCATTTGGGGTAGCGAACAGGATGTTTTGGACTACAAATCCCTGGCCACTGCTCATGCTGGATGGACCAGACGGGAGCTGTAGTCCAACAGACATCTGGAAGGCAGGATTTTAACTGCAGTTAGCACCAAATCAGAAATGACACCTTCCTGAAGAGGTATAAGCAGTCATTGTGGGAAGAACAGAAAGCTCCCTCACCCCATCATTGTGCGGCTTAGAAGGTAGGGTTTTTATCTCTTTACAAATCCATGAAGACTGAAGTCTCAGGTACACATGCAGAAGGTGGAGGTGATTATATAACATTTCTAATTGCAAGCGGGTCTCAATAAATACATTCCAGTTAAAATTTTGAATGTTTCTCAGGAGGGGAACAACCCACAAAACTCCTGCAAGTAGAAAAGTAGCTCAGAAGGGATCAGACTGGCCTAGAACCTCTCCCTGCAGTATGCTAGATTTATATTTGCAGGGAATATTTTACACAGGGAGCATTCACAAGTGTGATTCATCCCCCCACTCCCACCCAGCTTTCAGTGTGAAGTAGTAGTTCAGAAGTGGGAGAACAAAATGGTCAAGGGGTTGGAACAACTCCCTTATGAAGAAAGGTTACAACATTTAGAGCTTTTTAGTTTTGAAAAAGGTGCAGGGGAGGGGAAGGGAATAGAGGTGTATACAATTTGGCGTGGTGTAGATCTGGAGGTAGGCAAATGATAAGTCAGGTGAGCCAGGCGTAGACAGTTGCCCTAAATTTGGGTTAATATTGCCACAGTGTATTGAAACAAGCCAGCTGAATAAACCAAGGTTTGAAGTTGGCTCATTCAAGTAAAGCTTCTGTGTTCAGACTTGATGCTAAACTGTGGTTAGTTAAAAACAGAGCTGGAGGAGGAAACGGAGCAAGGGTGTAGGAAGGTAGGGGCGGTAGGGGTGGGCCGCCCCGAGCGGCAGGCTCCAAGGGGCGCCATTGTGGGCACCCGTCCTGCCCCCAAAACGCACACCCCGCCCCCGGAACACATGTCATGCCCGTCCAGGAGGCGTGCCACGCCCCGGAACGCAACCACGGCCCTCTGGGAGGCGCTTCCCACCCCCAGAATGTGTGCCACACCCCTCCGGGAGGCACGCCGTGCCCCCGGGGAGGCGCACCACACCACGCCCCCAGAACGTGTGCCACGGCCCTCCGGGAGACGCGCCACAGCCCTGGAATGTGTGCCCCGCTCCCGGAACGTGTGTCCCACCCCTCCGGGAGGTGCAACCCGCGTCCAGAACGGGCGCAAGCCCCGCCCCCGGTGCATGAAGCTCTGCCACTGACAGGGAGCGTATGGGGGCAAGACTTAATCCTGGCTCATTCGCATAACAATATAAGGTCAAAGTGCAGCCAGTGTATGAGCTAGGAATAATGAACACAGATACAGACAATAAGAGATGCACTACTGTGTACAATGCTCACATTTATGAAGAAGCCAATTTGGGCATATGCAAGGAGAAATTTGGGCATCCCAACATCTGATAATAAAAAGGCTGCAATTTCCCAGACAGACTGCTTAAATCCCATTGCCTTCTGTGAGACGTAAGCAGCTTAAGTCGTTTCTAGACCTACACAGCAAGGGTCAGCAGACGTCAGGCTTGCGGGATCTACTTTCTTTTATATAGTACTAGAGCCCGAAGATTTGCTAAGCAGACCCTGGTGCAAAAGATATTCAGAATTAAAGAATTCAGAGCTCAAGAATCGGTTCTGAGTTTCAGAACTGAACGCAGGCCAGTTCTTTCTTCACATAGAAATCCATTCCCATGCTTTCTTCTGTTCAGCAGTTCAATTGAGGGTAGCTGGGCAGTAATTTTTGCTGGTATTGTTAAATTTTTGGAAGGCAGGGTTTTCCCGTTTACTACAAATCACCCAGCGGTCTACCTTTTGCCTAGAGATGAGGGAGAACGTAGATTCAGTTCACACTGAAAGGCAAACCTACATAATTTGCACTTTCCAAAGCAATAAGAGAACTGAAATACAGCCAATTTTTGAAATTCACTCTTCAGTGAATTTTGCAATGAAGTTCACCAGCTGAGCAATGTATGCAGAAACAAACACGAGGGCTCCAATTGGAGCACAGCCTTTACAGAAGGCATCAAGGACTTTGAAGAAGCATGAACTCGGGGTGAAAGGGAGAAATGAGCTAAGAGGAAGGCACGTTTGGCAAAACCTCACCATGATCAAATCCCACCTAGAAACCTATGTCCCCACTGTGGAAGGATGTGTGGATTCAGAATTGGCCTCTACGGTCACTTACGGACTCACTGTCAAGACCACATTCATGGAAGACAATCTTACTCAACTACGAGCGATCGCCAAAGAAGATGACAACAGAAACAAACATACTATGGGAAAGTGTGCATAACAATTCTTTCTCCATATATAATGCATTTTGTATGTTATTTCCACCAACATACAAAATGCATTCTATTAGGCTAAAACTGCTTTGTAGAAATGTCTGTCTTGGGCAAAATTGAATCATTAAATGTGTTCATTAAGAGAAATTAGCTGATGATTTTTTTAAAAAACGAACTGATGAATTTTTATGGGAACGTTAAATAAAGATTCACAAAGTGATGTGGAAATGTAATAATAATAATTTACGGTAATAATTTAAATAATTTTCTGTATGGTGTGTAGTGAGCAGAACTTCAGTTTGGAATAATGAGGAGCTGGAAAAGAGACACCCACCCTGACTTCTTCTCTACCGTGACTTAGGCTCCATCTGCACTATACATTTAAAGCAGAATCATTCCTCTTCAGTGAGTCATGGCCTCGCCCAGAGATTCCTGCGAAAGCTTACAGGTCCCCTCACAGTAGTAGGGGACCCATAATGAAGCAGAAGTAGATGGTTTTTTCTGGAACTCTCTAGCTTTCTCCATAATCCAGCGCATGTTTGCAATTTGGTCTCTGGTTCCTCTGCCCCTTTGAAACCCAGCTTGCACTTCTGGGAGTTCTCAGTCCACATACTGCTTAAGCCTGCCTTGTAGAATTTTAAGCATAACCTTGCTAGCGTGGACAGTAGCGCTTTAAATGTATGGTACGGATGGGGCCTTATAGGATGGGAAGAGCCGTAACTCAGCAGTGGTAGAGTACATGCTCTGCGTGCAGAAACAAGCCCCAAATTGAAATCCTGGCACCTCGAAACAAACAAAGGAAGAATCGGGTAGCAGGTGACACGGAAGACCTTTCTCCGCTCCAGCTCCCTGGAGAACTGCTGCGAGAATAACATTACTGAGCTAGACGGACAAATAGGCTGACACTGTGTGCCTACGTTATGCAAATGCGCATTGGAAACATCTAGCAATGCAACAAGATCACATTTGAGCATATTTAAAAAGAAAAAAAGTTTTGCTTTTGTTTTTTAAGGTGCAGGAAACAGAGGAAGGAGTGAGAGTTGGTGTGAATTGTCCCGAAGTGTCAAACTGCATGAATGTAGCTTTTCAACTGACCTCGGGCGAACTTTCACTGGGCTTCCCATGTGTAATGCATGAGGCTAGCATCATAATAGCTTCTCGATGAATTGGTCAAGGTTCTTGAGCGATATTTTTGCAGGGCGCACTGCACAGCACATTTGGCATTAGAACCAGGCTTAGCCACACCAAGGTTTGACGACGTTTGTTGAAATATAAGAACCTATAAGAACAATTCCAAGTGGGGAATGCTTGCGAAAGTGAGGCAGGAATAGGAAAATGTTCTGAAAACGCTAGCCTCCCTCATCAAATGTAACCACGTTGAAAATTGTATCAAAGACCATTGACAAAGGAGATTCAACGGAGATCTTGGCTTTCCTCCCCACAGATGGTGGTGAAGGGCGATCAGAAAGCTCTTTTTAATGGCAACAATGGGGGCATTGACAGAGCTCAAGTGCTGGTGCTTAAAACAAGGAACAAAATGAAAAATACGCCACTGAGCCCACACAGTAGTTATCCAAGTGTTTTTAATTGCCGAAGGAGAGGCGGATCTTAACAAGGGTTTCTGCGAAATCTGCCTTTGGATTTAGCTCTGCAAGAGGCCAGATGTCAACATGGGTTATTAAACTGTTAGGGTAGAACTAAACTTGGACAAATCGTGAAGGAGCAGATAAAGCAGATGACGCAGCAAGTGACGAGAGTAACAAAATCCGGATGCAATTCTGCAGACTTGCAAGGGAATGATCTCAGGCTAGACAAGCAGGAGAATCTCAGATCGCTAGGGGGACACAAAGTTCATTTTAAGATGCCGTTTAACATCTACATGAAACTGCTGAGTGAGGTCATCTGGAGTTTTGGAGTACGTTGCCAGCAATAGGCTGATGACACACAGCTGTATTTCTCCTTTACACCTGCAGGTGAGGCATTGGAAGTGCTGGACCAGTGTCTTGGCTCAGTGATGGACTGAATGAGAGACGTGGGTAGCTCAGTTGGGTAGAGCATGTTGCTGGTAATGCCAAGGTCACAGATTCGATCCCTGTATGGGATAGCTGCATGTTCCTGCATTGCAGGGGATTGGACGAGATGATCCGCAGGTTCCCTTGCAACTCTACAATCTATGATTCTATGATTTAACAAACTGAAGCTCTATCCAAATAAGATCGAGGACCTGCTAGTGGAAAGTAGTTACTGCTACTGGGGGTACCTATTGTAAATTGCCCTGTGATCTTCAGATAAAGAGCAGTATAGAAATAATAATAATAATAATAATAATAATAATAATAATAATAATAATAATGGATCCATTACCATCACTTGAGCTCAAGGATAGTTTTTGTTTGTTACTATAGTATGTATTTTTGTGTTTTTATTTTGCAAACCACCCTGTGATCCTTGGATGAAGGGCGGTGTAGAAATTTAATAATAGAACAATAAGAATACTACATCTCCCCACATCTGTTGGAGAAACATATGGTACCCTATTTTCCTGACCGTCCGGATGCCTCGGGTTGCTTTCTTATCCCAGGATAGCATGTTGTATTTCAACCTCTGATATAGGGTAAAGCAGTCCTAGGTGGGGACGAATATCCCTTAACCATATTAATAATTCATTCTCTCTCTCTAATTACATCCAAGTTGAACTTCGTGTTCCATAGAGATTTACAGATTCCGCTGCTTATCTAAGCCTGAGATGATTCCCTTGAAATTCTGCAGAACTTCCATCCGGATTTGATTACTCTCTCTTCACTTGCTGTGTCACCTGCCGTTCTTGCTCCTGCACGATCTGCCGAAGATTAGTTTCATTCATACGGCTTAATCATGCATCTTGGCATATGGCCTTGCACAGAGTTGAATTTAAAGACAGATTTTTCAAGGCAACCCTTGTTATAATCTGGGGCTGATGGGAATTGGAGCCTGACAACATCTGTGAGGCGGTGATTCTATACCCTCAGGCTCAAGGAATAAATCTGAGCATGGCTAAAAATAAAAACAACCACTCTGATACATGCAACTAAGATCAAAAGATGAAATGGGGGGAAGGGGAGGGACAGCAATTTTAATATTATTATGCCAATCAATCATACATCCCTGTTGGAGATCCTTTATAGACCATACTGGTGCAAATTTCAAACAGAAGGGGTTCAGCAAAGGAAAGTGATTAAACCATTTTTTTAAAAAAATAGTATTGTTTACTGCTGAAAATATGAGTAAAAGGAATGTGCTAACATATGAAATGAAGACCCTTGATCATCTTGCTTGACCTCCTCTGCATACGCTCCAGCTTGTCAACATCCTTCTTAAATTGTGGCATATTCATGCAATCACTTAATGCAATGTTTAAATATAAAGGTAAAAAGGTAAAGGTAAAGGACTCCTGGATGGCTAAGTCCAGTCAAAGGCAACTATGGGGTTGCGGCGCTCATCTCGCTTTCAGACCAAGGGAGCCGGCATTTGTCCACAGACAGCTTTCTGGGTTATGTGGTGAGCATGACTAAACCGCTTCTGGCGCAACAGAAAACTCTGATGGAAACCACAGCACATGGAAACACCATTTACCTTCCTGCCGCAGCGGTACCTATTTATCTACAGTGGTACCTCGGTTTAAGTACACAATTGGTTCCGGAAGTCTGTACTTAACCTGAAGCGAACTTTCCCATTGAAAGCAATTGAAAGTGGATTAATCTGTTCTAGGAGGTCCACAGAGTACTTAAACTGAAGCGTACTTAACCTGAAGCAAACTTTCCCATTTAAAGTAATGGAAAGTGGATTAATCCATTCCAGACGGGTCCGCGGAGTACTCAACCTGAAGCGTACTTAACCCGAAGTATGAGTGTAATTGGTCCTGGAAGTCTGTACTTAACCTGAAGTGTACTTAACCTGAAGCGAACTTTCCCATTGAAAGTAATGGAAAGTGGATTAATCCGTTCCAGACGGGTCCGCGGAGTACTTAAACTGAAAGTACTCAAACCCAGGCGTACTTAAACCGAGGTATGACTGTACTTGCACCGACGTGCTTTCGAACTGCTAGGTTGGCAGGAGCTGGGACAGAGCAACGGGAGCTCACCCCGTTGCAGGGATTCCAACCAGCGACCTTCCGATCGGCAAGCCCTAGGCTCTGTGGTTTAGACCACAGCGCCAACCCTTAAATATAAATAGCTCTCAAGTTCATAGGTCGCGTTCTGCCATATGGCCTTCAGAGCAGCTGAGAATCATAACAACCTGAATTGCATGTTCTGTTAGCACAATTTTAATGCTGCAGTGGCAAAGGCACATGCGCAGGGACACCTACAACTCATTAAGATAAATCCAACGAAAACACCCAGGGCATTTAGGGAAAGCGCACTCCATTAATGTGGCCTGGAGACAAACTAACAACAATGAGGTTGGCACAAGGCTGGTGTTAAGCAATCCCTGTAGTTTCCTCTTGTCAAAAGCTATGCTACCACATTCTGTTCCAGCAGCAGCAGCTTCCAAGCTGTCTTCAAGAGCAGCTCCATGTTAAGCGCCTTCCAGGAGTCAGGTTTATTGCTTTGCCTGCAAACTCCCACTTGAAAATATAGCTATACTGTACTTTCTTCATTATTTTAACCCAGTCTGCCCTTCTATGCTGCGAAGCACACAACTTGCTTCTTTTAAAAACAAAATGGAGCTAGCAAGAATAGCCTGACCCTGCCTCACCCTCTTTATTTTACACAAGGCCACAATGTAGCCCTGTTGGAACAGGATTTGGGCTGGGAAAAGTCCCAAGGCTACAAGGCAGATTTGTTTATAATTGTGGTATCCAGAGCTTTACAGAGTGCATCAGCTGAGAACTCATCAGAGCCAAGAAAATCAGCATTGGTTCCTGAAATTTGGACATGAAGCTTTCTGCTAATGCAGTCCATTAGCATTTATGCAACCATCCTTAATTGCTGACTCATGTTCCATTATCAATCAGTCCCAACTGCCTTTGTCTGAATTGTTGCTCACCAGTCCTGCTGCCTAGCCAGCTATTCTGACTTTGCATTTTGTTTGTAATCATTCCATCAGTAATGCTTTTGAATCCTAGCACAAAAGCAGTTGTAGTTTTGCAGAGGTGTCCAATCCACAAACAGGACAAAACATGCTTCTTTCCTTCCAGTTAGAAGGCCACACGAGGCGAGTTATGAGAATATCCTCCATTAGCTGTCCCGAGCTCTGAAACTGTCCTTCATGCAGACCAAGACGGAGGTACCATGTGTGTGTACATGTCATCAATCTAGATGGAGAGGTACAACCCAACTTGGATAGGGAACTCCTTGAGTTGGTCCTAGCTTATGGGTTCTCTTTGAGTTGGTGCAGCTGCTGGTATGTCACCTATCTAGAGCAGCTGAACCTGGCTACAGTGGTACCTCTACTTACGAATTTAATGCGTTCCGAACACACATTCGTAAGTAGAAAAAAAGTGTAAGTCAAATCCCATAGGAATGCATTGGGAGAAAAAATTCGTAAGTAGAAGCAACCCTATCTAAAAATTCGTAAGTAGAAAAAAATCCTACCTAAACCGCATCCAAGATGGCGGACGGAGCTCCATTCGTAAGTAGAAACATTCTTAAGTAGAGTTATTCGTAAGTAGAGGTACCAGTGTATTACTACTCTTCGGCCTTTGACAAGGTGCCCCACAATATTCTTGTAAAGAAGCTGGTAAAATGCGGGCTAGACAATATTACCATTCAGTGGATTTGTAACTGGCTGACTGACCGGAACCAAAGGGTGCTCATCAATGGCTCCTTCTCATCCTGGAGAGTAGTGACTAGTGGGATGCCACAGGGTTCTGTCTTGGGCCCAGCCTTATTCAACATCTTCATCAATGACTTGGATGATGGGCTTGAGGGCATCCCGATCAAGTTTGCAGATGACACCAAATTGGGAGGGGTGGCTAATACCCCAGAGGACAGAATCACACTTCAAAATGACCTTAACAGATTAGACAACTGGGCCAAAGCAAACAAGATGAATTTTAACAAGGAGAAATGTAAAGTACTACACTTGGGCAAAAAAAATGAAAGGCACAAATACAGGATGGGTGACACCTGGCTTGAGAGCAGTACATGTGAAAAGGATCTAGGAGTCCTGGTAGACCACAAACTTGACAGAGTCAACAGTGTGATGCAGCAGCTAAAAAAGCCAATGTAATTCTGGGCTGCATCAATAGGAGTATAACGTCTAGATCAAGGGAAGTAATAGTACCACTGTATTCTGCTCTGGTCAGACCTCACCTGGAGTACTGTGTCCAGTTCTGGGCACCACAGTTCAAGAAGGATACTGACAAGCTGGAATGTGTCCAGAAGAGGGCAACCAAAATGGTCAAAGGCTTGGAAACAATGCCTTATCAGGAACGGCTTAGGGAGATGGGTATGTTTAGCCTGGAGAAGAGAAGGTTAAGGGGTGATATGATAGCCATGTTCAAATGTATAAAAGGATGTCATATAGAGGAGGGAGAAAGGTTTTTTTCTGCTGCTCCAGAGAAGTAGACATGGAGCAATGGATTCAAACTACAAGAAAGAAGATTCCACCTAAACATTAGGAAGAACTTCCTGACAGTAAGAGCTGTTCGGCAGTGGAATTTGCTACCAAGGAGTGTGGTGGAGTCTCCTTCTTTGGAGGTCTTTAAGTGGAGGCTTGACAGCCATATGTCAAGAATGCTTTGATGGTGTTTCCTGCTTGGCGGGGGGTTGGACTGGATGGCCCTTGTGGTCTCTTCCAACTCTATGATTCTACTCATGCATCAGTTAAAACAATTACTGTACTGAGATTCATGATCCACACAGGAGATGAAATGGCAAAGCATGGAACTCATAACCTTGGAGAAGGACTTCCGTATGCTGGGAGCAGAGCAACTGCAGAGCCTGTCCTACTGTCACACTCCCCCTCAAGGCTAGTTTCCATGACGTTTACATTTCCGTAGGATCTGTCTGCAGATGGAACATATGGATTTGTTTGGTTTGCTTAAATAATGACCCTGTTCATGTACCCATGAATGTACCCAATCCTATATGCACTTACTTCGGAATAATCCCATTGAGTAGACATGCATAGGCCTGTTTATCATTATGATTGTCCATTTATCTCAGAAAGAAACACACAGCTTAGTGTGTGATCTTCTACCTTGTAGGGTGGCAGAAGGCTGGGACTCTTCTTTCCTAGTTTGATTTTCTGAAAAACCTGAGATTAACAGAATCATAGGAGTCGAAAGAACCCACCAAGTTCACCAATCCAACCATCTGGTGCTAGCAACCCAACATCCCTAAAGGGGAACCATCCAGCTTCTGCTTAAAACCTTCTAATGAGAGCAAAGTCACCCACCTTGTTCCATTATCAAATGGCATGCAGCATCAAGAGGTTCTTCCTAATACTTAGCTGAAATCCCCTTTCTGGCAAGGATATTGCAGAGTTGGTAAAAAGGTTCAGGAAAGGGCCACCAAAATGATCAAAGGGATGGAGAGACTCCTCTGTTAGGGAAAGTTGCAGCGTTTGGGAATTTTTAGTTCGGAGAAAAGAAAGAGGGTTATAAAATTCTGCATGGCATGGAGAAAGTGGGCAGGGAATTTTTTCCCCTCCCTCTCTCATAACACTACCGGTAGGACTTTGTGGGCACCCAAGGAAGCTGAATGAATGTTGGAAGATTTAGGAAAGTACTGTACCTCTTTGTGCAGCGAATAGTCAAACTATGGAACTTGCTCCTGACTCAGCTGTTTTAGCTACTGACTCATGCTTAGCTTCAGGCCTACTAGAATCCTTGATGCACTTTCCAATGCTGTTACGAGCTAGCCATCTCTGCAATTCTTCCCAAGTACAAAGCGCTCTATGCTTTTTTTATTTTATTTTTATTCCAGGACTTATTCCATCCTCCCAAAGCTCATCCTGCCCCAAAGTCAACCAATGAAGCTCATCCTGACCTTCGCCATGTGCCTTCCAGGTGTTTTGGAATACAGTTCTCTCTGGGGTTGTCTCCACTATTCCTACATCCCCCTATTGCTATCCTCTCCTCCCAGGAATCCATTTCTCGGAGAAGCCACCTGTTCCCAAAGCACATTATTCTCTCTTGTCTGAACAGGCTCAAATGTCTTGTCAGCCTGACTCACAAGAGTCCGCAAATGGCATTTTAAAAATAACCCCACTGAAGAAAATAAGACTATTGCACAAAATTAAGAGGCAGCATGGAAATTTGCAGTGTCATTCGTTTTTGTTCACATAAATAATAATAATAATTCACATAAATAATAATAATTATTATTATTTAAAGCTTATCCACATTGAAAGCTGATCCACAGACCTCTGGGTATAGGGTGGTATATAAATTCTTCTTCTTCTTCTTCTTCTTCTTCTTATTATTATTATTATTATTATTAGAATTAATATACCACCCTATACCCAGAGGTCTGTGGATCAGCTTTCAATGTGGACCAGCTTTAAAGTTAGTCAACCAGTAACCATGAAGAACTCAGATAGAGGAGGTTAGTGAACTTAACTCTTTTTGCCAAGTGTTTGGGTCTTTGAATTAAACATATAGATTCATCAGTCTTTTGTGCACACCATAATTACTACAGTATTTCCCAAAAACTATTCCCAACTTAGGAAGTCTTCCCCATGTCACTTCAAAAAAAGGGCACTTTTGTTACTTTTATCTTACAATGACACACGCACAACACTTTTGTTGAACACCTGGATTTCCAGCAGTCTTTAAAAAAATATTGGTCAGCATAAGACAAAGCCTGCCAAAGGGCAGCTTGCTGGAAATCTGTGGTTGCTTCTAACCACCGTCTAATATGAAAAAGCAAAAATGACATATCAGTACCTAATAAGGGACTGGCTGCCATATAAGTTTGCTCTCCTGTGGTTCCTTTGGGAATGGGGCGTAAATCTAAGTATCCCTATACAAATGTGATTCCCAGCATTATGTTGTGATTGAGACCCAACCAAATGCATCATTATGGTTACCAAGAGGAGCACCCCAGTTCAAATTAAGTTTCACAATTGCCACAATCCTTTGGTTCATTAAAAAAACACTGATAACAAATATATCAGGTTAAGGTACAAGGGATGCCAATTTTATGACGTTGTGCCAGTACAGTGTATGGTTTAATCCGGCTACTTTCTGTCCTCCAACCCCGCCCGCCCGCCCGCCCCCCCTCCCGAAAAAGCAAATCCCCACTTGCCAGTCACTCCCTGGTTGCAGTAATCAACACCCAAATCTAGTTATATGCGCCACGAGCCAGACAGACCCTCTCCTTCACTCTCTCTCACGCCCCTCCCCTTGTGCACCCAAACTTAAGCAGTTGCATACACAAGAAGCAGGTCTAGGGGGAGGAAACCCGGCGCCGGCTGCCTCCCCCGCATGCCCATTCATACAACCAAGCGCATCTTTAGGAGCGTTGCGCGGAAACCTGATGCTCGAGAGCGCAAAAAAAAAAAAAAAACCCAAACCCAGCTCGTTTGCCCGGATGACTGTCGGCCCCATTACTCGCTTACCTAGTCTCCCAAATGGCAGCCTGTTCCTCTCCCCCAGCATGAGATTAAACCTGGGGTTGTCCCTTTTCAGCCTCTTCCATTGTCCGGTGGAAAGCAGGATTTTGGAGACTTCCGCGTAGACGCTGCTGTTCTCATCCCGTGCCACAAACGTGTACATCTTTATATATGTACTGTATATATGTGTGTATATTTAAAAATGAACCATAAATAAATAAATAGAGGCTCAAAACGCGCCGCCACTCCCCCGCCCCACCTGGCCGGATCAAAGAGCAAGCCTTTGACCCATTGATTAAAAAGGCGTGGGGACCCCGCCGTCTCTTAGCCCCCTCAAAATAAAAACCATCTAAACCGGCATTGCAGGAGACGTATCCACCCTGCCAGGCTCAAAAACGAGTTAGGGGCGGCGGCGGCGAAACCAAGCGGACGCAGCGAAGGAGGCTTGCCGCCAGGTCTGACTCCGGTTCCGGCGGCACCGGGGGGTGGTGGCCGGGGGTGGGATACGGGCGCGCGCCTTCCTTGGATCAGAGCCCCGGCACCTTCCCTTCTTCGAGCGCTGGACTCCCGAGCATTTCCTGGAAGCCTCTGCAGCCCTTCCTACATACTCGCGAGGAAGGCGCCGAAGGCAGCAGCAGCAAGCGGCAGCAGCGCCGGATCAAAAAGAAGCGGCCGAGCGGTCCCCAGGTCCCTCCGGCGATCCCCGGCGGGCCATGGTCGTCCCTGCGGAGGAGGCGTTCTCACAAGCCCGAACTTTCACTGCCGCTGCCGCTTGCAGAGAGGCGCACGCCTATCTCTGGAGGAGGAGGAGGAGGAGGAGGAGGAGGAGGAAACGCCTTCTGGGAAGACCGAGGCAGCCTCTCCCCCTCCGGCAGCGGCTCCTCTTCCATCTTGGCTCCACCCCGCCGTGATACGGGGCCGCGGAGCGCAGGGGTCAGGGAGCAAAAGGGGGCCGGGCTCCGGCAGCGCCGGGGGAAAAAAAAAGCCTCGCCGCGTCTGCCTGCCTGTCCTTTCTGTTCCCAGAACACTCTTTGGGTGCGATTGATTCGGAGCGGATTCGGTGTGTGGGTGCGCGAGCGTGTGTTTCCGCTCCGCATCAGAAGTGCAAAGGGGACTGATTCTCTGCGCCGGTTCGAGAGGAGCAGTAGCAGAGGCCGCGCACCGCACCTCCAAATATGTACCCTGCGGCAAACTGGGTGCAGACAATGGGGTTCTGGGACTGGGCCCGCCTCGCTACACACGCATTCTCTCTCTTTCTCGCACGCACGCACGTGGATAATCAATCTCATCCAACTCCCACAAAATGTTATTGTTATTATAAAATTTGCAGATCACCCTTCATCCAAAGATCTCAGGGCGGTTCACAGCAGAACTGGAACAGTGACCTGGGAGGCCTCAGTCGGTACAGCATGAGACTCAATCTCAGGGCCATGGGTTCGAGCCAGGGCCGTCTTAAACCTATCCAGCGCCGTGGTTTAGAGATCCCTCCGGCGCCCCGCCCCCCTTTCCTAGCCGGAAAGCTGGAGCCACGCGCTGCCCTGCGGACGGGCGCGCATCTCCGCGCGCTTCGTTCGAGCAACTGCGCCTCTCGCGGCGCTGCCTGAGGCACCAGACCTGTTGCCTCGCTTTCCTGCGGTTTCGCAGAGCAGCGGGTAAACGCAGGGCTGGCTCTGGTGTCTGCGGTGCCTTCTTCCGCGCAAGATGCCGTGGAAGGTTTTTTGCAGAAATGGTACCGGTAAACAGACGAGCCGAGGTGGCTGAATGCTTACTCCCCCCCCCCCCCAATTGTGGGAGAAATAGTTGAAGGACTCAAGGGAGTCAATGGGGGATCTGCAAAGAGAAAGAGGAGGGAGGGGGGCTTTGCAAGAGAGGGGGAGTCTAGGATGGGAAGCTAGTCCCCCGCCCCTATAAATGTAGCTTTCCTCTCCTCAGAGCTTAGTCTTGTTTGCTGTAATAAAGAAGTGTTACTAGAGAACTGTCTCCAGCATATTATGTCAAAAGAGCTGAAATCACGAACCCCACGTCACAACACTCAATTTCTCTTTTCTCCAGCCTAAAGTTAGGTTCATCACCACATTTCCACATCAGTTTGCAATTTTTTGGGGAAGAAAAAAAAGAAAAGCCCCAATGAAAACTCGCCAGCATTTCAGTGAGAATTTCTCCTAATAGAAACATTATTGCACGCAATTTTATGGCGTAAACACATCTTTGCAAATCTGTTTTAATTTTCGTATGCAGTTTTCACCAACATGCCTTTTCCTGAAACACTTTACTCTAGCATTTGAATTTTTGTGCACATTCCTTGGCTGCAGAACTGCAGCGAAAATTTTGTAGAAGTGCAAAATTTGAAAACTGTCTGTGTTTCAGTTTGTGCAATGCTTCGGGTAAAGTGAGAATTAAGTAGGTTTGCCTTGAAGTGTGAACCAAATTCAAATTCTCCCTCACCTCTATACATCGGTGTAGACATGCTCCACCTCTCTGTGTCATTCTGCCATTGCCATATGAGAATTCAGTTTTGTCCTACCCATCAAGTCCTTATGGGTCAGATCTCCTAAGACATCTGAGGTCTGGTAGCTGTGGGAGGTTTGCTCCATTTTAGTTCTGACCAAGTTCTCCATGATTTGCCAGACAGCCCCATTGACAATGATGTCAGGCCCCCAATCAGCTGACTGCCTGTTTCCATGACAGGCACGCATCACATCTGCCGATGGCTCCGATTACTTGTAAACAAGCCAAGATAAATTATTTATAAAAGCTGCCATTTCTAGTCCATGAATGAGAAGTGTGCATTTGGAAACCAATAGAAGCCCCCTTTGCAGCAACATATGTAAGTTACCGCTCTTCATTCATGTATGGGTGTGCGTTCTAGCGGTGTGTGGGGTGTGTTTGACTGATTCTCATAAAAAAGAGGGATTGCACATGTTTTTACCTTCCACTCTGAAAATAGATTTCAGCATAGCTATTTCTGATCCTATCAGAGCTTTTTAATATTACGATTTAAACATGCATATGGCAGGTTAGCAACTTCCGGCAGGATAGCTGTGTTAGTACGTCTCAGCAAAAATATCCAGAGAGTATAGTGGCACTTTAGAGACTTAACAAATTTATTGTGGCGTTTATGTGAACCATGGCACTTTTATTTAGATCTACCGTGTTTCTCATATTATAAGACACGTCTTATAATTTTTTTTACTCAAGAAAATAAGCCTATGGCTTATTTTCGGGGTGTGTGTGTGTGTGTGTATTATTTTTTTTAAAAAATTACAGTATGGTACCTCCCCTGTCGCGGCTCGGCGCCCGGAACTGGCTGCTGCTGCGCTGCTGGGCGCGTTGTCGGCGCTTCAGCAGGGCACGCTGCTGGGTCCCGCCGGGTCGGGGCTTCACGCGGCTCTTGCTGCGGCTCTTGCTGCGTCCCGCCGCCGGGTCGGGGCTCGGAGCGGTGCATGCTGCTGGGCATTTTGGAGGGGCAGCAGCAGCCGGTTCCGGGCACTGACAGGCATCTTCCTCTTCCATGGCGCCATCCAGACCTGCTCCCACCACTACGGCTTATTTTTGGGGTATGTCTTATATTTCTTCAACTCAGGAAAATCCTGCCATGGCTTATTTTGTAGGGATGACTTAAAATATGAGAAACACGGTATGTCACCCTGAATGGTGCGTGTGTATCACCAGACATACATGGTTAGGGATGGGTAGGAAATGTAAACAGCCAGGTAAGGAGGAAATGAAACTTAGAAACACACAGCTGGTGACTGTTATGTTATTAACAGTCACCATTCACAAAAAGAGCTGTTGACAACACAGACATTATGGCATTGGTAAGCCAATTAACATGCAGCTAACAAGTCAGAATTGCTGGTTTTTAAAATCACTCTAAACCTGTTAATCTTCTAATGTGTTGATTGGCACAAATTAATAGGGGGAAATATGTCTACAATTTATTTTTTTAAATTCACGAATCCTCACTAAATATGGCAGTTAGGTATTGTTAGGTACGTACTGTTAAAAGGTAATGTTGATTATTAAAGTTTACTAAAACAGGAGTAACATACCATATCAGTATTGTGCTACCCATCAGAGTCTGGCAGAAATATGTATAGCGTCAAAACAGAGAGTTGGGAGTGTTTTCAGCTGAGTGTTTCAGCTACAATTGAGATATTCCTGAGGTGCAGTTGGTCCTTGGGGATCTGAAGCAAAATTAGTAGTTCTTCTGCTTGCTAACCAATGTGATCTGTTTCTTTATTGGTAAATAAGCTGCGGTTACAAAGAGGTAGTAAGTCCTCGGTGCTCTTTCATAACATGAAAGCAGGCAGTGCAAATGCCCACCTCTGGAACTTCAAATTTATTTGGGAAATGTAGTTTAGTAACATACATACTAAACTATAGTTTAGTAACTATATTAATATCCCCTTGTTTACATTGTAGGACTGACTCAACAGTGGTTTTCCTATTTCCAGAGCCGAAGCAATGGAACCTTTTTCTCTGTATGACATCACTGCTGTTGTTTACACCAAATCCACCGAGAGAATTATTTCACCCATGGTTGCTGAACTTTACCACTTAATCATAGCAGTACAATGGGGAGAGGTGAATCGTGAAGGTTTGGCTGGTTTACAGGAGGCAGCGGAGGAATTAGCCAAAGCTACTGGACAGCTTTCCTCTACTGCAAGGAGGTAATATTAATTTTTTAAAAGTAAAATAGTTCAATTTGAAATTTGGCCTCAAACCAACCAACCAGCCATCCAAATTCCCCCGTATATTAAGTCAGGGACTGGGCTTGCCAAGTTGTCCTGCAGGGCCATCGACAGATGGGTAGAAAGAATAGGACTTTGAGAGGCCCAAGGTACAGTCTCTTAACGTTCATTAGAAATAAATAAAAAAGTCTGTTGGCCATTCCTGAAGAAAGTTAGCATGCAAAATGTGGAGGTAGCTCTAATGCAGGCATAGGCAACCTAGGCCCTCCAGATGTTTTGGGACTACAACTCCCATGATCCCTGGCTAACAGGACCAGTGGTCAGGGATGATGGGAATTGTAGTCCCAAAACATCTGGGGAGCCGAGGTTGCCTATGCCTGCTCTAATGATTCAGCACTCATAAGGCATTGCTAAGGACACCTAATCCATCACTGTTGCGTGGCCATCAGAGGAAGCAATGCTGGCTCAGGAGGGGTCCCTCTAGTGGTATTTTTCTAGAAAAAGAGTTACCAGAACTCACCATGAACTCACTTGTTCTCTTATAATGGCAATGGCGCCCACCAGAGAGGTGAGTTCCGGCTGAGAAAAAGCCCTGGGCCCCACCCAAAACAGCAGCAAAAGCTGGATGGAGGATACTGGGGTATGTCTGTTAAAGCACTTTCCTCAGGTCCAGATTATTTCATCCAGTGCTCTGCCTTTACAGAACGAAACACAACTGGCTGACTTAGGTATGTTTTACTTATTCTCTTGAAATAAATGAGGTTTATTTCCTACCTAGAAAGAATTGTGATATTGCAGTCCCCTTCCCCCGTCCCCCACTGCTCTGGTTTTTCATGTCCCCTTTGTAACCACTGTTGGCCTGCTTGTCGTCACTGGACTATTATACATTAATATACAGTGACTATATTTATCCTGGCCTGTGACACCTGAGATGCGTGTTTTTAGGACTCGCCCTATTCCTGTGACGGTGATTTGTTTTAACTGCTTTTAATGTTGAATTTTCAATTGTTGTAACCTGGCCTGTGGCCTATTGGTGGAGGGTGCGTAATTAATTTAATACTGCTACTAACAATAATACAAAAAATATATAGAATACAAAACCAGCAAATACAGTTATAAAATAATTAAACACCTTACAGCTGCAACAAACTAAAATTCCTGTATAATGTACTTTAATACGAGGATATTTTTTATCAAGGTTGGCAAAATGTTTTGTGCCTACATCTATTTTGCGAAACTGCACATATTTGTTGTTTGTTGTTGTATATTTGTATTTTCTTCCCAGGAACTCAAGACTGTGCATATTGTGTCCCTGTTCCCCCATTAATCTTTACAGCACCCCTGTGAGGTAGGCTCAGCTGAGAGCTGGTAGTTCAGACACAAAAGCTGTGAAATGGCACATCCTTAGAGTACTTTTTGGCAGTTGTTAACTTTTTGTTTGTTTGTTTGGGTATTTTACTGTAATTATCAGGACTATGAAACATCACAGTTTAAAGCAAGGAAGCTGCTTCCCTACCTTTCTTTACATGATCTGTGAATGACATTATATAAGGCGTGGGTCGGCAAAGTACCGTAAGGCCCGCGGGCCAGATCAGGCCCAATTGCCTTCTAAATCCAGCCAGGATGGATGGTCCAGGAATCGCCGCGTGGACTGCCAGCGCATGGATCGCCCCTCCTCCCTCTCCCTCACACGGTGACAGCGGTGGCTCCTCCCTCCCTCCTCCTGGATTCTCCCTGCCCTGCCTAGAGGAGGAAGGGGGCTGGGCTTTGTTGGTGCCAGCCCCTCTCTGGAGCCCTTTCGCGTGCCGCTCATCATCCCTCGTTCATTCCCCCCCCCAAAAAAATATAGTACAGCCCCCCACAAGGTCTGAGGGACAGTAGACTGGCTCCCTGCTGAAAAAGTTAGAGGACCCCTGATCTAAGGACATAGCAAGGTTGTCCCTTAGAAAAAGCATCCTGTTCTCACAGCTGCTACCAGATGCCACTGAGATGCAGGACCTGAGTGAAAGAGCATTCTCCCCTCCTATGCTTTCAAGGTGGGACCCAGGTGGTGCTGTGGTTAAACCACTGAGCCTAGGGCTTGCTGATCAGAAGCTCGGCGGTTCGAATCCCTGTGACGGGGTGAGCTCCCGTTGCTTGGTCCCAGCTCCTGCCAACCTAGAAGTTCGAAAGCACATCAAAATGCAAGTAGATAAATAGGAACCGCTACAGCGGGAAGGTAAACGGCGTTTCCATGTGCTGCTCTGGTTTGCCAGAAGCAGCTTTGTCATGCTGGCCACATGACCGGGAAGCTATACGCCGGCTCCCTCGGCCAATAATGCGAGATGAGCGCGCAACCCCAGAGTCGGTCACTACTGGACCTAATGGTCAGGGGTCCCTTTACCTTTACCTTTACCATGCTTTCAAGAAACTATTATTCAGAAGCATACGTGTCTGACCACGAAGGCAGAGCACCAGCCATTGTGACTAGAAGCCATTTGCAGTCGTATCCTTTGTGAATTTATCCAATCCTCTTTCAAAGCCATCAAAGTCGGTGACCGTCACTGCCTCCCAAGGGAGTGTCCCCCATAGTTAAACCATGAGCTGCATGACATCTATCAGTATCTTGCTTTTCCACCCAGGTGCTCTAGGTTGTTTCCTCCCCGCTTTTATATTTGCAACACCCCTGTGAGGTAGGCCAGGTTAAATTAACGTATGTACGTAAGCAGCAGTTGACATACGCTGTACCAGGTGGCACGTAACCCTGTTGGTATCCCTGCTTCCCTGGGCAGAGTCCTGTAACTTCTCTTTCATGATTTCGTTTTTATTGGTTTCACAAATACAAAGTACAAATAAACAGCAAACTAGTAAAAAACACATCTATATAAAGGGGTTCTCTGAATCTCGAGACTCCCCCCCCCATCCCTCCTTGGAGTCTCATTTCTAAACATCTACAGCTGCATATTCATCCGTACTCCAAAGCCTCTCTCTCTCTAGTCCTTGGGAATCTCCCCAGGCCTCATCCCTTCACCAGCCCTGTCCCATGCCCTCCCCCCTTAGTGTTTTTGCCTGGCTGAAAGATGCCTTTGACCGGTGATCATGCCTCTCACTTGCCCACACTGGGTATGGAGCAGTGTGTGTAGAAACAGCTGTCTTTGCACAGCTGAAACGTAGCTTAGTGTACAAAGATAAGAGCTGCTTCAACCTCTTGCCCACCTCTACCCCAGCCCCATCAAATTCCAGAATGTCCCACCACACTACCCTGTCTCCCCCGAAGGCTACCCATGAAATAATATTGCTCACAGGCTGTAATAGACACTTTGGGTCACTTTCCACGAAGCAGCAGGTATCATCATAATGTAAGACCCGAGTAGGCACATGTCTCATTCATTCTACCAGCATCGTTGAGCTTGAGTCCAAGATCTTTTGCCTCTTTCTAGGCTGGCTGAAGAATCCGATGATGAGGTGCTAAAGCGGGAAATGGCACCCGTAGCGGAATCTCTCCTGATCTCCGGGGAAAACATCCTCCTGGTCGCTCAGAAGCTTCTCATTCAACCTGATGCCGAGAACTGCCTAGAGGAACTGGCTGCATCTGCAAAAAGGATCCTCGTGGAAACCATAAAAGTACGACAAACGTAGTTTCAGTGTGTTTAAAAACGAATGGGCTCACTCACCGATTTTTCAGTGATGTGTTCTTCGCCAGTTAATTGCTACAAACTGCTGGGTGCAGTTATATATGGCATTATACACCTCCCCAGGTCTTCTTCCTGAGTCAGTGGGGAGTTGGGGGCAGGCCTTGCAGTATCCCAAGAGAGGCTAGTCCCTGCTGGGTACAGGGTGCCATAACTGGTGGACCATACTGCTCATCAGGTAGGAACAAAGCTTGTAGCGTTTACATACATGCCCAGACTTCATTGCACTGTTAATTTGTATTTATATTACTAGAGACTGCAGCAGACCCACCAAGTGTCCCTGTTTTCCAGGGACCACCCCTGTTTCCCAGAATCTGATTTGATCCCAGAATGTCTCACTTTTCCTTAGGACGTCCCTATTTTCATCAGAGAAATGTTGGAGGGTATGGAGTTATCCGACCCCCAAGCCAAGGAGATAAGTAACTATACAACCTTTAGAAGACATCTGAAGGCAGCCCTGTATAGCGAAGCTTTTATATGTTTGGTTCGGTTTTTATATATGTTGGAAGCTGCCTAGTGCGGCTGGGGCAACCCCATCAGATCGGCAGGGTATATATAAAATAAAATTATTGTTATTATTTTTATGGAATAGGATGTCCCTATTTTCATCAGATGAAAGTTGGAGGGTATGCTACCGTCATCATTCATGTTGCTCATGATGGGCAGGCAAGTGGTGGTGGCAGCAACATGATAGCGGGGACATGGCAAGGCCTGCCTACCTGCTTGCTCACTTCACGTGTTGTTGTCACACTGAGGTTCACCTGGCCACCTAGTGGTGGCCATGCAAACTACAGCATGATGACTTTTTTCTTGCAATAATATTATATAGTACAGTATATATAAGAAAATGAAATGCCATCTTTGGAACATTAGGAGAGCGCAGGGGAACCTTTTTCAGCCCAGGGGGCCATGTTCCCTTCTGAGCAACCTTCTGGGCACCACCACATGCTGGTGTTAGGCGGGGCTAGATGCAAAAGTGGGTGGAGCGACAGATGTACATTTTCCCTTTGTACAGACAGCTAGTTTCTGCACCCACTCACACACACCTCCAGGAAAGCAAGAGGCATTAACTGAGTTTAAGGACACATTCCAGCTGGGCCAGAGCACTCAAGGTATGAAGCAATGAGGCATGTGGCCTGGGTAGAAAGAGGGGCTTGGAAGGTTGCGTTCAACTTCTGGCCTTGAGGTTCCCCATCCCTGCATTTAGGATAATGACACTATAAGAGTTGCCAAATAGATTATTGCAACTATGCTGCCCTTTTAAATTTTATTTTCATTTTTATTTTAATCCTGACCTTCATAAAATGAGATGATAGCGCAGGAGAGCTGCTAATATACCTGTGCTTTTAACATTATAACTAGTATTTACACATCAACATTCTCAAAATGCAGGTGGTGTTTAATCTCCCTCACCCCAAATGATTATTCCAATGCAATTTAAAAAATAATAATACATACGTTCTTAATTAATTTACTAGGTCCTCCAAGCAGAAGATGATGCCCTGGTTCGGAAGATAATTCAAGCTGCCCACTGGCTTTTCAACTGCCTCCTTGTACTGGAACCTGCTGAAGACGTATCAGCAATGCTGGTCACTTTCCGCAGCTTTTCGGAGGCTTTGCTGCTGCTGACCAAATTGACAGAAAGACTTCTTTGGGATCTGAAAGAATCTTGTCGGAAGCACTTGGTTCAAACCCTACAGCTCCTTAAAAACTGCATTCCGATGCTGTACACAGCAAAACTCAGCAGCCTAAAGCACCCCAGCGATGAGCAAGTGGAAGTCTTGAGAAGCTATATTTTTGGCTTGGCAAGAAGCACGGTAAAGGAATTGATCTCCCAGCTGAGGAACAAGGTGGGAACAAAGAAGCTACATGAAAGAACCGGGCTCTTTCCTCACCATTTGCACAATGTTTTGAGCCTCCTGTCCAGACCTCAGTCTAACAAGGGTGAGATAAGCTTCCTCGTAGAATCGCTAGTATTCTACTGCATGCTGTTAGCTGACTCGTCGAGAGGACCTGTGAAGCTCAATCTGGTCCAGCACTGTCATCGCCTCCTGAAGTTCAGAAAGATGATTGCCACAAATGAGGGCACATTGGAGGGTTTCCCAGTGGAAAACCAGAGAGGGGAAAGTATAGAAGAGAAATGTTCTGCCATGAGAGTAGAGATGGAAAATCTTGATCAAGCAGTACGTACTGCTGTTCTCTATCAGGTTCTGGACAATTTTGTGGAGACCAAAGGACCCATGAAGAGGTTGGTGGAAGCTGCCATGCAACCATGTTCTCCTGCTGAAAACGGAGGATTCCTAAGAAAACTGAAGCCTCTCACTAATGAATTCTTCAACCATTCCAACCAGATGCTCAAAGCGGCAAATTTTGTTCTCGTCACCTGCGCCGAAAGGAGAACCATTCAAGGCATTGAAGGCTGTGTAGACCATCTGAGTAGACTTCTTGCCACCGTGCCTGCCCTTCTCAGTGAAATGAGCCAACACCCTCCGGGACGTGAGGGTGCACCCGAAAAATTGCACTTCCTGTGTCAGACGTGGTTGAGCACGACCGAAAGCCTACTGATGTGTTTGGACAAAGTAATTGATCTGGGTGAATTCCTCAAATTAAGTCTGCAGGACATGGTGGAGCACAAAGCAAGGAGTGAAAAGGCCTTAGAGGAGCAGCAATCCGGAGAGTTTTCTCAGCACGCATCCATTCTTTCCAAAAGAGCTGTGCAAGTTGTTGAGTTTGTTAGCAGGCACCTGGACAGAGCCAGAGATCCCATTTTCCGGAATGGACTGCTGGTTCTAATTAAGCAACTGGAAAATGCCATACCACAGGTGAAGGTTGCTGCAGATCAGTGCCTGGCAAGAATGGCTTGTCTGCAAGCCAAATATGAATATTCAAAGAGGGCAAAAGATTTGATGGAGGCTGCTTGCAATGTCAGAATGGGACTGGATGAGTGCAATCAGCCAGATATTCTCAGCCCACTTCGGGAGGGTGTTCGAAGCAGCATTATTTCCAGAAATGTTCCAGATTGTTTCACTCCCCAGGACCTTATAGTGCTTGATACAGAAAGCACCTCAAAGCAAAGTAGTTCGAACAATTCAGAATTACTAGAAGAGCTCTCAGGCAGGTCTGTCTACAGTTCTTCCTCCCCAAATCCTAGTGGCAGTGATTTGTTTTCTGAAGGTGCAAGTGGAAAGATCAATATGCACACTCTGATCAGCGAGATCATAGCAGCTACAAAGACACACAACGTCACAAGTCTGAACAGTGCTTGCTCTGACTTATTGGAGCTTTCCATTTGTTGGGTTGATGCTGCTAAAGAAGCCTTGCAGGTTTCTAAGCCGCCTGTGTCAGAGGAACTGTTGCAATACAGAGAAATAGTGACATTAATCCCTTGTCTTATTAGCTCAGCCAGAGAGGTAGACTCAAACTCTATTCCTTGCACAGAGACACTTCAGCAAACAGCAGCTTTGCTCTCAGAAAGAATTGATGCAGTTAAGCAAGGTCTGGCCGTTGTTGCAAGCTCGTGGTACAGCCTGGCTAGGCAGTTTATTTGCATTCGACCCTCTTCTGAATTTTCTGACAATGCTAAAGTGTTAGGTGAAATCATGGAGATTTTACAGGCTGTTGTTCAGCTGGCTGGCAAAGCCACTCGTATAGAACACAATGAGGGGCTCCCTGAGCTTCCCGGACTTCACGAAACTTTTCTGCGAGTTCAAGCTAAATTAATCTGTGTGCAAGCCAGGACAAAACTCATGCTTGAAAAGGCACTGGCTGTTAATCAGCCCCGCTCCAGCAACAAAGCTGAGCTGGAGATATTGGATGCTCATTGCCTCTTGTGGTCTGTCACCATCCAATCATTCCTAAACTCTGTAGACCAGTTTATAGGGAGAGACGTATTGTCCTTAACCGAGTTGCGAGCCAAAACAAAGCACCTGCTGTGCTCGCAGAGCAGCCTGGCAGCAGTATCAGAAAGCTCCCTTCGAATACAGGAAGCAAGCAAGCTGTTGCTTCTGTCGTGTGCTGAACACAGTACTAATCACGAGGTTACAGCACTAAAGGAGCAGATGAAAATGCTGACATACTCCCTGCTTGGGGTTGCCGATGTTCTGACTGTCTCCCCGCTGCCTGCACCCAATTTGTCGGCTCGTTTTGAGCTTCTCCAAAGGGAACTTGCCATAACAGCCAAAGTCCTTCTGCTTCAGATGAGTGTGATCAATGGAGAATACTTGAGTAGCATCCGAAACATCATCAGCCGAACCCAGCCTGTGCTATGTGGCAGTGAAGGTGACAGGGTCAAAATCGACAAGGAGGCCTTTGAGAAAAATGCAGATGAGCTCCGGGCAAGTATCCAGATGGTCAAAAAGACCGTCGGTGATGCTCTGGAGAGCCTTCCTTCTGAGGAACTGAAAGGGAACTTACTCTCCACGGCAGACCACCTTCTGCTCCTCACTGATGAAGTGATCAGGAGAGCTGGGGAACTCCAAAGCCAGCTAGACAAGGAGCATCTTCTCGGAGACAGTGTTTTATACGAGTGGTCTGCTACAGCGGCTTATCTTGTGAAACAGCTTCAGTCCACAAAGGGTGCAAGTGAAGCAGCTGTGGAGCACGTGAGGAGGTGCTTGCAAAATCAGGAGCGGCACATGCCTTCCAGCCAATCTGTCTGTCAAGTGCAACCCCCCTTACAGAAAGAAATGGGTAGTGCAAAGGACCAGGGTCCTGTGACACCAAAGCGCAAAGTCACCAAGACTGGACAAGGCCTGTTGCTTGCTAGGGACGTTACCAAAACGGTAAGATGGTTCATGAAATATACTCGGAGTCGAGAGTGAAATTCATGCTCTTTATTCAGCTCGTAGTCATCAAGGAGAAGAAGAGAAGAATGCCCTTTTGCCAAAACCATCTGCTTATATACATTATTTACACAATGGGCCTTGCGTGGTTGGCTACTTCATGGCTACACCTGTGGGCCAATCAGGTTGCGGATTCACTTCTGCCAGCCGCCTGATTGGCTGCTCCTGCAGGCCAATCAGGTTGCGGATTCACTTCCACCTGGAGTTGGATTGGGTGGCTCCTGCAGACCAATCAGACTGCTCATTCTGGATCCTATTGTTCTATGATTCAGCTCAGTACATAACACCTCATGCCTCCGATACCGGTAGCTCCTTAGCAGTTATTGAGGATGTGCTTTGCCAACGATACCACATTGCATGCCACTGCTTTCTCATCGGTTATATCAGGATACGGTGAGAGGGGTAGAACGGCTCCAACTTACTGCAAGATCTTTTCTGAAAAATCCATTCTTTTAGCCTCACCAGTTTCCCTTATGGGAAGTGGGTTTTGGAGCAAACAAATATGGGTTTTGTGTTTGGGGGCTCAGAAGCCATCTCCACATTTCCCTTAGCAATTTACTAGCCCTTCAGCCTGTCCTGCTTCTCTTCTGTGACATGTGTCTTTTGTGAATCCAACTACATCCACAGGGCCACATGTTCCCCACCTTGGGATAATGTACCCTTCTCCAACTCCAGATTGATGCCTGGCTGGCCATGTTGGCTGAGGCTGATGGATTAACACACAAAACATCTGGAGGCACCAGGTTGGGAGGGGGCTGGCTTAGGGAGACAAACATGCAGAACTGGCCAAGTGTTTGCTTGGTAAAAATACCCCCGCACCGCTACTTCTCCCAACAGCAGAAAAATAAACTTGCTGCTGGGGTCTGAAGAGCAACAGGTCGTTTTTTTCAACCCACAAAAGAACCTCGTTGCAGCAAATCACAAATATGACTATGCCTTCTGGGCCCAGGTCCAAGTAGAGGCCCCTCTTTACTTGTATGCCACTGAAGAAGACTTTAGAAATTGAAACACAATTAGCAGAATTGTTACCCTCAGAATATAGATTTGTGCAATTATTTATATGCATACCTTGTATCTAATTGATGTGTTGCTTCATACTCTCTTTGGTAATACCAATGTTTATATATGCTTGGCTATCTGGCTATAAGATTGTCCTATATAAGATTTAGAAATGTATTTTATTTATTGAGTACCCGGATTTCGTTCTTTGCATTTTATCAAGAGGACAGGGCGTATATTCTCTAGGCTGGAATTTCCTCTTTTGCTTTCTCCAACAGCCCCAGGAAGATCCGCAAAGTGGTTTCGAGCCCAGTCACTCTGAACGCAACTTGAGAGCCGGCCCCGCTGCCTCGCCGGGAGACTCTGGGAAGTCGGGGCATGACGGCTGTCCAATTTCACAAGTCACCCAGCAGATGACAACTCAGATGTCATACATGGCCAAGTTTCTAAAAAGGAAGGGGCCAATCGCGGTACTTTCCCATTATTACCCCCCCCCCGGAACAAAGAGCAGGGCAAAAGCTCAGAAGGCTACCATATTGTTCCTTCTCAACAAACTCTGCCCTTTCTCATTTCTCTACACTGCTGCCTCTGTTATTTTACTGTGCAAACTCCTGGAGAAACACCTATTCAATAAATATGCTAAGCTGGCTTTCAGGGAGCTCATCTGAGCCTTTTATTTTGCTTTCCTTTGCTGTCTTCTGGTTGGTTATGCCTTTCAGATGCCTGTACCTGGTCACTCTGACTTGTCACTCTGGACAACGTTGTCCTTAACCTTAGCTGAAATGGTTAAATAGTCCACATTCCCCTCATCAACATAGAAAACTATTCTGTCAGGAAGAATGCTCCAACCTAGCCTTTACCCTTAACCTGCTGCCTCTCTAGATCTGGTGTGGGGAGGTTTGCAGCATCCAGATGTTGCTGAACTACAACTCCCACCAGCCCGAGACATTGGCCATGCTTGCTAGAGCCAATGGGAGTTGTAGTTCAGCAACATCTGGAGGACCAAAGGTTCCCCACTCCCGTTTCCAGGTTCAGGGAGCTTTTTAAAAATTATATTATCCCTCAGCTGCAGGTTATAGAAACTGCCTCTTAACTTAAGGCCTGTTGTTCTGAGTTCTTTCGATAAAGTGTGTAGCGTGTGAATGTATTAGTGGATATCAGGACTGATTTTGTTTTGTGGGGTCTTCTTTTGGAACTGCTTCCCATTTAGACCAAGGAACAACTCATTTCCTGCGCCGCACAGATCATTTCTGGAGGGGAAGCCCTGGTAAAGTTTGCCGGCATCATTGCAAAGAACTGCCTAGACGAAAGATGTGCGACCGAACTGCTGTATGCCATGGAGCAAACCAAGACCATTAGCTACCAGCTTAGCATCGTTTCCCGGTAACTGGCTCTTTCAAACATGCTCTCTGATTCTTTCCAAAGGATAACATGCTCTGCACAATTTATTGCTAGGGGAGAGATTTATTGCATATCTCTCTGTGTAGGGCTGAGGAACCTATGGCCCTCCAGATGTTCATAGCCTCCAGATCTCCTTAGCTGCTTGCCCCCCCGGGGAGCAGGGATAATGATGGTCTGGACTGGAGGGCAAAAGGTCCCAAGCCCCATTCTAGTGGATGAGGGAGAGAGTTGCAGCAGTGAAGACACTGTGAGTTTGTTGTAAATAGGATTAGCTGAGCACTTCAGTGCTGGCTTTTCAGCACTGGTACCCAGGAAAGGTGAATAATCTTTCTTTAGTCAATTTAAAAGTATTTATTTATTTTTTTATCACCCTTGATTGATGATATGGATGATATGAACTAGCCTTATCGGGGTAGAATTACAATATTACATAAATAAAAGAGTAATCAATAGAACACCCCTAAAACATCCCTAGAGGGAGGGAGAGGCAATGTAGATCAGGAAAAGAACGCATAGAGGAGTAGGTTTCAACGCCATAGAAGCCCCATGCCACACCTTAGGTGCACATAATGCTTTCTCTCTGTACTTCCAAGGGTAAATGCATCAACAGGTAAAAGCAGGTCATCCGCCGAGCACCTTGTGAGCAATGCACAGAACCTAATCCAGGTGGCTTTTCAGATGTTAAAGGCTGCAGAAGCAGCTTGCGTCAAAGTAAGTAACCCTTTATCTACATACAAAGCAGGGGTTTGGGGGTCCTTACATTAAAAATACTGTATGGGAGAGAGGAGTGAAACTCTTCCCCCATTTTACCTCACTGCACTTTGTTGCTTCAAGGCAGGAGTGGCTAGAGTCTAGACCTTTTCGGTTCACATGGACGACATTCAGCCTTGGGCCAGTCATTTTAAACTGGTTTATATGAACCCATGGTTTCAAGTTGGCTTTAGCCACCAATTCAAATTAACATTTTGTCAGTTGTGGCAATGCAACAAGCTTGTGGTTAAGCAAAAGTGGAAGCTTCTGGACCCCTCACAGCTGTGCCAGATGAGAGATGAGTGTGTGAAGTCAAGGTTTGCTTTGGCTTTTCACATCACATTGAACTAGTGTTTTGATTTTGGGATTTGACACTCAGGAAAGTGAGCATTTTCTCACTCATCTCTTTTGTCACCCACCCTTAGATTGTGAATTGTTTTGCCTGCATCTGCTTAGCATAATTCTAAAGCCCGTTTACTCTTTCCTTGCTTCGCTTTTCTGCAGGGTTTGCGTCAACCGGCCCCTAATTCAGAAGAAGTCAATGTAGCTGCATTTTGCAGCAGGTGGAGGAAAAGTCTATGGTGGCACAGGGTCAAGGAAGCTTTAAATTCAGACAGAGATGATCTGGGACTTCGCAAGAAGGGATCATGGACAGAACCCACATTCACATCCATGACCCAAGAACTATCAGCTCCTTAGTCAGAGTTGCTCTAAATCTAAATGCTTTGCTGTTTCTGGCCAGAAGCAGGTTACTGACATTGGTTATGCTCCAACTTGTGGAAAGAGACATCACACTCAGAATAATTTAGTCTGTGCATTTTAGTTGCTGTCGACTTAGTGCCCAAGTTCAATGCACAAATGTACTCACTGCTATGGTCACAATTATTCACATGCTTAAAGGTAAGGTAAAGGACCCCTGACAGTTCAGCAAATGACTCTGGGGTTGCGGCGCTCATCTCACTTTACTGGCCGAGGGAGCCGGCGTTTGTCTGCAGACAGTTTTTCCGGGTCATGTGGCCAGCATGACTAAGCCGCTTCTGGCGAAACCAGAGCAGCGCACAGAAACGCCGTTTACCTTCCCGCTGGAGCGGTACCTATTTATCTACTTGCACTTTGACGTGCTTTCAAACTGCTAGGTTGGCAGGAGCTGGGACTGAGCAACAGGAGCTCACTCCATCATGGGGATTCGAACCACCAACCTTCTGATCAACAAGCCCTAGGCTCAGTGGATTAGACCACAGCGCCACCCTCGCTTAGCTTAACATGCTTAGCTGTTGCCTATCCTCAGAGTTGCAACTCTGCCCTTGTCTTTCAATATGCTTATCTTGTTTGTTTCAGATGGCTTCAACTTCACACACACACATACACAAAATGTCAGGTAGTGGAAAGAATACCAGAGTAGGGAGACATGGGTTCAAACCCCTGCTCAGCCATGACTCTCACTATATCTCAGGCTAACTTACCACATAGGGTTATTGTGGATAGGAGGAAATTACCAGGTGGTCCAACAACTATATACAGCTTAGGAGGGAGGGTAGAGAAAGTAGATAAAATCTACAATGCAGATTTCCCAGCCTTTTAGCAGTCCATGAAAAGTCAAGAGATTTTCACTCTTTTAATTTGTTAAAAATGTGAGACACATGAGTATGTTACTGTCATTACATATCAATACAAAAAAGCAATACAAATTAAGCAGCTGAATACAAAAATACATTGAATACATGAACACCACGATGTGCCAGCACTAAATGAGAATAATGTATGCATGAAAAAAGTAAATACATTTTTTACACATACAACTTATGAATTTTCTACTTACAAATGTTTTAGCTGTGTCCTTTGCAATTTCTTCTATATACAGCATAGAATAAAATACTTTAAAAATGTTTCAGTTCCTCAGTATGTAATACAGTATCTTTTAGGCTATGAATATCATGAATAAAAAAATGATGCTGTGTCAATGCTCAGAAAAGATCAATTATTTTTTTATTTTACTTAGCAAGTTGGACTTGATAGATCAGATAATTGTCATTTTAAATAGTGTCTCTCACAGTAATGTACATTATATTGCTTGAACCTATACAATCATACAAAAGTGGCAAACATTCTCTAAATGTTGATTTTGAAAAGACACATTACACATATACAAGTCTTCAAATTGAATCCTTAATGATTATTTACAATGAAAGTGCTTATTTCAGATCTAACATGATATACCTATTTTTATTTTTTAAAAACAGATCAATGATTAGTCTCCCTGAAATGTGTAAATTATATAGAAAATACCAACTTGGCAAACACTATAGCATACTGTGTTACGGCATGTGGTTCTGAAAATAGCAGCCCAAATGTGTTTCTGGTTATAATTTAAAAATAAATAAAGCATAGAGGTAAATCAGTTACAAAACCGCAGAAACCTGCATTATTCACAATGGTAAAAAGTCTTAATAAACACACAGCTAACAAAAAGGTGAAGCCGTTGGGTCAAAAGTCTTGAAAACATCTTTCAGTGATTTGTCATCGGATTCCCCATTTGGATCACTTTCTGGCGTTTGACTGATTTGCCCAGGCTGCTTTACAGGCCTCTGATCACTGTACTGTGGTCTGATTAACCCTGACAAAGCCTGGATGGGAAGGTTGTGTACTGCTGGAGCAGCACTGGAGTGTTTAGCCTGAGATTTACTGCCCACCTTATCTGGAATGGCTTCTCCAGATGCTTCCAGGCATTTTTCTATGTGCAGGGATGTTTTTTGAGGCAACTGTTCTTCTGAGAGCGTAGCTTCATTTTGGCCAGCGTTTTTCAAAATACCCTTTTTCAGGTTCTCTCCATTCTCCCCTGAATTAACTGGAGAGGGATCCGATGGAGTGTGATTTCTTGGATCATACAAGCTAATGCCACTTAATAGTGAGCTAGGGGTGCCCAGTTTAGCAGTGGCAGATGATAGCTTGGGTGCATATGGGGGTAACGCATCCGAATCAGAATGAAAGGCTGCAGCTTCTGAGGACTGTGATGTACCAGTGCTGGATTTGGCTAACCTGGGGTCAGCCTTTGGAGGCAAAAAGTCCTTCACTACTGCATGGTGAGAGTCTGTACTGGATGGTCTGTGGAGCCTGGGATCAATTGTTTTCTGCAAGCGAGGGTCTCCCAATTTGCTTGTGCTACCAGGATGAGAATCTGTAGAGTGGTCCAAAGAGACACTTCTGCTTAATAAATGTGTATTATTTTTTGCTTTTGCTGCTAATCTCGGGTCAGATGGTATTGTACTTGGGATGGGATCACTTTTGATATTCCGTAATTGATTAAATCGTTGGTCAGCTATAAGTGGAGGAAGGGGTAAGTTGATTGAGGATACTGGGTCTGGTTTCGGCAAAGGTACTGGGAGTAAGTCTTCAGGAGCCCATACAATATGCTTAGCAAAGTTGGGTTTGCTCAGAACAATGTCCATTTTAATATGGCTGAATTGCCTAAGCTGAGATCTTGGATCACGTAGTGTTACTCCAGGCAGAGGTTCCAATGGTATTAAGAAAGCTCTCTCTCTCAGCTCCCGTTCTCCATCCTCCTCTTCTTCCTCTAATCCTTTTTGCATAATCTTGACACCAGGGTTTGCTCCACTAGCAGATGAGCTAGCATGACTGCTTTCGCTGCCCTTTAAAATTCTAGGATCTCGTGCAAGTCTTGGGTCCAAGGTTCCTGGCTCTGATGGTTTTCTAGCATTTGATCTTGAAGCTGATCTTAGCCTGGGATCAACAGCTTGGCTTCCTTGACCTCGCTCTTTAGCAAGTCTTGGGTCAGTAGGCATAACACGAAGCTGTTGGTCTGCTGCCTGCTGCTGCTGTTTCCTTAATGTCTCACTTTGTTTCTTTAAGGTCTTTAATATTGATTTAACACTGCTTCCTTCTTCCTCTTCACTACTAGAGTACCAGTTTACATTATCATCTAGAAAAAGACAAGACACCATACAAATTTAAGTAGCCATAGTATATATTTTCTATCCTAAGATAAATAAATCAGAATTTCCCAAATAGTGTTGGGAATTCTTTTTAATAAAACCAGATTGTGTAAAAGAAAGGAATTTTAATTTCCTATTAGGGTGACAAATATGGTAGGAAGTGAGAGGGGGAAATTATTTAACCATAGTCTGTTGCCATCTCTTAGCTTATGTCAGCGATATTTATTTTATTTATTAAATATGTATATTGCCCTTCATTTGAAGATCATAGGTTCAAAACATAAAATGCAAAATGAGAACACAAAATCTATATATATACAAATGTAAACTGGGTATGTTCCTTTGTCTCCAATGTTCAACAAAACCGCTTGACCGATTGAGGTGAAATTTTGACACAACATCACATGCAAATGTCTGAAGGCTACAGGAAAGTTTGCTAAGACAGATGTCAAACCTGTGCCAGGTAAAAACCCCCAAACCCCGTGTTTCAAAACACACCACTCAGACGAAAATGCATGATGGGAAAAGAACCAGGTTGCAAACCAGCGCCCTCTAGTGGCGGCTACGCTGGTACTACACCTATAAAACCTTCCCTGTTTACATACTAGGCCAAAGCCTTTATTAGGCTGAAGCCATTACAGACTAGGCCGAATGGAGGTAATGACTCGCCTGGGTGGTGGTTGGAGGGGATGGGATAGGTCAGGACATGGTGGGGTCACACAGGGATGACCCGGGGGTGTGGGAAAGAGGGGGCGTGATATGTCATGGGACGGGACAGGTTGGGGGGAATCACAGGGAAAACCCAGGGGTGGGGGGAGGACGGGGCGGGATACATCATGGGACGGGACAGGTTGGGGGGAATCACAGGGGAAACCCGGGGGTGGGGGTGGGATACATCATGGATTGACATAGGGTGGTGGCAGTCACAGCGATTAGCCACGGCAACATGTGGCAGGGCCAGCTACCATAGTACATAATTTTAATGTATTTTGGTATTTGTTGGAAGCCACCCAGAGTGGCGAGGGAAACCCAGCCAGATGGGCGGGGAATAAATGAATAAATAATAATAATAATAATAATAATAATAATAATAATAATAAACAAAGCAATAACCCTCCTCCCACAAACACCTTTAAAGGGATATAGAATGTTAATTAGCCAAAAGCCTGTTAAAAAAGAAACATTTTCACCTGGTACCAGGCAAGCCTCCCTGGGGAGAGCATTCCATAAACTGCAGAAAAGCCAATGCAGAAAAGGCCTATTCTCATGTTGCCACCCTCTGGACCTCTCATGGAGGAGGCACACTAAGAAGGCCCTCAGATGATGATTGAAGGGTCTAGGTCAGTTCATATAGGGAGAGGCGGTCCTTGAGGTATTGTGGTCCTGAGCCAGTCCATAGAATCATAGAATTATGAAGTTGGAAAGTACCACGAGGGTCAACTAACCCCTGCAATGCAGGAATCTTTTGCCCAACATGAGGCTTGAACCTGAGATTAACAGTCTCATGATCCACTGAATGAGCTATGCTTCTCATTTAATGCTTTATCAAAGCCAGCACTTTGAATATGCTCAAACCCTCTTGCCCCAGTGAGCAATCTGGCCACCAAATTCTGCACTAGCTGAAGTTTCTGAATCATCTTCAGAGTTTCAAGGAAAATAAATACCAGTAGGAAGTAAACTAAACTCTTCACTAACATTTGGAAACGGCAAACGCACAAAACTATGTTACCACATGTTATTTTAAAAGTGCAGAATGTGACAATACCTTCTTCTCTGCTCAGTGATCTCTGACACTGATTGCTCATTTGCTCTCCATCGTCTTGTTGTTTTTGACTAAGCCTTACAAAAAGGGCTTTCTGCATTGCCGGAAGAAAATCTGGTACATTAATAGATGAATTGTGGCCTGCTGCTGTGGCACAGTCTGACTCGTACTCATTGCCACTGTTATGTGAATCTGAAGACATGTGGTGAGGCTGTTGATCTGCAAATTCTCCTTGCCACGCACCATCTACATTGACAGTATTACAAACAATTAGTATTTATGCTCAACTTAAGTTAAACAGAAATTACAAAGAAATGTTAAGTACTATTTGATGAGATCTCTATAAAAGCCATCAAGGTGGCACATGAAGGGGTGGGGCTGTACAGTGATACCTCTACTTACGAATAACTCTACTTACGAATGTTTCTACTTACGAATGGATCTCTGTCCGCCATCTTGGATGCGGTTTAGATAGGATTTTTTCTACTTACAAATTTTTAGATAGGATTGCTTCTACTTACGATTTTTTTCTCCCAATGCATTCCTATGGGATTCGACTTACTAATTTTTTCGACTTACAAATGTGCATTCGGAACGCATTAAATTTGTAAGTAGAGGTACCACTGTACATATAAGAGGCTTAATTCTAGGGGGCAGAGGACAGGTTTACTTTCTCACATGCAAATGGGCTTCATCAATTCCTCTCACCATCCTCAACGCAGCAAAGTGTGCAAATGCCCTCTAGCAAGCATGGAGTTACCAAGCCTTCCTCCCAATGCTTAAGCTGCAAGGTGGGCAGGGACTGCTACTGGTAGTTGTGTGGTGTTCTTGCCACCTCCCTAGTTCCAAAGTTGGGAGAAAGTCAGGGGCAGGGGTGTCCCTTGGGAGCTGTGTGGCCACATCATCAACCTCTATCCCAAACTGGTCTTATCTGCTTTAGAGCAGGAAAGTCCAGAGTCGGAGCAAGAAGACATGGTGCTTAGCGTGTCTTCAAGTAGCAACAGCCAAGCAGCACCATTCCACTGGCCTTTCCCTATGAAGTATCATCCAAGCCACCACGTGTCCCTCTAGGTATGGCCAGAACGCTTATTTGTTTTAGATGGGTGCTGCTAGAAGGCACCTCAAGCACTTAGGAAAGGCCAGGGGGAAGATTGTCAGTCAAAGAGATGAGACTACTGGCGACTCCTGCACTAAGTGAGTAGTTGCTTATGGGGAAAAGTTAGCAGCATCCTGGAGGGTGGGAAGGCATATCCTTCACATCTGATCTAGGGTGTCCCGAGTCCCCCATACAATAATTCAAGAAGAGGATGTGTGCAGAGTATACAGAAGCATACTGCACCTTCAAGAGTCTGTGTTCTCCCCACACACACACACATACACCCCCCATAATGAGTATTTTGGGAATACTTCTATAAATCTTGAATGAGAAGGGTGATTTTGAGTTATAATACAGCTCAAATTCTGACACAATTGTTTAGTTCTAACTAAGGACGTAAAATTTATACATTAAAACTTACCACCAGTGTTATTGGTTGTCTGAAAGTTATGTACAGCCTGATGTGAATAGTAATTATCATAGAAATTGGCTGGATTCTGAAGGGACTCGTAACAGGTATTTGGCAGCCGTTCACCAGGGATTTGCTGATATGGTGGACCAGGTAGGCAATGATTGTCTCTGGGCATGTTTGCCATATGTTCTTGAGCAACTGCACAGCCATATGATGAACCAGGTGGAGTCAAAGGCGGCCCACCCTGCTGTCCATGCATTGGTCCACCGGCTTGACCCTGTGGTCCTAGGTAACCTGGAGGAACTGGCTGCAAAGGTGGACTCTGCGGCCCTCCTAGACCTATGCAAGGATGCCCAGGAGAACCCGGGAGCCCTGCTGGTCCATTATGTCCTGGGCTCGATTCTGCATTATACATATGTGAATCATCTCCTTCAAACTCTGGTCCTGGCGGTGATGTGCTGTTATAGAATGCTGGTGGACTGCAAGACAGAAAGTTAGGTCAATACCACCTTTATATAAGCATAAACTATAAGCAAGTTATGAGCAGCATAGTGGTCTAGAGTCTGAAAATGGCTACATGCTCTGTTTTGTCAAAATTAGTTTGCTTTCTCTTAGAAGGGAACACTACCATTCAGTTTGGTTTTTTCACCAAACCACAAACAGGTGAACTTTGGATTATTACAAGGAACATGACAGAAGTCTTCAAATACTTAAATGCCTAATAAAAAGATGAAAAGCAACTGTTCTCCTTATAAGGAGTACTTTGCATAAAAAGTAAAACATATGAAATACAAACAAGGGAGATTTGAGACATTCCTTAATACTGTACATATATTTTAAATGAGACTGACTGGACAACCAGTAGTTTTCATTTTTCTGAAAAGGATGTCAACAATATGCAATTAGTTTTTAAATATAGGCCAAATTTTAGATCAAAATAGGTAGGCAATAATTACGGTACACGAAATTTTCACTAAGGTGTCATTTCAATCAGACATACTAGATCTAAGCATGGTTACTGTGGTGTTTGCCTAATCATGGAGATGCCGTACTGGGGCGAGAAAGGGTTAATAGGCTGACCAATAAGAAAGCCCAGGGGTGGAGCCTAACTGTGTTTAACACTCAACACAGGGGTTCTGGCAGTTAGTTTGGTTGGTTTCTTGTGGGTGGGAGGCATAGGAGTCAGAGTGAGTTAGAGACAGAGAGAGTGAATCGGATTACAGTGTTTCAAAGTATTAAAAACTTGTTTGCGTTCACAATACAACTGGAATCTTTGTTAATACGTTACAACCTGACTGAGTCTGAATATATTACTGGGGAAACCTGGTTGGTGGCAGTGGAAGAGATAAGCCGTGGTGGTGCAGGGTCAATAGTCCGTGGAATGACTGGGGCTCTGTGCGAACACCACAGTTATAAATACAGTTTTAGCTCCTTTCTCCTAAAAAACCTAATGCAGCCTTCTACTGGAATGTGTGAAACTACTTGCCACTTCAGCTGAGGGTGGCAAACTATGCCTGCCACCACTGTTATATTCTAGGGTCATTGTGCTTGTAACTCTCTCTTTCTCTTTTTAACCAGTCCTGTAAGATTACTATAATGCCATCATTTCCCTGCTCTTCCTTATTGCCTCAATAAAACCATGCACAACTTTTATACTTCTAATACATACGTTTTCCCAATCTTGTGTGCTAAATCCACAGTAGGTTTCACAACTATCTCAAAGAGAGATGGGATTTTCTTGAATTCACCAGAGGGATCCTGAAAGTTTTCTGCATCTTCCTCAGTAAATGAATATGGTTCTGGTGGGGTTGGCAAAAGCCCAACTCCTGGAGGAGGCTTAGGAAGAGGAACTATGCCACGTTTCCGAAGTTCCTCCACTTCCTTTTCATCATCGTTTAGTGGCTCCTCTTCAGTATTCAGTACCTAAAACACACACAAATTATACCCGGAGTTATAAAAGTTTCTGGTGGCTGCCATACAACCCCCTAATTGGGATTCTATCTGATCTGATCCTGAAGGATCAGGGTAGGTTGCAAATCTTCGAAATAGAAAAGTCAAAGCATCTATGGAATTCAAAAGAGATTAAAATAACTTGCATACTATACCCCAATTAATCTCGAACACCATTTTGAAGTGCAGCTCCTAAAAAAAGCCACCTATAAAGACCTAACCAAGTTTTCAGAACATTATGTTCTAACAGTTAGATCAATCAGAGCACAGTCCACTATGCAAACTTTTGGCTTCACATCTGCTCACTGCTATGAATGCTCAACTCTTTGGTACACTGAACTGAACTGGTTGGTGGTTTCTCCCTCAATAGCAACAACTATTTCAGCTACCGTAGTTTCAACTAGACCATGACTAAGAAATTAAATGTTGACTTTCGGGAGAATCTTTTCTAACACTGTCAATAGACAACAAGCCCATCCCAGAACCCTTGGATCCTATGATTTCATGCATAGTGTGCAGTGATGTGCACCTTCCAATTTCTGTAAGACTACACTACACCAGTATAAGCAGTTAGGAGATTCAAAGAAAAATACCTGAAGAGGAAAACTAAAGGGAAAAGGTGATAATGGGTTAAAAGGAAGCAGGAAGTTTAAATCAGATTTAACATTTTTACTTCAGTGGGGCTAACATAAAAATGCTCCTCCCAAACATGCTTTTCCTCTTTGGGGTTCTACCACTAAGGGGCAAAAATCCAGTCCTGCCAGAAACTGGCTGTTCACTTTGCTAACTAGCTGCTACCCATGAAGTCAACAAGAAACCTCTCCCAAAATATCTGGAGCTTTGCCATTTATTCCACCCCACCCCCCATTGAAAGCGGAGGGTCAAAACAAATGGGTAATGCATAAATGTGTAAGCAGTGCTATAAGAAATAAACTGATGGTGAAACAAAGGAGGGGCAAGATCGAATGCTAAGATGGCATTTGGTTTAATGGCATGCATATTTGTGATGTGTAAGCCTTGCAAACCTGAGGGGCGCCAGGTTCACCCTTCAGTTAAGGACCCTGCTGTAAGCTCCCTTTTTATATGTTTGTCTTCATCATGAGATGCTGGTAAAATCTCTGAAGCCTAGAATAACTTTTTTTACATGAAAATATACTACGTTGACAGATGACACTGTACATCATGTGCAACTGAAATCTCGATAAACGTGACTGGACTCCTTGGAAAATCAATTTGAAACTGGGTTACCACAGACTTTTTTGAAATATCAGTTTCATATTAAAGCATGATGTGGTGTATTCTGTTGATACAAAGGAGCATTACTCACCTTATCAAGGAGTTCTTTCGACTCTTTAGTTAATGGATCATGAGAAAACTTGCACTTGTCACCGTGGTAGCACTTAGCTCCTGTATGATAGAACTTGCAAGGGAACTCATGTGAGCCTTTATTAAGGATTTTAACAAGTATAACACTTTGTGAGTGGACTTAATGGGCTCCCTAAAGGGAACTCCTCATGACTGTTAATGGAACAGGATGGATCATGCTCAGCTAATATTTTGGATTCAGATTTTCTGCCTTCTATCAATTTACTCACCTGCTTACCAGCAGAAACATAGCTGCCAAGTACCCCGTTTTCCCTGGGAAACCCCCTTTTTTCGTACAGTTTCCCGGTGGTTCCCCGTATCAGTTCCTCTCCCGTTATTCTCCCTTATTCTGCTCCTGCCAGCGGCAATTTTTTCCCCCTGCTTTGCCCATCTATGGGCACCAAAAATGGCTGGCGCCAACACCGGAAGTTGTGTTTACGCACTTCTGGACATGCGTAGACGAGACTTCCATTGCCAGCGCCGACCATTTTTGGTGCCCATAGATGGGCAAAGTGACACCGGAAGTTGCGCCTACACAACTTCTGGTGTCACGCGGCTGCCGGTCCCGGATTTTGCAGTCCAGGACTTGGCAGGTATGAGCAGAAAACACCTCTTTCCCATTTGGCAAAATTGCTACTTGTGGAAGCTAAAACACATCACCTTTTCTCTCCTGTCCTCCATGGGGGTAAAGAGATGTAGCTTCTCTCATGAAGTTAGGCTTTTGCAAAGAGCTCTGGCAGTACCTCACTGCTGCTTCCAGCAAAAACCCAAGAGGAAGAGAGAACTGACCCTCTTCTTTCTTGCCCATTTTGTTGAGAAAAAATGGAGTAGCATCTTTCCCTTTCTATTAGACTTTTGTAGGAGCTGGTGGAAGTGGCAGCAGGTTGCTGCTGAAGCTTTCTGAAGAAGTCCAGCTTGTAGAAGACAAATCATCTCTCCTTTCTCCCTAGATCCTCCAAGCCTCTGGAGAGGAAAGGAGAAATAGTTTCTCTCCCATCCAGTGTGGCTTTTGAACATAGCACAGGAGTAAGGAAAGGGAAAAATTAGTGGGCATCACAAATAATAGGCATGGCTTGTAAGCAAAGTCAAAATTTTGGACTCCTGCTCTTTAATTGTAAGCACTGCATTTTTGATGTTTTAACAACAAAGTATAAACAATATATTAAGTATAACGCTTATTGTGACATATCAAAGAGCCATCATTTATCACTTTGAAAATTTCATTTACATTATATATTTGAGGTCAAATTTATATGTACCGTTTATGTACACACACACACACACACACACACTTAAACAAAATGCTTTAGGATATTATTTGTAAAAGGATATTGTGCATGTAAATGCAGTTCTCTCCTTTGGAACAATAACCCTGTATATAAAACTTGCAGATTTCCTTTTTCTTCTCTATTTCTGCATCATGGTCAAATTTACACTGGTCTCCCTGTGTACATAAAAGAGGTTATTAGCTCCAAATGTGGAATTATTGTATTTCAAGTTGAATTTTCAATGATAGTATGAGAAAGTTTAATCAAACATAGTTCATTGCTTTTCCTCCCCCACCCCACCAGTGGTGTTGGAGGAAGTTGTTTGTAAGGCAAACCAATCATTAAAAGCACAAAGCAGAACATAAACTATACCTGCACTGACACTAAACAGATGGCATTGTTCAGAATTGTATTTATTTCACTCATTTCTATAATACTTTTCAGGACCATAGACCTTTCCCAAAGCGGCTTACAGCAACCTAAACAATTAAGATCAATACAATATTGATCTTAATTGTTTTTTTTAAAAAAAAGCAGAAGATGAAAATAGCATCTCACTGCCAGCACAGCATGCTAACCACCCCAAATTAACCAAAAGCTGATTGGAAAAGAAAAATATTTAGGGCTTCTTTGAAAGAAATCAAGGAGGGAGCCGAATGCAGTTCTTGGGGAGGTAATTTCTATAAACAAGTGACACCACTGGAAAAACCCTATCACACTTGTCTGCCAGAATGCAGATAGTTTTTGAATTTTCTCAACTGACTGGTAGAAATGTTTAAGCTGCTCTGTTCACAGTGATGCAACTCTGTGCAATAATTTACATAGCTCACTAGAAGATATACTATTATATACTGTACAATCAAGCTTTTCTTTTCCAATCAAAGGAGATCATGGCTGCCATATTACACACTTTCAACATTAAATATAAAAGCCCGCACAAGAAATACAATGACTGAACAAAATACACCCATATTTTAAAATTAAATATCTATTTTAGTACTTTAAAAAATACTTAACAGCTGGGGTGGCGGCTGATAAATGTGTTGAGCAAACTGGAATAAACCCCACACATTCCCCCTACCCTTTCTAGAAAGAGTACAATTGTATATTCACCTTAATGCATCGTGCCTCTAGGAAATATTTACAGATTTGTTTTCCTTTGTGTTCCACAGTATGCTGATTTATGAATGCCTGACTCATAGTTGGCCATTTCTTAACCGGCTTTATTTCCTGTAAAAACAAGCATCCTGTTTTAATGCATCGTTACCTAAAGTGTCACTGAAGATCCAAAGTTACAGTACTCAAATGATACACTAAAATGATTTAGTCAAGCTTCTCAAAAAGCCTAGGACCAAACAAATAGGTATGGTTACTGACATTCTAGTTATGGTAAATGCTAGGCATAGTGTTGGGCATGTTTTGCTTATGAGGAAACAACGCTGTGAATAACATGTCATTCTTTGTATTTAGTGGTGGTGATGGAAGGTGATGGGACTGACAATTCATTCACTTGTTCCCCAAGCTGTACACATTTTACTATTACTGACTGACTTCACTAGCCCTAGTTCTCTGTATCATTTTAATTTTGCCAATGTTGCTACCTGCCAACCACTATTATTTATCTTAGTCACATTATTTTTACAAACTGCAAAATTGTTACTACACATTCCTCCACCTTAGCATTACCAGAAGTTCATTTCACAGTGCATGTGTCCTTAGGCTGCAATACTGAAGCTACATAATGCAGAGTAATCATAACTGAAGGGCTGCGTATTCTAAATTAAATACTGTACTGTATTTACTCAAGTCTAATGCACCGTCAAATCTAATGTGCTCCTCAATTTTTAAAACCTTGAAACCAAATAAAGTATTCACTGGCAAATATAAATGTGCCATCGAATCTAATTGTGCACCTTAATTTTTGCAATGTAATTTAGCAAAAAAAGGTAAGCATTAGATTCGTGTAAATACGGTATTCTAAATTATCCACAACAAACTAAACAGAAACCCCAAGTTTCAACTTAACTTAACCCACTTCCATTCCACTTACCTCTTCAGGACCTTTATTTATCCCTCTTCCCCTTCCACGGTCTTTGCGTTTCAATTTCTTCTGCATGCCACGCCCTCGGCCAATACCGTAACTATTGCTTGTCTGTGTAGCACCTAAAAACAAAAACATCCAACACATTTCAGCATAAAGATTCTGACCTGAAAAAAGAATGTACATACATACCACCTGTACTTTTCTGCAGAATGAAGAGGTCACATAAGGAATACATGCCAGGTCAGAACTATAGTGTTTTAAAGGTCATTTCTAAAATTATAAAATAGCATTTTAACTCTAACTTCCAAAACAGTGAATTTGCAACTTGGCCCCAAAAAGTTTCATTCCAGGCCATTCAATGGAAAATGCTCGTTCTGAACACAATTTCACTGTAAATGCTGTAATTATGCATAGGTGGGTTTCTAACACAAACTAAGCTAGCATTAGACCAATGCCTTACCTTTCTGAATCCCTTTCATTCCTTGTTTTTTCATAGATTCTTTTGAAATTGGCGCATCTAAATCAGCATTTGAAGTTTCTTTAGCTTGTCTATACTGTTTTAACTGGTCAGCAAAATCCTCTTTTTCATCCTCATTGTAGACAAAATCATCACTGTAATTATCATAATCTTTGTTTTTTGATTTTTTATTATGCTGTGACTTCTGTGAAGGGGTGTATTTTCCTGAAATATGCCCATGCTGGACAAAAGAGAATGATAATTAGAATGCCATTAGGATTCAGCCCCAACAGCTCTCCAAGAAAAAGCTTAACTACAGATGTCAGAACTGAACTTAGCACTCTGTATAGAGAAAGCATATGACCTCTCACTATTTTCTCTACAAAGAAAACATAATTTTACTGGTGTTCCTGTGTACTTTTAAAATCCTGAATTAGGGTTGTTATTTGCAAGTCCTTAAATGTGTAGTGCAGTTGCAAATTGAAAACAGTGCAAAGATGTCTTTAGTGCTTGATTATCCATAGACAGATGGAGAGTTGATGGAATGAACACAGATCTGTTCACTTGACTATGGGTGTTGTGTCTCCAAACTCTTAAGAGAGCTTTCTGTCCCCTCAAACCATTGTTCCAGGGAGAGCAACAAATACTGATCTTGAAAGACTCCCTGGTGAAGTGAGTGGATAATATAAATGATTCACTAAGTTTCTATTTCTTCCAAAATATGTAAATCACACAAGAGTAGCCAAAGTAGAAATAACTGTTTTTAGCAAAGACTTTGGCACTACCAATTTGCTAAGCCAAGCGTGTATATGCAAATACTGGAGATGGATGAAAGGAGAAGCAGAATTAACAGCTTCTCCTCCCCCACAGCAGCTCACACACTCTTTTTACAGGTGTTAATCTATAAATAGTTCATTTTGTGGCGAAAGACACATGACTTTATTGAACAAGTTATTTGTATCATTCTGTTGCAACGAGCAATAATAAAGAAAGAAAAAACTATTCTAAGGACATCATTTTCTTATGCTTTAGAGTTCAAGTTGTAACAAACACCACAGATGCATGGGCAGAATCAAGACTACCCTGCCAAAAATGGACACACACAAGTGTGTGCCAAGTCAACACAAATTCACCTCCCCGCAAAAGTGAAATTATGCAATAAGTCAAAATTATGCAAATTAACATTTTTATTATTTAATTTTAGAGGATTAATTGGAGCACAAAGGAATGATTTTTTGAAAGATCAACTGCCCTCATTGCTTGCAGAGAAATTTATGAAGACATGCTGAAACATAAACATATAATACAGTTAGCATTAATTATTTCTCCAATGGGAACTACTAGATTCAAGTGAAATATTTCTTATTTATTTTCTGTAGCATGAAGTTAAAAGGTAAAGGAACCCCTGACCATTAGGTCCAGTCGTGGATGACTCTGGGGTTGCAGCGCTCATCTCACTTCATTGGCCGAGGGAGCCAATACAGCTTACGGTGTACAGCTTACGGGTCATGTGGCCAGCATGACTAAGTCGCTTCTGGCAAACCAGAGCAGCGCACAGAAATGCCGTTTACCTTCCCGCCGGAGCGGCACCTATTTATCTACTTGCACCTTGACGTGCTTTCGAACTGCTAGGTTGGCAGGAGCAGGGACTGAGCAACGGGAGCTCACTCTGTCATGGGGATTTGAACAACCGACCTTCTGATCAGCAAGCCCTAGGCTCTGTGGTTTAACCCACAGTGCCACCCACGTCCCTAGCATGAAGATATTGCATTCCAATTTCTGGCAGTCAGAGTGAAGCAATTCTTATGTCAGTTCCACCCCTTTTCTAGATGTAGAACTTCCAATCTGATGACTTCCAGCATTGTGAATAAATTTATGATTAGTAACGCTATGCTAGTACAAATTTTGCAGGGTTGAGGAACCTGTGGTCCTATAGATATGGTGAACTAAAACCCTACCATCTTTGACCACCACTCCCCATGCTGGCTGGGGCTGATGGGAGTTGGTTCCCTGCTCTATGTCTGAAATATTTATCTCCTCTTTCTGGGTTTCACCTTATGAATTTTCAATTTGAATTAGTTGCAAGCCATATGAAAAACCTTTCATGTGATATAAATGATGTTTTGAAGTTAGGCTTCATTCTGCCAGCACCTTTAATTTTAATAATTTTAGATATATTATTTTGGAAGTGTGGAATGAGGATGAACATTTCACTTATGTATTGTCTCTTTCAACATGATCTTTGGAATGTGTTGATTGTTTTATATTGCTTTATTTGTTTGTTTTAATGTTATGTATATGTTATGTATTTTTTTTTAAATAAAAAAATAAAATAAATAAATCAATATCCATATAAGGCTTTGCTACCGGTACCTTAAAGTCCAGGTACGTAGTATGAAATAACTACTGATTTTATAAGTCAAGCAGTAATAACATTGTTTTTAGTTCTGAATGGACATTTATCTTCTCCCAGAGCAACTGTTCGACTAGTCAAGAGAAACCATATGCTCCTTCATTCAGAAAGACATGAAGCCAAGAAAAACCCAACCAAGTCTTGTTTTATTCAAATAATGGAAGGAGGTTTTGGATGGAAAGCAAGAGCCCTCATAGAGCGAGATCATTTTTACTTCTGGGAGAGATTTACTTCAACCGAGTCACTCATATGTCCGCCATGCATATGAATTTCATAACAGAGAACAAAATGATACTACTCCTCTCTAAGGAATGCCTGCTACTGATCCTTTGAAGAATACTGAACACTGCACAAAACTCCTACAATGAAAATCTCAATAGCTGTCAAGGCAAAGACATATGCTACTTTAATAATCTCTGGTTCCATTTCTTTGAATAAATATGGCAAAGGCAAAAAAGAAACCCATGGCCCCAGTAAAACTCAAAGTGACACAAATTACTTTTGAAGCACCTGAGAAGTAAATGGAAGGCTTTCATACTCGGCCAGAAAAGTGGGAGGATAAAAATTGCTTCATTCTCACTGTAAAATTTACTAACAAGTAACCAGGGAAAATGTTGCCCTCTGTTGCCCCCGTATCACCAAAAAATTGTAGCAAGCCAGGAAACCGGCATGATATATAACTTTGGATGGAATGAACATTTTGAAAGCTGTACCTGAATGAATGAAGACTCATAATCTCTGTAGAAACCAGATCCTTTCTTATGGGATCTTTCTGTTCGTTCGGCATCAGAATCAATGCTATAGTCAGAACTGTCATTGCTAGAGGGGGAATTATGCTGAAAAACAAGAATGATTTCGTTTGTATAATGTAGGCATATGGACTATATACATTGTATTTATATATTGCATTTAAAATGCTACAGTAAAGTCAATCGGAAGAGAAGCAGATTGTGGGGAAGTGGCATACAATTCAAATCCCTATGAGGGCTAATTTATTACCAATAATAATTAAGGTAGCTTGTACTGTATGAACTAGAGTACCTCATAATGCACAGGCAAACATTGCAATGCATTATTTGGCACACTTCTCAGCTCATATGTAGTGTGAGGAATGTTGGACACAGCAAATAATGATTTAGTAGGCCAATACTCTTGGGCACATTATAATCTGTACAGAACCAGTTGGCGCTCACTTATTACAGGGCCTTATTGGTGGTTGTTCCCATTTGCAGAGTGCCCTCTCTAGTGACGTGTGCCTTTCTCCCTCGTTATTGACTTTCAGGAGAAACTTTAAAATATTTTTGTTTACCCAGGCATTTGATGACTGTAGATAATGGTCATGGCAACTGTGAAATTAAAAACTGTGACGCTATGTGATTGTTTTTAAATTTTCTTAAATTGTTTTAGTGTTTTAAATATGTTTTTATTCTATTTAACCAACATGAGTTTGACCAAACTGTGGGAGGCAGTGGAAGACAGGAGTGCCTGGCGTGCTATGGTCCATGGGATCACGAAGAGTCGGACACGACGAAACGACTAAACAACAACAACAACACTGTTTAAATATTTTCAATGTTTGCCACTCTAGACATGGCAATCAGAATACAAATTTAATAAATAAACAATATTTCTAAACTTATTTTAACACTAGTTTGAGTAAAGGAAAAATAATTACCAGAGTTGCAAAGAATATTGACTAATAATTCTAACCTTGTGTTTATCTCGTCTTCTCCTTTTTGCTTTTTTCTTATCTTTTTCCTTTTTGCGTTTCTTGCGGGATTTTCTATGGGTTTTTTCATTTTTCTGTTTATCTTCAACCTTTGCATTTTGTTCTTCCTTATCCTCTTCAAATCCAGCATCATCTATTTCACCATCTTCGAGTTCACCATCTTCTCTGTTTTATAAAGTCACAATAGTTTAGATTCAATATGAATTAGAAATATTTTTTAAAGGGGGTATAGTTGACAGTAATAGTACAATCATCTCCCATGCTTATTTGTCCAACAACCACAACAATTACATGACATTTACACACGCTCACCCTATAGTAGTATCTAGTATTGTTTGCATATTAAGAAACAGCGGCATGTAAGGATTACATAGCTTCAGTTTACTACCTTAAAATTATAGGCAGTTTAATGAATACTAAAATCACTTTTGATTTTAAAGTTCCCAAACCTCACCACTATGAAATGCATAAAAACATAAACCTAAAAACTATTAATACATTAATAAATAAACCAAGACATGAAAAGCTGACAAAACCAATAAAGCAGCTAAATCTATTACAAAGCAATAAAAACAAAACTTAAACATTAATTGCCCAGGTGAATATAGTAATTCTGAACTAAATGATGCTAGTGTAGATGCCTCCTTCACTTGCTTAGTGAAGTGACGCCTTATCCCCTGGAAAAGAGGGTTCTATTGCATATCTTAACTATCAGGCAGGTTCATATGGGAACACTGTTTGGTATCAATTTACTATGACAACACTAATCACGTGACAGCAATGTTATTTAGTTTGGTTGTGAAAATATATGATATACAGTTTAAAATAATAACATATACAATCTGTTAGGAAGAATAATCTTAACTGCGCTTAATACAGAATATGGAATCTGTTTTCTAAGTCCTGTACTTCTAGCCTTGCACAAATAATTATTTTTCTGGTTAATTTACTTTACAGGGTTATTGCAAGTGTAAATGAAATGCACTTTGTACTATAGAAATAATGAACTATGCAAGAACAGTGATGTTATGTTAAGTGATGTAGGACATCAGTTAAAAAGGAAGGCTCTCTTAATAAAGTACTGAACTCTTCTCAAAATAGGCTAGTTGTGTTTGAAGGAAAACTAAAGCAAAACACATCTCACAAATATTTTTTTAAAAAATGTCTACCTTAAGGTTAACAGTTGCTGATCAGTGAGGTGTAGGAGGGAGGGATTTAACCTTGGCTTAAGGTGTATGTGACTATGCTTAACATTATTATTATTATTTATTATATATTATTATTTATATATAATATTATATCATGTTATATTATTTATATGATAAAGATATCAATGCATTTATTTCAGGCTCTGGTAAAATCTATAAAGACCAACTACATATATGCCCAGAAAAAATAATCAACACAAAAATCTCAACCAATTTTAAGTATAACAGGACATATAGGCAACTATTTGTTCAGTACATTGGTTGGGGTAGAGAGAACTAAATTCTCACTGTATCAAAGGCCTCTGATCAAGTTTATTCAAACAGCAGAGACTTCCGGCCGATCGCACGGCCATTACAGTCGGAGGTTTTTTCGGCTGAAAGGACCTCGGCGCGTCAAAGGCGGGGGGTTCCGCTCCAGCGCAGCGGACCCCCAAAACGGGTGTTTGGGGATGTGGTTGTCTGGCGGGCACAAAAAGTGGGCTCCCCCCTCCCCGGTGAGGTCGTGCTTTGAACCCCCGAGAGGGAGGGGGTCAGAGCTGCGGCGCACGGACTAATTGCTTCATTTGACAGCACGTAGCTGCAGGACTGTATGGCAACAGCGGCCAGCACTTCCAAAGCTAATTAAAAATTAAGGACTGAACTGTGAGTAACCTAATTATTGGAAAAAATCGGAAAATTTGGCCATGGGAAAAGGGGTTTAAAAAGGAAGTCAATCCCTTCCCTCTGATTAAATTCGACAGCAGATGCTTTTACCGAAGCCGGGAAAAGTATTTGGAAGGATCGGAAACTCCAAAGATTGACTTTTTACTCTCCCCCAGAAGCAGGTTGGGGGGGGGGGAGAATGCTTAAAACTGTTTAAAAATTCCTGTGAAGTTAATCAATTCAGACAAAGAAAGTGGCTTCTTTTTTGGGAAAGTGAAAGTACAGTCAACTCGGTGAATTTCCATTATGATGTCGCAATAGGGAGGAAGTTACTAAGTTTTGATTCTAAAGGGAGCCTTTTGAACTACAGTATTGTGGCAAAGTGAATGGATGTTTGCAGCTTGAAGTTCCTACATCCCTTGTTATTTACATTCCTGCTCTGACCTTGAAGATAGAGAGAACTTAACAGCCAACATGTCATCTGACTTTCAACAGACTGTTTTGAGTCTTCTTTATGAACAAAAACAGGAGATGCAAGCCATCAGAGTGGAGGTTAAAAAGTTTAAAGACTTTGTGGAGAATTTTAAAGAAGAAGTGAAAATTGAGGGAAAAAGTGAACTGAGTAGTAATAAACTGGATAGAGGAGTTGGAGAAAGTTTTGATGATGGAAAAGATCAAGATGAAGGGAAAAAAACAGCAAGAAGCTCCAATAGGCACTGTTTTTGATCTCAAGAGAGAACAAGAAGGGAATCTGAGAGAGATTGAAATGGCAAAGGATAATAGTAGAGGCTGGACAAGGAAAGAAATGAAATGGTGTAGGGGGGAGCAGGGGGGAAAGATTCATCGTTGGGCTATGAGACAAGCTAAAGTGGGAGTGGGGTAAATAAAAGGATAAGTTATTAATTGATAAAAATGGATTGAAAACGGTCTGGTTGATAAAAGTAAAATTATGTATTGTAATTATAGGATATGGAATTTGCCGAATTGATTGGGAGTTTTGGTGATTAAGAAATAGGGAAAGAGAAGCAGAGAGTTTTTTAAAAAATTATAATTGGGAAAAATGTGATATTATTTGAATTTGAAATTATGGAAAATCTTGGAGGGGATTACAGGCCATGGGTTAGAGGTAGTTGATTTTGCTGATTGAATATAGATAGTTTGGTTATATAAAAATGTAAAAATGAATTTGAATGGCAATGATTTTTTAATATGCTAGTATAAAGGCTAAGATGAAATATGTATAATTGTTAAAATGTGAGAAATTTTAGAACAACGGTTAAATTGTAGAAAATGTTTAAGATTATGATATATGAAACTGCTTAAGATGAGTTGAAATGAAAATCAGATAGGGGGGACTTGGGGAAGTCCACATAATAATGGTTTGTGAAATAGATAAAAAGAGAATTGATGATTTGTTTTGTTTTTGTTTTATGTAGTGTGTATGTGTTTATGTTATATTGCATTTGTCTTGTTATTATGATTGTTGGTATAAAATCAATAAAAAATTCTTTTTAAAAAGTTTATTCAAACAGCAGATGAAGTGGTGAACTTGTTTCTGGACAGTACCACCTCAAGCTGCTATCATTCAGCTTTCTCATGAAACATTACTTGAAAAAACTGTGTCTACATTTCAACAATTGGGAAATGTTGACTAGATATGTAGCAAAAGCCAACTACAACTCTTGGGGACACAATTCTTTTGGGCATCTTGTACTGCCAGAGCTTGCCATGGCGAATAGGTAAAAGGTACTTGGGAGATGTAGTTGCTCAACATTGCATGTCTTAACACTGACACCCCCCGCACCATCTAAGTACACACACACAACTTGATAATCTTGAGCTCAGTGAAAAACACAAAATTAAATTCAACAAAGGCAGTGTATTGTATTAGACATAAACAAGGACTATACACACAAGGATAAATAGCTAAGGAACTGATTAGAAAACAGAAAATTTCCTCTTTGGAGGGCTTCAGCATATGGATACCAGGCGTGGTCTCAATGCTGAAGGTTTAAATTAGATGACTTGTGTGGCATCTACAAATATATGCAATGTGTCATAAACATATCTTTAATAATCAAATGTTTATCAGTTAGCCTCAGGAATGTGGGTTGGTGTAATTTTTAACATTCCCACCATCCTAGCTATGCAGAAACTGTATTTGAAATATGCACTTTTGCCATATATAGTGGTAGCTTGGTTTAAGAACAGCTCAGTTTATGAACAATATGAATTAAGAACGCTGCAAACCAGGAAGTAGGTGTTTTGGTTTGTGAACTTTGCCTAGGAAGCAGAACATGTTTTGCTTCCTGTTGAATGTGTTCCATTTGTAAATTGAGTCTCCTGCTGCTATATGGGAAAGCATGCCTTGGTTTAAGAACGCTTTGGTTTAAGAATGGACTTCCGGAACGGATTAAGTTCGTAAACCAAGGTACCACTGTACATGTCTTTAGTTTTAAAACATATCTGAAGGGCCAAACTAGTTTAGCATGAACAGTATCATGATACAGTTTGATCCTCCAGTAACAGTAAACCTTACACTCTTATTCTGAGAAAAAGGATTCGATTTTTAAAGAACCTATCCAAAATTTATCTAATTGTTCTTTTTCAATACTGTCCTGTTTAGAAGTGGGAGCTTTTAATATGGTTTTCATTCTTGCAACTGAGATGTAAGAATTTACTTGCTACCCTGTTAACTGAACACCACAGATCTACAAATCTAGTATATTCAAGTTAAATTTTAATGTAAGATGAAAAAGATAAGCCTTTAAATATGCAGTTAAAATGTGTTCATTAATGCAAGGGGGAAAAAATATCTAAGAGCACAAAATGAGAAAACAGCTCAATTAGTATTTTCTTAGTGTGAGGCAAGGGTATTCATCAGTGTTTGGACAACAACTCCTATCTCCAGCCAGCATGGTCAATGATCAGGGATTATGGCAGTTGTAGTCCAAAGCATTGGAAGACACTATGTTGGCTACCACTGATGTGATCAATACTTATAAATTAGATTAACAGCTATAAACAGAAAGAGATGTGGCTCTTATATACAATGGAATCTAATTCTGTCCTACAGTGCTGTGATAAGTTACTAGTGAAAAGAGAAAACTATAAGTTTTAACTCTGATATACATTAAGAATAGTACTACTGGTGTACAATAACAAGTTCATAGGTACCAAGTGTTCCCATTTAACTATATATTATTTATTCTAGTAAACTCTAAAGCTCCAACACTCAACATTTCAAACACCCTCCTTTTCTATCTACTGCACATAGTCAGTTACACTCAGTGCAATAAGTGGGGCAGTAAAACGGGTAGTTGGGCCTCCAAGGACTAGGATGGAAGCATTTGCTAAACATTTGCAGAGTTCCTTGTCCCAGATGTCTTATGTCAAAACAAAACAAAAGATATCTTCAATTCAAAATTAGCAGCCCTATCTCTATTTGCTTTAAAGTATGGCACGAAAAAACTAAGGAAAATGAATTCCCATTGTATTTTAAATTTATCCATGTAGACTTTTTCTCGTTTTGCAACTTAACTGTTTTTGAGATTCTGCAGAAAGAGTATCTGCTACTGCTGCAAAACAAGGAATCACAACTTCTGTGTTTCTTGTTTTCCGATAACAATTCAGGGAATCCAATATGAAAGTTATCTACCTATAAAAAGGTCTAATTTATTATTGGGAGTTAGAAACATAAAAAACCTTCAGAGATTTGATAGGCCAGCAGGGGAATTAGCTCATTAGGAGCTGCAATTTCTGCAAAGCTATACAAGTTTAAAGGCTTTGGCTGTGCTTAAACTACTTAGTACAATTCCAATGTATCTCAGAAGATTTGCTAGTCAATAGATTTGAGGGTCACCTGCTTTTCTGACATACTTTTTGTTTTTAAATGTCTACGAGAACACATTGCATGATGTAGTAATCTTTGATTTCCCCTTATTAGTTCCCCTTTCAAAAGGGTAATATCTCTTAAGAACTCCTAGGATAATTAGCTCCAGGTCTTTTAATAATTCAGTAATGTGCCAGCCTTTCCTTTAGCTAATATTTGCTGGACAACTCATGCTGCATTCATGACTATGTTAAAAGTAACAATACTATACCAGGTAGTATCCTTTTGCAGTACAAACTGTTTCATTAACATTTTAAACTGCTACATCTACGGTATGAAGGACTGCTGATATGTAGATCTGAGATACAAGGCCCAGTCCGATTCACTGTAGCTCTGTCCAAGTCATTTTAATTGCTATTTGTCTCTGTATCCTGTCTTATAAAAGATGAAAGCAGTATACAACCTACAATGCTACTACTGTAACATGAATTAGGGGTTATGTTATGTTTTGTACCACTTTGATAAACCAGTATTGTACATGGTTGTTGGGGAATGTGGACCATGGGTAGGCTTGCTGTTATGGGGAATACAATTATAAACTGTGATCTAAGGAACAAGATTTGAATACATGTTGGTGAATGACAGATCAATAATTTCAGAGAGGTTCCCCCTTTTTTTTAACCAACTGAGAAGAGCCAGATCTTATGAAAACAAGAGCCTGGAGAAAACAGAGGAAGGCACAAGACCTCAACCAGGGGAAAAACCCTCTGGTGTGTTGGCTCAAAAGGATTGAAAGGTAGAAAAGATAAAATCCAACAGAACTTCACCTGCACATAAAGAGATCTAGTTAAATGTGTAAGGTGTAAACATTTACATGTAGCTCCATGTATAAAGGGGGGGGGACACACACTCTTTGATTTCAAATGGCAGTAAGGGATATAAGGCAGGGTAAGAACAACAGTGACATTATACAGACACCCAATGTAAAGTGCATTTTATGAGAAGATGGGATTGTTTAAAAAGGTAATGAAATGTGAAGGGGGGGGGAATGCATGCAAAATGCACCTTGAAGAGACCTAAAAAAAACCCTCCTCAAAACACATCCTTGTTCCTGTATTAAGAACACCCCCCTCCCTCAGGCTGAAGGTGACTCCCCTCCCCAGTACAATGTTACATACATTTTAAATTTTTTTAAAAACCCCACCTAGGTACATTTAAGACATCATCATCATCATTATTATCATCATCATCATTATTACCACGACCACCATCTCACATTCTTAGTTATTATCACCATTGAGAAGCGGAGAGAAAGAAAAAAGAAAGAGAGAGAGAGAGAAGAACGTTACTCGACCTTTCGTCCCCTGCATGTTGCCTGTCAGAGTCGGGCATGTTTTGGTCAAGAACTGGGTTTGGGGGCTTGGAGAACAGGCTTTCAAAGGCCATTGTGCTGGCTCTGGCTGTGTGTGCAGGGAGGAGGAGGAGGGAGGAGGAGGAGGAAGGCAGGACACTGCTGCCCGTGGTGGGGCGTTGGGAGAGGAAAGGAGGGAGGAGACACTAGGCACACATACAACACACACGCACACACAAATATACGCAGAAGCGGCGGCGGCCGGAGGAGGACCGCGTGGGGGTCCCCCCACCACCTCAGCAAGCAGCAGCGAAGATTTCCACTCACGGTTTTTTACTGAGTGACGGGAAGGGTGGGCACGGGGACACACGCAAACACACGCGCACGCGCCCCCCAGAAAAGGGCGCTTTTAACGGTCGCTCTGGGGCCGGGCGATGCAAATTTCAAAAAATAAAATAAAGGGGGTGGGGGGGTTAACAACAGGCAACACACACGCACCACAGGAAGAGGAGGGAGTGGTGGGTCGGTCGGTGAGGGCGGAGGGGATGGGGAAGAGGTGCCGTTGGCCGCAAAGGAGGAGGAGAGGAGGCTGGTCTGGTTATGTCTTCCTTACAAACATGGCGCCCGGTCGCTTTGCCACAGAGAAAGAGCGAGACGGGGAAGAGAGCGCGTGGGAAGAGAAATGGCGCGCGGCTGAACGGGATGGTGGGGAAGGGAGCGGGTGGGGGAGGAGGGAGGGGAGGTGGGACGCGCTTACAAAATGGCGCCGAGCAGAGGAGGAGCAGGAGGGGGTGGAAAAGGGGAGGGGAGGGGGGAGGGCTAGCGGAGCTTCTCTGCTGGCGCCTCACGGGTCGCCCGCAATCGAGGCGAGGGCTTGGCCGCACGCCCCGCCGCTGTCGTCATCGCCCAGCTTGGGGGGGGGGCTTCCCTTCTCAGCATTGGCCCGCGCGGATAGAAGGGGAGGTGCCTATTGGGCAGGCTTGCTGCCTATCCAGGGCACGTTCGAAATGCAAAAGAGCGGAAAGCCCCTCTCTTTCCTCTCTTTCGCGCGCGGTTGTGACTTATAAAACGGGCGCGCGTCCGCTTCTCTCGCCGCCTCCTGCTTTTCTAAGCGCATAGATAGCGGGAGGCTGCGTGTGTGTGTGTGTGTGTGTGAGAGAGAGAGAGAATCCTGTATGTGTGTATTATGTGTACCGCTTGATGATTTAGCTGCTAATCGTGATACATAAATGAGACTCAGAAGTATGCCTCATTTATTTCACTAGGATCAAGGGTGGCATTCAGCCAAGTTTTACTTAAGAGGACACCCATTGAAATTAACGAGCATGACTCAGATTCATTAATTTAAATACGTCTGAGTAAAACTTTTGGCTGCCACCCTTGCTCCCCTAAAAATCTCTAAATATTGGTTCGTTATTAGTCACCGTTTACATTAATTACTATCAACCTTTTAAAAATTATTTTAGAAATTGGCAAATAGCTCCTTAGATGTGCTTTAAATGGATGGCATGGCTCTGCCCAGTGCATATACTATACAGCCTCCAGCTGAGTTCGCTTTCCAGATCCCAGTTGGGAATGGCTGTTAAGGGAAAGGACCTGCAGAAAACTTTATACCGTAGAACAGGGGTCCCCAAACTAAGGCATGGGGGCCGGATGTGGCCCAATCACCTCCTAAATCCGGCCCTTGGACGGTCCAGGAATCGGCATGTTTTTACATGAGTAGAATGTGTCCTTTTATTTAAAACGCATCTCTGGGTTATTTGTGGGGCCTGCCTGGTGTTTTTACATGAGTAGAATGTGTGCTTTTATTTAAAATGTATCTCTGGGTTATTTGTGGGGCATAGGAATTCGTTCATATTTTTTTTCAAAATATAGTCCGGCCCCCCACAAGGTCTGAGGGAAAGTGGACCGGCCCCCTGCTGAAAAGGTTTGCTGACCCCTACCGTAGAATATCACTTCCTCAAGACTTTTGAAGCAAAGGTTGTGAGCCGGAAACTCAGCAGAAAACCACTTGAAGGATTGTGCATGAACATTATGCAAATATATGCAACAATGAGGAGGTTCTACATCTACAAGTATTAAAATGTATGCAATACATTTATTTTCAGTTTTTACTTAGTCACAAATATCTTCTTTCTTTGGCGATCACTCGTAGCCATGTAAGATTGTCTTCCATGAATATGGTGTTAACAGTGTGTCCGTAGTCACAAATATATTACCATATAGTCACAATATGCCTTCCTTGCAGACTGCTTTCTCATGTACCACCTGCCATGCACGACCAGTTACATAGCCCTTTTGACTATCTGAATTCCTAACAGAAAAGTTTGACCTGAACCTTTTTAAACAGCACAAGCGAAGTCTGTGACTTAACTTTAATGAAGCATCCTGTTATATGGTTGCTATTTTGCATGTTAATACATGTCAGTTCCTGGTATTTAGTAATAAAGTGAAGAAAACAATAAAACAAAGGAACATAAAATCAAATGTATGTCTTTTGCTGTCTTTTAAGCTGTTGCCACCCACGAGGGGTCCTTGAGAGGAGGAAGGGTTGAAATAAATTTTATATTTTATGTTGCCCTAAATACACTGTAGCCTTGAACACACACCAGCAAACCTTTTCTAAGGGTACTTCCAGACAGGCATTTCTTGTGGTTTTGATTTTCCTCATGCATTTTTTCCCCCAGCGTTCACACAACATCATTAGCATCAAAATGCCAGCCCATATCCCTTCCCCTTTTAAATCTGATTTTACCTCTTCCATTTAAAAGTTGATGTTTAAAAAAATCCTGTTGCCAGCTGCTCTTTTGTGATATTCAAACAACCTCTTAGTAATAATACATTCCTGTCTGGATTAAGCATCCAGGACATAACCCCCCCCCCCGCCACTCTTCCCATACCCACAAGGAAGGTGGGGCGCCATATTATCATTTTAGGCACCAAAAGTTCTTGAGCTGGCCTTGAGCGAGAGACTCAAGACACAACAATCCTCGATAAGCTTATCTGAAGGCTAGGCAGCTATCCTTTGCCTTACTCATTCTCAATAGAGCCGTCTATTCTTCCTTGCCATCTCTTATGCCTGGTATTTTTATGAGAGTACTTATGGTAATGCCACTCTCCTTCTTTCTTTTTCTCTCCTTCCCTACTTTCAAACCTTAGCTTTCCAGTGATTCCTTTACCCTAACTGTTAGGTGATTGAAACAAAAAATAAGATAAAAAATTCCTTCCAGTAGCACCTTAGAGACCAACTAAGTTTGTCATAGGTATGAGCTTTTCGTGTGTATCTGAAGAAGGGTGCATGCACACGAAAGCTCATACCTATGACAAACTTTGTTGGTCTCTAAGGTGCTACTGGAAGGAATTTTTTTTTATTTTTTTGTTTCGCTTACATCAGACCTACTTGTTAGGTGATTGTTGGTCCTTCAGAAGCCCAGTTCAGAGAGCTATAGGGAAGGGAGCAGTTTGATGTCGTTCTGTTTTGAGTGCCGTTTTGCCCTATTGATCAGTTGGCGATCGGCGGTGCCTGCAAGCACCATTTTGGCTAAGCCCCACTGTTACTTGCCCCACACTTTATTTATTTCATTCATTTATATCCTACATTAAGCTTACCAGATTCCCCCCCCCCAATGAATCCAGGGACACTTTAAGTAAATTAATAAATACTACACGTTTGAGACGTTGATGCTGCAGCGGTGGTGGTGGCAGAGGGGCGGCCACTGCCTTGACCTCAACCACCACGTTTCCCCTTCCTCTGAGGCTTCTATCTCCTTTCTCCATGAGCCTGGGCAGCCCCTGAGTTGTTGGTTCTTTGGTGGTGGTGGTGGGGAAGCGGTGCGTGGTTGGTCAGGTATGGAAGGCGGAGAAGGAGGACTGAGCGGTGGCGGTGGCGAGGCTCAGGCAGTGTGATGCCTCCCTTCCCATCGGAGCAGCCCCAATCCCATTCCTACTTGCGTGCAAGCAGGAGGGGGCGGGGATCCCTCAGCTGGGAAGGGAGGCTAACTGAGAGATCCTCACCCTGCTCCTGCTTTCATGCAAGTACGGTAGGAGTGGGGAAGCTGCTCCGATAGGCAGCATGAAGCCTCCCTTCACAGCTGAGTTGCTGGGGTCAGGGAAGGTGGAGGCAGCCCGGAAGCTGTATCTTAGAGCCTCTGCACCACCATCATATGGGGACTTCTGAGCAGCTCCTGAAGCCAGCCAGAGCCAACTGCTCCGGGCTGCTGAGACTGCCGCTGCTGCATTTTCCGGGGACATTAGATGAAATCCAGGGACATTCCGGGGATGGAATTTGTCCAGGGACTTATTCGCAAATCCCAGGACTGTCCCTGGGAAACAGGGACGTCTGGTAACCCTATCCTACATGGTACTCCCACCCCCTTTTAATCACAACAACCCAATGAGGTGGGTTAGGCTGAGAGGCAGTGACTGGCCCAAGGTTGCCCAGTGAGCTTCACAGCCAAGTGGGGACTGGAGCCCTGGTCTCCCAGGTCCCAGTCTGACACTAACCACTACCCCACACTGTCTCACAGTGTAATAATATATGATTACGGGTACCTCTACTTACGAATAACTCTACTTACGAATGGAGCTCCGTCCGCCATCTTGGATGCAGTTTAGATAGGATTTTTTCTACTTACGAATTTTTAGATAGGGTTGCTTCTACTTACAATTTTTTTCTCCCAATGCATTCCTATGGGATTCGACTTACAAATTTTTCAACTTACAAATGTGCGTACTTACCTCCGGTAAGTAGAGGTACCACTGTATTGTGTAGGGCAGGTGGGCTTGGCCTGACCAAAATGGCCGTGTGGACTGAATGGAGAGGCTGGGGGCTCCCCATACCTTCACTAGCACCTTAGTCCTCACCCCCAGACTAAACAAGGTGTGTGGTACTTTGATAAAAAGCAAGTCCACTGGCAGTGTGATTTGATGCTGCATACACACCATATAGTAGATTTAAAGCATGACTTCCCCCAAGGAATCCTGGGAATTGTGGTTTGTTAAGGGCGTTGGGGATTGTAGCTCAGTGATGGATAAACTGCAGTTCCCAGGATTTCTTAGGGTATGTCGTGCTTTGAATGTATGCTGTGTATGTGCCTAAATTGAACTTTCTTTTAGTACATTGTAAGCCTTTTAGGTCTGCCTTCTTTGAATGACTCTGTTTTTTAAAACACCAACAACAACACACCAGGGTTTTTTCAGGTTGTTTTTTTTTGTAGGATTCCACCATGAACGCACTCAGCAAGCTGCAACAGACTCTGGTACTTCCAAATCATTTATAATATTTATATTCCTGCTATTCTTTGCAGTGGGGCTTAGGGTAGTGCACAAGAATCTGACAACTCCCCAAGACAATCACATTGAGAACCCTTTTATAGGTTTATGAAAAATCCTTTTAAAAAATCCATTAAAAAAATGTTGCTAAGGGTCAAACGCCTTAAAATAACCCAATGAGGAATCAATGGACAGGGAATGCTAACTGAAAGGAAAACAACAATAGAAAACTGAGTGGGAGTGGAGTGGAATTGGACTGGCTGAAAAGGGACAGAGGACAAAACAGGGTAGAGAAAACCATCTAATTGGCTGGACAAGTCATTTCCTGTTTCACTTTAACACACCACTTTGAAGCATATCCAAGGGTGGAATTCAAGAACAAACTGGTAAATTAAAGATGACTTGGAGCTGTTTTACAACTAACCCACGTTCCCCAAAGATCAGACTTTTTGCGATCAGAAAAGTAACTGGAAAATGCACCGGAAAACGTGGTCTAACCTCCACGCAAACAAATCAGAGGCAATTCTCATTAAGTAGCTAGTGTTGTTTAATGTCCCTGCAAGAAAAACAGGATGGATGCTCAATAAACACCACCTGGAAGCACCCTATGTGACATTTTGTGGGAGGTTCTGCTAATTGCATAACCTAGCATTTTGAAAGCACGTCAAAGTGCAAGTAGATAAATAGGTACCGCTACAGCGGGAAGGTAAACGGCGTTTCCATGTGCTGCTCTGGTTCGCCAGAAGTGGCTTTGTCATGCTGGCCACATGACCTGGAAGCTGTACGCCAGCTCCATCAGCCAATAATGCGAGATGAGCGCCACAACCCCAGAGTCGGTCACAACTGGACCTAATGGTCAGGGGTCCCTTTACCTTTACCTATCATAACTGGAGGGATGCGGGTGACGCTGTGATCTAAACCATTGAGGCGCTTGGGCTTGCCGATCAGAAGGTCGGCGGTTTGAATCCCCGTAACGGGGTGAGCTCCCATTGCTTGGTCCCAGCTCCTGCCAACCTAACAGTTCAAAAGCACCCCAAAAAGTGCAAGTAGATTAATAGGTAGCACTCCGGTGGGAGAGCAGTTTCCGTGCACTGCTCTGGTGTCGGTGGAAAAACTGTCTGCAGACAAACGCCGGCTCCCTTGGCCTGTAAAGTGAGATGAGTGCTGCAACCCCAGAATCGTCTGCAACTGGACTTAACTGTCAGGAGTCCTTTATCATAATTGGAGTTTGTTATTTTCTCTTTATCCACCAGGTGGCATATAGGAGCTATATATTACCTATCTTTTCATTTATATTTTTTTTGCTGGTGACTAGGAATGGGTGAATGTCAACTTTGGTTTTTCTCAGTTTCTCATTTTCCCAGCCTTAAATTCAGCCCTTCACATTTCTACATTCATGTGCGATTTTGGTTTTAAGCGCTTATAAAAATTCTACTGAGACGTTCTCCTAATATACGTACTTTTTTTTTGCCAGCAATTTTGCCTCATATCCACATTTTTGCAAAACAGTTTCCCCTAGTACATGCGTTTTTAAACTTTAGTTTCACTAACATACACTACTTTAATGCACACTTTACCATAGTATATGCATATTTCTGCACATTACTTGGCTGTAGAAGTGCAGTGCAAAATTTGCATAAGTGCGCATTTTCAAAGGTGGCTCTGTATCAGGAAGAAAACAGGTAAAGTAGGTTGTTGTTGTTTAGTCGTTTAGTCGTGTCCGACTCTTCGTGACCCCATGGACCATAGCACGCCAGGCACTCCTGTCTTGCACTGCCTCCCGCAATTTGGTCAAACTCATGTTCGTAGCTTCGAGAACACTATCCAACCATCTTGTCCTCTGTCGTCCCCTTCTCCTAGTGCCCTCAATCTTTCCCAACATCAGGGTCTTTTCCAAGGATTCTTCTCTTCTCATGAGGTGGCCAAAGTATTGGAGCCTGAGCTTCACGATCTGTCCTTCCAGGGAGCACTCAGGGCTGATTTCCTTAAGAATGGATAGGTTTGATCTTCTTGCAGTCCATGGGACTCTCAAGAGTCTCCTCCAGCACCATAATTCAAAAGCATCAATTCTTCGGCGATCAGCCTTCTTTATGGTCCAGCTCCCACTTCCATACATCACTACTGGGAAAACCATAGCTTTAACTATACGGACCTTTGTCGGCAAGGTGATGTCTCTGCTTTTTAAGATGCTGTCTAGGTTTGTCATTGCTTTTCTCCCAAGAAGCAGGCGTCTTTTAATTTAAGTAGGTAAGTTAACATTTAAGCATGAACTGTACTGAATTTTCCCCATGTCCCTTGTGGTGGCAGCCTTTTGAATGTGAGCAATCCAACCTATACAGAAACAGAAACACACAGAGGGAGAGTTGTAGTTCTTTTTTTTATTATGAAGGACAGGAGAGAGATTCAATGAACAAATTTGTAGCATAAGTGTAGTGGTCACCTTTGTGGCAGGCATGTATTTTATTTTCTAATAGCAAAGGCACACACACAGAGAAAGGATAGCAGAGCTGGAGGTAGAGTTGAACGAATCTGTCAATATCAGTTTCTCTCACTTTCTTAATTTTTTAACCTTGTCTTCAGTTCTCCACATTTCCACAGTTTAAATTTTTTTAAAATAAAAGTCATTCTGAAAATTCACCAGCTTTTAAACACACATTTCTCCTGACATACAGGTGAAACTCGGAAAATTAGAATATCGTCAAAAAGTGCATTCATTTCAGTAATGCAACTCATTTTTTATTTTTATTTTAATTTTTACAACTGCTTTCTTTTGGAAATTCCACAGTAATAAAACAAATAGTTACAATAATACAAAAATAAACATCACTATTACATTTCATTAATTCCATTCCATTTATAATTGACCTGCCTAATGACAAATAATTACAATTACAACAAATAAAGGCTTGACATATCTTGCTTTGCATGCCATGCATCTATCTCATATATTGGTTTCACCTTTTAAGTTGTAGTTACAGGTAGGTAGCCGTGTTGGTCTGACACAGTCAAAACAAAATAAAAAAATCCTTCCAGTAGCACCTTAGAGACCAACTAAGTTTGTCATAGGTATGAGCTTTCGTGTGCATGCACGAAAGGTATCTGAAGAAGTGTGCATGCACACGAAAGCTCATACCTATGACAAACTTAGTTGGCCTCTAAGGTGCTACTGGAAGGATTTTTTAATTTTCTTTTAAGTTGTGTTACTGAAATAAATGCACTTTTCGACAATATTCTAATTTTATGAGTTTCACCTGTATATGTTAATGTATGCATTTTTTTTATCTTGTATGCAGACTTTTGCAAAATGCTTTCCCCTAAAATTATGCATTTTTGTATGCTATTTTCACCTGAACATTATATGTGTTTAGGCCAGCATACCTAAATATTTTTGGTACACATTAGTTGACTGGAGAATCGCTTTGCAAAATGCGGAGAAGTGTGAATTTCACAGGATAGCTGTGTTTTGGTCCCCGTACTGTTTAAGAAAGTCAAAATTATGTGGGCTCACTTTTAAATGGGAACTGAATTGAAATTCACCCCCATCCTAGTTGGAGAAGACCTTGTAGGCCGTTGAGCATGGTCTCTTACTCAAAGCAGGAAGATGATGGTCACATGCTAATGATGAGGAAAGAAAGCTTTCCTTGGAACCTTCCACTGCATCTGAAGCGCTGAATTGTTTTTACAGTTAAGGTCTTCGGTTATTATGATGTTTGCACTGATAAGCATTGTAAACTCCTCTGAATCAGGAGGAGACTCTGCTGGGCCACCGTGCATTTGGCCTCTTTGAATGATTGGCAGCAAACACTTTAAAAACACATGCAAAGTGTTTTCTAAAAGTTCAGTCCTTTTGGACCAAAATTCTGGCTGGGGTGCTAAGTGGACTGGACCTGGGACAGAACGCTAAGTCATTTCATCATGAAATGACTCATGCCATGTTTTTTGTTCACAGGGAAAAGCTGACCTGACCTCGCAGCAGCAATGTAGCTTGCCAGCCCTACCATTCTGGGGCAGGGAAATAAAAAATGTTCCTTGTGTCCATGTGTTGAAATTCATATTGGTTCTGCAGTTTTGTTGCAGTGCAATGGAACATAAGACCCCCTAGGCTGCATTTCACAACTTATTTACTCAAAAGAAGTCCTATTAAAATGAAGCTATGGGGAAGGCAGCTGTGGTGAAGGGGGGACAGTCAGTGCAACTTCTTTATATGGGCAAGACCTACAGAAGAAGAGTTCTGCTCATTTGACCTGTGCAGATCCTGTTTTCTCAAATAAAGAGTTAACTCTACTTACTTTGTGTGATTTAGATAGATAGATACTTTATTGTCATTGTACATAGTACAACAAAACTGAATGCTGTCCTATAAAAACAAAAACACAATTACAGCCACACATACACATTTACTGCTGGCTCGCTCACTCCTGACACCTATGTGTGTGTTATAGAAACAGTGTGTAGTTCAGAGATATCTCTGAAAGCCTGAACTTTTTGCCGTAAGGAAAGCATAGCTGTCAAGTTCTCCCTTTTTTTTAAGGGAAATTCCCTTACGCTGAATAGGCTTCCTCGCGAGAAAACAGAAAACTTGACAGCTATGTAAGGAAAGTGTTGGGAAAACACACTGAAAAGTGTGGGATAACATTTGCTTTTGTTGCATGGCCAAAAATGCCTAATCTTCTGAGTTAGGCCAATAAAGCTCAGAGACAAGAGGAGTTAGGAGTCCATTTTGTTTATTGCAAAGCAATATTTTCGCAAAACTGCAACCCCGCCCAAAGGTCAAGCAGGGTTTTTTATAACATTTCAAACAAAGGATTTTGATTTAACCAATCATATTTAACATTACATCATTTTTAATTCAGTACGCATGTCCATCATTACCTTATCCTAATTTAATACGCATGTGCAATAAGCATTTGCTGACTAGGCCTTGATTCTCACCATGATCTGTTACATTGTGTTAGTGTGCGCGTTGGGAACCTGTGTTACGTGTACCATGAATTGCATCTTAGTGATTGACGTATTAGCTGACCTTCTATCCCAATAGGGACGGCGTCTTGATGAATCATCAGTTTCTTTAAAGCATCAGGTTACCATAACTCTTCTAATATAAGAATATTCCAAGATTTATAGAGATTTACATTATCACCTTAATTGTGGCCCTTTGGGCCCCTGCTACACTTTGACAAGCCATCTAACCTCCCTGTGAACAAATTAGAATGCATGCTCACTAAATAGTCAGAATCATAATATCTCTGCAAACGGTGTAAAAGGTTAAAAAAAAAGGTAAAGGACCCTTGGACAGTTAAGTCCAGTCAAAGGCGACTATGGGGTTGTGGTGCTCATCTTGCTTCAGGCTGAGGGAGTCGGCGTTTGTACACAGACAGCTTTCCAGGTCATGTGGCCAGCATGACTAAACCGCTTCTGGTGCAACGGCACACTGTAATGGAAACCAGAGCGCAAGGAAATGCTGTTTACCTTCCTGCCATAGCGGTACCTATTTATCTACTGTACTGGCATGCTTTTGAACTGCTAGGTTGGCAGGAACTGGGACAGAGCAACAGGAGCTCACTCCATCACAGGGATTCGAACCACCGATCTTCTGATTGGCAAGCTCAGTGGTTTAGACAAAAGTGAGAGGAAAGGCCTATTGGACTCAATGGAGATTACTTCTTAGTAGATGTGTATACATTTGCACTGTAAATCACCTTGGTCCAAATCCATTGCTGTAATCACTAAACTGACTCTGGGCCTTATATTTTGATGTAAAGCCACTTCCGCGCCTGCGACGGAGGTGGGGTTGTGGGCTTCCCGACTGTACCATCGCGTAGGGGCTGGCCCCGCCCCATCTGTCCTTATTAGACAGCCCAGGGGTGACGCAGGCGGGAACTCTGCCTCTTTTCACCCTGTTCGCCGGAGAGAACAATTCACCCGCCCACCCACCCCTTAAAAAGAGGTTAGGGGACGCTGCTGTGGACGTCAGTTGGTCGCCCTGGTTAGTCAGGGGCCTGGTAGGACTTTTCCCATACTGGGCTAGCCATGATGGGTTTTCTGCCTACCTCGTAGCATGTCGTCACAACTTAGGTTAGGCGGTTAGGCGTTGGAAATTTGCATAACAATTAGATGGAGGAGGGGCAGGTTATGTCATCAACTGCCCAAATTTGGAGAAGTAATTCCATTAAAGGATTCCAGGGGCGAGGCTTGGTCCTGAGCCTGGAGTCGCCAGGGCCGTAGGGCACGCCCCTTCGGTGGCCACAGGGGGAGTTCCGGTAGATGTACATCACTGGGCTCCTTACTGGTGGTTAACTTCTCACAGACTCTAACACACAGGTTGGAGTCGGATATATTCTGATAGGTTCCAACGCCTAAGCCAATTCCGCTCAACATGCATAATCAATAAAGTTGTGGCCTTAGCCACCCAATTAAATCTTAATCGCTGTGTCATGAGTCTTTATTACACGGGAAGGAGGGACATTGCCACACAACTTGAAAGAAGATGTATGTACCTCGGTTTTTTGAAATGTAAACGTTTCTGAGCAGAAACAACTTTGCTCATGTTGATGATGTTCCATACATCCCAAAAATATTCTACAGGAATGTATTCTGCATGTCTGTCCTCCATTTTTCCATGGCATTCATAATTTGAACTGAGGTTTAGTTTATGTAATAATCTAAACCTTGGTTCAAATGATGAGGGCCATGGAAAAACTGAAGGGAAGCATGCAAACTACATCTTTCCATTAAAATAGTGTATTTTGTCTATCTAATCTGTTTAGCTACCTAAACCGTGGGATGTGTCCAACATTCCAAGAAGGACCAACTTCATCTCTGTGTCAGTTTGTTTGGACCGTTGAACAGTTAAGCTGCTGCTGCTGATAGATGCTATGAAGGAGTTGTTAAGACTCACTAATATGTAACATATCGTTTATTTTATAACCTAAGTATGAATCTGACAGTAAACTAGTTTGTTTTATTATAACACAGATTCATGTGTATTGTTTTTAAGAGGGATTAAAGGGATTTGCAACTAAGAAAGGCTCTAACGAGTCAGCAAGCCGTTTTGCTGCTGTGCAAACTTCAGTAAGGAAACGTTTGACTCTGCAACTAAACTAAAGTATATTATAAATGTTCCTACATTGGGTTATGGTTGGCCCAGAATTGCGTAATTTTTTTTTTTTTAGTTCTTGGTTGTCTAGTGGGGATTAAGTAACCCCTCCCTTCCCTCAGAGGTTACAGTAACCTAAAGCAGTGGAGATTATATATATATATTTTAAAAAATGGCTAGTGGAGATTTTGAAAGTGATCTCGGAAGAGGTTTGCCTGTTCTAAATAATTTTGTGCACTGGAAGCAACGCTTAATAGCACTTCTAGATGCAAAAGGCGTCCTTGATGCTATAAAAAGCCCCCGACCCACAAGCACAAATAAGGGTGATTTACCCAAGATAAGAGTTTGGTAAGAAAAGAATAGTAAAGCTAGATTCATCATTTTGAATGGACTTCGCGATGAACACCTCTCAATGATAAATTCTGAAGAAACTGCATCTCAAATATTAACTGATATTGAGCGCATGTTTGGAGACACGATGAAGAGCTCCTACTGGGTGTTAATACGTGAGTTAACCAGACTGAGAATGAATTCTAAAGATGAATTCACAAGGCATATGAGCCAGTTTACAGAAATGGTTCAAAAGATTCAGCTTACCTCAAAACCACTTGATGAGGAAATGAAGACATCATTTCTGTTATTGTCTCTAGGACCAAAATTCAATGCATTTGTGAGTATAATGGACCACAAAGAAGGTCTAACTTTAAGAGATCTTGTAGCAGGGGCCCAAAGGGCCACAATTAAGGTGCTAATCCCAATAAATCTTGGAATCCCAATAAATCTTGGAATATGCTTATAAATCCCTATAAATCTTGGAATATGCTTATACAGTGGTGCCTCGCTAGACGAATTTAATTCGTTCCACGGGTCTTTTCTTATAACGAAAAATTCGTCTAGCGAATCCCATAGGAATGCATTGAACCTCCGCTCGAAAAATCCTTTCGTTAAGCGGAAATTTCGTTAAGCAGGGCATTCGTTAAGCAAGGCACCACTGTATTAGAAGAGTTATGGTAACCAGATGCTTTAAAGAAACTGATGATTTAGCAAGATGCTGTCCCTATTGGGATAGAAAGTCAGCTAATATGTCAATCACAAAGAAGCAATTCATAAACTAGAACATCCACACATAACACAGGTTCCCATGCATGTAAACTAACAATATGTAACAGATCATGGTGAGAATCAAAGTTTAGTTAATGATGCTTATTGCACATGTATATTAAATATGAAATGAGGTAATGATGAATATTAAATATACAATGATGTAATGATTTATGTGATTGGTTAAATCAAAATCCTTTGTCTGAAATGTTATAAATTCCTCTGCCCCACACTGGGCGGGGTTGCAGTTTTGCGAAATGATTTGACTGTAACCCTATTGCTTTGCAACAAACAAAATGGACTCCTAACTCCTCTTGTCTCTGAGTTTTATTGGCCTAACTCAGAAGACAGGCCATTTTTGGCCACGCAACATTCTGACTGCTTATTTAAGACAGGAATGCAGAGGGAGAGCTGAGTCTCCAGAAAGAAATACTCCATCAGGCAAGGCCTCTTTCCACCTGCCTTCCCCACCCCCCCTGGCCCTGGGACTCCTCATAAGGAAACTATGCCTGGAGGAAGAACTGTGAGGGGAGAGGCTCCATCAGGCAAGGCATTCTTCCACCTGCCTTGCCTCATCCTCCAGTCTCTGTTTTTCAATTTGTATTGTATTTTTTTATGCACTGTGGCTTGCTGTTGTTTTATTGATTGTTGTTTTGAAATTATTTATTGTAAATGTTAAGAGTGGGTTTCTGTTTAATTTTCATATGCTGATATCATTCTATACTATTCGAATGATTGTTGAGCGTTACATTATTTGATTGCTTATTTTAAAGCTATATTTTATTATCACATTCTTGTATTGCATTAGATTGTTATAAGGGTGTTTTGTATTTCATTAGATTCTGTTTCTTCAGCTTGTAAACCGCCTTGAGTATTGTATGATAGAAAGGCGGTCTACAAATTAAAAGTGATGATGATGATTATATGTTAAAGGACGCATCTTTTCCACGCAAGCTATGGGCAGATGCAGTGCTTACATCAATATACCTACAGAACAGATTGCCAACAAAGGGAGCAAAGCACACACCTTTCGAGCTTTGGCTTGGGAGAATTCCTAATCTGTCGCATATACGTGTATCTGGCAGTTTGTGTTAAACGTTCCCACATAAACAACATCCATATTTGTAGTAGGGGATAATTGTGGACTCTTGCTAATGTTACGGCTAAACAGTTGCTTCTCAGTAAGAATCAAGTTGTAGGCAAATTAATTTCAGGGACGGAAACTGTAGATAACTTGCCACTTTGAAGGGCTTAACTTTAAACACTTTCCCTGAATCCAAGAAGCAAGAACACATTCCAAAACACTTATTAATCCCACTGCTGACTTCAATGAAACTTTGAAGCATAATATTTTTATTTGTTATGGTTGCTAGGTAAGTATGTTGCTAAGCTATACACTCAGAAGCCTGGCTCCTATGATGTTTGTGTAATCTGACCGTGTATACTGTACTGAGGGATTTCTTTAGTCAAACGGGCCAAGTTTAGTTGTACTTCGAAGCTACAAAAAAGTGCCATTTTTTAGCTTCCCATGTGCTGACTATTTTTTCCTTGACAACACAAACACATGTACAGTAATTATAGGTAAACAAATGTTTGTTGGAGGGGCTTGGTCTTTACATTGTGCATGGAGGTTTCATCTCTTGACTTCCTTAAATGATACCGTGTTTCTCATATTATAAGACATGTCTTATATTCATTTTTTCCTCAAAAAAACACACACTATGGCTTATTTTCAAGGGATGTCTTATTTTTTTCCTCCTCCTCCTGCCGTGGCTGGCATTGCTGCTGCGCCTATCACTATGTCTTATTTTCGGGGTATGGCTTATATTCCTTGAATGCTTAAAAATCCTGCTATGGCTTATTTTATGGGTATGTCTTAAAATATGAGAAACAGGGGTAGTCACTTTGAGATGATTCTTTTCTGTATAAATAACACCAAGGTTGCAGGTTCAAGCCCTGTATGAGACAGCTCCATATTCCTGCATTGCAGAATCTTCTCCCCCCACTGAGTTGCGCAGAGAGTCCCAGGTGCAGCCAAACCCCGACCCTTTACTCCATCCACCTTGGTTCCTGCAATAATAGAGAACTGGTCTTCCTCCATTTCGGCCTCACTGCCCTCTCTCCAGAGGCACGTTATGAATCCGCACCAGCATCTTGGCTGCGGCGTTGCGCTTGGCCAGTTTTCTGGAGGTGCCGCTGCCTATTTCAATGAACCTTTCAACCCGGCAGGTCATGGTGAATTCTTTGCGGTGTGCAGGCCCTAACTCCTGAGTGACAGTGTATTCGGGGAGCCACCGGCCCTTCTGCACCACCAGCTCCTGCAAGGCACCAACCAGGTTGCACTCCGACTGCTGTGGTGATACTGGGGACTTCATGTCCATTGCGGAACTTATGGGAGACGCAACCAGCAGGGGTGTAGCAGGGGGGCGTAGGGGGCGCTGCCCCCGGGTTCCACTCAGGGGGGTGACACTCAGCGCCCCCCACCCCATGAGCCAGCGGCCAGCCACTGCCCGGTAAAAGTCTGCTCGGCGGCTGGCTGCCCACTCACTTGCTCAGTGCACGCTTTGCTTCTTCCTGCTCGGGCTGAGGCAAGGGGCGGGCCAGGGAGGGACGTCAGCGGCAGCTGCTGCCGCCCCTCCCTGGCCCGCCCCTCGCCCAGGAACAAGCAAAGTGCGCCAAACCGGTGAGCGAGCAAGCTGCAGAGCGAGGCACCGCTCTAGCGCCGGGATCCTCTGCTCGTGGTGTTGCGTCGTGGCTTAAGAAGTCCAGATACGCATCTTCAATAGAACAGTTCTTTATTTAACTCTGAGGGCAGGAAGGCTACATTTATAGGGACAGGGAACTAGCTAGAAAGGGATACATTTTGGAGGGAACAATATCAGGCAATCACAGTGCTGCCTTTTGGAGGGAACCAATAAGACAGAGGATCCAAATACAGCAGCTTAAATGAACCAATAGTAGCTGTACCTTCTGGAACCAAAAGGCAGCTACTTAACCCTAAAGCACATACAGACAATAGTAATGCAGATATAAAATCCTTTGACTCAATACACAACACGTGGCTCCTGCACGCGGCTGTAGTGGCTTCATTCCCGCAGCGGCTGCATCCCCTTATGGCACTCGGCTGCGTACGGTGCATGTGCCATATGCATACGCCGCTGCGCATGCATGGTGCGTGTTGACGCCCCGCCCCTGGGTGCACGCCCACGGTTGCGTCCCGGGTGCCGGAATGCCTTCATCCGCCCCTGGCAACCGGCAAGGTGGGTACAGGAGTGTTGACTGGAGTGATGGTCTGAGCCAAGGGCTCGAGAGAGTGTTGGAAAGGATCCTGAGGATAATCTCTGCAATGCAGGAATATGCAGCTGTCTCATACAGGGATTGAACCTGCAACCTTGGTGTTATTTATACAGAAAAGAATCATCTCAAAGTGGCAATCATTTAAGAAAGTCAAGAGAGGAAACCTCCGTGGACATGCACTGTGTTATCCAATAAATATTTCATTTGTATTTTGTTAGTTTATTTAATAAATCTCTAACAGTATATTCCCCAGTCAAACCTTTTCCTCTTACAAGTGCAAAACAAATAACAAAATTAACAGAAGACAATGTAAAGACTAAGCCCCTCCAACAAACATTTGTTTACCTATAATTACATGTGTTTTTCGTGTCAAGGAAAAAATAGTTGGCACATGGGAAGCTAATAAATGGCACTTTTTTGTAGCTTCGAAGTACAACTAAACTTGGCCCGTTCAACTAAAGAAATCCCTCAGTACAGTATACACGGTCAGATTACACAAACATTTTCCAGAGAAGGAAAAATGATAACTCTCTTAATTCTGATATCAAGCCTGGAAACTATGCCTTATGAGGAACGGCTTAGGGAGCTGGGTATGTTTAGCCTGGAGAAGAGAAGGTTAAGGGGTGATAGGATAGCCATGTTCAAATATATGAAAGGATGTCATATGGAGGAGGGAGAAAGATTGTTTTCTGCTGCTCCAGAGAAGCGGACACGGAGCAATGGATTCAAACTTCAAGAAAGAAGATTCCACCTAAACATTAGGAAGAACTTCCTGACAGTAAGAGCTGTTCGGCAGTGGAATTTGCTACCAAGGAGTGTGGTGGAGTCTCCTTCTTTGGAGGTCTTTAAGCAGAGGCTTGACAGCCATATGTCAAGAATGCTTTGATGGTGTTTCCTGCTTGGCAGGGGGTTGGACTGGATGGCCCTTGTGGTCTCTTCCAACTCTATGATTCTATGATTCTAAGTAGGTGCCTCCACTGCACCTGGTTAAAACCCCTTTGTTTGGTCAAGCCTATCCAGACACATAGGTATTGGTTTACTGTAATTTTAATCTTTTACTGTTAATTTTAATTATCTTTTAAATGTTTTCAGTTATTTAACTGTTTTTGTTGATAAGGAATCAAAGCAAGACGAGGTGAAGCTTGTTTAAATGCCTTATTAAGCGATGCCATCACTTTCTAATGTCTTATGATGACAAGGTAATGTTGTATGCTTGGTAGGATATGTTTTATGCAGAGAAACTAAAAAAGTTATAGCTTTAACTGACATTTTCAGAAGGTAAAATTAAAAATTTTCGGTTCTCTGAGAACAGTTTATGTGTGATTTTTTAAAATCAATTGTAGATATAACAAGCTAAATGTTGTCCAATCACAAAAAATAGAAGATTTTAATTCCTCACACCCCAAAACATATTTTTAAAAGCCCTCACTGAATAAATTTGCAAAAATTACACACCCTGCCATTGCTACAGTGAACCTGGGTGGAAGGTTTGTTGTCAATGTTCTAATTATTCAGATACCTGGTTTTGCGTGAATAAGTTTAGGTTGAACCCTCTTAAAAAGTTTTTTTTAAAAAACCATTCTTTATTCATCTACTTTAATTATATACTCTTATGGAACTACAGGTTATTACAATAATCGTGCCAATGTCCTTATCTGTTTACAATTTGTTTGTAAATATTCAATAAACCATTTACCGGTACATTCTTTTATAAACCATTTCCATTCTTGTATAAACAGTTTGTTATCTTGATTTCTTATTTTTCCGTTAAGTTTCGCCGTTTCTGCATAGTCCGTAAGTTTTTGTATCCATTCTTCTTTCGTTGGGACTTCTTTCCATTTTGGGGCAATAAAAAGTTTACTTTAATAGGGGGAAAAGATAAACTATGCAGGACGAAGAATAAATGATTTTAAAACCACCTAATTAATTAATGGCTCGGTTTTCCATTGTCAGTGTATATGTCCTGTTATAATAAATTCTCCTTCAACAATGTAACTGCTATTTAAACAAGCCATGCTCAGCCCATCCCAAGTTTCCCTGACTTTATTTCCTACATGAGTAGAGTGATGTTAACAGATCTGATCCAGCCGTAGTTTTTTAAACACCATTTATTTTTAAACACCATTTATTTCAGTGGGGGACAGTTAGGCCGCAATCCTATACCCACGTACCTGGGAACACCGTAGAGCAGGCATGCCCAACTTGTGGCCCTCCAGATGTTTTGGACTACAATTCCCACCACCCCTGACCACTGGTCCTGTTAGCTAGGGATCATGGGCAAGAGAGACCCAGAACCAAGAAGAAACATCTTTTTTAAGGGTTTGCATTTTGGCGTGGAGAAGAAGCACATCCCCTCTACAAACAGAAATCACATCACACATAAGGTGGGGTTATCATAACAAACAAACGTGCAGAATCCCAGCGCTTGACGCTGCTGTTATTTCATGAACAACACAGATAATCATGGGATTATTAGGTAACAATATGGCACCAGCAGGCCTCAAACCAAAGGTGATCTTGCAGGGTTGAGAATAAAAATATGAGTATTTCCTATGAAGAAAGAAATCCTTCCAGGAAACAACATCGCCCGACAATGGATTCCATATGTACAAATAAAAACCTGAAGTTTAGCATGGGGCTGTGCAGGATCCAAAACCGTTCTCAGCTGCCACAGGAGCATATTCTCTGCGGTCAGCCGTGTGACTTCAACGAGCTTGACACTAATGACTTTTCAGTGTTTCTTGGAGATCGCCCACACTTGAAGGCTTAAGGACTGTTCTGAAGCCAGCTGAACTCAAGGCAACATTTCCATCTAATGGTAGATCGTGTCCTAGTAGTGTAAACTTTATTAAGGCACTGGGATCAGATTATCAGACTATCCAGGGACTCACAGTCACCACTCGCTAGCGAATGAGCCTCTCTGCTTGCCGTTATGTAATGCTGTGTGCGTTTCACTTTGGCTGGTAAGCTCCCGTTTTTATGTAACTCATCCCAGATCAACTGATTTCCTTCAGAGTCCTAGAGCTTATTCTCCACCAGTATAGGTGGATAGAAGAACTTGGTTGAAATTAACCTAGAATCATAGAATCATAGAGTTGGAAGAGACCACAAGGGCCATCCAGTCCAACCCCCTGCCAAGCAGGAAACACCATCAAAGCATTCTTGACATATGCCTGTCAAGGCTCTGCTTAAAGACCTCCAAAGAAGGAGACTCCACCAAACTCCTTGGCAGCAAATCCCACTGCCGAACAGCTCTTACTGTCAGGAAGTTCTTCCTAATGTTTAGGTGGAATCTTCTTTCTTGAAGTTTGAATCCATTGCTCCGTGTCCGCTTCTCTGGAGCAGCAGAAAACATCTTTCTCCTTCCTCCATATGACATCCTTTCATATATTTGAACATGGCTATCATATCACCCCTTAACCTTCTCTTCTCTAGGCTAAAGGTTTTTGTTGTTTAGTTGTTTAGTCGTGTCTGACTCTTCGTGACCCCATGGACCAGAGCACGCCAGGCACTCCTGTCTTCCACTGCCTCTAGCAGTTTGGTCAAACTCATGTTCGTAGCTTCGAGAACACTGTCCAACCATCTGCTCCCCTGTCGTCCCCTTGTACCCTCCATCTTTCCCAACATCAGAGTCTTTTCCAAGGATTCTTCTCTTCTCATGAGGTGGCCAAAGTATTGGAGCCTCAGCTTCAGGATCTGTCCTTCCATTGAGAGCACAGGGCTGATTAGTTGTGCACAACAATGCAATTTTGTGCAATTAGTACAGGCAACTCCCCAGTTACATGCTGGAATGTAACCTATGGTACAAAGGTAAGCGTCAGTTCCATTGTTCCAGCCATGTTTGCCTCTGACCTCACTCACCACCAGCATGGAGACCCCAGACTGCAAAAGGTCCCCCCCCCCCGATTTATTTCATTCAGTTCAGTATCCTACAGTGCCAGTTATTTTATATAAGCTCAAGTTTATCAGGACTCCCATCACTTGAAAACTGTATATGCCATGCTATTTGGCTTAGGTTGCTCAAAGATGGATCGGGGAGGAGGCTAAGCCCATTTTCCAGCTGCTTGCTAGCACACATATGGAAGTCATTCGTACCGAAGCCTCATCATTGGAAGGCACAGATGAGCCCTTGCTAAAACTGAGTGCTAGAGGAATTATATAATGGATCCATCACCAAGCAGACCATCTCAGGGCATGATTTATGCCTTTGTATTTTTCCAGGAGTTATTTTTGTTTTCATTTTATACATGCTCGCACAAGTAGTGTTTCCTCTCTAAGGGCTATTGCTTTATTTGCGACTGCCTTTCTTACGCACAGACGGAATGATGCATTAGGCTTTTGCTTTTCGATAAAAAGAGATTGGACAACGTGCAGAGCTGAGTAGACCACCAGTCTCCAAAGTGCTGGCATCAACTTCCGGTAGTTCTTTAAAAGTATGAATTAGGGTGGGTTTTTTTTTGTCCTAGGTGAGTGTCATCACTAATTCCTGGCAGGCGACCCATTTCTTTCCCCTCCAGATTGTGCTTCAGCTGTAGGGAGGCAGTATTTCATCAGCATTTTCGATAGTATTTTGAAAATATGGTGCGTACGTTTCCCCCCTCACAGCTACCTCACCCTGGCAAACTCATGGAGAGTAAGGCTTCCAATGGCTACCAGCCAGAAACATTCTTGCTTTCAAATACCAGTTGCCTGAAACCACGGGAAGAGAGAATGCTCTTGAGCGTGAACCCTGCTTGCGGGTTTCCCCCAGGCATCTGATCTGGGTGGTCACAGTGAGAACAGAATGCTGGATTAAGTGGGCTACTGGCCTCATCCAGCAGGCTGTTCTCATGTCATTGTTGTTGTTGTGATTGTTGCATGACCAAGGGTTGCTCCAAGTATTCATGGCAACTAGCGGATAGTGTTGGTGCTGCACTACTAAGCATATTTTCCATTGCACCTGAATGTTTCTACGTTTGTTCTACATCACAGGCTATTTTACCCATAAAACCATGACTGTTTATCATAAAATGTTCAATGTGTGGTGTGAAAGTGGCTCCAGTTGTAGCAGAAGGCCTCTAAAAGGTTAACTCATTACTTTTATAGCTTCCTTCCTTCCATAGGAGCCAACTCCCAGGGGCCGAGGTCCCTTTGCCCCCACTCAATAAAATATTTGAGGGGGCTGCTCCCCCAATATTTTATTTAAGTTGGCACCCCTCCTTCCTTCCTTCCTTCCTTCCTTCCTTCCTTCCTTCCTTCCTTCCTTCCTTCCTTCCTCATAATCAACACTAGCAAAAAGATAATCTATTATTGCTCACACCAAGTTATCCACTTTAACATTACTTGAATCTGGGAATCCTGGGCTACTGTGCTTGCATACTTTTAGAGATTAAAAGAAAAAAAACTAAAATAAACAACATTGAAGGATTTGGACTGAAACCAAGCTGATGTTGCTCTTTTGCGATTTCTTTTCCCTCCCTTTGCCTGCGTAGTGTTTTTACTGGATCAGTACATGAGCCCACAACAGAAAACCTCAGAGGAGAACAAGACTGTTTCACAGTTCACTTTGCAGAAGCCAGCTCGATTGCTTGTTTGGTTTTCTTTAACTCAATTTCCCAGTGCAGGTTTTACAAGAGATCTTAGGCTGCAATCCTATATACCAGGTACGGAGAGCTTTTTTTTTCCAACCTGAGGGCCACATTCAATTCTGGAATGGACTACTTGAGGGTGGTTAAGGCCTCTCCTTCCTTGGAGGTTTTTAAGTAGAGGTTGGATGGCCACCTGTCATGGATGCTTTAGCTGAGATTCCTGCATTGCAGGGGGTTGGACTAGATCACCCTCGGGGTCCCTTCCTACAGTTCCACGATTCTACGATTCTATTTCCACAACAAGTAAACTGCCTTCAGGGGATGCACATAGGAAATGTGTGTGTGCACGCACGCACACACACACACACACACACTGATTGCACAAAAAGCATGATTCTGCAGAACTGCCTGGAGCCACATAAAAGATTATAGAAATCAACTGCCTTGTAGTTATTGAAACAATAAACCTCTGCCAGTTCTCGCTGTTATTCAAATGTCTGCATTTAGGAAGTACAGCGAAAAAGATTTCTCTATTTATTTATTTGTTTTGCTTCAGGCGAACATGTTCCCTGCTTTTTCTTGGAATAATTAATCCGCAGAGTACATCAATAAAAGGAAAAGCAGGTTCAAGCAGCAGTGGATCATTGATGGGCCAATGCCACAGGGCCTGGCGAAAGGTTCAGCAGTGCCTCTTTTGTTGCCCTCGGATGTTCAAGCCAAAAAAAAGAGGGGGTGGCTTTCATGCAAGCATGCAAAGTAGCCTGTAATATCAACACCTGACGAAGCGATCCGATCTTAAATACCACAAACCAAGTTGCAGTGCTAAATAAGAGACAACATTCAAGCTTTCTTATGGAAAATGGAAGCTGCCATTTACCTGTTTCACCTGTTTGCTCAAGCATCCCAGTACAATGATTTTGCAAAGCTACTGGTGAGAGAGAATTTTGGTTCGGGTTGCATCTATAGGCAAGCCAACCTAATTTCCACGTTCCAAAACAGGGCAAGAACTGAAGCACAGTCCAGCATCCTGTTCTCACAAAGGCAGTAGCGTAGCAAGGGGGGCGGGGTGGGAGGCCGCCCCGGGCTCCACTCTGGGTGGGGGCTCCACTTGGGGCGCCCCTCCCCTTCACCTGTGCACGCCGTACGGACATACACGGTCCGTGCCGGCTACCCTGCGAGTGGCAGCCCGTTACGGGCCGCCGTGCGCCAGCAGCAGCGCATACTGACTGTGCATGTGCAGCATCCCGGCATGTATGGAGTGCACACACACTGGGATGCTACACATGTGCAGTCAGTACACGCTGCTGCTGGTGCACGGCAGCCCCGCGGGCCACTGTGTGCGAACAGCAGCCGGGCTGGCACTGCTGCTCCCATGGCAACCTTACGAGTGGCAACTCGTAAGGCTGCCGCGTGCAAAAAGCAGCACAGACGGGGCAGCCTTATGAGCGCTGTTTGCGCGCGGCAGCCTTACGAATTGCCGCTTGCTCAGCGGATTGTAAGGTTGCCGCGGGAGCAGCAGCGCCAGCCCGGGCGGACTGCGCATGCGCCGTTCGTCTTGACGCGTGCACCGTGATGTCACGACGCCCCACCCCCAGGGGGCGCCTCCGCATTTGTCGCCCTGGGCAGCCAAGCGGCAAGGTTCGCCACTGCACAAAGGCCAACCAGATGCTTGTAGGAAAATGGCAAAGAGGACCCGAGCACAAAGCACTCTCTTCCCACCTGGAGAACTTCTCTAGAAAAAGAGTTCACCATAAACGCATCCCTTGTTCTTTTATAATGGCAATGGCCGCCTACTTGAGAGGTGTCAGAACTAAGTTCTGGTGAGTTCTGGCTGAAAAAAGCCCTGATATTAGGTATACTTGCATACACAAAGGTATATATTACAAAAAATTCTCACTAAAATGCTAGGGGTTTTTTTAAAAAAAAAAAATCACAAAGTGATGTGGAAATATGGAGAATTGAATTCAGGATTGGAAAAAATGAGAAAGCGAGAGAACTCAAATTTGACAGATTAACTCAGCGTTTCTCAACGGCTGTTCCGCGGCACACTACTATGCCGCGAGACGCTGGCTGGTGTGCCGCGACGTGAGGCAACGAGAAGGGCGATTTGCAGCCGCCAATAGGCAGCGCTGACCCGCCAGAAAGGAAGCCGGCCAGGTCAGTCTGGAGGGCGCGGGGGCGCGAAGGGTGTTTCTCCGTCATCTCCTCGCGCTCGCTCATGGCCGCACGCCTGGGCTGAGGGGCCGGGCTTGGAAGCGGGAACATCGAGGGACGGGGCGGATCTCTCCGCCGCCGGACACAAAGCGCCGCCGACGCCGCTGCTTTCCGCAATCCTGGGAGAAGGAGGAGGAGGAGGAGGCGGCGGCGGAGGCTGCCCCTCGGGTCTCTCTCTCCGGCCCTTCCTCTCTCCCTCCTTGCGTATGAGTCAGGTATTTCCCACTTTGAGTCTGGCAGCGTCTGTCTCTGTGGTCTTAGATGAACCTCTTTCACATCACCTGCTATCTGACCCCTTTTCAACTGGAGAAATCAGGGACAGAAGCTGCTGCTATTGTTGGACAATTGGGAGTCTGAAATCCTTGTTGATTCAGTTCAAATCACTACCGGTAGGTCAGGCATGTCCAAAGTTCGTTTCAGGGGCCTATTTAATCCGGCCCCCGTGGCAGTATACAGTATGTCCTTGGGTTAAACCGCAAAAAAAGCTCAACAACTTTGGGGTAAAATTGTAAAAAAAAAAGCTCAACAACTTCAGTCGGCCCTAACGCATGTTCACTTCCGGCCCTCTTTGAAAAAAGTTTGGGCACCCCTGCACTAGGCGATCTGCCTTTTGATTACCCTTGCAATGTCCTGTCCCAGACACAGACACTGCATGTGATTGGGCATTCCGTGCATGAAGAATATTAAAGACTACTAAGGCAAGGGAAAACCAATCTTAAAGGTTCTGTAAGCGTTTAAAATTCCACCAGGTGAAAAAAATGCATTAGATTAACACTTTGCCCTGTGTTTTGTTTTCATATGCATACTCTTGGACCCAACAGCTCAGATGTTAAGTCTGTCTTGTCAAAGGTGGAGGCTATTTTTATGACACTGGGACATAAATGGAACTTTCAGCCGCACATGAGCACACTTGCAATTCCATCGCTACCCCTGCGTCAACAACATTCAACCTCAAATATATCGCCTGGGGAATTCTAGCTAATGTAAACTTCCTTATGCAACCGAAGTCAGGTAAGATCGACTGAATAAACACAAGTCTGCCTTATTTAAGCCAAATGCATATAAAACAGCCTTTGCAGTGTATTAAAGGGGGAGGGCCGCAGCGCATGTGAAATATACTCGGAGTGAATTTCATGCTCTTTATTCAGCTCATAGTCATCGAGGAGAAGAATGGCTCTTTTCCCAAAACCATCTGCTTATATACATTATTTACACAATGGGCCTTGCGTGATTGGCTACTTCAGGGCTACACCTGTGGGCCAATCAGGTTGTGGATTGAGTTCTGCCTGCAGCCTGATTGGCTGCTCCTACAGGCCAATCAGGTTGCAGATTCACTTCTGCCAGCCGCCTGATTGGCTGCTCCTGCAGGCCAATCAGGTTGTGGATTCACTTCCACCTGGAGTTGGATTGGGTAGCTCCTGCGGACCAATCAGACTGCTGATTCTGAATCCTATTGTTCTAGGATTCAGCTCAGTACATAACAGCATAACTCTCTATTGTCCTGGAGACTGAATGTCTACCCTTGTAATAGCAATAGGCAGTTTCATTCTTCATTTCAGGTGAAAGAAAATGTGATGTCACTGAAAGATGCAAAGGTACAGACACCCTGCAATGTTGGAGCAAATTGTCTCCTGTAAGGAAGTGGTACCCAGCAATGAAACTTCTCGCTTGCATAGTGGGCCAGAAAGCAGAGTGGGTGGTATATCTGGACTTGTTTTTGTTTGTTTGTTTGTTTCTTGATAATAATGTAAGATTCACTTCATACCAACACACATAAGATATAAACACAAACAGGAGCAAACGTAAGAATACAAAAATATCAGAAATGACAAATGGGGCCACCTATCAACTCTCTTGGTTTGTTAGCGAAATTGGAAGATGTGAGGAGATAGATGCCTTTTAGTAGAAACATCAAGAAGTCCATTATTTCCCACATTGGCAGCTCCAAAGAGTCCCGAAGGACAGTTGTACTGGTATAAAAGACAAAATCTGACCACACAGCATGAAAACGGTCTAGATTTAAGCCTTTGGAAACATATATACAGTGGTACCTCGGGTTACAGACGCTTCAGGTTACAAACTCCGCTAACCAGGAAGTGGTTGCTCCAGGTTAAGAACTTTGCCCCAGGATAAGAACGGAAATCGCGCACCAGCAATGCAGCGGCCGCAGGAGGCCCCATTAGCGAAAGCGCGCCTCAGGTTAAGAACCGTTTCAGGTTAAGAACGGACCTCCAGAACGAATTAAGTTCTTAACCTGAGGTACCACTGTATTGAGTTATCTTTTCTGCAATCACCAAGCTCCATATAGTTTTAATATACATAGATATTTGCAGACCCCTGCAAAATCTTCCATTTTTGTGTGTGCTGTGAATATTCTAGCTGCTGCCAACAGCCGTATTACCAGTTCTTTAGATTGTAGTCTTTGAGTATGACCATCCCATATATTTAGAAGCGAACACTGTGGGGTCATTTGTAACATAGCATATAAGGTAGTAGGGGGAGCGGGGGATAGGTAACAACATATTGATAATCTTTGGCCAGTTCCTTGGCAAAATATCTGCACTTTGTGTTTATATCTTGAGTATTGCCAGGATCAGCACCAGCAGAGTCCCTTGGTCTGTGTGCTGGAACACCAAATGGTAAGGCATTTGGAATTGTACGGTAGAAGAAGAAGTGGGGTTGATGCTCTTCCAAACCCCAGCATACGGCTACTCCTCGGGAATCCCATTATTTCTTTGGGTCTTGGGCTGGCTAGAAATACTGTCCAGGCTTGAATTTCGGGCTGAGCAACACTCCACCTAGTACTGAGCTCAAGCAATGGCTGTTTGCTCTTCAACCTGGTCTACAGCCATCATGATGGAAGGCAGGATTGGGGAACCATTTTCAGCATAAGGGTCACCTGAATCCCTTAACCAAAAGAATGCCCAGGGTCAGAGCCCACTCAAAGCGCCAATAAATAGGACCAGCACCACATTCAGCACCAAGGAGAGCAACAGGTAACCACAGACGTTGTTACAAAGCCCAATGACAACTGTAGTGATTCTCATTCTCCCTCCTGTTGGAATGATCTTGTAGGGGCAGTGCCCTGATTTCTAGCCTCACATGCTAATGCTAATGCCACTTCATAGGTGCCGCCAGATCAAGCAGAAGTTCCTTTAAATGTGAGGGATCTTGAGTGTTGGTAAATTCCTAGGGAATAGAGCTCAGGCTCCATGGATAGAGCTCATTGGTCATGGGTAAAGGACCCTGTCTCCTCTTGCGGGGAAAGTGATGAAGTTCTGAAACACTTCTACCCCAAATGGAACCAGAGGAGGCATTGTTTTCATTCCTCCTGCATTTTTGTTCTGATGTATAGTTCTTCCATATACAGGCTCCAAGAAGCAGCTTGTGAACATGGTCTTCTCCTTGTCCTTCTCATTCCAAATACGTGATCTGTGCTAATCAATAGAAAGAAGCAGAGAGAAAGAAAAGGAAGTGTCTGGATTCCGCCCTATTTCTTAGGGTAGGGGTTCCCAACAAAATTTTCTTGAGGACCCCTCATCGAGCCGCTATTGTGACAAGGACCCCCATTAATTCCTAATCCTAAATCTAATTCCTAATTAATTTTTCCAGTAAGCTTAACACTGATCTTGGAAGGGTTAGGTTCAAGGGACGCCGGCGATTTAGGTTCAATGGACACTGACAAGATCGGTTCGAGAGTCACTGACTTACTTGCTTGAACATCAAATGCATTATCTTCCTCTTCATATGTTGGCCTTTGTCGTTTTAACGAACCACTTTTTAACCAACGGTCCATTTTTAACTATGTGAACTGTAGCTTCCGCGAAAAACAACGCTTTGTTTACAAACACTACTGTTTTGCAAAGAGGCAGCGCACGCCAGGGAGGAGGGAGGGGAATGGAGAAGACAGGGTACCTGCGCGGTAGCGCACAAATGAAGCTGGCGCGCACAAAGCATCTTGGGGAGGTGAGCGTTAGTAGAATGCGCGCGCTGCCTCTTTGCAAAACAGACTCTGCGCTAGACTCTGCTCATGCAGGAAGCGGCCAAAACAAAAAATCTGTTATCATACAAAATATATTTAATATATTTTTTATTCTAATAGCATCTTGCGGACCCCTCTGGCATAGCTCGCGGACCCCTGGGGGTCCCCGGACCACCTGTTGGGAACCACTGTCTTAGGGGATCATCTGTTAGCAGAGAATACACTGCTGATGGTTCAGAGGTGCATGTGCATTGCAGAACCCTCACAATGTGCCCACAGGTTCTTAACGGACCTCTCTTCTCCATCCCACACTAGCATACTTACCTACCTCACCCTTTGGCATAAACATAACTCAGTACCATAGGTGTCGTTGTTGTTGTTTAGTCGTTTAGTCGTGTCCGACTCTTCGTGACCCCATGGACCATAGCACGCCAGGCACTCCTGTCTTGCACTGCCTCCCGCAATTTGGTCAAACTCATGTTCGTAGCTTCGAGAACACTGTCCAACCATCTTGTCCTCTGTCGTCCCCTTCTCCTAGTGCCCTCAATCTTTCCCAACATCAGGGTCTTTTCCAAGGATTCTTCTCTTCTCATGAGGTGGCCAAAGTATTGGAGCCTCAGCTTCACGATCTGTCCTTCCAGGGAGCACTCAGGGCTGATTTCCTTAAGAATGGATAGGTTTGATCTTCTTGCAGTCCATGGGACTCTCAAGAGTCTCCTCCAGCACCATAATTCAAAAGCATCAATTCTTCGGCGATCAGCCTTCTTTATGGTCCAGCTCTCACTTCCATACATCACTACTGGGAAAACCATAGCTTTAACTATACGGACCTTTGTCGGCAAGGTGATGTCTCTGCTTTTTAAGATGCTGTCTAGGTTTGTCATTGCTTTTCTCCCAAGAAGCAGGCGTCTTTTAATTTCATGACTGCTGTCACCATCTGCAGTGATCAAGGAGCCCAAGAAAGTAAAATCTCTCACTGCCTCCATTTCTTCCCCTTCTATTTGCCAGGAGGTGATGGGACCAGTGGCCATGATCTTGACCTTCATGGATCAATGCCTTGTCGTGGCGAAGGGGCTTGAATAACTCAGAGAAGCTATGAGCTATGCCATGCAGGACCACCCAAGATGGACAGGTCATAGTGGAGAGTTTTGACTAAACGTGATCCACCTGGAGAAGGAACTGGCAAGCCACTCCAGTAACCCTGCCAAGAAAACTCCATGGACAAAGACCATAGGTGTCATCTCGCGCCAAAGATTGTGGGTGCTCACAACGAAGGGTTTCAACTTTGCCCGTTGATTTCGTAGAGGCCCAGCCCCACAAATGAAGCACCCATGGCCCCCTAGGTGTAGAAGATTGCTTTTCTCCATAGCTTGCCCTTGCTGGGTCAAGACAAATGTATCTTTCTGGTGGCCTTCTGATGTAACGTTGCTGAGTTTTCCACTCGCGTGTTCAATTTTAGACAAAGGAATGTCAGTGGAAGGAGAATTTGCTGCCCAGTTAAACTTTGTGAAGACCTAAAACCGGATGAATTCTGTAAGCGTTCCCCGCCCCCTCAAAGGCAGAGTAATAAATTTATTTAACAGAGACTAAATGCTGGTGAGAAAGCAATGGGTAGATCTTGGTACACAGCGTTTCCAACTGGAAAGGAACTCTGCATGACAGCTTTATTTTATTTTCCTGGGAATTGAAGGCCCCTGATCTCCTGCATAATATAATTCCTAATATTCTGAGTTTAATTGCAGATAAATCACAAGCCTTGCTCTTTTTTTGAAACAGACAAATATCTATTTTTTAAAGCTATCCTCCCAAGCGTTTTCCCTCAATCCGCTGCACTCATTTTCCTCCGTTGGAGGACAGAGCTATGTATGCCACATGACTTGTCCTATGTAGGGAAAGAGAGAAATCTAGTTCAGTTCACATTTAAAGGTGCACTGTCCAAAACAATATGAGAACTGAAACACAGCCATTCTTCTGCCTTTGCACTTGTACACATTTTAAAATGAATTCTCCTACCAGTTTACAAAAATGCATATAATAGGGGGAAGGGTACGTAAAAATGAATATATTAGTGACATAACATAGAAATATAAATTGTATTCAGGAAATTTGCTTGCAAAAAATGTGTAGGTTGCTCAAAACTGCTTACAAAAAATGAGTTTATAGTAAGAGAAATTCACACTAAGCTGCTGATGAATTTCATGAGGATTTTTTTTTAAATTGCAAATTGCCAAAATGCAGGGAACTGAATTTAAGATTGGAAAAATAAGAAACTGAGAAAACACAAATGGACAGACCCTTCCCTCCCTAGTCTTCAGACCCTTAAATTATCCAGCTGCATCAAGTGCAATGAGGGACACTACACTGTTGTCAGTAAAATTCAGCTGGCAATCTAGTCATCTTCTGTTTGAGTGAGTGCCATGGGCGTCACCTTTGCGGGACACTTTTCTCTGCCAGATGCACACACTTATATTTTAGTTATCCATGAGATTGCACTAAGAGCTGAATCTGGTAGGATTAACCCGAGCACATAGAGCTGAAAGAGGAAGTGGGAAAGAGCGTCTCTCTTCCCACTTCCTCCTTCAGCTCTATGTGTTTTCCCTTCAGCTCTACCGTATGCATTTTTCGAATAGGGAAAAAGGCAACTACCCTCACCAGCTGATGGTCAAGGGGAAAAGGGGGGGATGACAAAGACCCTTCCTAGGTACCCAGAGAGTATCTCAAGGGTGCCATCATGTCCATGGGCCCCATACTGCCAACTCCTGGATTATGTGTTTAAATGCTGGAGGTAAAAATGCACAGGACTTGTGAGGAACTGGCCGTACATATGAAGCCCCATCTAAAAGAAGACGGAATTTCAAGGAGAGAGTTGTTGGCTTATGATTTTTTTAAAAAGGGAGCACAGCTCCAGGTTTGCATCCACATTGGTTGCATTCCATTCTAACATGATCGCACATGTTCATAGGCAAAAGATACAACTTGATAAATATGTTATTTGACCTACATATTTGAGTACATAGGTACATTGATTTTATTTTTTTATTTTTTAAAAAAACCTCTCAGTTTGCATGTTCACTTCCAAGGTACAAATTGGCACGGGTTCAACGATTTAAAGAAACCGAAACTCCCAGGTCTGGTATTTCAAGGACACGCTGTTCTCTGATACATGATTTCAAGGGATGGATTTACATGTACAGCAATTGTGTTTGTCTGAGTGGGGAGCTGTGTACATTGTTCACGATAGCACAGAACTTGTCAGGGGGAGAAAATAACATTATTTTTTTGGGGGGTGTTTGGGGCAATTCACAGGACTAATATGCATGCTAATACGCATGGACAGTTGAGAGACAGTCATGTGACTACTGTTTTCAGTGTCGTTTGACGTCAACTCGACCCAAGACATTTTGCTTCCTGAGGTGAAGGATAAATATGGCACCTCTTCCAGTCTGTGTATAAAAACTGACGAGTGAGCGAAATCTTTTTCTTGAGACAGCACCGTCCACTGCACTTGAAGGCAGCAGGCTAGCCGAGGAAGCGCAGGGTAGGAAACAAGAAGTTTCAGTGTGCTAGTTTGCCATGTTCATAAGAAAATAGTAGCTAGTCGCCATTTATAGCTGTCTCCTCTGTGAATTTGTTTAATCCTTGAAATATACTCGGAGTCGAGAGTGAATTTCATGCTCTTTATTTGGTTTGTAGCAGCAACAGAAGAAGGAGAAGAAGAGAAGAATGGCTCTTTCCCCAAAATGTCTGCTTATATGCATTATTTACACAATGGCATTGCGTGATTGGCTACTTCAGGGCTGCACCTGTAGGCCAATCAGGTTGCATATTCACTTCTGCCAGCAGCCTGATTGGCTGCTCCTGCAGGCCAATCAGGTTGTTGACTCGCTTCATCCAGGTGCCTGATTGGCTGCTCCTGCAGGCCAATCAGGTTGCTGATTCACTTCCCCCTGGAGCTGGTTTGGGTGGCTCCTGCGGACCAATCAGACTGCTGCATTCTGGATCCTATTGTTCTAGGATTCAGCTCAGTACATAACACATAACAATCCTCTCTAAAAGCCTTCGAAGGCTGAAGATTGAGTTGTGCCATTCCATTTCTGCCCTCAGCAATTGTTACAGAAAGCATGACTAGGTGGATAAAAGTAAGTAAATATATTCGCAGAGGGGCATAGTGCTAATTTTGTACTCTTGTTTGGGAAAAAAAGAATGTCAACTTTCATCTGGTTAATTGACATGGCTTAGTTAGATCAATTCCCTCTAAATGCACAAGCTAGTTAGCAAAGCACTCAGATGTCCCATAACCTAAGCTGATCCCTTCCAAACAAACGGCAGCCCTCACACGAGATTTTGGATAGATGCTGATGGGAACCACTGCTGCGTGGGAAACTTGGAATGCCCAGGCCCATGCGCCAGAGGGAACATCCAGTTTTGTTTGCTCCTGTGTGCAGATAACTTCAAATTAGTCCAAGCTTCTTAGCCAATGGCTTAGTCACATCATTGACCCAAATGTTTTGAGATCGCTGGATGTAAAAGGGATTGGATGGAGATAAAAGAGGTATAATCAGCATCTATTTATTCAAAGATTTCCCACTAGTATTGTTATCCTAAATTTTCCTTTTCTCTGCTAGCTCTCCCTGGAAACTCTGTTTTGGATGGTTTCTCGGAAACCTGTTGCATCAGCTGTCGCTTGAAACCAAATAACACGTTCACCTGGCAGGTAAGCAAGAAAAGTGACTTTGTCTCTAGCCTTTTGTACAGCTTATAGCTAGGGGTGTGTGAATATGCCAATTTTTGCCTGTCGATTTCTCATTTTCCGGCCTTAAATTCGCAAATGTCCTCATAAAAAAATCACCAGCATTTTAGTGCTCATTTCTCCTCGTATATGCAACTTAGTTTGCAAATTTGCTCAGTGCACATCTTTCTGCATAGCTGATTTCCCCAATATAATGTATTTTTTTTTTGGGGGGGTGTATTTATATGGGCACTTTGTGCATTTATCTACACATTGATTCGCTGGAGAATGGCATTGCAAAATTCAGAGAAGTGTGAACGTCGAAGGACAGCTTGTGTTTCTGATCTCATACCGTTTCAGAAAAGGTGGCTGCAGTAAATTCATTTTTAGATGCAAACTGAATCCCTATTTATAGCAGGGGTGGTGAGCCACAAGCTGTTACGGGACTGTGTGTGGTCCTTGGCCCAATTTCACATGGGTGAGGGAGCTCGGAGGAAGAGAAGTGGGGGAATGCAAGGATGGGAAGAAACCCAAAATGGATGGGGCAAAGGAGCAGGGAAGTTATCTGCAAATGCCCAGATAAGACCTCTAAGAAGAGCAACGAGTCTGCATCCCAGCTAGACAGGGAGAGAGAAAGAATGAGAGAGGAGGATGTCAAAAACAAAAACAAAAGGGACGGTCTGTTCTGGTCCACCTTTCCTCTTCTTGTCACCACTGGTATGTACGGTAGCTTGCAACAGATTATCTCCCGAGGGAATGTGGCCTCTTACTGCTGATTTATAGTTAAAGATGCAACTTCAACGCAAGGTGGGGTAACCTCAGGTCTAGGGGCTGAATGTGGCCCTCCAAACCTCTCTGTCAGGCCCTTGGAGCTTTCTCCAGGCCACACCCCCCCTGCTCCACACCCTCTTTGAGTGCTTTTGCCCAGTTGGAAATGGTCCTCGAACTTCAGTAATGACTCTTGCTTGCTGAATGTTAGACAGAGAGGCGTGAGTGTGCCTAGAAACTAGCTCATTATACAAGACAAAATTTGCAGTTGTTGCTCTGCCCACATTTCCCTCTGGTCCTGCCCACCACTGATATGTGGCCCTCTGGAGGTTCCCCAGAAAGGAATGCGGCCCCCTGGCTAGAAAAAGACACATTCCCTAATCGTGCTTTAGCGGGAGGCTGTTCCCGGAGGTGGTTTACCTATCAATCCTTCTTCACCGGCACCTCAGGGAATTGCAGTTCTGGGATGGGAATAGGGGTCTCCTCATAACTCTCTTAACAAACTGCAACTCCTAAGATTCTTTGGGGGAAGAAGTGGCGCCGTAGTGCTTTAAGTGTATACTGTGAATTTGGCGTCCATGATATGCTCCTTGCTGGAACGGCTCTGAGAACGTCTAGCCCAACTTGCCAGGAAATTTGTATAGATGCTCCCCTTCCAATGAGAGACTTTTTAAACGCCCCTCCCCCCGAGGGAACAGCAGCTGATATAACCTTTTCCCAGGCTTTCTATTCTGGCAGAAGCAGGTACCTAGTATGCCCCTGGGGGCTGATACCAATTGAGAGCCAGATTTTTGTGCCAGTGTTGTGACTGTTTCTGCTACTAATGTAGAACTCTTACTATTATATATATGCATTTATGTATGCCATAGCTGCCAAGTTATCCCTTTTTTAAAGGGATTTTCCCTTATGCTGAATAGGCTTCCTCGCGAGAAAAGGGAAAACTTGGCAGCTATGATGTATGCAGGTGCAGCTATTAAATCATCCCGGATGCTCAATAAACAAGGCAGATCTGGATGAACTGATGCTTGCCATTGTTCATGTTATGTCATAATCCAGATTTCTGTCATGTCAGTTTCGGTGAAACTACACCTGGGTTTTGACGATCCATGATCCCAGGGGCACCATAGCTGCCAAGTTATCCCTTTTTTAAAGGGATTTTCCCTTATGCTTAATAGGCTTCCTCACGAGAAAAGGGAAAACTTGGCAGCTATGAGGGGCATACATAAATGCAGAAGAAGATAAAATCCAGGACACTCAATGAAAAACACACACGAAATACAAACAAGGACATGTTTAATGGAATTGTGTTCCCCACATCCCTTTGATTGAACAAGATATCAGAGTTGGAACAAAATTCTTATTGTTTTGGAGCTGGGGGTGGGGTGGGGGTGGACACAGAGCCAAAGCTGTCAAGTTCTCCCTTTTTTAAAAGGGAAATTCCATTATGCTGAATAGGCTTCCTCGCGAGAAAAGGGAAAACTTGACAGCTATGCACAGAGCTATTGGAGAGAGAGTGTAAACATATTCTTATAAGAGCAATTTGCATTATATATATATAGCCCACTAAACATAACAGGCTTCTAGAAGTGGGAATACCTCAAGGAACCATAATGGGAAAATACATTCATATGTATGCCAGTTCTTTGGGGTATTCCCAGTTATAAATACTGTTAAATTTAGTTGGATTATGAAGCAAGGTGCAAATCCGACATTTTACTATTTAGCGTAATAGTGTTACATGCCACCCCAGTCTCTGAGTGGTGAGAGAATCCAGGGGTTCAAGGCTCTTTTTCAGGGTTCAGTTTCCTTGGAATGAAGGCCATAGGAGACTGTGGTGCCTCTTGGATAAATCGTTTTATTTACACATATATACAACCTGAGCATAAGATGGAGGGGCTCGCAGCATTAACACCCCGAACGATCTTGCTTCTCTGTTAGTTACAGCTTTGGATCCAGCATAGAGCAAACATGTCTATGCGCCTACAGCTTCCAGCCTGCTTCTCCCTCTTTCAGACATGCTACACCGGCTATTATTCTCCTTCCTAGCAGCTGGGGCCAGGGAGGACCACCCACCTGTCCTATGGCACAGAGCAACTTCTTTGGTTATGCTAATTGTGGTGCTTAACTAGTCAACAATCGTGGTGCTTTTCCTAGACAAAAGGACTGGTTTGGTAAGTTTGCTCTCCTGTGGTTTACCCCCACAGATACAGGATCCCGATACAGTGGTGCCTCGCTTAACGAATGCCCTGCTTAACAAAATTTCCGTTTAACAAAAGGATTTTTCGAGCGGAGGTTGCCTCGCTAGACGAATGCGTTTTACGAAAAATTCGTCTAGCGAATCGCGGTTTCCCATAGGAATGCATTGAAATTCAATTAATGCGTTCCTATGGGCAAAAAAAAAAATTCAATGCATTCCTATGGGATTCGCTAGACGAATTTTTCGTTATAAGAAAAAGACCCGTGGAACGAATTAAATTCGTCTAGCGAGGCACCACTGTAATTGGAAGGGACTCAGGGCACCATCCAAACTCATAATAATGGTTTCTGCAATTCATCATCAAGGCTTAAGATTCAGTTTCCTCAAACTGCCCCTCAAAGCTATTATTTCACAGGCAAACTATGAAAAAAAATATATATTCAGAATTTAGTTCTGAAGTATGGCCGGAATTGTGAGTTTGCTGCAATGTAATTTGGAACTGTTCCAGCTCAGTACTTTAGGGAGCAATCCTAGAAGACCCACTTACCTTGGAGTAAACCCCATTGAACTCAGCGAGACTTACTTGGTCTGAGAGTAGATGTGCATAAGATTGTCCTGTTATGGTCCCACTGGTATCAGAAGGAGGTATGTGCAGTGTAACTCTGTGTACATTGACTAGAGAGTTAGGCTGCAGACCGAACCCCACTCTCAGATATTCCACCAGAATTCAGTAGGACTGGCTTCTGAGCAGACATGGTTAGGGCTGTATGTACGAAATCAGTGGTGCTCACTACCAGGGAAACAGGCATACGGTAGGTTTGCACTGTTAAGCACACCATTACTTGTCCTTCCCATTGAAATAAACAGGAATTAAAAAGTGTTTCCATGGTTGCTGAATCATGCTCATGGTTTGCGACATCAGGTAAAGGGACCCCTGACCGTTAAGTCCAGCCGCGGATGACTCTGGGGTTGCAGCACTCATCTCGCTTTACTGGCCAAGGGAGCCGGCGTTTGTCTGCAGACAGCTTCCGGGTCATGTGGCCAGCATGACTAAGCTGCTTCTGGCGAACCAGAGCAGCAAACGGAAGCGCCGTTTACCTTCCCGCTGGAGCGGTACCTACCATGTTTCCCCCCAAATAAGACATACCCATAAAATAAGCCATAGCAGGATTTCTACGCATTTCCATAATATAAGCTATACCCTGAAAATAAGACATGGACGCGGCGCCTCCCGGCAATAGCTCGCTGCCCTCAGCCATGCCGCGTTGGTATTTATCTACTTGCACTTTGATGTGCTTTCGAACTGCTAGGTTGGCGGGAGCTGGGACCAAGCATCGGGAGCTCACCCCATTGTGGGGATTCGAACCACAGACCTTCTGAATCAGATCCCTTGCAGCAGAGATATGATGTTTTTGCTCTCATGCAGCATCAGAGAGAGGGACAGGGAGAAAAAGAGAGATAACCACGCCACATTAAGGACAGCTTGTCTGTTTATGTGGCATGGTGGATTGGCTAACAAGGGGGGGGGGTCACGTTGGTCAAGGTGGGACACCAACCATAGTTGGCAGTCAATCTCATTATTATCCCTCCAAGGCAGTCAGGGCATCTAGTGTTTAAAGTCAAACAGGGGTAGCCAATGTGGCGCCCTCAAAATGATGCTGAACTCGAACTCCCATCAGCAGCCTGCAAGACTGATGGAAGCTGTAGTCTAACAGCATCAGGAGAGAGCCTTGCCAGCTACCCCTGGAGGAGAAGCAGAAAGGTGACAGCCATTATATCTGAGGCTGGCATTAACACAGGCAAGTACCCAGACAGCAATGCCTGATGTCTGTTCAGGCTTTTGTAGTACAGCTGGTGGTTAGAACCAAAAGTTCTGGGTGAATAAGAGCAGGCCGCGAGCTGCTTCTTTTCCTCCCCTGTGCAAACGGCTTCCGTTAAAACTCGTAAGCCGACACGAAGACGGTAATCTTCGAGACGTGCTTCGCTTGGAAGGTGCGGTCCAGGTACTCGGTCATGTCGACTTCCACTTCTGTGGTCTGAGGGCCTTGCAGGCTCTGGACGAGGATGAGCTCACCGGTCTGCCTGTCCGAGCGCTGCATGACGAAATGGCCCCGGCCGTTGCCTGCCGCGATTCCAAAGCGCAGGCCGTCGGGGCCAGGCCGCCCAGGAGCCGACGCGGTAGCCATGCGGAAGAGGGCGGTGGGAGTGACGAGGTTGGACGGCAGAGGGAGGTAATGGAAGGAGATGGTCTTTGGGGCGTGGTGGCAGGATCTGCTGTCCATGGGGCATGGGTTCCGTTCGCATTGGCTAGGAAGGAAAGTGAAGGGTAGGGGTAGGATGGAGATACATTTATTTCTTAAGGTAAAGGTAAAGGGACCCCTGACCATTAGGTCCAGTCGTGACCGACTCTGGGGTTGCACGCTCATCTCGCATTATTGGCCAAGGGAGCCGGCGTACAGCTTCCAGTTCATGTGGCCAGCATGACAAAGCCGCTTCTGGAGAACCAGAGCAGCACATGGAAACGCTGTTTACCTTCCCACTGTAGCGGTTCCTATTTATCTACTTGCACTTTGATGTGCTTTCAAACTGCTAGGTTGGCAGGAGCTGGGACCAAGCAACGGGAGCTCACCCCATTGCAGGGATTCGAACCGCCGACCTTCTGATCAGCAAGCCCTAGGCTCAGTGGTTTAACCACAGCGCCACCTGGGTCCATTTCTTTCTTAGTGGTATGGAATATCTTTACATCCTGCCCTCCCTCCAGTCTGGAGCACAGGGCTGCAAATAGGGATGGCGATAAAGCAGCAGCATAAGTGAATCCGGAGGCGGCAAGTTGCCTCCAAGATTGAGGGTACCCAACGCTCAATGCATGTGCATGGCGTCACACACATTGCATGTTGGGCATCGTGCAATGTGTGTGACGATGCATGCGCAATGCAGGAAGCCAAGCTCTCTGGAGGAGCCAGCCGCTTGACCTGTACTACGCATGTGATGCCACACGCATGCACCATGCGCAGGGTCATATGAAGATTAAGGGGGTCTGACCCCCTTTAAAACAAACATCGAGAGGGCCAAGGTGCCTTCAACTCCACAGAGTTGGTGCACCTGAGCGAATCAAAAACCAGAGAGTTGGATAAAATGCAGTTAGTGCCAGTGAGAATATATGTCGGGCTGGCATACCCCTAACATAGTGGTCCAAACAATTGACCAAATATATAAACAATATATTCTGCAAAGATTTAGACCCCAGGAGGTCTTTGCAGAATCTTTAACTTTTCTTCTTCCCAGTAAGGCTCTGAGATGTTGTTGGATTCCATACAGGCCACCCACCTTTGTTTTAGAGTCTGAAGGTGAAATCCAGATTACCTTAGGCACTTTTCATTTCCATTTATTTTGAAGGGCAAAAATTTGGCATATTGGATTGGAATTCAATGTCACGCTTTGATGAACTGAGCGTTCCATCTGCACAAGGGTTCCTGCTTGCCAGCTGGAACAACTCCCCCCCTTCCACCACCCCCTTGCTGTTCTGGGGGTTCTCCCAACCACCTCTCAAGACAATTTCAGGGCGCATACAGCAGGAGAAGAGGAGGAGGAAAGCTCATTGTTGCAAGCAGAAGTCCTTGTGCAAGGTTTCCGCTGATGGGGCTCATGAGGTGAATCCTGCCCGTTATGGTGAACAGCACTAACCTAACCACGTCTACTCGGAAATAAGTCCCATTGAATTCAATGGGCTTACTCCCAGGTAAATGGGATTAGGACTGCATCCTAAGGCTGAAGACACACCGTACCTTTAAAGCACATTTTTCATCTGTAAAGAATCCTGTGAACTGTAGTTCACCACTCACAGAGCTACAGTTCATCGCACCCTTTAACAAACCACAGCTCCCAGGATTCTTTTTGGCGGCGAGGAAATGTGTTTTAAGGATATGGTGCGTCTGCAGAATAGACCTCTCATGGAAATCAATTGGATTTAAAGGTCTTTAACTTTTCTGGATTGTGCCCCAAAAGTTCTCTAAACTCAAACAAAGCTCCGTTTGCAACACACAGCGATGGTGCATAATCAAGGCACAGAACATTGGCCCTGTATCAAAGAAAATATAACAAGTAATCTTACTGGCTGGAGGGGAAATATTCATAAGGTTGTCGTAATGTTTGATCACAGACCAGAAAACAATATGCCAACAGCCTGGATCATCAAGATCTTTTGGTTCTTAGTTTTAAATGAAAGGAACTGGAACTGCACAGTGGGTTTTCTGGGCAGTCATCATTTCTTTCCTTATGCCCAGAACTAGGGCCTGCTCTATCATTAGGCAGAGTGAGGCAAGGGAGCAGGGCAGGGAGTATGATGAGGTGTTGGAATACAGAGCTCACTCCGTGCCACGCGTAACCTGCCCCGAGTGCCCTAAGCTAGCCTACTGCCGTCAAATGTGGCAAACGAGACGATTTCCCATTATACTTACAATGGCGATGTTTTCACATAGCTGATGTTTCCACTGGGCTTGGGGCACTCTGGATTAACACACTGAAAGCTTCCTCCTGTATTAATGCACGTTGTCCCCCTGGTACAGTTGTGCAATGAGAGAGCACACTCATCGATGTCTGTAAAACAAATGGAAACATGAAAAGCAAAGTACCAGAGCCGATGGTTTCGGTGACGTGCTTAACGCAGAAGGGGAAAGTATGATCTTCTCCACCCTTTTGCTCTCAAGGCCAGTGACAATTTGCACACTCTAACTGGTGCACAGAAGTTCCACCTAAATCCTTTCTATGTACAAGAGAAGTTTCTTGAGCTGAGCTCTGCCAAGGAAGTTTTCTGCAGATTGGTATCCTCTGACCTCTTCTTTTGGTGGTGCATTTCCTGTTTCCAGATGATGCCCTAAGTGGCCACTCCATACATATGAGAAGACCCAAGCCAGTCACCCTGTCTCAGCCTAACTCTACCTCATAGGGTTGTAGCGATGATGAAATGCATGGATAGCTTAGTCAGTAGAGCATGAGACTCTTAATCTCAGGGTTGGGGGTTCAAGCCCCACATTGGGGAAAAGATTCCTTACATTTAAAGTACTCTCCCCCCGCAAGAATCCTGGAAACTGTAGTTTACCCACTACAGAGCTATAGCATCCCTAACACAACCTTGATGGCAGAAAGTGAGGAGGAATTAAAGAAACTTTTAATGAGGGTGAAAGAAGAGAGTGCAAAATATGGTCTGAAGCTCAACATCAAAAAAACTAAGATCATGGCCACTGGTCCCATCACCTCCTGGCAAATAGAAGGGGGGAAAATGGAGGCAGTGAGAGATTTTACTTTCTTGGGCTCCATGATCACTGCAGATGGTGACAGCAGTCACGAAATTAAAAGACGCCTGCTTCTTGGGAGAAAAGCAATGACAAACCTAGACAGCATCTTAAAAAGCAGAGACATCATCTTGCCGACAAAGGTCCGTATAGTTAAAGCTATTGCTTTCCCAGTAGTGATGTATGGAAGTGAGAGCTGAACCATAAAGAAGGCTGATCGCCAAAGAATTGATGCTTTTGAATTATGGTGCTGGAGGAGACTCTTGAGAGTCCCATGGATTGCAAGAAGATCAAACCTATCCATTCTGAAGGAAATCAGCCCCGAGTGCTCACCAGAAGGACAGATCCTGAAGCTGAGGCTCCAATACTTTGGCCACCTCATGAGAAGAGAAGACTCCCTGGAAGAGACCCTGATGTTGGGAAAGATGGAGGGCACAAGGAGAAGGGGACAACAGAGGACGAGAGGGTTGGACAGTGTTCTCGAAGCTACAAACATGAGTTTGACCAAACTGCGGGAGGCAGTGGAAGACAGGAGTGCCTGGCGTGCTCTGGTCCATGGGGTCACGAAGAGTCGGACACAACTAAACGACTAAACAACAACAAAACAAACTACAGTTCCCAGGATTCTTTTTGGGGGAGGCGTATGTGTGCGTCAGATGTGCTTCAATTGTAGGGTGTGCATGCAGCCAAAGTAAATAATGAGCGGAAATATTCCAGGTTAATTGGCTTGTGGAGTGGGCAGAAAATATTTTAAGCCGTGCAATGTCAGTCTGCCTCCCTTACACAGGATGCTTTAATTTTAGAGACAACAGCAAAAAAGCCAAACAAATCCCAGCGATTAGCTCTGTTTTATCATAATCTGAAGGCATTTTCTGTAGCCAGCGAGAGCACAGAGTGCCTGCTTCATGCATACAATATCACTATTCAATTCCTTTTGGCACTTGACCGCCATACCTCCCGACATATCTAAATGGCATTACAATGTCTACCTTGTTTCAGCGGGCCTCGCTCCCTTGGCATTCATTAACAGCCAGAATTTTAAGTAGCCGTGCATTACAAACCGTTCCAAAAATCTGGCTTCTTGCACGGCGTTTGGGAAGTCCAGCTTCTATTCTGTTATCATTTCATTGCATTCATAGTCATAAAATGTATGAGTGCCTAACCAAGTCCCTGCTCCTAGGTGAGAATGGGCAGAAGTGAGCTTAAACCTGGTTGCAGAGAAACACACGGCACACAATCTAAGCAGCTTTTGGGGACCGAAAAGGCTGCATGAAACCTGCACATTCAGCGTCTGCGAAATGCCATCTGCCTCATGCTAAAGTCACCTTCACAGCTTTTCGCATCGCTGAAGATCTGGTATCCTCTGGGGCAGGAACAGCGGTACGAGCCAGGAATGTTGATGCAGGTGTGCATACAGAGACGAGGGGCTCCCTCCAGCTTGTAAACTTCACATTCATTCACATCTGCAAGGGGGAAGAAAATACTGACGTTATTTCTACTTGGACAAATTTCATGACAGGCTACACAAGGTGATCCACACCTGAGGATCAAAGCGCCAAGGATGATTCATCTTTTCTTTTCTGTTTTACTTACGTTACTCTATTAAAAAAAACACCCATACAGCACTGAGAGACTATAAACGAAAGGCCGCACAACCATATTCTGCAGCTTAGACACGGCTTTAACTTCGACAGAAAGCAGAAGCAGCTTGTAGCAGCCGACTCCTCAGAGATCTCTTGCAATTGCACTCTTACCCTGGCAGATGCTGTTTTCTGCTGTGCCGCTCATATGGAAGCCCGCTTCGCAGCTGCACTGCTGCATCCGGTCAAATTTGGCGCAGCGAGGTTTACGGCTGAACGCCGGGTCATCTGTTACGCTCCATTCGGGTGGTACTAAAGGACAAGTGGGGGAGGGAAGAATTCGCCTCCAGGACAGTGTAAAATCCCAAACCACAAATGAGAAGAAATCCTTATTTTTACACAACTAATAAAATGGAGTGGTGGATTTGTTCCACATCTGCAGCAACAAGGGGGAAAACTACACATTACACCCAATGTTTGGGGACAGAGATGGGCAAAACCATAGCTGCCAAGTTATCCCTTTTTTAAGGGATTTTCCCTTATGCTGAATAGGCTTCCTCGCGAGAAAAGGGAAAACTTGGCAGCTATGGCAAAACCAGCATTCCCATGAGAAGTCCTCTCCCTCTTCCTGTCTAAGCTTTGTGATCACTTCCTCCACATGGAGGAAAATGATATCAGTGGAAACCAGCGACTATGGCTATATTGTCAGTGTAGCTAATATTGAGCTAAATGAGCAAATGGTCTGACTCACTATAATGTCTTGTGTTTCTAGGGCCTGCCCTCCCCATCTTTCACATTAAGCTTTAAATATTCCTCTTTCCCTCCCTCCTTAACCCCTCACCACAATACATACCTGTCTGTGTTTGATATTGGCAGTTGGGGCCTGTCCACTCCTGGGGACAAAAGCATTTGTACTGTTCACCTCGGTCAACACATGTTCCCCCATTCTGACACAGGTGACTGGTGCATACCCCAATATCTAAGAAAGGGCCAATAAAATAGGGAGGTTTCAGAGCTTCGATTTATTTCCGCAACCCATAGCCTGCTTTTGAAGTTCTTCAGTGAAAGCCTACAACATTTTAGTACAAATTTCTCCTCATAATTTTCTTTCAGGTATGAAATTTGGATTAAATCTACAGATATATCTCAAGCATTTCCCTCTAATTTCTCCCCCAATCCCTAGTTGCAATCCACAAGATCCAGAGGGCACCTCCTTGGCTACCCCTGCTCAAGGGCAACCTTTGGTAAACACAACCAACAGCAATATGGCGGCTATTTGCCTGTTTGGTTAGGCAGCTTCCTTCTGGTTTTGCAAATGTGCATATCCTCCTCAAGGCAAAATACACTTTAATGGAAGAAGCAAAATCTTTTATTTGCAAGAGCTGGCCAGATTCTCCCCTCCCCCCCCCCAATCTCTATTCACCTGAGGCACCCTTTCACCTCTCCCTGGCTTATTATGTGTTGAAATAATTAGCGCAGTGGAATTCCTTGAAGAAACAGGCTGCGTGAGTGAATGCCTCATGGATTGCCACTGCTTCCCATCTGCCAAAAAAGCCAAGCTCCCCTGATCATCAATAGAATATTCTAAATAATCAGGGGCCACTAGACCATGAAGTTATTGAACAAGCAGCCAAGGAATTGTAGCCGGATTTTTCCAACCGCTCCTGCTTCCTTGAACTTTCTACAAAGCCGAAATTGTCATCTGGCTGTCCGTGCTGAGTGTGTGCACTAGGCCTCATCGACACCTGGGCTAGGCATTGTGAAGAGGACCAGACACTGCCCAGGTGTCCTAAAGAGAACAAATGGTGGTTTTTCACCTGCATAGATGCCAGCTACCTAACCATTTTTATTTTTGGTCAAGGAAGACACTGGCCATACTGAAACCATATATGTAAAAACACTATGATACCACAGTCATAGATCCATAGAGTTGGAAGCATCATCGAGTCCAACGCCCTGCAATGCCGGAAGATGTATATGGGGATCGAAGAACCTGTGACCATGCCATTATCAGCACCGTGCTCTAACCAACTGACTTCTCTACTACTGACAACCCCCAAAGGGTTATGGGAAATGTAGTTTGCTTAAGAGTGCTGAGAGTTGCTAGGAGAACCCCTATTCCCAGAGCTGCAGTTCCCAGAGTTCCCTGTGAGGAGGGAATAACAACAACAACAACAACAACAACAACAACAACAACAACAACAATACCCCACCCATCTGGCTGGGTTTCCCCAGCTACTCTAGGTGGCTTCCAGCACATATAAAAGCATAATAAAACGTCAAACCTAAAACACTTCCCGATACAGGGATGCCTTCAGGTGTCTTCTAAAAGTGGTGTAGTTCTTTCTCTCCTTGACATCTGATGGGAGAGAGTTCCAAAGCGTGGGTGCCACTACCAAAAAGGCCTTCTATCTGGCTCCGTGTGACTTCACTTCTCACAGTGAAGGAACGGCCAGAAGACCCTTGGAGGTGGACCTCAGCTGAACGGTTTGACCACTCTGAGAATTGTAATTCTGTGAGGGTAAAAGGGTCTCGGCACCCTTAAGAATTACAGGCCCCAGAATCCTTTTGGAGGGGCACCATTACTGTTTAAAGTGGCATCATAGTGATTTAAATGTATGTTGTGAATGGGACCGTTGTGGACAGCAGCAACGGGCATTCTCCTTATTCCCACTGCTCACTTGATAATTGACCAAAGGTCACAAACCTCGGGCCACAGGCCAACAGATTCCCATCAGACCTCATGCCTCTCCCCAGGCCACACCCCTTTCTTAACCCCACCCACTATTGTGCTTTTGCCCTGCTAGGATGTCTCCTTGAACTCTGGTCATGCCTACAGAAGTAGATTTCATTGCTTTGCACCTATTGCCTCCGGCGCCTCCCACCACTGCCATATGGCCTCCAGAACATTGCCCAGATGGGGAATACGGCCCTTGGTCTGAAAAGCGGCTCCCCACCCCTGTTCTAGAGTCACATCTGGCTGGCCGTCTAGCGCACTGTGCCATAATCTCTTTAGAAATGTCTGTCTTCTCGAACACAATGGAGAGTGGCAGGTCTCTGGCCTTCGCAGCCGCTCAGTCCGCCAGGGGCTCAATGGCTCATTAGCATTTTGCACAATGAGGTAGGAATTCACCTAAACAAACAGCTCTGTCAATGCACAGGGGCGTAAGCACCCTATGGAGGAGCGTGTGAAAATGTAAACCACACAGACCAGGGCCAAGAATTTTTGCATGAGTTAACTGAGAGAGACAAAGTCAGGAAAATGGATGCAAATCCCTCTCTCTCTGTCTCTCTCTCTCTCTCACACACACACACAGAGAGAGAGAGAGAGAGCGTGCTATGATACACACTGATTTAATCCAATGTTTACAAATATAGTAAGACATACAGACATACAGTGGCATAGTAATAGGGGGCGGGGGGGGGCACCGCCTCGGGCAGCCAAGGAGGAGAAGCCCCCAACTGCCTCACTCCGCGGCTTGCTCAGGGGGTTTGCCGCGGCACCTGCCTACTGTGCGCGCATGCGCCGTGCATCAAGGCATGTGCGCCGTGCGTCATGATGCGCAACGCATGCGTGCAATGGACATCCTGCCCCCCGGCAGGGTGCCTTCGGATTTGCCGCCCCGGGCTGCCAGGCGGCTAGCTACGCCGCTGAATACATAGCACAATAAAAACCAGCAACATCTCTATCCCATTATCAGGGTGTGGCTCATGGGAATTGTAGTCCAAAGGATCTTGAGGAGCACCAGTTTGGGGAAGGCTGAAGGAGAAGAATTCCATGTGCTACAAACATTATTAAATATTATTAAATATTATGAAATGCTAAACAGGGGTTCTAAGGCAGTATTCTGCAACCCTGGATTGCCAGCTGTTTTCAGACTACAATTCCCATCATCCCTGACCACTGGTCTTGCTAGCTAGGGCTGATGGGAGTTGTAGTATAATAATAAAAACAGCTGGATACCCAAGATTGGGGAACACTGTAAGGGACAGAAACCAAGCAAGGAAAGGGTTTTCTGGCATGGAGATGATTGATGAGAAAGCTTTGCTGGTGGGATTTTTGTGAGTGAGGCTGCTGTAAAAGACACAGGAGCAAGGCCAGAGGCCAGTTTCTATGGCTTAATGTAGTTAATTTCATTCCCCAATTGCATTTCAATAAGCAAAATACAAGAAATGCACACTTTAGGAATAAGTGCAGGTTAAAGTACAGTTCTGCAGTCAAGTCTCCCTACAGCTAAGAGGCAATTGCTGATATAGAGGCCCCCCAACCAACATGTTGGATCTGGTCCCTTAGTCTGCTCCCAGATTGGCCTTTCCCAATGTCCCTAGTCCCCATCTGTGGTACAGTGCTTTCGACACTGTAAATCGTAATGCCCTGTGGACTGTCCTTCTGAAAGTTGGCTGCCCAGATAAATTTGTAAACATCATTCGGCTCCTCCATGATAATATGACAGCAACAATCGCAGATAACAATGGCTCTCAAAGTGAACCATTCACAGTGGGATCAGGTGTTAAACAGGGTTGTGTTATTGCCCCAACTCTATTCATTATTTTCATTGCCATGATCCTATACTTTATCGATGGGAAACTCCCCACCGGAGTAGAAATCATATAACGAACAGATGGAAAGCTCTTCAATCTGAACCGGCGGAAAACAAAAAGTAAGGTTACAGTAACTTCCGTCATAGAGCTTCAGTATGCTGATGACAACGTAGTGCGCGCACGCTCAGAGGATGGCCTCCAAACCACCCTAAATATCATTGCAGAAGCTTACGAAAAGCTTGGCTTATCACTCAACATCCGAAAAACCAAAGTGCTGCATCAACAAGTACAAAATAACCCCTCTGCAGCGCCACAAATCCAACTCAGTGGTGTGACGTTGGAAAACGTTGATCACTTCTCCTACCTAGGCAGTTACCTTTCCACAAGGGCCAACATTGATGCTGAAATCTAGCATCGCCTGAGCTCTGCGAGTGCGGCTTTCTCCCAATTGAAGTGCAGAGTGTTTGAGGACCGGGACATTTGCAGGGAAACCAAAGTGCTTGTTTACAAAGCTATTGTACTACCAACCTTACTATTGCTTGTGAAACATGGACCACTTATGAACGCCATCTCCAACTCCTTGAAAGATTCCATCAACGGTGTCTCCAAAAATTGTTACACATCACTTGGGAAGAACTTGGGAAGACAGGCAAACTAATATCAGTGTACTGGAAGAAGCAAAGATCACCAGTGTTGAAGCAATGATTCTTCAACATCAACTTCGTTGGATTGGTCATGTTGTGCAGATGCCTGATGATCGTCTTCAAAAGCAACTACTCTATTCCCAACTTAAAAATGGAAAGTGTCATGCTGGTGGTCAACAAAAGAGGTTTAAAGACTGTCTCAAGGCAAATCTTAAAAAATGTAGTATAAACACTGACAACTGGGAAACACTGGCCTGCGAGCACTCCAGTTGGAGAACAGCCTTTACCAAAGGTGTCATGGGCTTTGAAGAAAGTCGATCTCAGGATGCAAGGGAGAAACATGCTAAGAGGAAGACATGCTTGGCAAATCCACACCGTGATCAACTCCCGCCTGGAAACCAATGTTCCCACTGTGGAAGGACGTGTGGATCCAGAATTAGCCTCCACAATCACTTACGGACCCATTGTTAAAATTGTGTTTATGGAAGACAATCTTACTCGGCTACGAGTGATCGCCAAAGAAGAAGACAGTATTCTAGCCAGAGGTGGGTCAAGTTCCTACTTGACCCATGAGGCCATTTCCCCCCAAATCATGCCCACCTTATGTCATATGTGCTGGCTGGGGCTGATGGGAGTTGTTGTCCAGAGCATCTGGAGGGAACCAAATTAGAGAAGGAAAGCTCTAAAGCACCCAGCAGTAGAACCATAGTTTGCAGAGAGTTTGGAGTTTAAATTCTCAGCAGAAGTTGAATTTGCTGCAGAATTCCCTGCTGGAGGAGCACACTTTGTTCTGGATGGAATCACAGGGTGACGCTCGAATTTGGAAAATGAGCTACATTTATTGCAGGAAATATTTACTTTGCTGAATTTATATCCCAACATTTTATCCAAGGAGTTCAAGGTGATGTATAGGGTTCTCCCAATCTTCATTTAATTCCCATAAAAACTACATGAAGTAGGTTAAGTAGGCCAGTTTCACCCAGAGAGCTTCATGAAAAAGTGGGGATTGGGATCCTGGTCTCCTAAGTCCTGGTCTGACACTCTAACCACTGCAGCATGTTGGCTCTTGATAGGAAGGATCCTGGTTCTACCTAAGATGCACTATGGTTGGTCTTCCATCTCAGTGGAAAAGAGCTTCAAGTATGTCTGCTGTCTTGGCATGGATAGGGTTGCCATATGTCAGCTTTGCCAAAAAAGAAGCAGAAGCAGCTCAACAACCTTTCTGTCCGGATTTGAAGTATGGCATGGAGGAGGAGGAGAAGGGAGTGCCGTCAGGTCAGCAGCGCAAAGAGAATTAATACTGAAGGAAGAGCAAAAGGTGAGCATAAATAAGCTCAGAGAGTCGCCTCTATGCTTCTCATGCAGGTACACCAGCCTACAGTGTAAGCAGAGTTGCACCCCGAGCCTTCCAACCACGTCTTCCCTCCATGGTTTGACATTTCCATCACACTTTTGTTGCCTTCTTACAGCTACAGGCAAGCACAGTAACAGTGGCTGCTCAGGAATATGAAATGCGTGTGTTACGCCAAATGCCCGCTCATCATCAACAGAACCGCCTTCTGCCCAGTAAGCAATTTTTTTAAAATAGAGGTAATTATGTATGAGTTTCTTGTTTTGCCAATCTGGATAAACCTCGCGTTGGTCCCCCCCCCAAAAAAAAAGCGCATAAGATTAATTACTGTGTTTGTGCCAGTCGACTTCTCAGATGTTGTCATCTGTTTCCCAGTAATAAATTGCCTATTAAAAGATTTGACATATGCTTGGATCTGCAGCCTCACACACAATGAACAACAGTCGCGTGGATTTAGAGCTACAGTATCGGCAATAACTTGGTCACAACAAATCCATTCTGTGAAACAGCTTTTTCTTTTTCTTTTTTTGCATTGCAAAGAAAGCCTCCATTGGCATCAATGGCAGTTTACCCTGAAATGCAAATATCAGTTTGGGAAAGAGTCCAACTCGCCCCCCCCTTCACCCCCATCCCTGCAAGTATGTAGTCTTAAGGCTGATCAGCTTCCCCCATGGATGCTATTTCCATTCTGCAAAAATATGCATGCTCAGTGCATTCAAATTCACTTCTAGTTTGGCCCTAACCCTGCACATCAGTGCTGAGTAACGCCTAAGGATGAATGCTAAAGTGATAGTCTTCTAAGCATATAATGTGCAAGAAGGATTAGAAGCCTGTGACTCTCCAGATGTACGGTAATTGTACTCAATCTCCCATCTGCCTCAACCGGCATAGCCAATGATAAGGGATTATGGAAGCCGTAGTCCACAAGAGCCAGCACCGTGGTGTAGTGGTTAGAGCAGGGGTCTGCAAACATTTCCAGCAGGGGGACAGTCCACTGTCCCTCAGACCTTGTGGGGGGCCAGACTATATTTTGAAGGGGGGAAATGAACAAATTCCTATGCCCCACAAATAACCCAGAGATGCATTTTAAATAACAGCACACATTCTACTCATGTAAAAGCACGAGGCAGGCCCCACAAATAACCCAGAGATGCATTTTAAATAAAAGGACACATTCTACTCATGTAAAAACACGCTGATTCCCGGACCGTCTGCGGGCCGGATTTAGAAGGCGATTGAGCCTGGGCCTTAGTTTGCCTACCCATGGGTTAGCATGTTGGACTAGGATCCAGGAGACCAAGGTTCAAATCAGCCATGTAGCTCACTGGGTAACCCTGTCCTAGTCACTTCCTCTGAGCCTAACCTACCTCACAGGGTTGTTATGAAGATAAAATTGGGAACGGGGAGAACCATGTGTGCCACTTTGAGTGTCTTGGAGGGAAGGTGGGATGCAAATTCAACCACCTTCAGCATCCGTGGCTACTCCTGAAACAGCTATGTTTGATCATCTGAAGGTGAGCGTTTATGCCCGAGCCAAGGGAATCAAAAAGTGAATTACCTGTGCACTCAGGAACATCTCCTGTCCAGCTGCCGTTTGGCTGACACACTCGAGAACTGGAGCCGATGAGTCGGAATCCAGGATCGCAGGCGAAATGAACTTCATGGTCCACCATATTCTTGGAGCCAAATCTTTTGCCATTCAGTGGGGCATCCAGGGCAGGGCAGAACACTGTGTGAGTTGGGTACACAAAAGTACCAGTAATAAAAGACGTGGTTAGAGGAAAGAGGGCAAAAGCATCACCATCACAGAAACATGCTGGGATGCAGGGGTGTGGTTAGAGGGTGACTCAGGGGGCCAAGACCCATGTCTTTTACAATGGGCCCTGGATCTTGCACCTTCCCTCCATTTCACACCCATAGTTTTGTTTTTTTTTATATGAAAAATGTTACTTGTTTTGTTCTAAGACTTTCCTACCTCTATATCCAAGAGAGACTTACAGATGTCATTGAATAATGGATGGGCAGTATATAGGGGCCATATGACACAAGGAGCCAATCGGGGTCTATCTGGTCCTATAAAGCTGCTGGCTATGCCCTGGGTTCTCAGCCTGAGCAACGTTGCCCCTGCTCTTGCACCGCCACCACTTTAGGCTTGTTGTTTTAATTACCAGTTGGTGGTTCAGGGGTGGTTTTCATGACTGTGTTTTGCAGAGTCGTCAGCCGGTGTTTCATGACACGGAGCCCCTCGGCAAATCTCGTTTCCTGCCCCTTTAGAAATTGTTGCATTTGGCGGATGGCAGTCAGAAGCTGCTGCTTGTTCATGCAGTCCTGTGGAAAACGCAAAGACATTAAACAGCTGGATCAGGCCTTTAAATGGGCCTTTATATGTACGGTGTTAAGCATGATGGTTGAGTCCAATTAGAAAACCGTTTCCCCCAATGTCTTCCCCACTTGATTTGTATCATAGAATTGTAGAATTGTAGAGCTGGAAGGGACCTTGAGGAAACAGTGGAACCTCGGTTTATGAACACCTCGGTTTACGAATTTTTGGTTTACGAACGCCGCGGACCCATCTGGAACGGATTAATTCACTTTCCTTTACTTTCAATGGGAAAGTTACAGGTAGGTAGCCGTGTTGGTCTGAGTCGAAGCAAAATAAAAAAATTCCTTCAGTAGCACCTTAAAGACCAACTAAGTTTATATTTTGGTATGAGCTTTCGTGTGCATGCACACTTCTTCAGACCTTTCAATGGGAAAGTTCGCTTCAGTTTATGAACGCTTCAGTTTATGAACAGACTTCCGGAACCAATTACACCCATGCTTCGGGTTAAGTACACTTCAGGTTGAGTACTCCGTGGACCCGTCTGGAACGGATTAATCCACTTTCCATTACTTTCAATGGGAAAGTTCGCTTCAGTTTATGAACGCTTCAGTTTAAGTACTCCGCGGACCGTCTGGAACAGATTAATCCACTTTCCATTACTTTAAATGGGAAAGTTCGCTTCAGTTTATGAACGCTTCAGTTTATGAACAGACTTCCAGAACCAATTGTGTTCATAAACCGAGTTACCACTGTACAGGAATATGCAGCTCGGCCATATGGGGATCGAACCTGCAACCTTGGCATTATCAGCACCACGCTCTAACCAACTGAGCTATTCTGACCTTCCTGCACCTCCTTCAGGGAATCCACAGTACCAGACTCATAGGGCAGAATTAACTGAGTCATTGACTTGCCTGTGCCACCTACCAAGATCCGTAGCTCAGTGGAGCACAGACTTGAGCCCAATGGTCATTTCACACGTTATATTTTTTTATAGCTGGAACCTGAAACAACTTGTGTGCTCACAACATTGTAAGATGTGCTGGCTGGACAAAGAGGAGTGGTGGGAGGCACTAGCCGGGGAACCCCCAAGGGAAACCCCAGAGGAGGAAGGCTCAGAGCCAGGGGATCGGTGGTGGGATACCGAGGAGAGGTCAGAGGGAGATGATTGGGAGGCAGGGCTGGATGCTGAAGGGGCAACAGGGTTTAGTGAGCGGGAAGAACCTGTGACAGGGAGCAGTTCAGACACTGAGGCTGAAGCAGAGGAGGGGGACTAAGAGACTGCTGAAGAATCCGGGGAGTCTCCCTCTCTTGCTGAAATAAGCTCCCCTCCATGCTGGTCTCCAAGAACGTGCAGGATAAGGAGGAGGGCAGAACAGAGGTCAGAGGTGGGCAGATGCAGTTTGAAACATCCGGGAGAGGAGAGCCTTAGAAAGGGTTGAAGGCAAGGACCTTCAGTCCTGGCAATTGCTCCATAGAGGCAAGATCTGCTGGGAAGTGTTGCTGAGATATGCCATGCCCCTGAATAAAGAGTTAACTTCACTGACAACCAAGACCTGTGTCTTTTGTGCTGACCTGTGTCTCATGCATGTGACAAATGTGTTTAAAAGCAGTGTTTCCAGCAATTGCCTGGAAACTTTGGACAGCTGCATGTAGTGCTCAGGTTGAATGCTGTAGGACAGTAGAACTTAGATGTTGCTGAGCCTTATGGAGGAGTTAGCTCCATCATCAGTGAAAGGTCACTTTTCCTTTAAAGGGCCCCCGCCTTCTCTAACATTTGTTAGAGGTTGGCTGAGGCTGATGACAATATTTGGAGGGTTCCAAGTTGGCAGAGGCTGACCTGGTTCAACATTCAAGCCAGGTGACTGTTGTTTGGCTGCCCTGAGACGTTATGCTTTTGAATCTGTTATAGTTTTCTTCTGCTACTGATTTTGTACGGTAATTCAGTAGTATTTATCTATTATAAGGGCACGTTTCCTATTGATGGAAGTTGCCAAAAGCAGGAGTTGACCATCTGTTTTCTGCTGATGGCTGCATTCTTTGGGGGCCACATGCAAGGGGTGGGCAGGGCCAGGGACAAAAATGGGTGGAGCCACTCCCCCCCCAACACCCTTCTCTCTCTCTTGTCCCTCCCCACCTCTGTTTCTTTCTTTCTGCCATCCTCCTTCCCTACCAAATGGGCTGGGGTGTTTGGGAGTTGTTGGGCGAGGTTGTCACTGCTGTATTTTGTATCTTTATTTTAGATCTGGCTGTCATTTATGTGGAAATTGTTCAATTTGGTCGTGTATTTTTTAATATTTTGTTTATTGTTTATCACTACGTTTGTAATGTTGTAGTTATTTTCCTATGTATTTCCCATGTATTTTCCACATGTTGTAAGTCACCTTTGAGCATGGTTTGAACTGTGGAAAGGTGGCATAAAAATAAAGTTATGTATGTGTGTAACAGGAGAGGACCAGATTGCTCTTGCCAGGGGTCTGAATTGTACAGGGATTTTTTAATCAGGCTGAGAGCCATACAAGGCTCTAGGACTGAACGTTGCCCAGCCCTGGTCTATGGCTGTTTACAAGATTGGCAGAGAACAAATTATATGTATTAGTGTAACAAATAAATCTGTTGTTGTTGCTGTTAAGATAGCGTGAACTTTTCCTTGGTCCAGCAAATGCCAGAATACAGGGCCTTGACAGGGGCCAAGAGTGGCTAGCTGTCAAGGCCGTGAGCTGATGAGATCATTGGCATACAACTGTCATTGTCACCATGCTAACATGCATGGCCTGACCCCTTCCCATCCTCTTCCACTGTGCTAATCAATATACACAACAGGTACCAACCTTTGCAGCTGGGCCAATGCCCGGGCAGCCAAGTTTGGAAGTCAATAATATTGGTCTTCTTGGCAGGGTGTTGTACTTGATGGCGCAAGGGTGGAGCCAGGATGAAACCTGGTGAGTTGGGCACGGACCATCAGGTGATATGGCTGGCCACACATGTTTTGTTTTGTTTACTGGGTATTTGGCTGCCCATGTCACTTGATCCCCTTTCTTCCATGGCGACAGGCTTGGTGCATAGTTGGTGGGTCTCTTGGGCTAGGCAGCTCCTTAACAGGTCCAGGCCCCCCAAAAGCACCCAAATTTTCCAACTGCTAGCACTGGCTTTGCCATGATGACATAAGCAAAACTGTGAGTGTCTGATTAAAACATCATCATCATCATCATCAACAACAACAACAACAACAACAGTTATTTTCTGCTTTGTATTCCACAACATGCTGGAAGAGTCCCCAGAATCACTTTTAGTGTCACGTGAGAAATACTTTCGTGTAAATGACTGCCAAGAGAGCAAATGGAATGCAAAGATCCCATTCAACAGCTGCTACCCCCTGCCTTTCCTTTATGCCCTGAGAGTGCCAAGATGTTCAGTCCTGTTTGCCTCCTGCAAGAAAGGAATGCTACCTATTGCACAAGGGTTTGATTCATCTGTTACGCTATCTAAATCCTGTATCCACTCAGCCATAAATGCATATCTATTGATCTGTCTGTGCAAGTTTATCAATATCTGTCCATTTATCGCAAATAGGGATGCACAAACCTGTCATTTTCAGTTTCTTTTGGTTTCCCATTTTCCCAGCCTTAAATTCAGTTTGCCTATTTCTGCATCAATTTGAATAAAAAAGTCAACACGAAAAATCAGCATGCATTTCCATGCAGGTTAAGCCTAATATATGCATCTATTTTTCTTTCTTTCTTCTTTTTTGCAATTTTGCCTATTATACATATGTTTGCAAGCAAATCCATAGGTTAATATAGTGTTTTTTTCATGCACAGTCTTCTTGGTTGGAAAACTGCATTGTGAAATCCAGAGAAGTGCAAGTTTTGAAATATAGCTGGGTTTGCAGGGGAGCTTGCACTAAAATCAGGCAAGGTCAAAGTAAAATGTGAACTGAACAAAAGTCTTCTTATTGCTGATCGCACATGCACAGACACCCCCACACAAATGCTGCTTTTGCTATGAAATTGACTTTCTTTATCCGTTGCACAACTTCTTCACCAGGATCAAAAGTCAACACTAAGTACTGGGACAGGAGCCAGTCAAAACGGAGTGACGGCAGACACAATAAACCTGACATTTCCTTACAATTTGATTGAACAAGAATTTAATTGCCATGTTTTATATGAAGCATGTTCTTGGGGTTTGGGGAGTGAGCAAGTTTTCTCTTGCCCAAGACTCTTATCATATGTAGCATACAGCAGACTCTTTAAAAAAAAAAAAAGTCATACTGGATACCTTTATAATAAGCTCTTTGTTAAAGAGTTATTTTTAACCTGAACTGCTGCGCTACTGTTAGGCATAATAAACTTCATCACTGTGCAGCTCGCTCAGCCCATTGTTGATATTCCTGCAAAGTGACTTGAACTCACAAGCTCTGCAATCACTTGACTGCACTGGTTTATTCAGGCATTAACGGAGGAACAGGTTGAGTTTCTTTCCTAACTCAGCAAGAGGGTTGCAGTTGCATTATTAGCAGAACCACTGAGCCTAGGGCTTGCTGATCAGAAGGTCGGCGGTTCGAATCCCTGTGACGGGGTGAGCTCCCGTTGCTCGGTCCCAGCTCCTGCCAACCTAGCAGTTCGAAAGCACGTCAAAATGCAAGTAGATAAATAGGAACCGCTACAGCGGGAAGGTAAACGGCGTTTCCATGTGCTGCTCTGGTTTGCCAGAAGCGGCTTTGTCATGCTGGCCACATGACCTGGAAGCTATACGTCGGCTCCCTTGGCCAATAATGCGAGATGAATGCGCAACCCCAGAGTCGGTCACGACTGGACCTAATGGTCAGGGGTCCCTTTACCCTTTACCCTTTTACAGGGCAAGAAATATAAGAATTTTCAGAGGCAGATAATTTGCAAAAGTAATTACATGCCCTACACTTCTGGAGCTGCATTTTTCACCTCGAACAGTGTCGAGGGATTTGAGGATTAAGTGATGGGAAGGCTATATTTTTAGTCTTCAAATTTCTCCAGATGAAGATTTGCATATTAGTTTGGACTGATGGTACTTATTTGGCTTTGGACTGACCTTGTTTCCTGCGTGTCTTTTCTGATTTACACCAAACATTAACCACACCTCTTGTCTGTTGGTGTGAAGTTGAAAATTAGAGGGTGTGTATCGAAGGGCACCAGCAACCATAATTTTACTTACCTGTTGCCTTTGCAGAAAGAGACACATGAGGCCGGGGAGGGAGAGCTAAAATAAAGTCCAGACTTTTAAGCAAAAGTTAACAAACAAAACACACAAAAAACAACCACCGTTCGTTTTACTGTCAAGGGAAACTTATCATTTCTTTCATGCATTGCATTTATAACCCCTCCAAGGTTTTATAGATGTTAAATAAAGATGATAGATAGATGATAGATAGATAGATGATAAATAGATAGAGATAGATTATAGATAGATAGATAGATAGATAGATAGATAGATAGATAGATAGATAGATAGATGATATAGATGAAATGTTATCCAGACCTAACCTGTTGTTGATTGGGAGAATGGGGCTTACCTGGGATGCTCGAGATTCTTGACATGATGTTAGGCACAAGAAGAGTAAGAGGCTGTATTGCAATCCAGAAAGCATGGCACTATTATTCCAAGATAGGTAGGTAGATAGAAAAGGAAAGAAAAAACTCTTCTCAGATTGCACAGGAACACCTGGCAAAGCACTTTCCTCGACAGCCAAGTTGCCCTGACTGCAAATCAGGAGGGATAGAGAGCACTCCTGTGCTCAGATCAGAAATGACTGCAGCATCACACAGCAGGTTTTCCAAAGATCCAAAGAGTAAAAAAAAATAAAAAAGGCTCAGTTTCCACCTCTCATTGGTAGGCTGCCTTCGCTGCCAGTGTGCTCCCTCCTAGGAGCTGTCCTCCACAGAAACACACCCCAGAGAGAGAGAGAGAGAGAGAGAGAGAGAGAGAGAGAGAGAGAGAGAGAGAGAGAGAGAGAGAGAGAGAGAGAGAGAGAGAGAGAGAGAGAGAGAGAGAGAGATCTTGCAAACTTGCATCTCAGACTGATGGCTCTAACATAGAAGCTTGGCTTGCTTTATTGCTGCTACTCAAAGACGATGAGTAGAAGCAACAGTCGCCTCTTCCCCATCACAGTCAAAAACTTGTGTGTGAGAGAGAAACAGGATGGCTTAAAAAAAAAATCAAAGTGGCCCATAATTTAGGATATTATTTAGATATATAACCTGCCCTCCCAAGCCAAGAGCTCACACTAAACATTAGCGTTTAAGTAGTCAGGCTCAGTAGGTGCCACTCATGTTTTCTTTAATAGGTTGGAGATTCTTGTTTGTTTTGGCTAGCAAGGGTTATTATTATTTTGCATTCATATGCCATTTGACAAAATTAGCTCAGCAGTCCTTACGGCAACCTTGTAAGGTAGGCCAGGATCATTCTCTGCAGTATTAATCTGCTGCTAAGGGCCAAAGTACACATGACATTATTCATAGTGGGTTGCTTTTGTTTTGTTTAAGTGAGCTCAAGCTTTTTTATTTTGGAAGGGAAGCAGCCTTGGAGTGCCCCAGTCAGGATCAGACCACAGCATCCGTTTCCCCACCTCACCTTCAGATTTGACATTTGTCCCTGAAGCGGGTGTCAAACTGACACTTGTTCAGACTTTCGCTTCTTCCCGCCAACAATATCTCTGGCACTGGGGGGAAAGGGGCCTCTTGCCCCACAGACATCACTGGATGGTCATAGTAATGGGCAGGCTAGATTCAGAAGTGCATGGAGCAATAGACTCACCTTTGTATACTGAGCTATATTCCACCCATGCAAAAAAGAATTCAGAGGTTTTTGCACATAAAAGGTAAAGGTTAAGTCCAGTCAAAGGTGACTATGGGATTCCGGCGCTCATCTCGTTTTCAGGCCGAGGGAGCCGGCGTTTGTCCACAGACAGCTTTCCGGGTTATGTGGCCTGCATGACTAAACCGCTTCTGGTGCAACGAGACACCATGACAGAAACCACAGCGCATGGAAACACTGTTTACCTTCCCGCCGCAGTGGTACCTATTTATCTACTTGTACTGGCATGATTTCAAATTGCTAGGTTAGCAGGAGCTGGGACAGAGCAATGGAAGCTCACCCCGTTGAGGGGATTCGAACCGCCAACCTTCCAGTCGGCAAGCCCAAGAGGCTCAGTGGTTTAGACCACACACACACAAACAAACACACACCTCTCAAGGACACATTCGTGGCGAAAACACTCAAGAAGTGTGTGGCTTCTGGGAAGCTGTGTAGATCCCCTTTGGCCCATAGGTCTAAGGTTCTGCACCCCTGACCTAGTGTGTCCTCAAGGTGAACATGGTGGGCAGGGGAGTTGGCTGGAGTCCAGGACATGCTGTGTCACCACTCCCTGTGGATATGCTGCAACATTTTGTCGCCGCCATCCCCCAACCTTCTTGCACAAAACAAAATCCTGATAATTTGTGTGGGCAAAATTGTCGAGGATTCCCAAAGCACAAGACCCCACTATCAAGATTTTAATAAGTGTCTGATTGCAACGATTAAGAAAAGTATTAATTTATCCTGACCTCTAGCACCATCTGCTGTAGAAACAGTTAAAAGCGCCACCAGAGTTAAAGCGAAAGCCATAGATCCGGTAAAGAAAATGGGGGCCCCCCCCTTAGGACGAAAGAGAAATACATTTGCCTTTTTTTTTTAACCTTTACATATCCAGTGAAGAGGTATTACCTCTGGCAAGGAAACATAGGTACTTTGGAACATAGGTTTCTTTCGTATCCTGGTTCACACTACTGGTCCATATAGTTTAGTATTGTCTGCACATACTGGCAGCAGCTCTCTGGGGTTTGGGGTAAGGCCCTCTTCCTGTCCTCCCAGGAGACACTGGGGACTGAACTCGCAACCTTCTGCATGCAAAGCGGATGCTCTGTAATTCACCTGCGACCCCTTCAGAGCAGGCAAAGCTGCATTATATGTTGTAGCATTGACGTCTGGTGCCACTCTTATCAGGATAAATTAGTGGAAGTAGGGGGAAAAATCACCCTCCTCACTAGCTTTGAAGTGTGAACTGCAAATTACTCGGAAGATGCAGTTTGGAGACTGGCTGCTTTAAAACATAGTATTAGAAAGATTCTTTTGTTTCTATCTGCCATCACTAAGGAAAGAAAACCGTATGTGATTTATACTAAGATCTTAAGGTATGGTATCATCCAGGGTCCTGCAACATCTGGGGCCCCCCACAGGATGCCAATTCCTGTTCTAGCTGAAACAGCTTAACGAAAAATGAGATTCCAGCTAACATCAGGAGGAAATTTTTGACGGCAAGAGCTGTTTGACCATGGAAGGTTCTCCCTCAGAGGTTATACAGTGGTGCCTCACTAGACGAATTTAATTCGTTCCACGGGTCTATTCTTATAACGAAAAATTTGTCTAGCGAATCCCATAGGAATGCATTGATTTTTTTTTTTAAAAAAATTGCCCATAGGAACGCATTAATTGAATTTCAATGCATTCCTATGGGAAACCGTGATTCGCTAGACGAATTTTTCGTAAAACGAATTTCTCTAGCGAGGCAACCTCCGCTAGAAAAATCCTTTCTTTAAGCGAAAATTTTGTCTTACGGGGCATTTGTTAAGCGAGGCACCACTGTATGTATTTCTTCCTTGGAGGTTTTTAAGCAGAGTTTGGGTGGCCATCTGTCATGGATGCTTTAGTTGAGATTCCTGCATTGCAGGGGGTTGGCTGCGATGGCGCTCGGGAGTTCCTTCAAACTCAACAATTCTATGAATTCCTCTCCCATTCCACTGTGCGTTATAGGAAATATACAAACTTTGCTAGCATTTCAGATCCTCGCTCCTTGCCCCATGCTGGGCGATTGTGGTACATGCTCCCAACAATACATCCCTAGAACAGGAGTAGCTAACAGGGTGCCATTGGACTACAGTTCCCACCTGCCCCTGCTAGCATCGCAATGGTGGAGTATGATGGAAGTTGTAGTCCAGTAAAAAGGTAAAAGGTAAAGGACCCCAGGGCGGTTAAGTCCAGTCAAAGGTGACTATGGGGTGGTGGTGCTCATCTCGCTTTCAGGCAGAGGGAGCCAGTGTTTGTCCACAGACAGCTTTCTGGGTCATGTGGCCAGCATGACTAAACTGTTCCTGGCGCAACGGAAACCGTGACAGAAGCCAGAGAGCATGGAAACGCTGTTTACCTTCCCGCTGCAGCAGTACTTATTTATCTACTTGTACCGGCATGCTTTTGAACTGCTAGGTTGGCAGGAGATGCGACAGAGCAATGGGAACTCACCTGACCTTCCGATCGGCAAGCCCAAGAGGCTCAGTGGTTTAGACCACAGCACCACCCACTGTCCAGTCTAGATGTCCAGTAACATCTAGAGAGAACCACCACGTTCACCATCCCTGCTCTAGAGAGATAAACCGTCTTCTTAACTACAAGATGCAACCACTGTGCTTCCTAATGTTCAAAGCACTTTGTATCTTACTTCAGTAAAACTTGCAACCACCCTGTAAGACAGATCACTGTTATCATCTCCATGCTTTAGATGGGACAGGTCTTCTAGTGAATTCATGGCAGAGGCAAGCTTTGAATGAGGGATATTCTAGCTCACACTTGTAGTCATTGTACTGTCTTCCTTTGCAGAAGCAACCTCAACCCTTGCTAGAGGTAGGAAGTGCCTTATACTGTCTAGCTCCCACTGACTGGGAGAGGATCCCCAGGGTTTCAGGTAGGGGATATTCCCAGCCCCACCTGCAAATGCCGGCGATTGAACCTGGGGAACTTCTGCATTCAATGCAAATCCTCTACCATTCAACTACCATGGTACCTCGGTTCTCAAACGCCTTGGTACTCAAATGCCTTGGTTCCCAAATGCTGAAAACCTGGAAGTAAGTGTTCCGGTTTTTGAATGTTTTTTTGGAAGCCTGGTGTGGCTATTGGCTATTGTTTCCGGGGCGCATGCACCAATCAGAAGCTGCGCCTTGGTTTTCGAACATTTCGGAAGTCAAGCAGACTTCCGGAACGGATTAAGTTTGAGAACCAAGTTACCACTGTACAGCCCTTTCCTTGCTATTTAAAAAGAAAACAGGATTGCCATATATCCCCTTTTTCATTTTCATGGGTAAAGTCATCATAGCGATCCCTTGTTAAAAGCAGAAGTCGGCAAATGTGTCCTCTTTTTTGCTCTTCAAAATATGGCAACCCTAATATGTTAACACCATGTCTAGTGAAGATAATACAGAAGTTGTGGAAGGAGCCAGATGACAATCTGTAGGCAAAGCCATATCATAGTGAACAGGGGGGGGGGGAGAGAGAGAGAGAGAAAGAGAAAGAGGAGCAAATGAAAGAGACCGTCCTAATGGGGGTGTTGTTTATTAAAATATAATCTCTATAAAGATACCGTATTATACAAAACAGAGAGATAGAACATTCTATTAATCACATGCTGTACACAGGGCTTGGAGAAGTTGCTACACAAGGCTGGCTTTGCACGACGAGAGCAAGAGAAGTCCATTCAGAACTTTTCTGGCCGAGAAGAGACTGCAGCTCATCGGGAAGTCCTGCTCCTTCTTTCACAGCAGAATCTCAGAGTCCTCCAAAGAGTCGTCCGCGTACAGTAGTTCACCGGCTAACGTGCTCCCGACAGGAAGGGTGCTAGCTTGAGACCATAGCAGCCCGTTCTGTGAGGGTGTGTGCTGCAGCAAAGGGGTATCTTCCTCTTCTGTTCTCCTCTGGCTGCTGAGGTGCTCTTCGGTGGCCCCGCTCAAAATGTATCTGTCCCCCATCCCATTGCTGTCATGGACGTCCACGGTGACCACAGTGGTCTCTGGTTTTTGGGAACAGGACTCTATGATGTGGTTAGGGTCAAGGTCCGTGTCTATCCGGGGAAACTCGGAGTCTTCTGTCAGCTCTTCCACACTGTCCTCCATCAGGCTGGTGTTAATATAAATTACGTCCTCGGGTTCGCTGAGGGCGGGCAAACTTTCCGACAGCTTCTCCAGGTGAAGCTTGAGTTCGGAGAAGACGGGCCGCTCTGTGGGATCTGTCCTCCAACAAGAGTACATTATTTCGTACCTGAGGTAAAAAGGGACAGGGTGGAGTGAATGACATTTTGTTTGCTTGACAAAAATCTTCCTGGTGGGGCTTACAACTTTTAAAGCAATTAAAAAACTCAATGCGGTTTCACTAGAACAGCAGCAGTAAAAACACTGCAAATACACCTGTGCCTTGGGAACAATGCTGTGGAGTGGAGAGAACAATGGAGGCTCTCTCTCTAATCCAGAGTTTCCCAAACTTGGGTCTGCAGCTGTTTTTGAACTGCAATTCCCATCCTCCTTGACCACTGGTCCTGCTAGCTTAAGGATGATGGGAATTGTAGTCCAACTGGAGGCTCAAGTTTGAGAAACCCTGTTCTAATCAGTCATAAATTATGGTTGTTGATGTTGACGTGGGGCAGGAAGGAAGGGAGCCGCGATCCCTGGATGGGATCCAGTTGCTGTTGTTTTGTCTGAGCTGAGGTGATGCAGCCACCTGCTGAGGCTAAGGCAGGCATGTCAAACCTGCGGCCCTCCAGATGTTTTGGCCTACAACTCCCATGATCCCTAGCTAGCAGGACCAGTGGTTGGGGAAGATGGGAATTGTAGTCCAAAACATCTGGAGGGCCGCAGGTTTGACATGCCTGGGCTAAGGAGTTTTTTGCTTGGCCAGTGCTTGATTGGGAGTCCCAGGTGCACTGCCTTTGAGTTCCATGAAAGAAGGAAGGTGGAAGACAAATAAAATAGCCCTGGGAGTGGTTTTTAATTTTACTTGTGTGTGTACTGGAGAGGAATTCTCGTTATTATTTATTAGATTCCTTCACCATGAAGACCCTCCAATGTATCTTTCCTTCACCATGAAGACCCTCCAATGTAGTGGAGCAGGAGATGTTATAAGGAGGAGGAGCTATAGCAGAATGATCTCCTTGAGCTGCATTTTGAGGACCAGTGGGTGGCGCTGTGGGTTAAACCACTGAGCCTAGGGCTTGCTGATCAGAAGGTCGGCGGTTCGAATCCCCGTGACGGGGTGAGCTCCCGTTGCTCGGTCCCAGCTCCTGCCAACCTAGCAGTTCGAAAGCACGTCAAAATGCAAGTAGATAAATAGGAACCGCTACAGCGGGAAGGTAAACGGCGTTTCTGTGTGCTGCTCTGGTTCGCCAGAAGCGGCTTAGTCATGCTAGCCACATGACTCGGAAGCTGTACGCCGGCTCCCTCAGCCTATAGAGCGAGATGAGCGCCACAACCCCAGAGTCGTCCGCGACTGGACTTAATGGTCAGGGGTCCCTTTACCTTTACCGTATATGTATGGTGCATAATACTCAGAAACATACAGGAGACAGAGCATTCACAAATGCTGGAAATTGGGCGTGGTGGGGAAGGTCAAGCAAAGAAACAAACAGACCTCAGAGCTTCCAGCTTCCCAAGCTGGAAGACTGCAGCGGTGACAACTGTCTTGAGCAAACCATGGTGTTTTGTACTACTGCAGACTCTCAGCCAACTTACTGGGAAGGGCTGTATGTAGCTCAGTGGCAGAGCATCTGCTTTGAATGGAGAAGGTCCCAGGTTCAATCCCCAGGAAGGGGTAGTTCAGACCCCTGTCTATAACCCTGGAGAGCCACTGCGAGTGAGCACAAAAAATGCTATACTGGACCAATGGTCTCTGTATAAGGGAGCTCCCTATGTACTTCCTATGTGTTATTACTGCAGTGAGATAAAATACTTACAACTCGTCTAAGCAGCCTTCTGGCTGCTTCAGCCTGTGCCCATGAAGGAGGTAGTCGTAAATTTCATGGTTCTGCACTCCTGGGTACGGAGTCATCCCTCGGGTCGCTATCTCCCACATTGTAACACCGAAAGCCCACTGCAGGGAACACAGAGATAAACATATATTTAGATAGGCGTTACTGAATACCTTGGGAAAGATAATCTCCTACAGTGCAACCCTAAACACACTTGCCTGGGAATAAATCTCACTGAACTTAGTGAGACGGATGCCCAAGTAAGCCAGGATTGGGCTCTGTTCCCTCATACATTGTTTGAAAATTCTACTTGTGATATTCCCCAAAGTGTTTGGTACAAATGTAGTGAAGCTCACATTTTGAGGGGGGGAGGGTTTTTTTTTTGCAAGTTTTGTCAACTTCATTAGATGCAGTTTTGCTGCAGCAGAACTAGCTGCGCAGGCAAGTTGTCAAAACTGACACGAGTATATAAGGGCTACTTTTTCAGTTCAAATGAATGGATAGATGTTGCATGAATTTCTCATTTTCCCCAATCTCATACAGTATAATAAATTATTATTATTCCTGTGAAAGATTTATGGATGATAAAGTAAAGACCCCTTCACCGTCTGTTTAACTCGTTGCTTGTTTTCCTTCTCTTCCTGTTTTGTGGGATGAAGGGTTTTGTTGGGATGGTATGTAATGAATTTTAACATTTTTAATTATTGTTGTGTTGATATTTGTGTACAGGCATGGTCCTCACAATAAACGGTGTTGTTGTTGTTGTTGTTGTTGTTGTTGTTGTTGTTGTATTCCTGTGGAACACCCTCTCACCAGATGTCAAAGAGAAAAAAACTACCAGACTTTTAGAAGACATCTGAAGGCAGCCCTGTTTAGGGAAGCTTTTAATGTTTAATAGATAATTGTATTTTAATGTTCTGTTGGAAGCCGCCGAGAGTGGCTGGGGAAACCCAGCCAGATAGGCGGGGTATAAATAATAAATTATTATTATTATTAGTAGTAGTATTCAGTTTGCTACATTTTCCGCACCAGTTTGTGAATTTCAGGGTGCATTTAACCTATTATACCGTACACTTTCGGGGACTAACTGCTCCAAATACAACACATTTGTGTATATTATTTCCACCAATATATTCATTTTTATGCATGCATTCCCCTGATATATACCTTCTTTGGGTGACAGGAGTGGAGGCGTGCATTGCAAAATTCGGACAAAGGCAACTTTTGAAGAACTGCTGCGTTCCATTTCGCATAATGTTTCAGGAAGCCTGAATTACATTGGTGTGCATTAAAATGCAAACCAAACTGAATGTCCCTCCCATTACTTACCACGTCACTTTTTGTCGTGTAGACGCGGTCGGCAAGACTTTCTATCGCAATCCACTTCACGGGCATCTTTGCGATGCGCCCCTGCCGGTAATAATCACCACTGTAAATCTTCTTGGATAAGCCAAAGTCTGCCACACACACGGTCATGTCGTCCCGTAACCTGCCCATAGATTAATACGAAGTAGCATTAATAAAAATTCATGTGAAAAGGACAAAGGCTACTGAAATATGTAATATTATGTGCAGGCTTCTGGGAAAGACAAAAAGCATGATGTAACTTTGAAACCCATGTGGCCCTTCCCACACGGAACCCCTGGGAAAATGAAGACCTATTAAGGGATTAGGGATCTCTAATAAGACAGTTCACAGCATTCTCACAAAACCACAACCCCTGGGAAAACCCTTGAGGGTTAAATTAGACCTTTAATTTTATAGCTTGGATGCACCTTTTAAGTGACTCATGAACACTTCCAAAATAATAATTTGCACTGATGGGAGGTCTCCTGACACAATTCCCATCAATCTACCCATATATTATTATCATGCTGATGCTCCATTGTTTGCCTTTTTTAATTCCTATGTTCTGAATTTATGTTTTATTTTGCGAATTGATGGAAACCACCCTGAGATCACATTTACACAGTCAAAGGCTATCTACAAATTGGAGAAAACAAAATAAAATAAATTGCACAGGTCCATAGATAAAGATGTTCTGGATCCAGGCAGCGGCAGAAAATATAAGTTGTTTGTTTGAAAATATAAGTTGTTTCTTTTTCTTTTAAGCCCCAAACAAGCTGGAATTGTTGGGTGAGGCCTGCTAAGATCTTTTATTGCTGCCTCAACAAATCGCTAGACAGCAGTCTGAATAGCTAGGAAAACCTGGGCTAGACCTGATCCAGATTCTGGCACATTTTGGGCACATCTTTTTATTTGAAACATTTATTCCTTGCAGTTCAGCCAAAAAGGGCTCCCAGAGAGGCTTGCATAAGATCAGGGACAGTCCATGCCTGCTGGCTTACAGTCTGAAATAAATTTCACAGAAGAAAACAGGGGTACAGAAAAGAGAGGAAAACAAGCAAACTCTGGCACCAGTTCTTAAAGTCACATGACCAGCTTGAATGGAAATAGTTTAGGAAGTGGAGGCCACTTCCCACCATGTTTTTCCTCTGCTTGCTTTCCCCCAACTACTTCCCTCAAGTCAAGGTCTGCAGTGGTTTGGAGAGAAGAGGTCAGGGAAATGAAAATCACTCGTTTACGCTTCTAAATCATAACCCACTTCCCAGCATCACTTTTCACCAGTTTGGTGCCAACCCAGATTCTCAGATCTGGGCTCTGCAACTGGTTGATCTAGGACAGCCCACAGAAAATTTGCAAACTTGGGAGAAGGATTCTTCTTTAATGTGCAATTTTTCTAAATGCAGGGAGCCTTTTTGCCTCTGATAGAACATTCAAATCTGAATGTTCCCCGCGACTGCAGACTGAAGTTCCAGCATGATTATTCTGAATCTGCTCCTAAAAAAAAAATATGTTCCAAAATTCTGAAATAAAGTAGTTTCTGCTCGACTTTTGCTCAAAGCTGCAGATTCAGAGCAAGATTAACATGCGCTTTTCATTCCTCTTTTTGGAGCGGCAAACCCAGAAAGAAGACTGAAGCTGGACTCTTTTATTAAGAGTCGAGGGAAGGAACGTAGAGACTCACATGCAGTTTCGAGCAGCCAGGTCTCTGTGGAGGAAATGCCTGTTGCTGAGGTATTCCATTCCTAGAGCAATATGGATCATAAACTTCAACAAAGTCTGCAGTGGTACATACTGGGAACGAGGAGGAGAGAAGAAGAAAATTGTAATGAATTCAACGTATTGTTAACAAACAACAACAACAACAACAGTAATGAAAATGAACAAACCTCCATTTTTAATCAGATTTAAGGCTCTTTACAAGGATAAAAGAAAACCCATTCAAGAGCAACCAAAACACATTTCCCCAAACATTTCCTAGGACAAGGCTGCCCCTTCAAATGTTCCTGGATTCCAATTTCTATCAGTCTGGCCAGCATGAATTTTCTTAATTCCTTACCTATCAATCTATCAGGTACTTATCTATCTATATATTCCATTTATACCCCACCTTTCCTCCAAGGAGCTCAAGGTGGCATACATGGTTCTTAGTCTCCCCTTTTTATTTTCACAACAACCCTGTGAGGTTAAGCTGAGGGACAGTAACCAGCCAAGGTCACCCGGTGAGCTTTGAGGCTGAGCAGGGACTAGAACCCTCCTCTCCCAGGTCTTAGTCCGATGTTCTAACCACTACACCACACTGGATCTCAGTGAACGGACGACAAAATATATCTCAGGGTTCCTTGCACAACAGAAAACCTCTTCCCCAGCCAGCTCCTCACTGACCCTGTACATGCCCCTTCGGAGCTGGGCTCTAGTAAATGATAAAATGAAATGGATCCTACTCCTTTTAGAAGAGGGAGAAATGTAGCCCCCATTTTCCATTCCAGCACAACAGCGGGCAGGATAAAGCTCTCTTTGACGGTTCCCAATTACATGCAAAGACATCATTTAATTTTCCACTTGTTTGCAGCTCATGCAGATTCATACGCTTAGTTATGAACAACTCCTTTGTTTACAGCGGCTGGACAGAATCACCATTTGTTTATAGCAGGGTTCATTTCCTCCCCGTATTTTCTTTAGTGAAATAAATACGAGAAATCAAATTATCACAAAAAAGAGCACCGTCAGCTATTGCGACAATTTGCTTTCCACTGAAAGGCCCTTCAGTGTGTTGTCCTGTTTCAATAGGACTCCTTTGTGAAAACAACAGAACTGCTTTCGCCACAAAACGTGGGACGGCCATCTCTTCCAGAGACCTTGTCTCCAGAACAATTAAAGCCTTTCTCTACTGTTCCAGTACAAGGCTAAGAGTCCATCCATGTGTGACACCAACAAGGAGGACAACAGCCTGGTCACTTACAGGAACAATTCTCCAGAAAGCTGTCATATTTCTTGCAACTGGACTTTAGCATCAGTGGGGTTTTGAACAGACATCAGATTTCCTTCGGTCTGGCAAGATGGTGGCCTTTATATCTCGCCAAGTGCGACATAACTAGGCAACACTCAAAGGTCAGGATTCAGTAGCTCAGCAGATGCACACAAGAAGAATGAATAAAGTCCCAGCCCGTTCCAAACCAAGTGATCCAAATACTTGATCTGCCTGGCAAAAGTACTCATTCACTTAAATTTCCAGAGTGCAACATCCCAAGACAACTGCCATGTTCAAATATATAAAAGGATGTCATATAGAGGAGGGAGAAAGGTTGTTTTCTGCTGCTCCAGAGAAGCGGACGCGGAGCAATGGATTCAAACTACAAGAAAGAAGATTCCACCTAAACATTAGGAAGAACTTCCTGACAGTAAGAGCTGTTCGGCAGTGGAATTTGCTGCCAAGGAGTGTGGTGGAGTCTCCTTCTTTGGAGGTCTTTAAGCAGAGGCTTGACAGGCATATGTCAAGAATGCTTTGATGGTGTTTCCTGCTCAGCAGGGGGTTGGACTGGATGGCCCTTGTGGTCTCTTCCAGCTCTACGATTCTATGATTCTAGGTGAGAAGAGGTTCATGGGCCAGTCTACCTTTATCCCACATTGTCCCCCACACTGATGCCTTCATGAACCTTTCTTGCCACTTTATTTCCAAATGAGATCCCTCCAGTTATTGAATTTGGCCGCTGAACCTTTGATGGAGCCCTTGTCCACCCTTAGGGCCCCAGATGTTGTTGGACTACAAGAGCCATCGTCCTTAAGTCAGCATGGTTAATGGTCAGGGATGATGGGAGTTGTAGTCCAACAACATCTGGGGACCCAAGGATGGGGAAGGTTGTTTTATAGGATACATTATTCTGGTGTGGCTGTGCCTTCAGCTCCTGTGCAGGTGCAGTCATGTGAGTACAGGCAGGTGACTAACAGGGGATTCAGAATAGCAGCCTGCGGAAACTTTCCTGGAAATAAGCTGCACTGAACCATACCTGCCAAGTTGCTGTCGGAGAAATAAGGGACCGGCCGGAAGTAGCAGACCGGAAGTAGTGCTGCCGCCATTTTGGAACTGGGTGGAGCATGCTCAGAAGTGACTTTTGATGCTGCTTTGCCCAATTCCAAAATGGCCGCCGCGCCAGAAGTCGCACTGCAGCCATTTTGGAACTGGGCAGAGCAGCATCAAAAGTCGCTTCTGAGCATGCTCCGCCCAGTTCCAAAATGGCCACCGCGCCAGAATAAACCGGGAAAAAACAAAAAAATCCATTTTTTCAGCTAGGAACAGCTGGAAAAACGGGGATTTCCCGGGGAATATGGGAGACTTGGCAGCTATGCACTGAACACAGTGGAACTTTGAGAGTGAACATACATAGGTTTGCACTGCCTATCACTTAAAGATTTTCATTTCTTCAAACCCCCCCCCCCTTTTTTACATGGAACCACAGACAACTTGTATTTTTCTCTCCTCAAAACAGTTTTGCTTTCTGTGTGGCACAGCATGCCTGTTGTTTTCTCAGCTTCAGAAAAGCAATACTAAAAATAAACTGAAATGGCATAGCAGGATTCAGATCAAGCCTCTAAATGTTTTCCTTCACTGGGCAGTGTTGCCGGATGAGGCCCTCCTCATTTCTTAGGAGGAGGAAGCAGGGGTTTTGTTCTCTCTTGCAATACAAAGCAGTACAACCTTTCCTCGGGAGGTGGCTGGACTCTCGTTCCTTGGAGGTTTTTAAGCAGAGGTTGGAAGACCATCTGTCTTGGCTGCTTTAGTTGAAATTCCTGAATTGCAGGGGGTTAAACTAGATGACCCTTGGAGTTCTTTCCAACTCTACGGTTCTATGATTCTATGAGCAATACAAGCCTCTATTATCACATTTCTAGACAGACTCCCAGTCTTCTGCTCTACTAACAAGGCGATTCTCTCCCAAATAATTGATTACCTGTGGGCCCATTCCAAGCCTTGAGCGAAGGAGGAAGCTATGCAAATCTCCATATTTCATGAATGGGAGAATCACCATGGGTTTGGGGACCTGCTGAGAACTTGGTTCTATACACACACCTAGAAGGGATGGAAGTAAAATCAGCACAGCACTTTCATTCAACAAATGTCTGCTGGGAAACTTGAATGAGGGATTGGTCCAGCAGAACTTCACCCCAGGGAATCCCAAGGCATCTATCTGGTGAAAATGGGGAGTGGGGGGGCTCTGCTTCACCTTCCTGCAACTCATGATAGTATCTTGGGGGGGAGAGCATCTTGGGGTGCCTGGAAGCCTGTGAAGGGGTGAGGATGCACTGCCTCATTACATTGCTGGCACATCCCCCTCCGCCTGCGTAAGGGAGAAGGCAAGGGGCTTTAATCTCTGCTCATCAGATTATGAGCAGGGATTAAATCCTGAGCATGGTTTGGGGGGAAATGGCCTGGTGGACCAAACTGAGCATCCCTCCTCACCCCGGCCAAAGATGTTCCCCACCCCTGATTTATCAGACAAAATAGCTACTACTAAGGCCTCAGCGGAGGTAGTGACACACACAAACACACCGGCCTTGTGCTATGAATAAAATCTTGTCCCTGACAACTGCCACTTCTTGGTTGACCCACCCAGAAGTTTGATGACATTTGGATGATCGAAGTCTTTCATGCAAGCTGCTTCTCTGAGGAACTCTTCGATTTCTCGCTGGGAAAAGCTGTCCACTGAAAAATTGCAAGAAAAGGGAAAAAATGCTTATTACAAAAGGTAACACCCCTTTACCCATTCTTTTAAAAAGTGTTCATCTCATCACCTTCTTTGTACCAATACAGTTTAGTTGTGAGCAAGGGGGAGATTAAAAAAGGAACCAATCCGTGTGCAGGAAAAGGTTTCTGGGATGTTGGGGAACAGAGACGATGTCTTTTGTGCTCTGGCCTCCATTTTAGCTTCATCTCTTTTCTATCCAAGCAGCTTTTCCTAATGTATTTTCTGTGCTGTAACTTCACATGTCTTGGGAACATGCACACAGGGAAGAAAACGTTGCTTTTCGATTACTGCTTGTACTAATTTTACCCCGTGTTAAGTCCATACCTGTCAAGTTGCTGTCAGAGAAATAAGGGACCGGGCCGGAAATAGCAAACCGGAAGTAGCACTGACGCCATTTTGGAACTGGGCGGAGCATGCTCAGAAGTGACTTTTGATGCTGCTTTGCCCAGTTCCAAAATGGCCGCCGCGCCAGAAGTCGCACTGCAGCCATTTTGGAACTGGGCAGAGCAGCATCAAAAGTCGCTTCTGAGCATGCTCCGCCCAGTTCCAAAATGGCCACCGCGCCAGAATAAACCGGGGAAAAACAAAAAAAATCCGTTTTTTCAGCTAGGAACAGCTGGGAAAACGGGGATTTCCCGGGGAAAACGGGAGACTTGGCAGCTATGGTTAAGTCTTCTGTGCTGAGGTATGTAGACCATCAATCTCTCCATGTACAGTCATACCTCGACATCCGAACGCTTCAACTTCCGAAGGTTTCGACTTCCAAAGGTTTCGACTTCCAAAGTCGACAACCCCTGGAAGTCCTTTTGGCGCACGCATTCTGCACCTGCGCAGAAGCGCAAAATCGTGCTTCGTGCATGAACCGTAGCAGCGCTTCGACATCCGAAAACCTTGACTTACGGAGACGGCCACAGAATGGATCGTCTTCGTAAGTCGAGGTACCACTGTACTTGCTGGACTTCTTAAATCTAGAAGGATTTTCTATCATTTTCTTTTGTAGAGAAGCTCCACAGTACTGTCAAACCTCCCTCGCAACCAGTGCCGGATTTACGTATAAGCTAAACAAGCTATAGCTTAGGGATCCACTCCCTTGGGGGCCCCCAAAAAATTTAAAGGAAAAAAACCTGGATGTACATTTCCAAAATATAACATTAAAAAACAAATAAAACCTACATACAGCAACAGTGTTTTGTGTTCTGTAGGCTCCTATGATGTAGGTAATGGGCCCTGCCCGTATTTCACTATTAATATGCTTCTTCTTAATTGTATTTCAGTTCAACAATTACTTTGATAAAATACATATTTTGTTATGTGCAAATGGCTTTAGATACCTATTAGGTCCATAAATTACAGTGGTACACCGCAAGACGAATGCCCTGCAAGACGAATTTTTCGCAAGACGAATGCGTCTTGCGATCTGATGGTGACTCACAAGACGAATTCGTTTTGTGAAAAATCCGTCTTGCGAATCGCGGTTTCCCATAGAAATGCATTGAAATTTAATTAATGCATTCCTGTGGGCAAAAAAAGAAAAAAAGAAATTTCAATGCATTCCTATGGGAAACCGCGATTCGCAAGACGAATTTTTCGCAAAACGAATTGACTTGCGGAACTAATTAAATTTGTCTTGCGAGGCACCACTGTACCATATAGCATATATTCAACACAAAAAACAGTGACAATGTTGTTGACAAAGGACAGCTGGACATATAAATAGCCCCATTACCTTCAGTAGCTTAGGGCCTCATCAAACCTAAATCCGGCCCTGCTCGCAACACACCTAGGGGCATCGGAATGCTTCTTATAAAAAAATCAGAACAACTCTAGACCTACTAGATCTGCTGGTACTTACATTTCATAGTTTTCACAGCTACTTTCTGGGTAGTTCCATCAGGATTGCTGAGATTCCCTTCCATGACTGATCCAAACTCCCCTAGATGAAGAAGGGGGAAAAACACCTTGCATTTATATCTGTCCCACACTTAGAAATAGTTAATCAGCTTTATTGGGCTTTCTTAAGTAATGTTTCATTCTGGATGGTTTTATTTGATGTTTTAAAATATATGTTGCACACTGCTTTGAGATTTTAAAATTAAAAATATAAAACGGTACAGAAATGAAAAGAAATGAGAAAAGTGGGAAGAATGGGATACAAAAACTTATGGAATATGCAGAAATGGCAGAAATATGCAGAAACTTACCGGAAGAACAATAAATCAAGATAACAAACTTCTAATGAAAGAATGGAAATGGTTTATTGAATAATTGTAGATAAATTGCAAACAGATTAAAAACATTGGCAGGATTATTGTAATAACCTGCAGTTTCATATTTATTTAATGTAGATAATTAAATGAGCAAATTAAATGAATTTGGATATGCAGAAGATATTTAAAAATAAATTTAAGGAACCACAGAGGGGGAAGGATGTCAAACTTTGAAATGTTAAATCGATTGTAAAACTAATGAAATGTATAAACTTGAAAATTACAAATAAAAACTTTTTTTAAAAAAGAAAGAAATGAAATAATGAAATGAAATGAAATAATGAAATGATGATAATGATAATGATAATGAATATAATGATGATGATGATGATGTAGCATTTCCTGAGAGTTGATGTGGGCACTACAGTGGTACCTCGCAAGACGAATGCCCTGCAAGACGAATTTCTGATGGTGACTCGCAAGATGCATTCGTTTTGCGAAAAATTCGTCTTGCGAATCGCTGTTTCCCATAGGAATGCATTGAAATTTAATTAATGCGTTCCTATGGGCAAAGAAAAAGAAATTTCAATGCATTCCTATGGGAAACCGCGATTCGCAAGACGAATTTTTCACAAAATGAATTGAATCGCGGAACGAATTAAATTCGTCTTGCAAGGCACCACTGTACTGTGTTTTCCCAGGGAGCAAGTCTGGTCTTGTAGATGCTAAGGGAGCCAGATTTCACCTTGCCCAGCAGAGGGCAAGCAGGAGCTTCCTCCTGCCAGTCTGGGGAGCAGAAGGACTCACTCAGGGCATGCCATTCTTACCTTCTCCCAAGATCTTCCCCAGAGCCAGGTTGGTCCTAACAATCACAACATCCTGGAGTTTCTCCTGTAGCTCTTCGCTCACACCAAGGCTGCCCACTGCAAGAGAGGCCTTCTGATGAGTTGGGGGGGAAGGGAAATGGCATGCATTTGGATTCAAAAGCCTAAGGCATCTTTTTACTTTAACTTCAGCTTGGTCAACACCAAGCTGCAAAGTTACATAGTACAGCTTTTCCTTGACTACCCGTGTTTCTCATATTATAAGACACCGTCTTATATTTATTTTTCCTCAAAAAAAACACAGCATGGCTCATTTTCAGGGGATGTCTTATTTTTATTACGTATGGTACAGCAAGAAGCTTCGTCGGATCCGGCTCTGTTGGGCGGGGTGGGGGAAAGGCGAAGGAACGATCCTGCGCCTTTCCCCCACCACTGCCAAGCCCCATGCCGGTGGCAAGCGGCAGCGGGGGAAGACCTTCCCTCGCCGCCGCATCTTGCCTGCCTCCCCCGGCACGGAGCGCAACTTTGGAGGTCTCCGAAGTTGCGTTCAGTGCCGGCTTTTCGCGGCAAGACGCGACGGCGGGGGAAGGGGCGTCCGTCTGAGGCAGCCCGGAGATGCGGCTGCCTCGTGTTGGAGGCTTCGTGACTCCTCTTCGTGGCAGCAGCATCTTCCTTTTCCTCCCACCACAACCCGGTACGGCTTATTTTCGGGGTATGCCTTATATTTCACCAACCCTTGGAAACCCTGCCATGGCTTATTTTGTAGGTATGCCTTAAAATAGGAGAAACACGGTATTCTACTTCAGAGCAAGGGTGAATAATCTAGTGACTGGTTATATTTTCTCTTCCTTACAAAAAGAAAAAAGTAGAGTATCAGCAAGTGACTTACAAAACTTTAAGAGCATCTAGCATAACGTAGATAAAAGCTGTACGAAAAACTCATAAGGCAGGCAGCAGCAATGTACATATATATCTCCATCAATAAGCACCATCAACCGCCAAACGCTTGGGAGAAGACATACCTTTTACTTGACAACAAAAGGAGATTAATGATGGTGCTGGCGGGGGGGGAATCTCTCTAGGGGTCCTCCACAAGTGAGGAGCCATCACCGAGAAGGCCCTATCACTGCCACCCTCTGCGCCTCTACCTCAGAGAGGGCACCCAGAGGAGGGCCACAGATAAACCATTTTGATCCACCAAATGCATTAAAAAGGTTAAGGGGGCCCTGACCATTAGGTCCAGTCGTGACCGACTCTGGGGTTGCGGCGCTCATCTCACGTTATTGGCCGAGGGAGCCGCCGTACAGCTTCCAGGTCATGTGGCCAGCATGACAAAGCCACTTCTGGCAAACCAGAGCAGCGCACGGAAACGCCGTTTACCTTCCCGCTATTTATCTACTTGCACTCTGCACTGCTTTCAAACTGCTAGGTTGGCAGAAGCTGGGACCGAGCAACGGGAGCTCACCCCGTCGCAGGGATTCGAACCACCGACCTTGTGATCGGCAAGCCCTAGGCTCTGTGGTTTAACCCACAGCGCCACCTGCGTCCCTTGGTGCAAATGCATTACTGTTTATTAAAAAATATAAGAAACAAAACATTAAGCAGCTGTAGTGACACATCCAAAACTTACGTGTCAGTTCAATAGCTCTGCGGCCGTAGGACTTCTTTGCTCTGTAATTTACAGCCAGTTCTGACTCATCACTGCTGAAGGCGTACCTAGGAGCGGGTGGGTGGACAGAAAACACAACACTGTCATGGCACCGTAACAGTTCTCCCATCAGCCTGAATTCTTTGGAAAGCACGGGATTCACAGCTGCAAAACGAGGCCAGGGGGTCGTCACAGACAGGTGTTGGGCTCACAATGAATTTTTTTTTTAAAGGAAACGTCACTATTCTCATGTTTTTCCTTTGAACGGATTGACCAACACACTTGGTTCCATTACTTTATCTCGAATAGACTCCTGAATTAAACTTGACTATGAGAGAATGCTGAGTCACTCAGCTATTTTGGGGTGGGGTGGGGGGGCCGCGAAGCTATGTTGGTTATTCATTTCCTATTCCTATAACCATGCTCTTATGAATAACAATGTAAAACCCTATAAACTTTCACTTCCGTACACTGTTGTATTTTCCCTTCCTGGCTCGCAGTTCCAAGCTTCTCAAAAGAGAAACCGAGACCTTCTGAGCTGGAAGGGCCAAAGCGATTAACCTGAAAGCAATTAGCATGCATAGAAAAAGAAAGAAAGAAAGAAAGAAGGGGAGTAAGAATAATAAAATCATAGACGAGGGACAAAGCACAAAATAAGGGGTTTACCTTTTTCAAAAATCCTGCCCCTCACCCCCCCCAAAGAGGCTAGTCTTATTGTTTTTTAATATTTTGCGCTTTTAGTCTTTGAAATATGTTTTTATTTTATTTCAAATTATATTGTTTTACTGCTTTGTTGTTTGCTACTCTGTGTACCTTTGGGAGGAAGGCTGCTGCAGCAGCAGCAGCAGCAGCAGCAACAACAACAACAGCAACAACAACATTCACCCCAAGAAGGAAGTTTCCATCATCATCATCATCAACAACAACAACAACAACAACAACAACATTCACCCCAAGAAGGAAGTTTCCATCTAAACAGAACTAAGATAGTCATCTGTGCCATCCATATACAGTACCCAGCCAATGCAAACTTTCAGTTTCCTTACTTCCTCTACGGTAATATCCCAGATCAGCACAACAGAACACAAAAGACCAACATTTCACAATATCCGAGCTCAAATCACCCCAAGTGCCCTCCCAAAAGCTGTGGTTTTGGTGATGTGATGGAGCTTGGGAAGTGAGCAACTTGGAATGACACCACTCAAGTGTTGGGAGTTTTGCAAAGAAGGGTAATAAGTTTACTTTAAAGCCAAACTCAACAAGTGTTTTTAATGAAAGCTGGTGTAGCTCAGAGGTGTCTGAGGAATCGAAGACCCGTTAATATTTCTGCAGCAGGGTCCCAGCAAGGTCCAGCAACAACCCAATCGGCAGGGAAAGGGAGCCTTTCTACCCACTGCTAAGAAAGTCTTCTCACTTATCGAGTGAAAAGAGGAAAGTAAAAGGAAAGTAAAAGTCAGCCATTGAGTGAAAAGAGGAAAGTAAAAGGAAAGTAAAAGTCAGCCATTGAGGATTGACTCTTAGGGTCATCCTGGAGAAGGGACAACACCAAGAAGGAGTTATTCTGTGTGTTCCAAAGCGAAGCATTTAGGGACACCAAAAATATAAGGTGCTCCAGTTTATACAGAATGGTGTGCACGTTCCGTTGTGTGCAGTTGCACCTCAGGGAAAACACAACTTGCATTGCACCAAAGGAAGATATTGGAGCACCAAATCGTTCGCCCGCGTGAAGGGCAGCGCGTGGAGATCTGTACTGATTGCAATGCATCTCTAAATATTATTATTGCATAATTGTAGGATTATACTGTTGTCTTATGGGACGTGGGTGGCGCTGTGGGTTAAACCACTATGCTGCTTGGGCTTGCCGATTGAAAGGTTGGCGGTTCGAATCCCCACGACGGGGTGAGCTCCTGTTGTTCGGTCCCTGCTCCTGCCAACCTAGCAGTTTGAAAGCACATCAAAGTGCAAGTAGATAAATAGGTACCACGCCGGAGGAAAGGTAAACAGTGTTTCCGTGCACTGCTCTGGTTTTGCCAGAAGTGGCTTAGTCATGCTGGCCACATGACGCGGAAGCTGTCTGCGGACAAATGTCATCTCCCTCGGCCAATAAAGCGAGATGAGCACCACAACCCGAGAGTCGTTTGCAACTGGATTTAATTATTATTATTATTAATAATAATAATAATTTATTATTTATACCCCGCCCATCTGGCTGGGTTTCCCCAGCCACTCTGGGCGGCTTCCAACAGAAAAATGAAATAAAATAATCTATTAAACATTAAAAGCCTCCCTAAACAGGGCTGCCTTCAGATGTCTTCTAAAAATCTGGTAGCTGTTTTTCTCTTTGACATCTGATGGGAGGGCGTTCCACAGGGGTCCCTTTACCTTTATTGTTGTCCTAGAAGGGTCTGTGGCCGCGACTGTCACGAAGCGACACTGCACTTCTGAATTTGCCGCTGCACTACCAGTATAACTTGCTAAAGGCCAGACCAGATGTCTATATGTTTATTAAGTATATGGATTTGAAGAGTTGGTGGGAGGGTAGCTTTTTACACTAAAGGAGTGCATGGGGAAGGGAGTGACATGACCTCCCCACACTCTGCTGTCTAAAGACATTTTTGCCAGCAAGCTGGCATGGAGAAAATGCCTTAAAGCCTTGGAGAGCTGTCACACTGCTCCTGTAAGAAGTTCGCCTCTCCATCTCTTTTAATAGCCAAACACCCCTCACCAGCCCTGCTTCATATACTTCTGGAATGGGTCCTAAACACTGGCAATGCCTAGAGAGGACAGAGTGTGCATGTTGCCCAGATGAGGATGAAAAACCATTTTTTTTCTGCCTGAAACAAGTTCCCCAGCCCTGCTTTAAACGAATGTTACAGCGCCTTGTTAGCTGCGATTCTCCAGGGCTCAATCTCTTAAAAGTTAGATCTGTGTAAGTTTGTGGGGGTGGGAAACACACCTTGTCCTTCTTGAACAGATGTGCAGAAACATGTACAAAAGCACCAATTGGGGCATTATTATTATTTTGCATCAAGGCTTCGCCACAGCCCGGTTTTCAGAAGCACGTTAGGAATATCTATCTATCTCTCTGGCCCACTCAGAACAGCTGCTCATTTCAAAAGGTCTTACGAGGAAGGGGCAGGAGCTGGTCTGTTTGGAACTTCATTGTATAAGGTCACAAGGGGAGGAGTTTTGTGAGCCAGGATTACAATGGACCTTTGTTGATGCAAGAAAACAATCCTTGGATAAAGCAACATGTTAAAAGTGACTAAGGATCAGAAGAGGTGAGTGTTGTAAACAGGATCCATATTTGCAAAGCACAACCTGTTCTGTTTCTAGAGGGCTGCCCCCCCTAAAATAAATCTGATTCCTGTGACAGAATTGCTCCCAATTTTAGAATGACCAGAAGGGGACCTAAGGCAGAGGGTGCAGATTAGAGTGGCCTTAAGTTCAGAGAAACTTGACTGTGTGTTATTATTTTTTTGTAAAAATATCCAAGACAATTAAAACCTTTAGCAGTCAGAAAACTGTTCACAATCACATGCTCAACTGAATCACGTTTCACAAAAAGGTTACAGAGCCTCTATTATCCAAATCTTCTCATTACATGAATTTGGGCTCTGTGTCCTTTCTTACTGCTCACTGGGGCATCATGGAGCTAAAATCCAGTTTATTTAAATGCAATTTTGTTTAAGCAGGAGAAAATTAAACAAATGCTTAAGGCTGCCGTCCTGTGCATTCTTGCTGGGGAGTCAGTCCTATGGACCTCTGTAGTTTTACTCAATGGCTCTTACTGACAGGCAAACATGCATACCATTTCAGCCTAACTTACTTAAGTCTTGGGCTGAGCCTGGGAAGGAGTTCAGCACTTAACCAGCCAACCACACTGACCTCTATTCAATTATCCTGCTCAATATAGACTTTAGAAGGTAGCTTCCATCACAGGGGATTGTGACTATCCCAGATGTATGGCAGTTTTCTGGCTCAACATTAAAGGTGGACGTTAATGTCAGCTTTATGGCAGATTGCTCCTGAAACCCAGTGAACTTTTGCATCGCCTGATCAATGAATTTTGGCTAAAAACCAACTCCCAAGCTTAATATGATTAGTATTTTGTATTTTTTGTGTGTACTTACCCAAACTTGGTCTCTTCTGTGAACTTTTTCCTGATAATCACAGACACATACAGGATTAACCCAACAACGACAACTCCACATATAAACCCGAGGACTATCGTCGGTGAATGTGTGCTTCTTGATGCTGGAGTCGAAGAAGAGGCAGTGGATACGAAACCTAAGACAATAAGATGCGTTACAGAGAAAAGGGAGTGGAGATCCTCATACAGTTTGGGGACCTGGGGAGTGTTGAAGCGATGATTCTTCAACATCAACTTTGCTGGACTGGTCATGTTGTGCGGATGCCTGATTATCGTCTTCCAAAGGAACTACTCTGTTCCCAACTTAAAAATGGAAAGTGTAATGCCAGTGGTCAACAAAAGAGGTTCAAAGGCTCTCTCAATGGAAATCTAAAAAAAGGAAATATAAACACCGACAACTGGGAAACACTGGCCTGCGAGCGCTCCAGTTGGAGAACAGGCTTTACCAAAGGTGTCATGGGCTTTGAAGACGCTTGAACTCGGGATGAAAGGGAGAAACATGCTAAGAGGAAGGCACACTTGGCAAACCCTCACCATGATCAACTCCTGTCTGGAAAACTATGTCCCCACTGTGGAAGGACGTGTGAATCCAGAATTTGCCTCCATAGTCACTTACGGACCCACTGTTAAAATGTGTTTATGGAATACAATCTTACTCGGCTACGAGTGATTGCCAAAGAAGAAGAGGAAGAGGAAGAGGAGGAGGAGGAAGAGGAAGAGGAAGAGGAAGAAGAAGAAGAGGACAGTTTGGGGTCCTGGGGAGCTGTTTATGAGGGAGATTCACAACAAGATTTCAAATATGTTCAAAGTAGGTGCAAGTGGATGGCTTCACTAGATTTGCCCGTTTTGAACTGGTTCAAGATGCGACTATATTGCAATACACATCTCTTGGTTCAATCACAGAATCATAGTAGAGTATTTACACGGCATGAGCCCTGATTTGTTTGCAGGAATGCTGAGCAACATTATGTCATTCAAAAGCTATCTCACACCACAGCGGCAAGAATGTTACTTGCCCCAAAATGGAAAGAAGCAGAAGTCCCAGCAAAGGAAGAATGGATACAAAAACTTATGGAATATGCAGAAACAGTGAAGAATGAGAAAGCAAGATAACAAACTTTTTTAAATAAAAGAATGGAAATGGTTTATTGAATATTTACAGATAAACTGTAAACAGATAAAAACATTGGCAGGATTATTGTGATAACCTGCAGTTTTATAAGGTTATATATTTAAAGATGAATAAATGAGCAAATTAGATTAATTTGGATATGCAGAAGATATTAAAAATAAATTTAAGGAACCGCAGAAAGAGGGGGAAGGAAGCCAAGTTTTGAAATGTCAAAATGATTGTAAAATTAAGGAATTGTATAAAATTAGTGAAATGTATAAACTTGAACAGTATAATTTTTTTAACAACAAAAGTTGCCTCGCGCCTTCCACTGCATTTCTCCAACACTTTGCTTATTGCAAAAAGTCTGATTTGGGGGTGGCAAGCATGTGTGTTGCGCAACAGCTCCAAATAAACTTTCATTACACACCCTTGAATTTGCTAGGTTATGATAAGGACATAAAGGTGGGCTTGCTGGATCAGGCCCATGGCCCATCTAGGCCAGCATCCTGTTCTCACAATGGACAACCAGATGAGAAACCCTCAAGCAGGGCCCAAGCACAAGAAAACTCTCCCCTCCTGTGGCTTCCAGAAACTGGAATTGAGAAGCCTCGCTGCCTCCGACTGTGGAGGCAGAGAACAGCCTTGTCCTTTGTTCATTTGCCCAATCCTCTTTTTTAAAGCCATCTAGGTGATTGAATTCCACCTGAAGATACTGCCAGGCTGCAAGTGTTCCTTAGCTCATTATCGCGCTACATTAGTCCAACTCACCATTCCCTGGAATAAAAACTGCCACTGGATCACTGAATGGCCCCACTCCGCCATTTGTAATGGCAGCTACTCGCACCATGCAGGTTGCATTGATGGCCACGATTGGAATGTGAATGGCGCTGGACTCTTTACCGGTACGCGAAGAGAGATTCTGCTGCAAAGGGGGAGAAGTTCTTTAAAATGCAGAGGAATTCATGGGGAAAGACTTTCCCCCTTTGTAGACCCATTTCCTCCCATTAGACTAAATAATTAGCTGAAAACCAAGATTTATCCCCATCCAACAGATTAGATTTCATGCTTGTTTGCTGAACATAAACAGGCAGCGCTCATGTCAAGAGAACAGCTATTGATTCATGGGGAGCTACAGTTTCTGTGAAGGTAGCACTCCAAGCACGGGATCGTAGCTGGCCAGCATTTCTTACTACCGCCAGAGTCAAAACTCAACGTAAATTTTACCCAGTTCTATAAGCTTCCAGCTGCGGACCATCAAGCCCTGTCATTGCAAACCTGTCCTCCTTACAGACAGAGCCAAATAGTCAAGGGGACGAACAAAAAACTTCCCAAACTGGAGTGCTAAAAGAAAGCCGAGGATGGGAATGGTTTGTAAAATTCCTTGCTTTCTCTCCCTGTGCTCGGCCTTTTCCCACTCCTTTCTGAATTTGCAAAGCCACAGGAATGTTCCCAGGAAGAAGTGCCACTTAAAAGACAAAGTTAATGTGTTTAATTAGAGAAAAATCATGACTAGCATTCATTAAGGACTGTAAACTTTTTATGGGTTTTTTGTGTGAAAGAGAAAATGAACTTGGAATATCTGGATTTGAAGACTGAAAAAATATTGGTTTATGGAAAATAGAGTGGTTGGAGGTTAATGAGTGAATACGATACTTAGCTGCAGGACAAAGAACTGGGAATCTTTTTATCTTTCTTTATTCTTTTTTCATCTCTCTCTTCTTTCGTTCTTCCTTCCCTCCTTTATTTCCCTTTTTACTCTTTTCTTCTTCTTTCCACCTCCGTTCCTTTTTAGATTAAACATCTCTTTTATTTCAGTGTATTATGAAAAGATACTTTCTATTGGATATGAACTTTTGTATATCTTTGGACAAGTATCAATAAATATAATTAAAAAGTGCCACTTAGGAGACAAACAATGGGGCCAAACCAGCTACTATACAAGGAACAGAGAACAGGCAAAATAAATGGGCTTCAGGAATCTCGGGAACCCAAAGCCAACCTCATCTCACATGTTTGCCCATGAACATTTGATACAAAGCATCAGGGTGCAATCTTGTGTCCACTAGCTTGAGAATAAGCCCGATGAAACAAAAATGAGACTTATTTCTAAGTAAACATGCGTAGGACTACAGCCTTAAGATATTCTTGAGCATTTACTAATGGTATGGAAATTACAGTGGTACCTCGCAAGACGAATGCCCTGCAAGACGAATTTTTCGCAAGACGAATGCGGCTTGCGATCTGATGGTGACTCGCAAGACGAATTCGTTTTGTGAAAAAAATTGTCTTGCGAATCGTGGTTTCCCATAGGAATGCATTGAAATTTAATTAATGCGTTCCTACGGGCAAAAAAAGAAATTTCAGTGCATTCCTATGGGAAACTGTGATTCGCAAGACGAATTTTTCACAAAACGAATTGACTTGCGGAACGAATTAAATTCATCTTGCGAGGCACCACTGTACCTGTGTTTAAAGCAGTATTGCCATTAATGAAAATAATAATTCTGACAACTAGGCATTCTCTTAACACTTGTGGTATTTGGTTGTGTACATGGGAATGCAGCAGACATACAAGGTGCCATTTTTGATCTTAGATGCCATGCTTGTAGCTAGAATTCCTCCAGAGACAAAATGGGCATTTGGGCACTTGCAGCTAAAGCAGCTTTATGCAGGAGAAAAGCAAATTGTTTTAATAAGCTTAAGTGACGCAGCGGCATCCCAGCCAGATATCTCTCCAATAACGCTAGCATATCTGATTTGACACAAGAGATACCCTTTCCCGTAAATTCCCTGTTATTTCCTGGACATCCAGTGAGTCAGCTGAACAGCTGAAAGGATGATAGGTCCTGCTTCCTGGTGAACCGCTACTGAAAACCAAAACACACAAAAAATAATTTCTTCTGTGACTCACAGTCCAGCTGGCAGGCTGGCATGTAACACTCAGTGTCTTCGTAGGGCAATGCGTTACGGTAGTACAGCTTCAACTGAATAAGGCTGTATCAAAGGACTGTGTAAACAGGAACTAGGCAAAATTATGAAATGATTAAGGCTCTCAGTTGATCGTTAATAGACCAATTAGCACACACACCACCTCAAAATGGAGAAGCTTTAACAAAAGAGGGATTGGATACTGGTTAACAGGGAGCAAAGGGTGGTGATGGTGGGTTACAAGTCAAATCTGTTTATATACCCCTTTATATAGCCAAGGTTTGTTCTTGGTTTACAGCTCATGGTTTATCTGGAGCAGGGCCAGATTTAGGTTTGATGAGGCCCTAAGCTACTGGGGCCCTTTATATGTCCAACTGTCATTTGTCAACAACAAATTGTCGCTGTTTTTGTGTTGAATATGTTGTTGTTGTTGTTGTTGTTGTTGTTGTTGTTTAGTCGTTTAGTCATGTCCGACTCTTCATGACCCCATGGACCAGAGCACGCCAGGCACTCCTGTCTTCCACTGCCTCCCACAGTTTGGTCAGACTCGTGTTCGTAGCTTTGAGAACACTGTCCAACCATCTCATCCTCCGTCGTCCCCTTCTCCTAGTGCCCTCCATCTTTACCAACATCAGGGTCTTTTCCAGGGAGTCTTCTCATGAGGTGGCCAAAGTATTGGAGCCTCAGCTTCAGGATCTGTCCGTCCAGTGAGCACTCAGGGCTGATTTCCTTCAGAATGGATAGGTTTGATCTTCTTGCAGTCCATGGGACTCTCAAGAGTCTCCTCCAGCACCATAATTCAAAAGCATCAATTCTTCGGCGATCAGCCTTCTTTATGGTCCAGCTCTCACTTCCATACATCACTACTGGGAAAACCATAGCTTTAACTATACGGACCTTTGTCGGCAAGATGATGTCTCTGCTTTTTAAGATGCTGTCTAGGTTTGTCATTGCTTTTCTCCCAAGAAGCAGGCGTCTTTTAATTTCGTGACTGCTGTCACCATCTGCAGTGATCAAGGAGCCCAAGAAAGTAAAATCTCTCACTGCCTCCATTTCTTCCCCCCTATACGGACCTTTGTCGGCAAGGTGATGCTATATGGTAATTTATGGACCTAATATGTATATAAAGCCATGACATGCAACCAGTCCATGTAGAATGTAGGCAACCTATATATAGAAATGAGCAAACCAGTGATATTTTCGGGAGCTGGGTAGCAGGCCATTACTTACATCATAGGTGTCTACCGAACACAAAACACTGTTGCTGTATGTAGGTTTTATTTTATTTGTTTTTTATCTTATATTTTGGAAATGTACACCCAGTTGGTTTTTTCCTTTATTTTTTTTGGGGGGGGGCAAGAGAGTGGGGCCCTAAGCTATAGCTTGTTTAGCTTATACATACATCTGGCACTGATCTGGAGGAGACAAACCCCAAGTTGGGGTACGGATGACACACTAAGCCGAAACATGGCTTAACTGGGGATAGCAGCAACAAGGAGGGGAGGAATGAGGCAGCCACAGTCTTATTTCCGGAAGTCCAGTATTTGCCATGAACTAGTTCACAGATTGTGAAGCTGAGGCTCCAATACTTTGGCCACCTCATGAGAAGAGAAGAATCCTTGGAAAAGACCCTGATGTTGGGAAAGATTGAGGGCACTAGGAAAAGGGGATGACAGAGGACAAGGTGGTTGGACAGTGTTCTCGAAGCTACGAACATGAGTTTGACCAAACTGCGGGGGGCAGTGCAAGACAGGAGTGCCTGGCATGCTCTGGTCCATGGGGTCACGAAGAGTCGGACACGACTAAACGACTAAACAACAACAACAGTTCACATAAACAAAAGATCAAGAATCTCTGAACTACCCCCGAAAGTAGTTCCCATAATTGTGGGGTGAACTAAATGTAAACTATATTTATTTTGGGGGGCAGAACTTTGAACGATTTCTAATTTATCTGCATGTTTATTCTCCTCCAACCCACCCCAACCGGGAGGCCCTGGCTCTTAGCATCGACCAGAATTCATTTTAAAAAGTTAGAATATGGAGGCGACGATCTAAGGCTTATTGGGCAGATACAGAGGTGTTGCTGTTGCTGAGGATGCTTAGTCACTGTTGCTAAGCAATCAGAAGGAAGGAATATAAGGCATTTCCTATATCTTCCTTGTTGAAGAGATTCACTCTCTTCCAACCGGAGCAGCTTGCAGTGAGAAGTACAAGTACAGAAAGCAAGCAAATTATGCTTTGTGCCCCTAGCAGCTCTATAGCTGGCACAAATTAAGTAGGGTAAGTCTTCTGTAGTAGGGAAATACAACATTGGGGGAAGCTTTACCTGTTGACATTCTGCTTGCCAGACATCTTGTTACCAGTCTGTTGCCTCCGATTTACTTTTTGACCTTATATTTAAGCAGCTTGTAACATTCTGAACTGTTTTTGGCTGAGGATGAACTTTTTATGAACTAGTTCATTTTGTAAAAGGATAAACCTAACTGGAACTAGGTAAAGGTAAAGGGACCGCTGACCATTAGGCCCAGTCGTGACCGACTCTGGGGTTGCGCGCTCATCTCGCATTATTGGCCGAGGGAGCCGGCGTACAGCTTCTAGGTCATGTGGCCAGCATGACAAAGCTGCTTCTGGCAAACCAGAGCAGCACATGGAAATGCTGTTTACCTTCCTGCTGTAACGGTTCCTATTTATCTACTTGCATTTTGACGTGCTTTCGAACTGCTTGGTTGGCAGGAGCTGGGACCAAGCAACAGGAGCTCACCCCGTCACAGGGATTCGAACCGCCGACCTTCTGATCAGCAAGCCCTAGGCTCACTAAGGAACTTGAACAAATGAAAATGAACTTTCCCAGCCCAGCACTGCAGAAGCCTGCATGCTCACGTGTCCACACTGAGCCATGGTTTGGTTTAGCGTCATATGCAAACTGACTCATTCTCTCTTAGCCAGGGTTCGAATCTAGTTAGCAACCCCTGGTTAAGAGGGAACCAGAGAAGCATAAAAAATGGTTATCATCTTTCCTGATATGAGGCTTACAATCACTGTTGAGACAAGCAGAAGTCAGGGCCCCCAAAAAGAGAAGGTGGCTGAAGAAATGGGACAGGCGATCCCATGTTCCCAGTCTCCTAAGATCAGGAGCAGTACACATTTGCACCATCTTTCAAGTGTATTTAACTCTTGCCTAAGCAACTTTTGCTGCACAATAAATCTGTCCTGTTGCTAGAAGCCACTTGTCTTTTGAAAGGGCTTCATTAAGAACTTACAGCCTGACAAATGATTTACTGTCGTACTTAGGAATGTTCAAGAGCAAACAATGGAGTATGTTTTATTACATCTGAGAAGCTGAAGGCACATGCAGAATGTGAACTGCCTAGATATTAAAAGTTTTGGCATCCAGCGTTTTTCTGGAGAAGCAAGATGCTAAGATTTACGCCTTCCTTCTCTGAGGATGAAGGAAGTGACCTTTAGTTAAGACAAGTTGATGAGTTTGCGTCTCCACCCTAGACTAGTCACAAGACCATATTATCACTTTGCTGATTTCAGTCAGTTTGAGCCCTTTGATTTCTAAATCCCAAAAACATTAAAAAGGGAACAGAAAACTCTAGTCGTCCAGAAAACAAGCATGAATCACATTCCCCCCTTGCATGGGAGATTTGAAAACAACGAAAACATTTGCGCCCTGACCTGAGCGCAAGCCCCAATGAACACAACAGTGCTTATTCCAGCATAGGCATGCATAGGATTTTGGTGAGCCGCGGTGCAGTTTCTTTTCAGTACCTCAATTTTGGACTCAAAAAGCCAATCTAATATAAATAAAATCTACTCAGTGGAAACCTAAACTAGGAATCAGGATCTGTTTTGGATCATGCTTCTATCACAAGTATAAACTTCTTGTTTTCTTTTTTCCTTCCTCATGGGACTTGTGATGCCACAATTTTTCTGATGTAGGCCACCACATTTCAGATAAAAGTGGGGACTTCACTGCCGTTTTCTACCTGCTCAGAGGCTGGGAGGGCTGAGTGAGGCTTGCTGTGAGTAAGACTCCTCACTCAACAAGGTTTCTAAGTTCAACAGGCTTTTTGCAATGCTCTCATAAGCAAACACAAAAGGCTTCAAAGTATGAGATTGCAGGGTCTTCCCAAACATCCTTTTAAGCTACAAGCAGCTGAAGATTTTAGGGCCAAATCTTCTTATCTCATCCATAAAGCCAGGGATATAGGATGAATGCCAAGTCTGGAGCAGTGCAGACTTAAGAGCCTCACGGTGCAATCCTGCGCATGTCTACTTAGAAATACGTTCTTACTGCGTTCAGCAGGACTAGCTATGAGGTAAGTGGATGTAGGACTGCCACCTCAATCTCTTAACTGCTGCTAAATATCTGGGGCCATTTGGAGAAGGCATGTCCCCTTCCCTGAGCAAATTCACCACTCTGCCTTAGCTGCATTTACGCGATACATCAGCACCTGTATTTCGCTTAATCAGTGTTCAAAATAACTTTAAAAACTCTGGTTAATAGGAACCTGGGTTGTTCACTGGCCTGGTTTGCATGTAACACTAACCCATAGTTTATAAACCATGGTTTAGCAAACCATCGTTAATCATTGGGCCCAGCCTTACTACTTATCTATGGTTTATAAAATACAATTTGAACATGCTTGGCAAACCAAGGTTTCCTGTTGGTCTCAAAAGCTTGGCTATCATTAACCATTGTTTAGGGTGACATGTGAATGAGGCCATTGTTTCAATACTTACAAACACCTCTGAATTCTGCCACACATGAGAGATGCTGTAGCCTTGAAGTTCACCATTCATCTGTGCAGAGGGAGGTTTTATCCACGTGACAATCACAGAAGAGCTGGACTCGTTGACGGAGAGCGTGACATTCCCAGGCGGAGCAGAGGGAGCTGAAAAACACACAGTGGAAAAACAGAAAGATGGTCATTTCCCCATTTTGATGACTTCGGGGAGATGTGAGCTGCAGAATTGTAGGGGTGGGAGCACACAGCATTCAGAGAACAAGACAAAAACAAGTGCAAGTAGATCACAAGATAGGCACAGGGTATGTAGGGACAGGGTATGTATGTAGCATCTTCCACTCTTTTTTTTTTTAAAGGGCTACATGCATTGCTTGAGTGACACAGAAAGTGAATACCCATCTGCTAAGAAAATGGCAGAGATACGAGAGCAGGGTGTGTGTGTGTGTGTGTGTGTGTGTTGCTCATCATCAGTGATGCCACTGCCACAGTCCAATAGGTGCCCACAACATTCGCCCAACTACATTCCCATGCAGCAGCCACTATCCTAATTGACAGTATACTGGGCCCAGTAGGGGCAAAATAATGATAAATTTCCTATCAACAAAAGCATTACCTTGTGTAGGGGGCGGGGAGGGGGAAGAGATTCTGGATCCTGCTGCAACAAGTTAGGTATGACATGTACTATTACTTCGGGTAAAAAGTGCAACCTGGAAATATCTTGGATAATCATACGGTAGCACAGAATAGGCTATGGTTTGCAATATATACGAATATAGCAGGGGGGTCCAACTGGTCGACCGCGATCGACAGGTCGATCCCCGGGTGACCGTGGTCGATCGCGGGATCCTTACCGCTCGCATTGTTTTGAATCATGTCTATGCCCCCTCGGTCTTTCCGTGCGTCACGTTTAATGGGTGCTCCTTTGTCTGCTGTAGCGTTGCGTTTGCCTGCTAGTGGCTGCATTGTTGTCATGCTATTTATTGCTATTCTTCTCAATTGAGAAGCCCCACCTAAGGAAAGATTTTCTCCCCTAAATAAAGCCCAACAACTTCAGTCTGCCCCCCTAAAAAAATGACACACACACACACACACACACACCAGTTTTTACTGCCAGATTTTTTTCTGGAAGTAGATCGTAGTCTCTTGGGAGTAGGATGTCCCTGTAATATAAAGTTGAATGTGGAAACTTGATGGGAGTGTTCTTGAATGCAATGCTGTAAATACGGGGCAGAGCTTTAGCACAGCCAAACCAAAGAACCTTGTATGAACTTCAGCTGGGAAAAACTGAGTTAAAACCGCTATTTGGCCATGAAGCTCACTAGATGACCTTGGACTAGCGGCAATATTTCAGCCTAATCTACCTCACAGGGTTGTTAGGAGGAGAAAAATGGGAGCAAACGTTCCTAAGCTCTTAAGAGGAATCGGAAAGACACACAAACATGATACTGCTACCAAGGGCTACTTTATTCACCGGGATAGCATTGCGTTGTTTGTTTTACTTACCTCCTTCTGTTGTGTTGGCAATTATCCACGGGCTGAAGCCAGACCAGCCTACTTCGTTCATACAAGAAACAGAGATGTTATAATCCTTCAGGGCCCCCAGATTCTGAATACGGTACAGATAAGGAGGCACAGAAGCGTTGAAAACCAACGCAGAGGCATTGCTTGGTGCAAAAGCATCCTTCACCTGAAATGAAGAACAAAAATGGTCAAGGCAAAGATGATTCAGCAAGGAGTTCCAAAGCTACAGGCACAATTATCTGCCAGCAGCCCTGCGTAATATTGCAAGGAGAGAAGTGGCAAGGCCGCCCTCTCACCACAGAAAATAAGCATGTTGAACAGCAAGGAATGGCTCCCTTCCACAGAGTTACAGCAAATGCCCAAGGCGAGAGGAAGAGAGGCTTCAGAAACACATTTGGAGTCAAATCAAAGTATCTCCATGTGTTACTCATGTGAAAATGGAAAGCAACTAGTAATTCCTAAATCTGCCTAGGCCTAGCTCTCACCTGAGTCGTAAAATGAGCTGCAAATCTTCATAGTGACACTGAGGTCCAGCGCCAAGGGCCTTCTGGCGGTTCCCTCACTACGAGAAGCCAAGTTACAGGGAACCAGGCAGAGGGCCTTCTCGGTAGTGGCACCCACCCTGTGGTAGTAGCACCCGCCCTTCCATCAGATGTCAAAGAGAAAAACAACAACCAGACTTTTAGAAGACATCTGAAGGCATCCCTGTTTAGGGAAGCTTTTAATGTTTAATAGATTGTTGCATTTTAATGTTCTGTTGGAAGCCGCCCAGAGTGGTTGGGGAAACTCAGCCAGATAATTTATTATAAATAACAAGTTGTTGTTGTTGTTGTTGTTACAGTGAGAGCTTATGTCACTAGATGTGTCCAGAGAGAAAACAAACATGCAGATCCTTGTACCTAGAAAATAAGCATGGCAGGGAGAAACTAGAACCCTTATCCCTGACATGCTATCTTTTTGTGTGCAGGGTGTCTGCTTGTTTGTTTTCGCAAAGACATTTTTTTTATTTAGCCACGTGATTTCCCACCTGCAGCCAAATAAACACGAAGGCAATGATTCTTACCCTCACCCTCAGCGGAGAACCATTTTCCTCTGTTTCGTTGCCCCTCTCAAATTATCATTAAAACAAGGCAAGTACATTGTGCAGGGCACATTTATCTTTATTTTTTATTCACGTCAATGCCGCACACCACCAGACAGAAAACAAAAATTAAGCAGCCATTGATGCTACCAGATGCTCTGGCAGGCAAATACGGGGAGAGTAAATAAAACCAGCTGTTTTCTGTTTTTGGTGTATTTCATTTGCCATCACATTAATGGCTCTTGTGTCACCAAAGGTGCCTGAGGCCATTTGGTCCAGGCAAAGGGACGAAACCAAACCACACCGCCTTTTAAAAACATCAACAGCTTAGTAATTCTGGCCTGGTTTTGTGAGTATCAAATGCTAAGATCTCTAAAAATGGTCTTGCCTTGGGGATTTTGAATGCGCTCGAATTCAGAAATTCTGCTCTTTTATAGTATCTGTAAAGTGGCCAGTTATATAATATTAAGTCATAGGGTTTCTTTAAAAATATTATTACTTTCCAACCTATTTCCGGAGTTTCAGCAGGAATGCAGCATCGAATACCACTGACGTGACAACATCAAGAAAGGAAAGGCATCACCCTGTCCTGATCCACCCACCGCAACTCACAAAAGCAGCTTATTAGAGTTTCCAAAAGGCAGCCGGTGCTACTTAAACCGATACTGTGGAAATATCACATAGGAAACTCAATAACCAGGCTCACAGATGCTTTTATGTTTCGGCACTAGAAGGAATGCATCTGTGCAAAATGAGATATGGAAAACAAAATGCCCTGACCTTTCTTAGGAACAAGAGGAAATCCTGATGCTGTCCAGTTATCTGCATGTAAGGGCACTTCCTCAGCTGAATGAAACAATTATTTAAAAGCGTAGCATGATCGCAAAGGGCGGCCTGCTGTGCGGATGTGACTCTGCACCCCTGCATTGCCCCGGACATTGGGTTCCTGCCTGCATCCTGGGGCTTTCCCCAGGTCTACAACCAGACATGGAAAGAACAGGGAGCAATGGGCTTGTGGCTTCCAGCCAGGAGACCTTGTGACCTGCTTTAGCCAATCATGGCAGCTTCGGAGAGTGTTGCTCGGTCACTAATCCATGAGATCTTGTGGCTCTGCAACAGATCTCTGGCTGGGCTTATTCTCTGTTCTGCACAGAACCTAGCTGGTGCAGAAATTAATTTTATAACTAGGGATGTTGGCGAATTCTGACGGAAACGAGAGCAGAAATCACTTATTCATCCAATGTCCAGAATGGAAATCAATCCAGCGAATATTTACTCTTGCTGTTGCTTTTGGTCTGCAAACAATACACCATTAAATTTAAGGCCCCTGCCATTTGCATCGAGTTTCCTTTGCATTTAAATGAGTGGAGTGGAACAACGAAATTAAGTGGGTTGCATAATTTCACCACAGCGGGCAGCAAGATGAACAACATAGTTTGTGGCAGAAGATGGGATGCAGCAGAATGGAAGCGGAGGTGCATGTGACAAATACAGGGAAGAATGGAAAACGATGCCTTCTTCCATTCCTTTCATCCCTTTACATTGAGATCTTCTTGGTCCATTGAGCTAATATTGTTAACACTGACTGGCAGCAGCTCTCCAGGGTCACGGCCACGGTTCCTTCCCAGTCCAACCAGGAGATGCCAGAATCTGAAACAGGAACTGCCTGCTTGCAAAGCACAGGTGATATTCAATTAAGTTGTACTCAGAGTAGACCCATTGAAATGAATGACCACGAGTGTATTAGGTCCACTAATTTCAATGAGACTACTTAGAGTAAAACTGAGCTGAATACCATCCCACATGCCCTTCTCTTGAGTTACAGCCTTGCCCCATTTTTCTGTTTTCCAAAAATGTTTTCTGCCAAATAAACAATAGGGGTGAGGAAAGGATCAAGGGAACAAGTACCCGCCCCCTTGCTGCTGTTCTCCCAGTCAAAATCACCCCTGAAAAATCTTTTTTAATAAAGAAAAGAACAAAACAGTGCTGTTAGGATAGCAGTTACAGTACTTGAGTTTGTGTATAAATGTGTAGCTGGACACTAATAATAATAATAATAATAATAATAATAATAATAATAATAATAATAATTTATTTATACCCCACCCATCTGGCTGGGTTTCCCCAACCACTCTGGGTGGCTTCCAACAGAAGTATTAAAATACACTAATTTCTTAAAGATTAAAAGCTTCCCTAAACAGGGCTGCCTTCAGATGTCCTCTAAAAGTCTAGTAGTTGTTTTTCTTTTTGACATCTCGTGGGAGGGCGTTCCACAGGGCGGGTGCCACTACCGAGAAGGCCCTCTGCCTGGTTCCCTGTAACTTGCCTTCTCACAGCGAGGGAAACGCCAGAAGGCCCTCAGCCCTGGACCTCAGTGTCCGGGCAGAGCGATGGAGGTGGAGACGCTCCTTCAGGTATACTGGACCGAGGCCATGGCTCTGTAGCTTATTGCCTCCAACCAGAGAATCCTGTTGCTTTTCTGACAATCACTAGCATGCTTTCCAAACACCCCTTTCCCCATCACCAGCAGCAAATCAGTCTCCTCCCGGCTACTCAGAACATGCATAGGTGTTTTGTTGCCTGAACTAGCAGCTTCCATGGGATGTGGATTGCCACCTGCAGCATAATGTAACGAGCAGAATGTTAAACAGAGCAGGCAGACTTAGTTCAAAATCCCTATCTAGCTGCGGTTGGCCGGTTATCTGCTTTCAGCCTAACCTACCTCGCAGGGTCGTTGTGAAGATATGGGGGAAACCTTCTGCACTGCTCTGTGCTCTTTTATTGGAGGAAGCATGGGTTGAAATGGCAACAACGAAATAATTGAAGCATCCTTGTGTTTTCGAGGTCATAAACGCCGGATGGCAAGAGTGTTGTTCCTCGTATCCCATTTGTCCAGGCGAAATAAACAAGCAAACGTCCCCCGCTTCGGCATTCAACAGCTACATTAGGGGCTGCAGCCCTAATATGCAGGCTGCCTCCACCCCCCCCCCCCAGAAATCAACGGGATGAGAGTTGTTTAACCCTTTGGAGGATGGCAGCCCACACACACACCCTAGGAATCTGGGATGCACAAACTGTTATTGTGAAGCCGGGCGGCTTCTGAGAAACCCCAAACGCCAACCGCTTAGATACCAAAGCTATTTGGCTGCGCTCCAACATCCACACAGTTCTGCCCATTTGACATGGCATGACCGAAGGGAAGCGAGATAAAATGCGTTCAGCGTTACTGTGAAATGTGTCAAATGCTTAAGCAGACGGTGCCTCGCTTGATAACTTCTGGCCATTTTCAAACTGCAGAGCGTTTCACCGGTACAACAAGCTCTTGGAAAGTTGAAATAGTTAAGGCAGAATTCACGGGAGGGGCAGGATCCAACCCTGTTGCTTTTTTCCTCCAGCCACCATCCCAGCCAGAGGGCACTCAAGGCGACATCATGCAATAAAACCTAAACTCATCGCCATAAAACCCAGAGTTAAACATTTAAGAACAGACAACAGGAAAACACACAGACACCCTGCACACACTAAGCCAGTGCGCTCAACAACTTGGCAAACGGAAAGGTTTCTGCTTCCAGGAAAAGCATTAAAAAGAAGGGACCTCATCTGATCTCCTGGGGAAAGGAGATCCAAAGTGTTCTCTGCACAGTATCATAAAAAAAAAATAGGCAGCTGCCTGACACCAGGTCAGACCATTTAGATCAGTACTGCCTACACGGACTGGCAGCAGCTCTCCAGTTTTAGACAGGTTCCTCTCCCAGGGATGCATCTGAAGCTGGGTTCTTCTGCATGCAAACTACCATCATCTTATAGCTGTGCCCGCTTGGAGATGGGGGGGGGGGCTCTTGCTCAAGGCCTCCCAAAATCTGGCACCAGTAACTATACAATCCTGATCCATACTGATGACCAGGGCAGACTGTGCATAGGCAGCCTTTGACACAAAGGACGCCTAGAGCATGTGGAGGTTGAAAGCCAAGCTAGCAAGTACCACCTTGTTTCTCCCCACCATGCACTCAGTTCCACCTGGAATGGATGTTTGCAAAAAGCGTTATGTATCCGCTCCTGAGAGCAAGGGCCAAAGAGAGGCATTGCTTGTGCCTGTCCCAGATACAGAACCCCTTTGCACCTGAAACTCGCCCCTCTCCTCACCTGAGCACCTTTCAGAAGCATCTTGAGGTCTACCTGTTTGGGCTGGCCCTCAATGCTTTGGGTTAGGTCTGCCAAGGACTTGTGAGGCAACAAGGTTTCATTCTGTTACGCTGGGGTCTTCTGCTCTTGTTCTCCCCCCTCAAGCCTTACGGAAGGGGCAGGCTACGGTTGTAAGTAAATCAATGAACTCAAAGGGAGCTGTGTGGCCGTTTCACCTGGGTGACTGAGCCAGGCAATTGCTGTTTAATTTCTTGCAGGCAGACACCGAAGGAGTTGACGCCAGGCTTTTCGTAAGTTGTACCCTGAACTCATGAAATTGACAGCAGCCACTTGGACTCACAGATGACTCACTTATGAACTCTGATCGGAGTTCCTTCTACATGTGCCACCCAGAAGTCTCTTTAAGAAGAACTGAAAATGCCACTTGCGCATATTACTCCCAGCTATGAGGAAGGCAACTCTCTCTTTTTCTTTCCAACCACCCTTTGCTTTCTGTTCCTATAGCCAAGCCTGGCTTCCAGGAACCCAGGTTAACAGGTTAACCCAGGTTAAGTGACTTACAATAATAATAATAATAATAAAAAGGTACGATAAAATAACCCAAACAGTCAAAATTTAAAAAATGCAAAGTATCATTTCCTGTCCACCCAAAAGATGAACACGAAGAACAGGCCGGAAGAACAAACCACATCACGGTCCAAATGGCTGGTGACCATCGCAGGGTGTCTAAATATATTTCCCTTCTGCATAACACTAGTTCTATTTTCAAGCTTCCCTTTGCAGGAAGGCAAACTAAGCCTGTGACATTCAGGGCAATCCTCATTTGCAGCAGTGCACCCAGAAGAATTGCCACATCCCCCATATTCTGCAGCCTTGCAACAGAGGGCAGAGAGTGCCTGGAGGCGGTTGGAGGATGGATGGCGGCTAACAGATTGAGATTGAATCCTGACAAGACAGAAGTACTGTTCGTGGGGGACAGGAGGCGGGCAGGTGTGGAGGACTCCCTGGTTCTGAATGGGGTAACTGTGCCCCTGAAAGACCAGGTACGCAGCCTGGGAGTCATTTTGGACTCACAGCTGTCCATGGAGGCGCAGGTCAATTCTGTGTCCAGGGCAGCTGTCTATCAGCTCCATCTGGTACGCAGGCTGAGACCCTACCTGCCTGCGGACTGTCTAGCCAGAGTGGTGCATGCTCTAGTTATCTCCCGCGTGGACTACTGCAATGCGCTCTACATGGGGCTACCTTTGAAGGTGACTCGGAAACTACAACTAATCCAGAATGCGGCAGCTAGACTGGTGACTGGGAGCGGCCGCCGAGACCACATAACACCGGTCTTGAAGGATCTACATTGGCTCCCAGTACGTTTCCGAGCACAATTCAAAGTGTTGGTGCTGACCTTTAAAGCCCTAAATGGCCTCGGTCCAGTATACCTGAAGGAGCGTCTCCACCTCCATCATTCTGCCCGGACACTGAGGTCCAGCACCGAGGGCCTTCTGGCGGTTCCCTCGTTGCGAGAAGCCAAGTTGCAGGGAACTAGGCAGAGGGCCTTCTCGGTGGTGGCGCCTACCCTGTGGAACGCCCTCCCGACAGATGTCAAAAAGGAAAACAACAACCAGACTTTTAGAAGACATCTGAAGGCAGCCCTGTTCAGGGAGGCTTTTAATGTTTAATAGATTATTGTGTTTTATTCTTCTGTTGGAAGCCGCCCAGAGTGGCTGGGGAGACCCAGCCAGATGGGCCGGGTATAAATAATAAATTACTATTATTATTATTATTATTATTATTATTATTATTATTATTAAATATCAATGACTGCAACCTTATGCTCACTTGCTTGGGAGAAAGCCTCAACAGGACTTACTTCTGATGAGATTTGTATACACGACGGCACTGGAAGTAACCATATGAAACACCAGGTAAAAGCAACCACACAAATGCTGAACAACAAATAAAGGCATACCTGAACCCTGCAGCGGCTCAAAAGCGAATAGCCATCGAAGCCTGGGACCCAGGACACTGCTATCGTGTGAGCTGTTCTGCTCCTCGCTTGCACCTCAAGAGGAGGGGACGGGATTCCTGCATTAGAAAGAGCAAGACCTTCAGCAATAGTGCTTGAATATGGCAGCCAGCACAACACACACATACCATTGCCAGGCCTTCTGGACACCATGCAAAACCATCAGAATTGCTGGATTTTATGCTTTGGGGAGGGGGCAGAAATAAAAAAAACGGCCAAGCAGTCTGCTTGCCAAATTATGACCAGACAGTGCCCACTATCCTATAGGCTGGTTTATTCAAAATCAAATTCCACTGTATTCAGTGGGGTTTAAGTGTCTGGGAGTGTGCTTAGGATGGTAGCCAAAAAAGACAAGTTAGTAATATTATTTTGTGTTTGTCCCTCCCTGCTTCCAAGATGCTCAGGGTAAGTTTATGTGCACCCCCCCCCCGCGCATCGCGGCCTGCCAAGCACACACCCCACACTTTTTTTTTTACTCACAACCATTGCAGAGGGGAAGAGTGCTGTTGAGTTCAGGTCACTGTGAGAACAGGATGCTGGACTAGATGGGTCAGGGGCCTGATCCTGCAGGGATCTTCTTAACTGCTTATGCCTGCAGGGATTTGAACCCAGGTCTCCTAAGTCTAAGTGCAACATTCCAGCTCAGGTATGAGAAAGCTGTGGCCCTCCGGACGGTGGACCTCAGTGCCGACCAGTGTCAACCAGCATGGCTAAAGATCAGGGACAATGAGAGTTTTAGCCCAGCCACAACTCGAGAGCTGAGCTAGAATGGAGTTCCCCACCTCTGATTTTGCAGCTTCAAAGCACCATTGTTCAAATATATGAAAGGATGTCATATGGAGGAGGGAGAAAGATTGTTTTCTGCTGCTCCAGAGAAGCGGACACAGAGCAATGGATTCAAACTTCAAGAAAGAAGATTCCACCTAAACATTAGGAAGAACTTCCTGACAGTAAGAGCTGTTCGGCAGTGGAATTTGCTACCAAGGAGTGTGGTGGAGTCTCCTTCTTTGGAGGTCTTTAAGCAGAGGCTTGACAGCCATATGTCAAGAATGCTTTGATGGTGTTTCCTGCTTGGCAGGGGGTTGGACTGGATGGCCCTTGTGGTCTCTTCCAACTCTATGATTCTATGATTAAGAAAAATGGGTAAAGATGACACTACAGTCACAGGGTTAGGTCTGAGCTCTGCAGCATCCTGACCATTACCTGGGAGGACTCTGGTTTTCACCTTACTCTTCTGCTACATAGGAGAAAGATCCCATAAAGGACTTCAAATAAGTAAGTGTCTGAAGGTCTCTTCTGTATGAGTGTAACAGACAGGGCACTGTAGAGACATTGCAGGAACATCTGCTCCCACAAACACGCATTGCTCCCGACTATAAATCTACCCATCATCACAGTCTGGTTTTAATGAATATTGAGTTATACAGTTTTATTTTTAAGTTGCTGTTAGCTCCCAGAGCAATCTAGAAACTCAAGTAATTTTAGAAAAATAATAGAAACAGTGTTATCCAAGGCCAAAGCCAATCCGTCTCAAGCAAACAAGAGTTGTGGGTTTGTTTGTTTTTTAAAAAAGGCTTGGCAACCAGTTTATTCAGGGATCATCAACCTTGAACACATTTGGAGTCTTGAGAGAGGAGAGAGTGTTTTGGGCAACAACCCTCCACCCCAATTGCTCTCTCCCCCTTCCCCTGAGTCACCACTGCTCTGACAGGGAGAAAAGGGAGTCGGAGAGAGAGAGAAAGAAAGAAAGAGAAAGAGAGAAAGAGAAACAGAGAATGTGTGTATACACAGACATTTTGCTTGCTTTTCCTGTTAAAGCTGGGTAAAAGTCAGATCCATTAGGATAAATACAGATTTGTGTGATTCTGCTCAAGGTTCCCCACACCAAAAAAGTCAGCATCAAATTAAAGTTTGCATCAGTAGTCAGTGCAATAAAAAAACAACAACAAAGATCTGGTGCTTGACAGTACCACAAAACCACTGATCCAATTTACAGATCTTTATGATTTTAAATAGGATCAGGGCTGGCTCTAGGGGTAGGCTGGGTGGCGCGGGGCGCCGGGGCGCTGCGCTCTGGAGCGATCTCCACGCCACGGCGCCCGACATGCTTGAGACGGCCCTGAATAGGATGGCAACAAAAACAACAAGCCAACCAACCTATGATTGTGGGTTTGAGAGAATCCCTTGTAAAAATGATGAGAATCCATAAGGATTTGTGCCTCGGGTCCCATGGGGGGGGGGGAAATCATGCAATTTCAAAATCTGTTTTATGGCGGGTGGAACTGGTTGGAAATAAATAATGGAATAACTATTACCGTGTTTCCCCTTTTTTAAGACACCGTCTTATAACTTTTTTTCCTCAAAAAAACACACGGTGTCTTATTTTCAGGGGGTGTCTTATTGTTATTATGTTTTTATGGCATCTATGGTTCCGGGCGGTGGGGCGGCAGGCCTCCTCGGCCGGGCCATGAAGAGGCCAGGCCGCTGGCTAGGCGCTCCGCCCGGCAATGCCTTTGTCTCGGTTTTTTAATTCTTTCTTCTATTTTCCCCCTGCCGACCGCTCCAAGGTTCCTGCTACTTCATTTTTTGGGGGGGGGGTGTTTCGCATGAGGATGAGCAGTGCTGAGGGATCCCGCCCGGCCTTAGACAGGCCACCCGCGCGCCTTCCGAGCTTGGCCAGCCGAGCTTGGCAAGGCGGAAGGCCTCCGGGGAATGTGGGGCCCGGGCAAGGCGGCACTGAGAGCCCCCACGGCCGCGCAGCCATCACCCTTGTTGCTGTGTTCCTTTCAAGCCTCTCGCTCAAAACGAGGCGCTCACTGCACTTGGAAGGAGCCGCGCGCCCACGGCTCATGCAGCAAGGGCCCTCCCGACTCCTTCCCAGGCGCCCCTTTCCCCTCCTCCTTGCCGGTTTTGGGCGGCGGGCGGCAGGCAGGAAGAGGCCAGGTCGCTGGCTCGGCGCTCCGCCCGATCGGGGCTGCGGAGCGCTCCGAGCGATCGGGGCTGCGGAGCGCTCCGAGCGATCGGGGCTGCGGAGCGCTCCGAGCGATCGGGGCTGCGGAGCGCTCCGAGCGATCGGGGCTGCGGAGCGCTCCGAGCGATCGGGGCTGCGGAGCGCTCCGAGCGATCGGCGCTGGTTCTGGACGCCGGGGCGGCAGGCCTCCTCGCCGGGCGCTCTGGCGGCGCAGAAGGGGCCAGCAGCGCTCCCGCCGTGTGTCGCCCCGGTGGTGCGGAAGGGCCTGCGGGCCTCCCGTCACCACTCTGCCTTGGGCCATGCAGCCCAGGACACTCCGGCGTCACGGAAGGGGCCAGCAGCGCTCCCGCCGCTGTCCATCACTCCAGTGGTGCGGAAGCGCCCGCGGGCCTCCCGCCGCAGCTCAGCCTTGGGCCATGCAGCCCACAGGGGCGAGCAGCGGCCTCACCTCTGCCTGGCCCGGCAGCAGCAGCAGCAACAGCAGCGGGAGGACAAGGACGGCGCTGCTGCTGGGTCCCGCTGCCTCGAGGCGAGAGGCGCTGCTGCGCGGAGGTATGGCTTATTTTCAGGGGGTGTTTAATCTGCACAAATGCTTAAAAAGCCTGATATGGCTTACTTTCTGACTACGTATTAAAAAGGGGGAAACACGGTAGTTGACCATTTGAGGAATTACAGGATTATGAACTATTTTTGGAACACACTGCAAGAGACATAGCAAAGCAGAGCTAAGTATGATCTCTGTTCAGGACCCAAAATAACAATTTGCCTTATTTAGAAGAAAACTGTGTTCTTTCTGAGTCCTAAATCTAGGAAGATCCCTGGAGAGCAAATAAAGGAAAGGAAAGGAAAGGAAAGGAAAGGGGATTTTTATTTTTACATTAGACTGCTGCTGAATGGAATACTTTAACAAACTTGACCATCTATCCCAGGATCTTTAAAAAAATCTCTCCCATTACATAAAGCAATAGTCCCCTACACTGAGTGTCAATCGGGGACAAGAGGACCCACTTCTGCCCAAATTAAATTGGGGTCAATCATACCAGATAAAATATATAAATCTAAATCAATCTACTTAATATTCAGGTCCGCTCCAAATCAACAGATCCCCATTATGCTTCCAATGACATCAATGAGGGCCAAATAGGACTTTCCAAACTGTGTGTCGGCTGCAGTGTGTAGGTGTGTTGTGCAAACGCTCTCCATGCTCCTCCCGGGGCTGGAAAGGGGTTAGTTTAACCTCTGGTTGCTAGTAAAACTGAATTACTGTGTCATGAAATGATGCATGTCTAAAAAGTGTGTCACCAACATGAAAGGTTTGGAAAGCTCTGACCTAGAAGTTTCTCCAAACATTGCAAGAGCAGAGGTAGCAAGAATCATTGCCTTGACATGGCTGTAAGCACATGCAGGGTCAGGGACGAAGATTCCTTTTCGTTGAGTGAGGGAAGTGAGGACCCCGAACCTCAAGAGGAAAGACATGCAGGACTAGCCGCCAGACTCCTGCTATCAGTCGGACCTTCAGGATTGATGCTTCCTGAGGATGTGGCACTGGTACCCTCTGACTCAGAAGACTCCACTGTAGAAGACCCAAGAGGACCTGAGACTCCATTGCTCCATCACTGTAGGAGATTCCTGGAGCCTTCATCATTGCAGGACACCATCCTTGGGGCAAACCTTTTAACCCAAAATTCCCTAAATTGCTCTTCCTGAAACACTGCACAAACTGAAACACAGCTATTCTAAATGGTTACTCTTCCAAATTTTGTGGTGGCAGTTCCCCAAGCAAATGCAGTGTGCAAAAGTGTGTCTATTGGCATGCATAAAAGTATGTGTCTTGGGGAAAATAGCATGCAGAAATGCTGTTCAATAATAAAAAATCACTTATTCCAGCAGACATTTTAAGATAGTGTTTGGGCCTACTATGAAAGGTGCAAGAGCCTTAACTTATTTTCCACCTGAATGTTGGGGTCATCGTGACAGATCTGCAAATTTCAGTCTGAATCATCTTTCAGGCTCCACTTCATTGCTAGTGACAATTGTTGAGAAATCACGCAGAACAAATGCTGTCCAGAAATTGGCTGCGCCGCTTCCCACTGATATACAGGCAGGTTCTCAACACTCCCTTGTGCTCATCACAGAATAGCTGAACCTGGGCAAGTTGGAAGCAGTCAAGAATTGCAGGCGTGCACAATCAAGCTCATGTCATACTTATGGCTGACCTTTTATATTGATTCGGGCTTCTGTTGATGTAGCCACACCCTTCACGTTGTGAGCTTCGCAGTGGAAAACGGCGGTTTCGTTAAGACCTGCAGCCCAATTAAAACAAGGCGATAAATCATCAAATCAAAGTAAGGCGGAACAAAACGAGAATCTCAGCAAGGTGGCAAACGGGATTGTGACAGGGGAAGAAAGAAAAAGCCATTGAAACCACTTCTCCTCCAACTCGGCTTCCTTCTTGAACACAAGACCACAGAAAGAAACCCAACTCCCAGGTGTTGTTTGTGACGATTCGGGTAAACATCTCAAGTGTGACACTTCGCTAAGCGCAAGGGAGATTCTTCGTAGGAAAGACTGGCTCATTTTCTTTTCTTTTCGTAAAATTATTTCCCTTTGCCAAAGAAGGGATTGAACACTTTGACAGAGCAATTTGAAAACCTGCCTGCTGTAGGTATGGCCAAGCGGCGAGTGAAGCCATGAAATGGAGAACTTCTGACAAACCATCAGCGAATAAAAGAGGAACCATGCCAACTCGGTTGCTTTTACAGCAGCAGCCTCCCCCAACTTGGTAGCCTCCAGATGTTATAGACTAGCTGGCAGGAGTTGTAGTCCAAAACATCAGGAGAGGACAAAGGCAAAGGTAACACCAGGCAGGGGAGGGGCTGTGGGCTATCATATCTTATTGGAACCACGACTCCCATCTTCCTTGTCAATTGGCCATGCTGGCTAAGTCTGAATGGAGCTAGAGTCCAATAACATCTGGAGGCAAGGGCGTAGCCAGGATCAAAACTAGGGGGGGGCAAGCCATGATCATTCAGGGGCGGGGCCACAAAGTGGGAACGTGGGCGGGGCTACAGGGCCAGCTGGCCTGACGACATCGTGGTGGCGGCAGCGGCCACCTTGTGCTTCTGGGGCTGGCAACGGCGGCGGCTACCCTGCTTGGCTGGAGAGGACGGGAGGGTCGGGCAGGCAAGAGGGGGTGACAGGGTGGGCGAGGGCAAGGCAAGGCACGGCCGCAGTCACGACGGCTCCGAGGCGTTGCTGCATATCAGCATAATATTTCAACCATGTTGTGGGTTCAAGCCCCACCTTAGGAAAAAATTCCTGCATTGCAGGGGGTTGGACTAGATGACCCTTGTGGTCCCTTCCGACTACAATTCTATGATTCTATTGATATATTGCCATAGCATATGCATCATTCTGCTTTCTTGAATTGTCCTACTCCTAGGCATAGCAGCCAACTCCTAGAGGCCTAGGTGCCTCCCCCCCCAAATACTAGTAAATACCGTATGTGAAAGAGTCATCCCCCCCATGTTGATGGGCTTTCTATGTGGGGCTTATCTGCCCCCCCCCATATTTTATTAAGAATGGAAGAGGGAGGGAAGGAAGGAAGAAATAGAGAGAGGGATAACTCATATTTGTGGGTGCCTCTGGGTGACGCTGTGATGCTGGAACTCTGCAGCAAGAGGACGGGAGGGTCGGGCAGGCGAGAGGGGGTGGCAGGGCGGGTGAGGGCAAGGGAAGGCACGGCCGCAGTCACGACAGCTCCGAGGCGTTGCTGCATATCAGCATAATATTTCAACCATGTTGTGGGTTCAAGCCCCACCTTGGGGGAAAAATCCTGCATTGCAGGGGGTTGGACTAGATGACCCTTGTGGTCCCTTCCGACTACAATTCTATGATTCCATTGATATATTGCCATAGCATATGCATCATTCTGCTTTCTTGAATTGTCCTACTCCTAGGCATAGCAGCCAAATCCTAGAGGCCTAGGTGCCTCTCCCCCCCCCCCCAATTACTGGTAAATACCGTATTTGAAAGAGTCACCCCCCCATTTTGATGGGCTTTCTATGTGGGGCTTATCTGCCCCCCCCCAGTATTTTATTAAGGATGGAAGAGGGAGGGAAGGAAGGAATAATAGAGAGAGGGATACCTCATATTTGTGGGTGCCTCTGGGTGATGCTGTGAAGCTGGAACTCTGCAGCAAGAGGATGGGAGGGTCGGGCAGGGGAGAGGGGGTGGCAGGGCAGGCGAGGGCGAGGCAAGACAGGGCCGCAGTCTCGATGGCTCCGAGGCGTTGCTGCATATCAGCATAATATTTCAACCATGTTGTGGGTTCAAGCCCCACATTGGGGAAAAATTCCTGCATTGCAGGGGGTTGGACTAGATGACCCTTGTGGTCCCTTCCGACTACAATTCCATGATTCTATTGATATATTACCATAGCATATGCATGATTCTGCTTTCTTGAATTGTCCTAGGCATAGCAGCCAACTCCTAGAGGCCTAGGTGCCTCCCCCCCCAAAAGAAATTACTGGTAAATACTGTATTTTAAAGAGTCCTCCCCCCCCATGTTGATGGGCTTTCTATGTGGGGCTTATCTGCCCCCCCCCCAGTATTTTATTGAGGATGGAAGAGGGAGGAAAGGAAGGAAGAAATAGAGAGAGGGATAACTCACATTTGTGGGTGCCTCTGGGTGACGCTGTGATGCTAGAACTCTGCAGCAAGAGGAAGATACCGGTACACCTGTACAGGAGCCTTGTAAGCAGCTTTCTCTCTGCTTGATTTACAGCAGGCACGTCCAACAGGTAGATTGTGATCTACCAGTAGATCACTGGATGTCTGTGGTAGATCACTGCTAGATCACTGGCACCCCTAAAAAAAGCTCACCCAAATTTTTCCTCCTCCCTAAAAAAAGCTGAACTATGACCTGAAGCCCTAAACAAAAATGGGCCTCCCTCCCTCCTAAAAGAAGCTCAACAAGTTTGACCTAAACCCCCCAAAACAGGGCTTCCCTTCCTTAAAAAAACTCAACAGCTTTGACCTGAACCCCCCAAAAGGGGGTAGATCACTCCCAGTTTTTAACTCTGTGAGTAGATCAGAGTCTCTTGGGAGGTGGCCACCCCTGATTTACAGTATACAGATGCAGGAGGAGGGGCAGACTGGAACACCAATGCTTTTTATAAACATCACTGTGTCTATCAAAGCTACAGCCCCCCCTTCTTATTCACTTCCTTTTAGCCTTGCAGGGCCACCTTAGTCAAATTGAATCCTCTGCACCCTCATTAAATCGCCAATAGAACTGTTAATGCGATCCCTGAATGCCCATTAACAACTCCCACTGAATAACAATAGGGTGAATAGGGTGCACCTTGCCTGAAGGGATATTTAACTCCATTGTCTTAACTGCTTAAGTACTGGTAGCCACTTTGCTTTATTTATTTGATGTGTTTTTGTTACAGCTGTGTTCCCGCCCCCAGCAAGTGGCGAGCTGCTCTTGCTAAAGCAAAGCCCTTTCCACTTCAGTTTTTGGAGGGGCAAAGTATTGGTTATGGTCTGTAAAATACAATAATTTTTTGCTTCTAGGGGGGGCAGCTGCCCCCTCCTGCCCCCCCTGTCTACACCCATGTCTGGAGGGCCACTGGTTTCGCATTTCAGGATTACACCCCTAAACCCAGGCTTGCTGACTAGGTTTTCTGAAGGCAGAAGGAAAGAGGTTTCCCCCTCTGCCCAAGTGAGTTGCCTGTAATGCAATGGGACTTACTTTTGAGTAGACTTGCATAGGATTGTATTGTAAGGCTATCCTATACACACTTACTCAGGAGCTGACTATAGCAGGACAGTCTTCCAATTTGCACTCGAATATGTGTTTTTTAGACACTTGGGCTTGTAGACAGGGCAATACAAGTTTTTTGTTACTATAATAAAGAAAACCACTGCTTTTCCATTCATTCATTCTACTTTAAGCTCTACCTAGGGTGGTCAGATAAAAAGAGATCAGGGCTCCTTTACCTTTAATAGTTCTGTGCAGAAGATGGATGCTCACCAGGTAGCCAGCTATTAAAGGTGCAGAAGCCTTGTCTTTTCCCCCCATCTGGCCAGCCTAGTTCCACCTACGATGGAAGGCTCTGGCTTTGGGCAGAGGTAAGATTCACTTCTTGAGAAGCAACAAAGCGAAAAGCAGAAGAGACAACTGAGGATTCCCCTCCCCCCTTTTTATGTTGCTTGGGTGTAAAAAGAACAACTTGTCCTTCGCAGAAACACAATGTGATCCACCCATCCCTGTTGTTGCCCTCCCTTTAAGTGGGGCATTATTCCACCCAAGCACTCGCTGAAACTAATGTGAGCTGAACAAGCAGGAAGCCTTGGCAGAATTCGCCTTGTGGCTTCTCCTCCTTTGGGAAGTGCTGTGCAGTCTGGCTGGTGGGTGGACCGAGTTATTTGTAGATGGCTGGGGTGACCTGATATTTAAAAAGACAACTTCCTTATTTTACTTTTTTTAAAAAAAAAACCAAGCGGGGAAGAAAAAAATTGCAGAGCTTAAACCGCAGGAGTTTTCCTGAAGTTTTAAGTTCTGCAACTTTTTCCCCCTCCCCCTGCCAAAAATCTGTATCTCTCCAGGGTTAACTCAGTGGAACGTTCCAGCTGAATCACGGGAAGATTAAAACACCACACTTGGAATCACGTACCCAAAGTTAGATAATTTAACGTTGCCTTAAATTCTGATCTATTTCATTTCTTAATCCACCCATCCCTCCTCCACCTTGGAAGAAGGCAATTTTTAAACTAGCCTGCTAAGAGGTTAGCAGCTTGCACTTCCATGTTGGAAAAAAATTCTCCCAGCATGAAAACACAGACTAGTCTCTTGGCAGGCTAGTAACTTTGGTAAGTCTAATTTACAAGGCTGATAGAAGCACAGGAAGCTAGAGTTGGGCTCCTTGCTGTCATCTAGTCCAACCTCCAGGTCAATGGAGGAATCGTGCAGCTACGACACCCCTGAAATATGACTGCCCAACCCCTGCTTAAATGCCTCCAGTATGGAAAGCCCTCACTATTGTGCCAAGGCAGTTTCTTCCACTGCCAAACAGCTCTTACTGATGCGAGGTTTCCAACCTTCTTCCTGAGAAACTCCTAATAAATTTCTGAAGAACCTCAGATTTCCTAAGCATGCAGTTTGCAAGGCCTTTGGCTTAAAGCCAGGCAAGATAAGCAGCAGCTCGCTTCAGAAAACAAGACGCGCGGCCATGGAATGAGGCGAGATTTCATTCAGGTCAGCAGAAAGTAAAGCTCAAAAGAAACACTGCAATCTAAGGTAATCCCTGGTTAACTAGAGTTCGCCTTCTTTCTCTCTTCGGATGCCTATCGAGCATAGCTGCCAAGTTTTCCCTTTTCTCGCGAGGAAGCCTATTCAGCATAATGGAAAATCCCTTAAAAAAGGGATAACTTGGCAGCTATGCTATCGAGTTCTCAAATCTTGCAAGTGATTTCACTGAGAAAGTTAGCTAAGCTATTTAAAAATGGTTTTTAAAAAAGGAAATGCCTACCACATTCTGCAATACTGAAACCATTTTCTCAAAGGCTTTGGTAAGAACCAGATAAGCCACTTGAAAGGACCACACCCATTAAAACAATCCCTTAAACCAGGGGTCCCCAAACTAAGGCCCGGGGGCTGGATGCGGCCCAATCGCCTTCTAAATCCGGCCCGCGGATGGTCCGGGAATCAGCATGTTTTTACATGAGTAGAATGTGTCCTTTTATTTAAAATGCATCTCTGGGTTATTTGTGGGGCCTGCCTGGTGTTTTTACATGAGTAGAATGTGTCCTTTTATTTAAAATGCATCTCTGGGTTATTTGTGGGGCATAAGAATTCGTTCATATTTTTTTTCAAAATACAGTCTGCCTCCCCCCACAAGGTCCGAGGGACAGTGGACCGGCCCCCTGCTGAAAAAGTTTGCTGACCCCTGCCTTAAACCAAGGAAACTGTGTGGCTATCTCAAGGGGGGATAATGCCTCAAGGGTCCCTCCTTCCCCCCCCCCAGCAATAGCTCCCTAGAACAGCCTTCCCCAACCTTCAGTTCCCAGAAGCCCAGATAAAATGGTCCACAGTCAGAGATGCTGGATGCTGTAGCCCAAAGTATTTGGATGGCATCAGGTTACAGAGAGCGCCTGCACCCGAATTGCACAGCAAGCAACACCTGACGAAATTCCTTCTTCAACATACCAACTAAAGGCCCACAAGAGCCCATCGAATGGACTTGTCTCGAAAACCATTCGGCTCACCTGGCACAGCCAAGACAGATGGAGAAATGTCAGCTTTCTTGGTAATTTGGCTGCTGTTCCAATGCCAGTGAATCGCAATGGGCTCAGGGGGCCCCACAGCATGGCACGTGAGATTGAACGGCGTGTTCCGGGTAACGTTCAGCCCCTGGGGCTGCTTAAGGAAGTACGGCAGTCCTGCCACGCAACAGGAGAGAAAGGATGGTTAGGCAGACTAAAGAGACAAAGTGCAAACTCCAAAGAGTAAACTGTAATAACACAGATCGGTATGAATGATCCCATCATGGCAAACTTCAGATCTGTTTCCCCCCCCCCCCCCGAGCAAGAGCAATGATGTCATCTGCTGGAGGGCCAACTGGCAGACCCTCCTTGCTCCTCTGGACAAGTGAACCGAGGTGATAATGAGGCTTTAGCATAAAGGAAGGGAGAGAAAGAGACAAATACAGGTGAAACTCGGAAAATTAGAATATCGTCGAAAAGTGGATTTATTTCAGTAACGCAACTTAAAAGGTGAAACCAATATATGAGATAGATGCGTGACATGCAAAGCAAGATATGTCAAGCCTTTATTTGTTGTAACTGTAATTATTTGTCATTAGGCGGGTCAATTATAAATGGAATTTAATTAATGAAATGTAATAGCGATGTTTATTTTTGTATTATTGTAACTATTTGTTTTATTACTGTGGAATTTCCAAAAGAAAGCATTTGTAAAAATCAAAAGAAAAAGAAAAACTAATAAGTTGCATTACTGAAATAAATGCACTTTTCAACGATATTCTAATTTTCCGAGTTTCACCTGTAAGTACGAGTTGGACACTTTCCTTTTCTTTGATGGGCTTCCCCCTTCCCCCTACCAATTTAAATGGTAACACTTCTTTTGCAAAGAAAAAAGCTTTTAATTAGAAACACAGACTGATGACGTATCTTTTGCTAAAGCGTTATACAAGTCGCCGCCGTGTCATCAGAAATAAGCACCACTGAGATCAATGGAGCATCCCAAACGTGTGTACTCCCCTTGGAGGCGTGGCTATGCGAGCCACTGTGATTTGCTCCCAACATTTCAAAATTTACCACTGCATGGACAGAGTCCCAGATTCCTTATCCCTGGTCTAAGGAGAGGGTTTCCTCAAGGAAGCCCCTACTACAGTTCAGAAGCGCGGGAGAACTGTCCAGAAAACACGGTTCTGCCTCTGACAGCACAACTCTATGCACTTCTACTCGAGAAGCAAGTTACACTCCCGGGTATGGATTGCTGCATGATCGTGACTACCTGGGCAGAGGGAAAGTGAGAAGACAGGAGGCAATACTGACCAGGCTATCCTGCAGTTGAAACAAGGGTGCCTGCCCTCTGTTCTGGAAGCAGATGGATAAAATACTGTATATGCATTGGCCTTTTTGAGCGTAACATGGGTTGCAAACGGAAGACCGTTCATACAAGGGGTCTTCTCTTTCTCCCTTGCAGATCCCTTTACTCCTCAAAAAGCTTCTCCGCAGGATCGGGGCGACCTACTGGCCTTTGTAGGCTACGCCATGTGGGTTTGCCGGAAGATAATGGGGAGAAATTTCATGAAAATTGGAGCTTCCTCCAGGTTTTTCCGCAATTTCCCAGATTGGTTCTGCGTTTAGTTCATTTTTTTCCCTTCCAGTTCTCTCGGAATAGTCACTCTCATATTTGTTAATACAAAATCTCCCAAGCTAGCTATTCATCCACAGTTTTACATTATCAAGTGCTTTCTTTCAAAACTAAGCATACCTTCCAACAAAACCAAAATAGGATCTGACACGATTTCTTCGCTGTTGACTTTCAGTTTGCAGGTGTAGGACCCATTATCAGAGCGTAGGACATTGGGTATACTGCATGGGAGAAGTGGGGGAAAGACTTAAAATTTTGGTTTTTTTTTCCTTAAGAAAACATTTCTATTCCACCTTTCATACACAGCAAGAAGACCGGGTACTCCCCCCCCCCAAAAAAAAGAACAATAAAATTGCAATTAAAAATAGAATGGCCAGTAAGTTAATAAGGAACCAATGGATGGTATTATTATTATTATTATTTAATACTACTGAGTGCCAAGAAGACATAAAAGCTAATTGCACACGATTGTTAAATTATGGGATAATTAAAATATACCATAATTAAAATACACAATAAAATGATTCAATTGAAACATTAAGATATAAATGCCCATGATTAAAATGTGCAATAAAATAGCACAGCAATAAAAAACAGCAGACTCTTGGCTGTGAGCCCTGGAAGACCTGCTCCCTTCCTTTGCAAGCCTTTTCCCACCTGGCCTGGAAGGGTAAGGCCCTGACTGACTCCAGCTACAAAATATGAGGCTGCTGAACAGAATCTTGGACGGGCCTGTTGTTTAGGGAGTTTTGTTGTGGGTGGGGGGTTGTCACTGTGAAATTTTTGTATCTCTATTTTGTATCTTAGGATTTATGTGGAAGTTGTTCTAATTTGGTTGTTTTGGTTCAATTTGATATTTGGTTTATTCTTCATGACTACTTTTGTTATGTTTGCAGTTATGTAATTTTTTTATACGTTGTAAACTGCCTTGAACACGGTTTTAACTTTAGAAAGGTGGCATACAAATAAAATGATTGATTGATTGATGGTAAAGAGATCAGTGTAAACAGGTGCATCTTCGGAGGCCGGCGGAATGCCAATAAAGATGCAGAATCTCATGGAATGCAGTCCCTGCTTAAATACAACCCTGGTGAAAAAGCCCGCCTTTGCATCAAAACAAACTAATAGGCCATGTTAAGGTTAAGTGGGTTCAATCTGTTGGTTTTAGTGTCCTTACTGGGAGAGTAAGGGGGCAATCTCTGGGTTATTTGTGGGGCATTGGAATTCGTTCATTATTATTTTTCAAAATATAGTCCGCCGTCCGCCCCCAAGGTCTGAGGGACAGTGAACTGGCCCCCTGCCGAAAAAGTTTGCTGACCCATGGTCCTAAGTCTCCTTCCGCTTTATGATTCTAACTCGTGCTTTTTCATACTTTTACAATATTAAGCAGCTGCTGACCGGACCTTTGAACTGCACGGAGGTTACTTACTTGAAAGTAGATATCATGGTGGTCACTTCGTTGTCATCAAACTGAAAAAACTGGCTGGCTATCCTGTCGGCGCCAACAAGCTCCTTCCCATTCTTCCACAAGGAAATGAGTGCCGAGTCGTGGTTGATTAGTGATTTAGGAACACTGATAGAGCAATTAAATTTTATTTCCATGTGCTCGGCAACCACGATACTTCCTACTGTAGGGTTGAACTTAAACGACCCAAGAGGGTGAGCAGCGTTGCCTTCAGTAGATAAGAGCTTATTCGTTTTCACAGTATTGGAGTCTACGGGATGTGTCGGTGCATAGATGGTGGGAGTGCTGTTTATCCTGACCTCCAAGGAGCGGGGAAATCGGTGTGCGCCATTCGAGTCCTTTAAAGGTAAATGTGATTTTACGGGTGCCGACGAGTCGAATCCCTTCGCTTCTTGTTTCGCTTCAACAGGACCTGCAAATTAAGACAAGTTTTTTGTTCCAACATTCTCAACAAGGTTACACGGTTTTTAAATTCCCCCTTACCTCCAGCATCTTGCCTTTGTCTACACTGGGCGATGGAATACAGATTATCAGATGCTTTGAGGGTGTTGACAGGGGAGATGACTTTGCAAAGAATCATAGACTTGGAAGGGACCTCAGTGAAGGCTGGGCCATTGGGGCAAATGGGGCACTGCCCTCTCCCAAACACAGCCTGCCTCCACGTATCCCACTCAAGTAATATTTTGACCCTGGATCCTAATAGCGCCTTTTCAATCTGCGAATTATTTTCCGTAAATCTGTATTTTTTTATCAAGCTTAAATATTGTACTCAACTGCTGAGAACTTAACCAATCTGCCACATGATCTTTCATCTCTCCATATCTTTCAATTTGTAATCCTCCCCAGTGACAATTAGCGGGTCTATATGTACTCCAGTTTATCTGTATGTTAATTTTTTCCCCTAGCCAGGGCTTCCGTTGATGACAGCCACATCAATGTTTTCCTTTCTAGTAGGTTTTTATATTTTCCCCATACCTTAAAGAGATTTTTCCTGATTATGTGGTTTGAAAAGCTCTTCTATATCCTAGCCTTCCCGTACCACAGGCACACATGCCATCCAAATTTTAGATCATGCCCTTCCAGGTCTAACAGGTGGCTGTTATTTAGTAAGATCCATTCTTTCAACCAGCATGAACATGATGCGTCAAAGTATCATTGTAAGTCAGGGTGGGCAAAACCAACTCTCTCTTTGGTGTCAATCATAATTTTATGTTTTCTCCTGGGTTTTCTTGCCTGCCAAATAAACTTAAGATAGATCCTTCTGCCATTCCTTGAAATTTCGAATATCATTAACTATAGGTACCGTCTGAAATAGGAATAGCATCTTTGGGAGTATATTCATTTTTATTGGGCGTTCCCGTTTTGGTGATGGCAGCCCTGGTTTAAGGAGCCATTTGGTGCCTGAGTTTCTAATGCTGAGTTCAACCAAAATATATCGTCCTGTAACTGAAGTCCATTCTGTCCCTCTAGGGATGAGGAGTACCAGTCTTTGCCCTCTTTTATGGGGCAGCCCTCCGGGGATTTGAAGAGTGCTGCTATCAAGGCTCCTTCTCAGCTGTCCTGCTTCTCTGGGTTACACAGATCCAACACCGTAAACTTTTTCTCATAGGATTTCACTCCGCCGACCCAGAGGGCTAGCTGTGCTAGACCCATCTGCCCTGTACTTTACAGTCATACCTCTAGTTACGTATGCTTCAGGTTGCATACTTTCAGGTTAAGTACGCGGCGGACCTGGAAGTGTTTACTTCCGGGTTCCGCCACACGTGCATGCGCAGAAGCGTCCTGCGCGCTTCATGCATGCGCAGAAGCGCTGCTCTAGATACGTACTTTTCGAGGTGCGAATTGCACCCCGGAACGGATCAGGTACGTATCTAGGGGTACCAATGTACATTTTAAACAGTATCATACTAATAGCCATGGCTCCCCCCCAAAATCATGGGAACTATAGCTTGTTAAAGGTGCCAAGAGGGTGCTGATATCCTCACAGAGCTACAGTTTGTAGATTTAACTCAGAAGAGGGATTGATAGTTAAAACTACTCTCCCAACTGTAGCTCTGGGAATTGTCGCCATCCATTCTACAGAAAGAAAATAGAAGGGATTTGCGCTGTGTGCATGTGTGTGTGCCTGAGCAGCAAAGGAGTAAGTGCTGTTCAGCAAAAACTGAAATGCAACACGCCTGAATATGCTTAATAATTAACTAAACTTTTTGCTTGAACTTTGCCTGTGCAGAATTGTGAACATTTGTCCCAATTGCTACTCAAGGATTTGCAGCCCCCACTGTTGGAGGGCAAAAGACACCCACGGTGTCATAATGTGTGAACCATGTTTCTGTGGGGAAAAACAAAAGCAAGCCAAGCAAGTAAAAAGCCAAGCAAGTCTCTGCCCCCATCTGCACTATGCCTTTAAAGCAGTATCGTAACCACTTTAAACCGCCGTGGCTTCCCCCAAAGAATCCTGGGAGCTGTAGTTTGTCAAGAGTTTCCGAGAGGACCCTATTCTCTCCACAGAACGACAGTTCTCAGAGTGGTTTAGAAACCAATCCCTTTTCACTTGTGAATTAAAACACCTATAAAACCAGAAAAGCTTTAAAAAAGCAATATAGGTAATGGAAAGGTATGCGTTGGTAGGTTTTTCAGGAAACTTTCAAAACAACTTAGTGATGACTTCTGCTTAATGCCCAAAGGCAGGGAGTTCCAAAGTTTAAGCTCTGCCCACCAATGCGGAACAAACATTACGGGGCACTTGTAAAAAGTTTTACTTCTGTTTCACTTCTGTTATAGGCGAGATTGCTTCTATGCCATGACTCAGGGGTGTAGCGTGGGGAGAGCATGGGGCTGTTGCCCCGAGAACATGATTTTGAGAGGGCACGAACCTCATGCAGGGATCCCTAACCCGCCTGCTCCTGGGGGTCTCTGGGCCCTGGAGCCTGGCCTGGCCATCCCGCCACAGCCCCAGCCCCCTTGCTGAATGACTGCCCAGCTAGTGTTGGGGGGATGCACCCGCCAAGGGCTATGTCAACTGGTCGGGCTTCCCCCTGCATGGGCAGGCAGGCAGCGCAGCCCTGCGAACCCTCCTTGCCCCACACCTGCCCGGCAGTGGTAAGGGTTGGGCTGGGCATGTTGGGTTTCATTTACCCTCCGTGCCCAGCCCCTGCTCCCACCTAGTACATGTGCACCCCAGGCGCCAAGAAAGGACACAGTAAGGGGGGGGGGAAACCACACTGAATGTTATGTTAGGAGTCGAATACGGTTTCCCCCGACAAAGAATACTGGGAACAGTAGTTCACCCCTCACAGAGCTACCCTTAGCAAATGACAGTTCCAGGGATGCTTGGGGGAAGGTCATGGGCACTGAATGTGCTTTAATATACGGTGCGGATTTGCTCTATGGCGTGCATTTCCTATCATATGCAGACGTGCCTTGGAGCACTATATAATTTCAATTCTTTTGCATGTGCAAATTGTAACATACAGTACATGCCTTGTTAAGGTGTGGGTTTATTTGGTGCACACATCCCGCTGCAGTGTGTTACTTCATGTGTGCTACTTCATGTGCCCTGTCAAGGGCCTCCAATGAACTCAGATGGGAATCCTTTCCTCTCTCTTTTTTTAACAAAGCTCACAAAAATCTTGTGAGGGTAGGTGAAAGTGAGAGGCAGACCACCTATACTGTAACCACTGACCCTATCACTTGGATTAGAAGCACATTGTGCAATGCAGCCCTTTAAGGCAGGTTGAAAGGGTATGCGCATGCAATCCACTGCAAGAATAGTCATCTACGGCTATTTCTGCCCACAGCAACTCCTTGGTTTTAAGACAATTTTGTTTTGTTTTATTGTCCCATTTTCTGTGGATTGTTCTTGCGTGCACCGCTTAGAAATGCAAACAATTAAGCAGGAACGTACAGTAAATGCCTTAGGTGAAAAATAAATAAATAAAAGTAAGTTTCCCAGCTGCCTTCTTGGCTCCACCTTTCCTCTGAAGCCTGCCAGGCCGGTGAAGATGTGATCTATGGCTGGAGCAAAAATCAGGAGGGGATTCCGAGTAAGGTCAATTGGATAGAACAGAGGTGGCCAGGCAGGAACAGAGATGCCAAACAGCTTTCTTCATCCCACTGTGCTCCCAAAAGCAGCTACACACACACACACACCGGGTCAGTTATCCATAGCAGCTACACATTGTGTTTATCTCTGTACTGTATACACTAAATTTAGGAATTCATTGTATTCCTAATGACTGTTCAAAAGGAACCAATGGCCAAGCACTGCTCCCACATATGCAATGGAAACTGTGGCCAGAGCAAGGAGAGTGTGTGTGTGTGTGTTTTGCGGGCTCAATTTATGAAAACAAAAGTTGGGGGTGGTACTCAGACCTACCGAAAGGAATGGACCTGTCTTAATCGGGTTGGTTAATTTCAACGAGTAAAAGCTTTGCTGAATTACCACCCTTTTAAAAAACCTTGCCTGGAAGTTAAGGTCTCTCTACTCGAGAAAAAAAAGGGATGTACTGTATAAGAAGAGATGGAGGCAATCAATCTCTGATCCCGTTCGGAGATCTCTCCCTCTTTCTTCCTCTCTTCATTCACAGGCAGGTGCCAAGCCCGAGCTGTGCTCGGATTAAAAGCGAGGACAAAAGTAATCCTCTCCCCCCCCCCTTGCAAACTCTCTTTTCGCATAGAGCGCAGGAGGGTGGAGGGATGACGTTCCCCCCACCCTGAGTCCCAGCGCCTTTCTGGAGCCTACCAAATGCAAGGGAATGAGACACCCTCCAAAACGAAAAGTTGGAAGACGGGGTAACCCCCCCCCCCGACACCTTTCCGACATCCAACCAACTCCTGTTCCAGGACTTCGGACGCGTAACCAAACGCGGGAGGGAAAAGAGGCGCCTTACCTTTTGCGCAAAAGGACGACGCCGACGCCACCAGCAGCAGACCCCAAAAGCTTCCCATGGCGACTTTGAAGCGGGCTTGGCAAGCGTCCGACCAGGCCACCTCCAAAGCCGGGTTTCCCTCCGGAGCCGCCGGGCGAAGAGTCCCCGCGGCGCTCAGACGCCGCCGCAGAAAATCGCCAAGCCAGAGATCCCTGACCCAAAACAAAAGTTCTGGGCGAAACTTGAGCGGAGGCGGGGACGGAGAGAGGTCCCTCCTCCTCCTCCGACTCCGGGGCGGGCGCGGGGAGGCGGATTTCGGGGGGCTGGGAGCGGGAGGGCTGGCCTTCTTCTGGTCTGGGAAGAGAAGGGGCTCCGATTCCCGCCAGGGGGCGAATAGTACAGTACTTGGATGGAGACACGCAGGTCGTACAGGAATCTTGAAGCGCCTTAAAGACTCCCCGCGGAAGCTTACATGGTCGCGGCAGGAGCTTTTACGCACACATAAAACTCACACACGTAGAGAGGCTAGTAGTTACAGGTAGGTAGCCGTGTTGGTCTGCCGTAGTCGAAACAAAATTTAAAAATTCCTTCCAGTAGCACCTTAGAGACCAACTATGTTTGTCATTGGTATGATCTTTCGTGTGCATGCACACTTCTTCAGAATCTGAAGATTTATTTTGTTTCGACGTAGAGAGGCTGGCATTGTAAAGCAGCCCTCGCCAACCTGGCGCCCTCCAGATGTTTTGGACGAAAACTCCACATCGGATGGGAGTTGTCCCAAAACATCTGGAGGGCGCCAGGTTGGCAAAGGCGGTATGTAAACAGTAAAGCACTGCATTGCAAAGCTGTGACACGACTGTGCAAAGCTGAAATGTATACAAGATGTGAGTCGCGGGAGTTGACGAGATTTATTGGGGGGGGGCAGAACCGAGTTATCTACAGTGTGATGGGTCAGTTGGTTCAGTAAAGGTAAAGGGACCCCTGACCATTAGGTCCAGTCGTGACCGACTCGGGTTGCAGCGCTCATCTTGCGTTATTGGCCGAGGGAGCTGGCGTACACCTTCCAGGTCATGTGGCCAGCATGACAAAGCCGCTTCTGGCGAACCAGAGCAGAACACGGAAACGCCGTTTACCTTCTTGCTGTAGCGGTACCTATTTATCTACTTGCACTTTGACGTGCTTTCGAACTGCAAGGTTGGCAGGAGTTGGGACCCAGCAATGGGAGCTCACCCCATCTTAGGGATTTGAACTGCCGACCTTCTGATCGGCAAGCCCTAGGCTCTGTGGTTTAACCCACAGCGCCACCCGCGTCCCTACCAGTTAGTTCAGTATTTTTTATTTATTTACTTGCCTTTGATGTGAATGGTCACCTTTTAACTTGTATCCATTTGAGCTTCGCACTGAAATTTTTTTATCTCTTTTGCGTGACCTTTTGATCCCACTGTTTACATTTTTTCCTTGTCAGGATCCCTTTGTCTGTGTGTGGATCTGCCGGGTTAGAATCGCTTTGGCATCTGAGGAAAGCTTATACTCAAACATCCTGCTAGTTTCTGAGGTGCCAGAAGACTCCCTTTTATCCTGAAAAGAGAGACAGCAGGATCTCACCTGGCTCTCAAATTATTGGGGTGTAGTGATGTTAACCTTAGTTAGTTTTAAGCCAACTATGTGGCATAAGATTTGATAAAATTGTGGTGAGTCAGGGTTAGGGCTTGTTTAGGCTTCATTAAGGGCACCTTTACCCCATTTTTGAGCACAGATCTCAACTTACCAGCCAATGATAGCATTTTAAAATTATTATTTAAAGTGCTTCCCTTTATCTCGAATGTTCTAAACTTCAGGGCGGACCCGCATCATGTATTTAAAGCACATTTAAATCTGTGTCAAATGTACTTTAATTGGCGTGGATCTGTCCAAAAAGTATACTTCTTATTGCCCATCTCTGTAAAATGTTCTCTCTTTTGATTATTGATAATACTGCATTTTAAACTTTTTTTTTCAGGCAATTGTTGTATCTCAAAGTGGCTCACATAAACGAAAAAGCAGGCCCTGTCATCAGGCTTAGAGGCTAAAAGGACAAGAGCCCCAAGGAAAGGGGAGGGGAAATGTGTACTTCAAGGTTAGAAAAAAGTGGCAAGCTGCAAGCATTTATGGCCATATTCTCACATCATATGTTTAAATCGGTATAATAACACTTTAAACAGTCATGGCTTTCCCCAAAGAACTCTGGGAGTTGTAGTTTGCTAAGGGTACTGAGTGTTGTTAGGAGACCCCTAGTCCGCTCAGAGAGTTACAATTCCCATAATTCCCCGTGAATATGGATTGTTAAACCACACCTGGGACTAAGTTTATAAATGCACTGGAAGCTGATATCTGTGAAAGGCTTTTCTGGCGGGGGTGTCGGGGGGGGGAGCAAGAAAAGGTTTTCTACACTTTTAAGAGATTCACGATCACATTATAAAACTAGACAGGTTTTTTTTTTAATGGCTCCCAGATTATAGATATAAGCAATCTGTATAGTCGTGTCCGTAGTGTGTCTCAGATATAAAAGTACCTTTCAAAATTAAATAAATAATGGTGGGGCCAGGCGGGAGGAGATGCAAATTGTTCCCAGATGCCTTTTAACGTCTGGGGGAAAGAAGAAAATGCTTATTCAGTATACAGCCCAAGCTGCACTACTGGCAGATATTGAATTTCTGCTTCTCTCTCTTTTTAGCCCTGAAAACGTATTGACATCTTGAAGCAATCAGCGGCTTCGAAAAGGCACGTGCCTCCAGCAGCCCAAGGGACAAGCAAGACATGACAGCAGCAACAGTCTTGAGTGCCAGGCCTGGGTCGCTTCCATTTTCCTGCGCAGCAAACTGTGTCTCTGTGTGAATTTAAAGCACAGAATGGGTAGCAGGGTGGTGTTTATATGTGCCAAATCTTTTCCCTGGCTAGGCCTCTTCCCTCTAACATTGCTTCTGCCTGATTTTCTCTCCACGGGGCTAACTCCCACTATGGGCCTCTTTCGACATCCCCTTTTATTATGGCACATTCAAAATCATTTGTGTTCATGAGGGTATCGAGCCAGTTATACCAGTGATGTGCGGTGAATTTTTTTGTAGGGCTGTATGTAGATTTGGTGACTCCAAGGGTCATCGAGTCAAACCACCTGCAACGCAGGAATCTCCATTCAAGCATCCCTGGCAGAGGCCTAAAAACCATCAGTGAAAGAGAGTTCACAGCCTCCCAAGGAAGCCCATTCCCCGGCCGGTCAATTTTCCAGTTCCTAGCAGCTTGCAAAAAGAAGAAGAAGAAATTGGCTTGGCTTTGTTTTTTGAAGAAGACAAACCCAGGTGGAAGGGTGGATTCCATCTCCCAATTTAGAAGCTAAGCAGGTACACGGAAAAGTCCTGCCAGGAACATTAATGGGACTAGGCTGGAGCCGCTAGTTCATGGACCGCACACCACTTGAGTTATAGGCCATCCAGCTTTCACAGATGTTTGTGCCTGCAAAGGTTTGGAGGCATACTAAGTTGTATTCAGACCCGCTGAGATGAATGAACCTAAAATAGGACATGAGTCCACTGACGTCAGTGGATCTACTCTGAGTAGGACTAGACTGAATATCACCCACTGCTTTGTTTTCAACCAGTGCTTGTCCTGTAACTTCCTGTTGAAATCCTGAAAGTTTTAATACCACAAATGGTGTTTTTTTTTAAGGGGGGGCCCCACTTTCATTATGCTGCAGCACAGAGTGCCCCTTTAGAAGGCAATAATATACCCTCCTATAATATACCCCTATGGTGCTGGAGGAGACTCTTGAGAGTCCCATGGACTGCAAGAAGATCAAACCTATCCATTCTGAAGGAAATCAGCCCTGAGTGCTCCCTGGAAGGACAGATCGTGAAGCTGAGGCTCCAATACTTTGGCCACCTCATGAGAAGAGAAGACTCCCTGGAAAAGACCCTGATGCTGGGAAAGATTGAGGGCACTAGGAGAAGGGGACGACAGAGGACGAGGTGGTTGGACAGTGTTCTCGAAGCTACGAACATGAGTTTGACCAAACTGCGGGAGGCAGTGCAAGACAGGAGTGCCTGGCGTGCTCTGGTCCATGGGGTCACGAAGAGTCGGACACGACTAAACGACTAAACAACAACAACAACATACCCTCCAACATTTCTGGGATGAAATTAGGGGCGTCCTGTTCCATAATACAGTAATAATAATATTATTATTTATACCCTGCCCATCTGCCTGGGTTGCCTCAGCCTCTCTGGGCAGCTTCCAACATATATAAAAACATTAAACATAACAAAACATAATAAAACATTTAAAAACTCTGCTAGGCAGGGCTGACTTCAGATGTTTTCTATAGTTTGTATGGTTATTTATCCATGTAGTTTGGGAGTCACATAGCTCTAGACCCCCCAACATTTCTCCTATGAAAATAAGGACGTCTTCAGGAAAAGCTGGACATTCTGGGATCAAATCAGAAACCGGGATGACTTCTGTAAATCCGAGACTGTCCCTAAAAAATAGGGACACTTGGAGGGTCTGCAATGATGCAAAAACACTGGGGAAGCATCTCTGATGGACTAGTAAATATGGATGGTCCAGTATAAAGTGACCACTAATGGGCTATTATTGTGACATGTTGCAGAATGTACCTCCACAAAAATGGAGCAGTTTGGAGGGACCCTATAGGAGACAAATACACCCCCCCACACACACATGTGTCTATCTGGGGAGAAGGCGTTTCAGCTGGAAGGGGCAAATAGGGGAGCAGCAGCACCCCTGCTTCCACTGGACTTTTATTTTCTCTCCCCCCACCCTCCAATTTATAGGGAAATTGGTGATGACCTGATTCTGACACAGGGTCATGGTGCCATAACATCAAGTTTGACCCTTGGAAAAGAAGAAAGCAAAATGTGAAACAGCTGTTATTAGACAACAGGGGAAATGATTTTCCCCTTCAACCTAGAATTCTTAGTTTTGCTGTGTTCCTATGGGGCACAACTACTCCTGTCTTCACTAATTTTAAATTTCTACAGATGTATGGTTAGGAAGGAAGGCCTGCAGCCAAAATGCTGGTTCTTCTTTTCTTTAATTTTCCTTTTGGTTTGTTTACAGCATGTATAGCCCACTCTTCATCGAATGGTTTCAATCCCAGAGTGCGGAACCAAGTAATAAAATTAAACTAGAGAGAAACAATATACAGAAATGCCCCCCCCCCAAAAAAATCATATGAGCAGGACAACTAAACAATTCTATCATAAGGCAAACAAGCAAAATTGCAACAACGTAAATTAATATTTCCAATTTAACAAAGTTAAATTGCAGGGCTGCCGGGTAGTGATGTTCGGATGGCCCTATCTATTTCAGCAAAGAAGTTATTTTTGCAAATATTGTTGTAGTCTTGGCTTTTGCTTGAATCCAGTGGCTCACAAACCATCCTCAATAGCAAAATCCTTCTTATACAGTACTAGAATCTTCAGGGAACCCTTCTCACATCGACTTCTCTGCCAAGGAATAAATTGTACAGATTTACTAATATTTGTATGGCCAGATTGGGAGTCCTCTAAAAAGACTTGCATTTCAAGGCTCAGGTTAACAAAGAGTTCTGTTGAAAGCTGCTTTTTTTAAAGAGTTACTTTGGCGCAGCTCCTGCAATGTGAGACCGCACTATTGTAATCACTTCTGAATTTTTTTTAAAAAAGTTTGCTTGACACCTACTGCCACCAACTGGAGATGCAGTTGGCTTGTCATTACTTCATCACTTATTTTCAACATGTGGCTGTTCAAAGAGCAGATATGTTCCTTGAAGTCTGCATCTATTGGCACCGGAGTTTAATTAAAAGCAATGCATCAAAGTGAAATGAGTTGCCTTCCTGAGAAGAGATTAACAGTCTGGTGATTAGATAACAAAGTTGGAATAGCCAGGCTCCAGGGATGAAAATTCCATTGCTGAAGAGCAGTCACTAAGTGTGCTTTTCTGCTAAGGATTTGGTGTGTGGGGGGGGGGGGTTGTGATTCAGTTTACTTTTAAAGGTGAATCTGCTTGAATCACACTTTCTGAATCAGCGACACTTCAAAATTTGCACTTCTCTGAATCTTGCAGTGCAGTTCTCCAACCAAGTTATGTACTGGGGTACAGAGTTCCTTAAATCCATGTACTGTATTAGTAAAAATTTCATACAAAAAAACCCCCTTTTATTTAGGGGAAATTACTTTGCAAAAAAAAATGTGTATATTAGGCACATTTGCATAGAAACATGTGTACATTAGCCGAAATTTACACCCAAATGCCGGTGGATTTTCACGAGGACTTTAAAAAACAACATTTATGTAATATATAGTACTATACAATATTTTCGGCTATATTATTAACAAGATATTGGATACTGCAATGGATTGTGTTAGGTTACATTTTAATAATATGCTGATTTGTATATTCCACTTTTTCGTACTATTTGGATAACTGGTGACGTTATTTGGCTTAAGCAATAAAGCTTTGGATGTAGAAATAGAGGCGTGACATTTTATTCTTTGATTTCAGTAACATGTGATGCAAACTTCCCATTGGTTATCTCAATATTCCAAAAAAAATGGAATACTCGGTTCTCATTTAATTAATGTGAAAGTGGTATTCATACAGTATTTGTGAAAGTTGGGAGCACTGGAAAGTGGAGCAAGGTACTTTTTAAAAAAATCAGCAAACAATGGCTATATTTTGAGCACAGTCACAAAATGTGTTGTTCATTGGAGCTGAGCACCTGACTAGATTCCGCCCCTATGTTCTCAGTGAGAAGCCAGAGTCCCATTCACAAACTACAAACGGACATTGCTTGGCATATTAACTTGCTGGGTCCACTCCAGGGACTTGTCACCACGAAGAGGGGTTTTACACAGCTGAGCCTTATTAAACGCTTGCATAATTGTGGCTTTTGTATTCCACTTGGTGAAAGTAACTTGGACTAATAAGTGCCCGGGGAAATAATGAGGACTTGGTTCCAGGGTATGTTGAAATTTGAGACGTGTGCTTGTTAGCCATTTACTGGAACACCAAGACAACCACTGCTAAGTTAGCAACATGCGCTATTGAAAGCAAGGAGAGAACTCCACTTTGTTTCAAATGAGGGGGGGAATGGACTTTTATCAGGCTGATCCTACAAGCTGATGTGTGAGCAATTAAGCTCATTGGATCAGGCAGTGGTATCTCAGCACATATTTGAGGGTGCATTTGGCACTGAGATGTGACTACAGCATCTGCATGGTAATTGCCATTAGTTTGGTGCCCAGGCTTGTGATGGTGGCTAGTTCTCAAGATCACTTAACACAGATCAGTTACTCTGAAGTGAGGAAAGGGTGTCTCCAGTAGCCTCAATGGCTGTTGTGTTTCCCCAAAGCCCTATGGGCTCAATCAGCATCACCTCCAGGCTGAGGCTGCTCCTCCTCTCACCTTTTGGCTTGCTTGGAGATGGCAAATGAACAGGTAGCAACAGCAAGGAGATGCTCCAGGGATTGGCAGTGGGCCCCCTACTAGGCTACGAGGCTCAGTGCGTGCCCAGGTATGCTGAACCATGTCACCATTCATGGCCCTCTTTTCTCTAGCTCGGTTGCATTTACAACCCAAACTCAAACCCCTTTTTCCACCTGGTCCAATGATGTTTTAGGCACAGATAATGACAACTGAAATCTGTGTGCCTAATTCTGCATAGAATTAGGCTGTTACTTGGAAGGAAGGTTACTCCAGTTCCCGTGGAGTATTATATCTAGGGCTGCAGCCAGCCATTACATCACCTTTCAGCTCTCAGCCAAACATCTGCCACCTTCACACCTCAGTGTGTTTGCGTCAGTGGGCTTGCAGCTGTTTTACTCTGGGCTCCACAGAACATAGCCCCGGGCCTTGCTCTCAATTCCAGGACTCAACAGGGCAGCATGTGACATAATAAGAATACCTGAGTAGTTTTCCTTTCTCAAATGAGGAACTATATGGAGAAGATCTTGTGTCCTCACTAGGATAAGAAATAATAGCAAGAGCTATTGCCAAGGTTAATTTCCCTTGGCTTCACATCTTGCAGTATCCGTACCATGGAGACCTTTTCTCCTAAAGGAGCTGTGTTTATTTATTTTTATTAAATAAGTGATATGCGTCCTGAAGCCTGAAATGGTACAGTCTATGCCACCACCGCAGGACTTGACCCACCTGCATGTGTGGAGCAGCCCCATACTATGTTTGCGGCTACTTTGAAGTAAAGTCCACTGAGTTTCAGCGACACTAGCAAGTTAAGTGTGCATATAGGGATAGGCATATTAACCACTAGGTGCCAGTGTTTTGACCCACTTGCCAGCACCCTGTATTTCTTTTTAAAAAATTGTTTTTAACTGAAAGATTTTCATGGACAACGAAGGTACATACAGTATAACCTATCTGTTTGCAGTTCCTAGAGTCCTATCCATGGGTTAGTTACATTTGGTGTGAGAGACACTGCTGAATCAGCATAGCAAGACTTAGAAATGGTGGTGGGACAGGTGTGTGTGTGTGTGTGTGTGATCCCCTCCCTCCTATTGCCATAGAAAAGGCAGCTAAGTTCTCTCCATCCATCATCCCCCTTAATTGTTTGTGCAATTTCTAGGCTACACTCATCAACCACAGGCTTATAAGCTGTGTGCAAAAAGACCACTGAAATACACACCATGCAATCTGTAAAACTACCCCTAATACAAATTCCTGGCTGTTCCTAGTCGCTTTGATCCCTATTCTCTCTCCCCGCCCGCTCCCGCTTTGCATTTTTTTTGCACGGCTGATCTGATGAAGGTCATCTGACAGCAGCAAGAAACAAAGTATTTAGTCCGTAGATTCAGGTAGGTAGGTAGCCGTGTTGGCCTGACACAGTCGAAATAAAAATAAATTAAAAATTAAAGAATTGTCCAGTAACACCTTATATAGACCAACTAAGTTTGTTCTGGTACAGTATACCGGTAAGCTTTCGTGTGCATGCACACTTCTCTACAAGGTGCTACTGGACAATTCTTTATTTTTATTATTATTTTTATTGAGTCCCTAGTCCTCGTGCCCTCCCCAGGGACTGTTGCCACAGGATTGTTCCCCTGCCCTGCCCTCTCTTTGCTGCCCTAAGCAGTTGTGGGAACCCCCCTCGCTTCTCCCCCTGGCCTGTTTGCTGCGTCCCCCGCGCTGGTAGCCCCGCCCTCGGCCTGCCGCGCGGGCGGTGATGGGAGTCCCAAGATGGCGGCGCCCGTCTGAGAGAACTTCGGAGGGAGACCGCGCCGCCCGCCCAGCCGCTACCCAGGCAAGAGACACCGGGAGGAGCCGCTGGAGCCCAGGCCCGCAGCCGACCGCGCTTTCCTGTGTCACTCAGGTTCGTCAGCTAGTTGTTAAAGCCCCTCCTGCCTCCTACCTTCCCTCGGACCCGTTACCCATCCCTTCCCGCGGCTCGCTTCCTTCGGCGCGGAATCGGAGCTCCGTATCTCGCGCGCATCTGCATCCCCGCCCCGCACTCGCGGCGCGTGCCCTGCGCGCGGGAGGAAGCCGCCGGGTTGGCATGGCTCTCTTCCCGGGTAAAAGAGGTGTGCGGGGTTGCAGCTTCGCCCGGCTCATTGATCCCGCAGGCGGGCAGGGTGATTTGTCCATGTCCTATTAATAATAATAATAATAATGGACTTATTATGGTTGTTATTGCTATTGTTTTTATTATCATTCAGTTTTTATACCGCCCTTCACCTTGAGATTGCAAGGTCTCTCTCTGTGTGTGTTTTACAATAAAAAAATAATGCATACCATAATAACAAAATAAAAAAAAAGCAATCTCTTTGGTAGAGAAAGGCATCCCAGCGAGCTGTGGTTTTTTCCTTGTCCAACTGGGGTTTCCAGTTTTCTTCTTGCCGGGACTCCTCAAGCAGGATGTATGGAAAAGGGGGGGGGAGGCACAAGTGTCAAGCTTTTAGGGTTTGCAAACTGCAACAGTAACCCCGTGCGAGGACAGGGATATTCGGAAAAGGCATAAGAAACACCAAAGCCTGCCATGGGAGTAAGTGCTTTTGAGCTCAGTTGGACTTCTGATTGTAAACACATAAGTGGATTGCACTGTGAATGTTGTTGAGTTGGGTTTCCAAAATAACCACAAGATTATTATTATTTTATGTTGCCCATTTATCGTATGTCCAAAGGACAAGATACACACCAAATGGTGTGTTATTTTTAAATCTCTGGATAGATCCTCTTCCTTGGAAGTTTTTAAGCAGAGGTTGGATGGCCGCCTGTGATGTAAGCAGAGGTTGAGGTTCCTGCAACTCTACAATTCTATGAGGAATGTGTAACCTAGAACATATGCTTGGAGTCAGTGCTTAACTTAGGCTGCACTCCTAACCTCAGTTGCTTAGGATTGAAGTCCATAGGATTTATTTCTAAGCATACATGGTTAGGATTGTGCAGTTGGTTACTCTGTCAACCATAAGATATTCCTTTAATACACAGCATCTGTTACAAATCAGTGCACTTCCATTATAAATAACAACAACAACAATTTATTATTTGTACCCCACCCATCCGGCTGGGTCTCCCCAGCCACTCTGGGTGGCTTCCAGCAAAGATTAAAATACAATAAAATGTCAAAATTAAAAACTTCCCTAAACAGGGCTGCCTTCAGATGTTTTTTAAATGTCAGGTAGACAGCTTGCTCCAGTTGATTCAAGCATTTTCAGTGTAGGTTGATCATTTTCAGTGCAATAAAAGGGCCGATTTGAATGTCTGGGCTGAACGATGAGGGTGGAGACACTTCTTCAGGTATAGAGGGCACGACTATCACAATATGAGTACTGGCACCTTTAATTTTTTAAAACCAACGTGATGATAATGATAAATGAGGGCAGCCAAATGAATAAGGGAGAGTCGAAGTATTGTGCATGCTGAAAAAAGTCACACTTGAAACCACCTCTGCTTCTATATTGGGTCTTTCTTCAGAAATAATGTTGATATTTGGAACTCATGTCGAACATCTATGAAGAGAGGGTAATGATGATTGCAGCAGGGGATTTGCAGGAGTTTGTCCCTTTTGGCCGTGACCACTGCAAGCACCACCCGAATGCGCTGAACCTGCAACTTCGTCAGCTGCAACCAGCCTCGGAACTTTGGTCGTCAGACGGAGCAGCTGGTTTGGTGGGATCCCTTCAGGAAGTTACGATCCATGAGAAACACAAGGTAGAGCTGCCTTCGGCTTCAGCATTTAAATCAGAGAAAGCCTATGTGCCAATGTGCTGTTGGAATAGCTCTGTTGGTTGAGAACGAGGCTCTTAATCTCAGGGTCGTGGGTTCGAGTTCCATGCCGGGCAAAAGATTCCTACATTGCAGGGGGTTGGACCTAGATGGTCCCATCCAATTCTATGGCTCATGGTCCCTTCCAGTTCTATGATTCTGAATCAAAATGATCAGCCGGTGAGGAAGGGAAGAGGAGAAGAGGTGATAGGAAAATACAACGGCCTGTTAAAATAGTTTCTAAGTCGTAGGAAAAGGTGATACACATGTTGATATTTTATTGATAAGTAGACTTTAGTGAACACTCAAGGAGCATTAATCACATGAACAGATAGGTTGTAGGTGGTGGGTTATAACTGTAGATATGGTGAACACGAATTACGAGCGCTTGCAGCCTCATGTAACACCAGCTTTGCGTATTTCCTTTTCTCATTTTCGTAACGTTAGCTCTGCATATTTCTTGACTGGTTACAGGCACAAACATGGTGCTGAACTCTTCTGTGCTTTCTCCTGTACTAGTGCTAAAATTGGGGTCTTGCTCAGTGCTTTTTTGGGGCAGGCTAAGGAAAACTAATACCCTCTTCCATTAGAAGTATTACCGTAATGGTTAATAATACTGAATTCAAAGCATAGCCGACTGAGTAATCTAGGAGTCAGAGTCCCTTGTGCTATTAAAATTATTTCTGAAGTATCTGCAACTGGTTACTGTCAAAGATTGGATAATGGATTAGATGGCTGTTAATAAATTTTCCATAGAGAAAGTGACACACTAGGGAGGAGTCTTACTTCCCCTGTTCTGTAGATTACTTATTAGCCCTGATATTGTCTCTCAAGCTCTTATTTTTTAGCATTCATGTACTCATTTGCATCTCAGAGTAGCTTCATGTTCAGCACACTCCTTGATTTCCTGGCAGAAATTAAAAACATGCAGAAGGACAGCATCAGAAATGCAAATTAAATATTGTGCTTTGACTGAGATGTGTCAGACACCTGCAGCAGTCTTATACACGTAAGGCTCTGCACAGTCTAAAACCTATCTGTTCTTTTTCTTATCTACGTGTGTTCAAATCCGGCTGGATTTTGCGGAATTTGATCCCGTTGATTTAAACGTTGTTTTATGACACTTCATGATGATGATGATGATCACAGTGATGATTTATTAAACGCAATAGTCCCTTGCTACCTAAAACATCTCCAAGCAACTTTCTTTTAAAGAGACGATGAAGGTGATTGCCTCACTACGGAAATGATTGGCATTTAAAAAATAATAATCATTTTCCAACTAGAGCCCATACTGCACTCTTAGCTGTGTCCCACTGGATGAATCCTGACAACCTGAAATTCTGTTTCCCTTTAAATCGCTTTGGTGCTCCTTCTGGCCATGCAAATTGAAATGTGTTCAACTTTTACTGACCAGGGCAAGATCGACTTAATGTAACTACAACTAGCTAGGACCATTCTCTGTTCCCTACTAGTCTTTGAAAACTCACACCAATAAGCATAATACGCAGCCTTTGCTAATATTTCTTATTCATCCCCCCCCTCCCCAGGAAAGTTGGCAGTTAAGGAAGGGCATTAGTGATGTTGGCGAAGAAGTGGAGTACGATGAAGAGCTTTATGTGGCCGGCAATATGGTCATTTGGAGCAGAGGGAGTAAAAGCCAAGCTTCTGCAGTTTACAAAGCGTTTACGGTGGACAGCCCTGTTTTGCAGGTATGGAAACTGACATGTTTAGCTGCAAGTTGCATATGAAACCGAGGCCAGAATTATCCTTGCACTTGCTTAGGAGAAAGCCTCGTGGGGATCAGTAGCACAGACGACCAGTCAGATATGCAGGAGTTCGGGTTGTGTGGTCTTTTTATATAAGCAAACAGCCTTATGCCACGTCAGGTCCATCTGCCTCAGTATTGTCTGCTCTGACTGGCAGCAGCTCTTCAATGTTTCAGGCAGGAGTCTCTCCCGGCACTACCTGGATGAGGAGAGAATAACATGATGGGGGCAGGGAGGAGCATTTTTATTGTATACTCATTAATATACCGGTAGTTAAGATTATAAAATGTTTTCTGAATCCCATCAGGAATAAGGTGGGCTAAGATAATGATAAATGAATGGAGATTGTGATTTAGGTGAAAAGAGTGTATTAATATCAAATTCCTTGTTACACAGGAAATGCTCTGGTGTGTGGATTGTGTCATTTTGTGGAAATAATTCTTCTCTTATTTTTTAAAAAATGTTTTTGTTGTTCTGATTCAGATTTGTTATGTATTTATTGTATTGTAACCCACCTTCGGATAATTAAAAGAAAAAGGTCTGGCTATACATTGAAGGAAGTAAATGAAATAAAATAAGCATAGGCACTTGCAGATGGAGTTTGCAAATAGTAAATGCAAGTGGAATTTCCATCGTTCTGCCCGGACACTGAGGTCCAGCGCCAAGGGCCTTCTGGCGGTTCCCTCGCTGCGAGAAGCCAAGTTACAGGGAACCAGGCAGAGGGCCTTCTCGGTAGCGGCGCCCGCCCTGTGGAACGCCCTCTCATCAGATGTCAAAGAGAAAAACAACCACCAGACTTTTAGAAGACATCTGGAGGCAGCCCTGTTTATGGAAGCTTTCAATGTTTAATGGATTATTGTGTTTTAGTATTCTGTTGGAAGCTGCCCAGAGTGACTGGGGTATAAATAATAGATTATTGTTATTATTCCATGGTTTCTGCCTGAAATGGCTGCCCCCGACCGGCAAAACACAAATGAAGACGTGGGCAAACTCTGGCTGTTCAGGTATCTGAATCAGCTGTTTGCGTAGTGTGGTTTGGGTATAATTCTTTGTGTTCAGATAACTGAGATTTCAAATATTGAGCTTTCCGATAGCGAGACCTGCGTTTACTCTTCCTGCTGCATATTTTTATTTTGTTTCAGGCATTGTGGTGTGATTTCTCTATACCCAAGGATAAGTCTGACAAAACGGAAGGTCTAGTTGCAGGTAGGTAGCCGTGTTGGTCTGAGTCGAAACAAAATAAAAAACTTCCTTTAGTAGCACCTTAAAGACCAACTAAGTTTTTATTTTGGTATGAGCTTTCGTGTGCATGCACACTTCATGTGTGCATGCACACGAAAGCTCATACCAAAATAAAAACTTAGTTGGTCTTTAAGGTGCTACTGAAAAAAACGGAAGGTATGTTTCATTTTTATTATGCTTCATTTGAAGTCTGGAAATGATTAACTTTCTTTTTAAATACGTATGCCTCACTTTCCCCCTCCTCACGAGTTGCTTAAAATCTGCTTCCAGGCGCAAACATGAGAAACAACAGTAATAAATGATCCAACGTGAAAGGCATCGTCTGTTGCAATATGCTGTAGTTTCCCCAAAACCAAGTGTGTGAAATGCAATCTGGTTTGGGGAGAAGGGTAGCTGAATGGAAGGTTATTAAATTATGTTTATTTGTTCCCCAATTTCAGACAGCACCGAAGTAGTAGAAAAGTGTATCTGTATATTACAGAGCTCTTGCATAAATATCCACAGCATTGAAGGAAAGGATCACATTGCTTCTTTGCCCTTTCAGGTAAGCATATGTAAAAACCAAATTCAGAAATCGGGAAGAGTTGCTGTGCTCACTAAGCTTGCCCTCCTGAGCTGTCTTATTTCTTTGAATAAAGTGTTAATTTAACAGACGCCGTGTGAGTTATTGCTAACTTGCCCCCCAACACCTGCTCCTGACATCCTTGCAGGGAAAGTAAGAAGCATGATCTGAGTTCGAGGCCATATTCCAGCCAGGCAACTAAGAAGGGGGCAAAGCAGGGCCGTCGAAGGGCATGGGGTGGGGGGTGGCTTGGGGACAGCCCCGAGGCAGAGAGAGAGAGAGAGACCTGCAGGGCTGCATTTGACCCCTTGGTTCCCCACCCATGTTATAAACAAAGCATAAATCATTTGTGTCTTGGTACCTAAAGCCTTGACATTATTTGCCAGGTAGTTGAAAATCAGAAGCTTTCAAATATCACGGATATAAACATGTGAATGTTGTCGTTTAGTCGTGTCCGACTCTTCGTGACCCCATGGACCATAGCATGGACCATAACTTTTTTTTTTACATATAGGTAGCCAATGTCTGGACAACAAAATATGGCTTGCTGTTTGAACGTAGCAGTTCTTCGCACGAAGTGCCCCTTAGCCCAGCCAGGTAATTAGACTTTATTGATTCTTGACTGCATGGTAAGAAGATGGTCCAGTGTCCTTAGTAAATGTGATGGCCCACACATTCTGGGGCTCTTTAACTTCATTCCTTGGCATGTCTCTTGGCAGGATGAAATTCTGTAGCTAACAGAGTGGGTAAAAATTTCACGAGATTTTTCTTTTAATCTGATTTTAATTCGTAAATTTTCCAAGTTATGCTAAATGTCCCTTTGAAAATAAACTGACTTGAAAAACACGCAGGCACCTTTGCAGCAGATTGGTATTAATTTAAAGTACATACAAATGTGTCAATCCCTTAACAGAAAAGCCCCAGAAGCATACACGGGTATTTGGACAGCATGAATATCTGCAAGAACCAGGTTTTTTGTGTGACTATGCCGTGGCTCATCCTGGAATTGTAACCTGTATCCGTTCAAATAGTGCAAAGCACAACATGATATTAGTAGGGCTGCTCTGCTCTGTATATTCTGAGATATAATGTCACACACTTTGTTTATTTACCTATCTTGCTTTTCAAAGTTTTAAATTTAAAATAAATTAAAAGCATAAACCAACTTAAAAACGATTTCTGAGTGTGATCCTAACTTATTAAAGTCCACACGTATAGGCTGTATTCAAATGTCATACTCTCTGATCTTCCAAGTTGTGGTTTGGAGGACTGGGAATGAGCGCCTCTCCTTCCTGCCTCCCCTTATGTTCCCAGCTTCAGGGGACACTTCCTGGTTTGCCAAACTACAGTCTGCTGTTGTATGCAAACCTTCTGTTACTTACCAGTTCATGATACATTTAGGATGCTGTACTAAGTTAAGACTGTGATCCTAACCATGTCTACTCAGAAGGAAGCACCATTGAATTCAGTGGTGCTTACTCCCAGGTAAATAAGGTTAGGAGTGCTGCTCTCCGTTTTGCCTGCAGTGCTTAATATTTTGTCCCATTTTCTTTTCAGAGAACCTTTGCCCACCATGTTCAGCATGCTGCATCCGTTAGATGAAATAACACCAATGGTTTGTAAGTCAGCAGGTAAAATATGTAATTCTTAAAAACAAGGAGGAAAAACAAGTCCAGCTGAGCGGTATTCGGAGATGCTTGACTGATGTTTTGCTGGTCCCTGCTTTTGGTGACATTTAGGAATTTGGAACACTAATTGCTTCATCGATTGAACATTTTTTGCTCTGCTGTTTAGGAGAACCAAGCTCCCAGAGCAGCAAAAATCTTTGTAAGTCTTACAATCTAAAAGTCAGGGCACAAGAGGTAAAGGGATTGGGAGGGAGGAGGAAAAAACCAACCAACCTGGGCACTAATTATTAGTTATTAAATTTAGCAGGTTGTGGAAATAGATTAAAGTACAGGGGAAACCCTGGCACTTTCTCTGGAGGCCTCAATTATAGTATTTGGTAGCTGAAGCAAGGACTGTAATGTGATTGATTGATTGATTGATTTGATTGGGGAGACCAAAATCCAAAAATAAACCTTTGAGCATTTATCTTAGTAAAAGACATTTTGCTGAAGAGGTTTCAACTCTCTGTTGCATTAATGGTAGTAGAATTAGAAAATTAAAAGGAGGGGGGTGTACCCCTAACAAGCACGCACGGAAGAAATACCTTCCAAGGGGTCAGGACAAAAGATATTGATTATATTTATAAACTACCCTTTTATACCATTTTTAAATGTTACAATACAACGTACCGGTATATGCAACTATCTTACAGTGCTGAGCTTGTGGACATTTCAGGAAAATGTAGCTGTGAATAAATTCAAGAGGTTAATTCTGCCCTCTCTAAATTTTAAAATAATCCATATTGCGAATGCCAGGAAGAGGTTTCTGTAATTAGCCTTCTGCTGAGATGTGCTTATTCATTTTGTTAATATATTACTGGGACTTGTTTCTCATCCTCTAAAATGCAGGTGACTTGCCTTAATAGGTTTGTTCCCCCCATGTTGAAATAGACAGATAGGTCTCCAAAGCTGAAAATAACCCAAGCAAAGGCATATACTACAGCCCCACAAGGCCCCACATTAGTTCTGCACCACCACACTCTTGCCTTTGCCAGACCCATCTCCTTGTTGCCAATGTTTACGGTGGTGTGCGCATGTTGTTTTTGAACTATGTCTCCTGCGTGGCCTTTTCTCTTAGGTGGCTAACCTGACTTTTCTCTGGCTTAGCAGGTTTGTTTGGTTCTGCCAGAGTACAGTACGTTGCTGACTATTCGATGAGAATTGTTTTCCTCAACGCTGAGCCTTCCATCCTAATGACGTACGATGCCACTCAGAGTGTGCATACCATCTGGGCGCTTCGTCGAGTAAAAGCAGAGGTAAGGAGCCAAGCGCAGGATCCACATGGAAATGTTAAAAACTAGGAGGCTCTGCTGCTTTGATCCAGTTCCTGTGCCTCGTCCCACCCCAAAGACTACTCTGAAGTAAGGAGATAAACCTGGGGGGGATCTGTGCTGCCACTGCTGTCTGTATGCTAGTTGCTGGTTGCTCAAAATCCTAAGTGCGGAGGGTGTTGTGGCACTCGGGTCCTGCGTTTAGGTTTCCCATAGGCATCTGTTTGGCCACTATGAGAGCAGGGTGCTGGGTTATATGGAAGCAAAGATCACCAGATTCTTCGACATCAACTTTGTTGGACTGGTCATGTTGTGCGGATGCCTGGTGATCGTCTTCCAAAGCAACTGCTCTATTCCGAACTTAAAAAATGGAAAGCGTAATGCTGGTGGTCAACAAAAGAGGTTTAAAGACTTTCTCAAGACAAATCTTAAAAAAATGTAGTATAAACACCAACAACTGGGAAGCACTGGCCTGCGAGCGCTGCAATTGGAGAACAGCCTTTACCCAAAGGTGTCATGAGCTTTGAAGACGCTCGAACTCAGGACGAAAGGAAGAAACACGCGAATAGGAAGGCACGCTTGCAAACCCTCACCGTGATCAACTCCCACCCGGAAACCTAGGTCCCCACTGTGGAAGGACGTGTGGATCCAAAATTGGCCTCCACGGTCACTTACAGACTCACTGTTAAGGCTGTTTTCATGGAAGACAACCTTACTCGGCTATGAGTGATCACTCATATGGACCTTTGGCTGGCTCCAGTAGGGTTCTTATGTTTTTTATGATCTTGGACCTCTCCTCGTTGAGTTGGCCCCTTAAACTTTGGATGCATTTCATGTTACGGAGCCTGGATAGCTCAGTGGGTTAGAGCGTGGTGCTGGTAACACCAAGGTTGTAGGTTCAATCCCTGTATGGGTCAGTTGCATCTTCCTGCATTGCAGAGGGTTGGGCTCCTCAGGGTCCCTTCCAACTCTACAATTCTATGATTCTATGCTTTAAGATTAGATCTGTACTTCAAGGTTACGTAAAAAGCTATGTAGTTTCGAACAACATAAGCCGATTTTTGTTGCGCTCTTCTCTGCAGGAGCAAAGCACTGTCTTGAAATTCTCCGAGCAGGTGGGGACCCCTCAGTATGCGGCCGCCAGCAGCTCCTTCACAGTCCACCTTCGGAACCTGTCTAAGGGTGACTCGCCCGTGGCTTCCCCGTTCCAGAACTATTCCTCTATTCACAGTCAGAGCAGGTCAGCATCGTCCCCCAGCATTCACTCCCGATCACCCTCCATCTCCAACATGGCAGCTCTAAGGTAGGCTGATAAGCTTTGCAAAGAACTATACGGGGGAACAATGCATGCTACGAATCCTGGCTTACTGAAATCTTCTGCGGGTGGTTGCAGCTTCAGACTCCAGCCTTAAAGGGTTGTGGAGGCAGAGCTCCCGTGTGTTGGGATCATATATTTCATAAGCTGAAATGCATTCATTGCTCTTCAGCTTCCCTAACAGATTTTAGCCTCTCAGATCTTGTTGGGTCACCAACCTTTCTCTCCCACTGGGGCAAATGAAGAATCTCGGGTGGTATTCAGCTAACTTGGCCTTATTCATGCGAAGATTAGCATGAGTGCAATGGAACTTCCCCATGCACGCCCAGCACCCTTCCCGAATCTGGTCTGGAGAGTTTGGGGGAATCCCTTGAGCGGATTTAGGGGGCATGTGGGTGGAGGAGAGGTTTGGAGAATCCCATTCTGCTAGCAGTAATCCTTGCACTAATGGGACCCTGCCTTAGTGCTGTGTTGAACACAACCCCCATTTTCACTCTTTACTTCCTACATTATGAAACTATGATAGGGACGTTGCAGTTTCCACATTCTGGAAATGCTGCTGTAGAGGTTCCCTGCCCCCTTGAAACATTAATCGCCTTGTCAATTCCTGGCCAGCTGCAAAGAACATTACCTTAAGAAATATTTCTGTGCTGGCTGTAGCTGTTGGGAGTTGCAATGCAAAACATCTGGAGGTTGGTGAAGGCTTGGATTGTATGCTCCTTGGTGTTAGGGGCTTTTTACTTCCTTCTTGCACTGAATTTTGCAGTGCTACACAGCCACATTCACACATTCCAACAAAACCTGTTGCCAGTAGTTCTAATAATAGTCCTTAAACAGGATCCTAAGAGCCTGCTTCTCTTCCCCATCACTTCAAGCAGTCCCGTACAAACTTAGGGATTGCGTCAGTTTTCCATCCAGGCTGCAGTCTCTTTCACTGTGTTGGAAGCTGCTGTGGCTGCAACACAGCTCTTTGCATCCCCTTGCTCAGTGTGGAAAGTAAGGCCAGTATTTTTTTATTATTATCTCCATATCATACATGCTGGTGCCTGCTGAAAGATAGCCGCTTTCCAGAAGCCCATGAGTTCATAGTTGAAGATCTGAAGTGGAGCATTAAAATGTAGACCTCCTCCTCTTTTGAAGTGTGAGCACCTTGGCTTTCTGGTGGAAAAAAAGGGGCGTTGGACGTGTAACTCATCACCGGGGAAAATGGTTTTCTTTTCACAGCCGATCTCACTCCCCGGCCTTAGGGGTGCATTCGTTCTCAGGAGTGCAGAGATTCAACTTCTCCAACTATGCACAGTCTCCCAGGAGGCACAGTGCCTGCCATTCTCCAAACAGTGTGATAGACTCGTTCTTTGCCCCAGAAACGGAACTCATTGTTCCAGAGCTTTGCATAGACCATCTATGGACGGAGGCCTTCACTACCACAAGGTTTGGAATAATCCTATCTATTCAGCAAGGGGTCTCAACAGCTGGGGGATGCTTTCTCTTGAGTGGGGTGTTTTATTGTTTATAAAGTTTGGAGAAAATAATAGCATTGCAAGTATGTGTCTGAACTGACGTGCCTGTCCGCTGGTAAAAGCAAAGTTAAGAAGCCGAGCGTGGTATCCACCCGGAAATGTTAAAAATTAGGAGGTGCTGCTGCCTTGATCCAGTTCCATGCCTTGTCCCGCCCCAATGGCTGCTCTGACGTAAGAAGGAAAAACTTGGGGAGATCTGTTCTGCCACTGCTCCCACAGGCGGAATGCCTCTCTGTATGTTAGTTGCTCGAAAGCACACGTGGTTTTTGTTTGTTTGTTTGTTTGCTATTGCCAAGGTCAAGCAAGATTCTTAATGGAGGATCCTGTGTCATATTTTAAGTTATGTCAACCTTTTATTTATTTATTTTAGAGTATTTGTACCCCGCTCTTCAGCCAAAAATTTCTCCCAGAGTGGTTTACATTAAATCAAAACAAGACATTCCCTACCCACAGGCTTACATTATAATAAACAAACAAGCAAACAAACAAACAAATTAATAATACAGCACACAAGGGAAAAGGAACAAGGAGGGAAGAGAAAACTCAAAACTCGGGCATCATACTTATGCCATGATCTACCGTAATAAACCAAAGAAAAAGTTCAGATTGACACAAATCTATTCGTGATAGATGTCGGCCACATTCACACTGTACATTCAAAGCAGCATGATACACCATTTTAAGCAGTCATGGGTTTCCCTAAAATATTCTAGGAGCTCTGGTTCATTAAGAGTTCTTGGGGGAGACCCCTCTGACACTACTGTGCTTGACTGTATCTCCTATTGTTTTGTTCTTGATGCATTCCATTTCTTTCAGTTGTGCTAGAAGAGTTATTTGCTCTACTAGGAAAGGTTTAGTAAAGCTCATACCCAGATTGCAGACTGCAAAACTCTGATTGTGCAAAATGGATTCAGAGATGAAATAAAATGGGGGGGAGATTTTCCTACGCCTAGGATTGCTCTGTTAGGGAAGCATAAAATATTCTACAGTTTAATTTGTAAACTTTGAGTAAGCCAAAATTTATTCTTCTTTTTATTATTTGAATATTGACAGAGAGAAGAATTCTCAAGCCTCCAAAGTATTCATTACGACTGACCTTTGTGGGCAAAAGTTTTTGTGCTACTTAGTGGAGTCGCAGCTTCAGTTACGGTAAGTGCATTTCAATATGTTACTTTCTCAAATTGTTGTCTAAAATACTGGAAACATAACCAAAAGAGAGCTGAATATTATTGCAAATCCCAGATTTTAGCATTCAGAAAGGGGATTCATTCGCATATCATGGTAAATGAGAAATATCATAGACATAAGAGAGTATTGGCATTCCACTGACTCTTGTTTAGGCAAGCATTCCCCTGAACGTGAACTTCTGATCTTAATGCTGTTTTTAAACTGTTTCAATTGTCAGCCTTCTTAACTGGCTTGTATATATTACTTTAGAAAGTTTTAATGCTCTGATGAAATTGTTATTGTTTATTTTAATTACGTAGGAATAGTATAATTGATTTTATAGCATAAACTGCTTAGAAGCATTTCGCCATACAAGCAGTATGGCAAATAATAAGCCACAGTTAATTGTTTACCATGAACTGCTTCTGACTGCTTCTCAGTTTTCATTTCCTATTACTCAACATTTTCATTTCTATGCTGGAGGGCTCTCCAGAGGTGAAGCAATTCCCCCTAATGATGGTTTGTCTATTCAGACATGCAAAAATCATAGAAAGTACCAACTGTCATTTTTTATTCTCATTTATCGTCCAGTTACAAACCATGGCTTGCCATTTCGGATATCATATCAAAAAGTTTCATTGACCAAGCTTGGGTTTGATGACGAAACCGAGTTCCTCTCTAAATGTGGCGCTTCAAGTCAAGCAACAGCATTTATTCATATTTATATTCAAAACGTTAAGCATTAATAGCCTCCCCAGCCGGCAGCCATGATTTTTGTTGTTGAAAACTGCAGTGCAAAAATAATACTGGAGAGATTTCTTTGTATAAGGTTTTGCTGTTTTCTCCCCTGGTGTTTAGCTGTGTAAAGTTTCAACAGAGTAACGACATGTCACAGTTGATCTTTGGCTCTGTCACCAACATCCCGGCAAAGGATGCAGCTCCGGTGGAAGTAAGTATGAGACTGTGAAATGTAGGGTGTGCAGACAGGCTTAATGCCACTTGATTGCATGTGCTCAAATGCCAGCGGATGAATTTACTCTTTTTCTTTTGTCCTTTACAGAGCATTGACACAATGCTGGTTCTGGAAGGCAATGGAAACTTAGTCCTGTACACCGGAGTGGCTCGGGTAAGTGTTCGTTTTATAGTGTTTATTTCATAAGATTTATATGCTACTCGGTTGCAAACCAAGCAAAGAAACCTCAAAAACCTTTCCTCTAGCTCAGGGTCTCCCAAACAGCTGTTTCTGGACTACAGCTCCCATCACCCCTGACCCCTGGGCCTGGTAGTTAGGGATGATGGGAGTTGTAGTCCAAAAAACAGCTGGAGACCCAAGTTTGGGAAACCCTGCTCTAGTTTGAGGGTCGGCAACCTTTTTAAGTCCAAGGACTTTGTTCCTTTCTGTGGGGGGAAGCAGCTAGAGGCAAAAGCTAGTCATTTATTACTTACAGCTGGTTCTAGCATTCCATTCGTTGCTAGGCTTGTCTTTTTAGGGACGCTTTGGACTTTAAAAATTCGCTCTCTTGGAACTCTACATAGCTTCTTCATTTCTCGCCCGTTACAAGGTAGGGAAGGTTTTTATACCTGGTTTGCCAGCTCCGTCACTGACGATGTCCAATCAGATGCCTCGCCCCAGCACCCCTCTGGACAATGCCAATACTCCTTCCAAGCCCTTGAACAAGCACCTCGGACCCTTAGATGAGGTAAGGGACTCTGCTGTTTCCTATGTGGGTGTATAGATCATCACTGTCACTATTGCCCTGTTTGTGCTTGGACTCAGAGCGGTGACTTGTGGGGAAGACTCTTTGGGGAGAAATGAGGCCCACAAAAGCTGGCCACGTAAGGGTCAGGTGGAAGGCTTTAAATGAAAAGTGTGGTTCTTGGCATTCTGCTCAGACACCACAGGTTGCAGACACATGCCCTAGAAGTCCCAATTCTAAATCCTAGTTTTGACCTTCATAGCCCTTTAGAGCGGGCAACAAAGTTCGCTGAAAGCTCACCTTCTCCCACATATACCTGCCTGAACCTTGAGATGCTTTTCAGAAGCCCAGCTCTGGGTGACTTTGCCAAGTGAAGTGAGGCTTGTAGCAACTAGGAAGAGGATCTGCTCAGTGGTGGCCTCCTGACAGTGGAATGCCCTCCACAAAGAGACTTGCTTGCTACTTTCTTTATGGTCTTTTCAGTTCTATGAAGACCTTTTTGTTCTCCCAGGTCTTTAAAAATTGCAATCTTAAGGCAGTGAATGTTAATCCATTGTTTCTGTCTGTTGTGATTTATTTCTGTATTCGAAGTATTTAAATATTGTAAACTAACAAACAAATTGTAAGGAAACTGTAGTCACAGCTCGATTCATATCTTTCTGAACCTGCTAGGGAAATTGGTTTTGTTTCATCCTGAATCTGGGCTGTTGATAATAGTGCTAACAAAATTTAATTTTTGCCCCCCTTTTGCCCCCCTTTTAAGCAGGGAGTGTTGTCCCCTGTTCCAGAGCTGAGGGATTCTTCCAAACTTCAAAATTCCTCTTACATTGATGATTGCACTTTTCAGCAACTTTCAACTTTTATTCATTCTGTGAGAGATCCTGTCCAGAACAGAGTGACTCTGGTAAGTGGTGTTCTGTGAATTGAGAGTTAGCTGACCTCAGTCGAGGTCGAGGCACAGTAGTTGAAGGGTTTCCAGCTTGGTTCTGGGAAATGCAATTTCAAATCCTTGCTCATCCATGCATTAATCTAAAACTTAGTCCCAATGTTCGTGAGCTTTGTCTCCCTCTCCTCTCTTTCACGTTCTAGGTTTAACAAATAAATTATCTGGTTCATCATTTGTTAGATCTTCAAACCACAGTTTGCTTGCTGATGAGCAGAGAGAGTGAAACCCTGGTGTTAAGGATCTTTCCTTTCCCCCTTTTCTTTATATTCTTCCCTTTGGGGGCCTCTTGCCAAAAGAAAAAGACCATGCTTTTGATTTTCCATGGGTCTCTTGATCATGATAACCGATCACTTTAGTTTATGTGAATGGCATATGCTAGATAATTCACCTGTTGTTGTTTTTCTTCTCCCAGGAACTCAGCAGTGGCTCCATGGTCAGAATTACCATCCCAGAAATTGCAACTTCAGAATTAGGTATGATATTTAAGAATAATACTTTTTTTTGTTCTTGCTTGTGAGCTCTACTCCCCCCCCCCCCGGTCTCACCGGTGATATTGAATCAGCAAATTAAAATCCAAGCTCTGAACCAGTGTAGACTTAACTTGGATAGGACTCAGAGCATAATTGCTGGAGCAATTATCACTTCCAGGTCTCTCTGCCATGATTAGGAGAACAGGACCAAGAGAACAAAATTAACCCCACCGTTTCGCAGCTGATTCCTGTAGGCTGGGGCACAAAGCAGGTCCTTTTGGGATGTCCATGAGTTCCCATGTTATGAGAGAGGGAGAAAAAACCTTTCTCTATCTGCTTTTCTCCATGCCATGCATAATTTTATAAAATTTGATGGTGTCACCCTGGGCCAGTTAAAAGCAAATGGCTTTCAAGTCACAGAAATGGATTGAGTGGCTCAATGACCAAACAGTAATCTTAACAGTTCTTTCTTCACCCCTAAACAGTCAAAAGATGTTTACAGGGCATCAAGTGTATCCTGCCCAGAGAAGTAGCCGTGCAAATGCTCGTCAGGTGGTATAATGCCTACAACGCACCGGGTGGACCAAGTTACTACTCGGAGTGGAACTTATTTGTTACCTGCCTCATGAACATGATGGGCTACAACACGGACAGAGTGGCCTGGACTCGTAATGTAAGTGACTTCTGCAGCGACATCACTTGACTTCTAACCAACAGCTTAATACTAAGGCGCCACTTGAAGGGTGGGAATTCCACCATGTGCTCTGAAGTTTTGGACTACTGCAATGTGCACTTTGAAGGTGACTCGGAAACTGCAACTAATCCAGAATGCGGCAGCTAGACTGGTGACTGGGAGCGGCTCCCAGGACCACATAACACCAGTCTTGAAAGACCTACATTGGCTCCCAGTACGTTTCCAAGCACAGTTCAAAGTGTTGGTGCTGACCTTTAAAGCCCTAAACGGCCTCAGCCCAGTATACCTAAAGGAGCGTCTCCACCTCCATCATTCTGCCCAGAAGCTCCGAGAAGGCCTTATGGTGGTTCCCTCACTGCGAGAAGTGAGGTTACAGGGAACCAGGCAAAGGGCCTTCTTGGTGGTGGCACCTGCCCTGTGGAATGCCCTCCCATCAGATGTCAAGGAAATAAACAACTATCTGACTTTTAGAAGACATCTGAAGGCAGCCCTGATTAGGGAAGTTTTAATGTATGATGTTTTATCACATTAGTATTAGTATTAGTATTAGTATTCTGCTGGGAGCCGCCCAGAGTGGCTGGGGTATAAATAATAAATTATTATTACATTATTATTATTATTGATCCAAATACCTTCAAGCTGTGTAACAGGCTTTCTGCTAGTAACAAGGTATTGCTGAGATAATGTATCCTGTCCCTTCCCTGTACTTCTGATGCAGTTTATCTTAGAATTAAACTACATATACACAGAATCTTGCAAGCACTAGCAGCAGCATGGTTCCCTTGATTTTGGGTGCTCACACATCTTACTAGTTATTGCTTGGCTCTATATAATAGTTCAATATAGATCTTAGAGCAGGGACAGCCAACCTCCAGGTTGTCTGGGGCTGGTGAGAGTTTTAGTCCAAATCAGGGGCAGGGTTCCAGGTGGTGGAGGCTAATGCAAAGAAATAATCACAATTGCACGTGGAACTGTTGCACGATCAGCTTTGCTTCTTCTGACAGAACGATTTCTGTAATGTATGAAAACTGAAATTCAGTGCCCAGTGTGATTATTCATGTATCTGTTTATTTCAGCTTGATTTTGAAGGCTCTCTTTCTCCAGTCATTGCTCCCAAGAAAGCCCGGCCGTCAGAGACAGGATCAGATGAAGTAAGGGAATAATTTATCATTTTAATTAGTAGTTCCTGACCAGCTGGAGGATTTTTGTGCATTCCTCTGATTCGGGAGGTGCTCCTTCCTAGGCTTGTATGGGGCTTAGCTAAAAAAACACACACATTTGTATGAACTTGTTTGGTGTTATGTGAGCATCAGGTGTGCTCTTTTGACTTACAGCAGGGGTAGGAATTGTAGTCCAACAGGTGAGAGTTTGCACTTCAGCCACAACCTGGTGTTTTGGACTGAAGGCTGACTTCACAGGTCTGCATATCACTTGACGAACTTTGATGATTAGCAGCTCGACATAAAAAGCTCCCAGAGGGATTAAAGGTAAAGGGACCCCTGACCATTAGGTCCAGTCGTGACCGACTCTGGGGTTGCGGTGCTCATCTCGCGATATTGGCCGAGGGAGCCGGCGTACAGCTTCCAGGTCATGTGGCCAAGCATGACTAAGCCGCTTCTGGCGAACCAGAGCAGCACACATAAACGCCGTTTACCTTCCCGCTGTAGCGGTACCTGTTTATCTACTTGCACTTTGACGTGCTTTCGAACTGCAAGGTTGGCAGGAGCTGGGACCGAGCAATGGGAGCTCACCCTGTTGCGGGGATTCGAACCGCCGACCTTCTGATCGGCAAGCCCTAGGCTCTGTGGTTTAACCCACAGCGCCACCCGCGTCCCAGAGGGATAGCTGCAAGTAAAACCATGGAGAGTGGAGGGGCATCTTTAAAAGACTAATAAATGTACTATGGCATAATATTTTGTGGACTAGAGCCCACTTCATCAGATTTGGAGTTTGGTTTTGGTACAACGTAGCTCCGATTGTTAATGTTATCATTGGAAAAAGCATTGTGTTTGGGGTCAAGAGGTGTAGGCTGATAACCAAAGCTTTGTCTGCTCTCTGATATCTATTTGACACATGGAAATGATCACCATTGGTGCGTGTTTCAGAAGCTGACCAGGCAACATTTCTTCCTGAACTCGCAATATGAAAGACATTGTCATGGGTGCCAGTTTCTGAACTGTGCTAGAGAATGTCCTAAAATGCTAATGAGCACGCAAACAATGTCTTGACAAAATAGGCTCCAAAAGGCCACACCAGCGAGAGAAAGATCCTGTTGCAATAGGTACATTCATATTAGCTCCTGCTAATAAAACGTTATGCAACAGTTGTCTTTCAGAGGCCACAGGACTGTGTTTCTTAAAACCAAAAGCATGTTAATAAGCATCTTTTTAAAAACAGCTTGAGAACTGTAAATGCTGCCTATATCACATTGATGATCTCATTGTCTTTGGTGTTTTTAACTCCCTGCTTTGCATTCTTTCCTTTAAAAAATGCAAAACACTCCCTCCACTATATAAACTAAAACAATTCAGTCTGCAGGATTGTCTCATATGTCCTTTCTCATTCCCTTCCCCTTTCTTTAATCCAGGACTGGGAATATCTGCTAAATTCTGACTATCATAAAAATGTTGAGACTCACCCTTTGGCCAAAGCTCTACGGCTGGATCCACTGGAAGTGAAATCTCCCAGGGACAGCCTCTCACCCAACCACTGCTTGGATTCCACCACCCTTCTCTTCCCCCACATCCCAGCTATTTTCTGCGTGCTCCACTTGATCTACGAGGAGCTCAAGCTGAATTGCTTGATGGGCGAAGGGATTCGTTCCCTTGTTGTCCTTCTGGTTCAGCTGGCAAGGTATGTCCTTGTGGGTGTGAACTCTGGCGGGTGGTGTTTCCTGGAGTTGGGCCTTAAAGCACATCTGATCTTTTTTTAAAAAAAATACAAATTTAAGTAAATGGAGTGAGTGTTTAGAGAACAGTATAGAGAAAAGGCAAGTAAGTGGTGACATCATCAGAGTTTATAACTTTATGCACTTGTTTATTATTTCCCCCTTTTAGGGACTTGAAACTGGAAGCTTATCTTGATTATTACTACAGAGACTATCCAGTGCTTGTAAAGACTTCCAGCCAAGCCTGCATAATAGACCCAGGTGCGTTTCTAGAGAATAGCTTGGTTTGCTTTGCAGAAGAACATTCGTATTAGTAACCGTGTCACTAATCTACTGTGTGTTTAGAAGCCATTCTGCCAGACTCTGACTGTGTAGCTGTTACTAAAGTGCAGTCCTAAATCTTTTTAGATTTCTCCACATGCTGTATACAATCCAGTAATAGCATTTATTTTAATGAATCCCAGAACTGGAAAACAGATTGCCAATGGTTCATGGTCCTTATAGCCTCTTACTGTCCTCCGCAGCAGCCTTCTCCAACTGGGTGCCCTTCAGGATGCTTTGGATGACAACTCCCATCAGCCTTAGCCAGCATGAGTGATGGGAATTGTAGTCCGAACCATCTAGAGAGCACCGGGTTGACCTACGTTGCTATATAGCAATCATGATTAACTCTGGTACTAAATTTTATGCATTGTATTTATTTCAAATAACTTGCACTTATTAGGGTTTTGTCTTTTATATTTGCTGTTGTTCTTTGTGGCTGAGAAGAAATCTTCTTAACAAATACACATTTTTGGAAGGCAGTGTCAATGGATGCTGTTTGTGAAGCACCTAATTCTGCCCCCAGAAAATAAAATATATATTTACCCTACACACCAAAGTTCCTGCAGTGTTATGTGCATCCAAATTCTCCAGGCAGTGAAAAGTATCAAAGGTGCTCAGGACTAACTTAGGTTTGGTTTCCTTTGGCCCGAGGTTGCTGGTGTTTTAATTTGCAAATATGCAGGCTGGAACATAGCTCAGGGATGGGGAACCTTTAACCCTCCAGATGTTATTATTCTACCCCAGTTCCCATCAGCCCCAGACAGCCTAGCCAGTGGCCAGAGATAGTTGGCACCATAATCCATGTATGGGGAACATGGTGAGTTCTGGGTGCTTTAGACTACAACTACCTTGATTATTAGCCTTGCTGTCTGGGACTGCTAGGAGTTGAGATAGAACATCTGGAAGGCACTGGTCCCCCATCTCAGCTACATCTTGAGGGCAGGGGACCCCAAGTTCCCCAGCTCTGGCGAAGGAGGTTGTTAGCACTATATGAATGGTCCCAAGCTGGTCTGGTAGCATTAATCCTATACGGGTGGCAGTGCTGTGGTCTAAACCACTGAGCCTCTTGGGCTCGCCAATCAGAAGGTCGGCAGTTTGAATCCCTGTGATAGAGTGAGCTCCAGTTGCTCTGTCCCAGCTCCTGCCAACCTAGCAGTTCAAAAGCACGCCAGTGCAAGTAGATAAATAGGTACCATTGTGGCGGTCTGGTTTCCGTCATGATGTTCCGTTGTGCCAGAAGCAGTTTAGTCATGCTGGCCACATGACCCGGAAAGCTGTCAGTGGACAAACTCTGGCTCCCACGGCCTGAAAGCGAGATGAGCGCTGCAACCCTATAGTCGTCTTTAGCTGGACTTAACTGTCCAAGGGTCCTTTACCTTCTTTTTTAGAACCACCTCCAAATTATTAAAATGGCACGTCTGACGTGATACTTTGTATGATTCAGCCCAAACAGGTTTCATGCACCATCCTTCCTTTTTCTCGGCTGAACCTCCGAGCATCTTCCAGTGGCTGAGTTCCTGCTTGAAGGGAGACAGTGTGCCACCCTACCCTTACTTGCCCGGAATCTGCGAAAGGAGCAAGCTGGTGGTGCTGGTATGTGCAGCCAACGCTTGCAGAATCGGCACTGCAAATAGGTGTTGGCACACTCCGCTGCATGTTGTCTTTGTTGTTTATTAAATTTGTATACCATCCTATACCTGTAAGTCTAAGGGCGGTTCACAACACAAGGTTACAATATAAAGGCAAAAAAAAATGCATAACAAAAATAATTAAAACAGTTAACGATACTAATGTGTACAAACTAATTTTTAAAAAACCACACTTCCTAACAAAAGCCCCTAGCCAACCCCCTACAAATGCAAAAATCAAAATTAACATATAGCATTTAAAAACAATTTAAAGCAACAGCTTTAAAAAATCGTAACAGTTGTGGCCTTTAGCTAGTACAGGGATCAGCAAACTTTTCCAGCAGGGGGCCAGTCCACTGTCCCTCAGACCTTGTTGGAGGGGGGCAGATTATATTTTTTTGGGGGGGGAAATAATTAACGAATTCCTATGCCCCGCAAATAACCCAGAGATGCATTTTAAATGAAAGGACACATTCTACTCATGTAAAAGCACGCTGATTCCCGGACCGTCCATGGGCTGGATTTAAAAGGCAATTGGGCTGGATCCAGCCCCTGGACCTCAGTTTGCCTACCCATGAGCTAGTACTTATATTAGAATACAGGTCTCCCTGCAGAGAATTGCATTACCTATGCACAATTCTGTACAGTTTGTATACTGAAGCCAACAAGCAGCTGCACTCCTAGCATTTCACATTCTTAGCAATATCGTTGACTTTTCCAGCACAAAATCTTTACAGCAACTTTTAACTTCACTCTTTATCTTCATCTTACGTTGCTCATCCCCTTACTCTAAATCAGGCACCCCCAAACTGCGGCCCTCCAGATGTTTTGGCCTACAACTCCCATGATCCCTAGCTAACAGGACCAGTGGTCAGGGAAGATGGGAATTGTAGTCCAAAACATCTGGAGGGCTGAAATTTGGGGGTGCCTGCTCTAAATCAAGGGTGAGGGATCCCTTTTATCCTGAGGGTCACATTCTTTGACGGGCAGCTGGGCAGGCAGGATGCAAGACAATAGTGAGGGGAGTCAGAGGAGGAAATTGCCCAGCGCAGTGGATGTGACTCTTAAGTTTGTACAAGATGAATCTACTGGATCTTTTGCAAAAGCGAATTTCTTTCTCCTGAGCAGAGTGTTGTGCTGTACATCCTCGGCGATGAAAAAGCGGTTTCAAATGAGGCATCCAACTATTTGTCCAGGATAACTACAGGTAATACGTTCTTTGAGGCTCTCCAAATGCCCATAGGGATGTTCGTTGTGTTTTGCTTGCTTTATTTACATCGTTTGTATCCCCGCACCTTCAACAAGTTCCCAGTTGACTTACAGAGCTGTAAGAAACAAAAAGTGCAACTTACTACTACTAATAAAAGAAGAAAAGAAAGAAATTGTACAAATTAAGAGCATTAAACTAAAGCAGTGACAGCTCCCTCAAGCAGAGAGTCAAACCAAGCCATTCATTCATAAGCTGCTTACTTTAGCAGTTCTTAAAAGCCCACGGAAACAGGCGTGGTTTTGCCTGGTGCTGAAATGACAGCAACAAGTTCTCCACGTGGGCCTCCTGGGAGAGGGCATTCCAAAGGAGAGGAGCCACCACGGAAACGCCTCCCTACCCTGTTTTCATTCTCTCTCCTTTCTTTTTCTTAGGGCAGCGAAAGCAGCAAACTGAGCAAGAGGAATCTCGGTATGTTAATTAGTGAATGGCGTAAAGTTCCACTTGGGAGCTATCGTATTTTTCCGTGTATAACACACCTCCTATTTTGGGGGACTCAAAATTAAGAAAATGGGGAGAGATTGCCCAGAGTTGTTGAGCTTTTCTTGGGGGGGGGAATGCCTAAAAACACCAGAATACCCTTCGTTCACCCCAATTTTAAAGAATTATTTAAATGTTTTTTTTAAAAAAAACTCATCTTATACATGGAAAAGTACAGCTTTTTGGCGCTCGCTCTTGCTTGCTATCTCCTCCCTGAGCAATATGAGAGCTACTCTCTTGGTTTGTGGGTTCTGATCAATTCCTGCCCTTGGGAAAGTCTTATTTTCCGCCAAAGGACCTCTAAAACTATTGATCTGACCACGCCTCTTTCCTCTGCTCTTAATGGTCTTTTTCCTGAATTGCCTTAGTTTTTCAGGGAATTTCCCCTTAAGAGCCAGATGGAAGGAGGGGGAGATAAGAGGCCTGGGCCACAACAGCGAGAGAAAGACCCTGTTGCAGTAGGTGCCTTCTGATCTGATCTGGCCCCACCCCTGCTGCTTCCTTCCTTTCAGGCAGTAGAGATGCCAAGGCTCAAAATCTGTCTGGAAACTGGCCACTCACTGTGGAACAAAGTAGGGACTTGGAGGAGCAGGAGTATTCTGGTAGTGAGTGGGGCCAGAGGCAAAAGTGGCTAGGGCAATGGACAGAGACGCCAATGGACAGAGACGCCAAGTTCTGCCCAACATTGGTGGGGGGGGGAGGCTTTCACACGTGTCAGGAGGGGGCTACGAGGCCTGCCATGAACCGCTGCTGCTGTAGCAAGGCCTGGCAAGGCCCAGCCCCTCAAGATTGGGGAGGCTCAGTCCCGTTCCAGCATACTTTCTTTGGGGGTGTGTGTGCTTAGGTGTCCTCAGCCCCATAGAGTTGGCACCTATGGCAATGGATGTGACACTCACAAGATGCAAGATGCATTGTCACAGTTTAAGGATACATTCCGGCCAGGCAGAAGTACAGGTGAAACTCGGAAAATTGTAATATCGTCGAAAAGTGCAATTATCTCATAATGGTTTTATCTTATTTGTAGACTTTTAATTTTACAATTGAATTTTAACATTGTATTAACCTGCATTTTAACTGAATTGTTTCTTTTATACTTGTGTTGATATTATTTGTTGTTAGCCGCCCTGAGCCTGGTCTTGACTGGGAAGGGCGGGGTATAAATAAAATTATTATTATTATTATAAGTATTAGTATTATTTCAGTAATGCAACTTATTATTTTTTATTTTTCTTTTAATTTTTACAAATGCTTTCTTTTGGAAATTCCACAGTAATAAAACAAACAGTTACAATAATACAAAAATAAACATCACTTTTGCATTTCATTGACCAGAGGTCAAAGAGAACAACAATTACCAGACCTTTAGAAGGCATCTCAAGGCAGCCCTGTTTAGGGAAGCTTTTAATGTTTGATTTCTGTATTTTAATGTTTTGTTGGAAGCCGCCCAGAGTGGCTGGGGGAACCCGGCCAGATGGGCGGGGTATAAATAATAATAATAATAATAATAATAATATATTATTATTATTATTATTAATTACATTCCATTTATAATTGACCCGCCTAATGACAAATAACTACAATTACAACAAATAAAGGCTTGACATATCTTGCCTTGCATGTCATGCATCTATCTCATATATTGGTTTCACCTTTTAAGTTGCGTTACTGAAATCAATGCACTTTTCGACGATATTCTAATTTTCCTAGTTTCAACTGTAGTTGAGGAGGACATAGAGCAGGGCTGGTGAGGTTGGGGTGGCCTAAGGAGAACCCTCAGGGACAGGTGGAGAGGCATGGAAACCCCTTTTTAGCTCCTGGGCTTCAGGTCTTTCTGCAAGAGCAACGGCAGCGCATTACATTCCTCTTGTTTTCCCCATTGTTGTGCAGATGCAGTTTTAGGCACAGCACCTCTGCTTCCAGTCTTGCGGAAAAGCTGGTTGTCTGGATGACGAATGTAGGTAAGGAGATCTTCCAACTTTATGCCAGGAATTTATTTATTTTTTATTTTTAAAAAGTATTTATAAATCCGCCCATCACCTGAAGGTCCGAGGGCGGAAGAAATACATACACTCCAAACCAAAAATGAAGAACAAAAAATACAACTTGTGTCTGGTTTTGTGGGCGTTCTGCGCGCATATAAATAAAGGCTAACAACTTCATTTTAAAATGTGTGAAAGCAGAATCTAGAGACACATGTCTCTCCCCCCTCCCCCCTGAGCGGAAAGCAGTCTGAAATTGCTTCTGTGCGCACACATGCCGCTGTTGTCTCTGGCCAGAGATGTTTCATAGGTTTCATACGAACGTGCCCCATGGGAAGCAGCGTTTCACTTAGAACACCTTTAACTCTCTTAAAAACCTTTGTCTGTCTTCATCCTGAAGGATTCTAATGCCATGTGCCTGTACCTACTGCGTGTAGGGGGCAGGGATCACTGGCCTGCTAAGGCCATTTTGGGCAAGCCACTCTCACCCTGTGGGTTGATAATAGAGGGGCTTCATAGGAACATTCAGGATTCTAAAGTGAGTGTCCAGTCGTTCCTTTGCTGGAGCAAGACAAGTTGTATTCCCTTCTGCCCATGAACTTCTCAAGGAGGTATAACTGGCTTGCAGTCCATGGAAACTGCTTCCCCCTCTCATCACTGCCCTTGATCCTTCTCAAACCCTACTGTTTGAAAGCTGTTTCAGAGACTTGAGGAACAGTATGTGACCGTTTGGCAAAGCACTTTCCAACATCCCCCCCCCCCATGCTGCATTTTGAAGTCCTGACAATTGGGTCTTCAAAGCACAGTATCACCTGCTTCACTGATATCAGGTGATTGAAAGGTGGGCACCCACCTGTCAGATTTGATTCACCAGGGCCAAGGGAGCTAAAGATCTGGCTTGCTAGCCAGGAAAGGTTTCCCCGCCCCTGTCCTACAGGGTATGTTTGCATCTCTGCTTTTGTGCCTACAGGCAGTAATGTGCATATTTGGACTTAAGATGGGTTCGTAGAATTTAGCATGCAAAATTACCCCAAGGTTTGTTTTCTTTATGATATTAGGATTCACCTTAAGAGATCTGGAGTCTTTGCCATTTGGAGTTGCTCTTCCTATTAGAGATGCAATATATCACTGCCGACAGCAGCCTGCCTCTGACTGGCCGGAAGCAGTCTGCCTTCTGATTGGCCGTCAGGATCTTTCCAAACAGGCGTGTGAGGGAAACTTGCCTAAGTGTAAAGCTGTAAGTAACATAATCGAAGGCAGAGAAGTATCTTCCAGAGAAAAGCTGGGAAGATTCCTTAAAATTATTTTCTGAGATTTAATGCCTGTGCTTGGCTTTCAATTTGTTTAAATTAAAGTGAAAGAATATTTCCAGTTTTACCAATAATGCCTTTTTATGGAAAAGGGGGGAAATTTTGAATGTTTGGATTTGCATCTTCCATGCATTTGTCTAATCCCCTTTCAAAGCCTTCCAACTTGGTAGTCTTCACTATGTTTTGTGGTAGAAAATTCCATAGGTTAACTACGCTCTATGCGATGAAGTGTTTCCTCCTACCATTCATCTTTATTGGCTGACCCCGGGTTTTAGTATTTTGAGTAGGAGAGGAATGCTTTCCTCTGATCTTTCTCCACACTGTGCATAATCTTATATACCTCTGTTATGTTTCTCACCTCCAATACTCATTTCCCCCCTTAAATATATAGCCTCAAACATTCCAATCTTTCCGCACTGAAAATACAATTTCTCTCTCCCTCCAAAAGTCTGACACCCAGGTGCTCTCCTCCGAAATGCCCTCAACAACAGAGTCAGAAGAGGACGACGACGGAATGAATGATATGAACCAGGAAGTGATGTCACTAATATGGAGCGAAGACCTGAGAGTGCAAGAGGTGCGCAGACTTCTGCAGAGTGCTCACCCTGTCCGTGTCAATGTAGTTCAGATGCCAGAAGTCAGTGACCACGAATATATAGAAGAAAAAGAAAACCGGTAAATTGTTGGCTTTCCTAGAACCTTGTTTGTCGGAGTGTCATGTTGTGTTGCTGCAGAGATCCCCACGTTTGCCGAAGTCAGGCTTCCTGGCAGTGCTTCCAGACACGGGAAGTTCCTAAGGGTGCTGGGATCAGCAATGGGAGTGGGCAGTTGGGAAGCTCAGTAGAAAGTTTCCTTACGAAAATGCTTTTTTCTTTTGCAACTTTGAGGTTGAGGGCACTTTCAGGCTGTCTCTGTTTTTGAGTGGGATTCATGGAATCCTAGAACTGTAGAATTGGAAGGTACCCAAAGGGTCATCTAGTCCCAACCTCCTGCAATGCAGGCCTCACAGGGCAAGTTCAGGTTGCAAAACTTGTTTTTTGGGAGCTCTGGTGCAACAAACCCACAGATTGCCAAAGACCGGACTTTCTGCAGTAAGGAAAGTGACAGGGAAATACACTGTATAGCATTTGCCCTGATGCAACATCATCTAACCTACCCACAAACAAATCGTAAGGAACATGCATTCAATAGCAAATGTCATCTCCCTGCAAACAAATTGGGATGAATCTTCAGTAAACATTGTTGTCTGGAAGCACCTTTGATGTCTCTGTTTTAGCTCTGCCACTTGACATGCCAAATCCCCTGCAGACCTGTCAATCTGGAAGAGCCCTTGGCACAGGCAATAGCTGTGGAAGCCTCCCCAGGCATAATCCTATATAATAAAGTCCCTGTGTCTCTGCGTCCAGTCCCTGTGTCCCTGTGTCCGCGCTACTGGCATGTGCCCCACGGACACAGGGATTGGACGCAGAGACTTGGAGCCCAGAGACCGGCCCCTCCTCCGCCTCCTCCCGCTGTCCCGAGTGGTGACGGCCTCCTCCACCTCCCTTCTCCTGAGGAGAAGGAAGAGGCCTCTGCCTTCGCCTCCCGCAGCGGATCTCAGGTAAGCGTGCCGCCCCTCGCACTCCCGTCTTGCCGCCCCGCGTCACTCCACCGAAGCAGGGAGGTGGAGGAGGCCGTCGCCACTCGGGACAGCAGGAGGAGGCGGAGGAGGGGCCGGTGGGCCTCAGGCGCTAGACGGAGGTGATGCCTGCGCGGTCCCAGGGCTTCCCCTCCGTTCCCGCCCAGCTAACGCCCGTTTACTGAACGGGCTGAATGACACTAGTCAAAACATAAAGAACAAAAGAACACAACTGGTTTGTTTGGAGGAGCTCTCTCTTGTCTTCCAAAAGAGAGGATGGGAAAAGAAACAGGGTCCACCTTGAGCCTAAGACCACAGACAAAGAATCCTAGCCTGAAGGAAAAAAGCAGGGTAGACTATATTTAATATCTCACTGGGTGACTTGCATACGAGTGTCTGGGCCATTGCAGACCAACCACCACAGACAAGTCCTTGCATCACTTCAAACTCTTGTCTTTTTCAGTAGACTCCATTCACACAATCTGCTGCCTGCCATAAAATATTCACGAATAAAGTATGGAGAAACCAAAATTCACGCGTTCATCTGTCACCCAGTCCACAGATTCACAGGTTTCCTATCTGCTTTGCTTATTTCACATTGGTGGAATGTTTGATGCAGTGCTTTTTTCTTAAAAAAGAAGAAGTTTTGGGGTATTCTCCTTTTCCTACTCATATTGAAATACTGCCCCTCAATGAGGCCAAACTTAGATTCACAAAATGTTGAGGAGTATGCGTACCCCTGCGTCCCCACCAGAAGAAAGCACTAGGTATACAGTATTCGGAACACTAAGAACAATGCTTTGTTTATTTGTATTTTATATTCTTACAGCTTTTTATTGCCCGTTTTAAAGTTGATTGTGTAACATAATTTAGTTAACCGGTTGGTATAAGCGTGAGTGTGTGTGTGTGTGTGTGTGTTGTTGTTGTTGTTGTTGTTGTTTTTATTAAAAAGGGAATAATATTGTTGGTTGCATTCTTTTCTGTGTTTGATTTTCACCAAAGGCTACTGCAGTTGTGTCAACGGACGATGGCTCTGCCTTTGGGAAGAGGAATGTTCACTCTGTTCTCTTATCATCCAGTTCCAACAGAACCGTTGCCTATCCCCAAATTAAACCTGACAGGTGTGTTCCTGCAATATTTAGCATGATAACCTGATTTATCTGCGTGCGCACAGAGAAAGAGAGAGAGCACTGCCTGCTCTACAATGCTACCATTAAATCCATGACACTTCTCTGGATTAGACAGTGGGGGGAAACTGAGGAAGGGAAGGAAACTTCAGGATAATTTGAGTCTCAAACAGGAACAAAAAATAGTAGCTCTTATAGCATGTTTGTTCCTCGAATGAGGGTTTATTGGACTACTAGCTGTGATGGCTAAGCTCTGCCTCTATGGCCAGAAGCAGCAATCGAATCAGGCCACTGTCATGATAATAAAGAATAATAATAATTTTATTATTTATACTCCGCCCATCTGGCTGGGTTTCCCCAGCCACTCTGGGCGTTTTACAGCATATATAAAACACAAGTCAGTTTGATGTTTGCAGATAACTATAGTTTACTGTGACGCAAAGCAGCTAACTATGCTTAGCCCTCCCAAGCAGAAAGGGGTTTTCTTCTACGGTTTTGATTCACATGCAGTTGGTTGTTTTGCACCCTGTAGGCCGGGCTCCTCCTAGGAATACCACAGTGGACCTCAACAGTGGAAACATAGATGTGCCTCCGAACATGGCTTGCTGGGCCAACTTCCACAATGGCGTTGCTGCTGGGCTGAAGATTGCGCCTGCTTCTCAAATAGATTCTGCATGGATCGTCTACAACAAACCCAAAAATGCCGAACTAGCCAATGAATACGCAGGTTTCCTCATGGCCCTGGGCTTGAACGGCCACCTCACAAAGCTCGCCACACTCAACATCCATGACTACTTGACAAAGGTGAGGCGCTTGACCCAAATGCAAAGGGAGGAGGATGTCATGATTTTTGTGTTTCTGACTATAGTCAGGTGGTCATGCCAAACCATGGTTTCTGCTAATCGCAGTTTAGTACCCAGACATACAGGCAACCACAGTTCAAGCCTGCTTGTCTGCCTTTGTTTTCTGCTTGCCCGGCAGTTCTGCCTCCAAAGGCAGACCAGCAACTGTAACCTTCATTACTGCATTGCAGCAAACCATGGTTTTATCAACGATGACTTCGCACTGGTGAAAAGCATTTCTCCTTGTGCAAGGGAAGGCACTAGATCTTTGCCAGTTCCTCCCTACCCACTGCAGTTCCCCACATCCCTAAAAAAAAATTAGTCTTGAGAGGCAAGGAAGGGCCCCCTCCAAACAGTATGTGTGTGTTGTTTGTGTGTGGTGTATGTTAAAATAAAAGAATCCTGAACATTGGCCTCAAGCTTTTCGGTTTGGGGTGCAGCTCATGAGTGTGCCTTTGTACATTTGTTCCATTCAAAAAAGGCACCTGATGGATGCGTTTGTTTCTCCTGGCAGGGCCACGAAATGACAAGTATTGGGCTGCTGCTTGGGGTCTCAGCCGCCAAACTAGGCACCATGGACATGTCCATCACTCGCCTGCTCAGCATCCACATCCCTGCTCTTCTGCCGCCAACTTCCACTGAACTGGATGTGCCTCACAATGTACAAGTGGCAGCCGTGATCGGGATCGGCTTGGTGTACCAAGGCACGGCTCACAGGCACACGGCCGAGGTTCTGCTGTCGGAAATAGGTAAAGCTCCAGGGGAGGAAATCTCTTGGGGCTGCATCCGGGTCATGAATGTTTTGCGCAGGTAGCCAACGCAGGTGCCCTCCAGATGTTACTGGACTTGCATCATCCCTGACCACTGGCCATGCTGGCTAAAGCTAAGTTGTAGTCCACAACATCTGGAGCGAGCGCTGTGTTGGCTTCCCCTCGCAAATGATTTCATGGAGACCTCCTTGCAGTTGTGCGAATGGACAGATTAAGCTTTTGCTGCTGCAGGCTAAAATCTTTAAAATTTTGGCCCCTGATTTGTCTCTGATAATATGATATTGAGCAAAATAGGGTGATCTAAGCTTTTCAGTATTAAAATTCAGGTTCATATTTAACTGAGTAAAAATCAACTATTTTCTTTCTTTCTTTCTTTCTTTCTTTCTTTCTTTCTTTCTTTCTTTCTTTCTTTCTTTCTTTCTGTGTGGTGTAGTGGTTAAGAGCGGTAGACTCGTAATCTGGGAAGCTGTTGTGTCTGTTGTGGGGGAGGAGGGGAAAGGAGATTGTTAGCCGCTTTGAGACTCCTTCGGGTAGTGATAAAGCGGGATATCAAATCCAAACTCTTCTCCTCCTCCTCCTCCTCCTCCTCCTCCTCTTCTTCTTCTTCTTCTTCTTCTTCTTCTTCTTCTTCTTCTTCTTCTTCTTCTTCTTCTTCTTCTTCTTCTTCTTCTTCTTCTTCTTCTTCTCTCTCTCTCTCTCTCTCTCTCTCTCTCTCTCTCTCTCTAGTTTTGACTTATTCTTCTTGTTGTTTTAAATTTAAGGGCGCCCCCCTGGCCCTGAAATGGAGTATTGCACTGACAGAGAGTCCTATTCGCTAGCTGCTGGCTTAGCTTTGGGCATGGTTTGCCTCGGGGTAAGTGTAGCTCTCTCTTTTGGGGAACGTGTGTGAGTGAGTGAGAGTGAGATAGAGAGAGTTGCTGGACTGTTTGCTAGATTTTCATCTGAATACAGCACCTGTTTGTTTGCTGAGCATGCTTCAGGCACCTTGGGCTGCAAACAACGTTCGTAGAACAGGATAGGGCTGAATTAACCCATTGCTCTCCATTCCTCCTGCAGCACGGCAGCAACTTGATAGGCATGTCGGACCTCAACGTGCCTGAGCAGCTTTACCAGTATATGGTTGGCGGCCACCGGCGGTTTCAAGCTGGAATGCACCGTGAAAAACACAAGTCTCCAAGCTACCAGATTAAGGTGCACACTTCAGTTTTCTTAAACCATGCTTCACTCCGAGTCAGACCGTTGGTCCCTCTAGCTCCCTGTTTTCTTCATTGGCTGGCAGCATCTTCCCAGGGCTTCAGGTAAGGGGTCCTTCTCAGCCCTACCTGAAGATGCCAGGGGCTGATGCTCTGAAACTGAGCTCTGCCCTTTGAGTACTGCAAGGACCAGCCTTTGTGCACTGCAGCTTCTCCCCTTCATCCTTTTGTAAGGAATAGGTTGGTTCGTTTCTTTGCACCTTTTTTCAAGGGACCTCAGAGCACCATATGTGGAGTTCCAAGACAGTCTCCCATCTCAGTTACTGGTTAGGCTCAGCCCTGCTTTTCTTGGGGGGGGGGGCAGGAGTCCATCAGACCACCTTCAGAGGTTGTTGTGAAATAGATATTTTATGGGAAGCCATTTGTAAGTGGAATGAAAGTTAAGTAAATATAAAAGCGGCATGCGACATCGTTCTCTATCATCCAGGCTGATTTATCTCCCTGCTTTTATTCTTTACAGGAAGGAGACACCATAAATGTGGACGTGACTTGCCCAGGCGCGACTCTGGCGCTAGCGATGATCTACCTAAAGACTAACAACAGGTATTGGGTTTGGAATCGTGCTTTATGTGTAAGAGGCGTAACCTTTTAGGCGTAATCACAGGGCTTCGTGCTTAAGGGTACTTGCAACTCATCACAATGCAGGCAGTCCCCAGAATGGGATGGAGGAACACGCCATTCAATAAATGCAAGGAAGCTTTGCAGGTCGGTCTGAGCGTTTGGCATTGTGCCTCTGTAACTTACTGAAATGAGTGAGGATCGTAGCAGGAGGGCGGCAGAGCCGAAAGATTAGAGGGGAAGTTAGAAAAGCAGCAAGCAAATTCAGCCATTCAAGATGTGCTCTGCCGAAGCATGTCTTCATGCTTCCCTAAGCAAGCCATTGTAATTCAGAACTCTCTCATTTTATTTTTTTACTTACATTTTGCTAGGTCCATTGCTGACTGGCTTCGAGCTCCGGACACAATGTATTTGTTGGACTTCGTGAAACCAGAATTTCTATTATTAAGGGTATGTTCGTATTTGGGGGTTTTTGTTTTTGTTTTTTTGCTCTTCTGCAATGCCCTTTGCTCAAAACGGAATTTCCTTATTTATTGAGGGTTTTTTTAAAAGAAGGTTTATATACCACTGAATCAACAAAAGCTTTTAAATAGTTTACCTTTTTAAAGATTTAAAATAAGCTTTATTTCTTATTAAAACATTCACAAATAATAACAAACACACACACACATGGATATAGCAAATCATAACAAAACATATCAAATATAAAGGAACACAAAAAACTAACAAGGAAAGAAGAAAAAAGAGAGAAAGCAAAAACCAAAAAAAAAACAGAAAAAGAAGAACAACTTCCAATCATTTTAATATTGCTTCCCTTTTCAAATATGATACATTTACTTAGCTTCTTCCTTATTTAATATAATTAGTCTATCTCTCTTAAATACCCTAACTCTGTATTTATTTTCTTGTGAGTCTCAGTCTAAGCAAATCACCAGTTTCACATTTATACCTTCTTTATACAGATATTCTTCCACATACCTCCATTCCTCTTTAAGTTTCTGCTTTAACAGATTTGCATAAAGTAAACCCAATAAAAGGTAAACTACTTAGTCTATAAACTACTCCTCAATATAGACTAAGTAGTTTACTTTTTATTGGGTTTACTTTATGCAAATCTGTTAAAATAAATTGTATGAATTACTTTTGCATGTTTCAGTCTGGACACATGCTGGTTGCCGTTCCTGCCATTCACCTTTTTAAGAAAACACCCCCCCACCCCACCCCCCACACACCAGTGCTCTCTTTTAACCACCAAATCTCCATCCTGTCCCAGTTTTAGAGTCACTTTGCATATGAGAAAGTTCGTACATGCAAGGCCAAATGTGGCCAGCAGAAGTGCAATATTCAGCAAAGCCAAAACACCTGCGTGCTCATCAGTTGGCAATATAAGATTGGGTTGCTCTTGAATCTGTCTGCTAAATTGCTTGTTGTGTTAAAAAAAAGTATTCTTGGGTGATTTTCAGCAGCAAAAAAAGGAAGCCCAGAAGTGCAACCCAGAAAGTTAAAGATACTCTTGTTCAAATTATTAGGCCTTGAGTCAAGTGCTACTTTTGCAATTGATCTGCTCCCATTGGCTCACTTGTTTGTTTATTGCATTTGAATCCCACCTTTCCTCCAAGGAGCTCAAGGTGGCTCCTTCCTTCCTTCCTTCCTTCCTTCCTTCCTTCCTTCCTTCCCGTTATATCCTCACAACAACCCTGTGAGGTAGGTTAGGCTGAGAGACCGTGGCTGGCCCAAGGTCACCCAGTGAGCTTCATGGCCATGCGGGGATTTGAACCCTGATCTAACCACTCTAGTCGCAGACTATGAAAGCCTGCGTCTGGTTGTGTAATGGTGCACAAATCGTTCAAACCAAGTTTGCAAAATAGAATGCTTTAGTAGATTATTGCACCGGGCTGAGAAAGAGGGTTTGCGTTTTCCCCGACAGTCTTGAGAATTGCAGGGTGCTTTTGGGTTCTAAGCTTGAAACAGAAGTGCCTGTAACTTCCTGATCGACTCAAATTGATTGCTTAGGAAATCTTACATGGTTGCCTTTTCTGAGCTCATCACAACTCGCTTTCCTTTACTCTGTTCTGATCCTCTTCTTTGTTGGTCTGTTTGCAGACGCTTGCTCGGTGCTTGATTTTGTGGGATGACATTCTGCCCAGTTCCAAGTGGATTGACAGCAATGTGCCACAAGTAAGTAGCACTCCTCCAACTAAACTGTTACACGAAGCCAGCGGTTCAGGGAATTTCTACCTTCGGGGGAAGCCTGTAAATATCCACAGGTCTGGATGAGGGTGCCTTGTACCTCTGCTTCATGCCACCTGTTGCTGAGGACCATGAGTATTCTAGTGTACACAGCGGCCGATTTTGCACCATAATGCCTCTTTCTTAACAAACCAGGATATGCACAAGTTGCTTGCAAGTATCTGCAGTTCCTTTTGCAACCACTTCGCTCTGCCCAGTGAACAAGTAGCTTGGCTTTAAAAGAGGATTCAACAGATTCATGGAGGATAAGACTATCAATGGCTACTAGCTGCAAATGGCTATGCCCTGTCTCCACAGTCAGAGGCAGAAATGCTGGAAACCACAGGAGGGGAAGGTGCTCTTATGGGTTTCCCATAGGCATCGGCCGCTGCGAAAATAGGATGCCAGACTAGATGGCCTGGTCCAGTAGGCTCTTATGTTTTTAAACCAGAATTCAGCTAATAATTTCACCTTTTCTGGTCCTTGCTAAAGAGTAATAAACTAAAGAAAATGCATGTGATGCTTCCAGGAGGCAGACCTGCAAAACTGCCCAAGTTTTCTGGTTTCCTCCATTTTCCCCCCTTACAGGAATAAAGGCTTTTACACTTTGTGGCTAGAGACATGCATGGAGTTGACATGTCATTTCACGTAGACAAGACAAACTGCACAAATTCTAAGCATGCTGACTTGAGAGCAAGCTCCATTCATGGAAGTTAATGCCAGCTAACCATGTGTAGAAGGGAGCTGTTACTTGCATTAGTCTCTATAAAAGAAGACATGCAATACTTGCAGATTGTATCTGTAACGGAATAATAGGTTACCAGAGTCCTCTGGTTTTCAGGCATCCAAAATTAAAATCTTGTGGCTGGGTTCTGACTTTAAAAAGTAATGTACAGTACATCCACGAAGCTACAGAAGCATTTGCACAAACAGCAATGACTCTCTGCATCTGCTGGCTTGTTTTTAACAGATTGTGAGGGAGAACAGCGTATCCCTTCATGCAACTGAAATGCCTTCTTCCGAAGACCTGAATTTGGAGACTCTGGCGTAAGTAATCAAATGGGACTGATTCCTACTTCCTGTAGTCCTTGGGCAGGTATAGCAAAGGACAAAGTCGGGGCCGCTAGACAGTCAGTGTGGGAGGTTCTGTAGCATGGCAGCTCCTTGTGCTGTGGGGGGTATTATTGGGTCATTGTTTTTATTTTAATTTTATACTAGCTGGCCCTGCACGCGTTGCTGTGCGTTAGTCTGTGAAATGGAGGGTAATAGCCCCCCTTCAGATCCCCCTGAGCCTCAGAGTCCCCCTGAGTCGAGGCGAGATACTGTGGAGAGGGCAGGTTTCATCCCTGTGTCTCCCCCCACCCTGTTCTGACCCATTACGTATCCCTGCCCTCTATTCAGACACACACACACCCCCAGGCAGGCCCCTACCTCCACTTGGCCTAGTCTGGAAAGCGGCCTAGTCTGGGTCTGATAATGGCCGCCTTGGTGGTTTCAGTTGCTTGGTTGATGATGTCATTTGGTTTGTGGGTGTGGCTTAGATTTCACAGGAAGGGAGGGGTGGAGGAGGGTATTATGCCACTTGAGGGCGCTGTTTGACTTGGTGGAAAACCAGGTCTATACCTGCCCAGGTGTGTGATTTGAGGGATTTTTGTCCCCAACAACGCTCGGGGAGTGGCCTGGATCGTTGTGTCAAAATTTCAGGACGATCGGTCAAGCGGTTACGGAGAAAAGTGGAACCTGCACTTTCAGGATTTTTACATTTTTATATATATAGATATTGTGGTCTTTTTTGTGAACTGCCCTGAGACCTCCGGGTTTAGGGCGGTATATAAAGTCAATGAATATAAAAAATATATATGGAGTCAGACCCCTTGATCCATGTGAGCCAGAGAGGCAGCAGGTCTTGTTGGAAGCAGCTGGCATGCGAGGAAGCTTCTTCCCTGCCTGTCTGCCGAGCTGCTCAGCCAAGTCCTGCTCCCCTCTGGAGAAAGTCTCCTCGTGAGCCGGAGGTGCAACAGGGCTTTGCTGAGACTCCCGGCTAACAGCTGACGTGTGGGGAAGCGCAACAGCCCTGCTGCTTTCCCATGCATGCGTGAATTGAACATGCATAAATGCCTGTACTGCAAATGTATTGTCATCAGGCACCCTTAGAGATGAAGAAGAAGAGTTTGGATTTGATATCCCACTTTATCACTACCCGAAGGAGTCTCAAAGCAGCTAACATTCTCCTTTCCTTTCCTCCCCCAAAACAAACACTCTGTGAGAAGGGTGGGGCTGAGAGACTTCAAAGAAGTGTGACTAGCCCAAGGTCACCCAGCAGCTGCATGTGGAGGAGCGGAGACGCAAACCCGGTTCACCAGATTACGAGTCTACCGCTCTTAACCACTACACCACGCTGGCTGATTGTGTGGGCATCTCCTTCTGCTTGTTGAGCTTTTGGAAGTTAATAGAAAGACTGAATAAGTGCTTTTGCCAATCTTCCTTTTTCTTTCCATCCATCTAGTCCCAAAGCTCCAGGATTCGGTTGCACTTTTGCACTGTATTAGCAATATGAGAACAACCTCTTGAAAATATATAAACCCCAAAACAAGGTTGTATCAAGATTACTTTCCCAAACCATCTTAATTCCGTGTCCCAAGTCCTTTTTTAATGTTACCGTTGCACTGCGGGAGCCTCTTTTCCGCAGGGTCATCCCACAGCACCGCTGTAACGTTTAAAGGCCCACAACCACATGGGCAGGTCCAATTGCTTGGATCAATGGAAGCCCCAGTTTATTGTTCTAAAGTCCCATGTGCTTGACCAATTCCATGTTGTTTTGGACCCTTGAACATTACAGCTGAGTCACTGGATAAATTCATGGAAAGGAGTGTGTAGCAACAGCATCCTGAACGAGCAAATGCTATTTGCGAGCGTTCCTAGGACAGGTCAGTTCATCCCTCCCATTTTCTTCTCTAGGACTTTCCTGTTGCAGAAGTTAGCTCAAGCAATTGCATGATTTTTTTTTTAACCAGAGAGGTAGTGGAAGCCAGTGTAATTTGATATAATCTTTTAACTGTATATGAAGACACACGTCATGCCAAACATTTCTTTTTAGGCAGGCTCATGTCTACATCATCGCTGGGGCCTGTTTGTCTTTGGGCTTTCGATTTGCCGGTTCAGAAAACCTAGCTGCCTTTAATTGCTTGGTAAGTGCATCAGTAGCTGGTCAGGGTTTATTATCATAGACTTGCATCTCATGCCTGGGACAACTAGCTCATGCCTGCTTTCTGCTTTGATCCACAAAGGGCCAGCAGCAACAGCAACAACAGATAACTTAAAATAACCTGCAGCTTTGTTGCTGCAATAATATAATGTTCAGAACATTATAGGGTGCCCGTTGGAAGAAACACTGTTTTAGCTTGTTTTCCGGGAGGTTGCAAAGGGAGGCTGCAGTGTGAGTGTGTGTGGTTTGATGAAACCGGGGCAAAAACTGAGGAAGCCCTGCTTCTTACCTCTGGATTATAGGTTTAGAAGTGTTTGCTTCAAGGCCAGGTGGCTTTCAGGTCTCTTCTGATCTCTTACGAAAGAAGAATGAAGGATGCATATTTATGGGCGAGACTTAAGCAGGGGGGACGAGTGAGTGGTTTGCATGTCTTGAGAGTCCAAGTTCACTCCCTGCCCCATGGTTGTTTCTTGCGCTTTCCTGACATGTGCCAATTTTGAATTCCTCCATCTAGCACACATTTGCAAAAGATTTCATGAAGTGTTTGTCCTCGGCTACGGCTTCCATAGTAAGTTTCTCAAGATTTGCTATTGTTAATAGTAAATTAATTTAATAATGCTGTTTTGGTTGAATTTTTTTGTGTGGGGGGGGAGGGATCATTGGGCCATGACCCTGACCCCACATGTCCTCAAGTACTGCAGTAACCTACCCTTCTGCTAGCTAAACAAACAGAAGAGAAATGGGTACTTGTTCAGAGTTTGCTCCACAGCTTGCTTTATTTATTTATTGCCTACTTTTGACCCTAAGGTCCCAGAGCAAGTTACAACATTAAAACACAGTATTAAAAACAGTTTTAAACAACTTCCAGTCATAAAAACAAGGTGAGTCTTAAAAAATAAACATCTCAAATGCTAAAAGCCAGGGTAAAGAGGTGCATCTTGTATCATTTTCCAGAAGCTGTACAATGAAGGTGCCAGGCGCATCTCTGTGGGGAAGGAGTTCTGCAACTTAGGGGCTCCCACAGAGAAGTCCTTTTTGCAGGCTTCCACCCCCCCCCCAAGTGTCTGAGGACAGAGGGGGCCCTCTCCCAATGTCAGTGCCCAAGAGGCCCTGTAGGGGGAAGGATGTGGTCTTTCAGATATTTGGGGCCTGCGTCGTTTACGGCTTTAAGCACACCTGAGGACCTAGAATGGGGTCTGCAAATGAACTGGAAACCAGTGCAGCTATTCTAAAGTAGGGGTTATTTGAGATCTAAATGGGAACTGTATTTTGGACGAACTGAAGTTTTCCAAGTGTGGAAGGGAGTGGGACTGTCCTTTCGCGCAAAAAATCAACTCCTGGCTTCCCCCCCGAAAGTTTATTCAATTCGGCAACCCAATTTAGATACACGTTTTGCTGCTCCTTCAGCGATTTGGGAACCCCTTTGCTGACCTGCTGCAAACCACCCAAGAGTTCTGACTTACCTTTTGCCTGCCATCCCAGTTTAGATGAAGGAGCAGCCTCTCCCCTATGAGGAATGGTTACAACAGACACCTTGATGGTTGTCCTTCTTTTAAAACCCAGATACACACACTTAGCTAGGAGCAATTCCCATTGAACTCAGGGAGTAGCCATGCATAGGATTGTGGGAGGGAAGTCATTGGTTTGCTTTTGCTTTTATTGTGTATTTTGCGTTCTCATTCTGCATTTTTCTGCTGTGGAGGTGCCTTGTGGTCTTCAGATGAAGGGTGGAATAATAATAATAATAATAATTAATAATAATAATAATAATAATTTCTGAATAAGAAGACCTTCCTTGTTCCTGAGCCTGGGGTTGTGTTGCTTGCCTGCTTAGGAGATACAAGGGGAACTGACCACTTGCCTCCTCTGTGTACATATTTAAGGCAGGTCACTACAACCTGGAGACTTGCCTGAGTGTGGTCCTGATGTCCCTTGCGATGGTGATGGCGGGATCGGGAAACCTGAAGGTCCTCCAGCTCTGCCGCTTCATGCACAAGAAGACTGGTGGGGAGATGAACTATGGGTTCCACATGGCGCATCACATGGCTCTTGGGCTCCTCTTTCTGGGAGGGGGAAGGTAATAACGTCATTTCAAAGGGAAACCTCCCCCCCCACAAAGCAAATATGCATATCAACACCCCAATATCTCCCTGCATATTCGTTACGTCCACAATCCTTTTTCCCCCCCTTCCAAAGTAGATATTGTTGTATTATTATTCATTATGAAAATTTGTATACCACTTAATTGCAATATCGAGGTAACCTTTGGCCTTTTTTATTAAAAAAAAGAAAAAGAAGCAGCAGCAATTTCCAGTCTTAAAAGGACTCAGAAGTTCAGGGAGGAGTTAAAAACACAGGAAGGTGTCTGGTAAAAATTTGAGGGGCTGAGCAGTAGCGCTGTGCATCTGGTCTGGACAAATCCTGGACTCATTTGGCGGATCTGGAATTTGTCCTGTTCATGCTGAGGCAACCCCAGTCAGGTCCACCTGGAGCGATTTGCGTCTATCAGAAGTGGTGGTGTGTGGGGGGTTTGTAAGGCAGCAAAGAAGAGGGGTGGGGGAAGGAGACGATGCAGGTAAGACTCACTGCTGGCATGTCTCCTCCCCCCCACTATTGTCACTGAATGCGTGACAAATTTTGGTTTAAAAGCTTAATTAAGCATTAGGAGTCTGCAACACCTCTGTTTATATTTGGCGGCTGAAATAGTCTGGGGCCCAATTTGGATCATTGCATTGGGGACCCTGAACTATATTAGGGCTGCCTTGCACAGCCCCTACAGAGCAGACATTTATTGTTAGAAATGAACATCTTTGATAACCTGCGCTTAATTTCTGCTTTGCAGGGATAAGCACCAATTCCATGCTCTTTTATTGCATCAATATAAAAGCAGGGATATATATATATATATATTCTTTTTTTTCAGGTACTCACTTAGCACTTCAAATTCTTCCATAGCTGCCCTGCTTTGTGCTGTGTATCCTCACTTCCCAGTTCACAGTACGGATAACAGGTAAGGCTTAACCAGCAGATTTGGTTAAAAGAAAGATCCTAGGAAAGCTCAGTTTGACCCAGCAACATATAATTTGTTCTGCACCTTGGGAGGCTTTATTTCGGTTTCCCGGTGCCTGTTGAATGCAGTTAGATCCAGGACGGAGCCTTAAAATAACCTTCCTGCAGTAATTGCACTCTTTCTATGCCCAGGTATCACCTCCAGGCCTTGCGGCACCTGTATGTCCTGGCAGCAGAGCCCAGGCTCCTTGTCCCTGTGGACGTGGATACAGATACGCCCTGCTACTCACTGCTGGAGGTTACCTACAAGGTAGACTTGATTCTGTGGGGTGAAGGGGACTTACCTGAAAGGTTGGGGGCAGAATGTACACAGTTCCCCCTGAGCCAGCATGGTTGTCATGTGCTTTCTTCAGTGGTATAGGTTGACTAAAGTGTGTGGTTTATTTTGTATTTCTGCCCCCCCCCAACCAAAGGGAACTCAGTGGTATGAGGAAACAACTGAGGAACTGATGGCACCCACTCTTCTTCCAGAACTCCACTTACTGAAGCAGGTATATGACGGAGCTTGCTTTATGGCAGCCTTCTTCGGCTGGGTCCTCTCCTGCTGTTTTGGTCTACAACTCCCATCAGCCTCAACAAGCACAGCTGGGGGTGGGGGTAGAAGCAGCCATAGTGTTATTCCAAGATGCAAGGGATGGAAATAGTATCGTCCCTTGGCATGCCACCTTACGACAACATGGGTTTGATATTTATTATAGAAAGTAGGGTGCGATACCATGAGAATTAGTGGAGACAGCGCTTGGGGTTAGGTTGCTTGGTTTAACAACTCTGCTTTTAAACTTGGTTTGCAAAAAAACCTATTGCACCTACAGTCCCGCTCTGGATTTCCGTTTGAGGAATGGAAACATCATTGGTGAACTGTCATCTCAGGTGCATCTTTTGTGGCTTATGGAATACAGTTCCTAGAGGTCTAATAAACCATGCATGTTGTAGGTCATTGAAGGGAGGACATTAAAAGTCCCTGGATATGAGTGACACTGCCCGTGGTGTTTTGATCCCATCCAATATGTATAAGGGACGCGGGTGGTGCTGTGGGTTAAACCACTGAGCCTAGAGCTTGCCGATCAGAAGGTCAGTGGTTCGAATCCCTGTGACGGGGTGAGCTCCCGTTGCTCGGTCCCAGCTCCTGCCAACCTAGCAGTTCGAAAGCACGTCAAAGTGCAAGTAGATAAATAGGTACCACTCCAAGCGGGAAGGTAAATGGCATTTCCATGTGCTGCTCTGGTTTGCCAGAAGCGGCTTTGTCATGCTGGCCACATGACCTGGAAGCTGTACACCGGATCCCTCGGCCAATAATGCGAGATGAGCGCTGCAACCCCAGGGTTGGTCACAACTGGACCTAATGGTCAGGGGTCCCTTTATCTTGAATATGTATAATTCCCTGTGTAACTGATTTTTATCTTTATTTTATATTTCCAGATCAGAGTGAAAGGCCCCCGATACTGGGAACTGCTGATTGATTTAAGCAGAGGCACACACCATTTGAAGTAAGTCGTCCTGATGATGCTTTTGCAATAACAGTATAACAGCCCACAATTATGGTTGCACTGCAGACACACCAGAGTCCAATTGTTGTAAAATCTGTTTGCATGTAGAAGTTGTCTAGTGGCTGGTGTTAAGCAGATACGGAGCTTTTGTTGTTTCTAAAAAATGTTATCCTTGATCAAGCAATTTTCTCCTATGTGTGGAACGCCTGTGGATTTTTCACATCTTCTGCAAAGCAGAGCAGACGTTTCCTCCCTTTTGCACGTGAAACTCACAAGAGATCCAGCTCTGTGCATATTATAAAATGGATCCAGTGCAGACTGCTGGAGCAAAGGTGTTACACAGTATGAAAATGGACAGAACAGCAACAGGAATACCACATACCGGTACTTCCATCTGGTTTGCTGATATATCAGCAGGGTGAAAACAGGCAATAAAATCAAATGACTTAATAGAATTGAAAGCATCTAGGGCAGATAGCCAACCAATCCCTCAAAATGGTGTTCCTACTTCAAAAAAGCAAGAAATCTGCTCAAAAAAAGAAATCTGAGACCTTCAAGGAAATCTGGGTTTCCCCTTTTTGAAATATATTTTGCCTCACTGATTAACTTTCATAGCTCCTTCCCATTTTGTGACATTTTCTCCCTGCCATTTTTTCTTGGCTTTCTCTTTCATCCTCTGCATGGCAGTAGGCATGCAGATATCCTTACCAACGACTCTTAATGCATAGCTTATGGGTTCATGATGCAGCCACCTTGCTGGAGCTAAGCAGGTGTGCGTCTGGCCAGTGCCTGGATGGGAGCCCACCTGGGAACGTAAGGAGTTCTATGCTGGATATAAATGTATATCAGTGGATAAAACTCTGCAGAATAAAACAACAGTGCTTCACCTCGGCATTTGTAGGGAACTTTCAGGTGTTGCATGGTGCAATGATGCTGCAGTATCTGTCCTCAAGGTATGTGAATTAGCATGCATAACTTCTTAATCCAAAAAACCCCCCAAACCTTCATTTCTTCTTGCAGATCAATTCTTTCAAAAGATGGAGTCCTGTATGTAAAACTGAGGGCTGGGCAGCTTTCATACAAAGAGGACCCAATGGGTTGGCGAAGCCTTTTGGCGCAGACTGTCACCCACCGAAATGCGGATGCCCGTGCGTTCAAGGTAGTCCTTATGGCCACTGTTGGGTGACAAAAGCCGCAACGAATATAAACTATATAACATGGGTAGGCAAACTAAGGCCCGGGGGCCGGATCTGGCCCAATCGCTTTCTCAATCCGGCTCGCAGACGGTCCGGGAATCGGTATGTTTTTACATGAGTAGAATGTGCGCTTTTATTTAAAACACATCTCTGGGTTATTTGTGGGGCTTGGGAATTCGTTCACCCCCCCAAAAAAAATAGTCCAGCCCCCCCCCCTCCAGCCCCCTGCTGAAAAAGTTTGCTGATCCCTGCTATATAACAAGCAAAAAGCGGTAAAACCTGAATTTTCCGTTGGGTTGTGAGGCCAGTGGTTATAAGGGAAAGGTCATCTTTGGAAAATTAACGCAAGCTGTGAGAGGCAGCTGTCATTCTGGTGGAAATTCCACTGGGAAGACCCCAAATCCCTCGGTGGTCAGTGCAAAACGGCATAAGAAACTGACCTGCGTTGGGGAAAGTTTCAGCCGCCTGTCTCATTCTCTCCCAAAGGGCTGAAATGACACAGCTTTGTTGGCTCAGCTGTGCTGGTAAGGTAGCAAGATTTTCAGCTGCATGAATCTATTTTCAGATCAGCTTTTTGCTAAGGGGTAGTGTTACCTCCATTATGTTTTTTTTGAAGATGGCTGGACCATTCGTCTGGGAAGTGGCAGGCTAAAGTGAGGAAGGGTTGTATGAATTGCAGTTTCCCCATGAACCACAAAGAAAGAAACAATCCTTAATTTTAAATGTCACCTTCCTTTTCAGCCAGAAGCTATTTCTGCTTTTACATCTGATCCTGCACTGCTTTCATTCGCTGACTATTACTGCAAACCGGCTGCAAACACGGGGCAAGTAAGTTGTCAGCTGCAAAACCTAGCTTTTAAAAAAAATATATTAAAAGGCAGGCTTTGGCAGAGATGACGATGAAAGAGCTTTTAAAACTACTTGATGCTCTTGATAGCAAAATGTGCAAAGAGCTGGATTCACAGAAGTTTTGAAGGACATCATTTCCCATTAAAAAAACACATGATGTGCGAACAGGTGCCATGAAAGATAGCTCTAGCCAACTGGATAGATAACAATACAGGTTATTTTATTGTTATGATAGATAACAATACAGGTTATCTATTTTATATATATATAGTGAAACTCTACTCTCAAAGACAGCATGCCTGTAAATGCCCAATTGCTGGGAATTATGGTAAGGCTTTGTGAAGACTAGAGTATCCTGGTTTTGCATAGGAGGAATTTAAAAATAAAAGAACGTATGGGTGGGATGATTCGCACTCTAGTTGACAAAATCAGCCTCTCCAAAGTTTAATTAAGGTACCAGCAGAGTAGGCAGTATGCCGGTGTGGGCAGCTTGGGTCCCTCCCAGATGCCATGGAACCAGGCAGAGGGCCTTCTCGGTGGTGGCGCCTGCCCTGTGGAACGCCCTCCCATCAGATGTCAAAGAGATAAAACAACTATCTGACGTTTAGAAGACATGCAACAGGCATGTTTCCTGTTTAGGGACGTTTTTAATGACTGATGTTTTAATGTATTTTTAATCTTTGTTGGAAGCTGCCCAGAGTGGCTGGAGAAACCCAACCAGATGGGTGGGGTATAAATATTATTATTATTATTCAAATTTATTAAATGATGCCATATAGAGGAGGGGGAGAAAGGTTGTTTCCTGCTGCTCCAGAGAAGCGGACACGGAGCAATGGATTCAAACTACAGGAAAGAAGATTCCACCTAAATATTAGGAAGAACTTCCTGACAGTAAGAGCTGTTCAATAGTGGAATTTGCTGCCAAGGAGTGTGGTGGAGTCTCCTTCTTTGGAGGTCTTTAAGCAGAGGTTTGACAGCCATCTGTCAGGAATGTTTTGATGGTGTTTCCTGCTTGGCAGGGAGTTGGAATGGATGGCCCTTGTGGGGGCCAACTCTATGATTCTGTGATGATGATGATGATTACAGCCACACCTCGGCTTACATAACCCTCTGGTTACGTAAACTTCAGGATGCGAAAGTGGGAAACCTGGAAGTATTTTACCGGGTTTTGCCGCTCCCGCATGCGCAGAAGCGGTCCTCTGGTTGCGAAAACTTTGGGATCGGGCTGGACCTCTGGAATGGATCCCGTCTGCAACCGGAGGTACCACTGTATTATTATTTTTGGATTCCATCAGCCTCAGCCAGCATGACCAATGGTCAGTGGCAATGGGAGTTATATTCCAGTAACAGCTGGCTCCCCACCCACTGCAACATGTATAGTGTATTTTCCCCCTGAATTACCTCTTCTTCATTTTTTTAGAAACAGGAAGTGTTCGACCTTTTCTCTTCTCTCCTGTACGAGTGTGTTACTCAGGAGAATCCCGAAATGTTGCCGGCTTACATCGCAATTGACCAGGTAAAACTGCGCAATCCTTTTCATTTCAGCAAAGTGTGGCTTTGCTCGTGGTTGCTTATTTCCCTGCTGGTTTTTGCCCGTTAAGAAAGCAAAGACCATAAGCCTGTTGCATTTCTAATCGCAGTATATCTTGATTTTTAACCTATGGAAACGTGTCTGGATGAATGAGTAGTCGTAGCAGAATCATGCCACCTTGTGACACTGATCATGCAAGCTCCCCCTAAGCTTTCTTTCTGATTGGCCCTGTTTAGGGAAGTTTTTAATGTGTGACATTTTAATGTATTTTTAACCTTTGTTGGAAGCCCCCCAGAGTGGCTGGGGAAACCCAGCCAGATGGCGGGGTAGAATAATAAATTATTATTATTATTATTATTATTATTATTATTATTATTATTATTAAAGTCTTTAAACGACTCATTTTATAAGCTAGTTATCTGTAGATCCAACAGTATTGAGTTACTTCAAGCTCTTTTTTCCTTTTCCGCTAGGCTGTGAGAAGACTGGAAAAAAGAGAAATGTCAGAGACATTTGACTTGTGGCAGATAAAGTTGGTTCTAGAATTTTTCAATTCCAGAAGTCACCAGGAGAGAATGGGGAAGAAACCACACCGGGGCCTTTTTATGAACTCTGAGTTTTTACCTGTGATTAAGTGTTCCATCGATAATACCTTGGATCAGTGGCTGCAAGGTAAAAGTAGCAGGAGATATACCGCTAAATGAAGCAAGTTTTGTGCAGCTGTCAGATACGACTCTCCTCTGAATGGCAACATAGCTAAGCCAAGACCACGAATTCTTAAGACCACGAATTTCTGCCCCCAAATGACCCAGTGTTCATTTGCAATCTCTAGTAAGGGTTTTTGGGTGTGTGCATGCAAGCCAGAAAGTCTGAAAACGATTCGGTTCTCACCGTGATTTGAAGCTGTTCCAAAAATTAAAAACACCTGGCTCTGTATGGGCTGAATCCAGTTAAGTCATTGTGCGAGCCAAACAACTTCCACGTGTTCAGTGGAACTTCCCCTCGCTCTCTTCCCCTTGTGTGTGGAGGGCTGGGGGAACTCCCGGAGCAGATTGGGCGAGGGGTGGCAGTGTGGGGGTGCATGTGGGGGCGGGAGAGGATGCTGAAATTCTGTGTCACGGGTGGAAATTGTTCCACTCATGCAATGACTTCGTTGGAAACCAACATTAAACATCTGAGAATTTTGTTTTACTCATTTCTGTGCCATCATTCAATTTAAATTACCCCCAAGGCAGCTTGCACAAGAAAACCAATACACAATATCAAAACAAAACAAAAATGCAAACCAATTTTCTTAACACTGCTTTTTTTATACTGCTGCTAATAGGTTTTTTAAAAAACAAAAAACAGAGCTTCAACATTAGGAAATTTAAAACAAAAACAAAAGCATATTTTTTTTGCAGGTAACCAAAGGGTATCATAAGGACGCGGGTGGCGCTGTGGTCTAAACCACTGAGCCTCTTGGGCTTGCCGATCAGAAGGTTGGCAGTTCGAATCCCCGCGACGGGGTGAGCTCCCATTGCTCGGTCCCAGCTCCTGCCAACCTAGCAGTTCAAAAGCACCCCAAAAAGTGCAAGTAGATAAATAGGTACCGCTCTGGCGGGAAGGTAAAAGGCGTCTCTGTGTGCTGCTCTGGTTTCGCCATAAGTGGCTAAGTCATGCTGGCCACATGACCCAGAAAAACTGGGTACAAACGCCGGCTCCTTCGGCATAAAGCGAGATGAGCGCCGCAACCCCAGAGTAGTCTGTGACTGGACTTAACTGTCAGGGGTCCCTTTACCTTTACCCTTTTAAAGGGTATCATAGTAGCATTAACTGATGCTTATTTAGGGGAGAGGGTTCGTTCAGTACTGTGTGCTCCAGTTCATGCTACTGCATACCTGCCAAGTTCCTGTCTGAGAAATAAGGGACCGGACCGGAAGTAGCAGACCGGAAGTTGCACTGCAGCCATTTTGGAACTGGGCAGAGCTGCATCAAAAGTCGTTTCTGAGCATGCCCCGCCCATTCCAAAATGGCCGTCGTGCCAGAATAAACCGGGGGAAAACCCGTTTTTTCAGCTGGGAACTATCTCTCTGTGCATCTTCCTAGGGAAGTCCACCCCCCTTCCTGGAGAATGAGATTATTTTTAATAAGCTTTGTCCTGGGAGGAATCAAACAGCTCTGGCTTCCCTCTATTCACCATAGCCCTGTTTCAAGCATTCAAATAATATACGTGAAAATAGCCCTGTGCTATCAAACTGTTACCCCACATACACACACACATGAAGAAATCCTGTGTAATAATAGCAAACTCACTTGCAAAGTGCTGACCTTTATGTAGCCAGAACATCATCGTAGACACACAAGAGGGAGAGAGATTAGGAGGCTTGGGGAGCCCAGTCTTTGTGCAGAAGTACAAAAACAGAACCCAACAACTTGACTGTTGAGAGCGGTATAGAACGGAAAACCAGGAGAAGGGCAAATGGATTGGGGTATCTTGGAAGGTCATGGCTGGCTGGTTATCATCGATTTTTGTGTGTATAGCCTCTGAAACCACACAACATAATTTATAGAATTTTACAGCATATATTTTTTTTACAGCAAATAAGTTTTAAAGTTAGAAATCATCAACATAGCTTCTTAGCTGCCAGAGCCAATATGTCTACCAGGTGTGTAATTTGTAGGTCTTTATCAGCTAAGAGTTGGACTGTCATTTCCTGGGGGAATTGGCCCGAGAACCACTTAAGAACAGACAATATTTTCTCTCTCTCTAGGCATTGTATATAAGGGGCAAATCAGCAGGTAGTGAGTGCATTATACCCTTGAGCTGGTTGCATCCATGGATGCACTTGCTTGTCAGAACCTTGAACCAGGAACATTTCACACTGCAACATTTTGCGGCGCTTCCACCTGCTAAATCTGAGCTTCACCTCTCTTGTGTGTTACAGCGGGAGGCGACGTCTGCTTGCACTCCTATTTAAGTGGACAGCCAACCGACGCATCGCAGCTAAGTATATTGGCCTGCTTCCTCATATATCATTCTGTTCCAACACCGGCACAGCTGTTAGCTGGAGGCTTGGAAGGTAAGATTAAAACCCAGCTCTTAATCACCATTATTATTATTATTATTATTATTATTATTATTATTATTATTATTTTGGGGGGATAACACTGAGAAAACCATGGATTACCAACACTGTACAAAAATGCAAAAGTTGGTCCATCTCAACCTAAGCCTAATCTTATAACCAAGACTGTACAAAAATGCAAAAGTTGGTCCATCTCAACCTAAGCCTAATCTTATAATTGTAGAGTTGGGAGGGAACCCAAGGGTCATCTAGTCCAACCCCCTGCAATGCAGGAATCAGAGCCACGCAGAGATGTTGGAAACTGAATATGGGTCCTTTTCCCGTGCAAGCCTTGTGCTCTGCTCCTGAGCTTTGGCCTCTCAATAAATCAACTACAGTATTGTGATATGTTAATTTGGCCAGCAAGCTGTTGCTCTCTTTAGCAGTACTTTACCAGTTGTAAGGAACAAGAAGACAGGAGCTGAATAAATAACGATGATAATAATAATATAACAAAATGAGTTTATGGCAGTGATACTATTATTATTATTATTAATATTTATATTTCACCCATCTGGCTAGGTTTCTCCGGCCACTCTGGGCAGCTTGCAGCAGAATATAAAAACATAATAAAATGTAAAATGCAGCGACATATTTTATACACACTGAAAAAGAGTTGCCATGCTGCATCTAAAATGCACTGCTTTGGTATATTTGTTCTACTTGAAGGTGTAATCATTTCCCCCCTCCTCTTTATTCTTCTAGGTTGTACAACCTTCTCTGAATTGCTGTTGAAATTCAAGCCCCTGGGAATGCCCTTCCATGCCCTTCTAAGACTCGCCCCTCTGTTGCTGGGGAATCCACAGGCAATGCTTTTGTGAAAGCAATAACTTGAATTTGACACAACCGAGAGACCAAAACGCCAGTATCCGTTTAGCATTTGACATCGGACGGAAGAGGCATTGATGAAGTCAGGCTTTGCTTTCTAAGTTTACAAACTTCTTCCTCAGCGTTTTCCATTCCCTTTTTATGTTTTGAGAGTGATAAAGAGAGAGAGAGAGAGCTTTATATATTGTTGGACGGTTTACATGCCCGTGCAAATTAATATGTTTACTTTTTTGTAAATAAAGCTTGTTTGCCAAAAGAGAGAGAGAAAGAGAGAGAGAGAAATATTGACAAACTGGGAAATAAACCACCTGGAATCAATTTGTCAACAGCTCTTTTCGACACAGCATCCTTGAACTAGCAGCGCTACATTGCCCATTTCTTCTAAATGTTGCGATTTGAATCTCCGGGTGGGAGAAACACACAGAGAGCTCAGCTCAGTGCCTTCTTTGAAGCCACCTTTGCACATGTATTTCCAAAGTCTGATCGCTCAAAACAAGCAAAACCTACAGTATAGTACTACTGCCACGCATACTCCTTCAGTGTAGAACGGTAACTGGCTATACATCATTATGAATTCAGGTTCCATGCACTTTCAGAGAGGAACGATATGTTACAAGAAACACGGGGTTGCCAATGAAAACTCTAGCCCTGTGCTGCTTCGCCCCTCTCCTGCCACTACCCACCCCATTACACCCAGTAATACAGTTCTCCTTATGTTGTGATCTGCTTATTTATTTATAAAATATGCCACCTTTCTCGGGATAGCCCACCCAAGGCGGCTTTTAAAAGTATAAAACAGTGGGTGGAATTCAACGTAGTGCTAAGGTGTGGGGGGAACAAAGTCTGCTCATGCAACAGGACTTTCTTCCCCTGGGTGCCCCCAGCGCTCCAAAACAGATTTAGGGGCTGCAGGAAGAAGCACACCTTGTTCCATGCAACTTAGTTGACTCCTGCAAAGTACATATGAAAAACTTGGAACAGCACCAATATTGAATATCCTTCAAAACCTGGGCTATTTACAACCCTATAACCAAACCTATTTTTGTTGGCATCCGGCTGTCTCGAGAGACAATGGAATGCACCTCCAGGGCTGAAGTCAAACCGCTGGAGAATCACAGCGCCTGCTGTGGCTGCAGAGACCAGTAACTCAACTGGAATCACAGCTGAGGAATCCCTGATCGGTGAACATCCAACCACTTTAGGAACCTCCAGCGAAGGAGAGTCCAACACCTTCCAGTGGTTCCAGTGTTCCACTGTGACTTCCTCTGAAGGGTCTTCATGCTCACAACACTTGTGGAACCTGTAGTCTTCTAGAAGTTTGCGGGCCTCAGCCCCAACCAGCATGGCCAATGTCACATAGATCATTTGAGTTACGGTCTAGCCCAGTGGTTCTCAAAACCTTTTCTCGTTGCCACGCTTTCAGAATGAAAAATTTGCTCACGCCACACCAAATTTTAAATTGGTAAGAAATACATTGGAAAACATTTGTCCTCGGTATCACCTGGTGCTCTTGCTCTCATTTTGAAAAGGGACCTATCCATATTCTGCAAAGAATTTTCTTATATACTATACTGCACTTAAATGTTTCTTTGATGACCCTTGAATCTTCCTGCCACACTTTCCATCCTCTCATGCCACCAGGGGTGGAGGAAGGGGGGCGGGCCGCCCCGGGTGCCATCACTGAGGGGGGGCGACATTCGGCACGCTGCCCGCCTGCAACTCTGTCGGGGGAAAGGGGAGCTGCTCCTCTTTGCCTTCCCCCTTCATTTTGACAGCTGGGGGAGGCTTGGGGGTCACAGGTGGGCAGCGTGCCCCACCATGCTCCCAGGCTGCTTCAGGGGCGGGGAGCCTCACCCAAGCTGCCAAAAAGAAGGGAGAAGGAGGGGAATGCCATCGGCAAAGCAGTGCCCGCCCCCCCAGGAAGCAGCCCGGGAGCGAGAGCATGGGGCAATGGCGCACAGCCCGCCCGCTGCTCCCAAGCCTCCCCTGAGAGATCCCCATCCCTGCTCCTGCTTGCACAGGAGTAGGAGCTGGATCGGGGCTGCTCTGAGGCGCTCCCTCAGAGGCAGTTCAGGGGCTCTCAGATGCAGCTGCCGGGCTGCCTCCACCTTCCCCGACCCCAGCAGCTATTCTGCCTGGCTGCCTTCAGGTGGTGCAGGGGCTCTGATGCTGAGGTGGGGGCTCTTTTAAACTTCTCCCTTGAGGGGAGAAGTTCAAAGGAGCCCCCAGCCATGAACACCTCAATGGAAAGTGTGACGGAGCCTTAACCTCCCTAGCTGAGCAGCCCCAATCCAGCTCCTATGGTACTTTTGTGCAAGCAGGAGCAGGGTTGGGGGTGGTTTAGCACTTCCTTCTTTTAATAATTTCAATGTTGTGGGGAGTGACAATAAATTCTCCACACCGGGTACCACCTGACCTTGCAACACCACTGGGTGCCACACCCTTTGAGAACCACTGGTCAAGCTGCAGCTGAAGGCCAGCAGTTCTAACCCCCTTTTTTAACAGGTGTCAGAAACTGGACCTGGAAAGCAATGCATGCGGTGTATATTCATTCTATGCCTAAGCTATGCTACACACTCAAGCTCCTGATAGGATATTAGTCTAGGAGTATATCTGTGCTTGGAGCATGCAAACTAAATGGGTGGAGATAAACAACCAAGAAAGCTAGAAACGAGAACAGAAGCAATGAAAATCCAAACTATAGCAGATGCTTTAAACTTACAAATGAATATACATACAGCCAAATTGTATTTTATTCTTGATTACTAAGCAAGCAAATGCATAGCACACTCATGCAAGTGTGCTACCTCAGCTCCTTGCTTAGCCAATTTTACAATTCACCTAAATTAATCATTGGACTCCCAGCTCATACACAGCTGCAAATCCATGTGTTAAAACTGGCAACGTTTAGAAAGGGGAGGAAGAGTGTTAAGGGGGGGGCACATTCCTATTTTATATAAATCCTATTTATAACTAAACTGCAGAGGTTTATTCTATTTGTTGAGAGAAAAGCAGTAGAAGCATAGAGTTGGAAGGGTCCCAAGGATCATCTAGTCCAACCCCCTGCAATGCAGGAATCTCAGCGAAAGTATCCATGACAGATGGCCATCCAACCTCTGCTTTAAAAACTCCAAAGGAAGAGGGTTCACCACCTGTCGAGGGAGTCTGTTCCACTGTCAGAAAGTTCTGAGCCGGAATCTCCTTTTCGCTTGGAGAGCTGATGAACTTTTAAAAAAACGCACTCCAGATCCTGGTGTTTTGTTAAAGCAGCAAGTACCTATAGTCCAAAAGAGCCCTACTGGATCGGGTCGCAGACCCATTTAGCCAAGCATCCTGTTCTCACGGCTCCCCCGTTTGCTATTCCCAGCAAACTGAGATTCAGGTCGCCTCCGACAGCGGAGGAATCCAACACACGCGCGCAAGGCACGCTTCGTTTTCAAGTGGGCAGGATGGAGCAAAAGATCTCCGTTGGTGGTGGGGTTTTTTTGGGGGGGGGGAGTGGATGCTTACTGTACATGACCCCCCCCCGGGATCCGAAAAATAGCTGAGTGATTTCGGGCTCCCTTTGTAAGCGCTTGGCGAGCGCATGCAAGGCTTCTGGGCTGGAGGAAGAAGCTCGATGAGTGAAAAGCTTTGCACCGCAAGCGTGTCATAATTAGATCCGAGAGAGAAGCTTCCTGTTTCCCTTTTCGGGTTTCTCTCTCTCTCTTTTTTCCCCAAGCTGTCACTCACACAAAATTTGAAACCAGCCGGTAACGTGACCCGCCCCACCAATGATGTGAGCCGAGCAAGGCGACTTTCATTTCTGGCGCCCGTTACAAATGCGAAGTTGCGCACTCTTCGCTCCTGCGCACGTGGGAAGAGCTGGAGGAGATATTGGTATCAGTCCTTGCAAAGGGCTGGTTCTGTTATTTTGAAATCGTTTTAAAACTGCGCTTGGCTGAGGGACGGATCCCGACAGCTAACTTCAGCAGGCTGGCCAAACAGACCTAAGGAACCCCCCTCGGCAGGAAGCTATGCTGGTAAGACGCAACTTCATCCGTCTTTTTTTTTTTAAACGGCACTTTGCGCAACAGCCAGCTGCAGCTTTGGACGTGGAGCTCCTATAGTCTCGTTTGCAAATATCACGGGGGTTGTGTGTTAAAAGCTTCCACCGATCTGCTCTGTAACTGCCCCCTCCTCTAATTTTGGGGGAGACAGGAAACACCCGGGTCTCAAGCGTGCCAGGAAACGCCGCTGCTTGATCGGAAAGCCCTTCTCTCTCCGCAAATTACGCACCTGCTCTCTGGATCGTTATTTTCTCCAGGTGCTCCAGCCTTGGGCCAGAGTTTTTGGAAACGGGTATTATCATTACTAGACTCTGATTCAACCCTATCCTGGTCTGCAGACGTAATTTGGAAACTTATCATTCATTCAGCTCAGTGATGTGGTCTTGTTCAGTAAAGTGAAAATAATTCAGGAGGACTAGTATCTTCTGAGCAGAAATGTTGTTTTAGCGCTTTGAGAGCGGGCTTGCGGGTGTGTGGTATGGCAGAGGGTCTGTGGTAACAGGAGTATAGACAACAGGTTCTTGAATGAGCCAGAGTTCTTTTAGGAAGAAAACTGGAACCCGATTCCTGTTAGCGATGTCTAATTTTAAGAACGCGAGGCAGCTGCTGAGAATCAGTATGTGTGAATGCCTCACCTGTGGATCACTTTTACTCCACCAATAATTGATACCATTGCTTGAACAGTGTCTGATGTTTTTGTTAAGTTCTGTTGTTTTTTAAAAAGTGCAAATTGTCTTTTGAGGGCTTTCACTAAAGGCAGGATAGACATACAGTGGGACCTCGGTTTACGAATTTTCGGTTTACGAACGCCGCGGACCCATCTGGAACAGATTAACCCACTTTCCATTACTTTCAATGGGAAAGTTCGCTTCAGTTTATGAACGCTTCAGTTTATGAACAGACTTCTGGAACCAATTACACCCATGCTTCAGTTTATGAACATTTCAGTTTAAGTACTCCGCGGACCCGCCTGGAACAGATTAATCCACTTTCCATTACTTTCAATGGGAAAATTCGCTTCAGTTTATGAACGCTTCAGTTTAAGTACTCCGCGGACCGTCTGGAACAGATTAATCCACTTTCCATTACTTTCAATGGGAAAGTTCGCTTCAGTTTATGAACGCTTCAGTTTATGAACAGACTTCCGGAACCAATTGTGTTCATAAACCGAGGTACCACTGTATCTGCAAAGGCAGCCTCTGTGCTAGGGAGAAAGCAGGCTTTTTAGCAAAGGTTGGAAGGTTATCTGTCGTTTTCAAGCAGTGACAACAAACATCCCTGGGCAAACACATCATGGCAGATGAGGGTATACTGTACTTAAGTCTATTCTACGGAGGTGCAAAGCACTTTGGACACCCCAGGGGAGTGTGTGGAGAGCAGGTCATTGGAACAGCCAGTGTTTTATTCCCTCCCCTAGGAATGAATGGCAGGCATTGACTCATATGAGGGAAAGTAGCAGGATCCATGTTGGGGCATCACAGGAGATGGGAGGGGATAAAACCTAGCTGCACTGAGCCCCTTCTTTGATAACTAAAACCGCACCTATCTGCATAGACTCATTCTCTGCTATTCTGCATTCTGGTCTTGCCAGCAGAATGTTGGTAATTGGCTTTGAAAGCTGAGTGGCTGGATTCAGTTATAGTCATAGAATCATAGAGTTGGAAGAGACCACAAGGGCCATCCAGTCCAACCCCCTGCCAAGCAGGAAACACCATCAAAGCATTCTTGACATATGCCTGTCAAGCCTCTGCTTAAAGATCTCCAAAGAAGGAGACTCCACCACACTCCTTGGCAGCAAATTCCACGGCCGAACAGCTCTTACTGTCAGGAAGTTCTTCCTAATGTTTAGGTGGAATCTTCTTTCTTGTAGTTTGAATCCATTGCTCCGCGTCCGCTTCTCTGGAGCAGCAGAAAACAACCTTTCTCCCTCCTCTATATGACATCCTTTTATATATTTGAACATGGCTATCATATCACCCCTTAACCTTCTCTTCTCATTAACCTTAACCTCCTTTCCCCCTTAAATACACACTGTAATCTTAAAGCCATTTATTTGGAAATAATCCACAGGAAACTGAATGGGAGTGACTTCTGAGCAGACATGTTAAATAGACTGTCAATTGGGGCGGGCGGAATGTGATGGTAGAATATTCGGAAGGTTCGGGTGCCAACATGAGAAGTTTAAAAATAGCAATTGCCATTTTCCAGGTGTTTTATGATCAATAAAACTAAGAGATGGACAAGTGAGGCCTAGAGGATTGTGTTTTGCTTCCAGACTCAGGTTTCCAACCAGTTTCTGTATTTAGTGAGAGTAATTGACCTAGTTCAGGGGTTCCCAACAAAAGTTTCTCGAGGACCCCTCATCGAGCCGCTATTGTAACAAGGACCCCCCCCATTAATTCCTAATCCTAAATCTAATTCCTAATTCCTAATCTAATTTTTCCAGTAAGCTTAACACTGATCTTGGAAGGGTTAGGTTCAAGGGACGCCGACGATTTAGGTTCAATGGACACTGACAAGATCGGTTCGAGAGTCACTGACTTACTTGCTTGAACATCAAATGCATTATCTTCCTCTTCATCTGTAGGCCTTTGTCGTTTTAACGAACCACTTTTTAACCAACGGTCCATTTTTAACTACAGTGGAACCTCGGTTTATGAACACCTCGGTTTATGAATTTTCGGTTTATGAACTCCACGGACCCATCTGGAACGGATTAATTCATTTTCCATTACTTTCAATGGTAAAGTTTGCTTCAGTTTATGAACGCTTCAGTTTATGAACAGACTTCCGGAACCAATTACACCCATGCTTCAGTTTATGAACGCTTCAGTTTAAGTACTCCGCGGACCCGTCTGGAACGGATTAATCCACTTTCCATTACTTTCAATGGGAAAGTTCGCTTCAGTTTATGAACGCTTACTCCGCGGACCGTCTGGAACGGATTAATTCACTTTCCATTACTTTCAATGGGAAAGTTCGCTTCAGTTTATGAACGCTTCAGTTTATGAACAGACTTCCGGAACCAATTGTGTTCATAAACCGAGGTACCACTGTACGCGAACTGTAGCTTCCGCAAAAAACAACGCTTTGTTTACAAACACTACTGTTTTGCAAAGAGGCAGCGCACGCCAGGGAGGAGGGAGGGGAATGGAGAAGACAGGGTACCTGCGCAGTAGTGCACAAATGAAGCCGACGCGCGCAAAGCATCTTGGGGAGGTGAGCGTTAGTAGAATGCGCGCGCTGCCTCTTTGCAAAACAGTAGTGTTTGTAAAGCGGCACCTAACGGCATACAGCAGAACTATTGCCTCTATCTAATTCTAGTTTTGTGCTAGACTCTGCTCATGCAGGAAGCGGCCAAAACAAAAAATCTGTTATCATACGAAATATATTTAATATATTTTTTATTCTAATAGCATCTTGCGGACCCCTCTGGCATAGCTCGCGGACCCCTGGGGGTCCCCGGACCACCTGTTGGGAACCACTGACCTAGTTCATTTTTGTGTGTGTTTTTTTTTTTCATATTTGTATCCAAGCCTTCCTCCAACAAGATCACTTCAGGCTGCCATTCGTGCACATTTTATCCTCACAAAAGCCCTGAAGGAATTTGACTGCCACCCTTTGGCTTTGTGGCAAGCAGGAACTCAAACCTGACCCAAGTCTAACTCCAACAAACTAGAGTGCTGGCTCTCATGTCTCGCCTTTCTCGTGTTGTTGTCAGTCAAGTTTTGCCAGAGTTGAATTGTCTGCATCAAAGCCAGCAAAATGAGCATTGCAGAACAAACTGACAACAACGGAGCATTAAATGCAATGCACCTGTATTTTTTTATTTCGCAAGAACTTGGCTTTCCTGTGGCAGATGTTGCAAAATCTGGGGGCTTCCCATAGATGGTTACAGAGCTCTCTTCAGGTCTTCAGCTTCTCTAGAAATGGAAGGGAGAAGGCGTAGCAAACGTTGCAGGGATGAATAGGCCAGGCATCCCCAAACTGCTGCCCTCCAGATGTTTTGGCCTACAACTCCCATGATCCCTAGCTAAGAGGACCAGTGGTCAGGGATGATGGGAATTGTAGTCCAAAACATCTGGAGGGCCGAAGTTTGGGGATGCCTGGAATAGGGCAATAAACATTTGAATATTCTCTTTGGCCTTTAAACATGTCAGTATGAAATGTCTAATTCTGTTTTAGTCTGTTTTTGGCTTATTGTCGATTCTAATTACATTTTGAATTTTTCTAAGTACCTGTTTTTTTTAACCTGTTCTTTTACTGACAATTTTAATGTGGGTTTTTGTTTTTGTTTGGTAAACTGCTTAGCGGTTCTATTAAGTACTGCCCCCAGCCCTATCTGGATGAAGATGCTGGGTTTGAACCCCAAACCTTCTACATGCAAAGCATCTGCTTTTCCATAAAGCTAGGCTGTTTCCCATTGTTGCGTTTTGTTAAATAAGCGTAATTTTGTTGGCATCCATCTATCTGAGTGCCCTCCCCCAGGGGCGACATAGCAGCCTCCCCGGGCACAAGCCTGGGCAGTGTGTATGGGAGTCCTGGGCTGCCCAGGTGACAAAAATAAGCACATATTTTTGGATTGACCCTGAAGGGGAAAGATCCACAGCTTGGGTAGCAGGTCTTTACTTACAGTGCTGCCAATCAAAAAAAAAATCAGGACTGTAATTTGGCAGCTTCATGTGTTCACAATCTCCTTTTTTGATATTATTCTTCCTTTACCGCCTGAAATATACTCAGAGTCTTGTAGTGATTTCTTTTTCTTTTTTTAAATTATTTTTATTAAGGATTTTCTTGGGTTACAAAGGTAGTGCAGTGCCTCATGCATCATTTTTACACATCAATATTGCTTGTTGAGACATTATGAGGAAGGGGGGAAAGAGGTGGGTGGGATGGGGAGTTGGGTGTGGTGGATTGCCAATGTTCCTGTTTTTCTTGGTATGTCTAGGGGTTCGGCGTCGGCGTCGTTTGTGCAGGTTCTCTGTTGTTTGTTTGTGCTTCTCTGTTGGTGAGAGAGGTCGGGATTCGTCTTAGGATGTGATTGCTCATTTGTGGTTGGCTGTGATGATCTTTAGTTTCTTGTGTGAGTGGGGAGGGAGGGTGTTTTGATTAGGTTAGCCATATTGATTTGTATGCTGACGGTAAGTTTTTGTCGTTGTCTTGTTGGGCTGTATAAGTGATGAAGGGGAACCATACCGGGGTGAAGGTGTCTTCTTCTGTTTGTCCCCATGTCAGTTTCAGCTTACTGGTTAGTTTTTCTAGTAGGGCCGTTTCCCATACAACTTGTTACCATTGGTCCATGCTTACCCCTGACAGGTCCCTCCAGTGCCTGGCTATGATGTTTCTAGTTGCTGATAATAGGTTCTTTGTGATCTGAGTGAGCGTTGTTATCTTGAAAGATATTTAGTAAAACCAATTCTGGGGTAATTTCTAGCACATGCTTAGCTATCTTAAAAATTTCTTGCATGGACGTCTTCCAGAATGATTGGATTTCAGGGCACTCCCACCACATGTGGAGATACCGTATGTGCCTGTGGGTGTAGTGATTTCATGCTCTTTATTGCATCTCGTAAAACAGTGAATGAATTTTCCTCAAAACCTCTGGCTTTATATACATTATTTACACAATGGGTCCCGTCTGATTGGCTGATTCTGCTTCCTTCCTGGAGCCTGATTGGGCTGCTCCCACAGGCCAATCAGGTTGTTGCATTCTAGGATCCTACCTGCCTATTGTTGTAGGATCCAAGCTTAGTACATAACACCACCCCAAAAAATTAGGGCAGCATTTTTTCCACTAACATGAATTAGACAAGGTTGATGGGTGGCAACTTGAACAAAGTTAAGGAGCTAAACAGAGATTTAAACTTGCATTTCTTACAACTAAACTCTCGCCTTCAGTCACTTTACCACATTGAATTTCCTTTTTAAGCACGAGTCAATCCGCAGTGGAACCAGGGCCCACAGGAGCTCAGCTCTGGCACCTCTCAGGTGGGTGCCATTGTTCTCCTAAGAGAAAGAGACAGCTTCGGCACCTCTTTTTCTAGAAAAACGGCACTCAGTAGAACCTCAAGATTGGGAAACTATATCTTGTACTTGTAAAATGTTATTTTAAATGAAACTATTTTAAAATGTTTGCAGCTATCAATGCACTATCTTAAACTTTAACAATGCATGGTGTGAAACCCTCTGGAGTTCTTCTGAATTTGCCTTGCTGTATGTTGCCAGAGTCCGAGCCTGTGCAGGCTGTCAGAAGTTCTGCCTGTTTGCATTCATATTCTCAACAGGAAGAACTGTGAGAGGAAAGGGGAAAGTAACAGCAGGCTGCGATTAGGGAATCCGCAACCTCTCACCTGAGAGATCACCCCTTCCCCACTGTTCTTGGCTGCTGGGAGTTGCATGGAGGGATGTCAATGCTTTTACACACACCAATCGGCACCTTTAGCTCATAACTATTTGCATGTTTAGCAACCGAGGAGCAAAGGCAGCCATGCTTATTGGAGAGGCATATGTGTTGCAGCCTCTGAAGTTTGCATGGTTGGAACATAGTGGGAGGAGGGCTGTAGCTCAGTGCATGTACATTTACATGCAGAAGTTCCTGGGTTCATTGCATTGCAGGGGGTTGGACTAGAGGACCCTTGGGGGTACCTTACAACTCTATGATTCTATGAATCCCTGACATCTCTAGTGTTGTAGGAATTCTAATGTCTTATATATATAAAAGGGACCCAGGTGGTGCTGTGGGTTAAACCACTGCGCCTAGGGCTTGCTGATCAGAAGGTCAGAGGTTCTAATCCCTGTGACGTTCGAAAGCACGTCAAAATGCAAGTAGATAAATAGGAACCGCTACAGCGGGAAGGTAAACGGCGTTTCCATGTGCTGCTCTGGTTTGCCAGAAGAAGCTTTGTCATCCTGGCCACATGACCTGGAAGCTATACGCCGGCTCCCTCGGCCAATAATGCGAGATGAGCGCGGAACCCCAGACTCGGTCACGACTGGACCTAATGGTCAGGGGTCCCTTTACCTTTATATATATAAAATAAATGTTCATAAATGTACAAGGCAAACACATGCATCAGTACTGTATATAAATCACGTGTAATGGTGCTGTTGTGGCTACTCTTGAGTAAAGACGCCCATGTCCGCTCTGTCTTTAAACAGTTTTATTGTGCATAGTATTTACAGTGCAGAGAGAGCAGAAAACATGACCTCTCAGTCACTCGCAGAATCCGGGAGTGGACGTTTCCTGTTGCATGACCAGCATCAGAGTTTGGGCACCCCGAAACGCCTCCTCCCGACCTTACGTTTGGTGGCGCGCCTTAATTCAGGCGATGGAAGGGGCTGCATGTTCCCCTCCACCTGTTGGTCAGGTCGTTGCAAAGGCTCTCCCAGATCGCTGAGCCCTGACTCCTCCATCCCGCTCACTTCCTCATTCCCCCCACCTGACCAGCTGCTGCTGCTCTCACTGGGCGAAGTGCTGGTCAGCAGGATGGGGGGAGGCTCCCTGTATAGAGGTCCCCAACACCACATGTCTGAAATAGTACAGGGGAACAATCCTGAAGCCATTTTGTCTCTCCCAAATTGACCTCAAATATTTCTCTGCAAGGTAGACGGACGGAAATGGGAAAAGCTTTCCAGTTGTCTTTGGACTTGTAGGGGCTTACACCTCCCTGTAAATGCAGTCTGGAAAGTACACTATCAATATGTGTATCAATATGAGCACACTATCAATATGTGTAAGAGATTCAGGAACTACCGTGTCAAAGGAATGGCCAGGCTACGCAGAAAAGGCAATTAGGAAGGCATTATCAGGTATCCTGGCAGACAGGAGAGAAGCAATACACTCCTATTTCTGCTGGAGAACACCTCTTTCTATGTATGATGTTTTGGGGCGTGGTCATACCTGCCAAGTCCTGGACGGAAAAATCTGGGTTCGGCAGCCCACGACACCGGAAGTTGCGTAGACGCAACTTCCGGTGGCGCTTTGCCCTTCTATGGGCACCAAAAATTGCCAGCGCCGGAAGTCGCTTCTACGCATGACCGGAAATGCGTAAAAGCGACTTCCGGCACCGCCGCTGCCATTTCTGGTGCCCATAGAAGGGCACAGCGCCACCGGAAGTTGCGTCTACGCGTTTCCGGGCACACGTAGAAGCGACTTTCGGCGCCGCCATTTTCTGGTGCCCATAGAAGGGCAAAGTGGCGCCAGAAAAATGGCCGTTGGCAGAAGCAGATTTAAGGGAGAATATCGGGATAAAAACCTAAACGGGAGACCGCCGGGAAACGGTAGGAAAAAGGGGTTTCTCGGCGAAAACGGGATACTTGGCAGCTATGGGCGTGGTCTTGAGCTACAGAGGAGGCAACTTTCAAATGTCTACCAATGTTCTAGGTCCCTCTCCCACCCTCCCTGCGTGGGGTGAGCGGGTGACCCTGTTGCAACAGTTTAATAAAGATCAGGCTTACTAGCTTGCTTTGCTTCTCAATATTCTCTGGTTGGCCTCTGTTATTTTCTCCTACCGATAGAGAACCTACTTAAGGACTCTATATGGGCTCTTAGATACCCCATCATAAGAGTTTGGATTTGATATCCCGCTTTATCACTACCCTAAGGAGCCTCAAAGCGGCTAACATTCTCCTTTCCCTTCCTCCCCCACAACAAACACTCTGTGAGGTGAATGAGGCTGAGAAACTTCAGAGAAGTGTGACTAGCCCAAGGTCACCCAGCAGCTGCATGTGGAGGAGCGGGGACGCGAACCCGGTTCCCCAGATTACCAGTCCACCGCTCTTAACCACTACACCACACTGGCGTAAAGGAAAGGGAGCAGTATTTTTATTTACAACACTAGGTAAAGCTGCGAAACACTCCCTGTCTGAAGCCCAGGAGAGCAGCTGCTCGTCAGTGTAGGCAGTGCTAAACTAGATGGACCAATGGGTCTGACTTGGCGTAAGGCGGCTTTCCTTGTTCTTTCGTTCCTGGTCTCCTGTGCAAAGCTGAGAGTTGCACCTGTTGTTCTGCCTACTTGTCCTCTGCCATGGGGCTCCGAGAAGGTTCCTTATGTGGGAATGCAGTTCTTGGGGTGAGAACATTTGCCCATACCGACTCTTTTCACATTCTTTTCTAGTGATGGACTCATTTGGAGAGGGAAATAGGTTCTTTGATGGCACTTCTCTAAGCCAAGCTGGCTTGACCTATTTTTTTTTTTTAGGCCTTGCTAAATCCATTGATCAAACCCACATTTACTAATTTCAGAATTAGGGGGCAAACTGGCACCCAGGAATTTAGAGGACCCTTGCCCCCTACAAAACCATGCCACCAGCTTGTAAAAAAAACAATTGTCTTTAGAGTCCTCCAGCCCTTGAAAACACAAAAATGAAGAAGTTTGAAGTGCCATCATTTTGTCAGTCAAATAGCAACTGTCGTAATAGTAAACCACAGCACTGGGTTACTCCTATGCTCTTTCATAACTTTCCTTACTCATTTGTAAACTGGACTGTGGGTTAAAAAGTAGTTTAAAAACCTTGCTATTCATCACTAGCAAGTGGTTTTGGCTCAGACACGTGGTCTGTACATTTATGTATGTGCTTGCTTGGTACATTTATGAACATTTATTTTATATATATATGAGACCTTAAAATTATTATAACACTATGCATTATGATAGGACTTGGTAACTAAGCATTAGTTTCCACAAGGCAGCTGTGAAGTCCAGTCCCAACATGATAGCACAATGTCTTGTGCATTTATCAACACAGATATTGCCTCAAATTGATGACGTTACATAACTGAGTCTTTACGTAAGTCAACGAACACATTGCATTTTTTGTTTCTTTTAACCTGTGATTTGTTCCACATCTCTAAACAGGGTTTTGTTTTGTTTTTGTTTTGTTTTGCTTCAAAATGTGGGAACATTTGACTTGGATTAGCAAGAGGCCTATTTTAGTTTCCTGTCTCATATCTTCTACCAGGAAAAATGGAGGAATTTGCTTGTCAAAAAGGAGTCCTCAGCACCCCCTCCCCGCAAAGTCTAAACACGTTTTGGGTGGCTTTGTTTCTGAGTGCGTAGGTTTAACCTGTAAAACACCTTGACGTTTGTCAGCCAGATGAAATGCTACCCTTTTCAAATGGAAATACGCTCAAGCTTACGAAGTGTTGCCATTCAAACTGGTTAGCCTGAAGGAGGAAGCCCTCGAAAGGAAAAGGAGAGAAGTACCTAGCCTCTGCTTGACTCTTCTCGTCCCAACTTTTATCTACGTTTTTGGTGAAACAATAGTATAACTACAATCTTTCTTGCTAGAATCCTGCTTTCTGATCCAAAGTTCTTTGTGACAATAGGGGTTGCAGACTGAAAATGAGAGCCAACTTCCACCCACGCAGGGCAGGCTCCAGCTTTGATGGGCAAAGCGCCCTCTGGTGGGCCTCCTCTTATTACAACGATGGGCTCCCTAAGATGGTTGGATGGCACCTTGTACACCTCATTCTGGCAACTCCTGCAGCCAAGCTGGTGCCAAATGTATTGCTCTGCTTTCCTTTATATGACATCAACGAGGCCGAGAAGGGGGTCTTTTTGTCTGGGCAGCCAAGGAACTCCATGTTGTTGTTGTTTAGTCGTTTAGTCGTGTCCGGCTCTTCGTGACCCCATGGACCATAGCACGCCAGGCACTCCTGTATTCCACTGCCTCCCGCAGTTTGGTCAAACTCATGTTCGTAGCTTCGAGAACACTGTCCAACCATCTCGTCCTTTGTCGTCCCCTTCTCCTTGTGTCCTCAATCTTTCCCAACACCAGGGTTCTTTCCAGGGAGTCTTCTCTTCTCATGAGGTGGCCAAAGTATTGGAGCCTCAGCTTCAGGATCTGCCCTTCCAGTGAGCACTCAGGGCTGATTTCCTTCAGAATGGATAGGTTTGATCTTCTTGCAGTCCATGGGACTCTCAAGAGTCTCCTCCAGCACCATAATTCAAAAGCATCAATTCTTCGGCGATCAGCCTTCTTTGTGGTCCAGCTCTCACTTCCATACATCACTACTGGGAAAACCATAGCTTTAACTATATGGACCTTTGTTGGCAAGATGATGTCTCTGCTTTTTAAGATGCTGTCTAGGTTTGTCATTGCTTTTCTTCCAAGAAGCAGGCGTCTTTTACTTTCGTGACTGCTGTCACCATCTGCAGTGATCATGGAACCCAAGAAAGTAAAATCTCTCACTGCCTCCATTTCTTCCCCTTCTATTTGCCAGGAGGTGATGGGACCAGTGGCCATGATCTTGGTTTTTTTGATGTTGAGCTTCAGACCATATTTTGCGCTCTCCTCTTTCACCCTCATTAAAAGGTTCTTTAATTCCTCCTCACTTTCTGCCATCAAGGTTGTGTCATCTGCATATCTGAGGTTGTTGATATTTCTTCCGGCAATCTTAATTCCGGCTTGGGATTCATCCAGTCCAGCCTTTCGCATGATGAATTCTGCATATAAGTTAAAGAAGCAGGGAGACAATATACAGCCTTGTCGTACTCCTTTCCCAATTTTGAACCCATCTTCCCAATTTTGGACCTCCATACACACTCCCATTGCTCAGGCGTGTGCCCTGGGGAGGGCATTTTGCTGCTGCTGATACAGCGGTTTGGCTTCACCCCCAGAGGTGCCCTCCATTGTGTCTCAAAGGAGTCGTGGTGCCATCTTATCAGACCCTCTTCTGGTGGAGTGAGAAGGCCCAAGTAAGGATGAACTCATTTAAAAGTTCTAAGAAGTTCTTAACAGTTCTAAAAAGTCCTTTGAAAAAATAATACAAAGAACTTGGAGAGCCGCTGCCAGTCGAAGCAGCTAGCACTGGGCAGTGGTGTTACATGTTTTGGGGTTTTGTGGGGGATGGGGAACCACAGCTCGTTGGTAGAGCACATGCTCTGAGCCTCAATCTCTGGTATTTCTAGTTAAAAGGATGAGTGTTAAGGTGGTGGGAAAGGCATAGCTGCCAAGTTTTCCCTTTTCTCACGAGGAAGCCTATTCAGCATAAGGGAAAATCCCTTAAAAAAAAAGGGATAACTTGGCAGCTATGGGGAAAGGATATCTGCCTCTGTCAATCACTCAGAAAATGGGCTTGATTGACAGATAAAGTTATTGTTGTTTAGTCGTTTAGTCGTGTCCGACCCTTCGTGACCCCATGGACCAGAGCACGCCAGGCACTCCTGTCTTGCACTGTTTCCCGCAGTTTGGTCAAACTCATGTTCGTAGCTTCGAGAACACTGTCCAACCATCTCGTCCTCTATTGTCCCCTTCTCCTTGTGCCCTCCATCTTTCCCAACATCAGGGTCTTTTCCAAGGTGTCTTCTCTTCTCATGAGGTAGCCAAAGTATTGGAGTTTCAGCTTCAGGATCTGTCCTTCCAGTGAGCACTCAGGGCTGATTTCCTTCAGAATGGATAGGTTTGATCTTCTTGCAGTCCATGGGACTCTCAAGAGTCTCCTCCAGACTGATAAGGTAGCTTCCACTAAATATACCAGTTTTTCTTTTTTTCTTTTCTTAAAAAAAGGTTAGCATCACATCTGGAAGTTTGTTTTTAGAATGCTATTAAGATGGGCACAGCATCAGATATTTTTACACTTTCATGTTTTGTTGTTTTTGTATGTGGTGAAATCATGCCTTTTTTGCCATTCTCTTTGGCAGCAGCGCCACCTGCTGTTGAAAGCAAAGGCAGTGAAAGATAAAGGGTGAGAAAGGGCATCAATAGTTTTCCTCTCACGAAGAAAGAAGTCGAAAATCTGTTCTGTGCATCTTTCATGTGAATGTGTAATTTTCATTGGCTGAAATGCACATTCAGGGTTTGTTTGTTTTTGACTGCGTTTCTTTCAAACCCCACTGCCTAAGGTTGGAGAGAGGTTTTTTTTCTCTCTCCATAGATTTTAAGTTAGTCTGAAAACAAGGGGCCTAGCTGTGGTATATACATTTGTACCACTTTCACCTATGAAAAAATTGTGTCTTTGTAGGCTTTCTGTACTGTGGCAAATGCTGTTTAATCAGTAGTGACAGTATGGTGAAAATAAAACCAAGAGACATGGTGGCTCTTTTCAAGAATCTCAAATACTATGGTGTTTTCCCAGCGTAACCTGCATTGATGCTAATGTCAACTTTTTAACGATACCAGTTAGGTTCCTGCATCTTTAATAGTTATATTTTTAATAGTTATATAGAAGAGGCGTTTGCATGATAAGCTACACCTGCTAAAATTTCTTCTTCCACACATCTGTTGCAGGAGCTATTCCACTTACACCAGATGAATACCGTTTTATTTGCCTGGCTTTTTTAGATCTGTTCTATAAATTACTGTATTTTTAAAAACTGTTTTTAAGCTACTCTGGAATAACCTTTGGGATTGATGATGTGTGGGCAATTAAATCTAAATTAATAAATATTCATACATAGGCTCAAATAGTAGAACAGGAACACTCTTAGAGCTCATCTGCACCGCTCCTGAAATTCTACATTTTTCAAATCTGGTTTGTGCATTATAACACTCAAAATTTAGAAACCAAATGAATAGATAATGTGGGGGGCGAAAAAATCCTACTAGGCGATCAAAATGGAGTAACAGCACCAGAATTAGACAGATCAGTTAAAACGGGGGGGGGGGGGACCAAATGAAACTACCAACTACCTTTTTTCGGTTAATAGAAACATTTGATTTAGAGGACGCATGGAGAAACAAAAATCCATTCCAAAGAGAATATACCTTCTTTTCCTATCCGAAAAATTCAGCAGGAAGAATAGACGCCATTTGGTTAACTAAGGAACTGACCTTAAAAAATTTTAAAGCCGAAATTCAACCAAAAATGGAATAGGAAAAACCCCAACAAGATGGAGGCTGAATGAATCTCTTCTAAAAAATGAAAGCATTGTAGAAGAAGCAAAAGAAACATTAAAAGAATTCTTTAAATGGTTCAGTACCTATGCAGTTTGTTAGCTGTTGTCTCATTCTTTTGTACCAGGAACACACATTGGGCCTATTGTTATTTCGGATCTAGGGCCTTGTTGCTTCTTAAAAATTTTTTTTAAAAAATTGCCCATGCCATTTTTGGCTTACAACACATGGACACTTCGTAAGCAGTCCATAAAACCTGCTGCTGTGTCCCCACATTATTGATAGATAAAGGAAAATCCAGCTTGTGGTCCTTACTGACCAACAAAATTTACAACGCATTCTCAGGCACTCCTCCTACTTAAGGTGCAAGGGGGGTCTTCCTCCCTGGTAAATCTACCCAGAAAGGAGAGAAAGATTCACTCAGATATTAACAGCAGCAACAATGAAAACAAAATGGGGACTGAAGGCAATGGCTTTGGCACAGAGGAGGCGTTAAGGGACAGGGCAAAATAGGATAACCCAAAAAACGTGATATGGCAAGTGCACAGTACAAGACACCGTGCCATGTGTAATGGATTTAGAAAACCTTTTTGCTGCAAGACAGACCCAAAAAAGAAAATAACAGAACACCACTGGTTATCACATACAGCTCCCAAGTTTAAACAGTACAACGCATCATCAGAGATCTACAACCTCTTCTAGACAGTGACAGCTCCCTTTCTCAAGCTCTGGGAGGAAGACCTTTCATTGCCTACAGACAACCACCCAATCTTAAACAACTCCTCACCCACAATAATACAACCACCAGACTTAACATGGACACTGGTACCAGAGCCTACAATAAACCCAGATGCCAACTTTGCTGCCACATACACCCGGACAACACCATTACTGGCCCCAACAACATCCAACATACCGTCTCAGGACTATTTAATTGCTCATCCTCGTAACATTGTGTATGCCATCAAATGCCAACAGTGCCCTTCAGCTCTCTATATTGGACAAACAGGCCAAACCCTACGCCAAAGGATAAATGGACATAAATCTGACATCAGGAATTACAAGACAGAGAAACCAGTAGGAGAACACTTCAGTCTCCCAGGACATTCTATACAAGATCTTGTTGTAAAAATTTGCGGAGCTACACGGTCCTAGGAATAAGTGGATCCTTGACCCAGGTAGAGTCCAGGTATCCTGGCAGGCAGACGAATTTAAGCGTCTCCTGCCCACCAAATAACAGAGACCAAACCAGGACGTACGAAGCAAGGCACTTTTATTTTCACTGTTGCAACAGGGTCCTTCCTCTCACGCAGGAGAACAAGGAAGGAACCCCAAACAAAGGTGTCTTGCCCTTAAAAAGAAATTTGAAATTGGTTTCAGCCCACCCCCCAGAAGCATCATCCATATGTCACAGAAGGGGTGTAGCCCAAGACCCCCCTCCCTAGATTCATCATAGGTACATCATGAAAGGGGAGGTCTGGTGGCAGTAATCTGAGCAGTCTGGACCCTGCCCCCTGCCCCCAAAACCTAATCAACAAAAAAGAGAGATATTTACATTTCCCTGTTTCCCAGCCAAGTTAATCACACCCTTTTGTCTGGCACCCAGGTATCAGGATGCCAGGGATTATCACTTTAATTCCTGAGACAATGAGAAGGTTCCCCCCACCCCCCTTCTTCCTTGCAGAGGAACACCTGGTCAGAGAGAGAGAGTCAAAATGGTGTCAGTCAGGCCTGTCTTCCTGTGCTGCTTCAGACATGTTTCTGTACATTCATGTACATGTTTTATGAACAATTATTATATATATATATATGACCTTAAAATTCTTATAACAATCTCAAAGTAGTTGTCTTACTACAAAAGAATTTCAGAAATAGACTGGAAAGAGAAGTTGCTGAATTGCAACTTATCACCAAGCTTAAAACCATGGAGAGACCTGGTTTGAACAGAGACGTTGGATTCTTATCTCATTATACATGATAAAGCGATCTTCAGCCATCTCACCCCTTGCTTTTTCATGCAAGACCATTTGCAGTCGTTTACAGTCATCAACAGCTATCAGTCAGTCAATCACCCATTTCCACCACCCTCCTGAGTGATACCCCTCTCCACCCTTTCTCTACATATAAGCGTCTGGGGACTTCTATTTCAGTGTATCTGAAGAAGTGTGCATGCACACGAAAGCTCATACCAAAATAAAAAACTTAGTTGGTCTTTAAGGTGCTTCTGGAAGGAATATATATATACATATATATACATATACATACATACATATATATATATATATATATATATATATATATATATATATATATATTGCATGTTCACCTTTAGGCAGTAGATGGCACTAGCAACACACTATTGCTGTCACATCCTGATTTTTCATGTTTTCCTTGTGTGAGGAAGGCATATATATTTAAGTCCAAAACAAGATCACATTAAAACACACACCAGCACTTGGCATGTCTGTAAACACAAAGGCCAAGAAGCAGCTGCCACTTCTGATCAGAACCACAGAACAGTTTCCACAAGGTCTTCTGAGGACAAGTGTAAATATATATATATATATATTAAAGGAACTCCTCCGAGGCTCTAATTTAAGAGCCTTGCATGACTCATGTAAACAGAAGTGGCGCAACTGGTGAGTAATCCTGATAGCGCCTTTCTGTAAATATTTAATCGCAGTCAGGCTTCCAATGAGCCAGTCGGATTTTGGGTATTAAGACAATTACGATCTTAAAGGAAAGACGTGAGGGACGGGAAGGAGCTGTTCTCGTTGCAGGAGATTTGCTGCTTGTTTTTCTATATTTACTGTTGACCTGCTTTGTCGCATATATTTTAAATTAGCGTTTCTCCTTGTTGTTAAGCCGTGCAGAGAACGTGGTTCTAGAACGGCATATGAACGGCCTGAAATAAGTAAAGTAAAGATATATATATGAAATTCAAAATTCAGCCGACGAACTGAGGTATAATGACACTTTTGCTGCAGGTAGAAATATCAGTATTTTGACATTCAGTGTATGAATCTTTACCCACAAGCATTTTGGGGGCAAAAGAAGAGCTTTGAGAGGACGTTAAAAATTCTCTGCAGAGAGCAGAGTGGCTTTCTTTTGTACTGGTGCCCTGACTATTCACCAGCCAGCGCAGGATCATAGAGGATCACTGCTCCATCACCCAATCAGATTTGCCTATGGATTATGTTGAGGGGGGGGGAAGGAAACCAGTGCTTTGCCCTCAAAATGATCTCATGCGAGGGAGGGAAGTTCTGCCTCTGTTGCTCAAGCGACTGGGCTGTGCTAGCAACACATCACCCTGATTGCCTATTGTGGTGCTCCTGTAAACATTTTCACCCACTTTTGAGGCCTCTGTCAAAATCACAAAAAGGTGGGTGCTTTATGTGGGTGTTTGCAACCCCTTCTCTTGCTCTGGCATTGTGAACTGACTGAGGTTTTAGAGTAAATAATTGTGGTACCGTAATTACCGTGTTTCTCCGAAAATAAGACACCGTCTTATATTTATTTTTCCTCAAAAAAAAAAAAAAACACCACACTATGGCTTGTTTTCAGGGGGTGTATTATTTTTCTCCTCCTCCTGCCGCGGCCGGCATTGCTGCTGCGCCTATCACTATGTCTTATTTTTGGGGTATGGCTTATATTTCTTGAATGCTTAAAAATCCTGCTACGTCTTATTTTACGGCTACGTCTTATTTTCGGAGAAACAGGGTACTTGGTCAAGGAATAAATAGTTGATAGCCTCGTGGACTTACAAAATTTAACTCCACCTACAGTAGGTTTTGTCCGTAGACCAGCCTTTGCAATAATAATAATATAAATAATAATAATAATAATAATAATTAATAATAATTTATTATTTATACCCCGCCCATCTGGCTGGGTTTCCCCTGCCACTCTGGGCGGCTTCCAACCGAATATTAAAAACAGTACAGCATCAAACATTAAAAACTTCCCTAAACAGGGCCGCCTTCAGTTGTCTTCTAAATGTAAAATAGTTGTTTATTGCCTTGACATCTGCTGGGAGGGCGTTCCACAGGGCGGTTGCCACTACCGAGAAGGCCCTCTGTCTGGTTCCCTGTAACCTCACTTCTCGCAATGAGGGAACCGCCAGAAGGCCCTCGGTGCTGGAGCTCAGTGTCCGGGCTGAATGGTGGGGGTGGAGACGCAACCTGGTGCCGTCCAGATGTTTTGAATTGCCATCCCCACCTGCCCCTGCCAACACAACCATCGTGTCTGAGGAAGATGGGAGCCACAGTCTAAGAGATACAAGCGGGCACCGTGCCAGTGAAAGCTGTGAGATAGACTTTTATGCAATTTCCAGATGTTTGCTTCCAGCTTCCCCAGTGAGGGGAAAACAGGAACCACCACTACCTCACCCCAGAGAAGTCCCGTGCTTCCTTGGAGTGTTGCAGTCTCTCGGGGAAGGGTCACAATGACCGAGGAGAAAAGGGAAATTCATAGCTTGGAGATACAAGCTGAGGTTGGTTCTCTAAAGGCAGTCCAGAGAGTAGTGGTTGGAGAAGCAGGTAGCAAGACTGGGCTGTGGTGGCAAGGAAGGTTTCGAAGTGAGGCCTCAAAGCAGCAGGTAGCTTTTATAAAAACACACCACATCCACCCAAAACTTGTGCAACGAAGGGGACCATCCCTGCTGAAGCAGGAGCTGGAATCATGTGTTGTGATGAGCTAGCTCTGTGTGGCTTAGGTCAAGGACACTCTAGGTGGCCTTTGGCTCTTCTTCCCACCTTTCCATGGGGCAGATGCTATGAGTTGGCCTCAGGTGTTGGAGAAGAGGTTCATATAGGAAAAGGACAAGAGAGGTGGAGCCAAGCCAAGAGCCTATTGGGACCCAAGGAAGCCTATCGTATTCCACAGAACTATTGAATTTGCTTGGCAAACTCCTCTTTCTCTGCCCACACTGCTAATCCTGCTCATGCGTTTGACTAGCACCAACTGCCCTGGGAAAGAGCTGACGTCTGGATTGTGGCTGTCTGGTTGGTGCTAGCTGGTTTTTCTTTTGCACAGTTTCTCACCCTTCCGGTCTTGAATTCAATTCGCCACATTTCCAAGCCCGTTCACGTGTTGTTCTTGAAAAGACCTCATGCAAATTCGGCGGCATTTTAGTATACTGTACACACTATCGAATGCAATTTCCCCCTAGTATGGATATTCATTGTATAATGTGTTTTTCTGTATACATTTCTGCACTGCAAAATTTGGAGAAGTGGGTCAACTTTGACAGGTGACCGGGAGCACCCACACATCGGTCACCTGGTGACATCAGATGATTGACAGGTGGAGGAACCCACCCACTTGTCAAAAATTGGCTTGTCGGGTGTTGTTGTTGTTTAGTCGTTTAGTCGTGTCCGACTCTTCGTGACCCCATGGACCATAGCACGCCAGGCACTCCTGTCTTGCACTGCCTCCCGCAGTTTGGTCAAACTCATGTTCGTAGCTTCGAGAACACTGTCCAACCACCTTGTCCTCTGACGTCCCCTTCTCCTAGTGCCCTCAATCTTTCCCAACATCAGGGTCTTTTCCAAGGATTCTTCTCTTCTCATGAGGTGGCCAAAGTATTGGAGCCTCAGCTTCACGATCTGTCCTTCCAGGGAGCACTCAGGGCTGATTTCCTTCAGAATGGATAGGTTTGATCTTCTTGCAGTCCATGGGACTCTCAAGAGTCTCCTCCAGCACCATAATTCAAAAGCATCAATTCTTCGGCGATCAGCCTTCTTTATGGTCCAGCTCTCACTTCCATACATCACTACTGGGAAAACCATAGCTTTAACTATACGGACCTTTGTCGGCAAGGTGATGTCTCTGCTTTTTAAGATGCTGTCTAGGTTTGTCATTGCTTTTCTCCCAAGAAGCAGGCGTCTTTTAATTTCGTGACTGCTGTCACCATCTGCAGTGATCAAGGAGCCCAAGAAGGTAAAATCTCTCACTGCCTCCATTTCTTCCCCTTCTATTTGCCAGGAGGTGATGGGACCAGTGGCCATGATCTTGGTTTTTTTGATGTTGAGCTTCAAAAAAAATATGGCAAAATATGGCTTGTTGGGTAGGAGGTGATAAAGATCTGGATTCCCAGGCCAAAAACTTTCCCCATCCCTTCCCCTGGAGTCTCATCCCACAATGACTGACTGACTGATTTGTTTGTTTGTTTAGCTTCCCACCTTCCCTCCCAAGCACCTTGAGGGTGGCATGCATGATTCTCCCCCTCCACATCTTATCCTCACAACCCTGTGAGGTAGAGAGGGTGAATAGCCCAAAGTCACTTGGCGAGCTTCATGTCCAAAATAGGGATTTGAACCCTGTTCTTCCAGGGCCTAATCCGACACGCTAACCACTGTATCAGCCAAACATATTCACTTACATTTGTTGAAAGGAACAGCGCTTGAGGGAATGTGATCTGAAATCTTCCCCTTTGTATGGGTGTTGAAGATGGGCGATGGTTTTGTGACACAATCGGGCCGCCTTGGCTTTTTGGGGTGGGGGTGGGGGTGAGGAACATATTCTGGCATGGTGTCAACACTGTCCAATTTATTTGATGACTTGTGCATCAGACAAAATGTTCTCGATCATGTGGAAACATATAGTGCGATTATGTTGACGTCTTCGAAACCTTGCAGGATGCATTGTTGATCTTTTCTTACCAGGTGATATAGAAGTCATTTTTGGTTCCCTTCCCTTATTTTGACTCTTAAACAGAAGAAAACAAAACAAATCTGAAGTGGGATGGATTGATTTCTTTTTGTGGGATCATGACGAAGAAGCTCACTTTTGTGTGTGTGTGTGGGGGGGAATCGCTCTGTTTTATACAAAGCGCTGCTCACATTAGTGGTGCTATGGAAATCACGAAATAACAATAACAAATAGCTTGGGTGCCTCTCAGTGTTTTTAATCTGGTGGCATTATTTTTAAGTCCTTTTCGTTCCGGCGGGAGCGCCTCGTAGTCAAACGACGTGTTACATGTGCCCAGCCCTACTTGACGGCAAGCAACAGTCAAGAAATTAGTTTCATTAAATCTTGCCTCTTGTCCCCCGATGATCTCAGCGCACATAGGCCCCTGTGCCTTCCAAGCCAGAGATTAGTCTCCACCAACTGTGAATGGAAAGAGAAACCTGATCTCTGAAAAAACAAAGACTTCCTCCCGCCCCTCTTGCCTCTCTGTACATTGTGAAGCTGCTGGCTTCTACTGCCCAAGGTATTCTCCCTCCTTCTCCCTGACAGGCCTGCCGTAGCCATCCAGAGTCTCTTATCTGCCAACTGCAGTCAAACCAATTTTTAAAAAGGGCTGAATAAGACGGAGCTTATCTGGAGAGCGAGGCCTTATCTCCAGCCTGTTTGGGAGCTAGCAGCCCACTGTGTTTACAGGGAGAGGAAATAATTTTCTCAGAAGGCAGGGGGGGATTTCTTTCTGCAAGATTTCTGGTCCTTGGCGACCTGAAGTCCTACAGAGGAAAGCTTTTAAAAGTGCGCAAGCACCGGTGGCTTTTGTTGCGAACCAGTTTCAAGTCAAGTGTCTTGCAATCCTTGGTGGGAATTTGGGCAGCCCTGATCAGAAATGAAAGAAAGAAAGAAAGAAAGAAAGAAAGAAAGAAAGAAAGAAAGAAAGAAAGAAAGAAAGAAAGGGGCATCATAGAAACAGGAAGTGACGTCTGCAGTCAGAAGTACTAGTGTCATCCCTCGTTTCAACTATGCGGAGCCGCTGGCGTCGGCGGAGGGCGCGTGAAGCTGAAAAATGACCACTGCTAACAAGACACCACCCGGTGCAGATCCAAAGCAGCTGGAAAGGACTGGAACTGTTCGAGAAATTGGATCACAAGCTGTTTGGTCACTTTCCACTTGTAAACCAGGATTTGGTGTGGATCAGTTACGAGATGATAATCTACAAACATACTGGCAGTCTGACGGATCACAGCCTCATTTGGTGAACATCCAATTCAGGAGGGAAACAACAGTGAAAACGCTGTGTATTTACAGTGGTACCTCTACTTACGAATTTAATGTGTTCCGAATGCACATTTGTAAGTCGAATAAATTTGTAAGTCGAATCCCATAGGAATGCATTGGGAGAAAAAAATTGTAAGTCGAAGCAAACCTATCTAAACCGCATCCAAGATGGCGGACGGAGCTCCGTTCTTAAGTAGAAACATTCATAAGTAGAGTTATTCGTAAGTAGAGGTACCACTGTATGCAGATTATAAATCAGATGAAAGCTACACTCCAAGTAAGATCTCTGTCAGGGTAGGAAACAACTTCCACATATCTACAGGAAACCCGGCAACTTGAATTAGTGGAGCCCAGTGGTTGGATTCATGTAGCCTTAACAGATACTCATAAGAAACCTATCTGCAGTTTTATGATTCAGATTGCTGTTTTAGCCAATCACCAAAATGGAAGAGACACTCATATGCGGCAAATCAAGGTGTACAGTATACACCAGTGGAAGAAAGTTCTATTGGTAAATTTCCTAGGTGTACAACATTTGATTTTAATGTTTAATCAATTATTTTATTTTTCTGTTGGAAGCCGCCCAGAGTGGCTGGGGAAACACAGCCAGATGGGCGGGGTATAAATAATAAATTGTTGTTGTTGTTGTTGTTGTTGTTGTTATGCATTGTAAATTGCTAGTCAGAGGATGGCGTATTGGTCTAAAGCAGGCACCCCCAACCTTCGGCCCTCCAGATGTTTTGGACTACAATTCCCATCATCCCTGACCACTCGTCCTGCTAGCTAGGGATCATGGGAGTTGTAGGCCAAAACATCTGGAGGGCTGCAGGTTGGGGATGCCTGGTCTAAAGGAATACGAAACTCAAAGTAGGTATAATAATAATAATAATAATAATTTATTATTTATACCCCGCCCATCTGGCCGGGTTCCCCCAGCCACTCTGGGCGGCTTCCAAAAAAAAAACAGAAATTATAAAATACAGAAATCCATCAAACATTAAAAGCTTCCCTAAACAGGGCTGCCTTGAGATGCCTTCTAAAGGTCTGGTAATTGTTCTCTTTGACCTCTAGTGGGAGGGCATTCCACAGGGTGGGTGCCACTACCGAGAAGGCCCTCTGCCTGGTTCCCTGTAACTTGGCTTCTCGTAATGAGGGAACCGCCAGAAGGCCCTCGGAGCTGGACCTCAGTGTCCGGGCAGAACGATGGGGGTGGAGACGCTCCTTCAGGTATACCGGACCGAGGCCGTTTAGGGCTTTAAAGGTCAACACCAACACTTTGAATTGTGCTCGGAAACGTACTGGGAGCCAATGTAGGTCTTTTAGGACCGGTGTTATGTGATCTCGGCGGCCGCTCCCAGTCACCAGTCTAGCTGCCGCATTCTGGATTAGTTGTAGTTTCCGGGTCACCTTCAAAGGTAGCCCCACGTAGAGCGCATTGCAGTAGTCCAAGCGAGAGATAACTAGAGCATGCACCACTCTGGAGAGACAGTCAGTGGGCAGGTAGGGACTCAGCCTGCGTACCAGATGGAGCTGATAAACAGCTGCCCTGGACACGGAGTTGACCTGTGCCTCCATGGACAGCTGTGAGTCTAAAATGACTCCCAGGCTGCGCACCTGGTCTTTCAGGGGCACAGTTACCCCATTCAGGACCAGGGAGTCCTCCACACCCGCCCGCCTCCTGTCCCCCACAAACAGTACTTCTGTCTTGTCAGGATTCAATCTCAATCTGTTAGCCGCCATCCATCCTCCAACCGCCTCCAAGCACTCACACAGGACCTTCACCGCCTTCACTGGTTCTGATTTAAAAGAGAGGTAGAGCTGGGTATCATCAGCATACTGATGGACACCCAGCCCAAACCCCCTGATGATCTCTCCCAGTGGCTGCATATAGATGTTAAAAAGCATGGGGGAGAGGACAGAACCCTGAGGCACCCCACAAGTGAGCGCCCAGGGGTCTGAACACTCATCCCCCACCACCACTTTCTGAACACGGCCCAGGAGGAAGGAGCGGAACCACTGCATGACAGTGCCCCCAGCTCCCAAGCCCTCTAGACGGTCCAGAAGGATGTTATGGTCGATGGTGTCAAAAGCCGCTGAGAGATCCAGCAGAACAAGGAAACAGCTCTTACCTTTGTCCCTAGCCCGCCGGAGATCATCGACCAGTGCGACCAAGGCAGTTTCAGTCCCATGATGAGGCCTGAATCCTGACTGGAAGGGATCCAAATGGTCCGCTTCTTCCAGGCGTGCCTTGCAGGTAAACTAGCCTTGCATTTAAGCACTAGCCTGGTAACCAGAGGCAACTAGGAATTGCATGCAAGTGAGTGAGCAGGCTGATAGCATAGGAACGGGGTGCTCTTTTCTTTCTCTGCACCTGTCATATAAACCAAGTTGGCTGCTAGAGGAGGGAAACCCCATTCTCTTAGCTCTGCTTATAAATGCAGCTCTTCGTGCCACCTTTGTTAGCCACTAAAAAAACTTTGCAGGCTACTATTGACTGAGTTGCTTATTTTAGAAGGCCCAGGTGAAACCTATAATCTTGCACTGGGCTGACTTAGGTTGGTGTAGAATTACAGTATTTTTCACTCCATAAGTCACACTTTTTTCATCCTAAAAAGTAAGAGGAGATGTCTGTGTGTCTTATGGATCGAGTGTGTGGTCCCTGGAGCTGAACTGCCCAGGATCGAAAGGCAGATCATGCTTCTTCTTCTTTTACAAAAGAAAGCTAGAGGCTAGCAAGAGGGAAACAGAGTGTTGAAAGGAATCAGCTCAGCAGCTGATTGCAAGAGATCGGGGAGGGAGATAAGGGAGCTAGCTCTCTTTTCTGCCCGGCCAGGCCCCTTGCCTAGGCCTCAATTGTTGTCTACAGAGGGAGACATGTGATTGGCTGATTAGATTATCTGTCTGGAAACTGTAGAAATGGGTCCCTTTCCTTTCCTAAAGAAGCTGCAGAACTGTGAGTTGAACCCCATAAAAACAGGATTTTTTCCCCCTTTGCAAGCTAAGCTGAACAACTTTGAGTTGATCCTCAAAAATGGAGCTTTCCCCCTTTGCAAAAGAAGCTTCCTGAAAAATTTAATGGGGGGGGGGGGCAAAGGCACCTAGGCCTCTAGGAATTGGCTGCTATGCCTAGGACAATTCAAGAAAGCAAAAAAAAAATATTCTTGTTTTTCTCCTCTAAAAACTGGGTGCGTCCTATGGTGATGTGCGTCTTATGGAGCGAAGCCCATTCCCCCAGGAGGCAGTGATGACAACCAGCTTTGATGGCTTCAAAAGAGGATTGGATAAATTCACGTAGGAGAGGGCTATTGGTGGCTACTGGCCAAGACTCCACAGAATGCCAGTTTCTAGAAAGGGTGCTCTTGTGCTCATGTTCTGCCCCTTGGTGTTCCACAGGGATCTGGTGGACCCCTGTGAGAACGGGGTGCTGGATGAGGTGTGGGTGCTGGATGATGCCTACTAGGGACCCTTAACCAGCAATTTTAAGAGGACATATTGTGTGTACTGCTAGTCTCATGACTACCAATTGGTTTGAAACCTGGTATTGGTTATTTGCTCAGGAAGACAAAATTATTAGTGTAGGAAAGAACTCAAGAAGGTAAGGTCTAGGAATAGGGGGGAAATTCAGTTCAGTTTGTGAATCTATAAGATTAATGCTCCCTGAAACAATATGCAAACTAAATAAAAAATTCATTCCAGTAGCACCTTAGAGACCAACTTACGGTAGTTTGGTATGAGCTTTCGTCTGCATGCACACTTCTTCAGATACCTACCTGTAACTAAAACACAGCCAACCTTCAAAGTTCATGCTTAATCTGAATTTTCCCCACAACCAACCATTATTTACAGAAAGGCATATATTAGTCGGAAATGTGCATAAAAACGGATATACAAGTAAAACAGCATACAAAAATGCATTATATTAAAATAAATTGCTTGCAAATGTGTGGATAGGAAGTTGGATAGGAAGTTGACACTGCATACAAAAATGTGTTTTATTAGGGGGAATTTGCACTAAAATGCTGAATAATTTTAATGAGGATTTAATAATGATAGAAAATGGCTGCAGAACTGTTGAGAAATGAATTTAAGATTGGAAAAAGGAGAAACTCTGAGGAGTGAAATTGAATGATCTTTCCATCCCTATAGTAAGGACACATTCAGATTGCAGACCCCCATGATGCCTCAAGCCAGGGTCTCGAGTCTGGTAATTGTTCTGGGGGGCATCTATGCAGACTCAAAGCAAAAGCCCCTCCTAGTCCCTGCTCATCAAAATGGGTAAGAGCAGACCAAGGCGCAAAATGAAGTTGCAGGATTCAATATGCCCCCCAACTAGGATCAGAGAGACCCTTCCTCCAAAACTTCTTCCAGGACATAAGGGTTTGTAAACACCCAAAGATTACACCTCATCACCACCACACCCAGAATCCATGCAGCATAAAGAGTTGCTCTACAGACAGAATTCCCTGGGAAGTTGCTCCACCAAGCCTCTAGCTAATGTCACAAGGAAAGTCTCCCAGGCATTCTCAAAGAACCTATTGCACAAGATTTTCATAATACAGTTGTACCTCGGAAGTCAAACAGCATCCGTTCCAGAAGACCGTTCGAATTCCAAAACATTCGGAAACCAAGGCGCGGCTTCTGATTGGCTGCAGGAAGCTCCTTTGGGTTCCAAAGATCGTTTGCAAACCGGAACACTCATTTCTGGGTTTGTGGCGTTCGGGAGCCAAAACGTTTGACTCTCAAGGCGTTCAACTTCTGAGGTATGACTGTATAGAGTTGGCGTGGTCCAGTAATTTTTCTCTGCAAACTTACTAATTTAAAAGAGCCCTTCTCAGCATCCAAACCTCTAGGGTCTGTGGTTTTCATAACACTCTGTTAAGGAATGTTTTTATGTATTAATGTATTTTTAATCTTTTGTTGGAAGCTGCCCAGATGGGCGGGGTATAAATAAATAAAGGTAAAGTAAAGGTAAAGGGACCCCTGACCATTAGGTCCAGTCGTGACCGACTCTGGGGTTGCAGCGCTCATCTCGCTTTATTGGCCGAGGGAGCCGGCGTACAGCTTCCAGGTCATGTGGCCAGCATGACTAAGCCACTTCTGGCGAACCAGAGCGGCACATGGAAACGCTGTTTACCTTCCCGCTGTAGCGGTTCCTATTTATCTACTTGCATTTTGACGTGCTTTCGAACTGCTAGGTTGGCAGGAGCTGGGAACAAGCAACAGCTCACCCCGTCACAGGGATTCGAACCGCCGACCTTCTGATCAGCAAGTCCTAGGCTCAGTGATTTAACCCACAGCGCCACCTGGGTCCCTATAAATAAATATATTATTATTATTATTATTCATTTGGATGACAGAACGTTGAAGAGGAGAAAAAGTGATTTTCTTTTTCTTAATATTTAATCCAGAAGAATTTTTTTTTAAAGACTGGTATCACTACAATATACCACATGCATAGTTTTATTGGGTGCATTTTGTCAGCTATGCACTTCTAACTGGAAGCCCCTCTGCATCTAAGCTTTAGGGACTGGAGACGCTAAAACACGCCCCCCAAATGACAGCTGTCGGGATGTACAGTTCAGAATTGGTATAGTTATCATAGCTGCCTTGTGCCCAATCGATGACCCAGGGCCCTTGTATAAAAGGTGCACCAAGCAGAAAATATCAGATAACACGAGATCCAACGGAACTGGTTTTATGTTCTCCCAGACTACAGAGTACTGTATGTCCAAGGCTATGAGCACAGATGGTCTCGTTCCAGTGTGACTCTGGGTCTCCTGGAACTGTAATTACCCACTATTGTATAGTGGAAAAAAAGGGAACAAACTTGAGTCACTTGGACAGTCTTCAACCAGAAATTCAAGTCCCTACATCAAAGAGTTGTGCAGCTGTGAAGCATGAAAGGCAAGAGGTCCAAATTAGCAATAAGGTCACATCAAAGTTCAGATAATGCCGAGGGCGCGTGCATAAGGGGATACCCTTGGGAATGGGGGCGGGATCCACAAAGCAAGTGCCATATTTGTTGAGACAATTCCATGAGAGCTGCCATTCCAGAGAATAAAATTCTTTCCCCCCTCCGCCCCTCCCTTCGGTAGATGTGAATCTAGGTTGTCAATATTAGCCAAAGTCAATAGACTTGAACCTTGTTCTCGTGAACAATTGTTTCACAGTTTCATAAAGCCTTAATTCGCTTTTAACTTCTCTTCTGTTCTTGCTGTGTGTGTGGAGAGAGAGAGAGAGAGAGAGAGAGAGAGAGAGATTTAAAGTGGGTGAACAGGCAATACCTATTTCTGTGTCAGAATGCTTTGGTTCCTAAAAACATTACCAGAATAACATTACCATCTACCCCCCTCCAGCTCCCCACAACTCCAAAGTGCCTCTTACTTGGATACCATGCAGAGAAATAGTAGCTTGCAAAGATTTCTGGAGAAATATAGCAAAGCCAGTGCCTAGGATGGTATTATTATTATTATTATTTTATTTTGTGGTGATGCTTTAATGATATTTAGATCTTACCTTTCTATCTTTAAAAGTTCTACCAATACAGCTATTAAAATGAGCAAACAGTCAATAAATAAATAAATAAATAAATAGTATAGCAACAAAATGAGAATTAAATCAGTCAGGATTTGGTCTCCTGCCAAATGTTTCTCTCTCTCTCTCTCTCTCTCTCTCTCACACACACACACACACACACACACACACACACACACACACACAAACACACACACAAACAAACAGTACAGTGGTACCTCAGGTTACAGACGCTTCAGGTTACAAACTCCGCTAACCCAGAAATAGTACCCCGGGTTAAGAACTTTGCTTCAGGATGAGAACAGAAATTGTGCTCCAGTGGCACGGCGGCAGCAGGAGGCCCCATTAGCTAAAGAGGTGCTTCAGGTTAAGAACAGTTTCAGGTTAAGAACGGAGCTCCAGAACGAATTAAGTTCTTAACCCAAGGTACCACTGTATTTAGAACATAGAAGATGCTTTATATACCAGATTAGGCTGTTGTTCTGTGCTCAGCAGTGGCTCTTCGGGGTTTTAGCAAGGAGTATTTTGTGGCCTTGCCCGGAGATGCTGGGAATTTGAACTTGGGACCTTGTTCATGTGCTCTTCTGGGGCCGACCCAGATCCTAACAATGTCAGAAGACCATTCAGGCTAGGACCAGACAGGCCTGTGCTGAAGACTGAGTAGTAGTTAAGGATGTCCCTCACGGGCAGGGTTTCCATGATTACAATTTATTATTTATTCTGTCTCTCTTCCTCTCTCACTCTGAACTTGGTCCTCCTTGTGGGGATGAAGACAAGGACTTTGTGATTAAAAACCATGTATGAACAAATACAGACCCGAGGCACTTACTCTTGACCGCAGCGGAAGTTCATCGCACAGTTTGCCATTGCTCATAAATGCAGGATGAAGTGTCCCGTTCAGGCTACGTGGGGCTTCAGGGGGATTCTGCCATGCACTAATTACCCTGACAATGTGTAGACAAAGCACCTCTGTCTGTGGCCCATAAATGCAACTTCGTATACGGGATCCAAATTCTACATTTTGCACTTGCATAGATGCTTTCATTTAGAAATGCAACTGTGCTTTTTCAATAGTAGGCTTTTCAGTCATTCTTGTAGCTAGGTCATTTATAATCATGGGATATAAAATCATTCAGAATGGTGAAGCAGAGAAGGAGGACTGGAAAAAACGGTGGGGAAAGGATTAAGCACCCCATTTCCTCCCCAGCTACTTTTGCATTCTAAATTCTACCCCCCGCCAAAAAACAACAACAACCCAGCTTTGCTTGAAAGGAAACATAAGGCTATGGCATAGTAATTGTTCCCTGACACTTTTTGGTTACCGTTTCTGCATCTTTCTTCCAGTAATGGACCAGCTAAAACTCCATTGCAGAGGTGAGACTACATCTCCCAGCTCAAAATTCATGAGTACAAATAAAATTGTTCTATATAACATTTACAACACCATTGACAAAACCATGCACATAACATCTAACAAGAAGTTAGGATTCTATTCAGGGCTGTCTTAAGCATATGCAGCAGCACCGGGGTGCAAAGATCCGCCTCCCCCCCCCCGGTTGCCCAGTCCCAGACGTGCAGGAGGGCAGAGCTGGCCGGCCGCCTCAGCATCTTGCTGGCTCGGTGGCCCCAGAACCCGTGGCGCAGAGCCACCCGCAGCAGAAGAGCCCACCGCGGTGCTCCAACTGACAGGCGGGCTCTTCCCTGGACTCTCGGCCTGGCGCCCCTGAGAGGCCGGCGCCTGGGTGCCCAGCACCCCTAGTGCCTATGGGTAAGATGGCCCTGATTCTGTTAATGAATCGCCTCTGAATTATCTCAGTGACAAAGACTATTGCACCTTGAATTGTGGGCTCCTCCAGATGGGTATTTTATTGTGGCTGTATTCTATAGCGAATTATTGCCACAGTAATAGTGCATTCATGGTGGATTTATTCTGCTTAATCGGTTGTTCTGCAATGTTTCCCCAATCCTGCTATGTTGCTGCTGTCTGGAGCGATAAAAGGGGGGCAAGGAGCTGCACATTTGCAGTATAAAATGTCTCACGTTTTCCAGCACTGATTAGAAATGAAGTCGTGTGACCACACCAAAACTTTTTACAGCCATAAACAGTATTGAATGCAGGATCAACAACGTGCAACCTCCCTGATAACATCGTGGGCGCGAATAATAATGAAAGCACAATAAAAGGTGATGTCTAGAGGAGCTCTTGGTGTGCGTGCACTCACTCATAGGATCGTTCCAAAACGTTGCCCCGAGGACACCAAATCTTTATTGCCCCAGTTTTCTTTCCATACAGCTTCCATCAGGAATATGACATTCGATACTTAAAGGCCCTATTGGAAACTCTTTGGCTTTTATGTCCAAACAAATGATCTTGAGGCAAGGCGGGGGGAAATGTTAAGGAGAATCAGCGTTGCATGTTTTGGAGAAAGGAAGCTTCTCAGCAGTGGTTCTTTCTGAAAACTTTGGTTATGACCACAGCGCTCTGTTTATCTTTCAGAAAAGAGGGGGGGGGAGGGAATGGTTTTGCGGGAGCTTTTCCAGGATTCTGCCTTAGGGGGAAAAGGCCCCTGCCAGTTTTCCTTAATCATTAGGGCTTATGGGTGAATGTTTTCTGAAGAAGGCTCCAGCCATCTGGGCAGTATACGGACATGTAATTATGCCGGTGTTTAAGGCAAACAAAAGACTTGCTGATCAGCAGTTTTTTGTGCAGGCTGCAGGTGGCTGAGAGTTTTTTAGAGGAATGTCACAATGTATGAGAGGAGGTTGGGGAGGGGGGGATGACTCAGAAGTGCTTGGTCACTTGTGGTTTTTCGTTCATGGTTTTGCTATGACTATTGCCTTGTTTTTACTTTAGCAAGAAAGCAGGTGTTTTGTGTCTTGGTGCAAAACAGTATTTTGTAACAGGGCTGCAACTGTTCCATGCAATCCATGGTTGCTTAGCTCGCCAAGAAGGGAGCCTTTTTAAAAAATAATAATAATACACCAGGGTCACACAAATGGTTTTCAGCAATTTTTCTGCAGTATCTATAATATCATAACTCTCAAAAGTCATGGATAGACAGACCGACCGATTGACTATAGTCTTTGGGAAACTTTCACCAAGACCGTCTGTGAAAGCCCGGGAGCAGGTGCCTAAGAAACCCTTAATAAGAATACAATAAAGTTTGTCATTGGTATGAGCTTTCGTGTGCATGCACAATTCTTCAGAAAGCTCATACCAATGACGAACTTAGTTGGTCTCTAAGGTTTTCCCAGTAGTCATGTATGGAAGTGAGAGCTGGACCATAAAGGAGGCTGATCGCCAAAGAATTGATGCTTTTGAATTATGGTGCTGGAGGAGACTCTTGAGAGTCCCATGGACTGCAAGAAGATCAAACCTATCCATTCTTAAGGAAATCAGCCCTGAGTGCTCACTGGAAGGACAGATCCTGAAGCTGAGGCTCCAGTACTTTGGCCACCTCATGAGAAGAGAAGACTCCCTGGAAAAGACCCTGATGTTGGGAAAGATGGAGGGCACAAGGAGAAGGGGATGACAGAGGACGAGATGGCTGGACAGTGTTCTTGAAGCTACAAACATGAGTTTGACCAAATTGCGGGAGGCAGTGGAAGACAGGAGTGCCTGGCGTGCTATGGTCCATGGGGTCACGAAGAGTCGGACACGACTAAACAACTAAACAACAACAAGGTGCTACGGGAAGGATTTTTTTAAATTTTGTTTTGACTACGTCAGACCAACATGGCTACCTACTTGTAACTAAGAATACAAGGTAGTTCTAAAAACTTTTTTTTTTACTAACATGATGTGTGTGAATTACCTTTTGGGCATATGTGGTGGTTGTTGCAGTGCAAATAGGTCCCAAATCTCTGACTCATGATTGTGTAAAAAAAAAAGCCCTATGGTTGCTGGAGTAGAGGTAAGGCTTGTTAGATTGCAAGAATGGTAATAATTAACTAATAGCTTAAATTTCTATCTCACACCTTCAGCAGGACTGCTTTCAGAATGCCTTTACAATAGTTGACATTTGCACCATCAATAAAATAACATGACCGTACAGCAGCAAATAAAATGCAATCCAGCCAATCGATACCAAACAAACGAGAGCTTTAAAAAGGGCTTGATAAAGTGCTTGAAAGGTAAAAACCCATGAGATCTTAAAACACAAAAAAAGTTTTATTTTGCTATATTGGTGCCAAGGGAATTTCTGCTTCCTTGGAAATCATAGAATGGTAGAGTTGGAAGCGACCCCGAGAGTCATTTGTTCAACCTTCTGCAATGCAGGAATCTCAACTGAAGCATCCATGATGGATGTTCATCCAACCTTTGTTTTAAAGCCCTCCAAGGAAGGAGAGCCTGCCTTCTGAGCTAGTCTGCTCCACTCTCGAACACCTCTTACTGTCAGAAAGCTTTTTCTGATGTTGAGTCGGAATTTCCTTTCTCGTAGCTTGAATCCATCGGTTCACATCCTACCCTCCAGAGCAGGAGAAAACGAGCTTGCTCCATCTTCCATGTGACCGCTCTTTAGATATTTGAAGATGGCTATCAGATCTTCCTCTGACTCCCTCAACCATTCTTCCTTTTTTAAAATCCTCCAGTGCGTCGGAAGACAAGGTAGCTTTGATGTGCACCAAAATACATTAGATGATTCATGCCAATGAAGGCCTATCAAGTGCAACATCCTTTACTCACAGAGGCCAACCAGATGCATGTGGGATGTTTTCAAGCAGAGCATGAGTGAACAGCACTCTCCCCTCCTGTGATTTCAGGCAACTGGTATTCAGAGGCATACGGTATCACCTCTTACACCAAATTAGTAGACATCCCTCATGGTGAGTAGGCATGGGTAGTCTTAGCCTCTATGAATTTGTCTGAACTGTCAAACATGGGATTGTATTTTTTTTGAAGATAGGAAGCTTTCTCATACTATGTCACACTGTTTTTCCATCTAGCGCAGGGTTTCGGGAATAATCTCCATGAAATCTGATAAATACTGTGTCAGTGCCAAATATAGGGCGCTTCCAGCGACCTGTTCGTTGGGTATTCATCCTGATCTTTTTGCAAGGGTGTTGGTTAGTGAGCATTTACTCTTAATTTGTTTCTGAGGACGTTGGATGATCAAAGCAAGTGTTAGTTTCTCATCACTTTCCTTGTTGCAAAAAGCCTGAACTTTTGAAAAAAAAGAGAGGAGGTTTGTTGCGCAAGACTTCCCAGTCGTCCTTAATGCTGCAAACTGAAAAATTTGCCTCTATGTGACAGTCTGGAAACTCCCTTAGTATATGGGAGTTTGCTTGTTACTAGCCAGGGCCTCTTGCCTACTCTCCCTTCCTGTCCATTGGTCATGAGCAGAACTCCAGATGTTGCAAGAAAGAAGGCACTTCCCATTAAAACAAAAACAAAAACCATTGGGGGTAGATTCTGTCTTACTCATCTTGTTCATTATTTATTTATTACCGCAAATTTATATACAGTATCTCCCTTCATCCCAAGATCACAGGGTGGTTTACAACATAAAAAACACAAAACACACAACATACAGTAACAGCAGGTTAGATTTGTGAGTGGCAACAGTCAAGAGCCAGATAAGGTCTACAAAACTATCCCATATTTTCAGAGCTCTCCAGCTCGAACTAGCTCAGTTGGTTAGAGCATGGTGCTGATAATTCCAAGGTTGCAGGTTTGACCCCCCCCCCATATGGGACAACTGCATATTCCTGCACTGCAGGGGGTTGGACTAGATGGTCCTCAGGGTCCCTTCCAACTCTACGATTCTATGAACTGCACATGTAAAGGTTTCTATGAATTACCGGGTACAGTACTGGTTTGCAGAGCATGAGGCCTGGAGATTCTTATCCCTGCTGCTCATGCCAAGTTCATGTACTTTAGGTGGCATTTAACAGTGGTAGCCCTGCCTATGTGCAAATGTCATGGCAATGTGGGAAAACAGTTAAGGCTCACAGTTGTTTGGCTGTGCTTCCATTCAGAGCAGATTTGGTGGGGCTGGAGGCTGACTGAGCAAAGTGATGAACCCCTTTAGACTTACCTGTTAGCAGTTGTGCTATGAACAACACTGGATGGCTGAGTCTCTCTGCATCTCAATGTCCCAGAACGATGCTAGGGCAGGGAGATTGCCAGAAATTAATATGGCACTCAGCTCTGCTCAGAGCACTGTGCTAGAAATGTTTATAATGGGAGCAGGCCAGGGATGGTGTTGGCAGTGGGCCCTGCTGGGGTACTGTAGCCCTGTAGCTTAAGGATGCCAGGTGTTCACACCCGCCTTGGACCTTCCTACATATGAGCAGATGAAAAAAGTTACTTCGATGCAGTAAGCAATCCATGTTCGTGAATTTCCCTGAAAGGGGAGCCATAAAACATTTGGAACTTCCAGACAGAGGCAGTCCCATTGTTCAGTTCCGTTGTAGTCTCCCTGCTTCAGAGTTAATTAAGTGTCTTCTTCACCCCAATGTCCTGAAATAGATAGATTACAAAAAGCTTGTTGGCAGGCAGGCAGGCTTCCTCCTCTGTCCCTGTTTGATCAACAGGTAATTTAATTGACTCCGCAGAAGTAGAATAGTGAAGGGATCGGAATGGGGGTGAATGACGTTCCTTCCCGAATCGCAGCACCCGCCAGAGGAAGTCACCCTGTGGTACCAAATAAGGTTGCCAGCTAGCTTACCCCCAGAGGCAAATGCTCCCTTAATAAGCACACATACCTCGCAAAATGAGATGTCTGGGCTGGAAGGCAGGGAAGAGATCAAACAGTTACCATGCCCCTGATTAGGCTCCAGCCCGTAATTATAATCCTGCTGTTTCCATGGTTTCCTGATCGCACGGCGACTTTGCCCATGGGGCTGGTCAGTTTTTGGACGGAGGAAGCCCACCCACTGGAGCCCGGCTGCTTCTCTAATTCTCTTTCCGTACTTGTACGCACAGCAGAAGCTTTGCACTGAAGCCCTGTATCTTCAAGATGCACAGGGTGTACGATGTATGGCCGATACTGGCCCGTTAGCGGATCAAACTCCCCGGGGCAGATTTTAGGCTGTTTATATACAGGAACCACAGTAAATGTTTATAATGCTGCAGAATCAAGAGATGTTCGTGCCTGGTTACTCTTTTACGTTGGGTGGATATGCAGGGCCGGCCCTATCATTAGGCAAAGGGAGGCGATGGCTCCCGGGGAGGCAGTGCTGATGAGGTGTTGGAAGACTTAAGCTGTCTGTACCCTGCATGGCCTGTGCTGCATCATACAGCGTGTTTTTTGTAAGTCGCCTTGAGTTGCCAGCAGTGGGGGAAAGTGACTAAATAATAAAGTAGAATGCAATTGCTGCCTTACACTGTATCCAGGGCAGCTGTCTACCAGCTCCATCTGGTACGCAGGCTGAGACCCTACCTGCCCGCAGACTGTCTCGCCAGAGTGGTGCATGCTCTGGTTATCTCTCGCTTGGACTACTGCAATGCGCTCTATGCGGGGCTACCTTTGAAGGTGACCCGGAAACTACAACTAATCCAGAAGGCGGCAGCTAGACTGGTGACTGGGAGCGGCGGCTGAGACCATAACACCGGTCTTGAAAGACCTACATTGGTTCCCAGTACGTTTCCGAGCACAATTCAAAGTGTTGGTGCTGACCTTTAAAGCCCTAAACGGCCTCGGTCCAGTATACCTGAAGGAGCGTCTCCACCCCATCATTCTTCCCAGACACTGAGGTCCAGTGCCAAGGACCTTCTGGCAGTTCCCTCGCTGCAAGAAGCCAAGTTATTGGGAACCAGGCCTTCTTGGTAGTGGCACCTGCCCTGTGGAATGCCCTCCCACCAGATGTGAAAGAGAAAAACAACTACCAGACTTTTAGAAGACATCTGAAGGCAGCCCTGTTTAGGGAAGCTTTCAATGTTTAATAGATTATTGTATTTTAACGTTCTGTTGGAAGCCACCCAGAGTGGCTGGGGAAACCCAGCCAGATGGGCGGGGTATAAATAATAAATTATTATTATTATACCAAGTCAGACCATTGGTCCATCTAGCTCAGCGTTTTCTACACTGAGTGGCAGCAGGGGTTCATACCCTGCATACCCTACCTAGAGATGCTGGGGGTTGAACTGAGGAACTTCTGCATGCAAAGCACATGGGTGTGCAGCCCTTCCCTGAAGCCCATGGTCCTACCCCAAAGCTAGCCGGCTTAACCCTCCGAGGCCCAGGGCAAGTGTACCTGGCTGCTACCCGCCTCTGCACAGGTTTGGTCTGCTGCACCAAGCCTGATTCTCTGTTGAGTGCGTTCTACAAATGAAGGGCACTACTGAAAACCCCATAGATTCACAGACACCACAGGAGAGTTTTAGTGGTGGTGGGTTTGGTAAGCAAATTTCCTTGGAGAAGTAGCTAACTGCAAGAGTGCCAGGTGACCTATTCATTGAGCGTTCTTCCTGATGCCCTTGCACAAAACCTACGTAGAGTTAGATCGTGCCCAGTCTTTATCGGACATTCATGTTGGTTGGTTGGTTTGCAGGGCAGTTATACAGCAGCAAACATTTACCCTGATTTGCATGTGGGGCATTTATGCATCTTCTTCTCACTAATCATTTGTTCACGAGGCATTTCCCTGTCATTTTAACTACCCCAAATCCATGGTTTGTTTTTTTTTTTTAAAAAGTGTGTTTGTCACGTAAGGGTGACTTGGCTTTAATCCACTTAAATTGCACAAATCTACAGGCTTTCAAACCCCAACACTCACCTAAAAAAGAAAGAAAGAACAGATTTGTTCTCTGTTCCTTCAGAGGACTCAAAATCAATAGATGAAAATTTCAGGGAAGCAAATTTTGCTTGAATGCCAGTAAGAGCTTTGATAGAAGTATTTAAGGAGAGGATGGATGGCTACATCTTAGGAATACTTTGATTCCTACATTGTAGATCCTGCATTGAGCCCCAGGGGTTGGAACAGATGACAATCTAATATCCCTTCCTTAATTCTACAATTCTTCTGTGGCCTGCCTCCCCCCCCCCTTGTAAACAGGGCAGCTCGACAAGTAGAGGGGTAAATCTTGCACTGTTATCTCCCCAAATGCAAAAATTGCCCATCAATCCCTGGCCTTATTGCATGTCAGCTAAAATGCTTACAAATCAAAAGCATTCCCAGAAACTGCCTTCGCTCTATTGTGTTGGTATGTGTCCGGAAAAGAACAGCAGCCCTTGCTGTGTTTTTTTTTAAAATGTGAAGTTGCTACTTGGTGCACCTGAATGGACCTCTTGACTTTTCAGGTGTTTAGTGGCTACGCAGGGGGTCAAAACACGTAAGTGCTAAGTGCAAATTATCAGCCGGCATTGTGGAGTCAGTGTTGAATGGCTTTTTTGTAACAATAAACCTGGAGAGCATTCATTCTAGACGACAACCTTTGCATTTTTTTCATTTACCCCCAGAAGAGCTTTGGTCTGCTTCCAGCCATCCACCGAGAACCCCCTAGTAAATAGTTCGTAGCAGAAGTCAATAATTCAGGCTGATTGGCAGGGTAACCTTAGCTTAGCATATTGTTTACGGCTTTTGGTATAACAAGACAGGAAATCTGGAAAAGGGGAGCGGGGTGGGGGAAGTTAGAGCCTGTTTTTGTGTGTTTCCCCCTCCTCCTCCCCAGCAAGCATGGATGGAGCATTATGGAAGAAATATGGTAACTCTTTAAGTTAGTTGTGTATCAATGAAGCAATCGGGAGGGGAAATCTTCCCGATGAAAAGATCACGTTGCTCATTGAAATTCAAAAAGCCTCCTTTAGACTGTCCCCATCTTTATTTTACTGGAGAGTTTCTCGTAAGTGTATCCTAATCCCTTAAGAAATGTAAGTCTCTGGGTTGCAAGTCTTGGGCCAAGAGGGCACAGATAGTTCATATTGATATTGATTTTTGCATTTGGTTCTTTTGTCCTTTTCTCCCACTGGCCCCTCTAATTGGCTGCCAAGGTCCCTTTGGAGATTGCTAATAGTGTGAAAGTGCATCTTCCCAAGATCTCACATTCAGCAGGAACTGAAAAGACAAAAGAGAGGAGAGAAGGGGGGGGAAACAAACCCTACCAGGAGACAAAGCTTACTGGCATCAATTCTGAAACTCCCTTATTTTATTAGCTCCACAAAATGCCCTTTCCAGATGTTCACTTGAATGGCTGCTGGATTTTCATTGCATTTCCACAAACTCTCAGCATTTGCAAGCCTGATTATTAGATTAATGTTTTCAAGTTGTAGAGTAATGTGGTGATTAAAACAAAATGGCTCATCATGGTACAGTACGTCTTCTGTTGAGGCTTCAGATTACTGTAATTAATGAAGGGGGAAACGGGGTTATGAATGTGTGTTTGATTCAGCATTGGAAATGAGTATGTCTCACAAATAACCTTTAAAAATAGTAGCTTTGTGCCACAGCAAGAAGCCAGGAAGTTGATTCTCTCCTGCCCTTAAGTTGTTGTTGTTTTTTTAAAAAAATTAAATGCTGTAACCCACCCTGAGACCTTAGGGTGAAGGATGGGCAACAAATAAATAAACTAAATAAAAAAAAATAACAAGGATGATGATGATAGGAGCTTTTCAGGTGGGTACCTGGAACGTGGGAAGCAAACTTATTGATTATGCACATTATTTATTTAATTATTGTTGGCTTGAATAGTTTGTACTTGGTTGGTTTTCCCAAACAGGAGATTGACAACAGGTTAATTTCTTTAAAATCCTTCTTTGTAAGTGGGTGTGCTTCAACGAACCACAGGCTTTTAGGAATCGGAACACCTGAGGTTTATTTAAACTAATTCGCTGTTTTACTCATGAGTCCACATTCTTCCCTTTTCTCTCCTTTCCATCCCATACTCTCCTGAGCTCCAAGCCCCACTTGACTCGCCCACCCCTTACTGCAAGCTCTGAAGTGACAGGAGCAGGTTTCAGCAATTCCAGCCTGCTAGATCACACTATACTAAGAAGCCGACTGATATTGTAGGCAAGAAGTGCCAACTGAATGTCTTGTTCATACCATACCTTTAAAGCACCCCACAAAAAACCCTGGGAACTGTCATTCACAGAGCTACAGTTCCCAGCACCCTTAACAAACAACAGTTCCCAGTATTTTTTTGGGGGGGGGGAGGGATGTGCTTTAAATGTGTGGTTTGCATGTAGCTTCGAGGAAGAAGTTTTCCTAACTTTGAATATGAGACAAACATCACTGTAAAAAAGCAAACAAACTATTTATATCACAATAATTTATTCGGCCATCAAATTAATTGCATTAGTCTGGAGCAGCTAAAACAATAAAGATTATTGCACCATTTATTTGTTGACCCTTTAGGATGCAGCACAGCTCTAGTTTTGGCCACTAGAGGGCGCTCTCACTGTTCCATCAATAAATGGTGGTTGGGAGGACATCAAAAAGATTTCTCCTTTCGTTATGGTTGGAAGTAAAATGTATTGATTTCAGCGGAGCTTACTTCCAATTAAACATCCTTAGACTTCCAGCCAAAGGCTACGTACACACTAATGTAGTTTTCCTCGACCCACAACCATTCACAACATGCTGCTTTCAATCTAGAATGATTCTAGAGCCATGGTTCCCAACAGGGGGGAAATTTTATTTTTAAGGGGGGTAATTCGAGAATGAGTTATTAACAGTGAATGGACCTTTTAGGCTTCCTACACATGAATAGGAGTTCACTTTTTGAATAATAAGAATTATATGTTGCCGGGGGCAGGCATCAAGATTTTAGAGATACTTAAGTGGGGCATGGCCAAAAAAAGCTTGGGAACCACTGTTCTAATCTAGACCCTGGCGATCCTGGGTGGGTGTGGTTATTCGATACAACCCTCAGCTTGGTCTTTTGGTTTGGATACAACCACCTTATACCTGTTTTGAAATGAACACAGTGCAGGGTAACACGGAATCAATCTGCAAGGAGCTTTTCTTAGAATGAAACCAGTTTCTCAATATGCACTTTGTAGGGGCAAAAATTACAAATAATAATTATATATATATATATATATATATATATATATATATATATATATATGTGTGTGTAAATAGGGCATGTGGTGGGTCTCCGCTTTTCTCTGAAACCGCTTGACTGATTGAGGTGAAATTTTGACACAACATCACATGCGAATGTCCGAAGGATCTGGTAAAGTTTGCTAAGACAGGTGTCACACCTCCGCCAGGTGAAACCCCCCCCCCAAACCCCGTATTTCAGAACTCACAAATCATACGAAAGTGCATGCTGGAAGCACAGGAGAGACTGCAACACAGCGCCCTCTAGCGACGGATACACTGGTACTGCACCTAGGAAAGCTTCCCTCTCCACAGTATCTCGGCTCGGCTTTGCAGACTATGCCGCTTTCCAGACTAGGCCGAGTGGAGGTAACACGTGTAAAACAGGGGGACTCTGAAGGTGAGGGGAGTCTGAAGGGGGACCCTGAGGCTCCATTTAACAGACTGAGCCACAGCAACGCGTGGCAGGGCCAGCTAGGAATATTATTTATTTATTATTATTATTATTTTATACCCCATCCAGGCTGGGTTTCCCCAGCCACTCTGGGTGGCTTCCAACAAAATATTAAAAATACAATAAAACACAAGATGTCTAGATAGTGTGTGGACTGTGTAGAGGAAAAAAACAACAAGTATGCCCCTTTCCTTTTTTCACCAATGTTATCTTACGAAGTGGGCAGGCGACTCTTAGTACTCTTTTGTATTCCTCGATTTCTGAACAAGAGAAGAAGTGTGGTCACGTTCTCCTCTCTTGACAGGGCCAAATGGCTACATGTACACTGTGGAAATTTAGTATATATATATATTCGCTCAAGAATCCCCTATAACTTTTCTTTTGCTACCCAGGACTAAAGAAACTATAATGGTTTATTAGGCTGAGACTTAGTTTTGCGGTCTGATCTTCGTGTGTAGAACATGATTAAACCACAGTTTCCTGGTTCTGATGTAAGGAGAAACTGTTGTTTAAACCAATGGAAAAGAATGGTTTAAACCAGTGGTGGCCAAACTTGGCCCTCCAGCTGTTTTTGGAACTACAATTCCCATCATCCATGACCACTGGTCTTGTTATCTAGGGATGATGGGAGTTGTAGTCCAAAAACAGCTGGAGGGCCAAGTTTGGCCACCAATGGTTTAAACAAACTACAACAGAAGTACTGATACTGGCAGACAAAGGAGTACAGAAAAGGAATGGATCACGTCATTCCCAGCCTAATGAACCATGGTTTATTAGGCTGAGATACCTACGTCTGACATGGCCCACAGCCTTAAATAGATTATTGACCGAGACAGAAAATGAGTGTGCTTCTTCAGGGTCTGAATATAGTCATTATTAGCGCAGAAAACCATAGCGGTAAAGTTTTAACACTTCTTCACAGATGCTTTCAGAAACAGATCAGTCTGAGTAAATATTCTCACACACATTGGCTTGTGTCTTTCTTTTTGTCTCATGCTTAGCTCAACCTTGCATGAGGTAACTGGACCATTCTCTGCTGCTTTAAATCGACTGGTTTAATTTGGTTTATCCAACCCCCCCCCCAAAAAAAGGTGTACAGTAGCTGCAGGCTTTGGTGGATGCAGTGTTTACTGTTTGAAACTGAGGAAATCTGGAGCGAAACTCCGAAGGGACCAGCTATTGCCAGAGTAGGGAGATTTAAATCAACTCACTGTTCCTTTGTGAGGTAAAAAGTAAAAAATTAAGCTATACGTTTTGTGAAATATGCTGTTAGAAAGGTCTGCTTAATGCCGGCAACTTTATTTATTTATTTATTTATTTAAAAACAACTTTGTGGGACCCCAGTGTGGCCTGGGTCCTGGCAGCAAGGGGGTCGGAAAGGAGGGACAGAGTTAACGCTTTTCCCCCTTGCAACAATGTGCAAATTCTACTGGCTACTGTTTGTCTTCCCCTCCCTCCAAGTGCTTCTTGCAGCAAAAGTGCAAAAAGAAGGTGTTCTGTATTTAAACAAACCTTAAAAATAAAAATAATCACATAACATGTGCTTTTGACCCAAAGAGTCTGTGCTATTTGGCTCATGAATTGCCCCAATAATATTATATAACCTGTTGGTCATACATCTCATGCTTGACCTCGAAGAGTCAGGTGTTGTTGTTTTTATCTGCACATCAATTATTAGGGATGGCGGGAGTTGTAGTCCAGCGACATCTGCAAGGCCACAAGTTCCCCTCTCCTGTTTTAACAGGAAGGAAGGCCTTTATTCAATATGGCTTAGATTCCTTTTTGAGAAGTGGTGCTGGCTGTGTTTGAAAACTTTTTTTCTGCCTGGTCCTGTGCCTTTGACAAGAGCACGGTGTGCAGGCATGAGCAACTGATGTTAATGCTCAGCCTTTTCTGCAAATCGGAAAACAAGAGCAGGTCTTTTTGAGAATGGTAGCCGTAATCCAACACAGTTGCAATGAATTCAATAAGTACACCTCGCCCTGTGCTGGATTGGGGCCTACTAGTGTTAATTTTAAACCAGAGAATTTTTAACAGAAAGAGGATAATAAAAATTTAATTAAATTTTCTTTTTCTTTTTGTGTCGCTACTGGATTTCCCCCCCCCCCAAGCCTTGCTCAAGGAGCATCCAGCCAAGGTCCTTAAATGCTGAAAGCCAAGAACACTTAACTAACCATTAACTTGCTGTTGCTAATTTTGTTTGTTTGTTTCTTCCTGGCAGGGCTACTTTACCTTTAACAGCAGCACAACAGGAAGTATCTAACAGGTGTGTTTCCCTCTACGTAGTGATGCTGATGGTCTCCCTTTTGTGCAGCTTAAAGACACAACATCTATTCTGGAGAAAAGAACCAGCAGCTCTTAAACGATCTTATAATGGGTAAAGCTGGTGGAATCTGTCCCAGAAAACTGGGGTGCAAATGGCAGTAGTAGACAGGTGGAATTGCACTTTAATGCCATTAATACAAACATGTTCTGTGCTCAGTCTGATTCTTCAAACCCTTGTCGTTGTTCCCCACCCCACCCCATTTCCCTTGAAAGTTGTCCAACTTTGCCACAAAACAGCTCGCTAGGCTGTGTAAGGTTTCGTTTAGGTTACAGGTAGGTAGCCGTGTTGGTCTGGATCGAAGTAAAATAAAATAAAAAAATTCCTTCAGTGGCACCTTAGCACACGAAAGCTCATACCAAAATAAAAACTTAGTTGGTCTTTAAGGTGCCACTGAAGGAATTTTTTTATTTTATTTTACTAGGTTTCGTTTAGTAACATACTGCAATAATTATGAAAGGAGGACACTTTCCTGTTTCTTAAACTTTGTCCTTTTTCTTCCTTCCCACTCTGGTGTGGCAGGTTAAGGGAATCCTCTTAGAGAGCCTTTCCTGCCAGCTGGGATAGCTCAGTTGGTAGAGCATGAGACTCTCAGGGTCGTGGGTTCAAGTGGTCGCACGTTGGGCAAAAGATTCTTGCATTGCAGGGGGTTGGACTAGATGACCCTCGTGGTCCCTTCCAACTCTGAAATCCTACGATTCCTGCCACTTGGCAACTAGGCTGTTGCTGCATGCAGCTTCACAGGGCAGGCCTTAACAACGCTGGTGGAGGTTTAGCTACCAGCTCCGGAAGAGTCAGGAGTCCAACTTCAAGTGGCAACATGAATCTTTCTGCGGTGACCTTAAAGGCCAAGATGGCCCCAGATGGCACTGTGGGAGGCTGACCTGCAGCTGTTGTGATTTAGGATTGCTCCTCCACAGATAAATCACCAGAACTCTTGAGATTTACCGGGCTGTCTCTTGGCATATATAAAAAGGTCAGCGCTTTCTTCTCTTGCTAGGGAAACTGCCCATCATTCAGGGAATTAACACACCTTGTTAAAGTGAGCCACCTCTTTTAAGAATGTATAATCTATAAGCACAGGACAAAGCTGTTAACTCGTAGGGTATAACTGGTATTACAGTAAGTCATATTATAGAATTGTAGAGCTGCAGGGGACCCCGAGAATCATCTGGTCTAACTGCCTGCGATGCAGGAATATGCAGCTGTCCCATACGGGGACTGACCCTGCAACCTTGGTGTTGTCATCACCACGCTCCAACCTACTGAGCTATTATGAAAGTTTGCAGGTTTAGAGAGCCAAAGGGGGTAGAGTTATGTGGGGAGTGCACTTCACAAGTTGAAAAGAAACACCCAACAGAGGTCGCACCCACACCATACATTTAAAGCACATGGCTACCCCTAAAGGTCCCTGCCAACCTAGCAGTTTGAAAGCACGTCAAAATGCAAGTAGATAAATAGGAACCGCTACAGCAGGAAGGTAAACGGCGTTTCCATGCGCTGCTTTGGTTTGCCAGAAGCAGCTTTGTCATACTGACCACATGACCTGGAAGCTGCACGCCGGCTCCCTCAGCCAATAATGCAAGATGAGTGTGCAACCCCAGAGTCAGCCACGACTGGACCTAATGGTCAGGGGTCCCTTTACCTTTACCTACCCCTATAGAATCCTGGGAACTGTAGTTTACCCCCCCCCCAACTCCTAACACCCTTGACAAACTAAATTGATGGGAAAATGCCCTTTGCTTTGGCGCAGCGTCAACCAAAAGCAAATCTGAGTGAATGCTCATTAGATTGCCAACATCATCTAATCTCCCTGCAAACAAATCGGGATGAATGTTCCACAAACAGGTTGCCTGGAAGCTCCCTAAAACAATATAGCAAAGAGGGCCTGCCTAGCAAGCAGGTAGTTATATAAAGCATAGATGCTGACACACCTGAGACTTTCGGCAGTAAAGTGTTGCACCACTCCCCTAACAGCTAATGATACGGTGCACAGATCAGCCATAGTCATGGCCCAGCAGCCAAACTGTACTGGAGATGCGATAACAAAATCACTCAGCTGAACTGGGGGGGGGGAGAGGGGGGACGACACCCCCCAAGGTTAACTCAAAATGGAAAGTTTGGGGATTAATTCTTCCAGATGAAATGCCTCTTTTAATTTGAAGCTACTGGATGACTTAGAAAACCCACAGAGCTCATAAGGAAAGTAAAATGCAGATTTTCAAATTCTGCAGGCTGTTGCTGCTGACATACTACCACTGTGGGAAATTAGGATCAGAAAGCAAAACCACTAGTACCGCAGGTGCGCTGGGACTGGAAGAGTACAACTAAGCATAAAAACGTCAGTGTCCATATGGCTGAGCATACATCAGTTCATTGTCCAAAGAAAACAACATCCCCCAGTTCGCCATGCATCTATGGATATGCCTTAATTATTTTATTTCTTGGATGACATCAGTTTTATGTTCCCTCTGGAATCGCAAGGTCAAAGGCTAGCGTCTCTTCAGCATTAACACACACATAATATTTTGTCTGAAGAACTGATAGGAGGAAATTAAATACACGGGGCGGCCAAAGTCCCTGGACTTCAGAACTACAAGCCAAAATCATAACGTGACTCAGAGAGCTACAATATACCACATCTACTTGCTACTTCATCTCCCTCCCCAAATCCTCTGCCGTTAGATCAACCCTTTGCTCTCCAAAGCCCCAACCACATCACCTGTGCCTCTCACTCTCTTAAAAAAAACCACTCCTCAACCTCACCGACCAGGGCTTATCCCAATATCTACAGCAGCTCCAAATGTTCCCTTTCTTCCGTGATTTTCCAGTTTCCCCTTCCCAGCTTACCCCCTTCAGTTAACCCACTCCTTCCCCCCACCAAACTTCTGTCCCGTTATTCTCTTTGTGCCCTGCAGTATTCTGATGCCATAACTCTTAAGAACACCGTAAGAGCCTATTAGTCCAGCATCCTGTTCTTACAGCAGCCAAACTTGCAAGCATTGCAAGAGCGCAACCCTACTCTGCCCACTTGTGATTTCCCAGCAATTGGGGTTCAGAGTCATGGTGCTTCTCACAGTGGAGGTAGAACTTTGCCATTGTGGCTCGTCTTCATATCCCAGGATCTTCCTTGTAGCTGGGGGGTGCTGGGGGCAGGGGAAGATGAGGAAAAGGTACATCTTCACTATCAAGATTGCAGCCAACGCAGATTATCTTAATGTTTCACTTTAGCTGGGTTATGTGCAGGGCCTTTTGCCCTGATTTTACTCTGATTTTATTCTCATAGGTTCTTCTTAAACCACTGACAGACCCTTCCCCTTCCTTTGCTTCCTCTACACCAGGGGTAGGCAACCTAAGGTCCGGGGGCTGGATGCAGCCCAATTGGCTTCTCAATTTGCATTTAGGGCTTTAAAGGTCAACACCAACACTTTGAATTGTGCTCGGAAACGTACTGGGAGAGAATGTAGATCTCTCAGGACCGGTGTTATGTGGTCCCGGCGGCCGCTCCCAGTCACCAGTCTGGCTGCCGCATTCTGGATTAATTGCAGTTTCCGGGTCACCTTCAAGGGTATCCCCACGTAGAGTGCATTGCAGTAGTCCAAGCGGGAGATAACCAGAGCATGCACTACTCTGGTGAGACAGTCTGTGGGCAGGTAGGGTCTCAGCCTGCGTACCAGATGGAGCTTTTAATGTTTGATGTTTTAGTATGTTCTGATATATGCTGTGAGCCACCCAGAGTGGCTGGGGAAAGCCAGCTAGATGGGCGGGGAATAATAATAATAATAATAATAATAATAATAATAATAATAATAATAATAATAAAACAAATTATCACCTGTCTTCTCTCTCTCTTTGCAGTATCATATTTATCATCACTTAAAGACGATTTCTTAAATTAAAACTTGTCTTCTGCATAAGGATGTTAGCCGTGTATCGAAGGAGGATCATCTAGAGGTAAACAAAAAAACAACACAATTTTTGTATTTTGTTTTGCTGAGTGTTGAAGCCACACTCTTTCCTCATGTGTTAACTGTGTTGACAAAAAAGGCCTACGATTTGCGCAAGATTTTATCATGGGTACCCTAAGCCTCCCACTTTCCTTTCTCCTGGCGTTTTATGGGCCAACATATTGAGTAATACGGATAGGGTTGTTACCTATCTTGGCAGACTTCTGAGATTTATGTCCTTTTCTTGAACTTTGGCAATGCTTCAGTAACTTACCCTGCCAGTAATGTGGCACTCAGCTGAACTCAGCTGAGCAAATCTACTTATATGGGTTTTTTAAAAAGTGTATTCCAATATGTTGCCCTGTTATTCTTATTGTCACTTTCACAAGTAACAGGGATGGTGAATCGATTTTCCCACGTAGGAAAACTATCACAAGCTAGCAGTAAAAAAATAACCCACCGTTTAAGGATCTCGGTTTAGAACTGCCTAGAGAAGTTACTTTTGCCAACTCGAAACTGGCAAAGAAGATAACAACAAGAATATTAAATCAACAAGGCTAAACAGATTACTTCACGTAGAGTGACAGCTGGCCATGAGTGATAACACATGATAATGGCTTGTAAAAAGTCGAGATATGAACTGAGCAAATATGATTCCAGAGCTACTATCTTGAGTCAAGCATTTATGACAGCCTGAGTGAGTAGTACCTGTTCTGGCACAGCTTTGAGGGCTCTGTCCTCTTCTTGAACCTTGGCAGCACCCGTATAACTCGTCTTGCAAGTTAATGTAGTGCTCAAATGAATAGAACTGAACCCACTGGATTCCAAAGCCACCACCTGACGAAAGAGTTTAATTATAACAGATCAGTTGTTAATAAATAAAAATAAACCAGAGGCCTCTTCTGTGTGTTTAACCTCACAGCCTGCTATTTGCAATACATGGCCCTTTGATTATGCAGAATCACAACGGACAATTAAAAACCTTATGTTAGCACAGATCATTCTGTTAATGCATTTGCTGTTGTCTTTAACACATATACACACACGGTGAGGTTGCAACATCGATTCCGTTTGCTAGATTCTTTTAAAAGTGGGATGGAATTATTTGATATCTTTGGACCTGAGCCTTTCCCCAGTATTTTCAGTCTTTCACAAACAATGCGATAATGAACGGAGCTTTGTTCTGTTTGCTCCAATACTGGCTTGGTGCAGGCATAACATTGCAGATCTTCCAAAAGATGCTGAAGAGGCTTTCAAGGTTCCTCTGTCTTTCCTCATCTCTGGTGTGAATTCTCTCTCCACCACTTTCCCTTGCTGGCTTTTGTGGTGGTTTAGTGTCATATCTTGCACAGTTTTATTAGGAAACTAGCCAAGGAGATAGTGGGACCATTGGAAAATGAGCAAAGAAAGGAAGACAGGAGAATTGCAAGGAACATATTTGTGTGAGTTCACTGCAGAAGATGTTGAAGGGGGTACCCACACCTCAACTATTGTTATTTTCCTGGAAATGTCTGACGACCGGTCTCTGTGCTATGCCAAGATCATGCCTGACCACATCCTGGAAAACCTTTGAAATGTGTGCCGAGCCCAGGAGTTGGTGACGAAGTGTTGCGTTTGTTATTTGAAGCATTCCTAAAACTTATTCACCACCACGGTTGGCTGAAAATAGTACCTTGTGGTCACGTCACCATGTTAAAAGAAAAAGCAATGTCAATCAGCTGTGAATTTGCTCCATGAACTTCTTTACATGCAGTTTTAACTTATATTCTAGGCGATGTCTTTTCTCTGTAGGAGAAAACAAAGAAAAACAAAGGAGCTTGTGGTGGACTTTAGGAGACAGAGGAACAAGGTCCAACCACTTTTGTGTAGAGAATTTGTGTAGAGAGGGTAACAACGTTTAGATTTCTAGGCATTGAGTTACAGGAGGATCTGTCCTGGAGTGTTAACACAAGGTGGCTTGTGAAGAAGACGCAGCAGAGACTGTGTTTTTTGAGAATTTTAAGGAAAAACCATCTTCCACAAAAGCTGCTGCTTGCCTTCTATCACTGTGCCATACAGAGCGTGCTCACGTATGGTTTATGTGTGTGGTACGGAAGCTGTACTTCTCAGGATAGAGCAGGGCTGTGCAGAATTATTAAAACAGCAGAGAGCATTATTGGCTGCTCACTCTCCACCTTAGAACAAATCTACACTACCAGGTGCCATAGAAAAGCACTAGACATATCAAGAGATCCAACGCACCCTGGTCACTATTTCTTTGAGCTCCTGCCATCGGGACGGAGATATAGAACAGCGTTTCTCAACCGCTGTTCCGCGGCACACTAGTGTGCCGCGAGACGCTGGCTGGTGTGCCGCGACGTGCGGCGACGAGAAGGGCGATTTGCATTGTCACGTGCCTGGCGGCCGCCAATATACATCACTAACCCGCCAGAAAGCAATATTTCTCCTCCTCTTTCCCAAAGCTCAGTGCAAACGAGCCTGGCGGCCGCCAATACACAGCACTCACCCACCGAAAAAGCAATATTTGGCAAGTGTTTCTTACAGTCATAATTATAATATAGGGCGGCACAGAGTTAATTTTTTTAACTTCTTTAATGGTGGTGTGCCTCGTGATTTTTTTCACGGAACACGTGTGCCGTGGCCCAAAAAAGGTTGAGAAACACTGAACAATGCAGGCAAGAACGAGCCGTCTCAGGAACAGTTTCTTCTCTAGAGCGATTTTGGCCTTAAATGGAAAGCCTGGACTTTGAAGTCATCTTATTTTACTTGTTATTTTGTACTAGTGTATTTCAGCCCGTTCAATAACGGGCTCTAGAAAATTCTGGGGTTCGGAGAAGCGCTTGCGCAGCGCTTCTCCGAACCCTGGGACCTGTCATTGCTGTTGGCGGCAGGGGGACAGGAACGGAGGAGGAGAAAGCGCTGCTTTCTCCTCCTCCGTTCCTCTCCCGCAGCCGCCGACAGCAAGGAGACCTCCCAGGGTTCGGAGAAGCGCTTGCGCAGCGCTTCTCCGAACCCTGGGACCTGTCATTGCTGTTGGCGGCAGGGGGACAGGAACGGAGGAGGAGAAAGCGCTGCTTTCTCCTCCTCCGTTCCTCTCCCGCAGCCGCCGACAGCAAGGAGACCTCCCAGGGTTCGGAGAAGCGCTTGCGCAGCACTTCTCCGAACCCTGGGACCTGTCATTGCTGTTGGCGGCAGGGGGACAGGAACGGAGGAGGAGAAAGCGCTGCTTTCTCCTCCTCCGTTCCTCTCCCGCAGCCGCCGACAGCAAGGAGACCTCCCAGGGTTCGGAGAAGCGCTTGCGCAGCGCTTCTCCGAACCCTGGGACCTGTCATTGCTGTTGGCGGCAGGGGGACAGGAACGGAGGAGGAGAAAGCGCTGCTTTCTCCTCCTCCGTTCCTCTCCCGCAGCCGCCGACAGCAAGGAGACCTCCCAGGGTTCGGAGAAGCGCTTGCGCAGCGCTTCTCCGAACCCTGGGACCTGTCATTGCTGTTGGCGGCAGGGGGACAGGAACGGAGGAGGAGAAAGCGCTGCTTTCTCCTCCTCCGTTCCTCTCCCGCAGCCGCCGACAGCAAGGAGACCTCCCAGGGTTCGGAGAAGCGCTTGCGCAGCGCTTCTCCGAACCCTGGGACCCGTCCTTGCTGTCGGCGGCAGGGGGACAGGAACGGAGGAGCGCTTTCTCCTCCTTCCTTCCTCTCCCCCAGCCGCCGACAGGAAGGACGCGTGCACTCTCTCCCCCCCCCTCCTCCAACCGCCGCTCCTCTCACGGGCCAGGGAGGGTTGTGAGGAGGCCTTCGCCGGCCTCCACCCTCGCTTCCCTGACGTGCCCTGCAGTGAGGCAGTGTCCGGCGGGAGCGGCAGTTGGAGGAGGCAGAGGGGGGGGAGAGTGCGCGCGCGCAGTCTCTGCTGTCCAATCCCTGTATCCCTGGGGCACATGCGCAGTACCCCAGGGACACACGGGACAGCTTGGACGCAGGGACAACTTGGACATTATTATATAGGATTATATTTACTGTTTTTAATTAGGTTTTGTAACTTTGGATTATGCGGAATGCTTTATCTGAGTGGATGTAGCAACCGAGTAATTTCGTTGTTCCCGCAAGGGGACAATGACAATAAAGATATATTATCTTATGTTCTCTGAATAGGGGGTTGAGCAGAACCACTGTCTTGGTGAAGGCATCAGCTGCTTGTTTTCGCCACCAGAATAAAACACCAGGTTGTCTTCAACCAGGGAGTGGTAGTGGGAGCCTGGAATCAGCCAGTCAGCTCTAGCAATTCTTTGCCTGGCTGCTGGAAGCAATGCATTGTGAGGGTCATGGTACGCAGGAAGCAGGGAATCTGTGAACAGATCTCCCAAAGCCATTTAATTTTTCTAAAGGCAACTGAATCAGGGACAGAAAATTGGGTGGGGTTGGGGGGGGGCTGACTCACTCACCTTGCATGGATTATCTCTCTCATAAATTGACCCACCCTGCCAGTCCTTGAAACCGTTGCTAGAATATTTTCCAGGGGTGGTCATAGATTTACAGAAGCCACCCCGGTTTCTGATTTGATCCCAGAATGTCCCACTTTTCCTTAAGACGTCCCTATTTTCATCGGAGAAATGTTGGAGGGTATGCTATTAGAAAACTCAGGAAGATGGTTTATTTATATCGGAGGTGCCGGGGGGGGGGGAGGTTAAAAAGGCTTCTTCCCAGCTCCATATTCACAATCGAAATCAACACCCATGACTGCAGACCTTATCATAGAACCATAGAGTTGGAAGAGACCACAAGGGCCATCCAGTCCAACCCCCTTGGAAGAGCGGATCACACATCTCACTCGCTGTCTGTAGTAGTTTGGCCCTTAGTGGCCTTGACAGGCAGAGTCATGGATTTGTTCTCAGGCTAATTAATTGACTGAGGTGTGAAGTGAGCGGTAGGCCCAATGCTAGCCCTTTCTACCTGTAATGGCCTCTGGATAGCTTAGCATCTGCTGTTTCTGACAGCCAAGACAAGCATCAATGGGGAAAACGGATTTCTGCTAATATAATCTGATCTGATCTGGCCTGTTTTGCTTAAGAGGCTTCCTTGCCAGACAGCGTAATTTCCTACAGTTTACTCTCTGGTCAGAGGACAATTACATATTTTGAAGAGTTTTTGGGGTTTATTTTACTTTTATTCCTTCCTTCCTTCCTTCCGAAGGAGCCCAAGATGGCAAATTCAGCAATAGCAATGCATAAAAGAAAACCAAACATCATTAAAAAAAATTTTTTTTTGTACGAACAGTTATCTCATGGTCACTACAAACAGTGTCATTCAGCCATCAAATTGAGTAAACAGAAATATTTTTAATTTTCTCCTGAAAGTCAGTAATGAGGGAGGCAGATACACCTCTCCAAGGAGGACATTCCACAAATGGGGGGCTGTGGCTGAAAAGGCCCCGTCATATGTCAATAGAAACCCAGGCAGTCCCACCAACAAAACATTGTCCCAATTACAGGTAGGTAGCCGTGTTGGTCTGGGTCGAAGTAAAATAAAAAAATTCCTTCAGTAGCACCTTAAAGACCAACTAAGTTTTTATTTTGGTATGAGCTTTCGTGTGCATGCACACTTCTTCAGATACCAATTGTTGTCCCAATTGTTAAACGTCGAAGCTCCCACAAGATGGCAGCTGGCCACTTTGGAACCCTTGCTTGTTTGTATTTTTTGGTCAGCCCTAAGCCCAGGTCTTCAGCCCCTCATAGCTACTAGATTGGCCATGTTCCGAAACAGTAGCTAGAGAAGGACGAGCTCAGTAACTGTACTGGTTTAGCTGGTCCCCTTATATATGTTTCCCAGAGGAGTGAGGAGCATTTTGAAATTACCAAGAAACCACATCTCTCATTTCAAACTGTAGAGCATGTCTAGGCAGGTCCTTAGAAGCCGCATAACACACGGAGTTAACTGTGCCTATAATTTGCAACTGACCCAAGTAAATTGATACCATGGGATGGTAAGCAGATAAACTCTGAGAACTATTACTTTATTGTAACCCTGTTTCCGTCACATATTGACACAGAAATCCACATCAACGTGGATAATAAGCAAGAGACAATTTTTTCTGTTATCGACAGCATCCATTATACCAATAAACGACAGCAGGGCCCCCTTGCATCACCTCTTTATATCCACAACATTTTTACACATGCCTTGTGCATTGCCGTGACATTTCCCTTTTTAAAAGGCCTCTCGTGTTTATTTCCAGTGAGTGTTGTGTGACAAAGGAATTCCTCAGTTTTGGCTCTTATCTTCTGTTCTTCCAGCTGCCCAAGCGAATGCCTGCCATAGCAGATGCCCTGGCTTCCTTGCTAGCACATGTCCCAATTCTTTCCGTCTTTATTTATAGCTGACTTTGAAGAACTCTCTGAATCTTGGCATATGTTGAAATTCGTTAAGAGATCTGGAGAGCAGCGTGTCGCAGGAACATAGGAAGCTGCCTTATGGTGAATCAAACCAGCCGCTCTCCGGGGCGAGATGACATGGGGTTCAAACCTGTGACTTTCTGCATGCAGAGCAGATGCTCTGCCACTGAGCTATGGCCGAGCTCTATTTCTCTCTTGCACCTGAATCAGGTGTAGCCAGGCAAATGCTGGTCCAGGACCTGGATGTTGTGGTGGGGCTAGATGATGGCCAGTAAGATGAAGTTGAATCCCAACTGGGCTGAGGCCCTCTGGGTAGGGCAGGCATGTCAAACCTGCGGCCCTCCAGATGTTTTGGACTACAATTCCCATCTTCCCCAAACACTGGTCCTGCTAGCTAGGGATCATGGGAGTTGTAGGCCAAAACATCTGGAGGGCCGCAGGTTTGACATGCCTGGGGTAGGGGATTTCCGGGTCTGGCAAGTAAGCGGTTGTTCCTGTTCTACACAGAATTGCCTTTCCCCTAAAGGAGCAGGGCATTGTCTCAAGGCTGCTTATTGTAACCATCCTTTACTGCCAACTCCTTGCTCTGCCCCACCCGCAAACACCACAGACCCTGGCGTCACCTTTCAGACTATCCAGAGAGATTTCCTAAACTTCTGGAGCAGATCTGCTCCAGAAGTTTAGGAAATCTCTCTGGATAGTCTGAAAGGTGATGCCAGGGAAAGGAAAATCAGCAAAAATCAGTTCCCCTCCCTCATACTGGATTGAAGGCCCTTTGGCGAATAGAAAGGTAGCCTGAGGATCCAAGCCAGCATCTGTGGTGTTTGCCAAATGAGGAAGGGCCAGCCCTACTATTAGGTACAGTGAGAGGAATCGTTTTGGTGGCAGGCAAAGGACGGCAGTGGCATCCCATTGACTGTTCTTCCTGAGCAACCGCAAACATTTCCCTCTGCCACATGCTCTGTCTTGGTCCCCCTAAACTAGCTTGCTGCCTTAGGCGTTGAAGTAAAATTCAGCTGCCAGGCCAATCAGCTTCTGTCCATGGAGTGGAGAGGGGGGCATCTTGTCCTTTGCCTCAGGCAGCAATATGTCTGGGGCCAGCCTAGTGAGCTGTGAGCAATAACAGTTGGACAGTTTGGGGATTTGGAGACATTCAGAGCTGTAAATGTGTGAGGAGGCTGAAGGTGAAATACTGTATGTTCTCTCTCTCTCTCTCTCTCTCTCTCTCTCTCTCTCTCTCTCTCTCTCTCTCTCTCTCTCTCTCTCTCTCTCTCTCTCTCTCTGAAACACTGAGGTGTGGGGTGGGAGCAGAACTGACCCCTTGCAGGAGTTACTGTTTGCCACCGCTTATGCTCTGTTTGTGTATTTTATAATACAGTACACAAGTTCCATGCAATGGAATCTAAACCTGATAATTCTGCCCTTGGAATTACTCTCTGCTCTGGGAAGCGGGGAGCACATAACAATATTTGAGGGCATTGGCTTACATGCTACTGCGAAGGACAGCTTATTTCCTGCTTGCATTGAGTTGCCTTCTAAGACGATACACAAGCTGGGATTGATTTCATTCTACGCAACTTTTATTAGTTACAGGCTAGCTTTTCCCTTCCCCATGCTGTACATCTGCATTCTGGCTGAGATGCCTCTTAGATCTGGTTTACTCATGTCCCGGCAAGGGATGGAAGGGTCTGTCCATTTCAGTGCTATCATTTTCACATTTTCCCCATCTTAAATTCAGTTCTCTATACTTCTGCAGCAATTTTTTTTTACTAATGTATACATTTTTGCAAGCAGTTTCCTCCCAATATAATGCATTTTAATGTTACTTTCACTTATATATTCATCTGTACGCACCTTCTACCTTAGTATGCAGTTTTATAAACCTTGGTTGTTTGGTGAACTGTACTGCAAAATTTGGATATATTTGGGAGAAGAACTGCATTTCAGTTCACATATTGTTTTGTAGGTTTGCCATATTTCAAAAAGTGAAAATATGGACACAAAAGTTGTTGGGCTTTTATTGGCAAAGTTGTTGAGCGTTTTTGGTGAAATATATATTTTAAAAAGCGGGTTTTTCAGCTACATTTAATTAATTTTGTCAAATTCTCTATACTACAATATGTATGGATTTTCATGGACATTTCAGCAATTTCCTCCCACACACTGTTTATGAGAGCTGAATATGAGAAATTGCGGACCCATCCGCAGTGACCCCCCCCCCGGAAGCAAGGCCAGAGCCAAGAAGGGGAACAAACCCTGCCCAATTGACTAAACCTATAGCAGAAAAGCCCGCCAATCTCCCACAACTGGTCTGGGAATTCCCCATGGACGGCTACCTAGCCCTGGCCTTGCTCCCAAGGGCGAGGGCCTGGTGTGACAGGCCGCAATAGCCGCCCGCCCTGTAAACAGCCATTCTAAGGTCTGAGGGCAGGGACTAAGGTCACATCCACACAGTCCATTTAAAGCACTCTTATACCACTTTAACAGTCATAGCTTATCCCCCAAAGAACCATGGGAAGTGTAGTTTGTTAAGGGCGCAAACCTCTTAGATCCACAATTCCCAGCGCTCTTAAGAAACTACAGTACCTAGGATCCTCCATATTTATTAGAGCTGTGGCTCCCGATTAGCTGAGTACAGTGGTACTTCTACTTACAAATAACTCGACTTAGAATTTTTCTACTTACAAATGGAGCTCCGTCTGCCATCTTGGATGCGGTTTAGATAGGATTTTTTCTACTTATGAATTTTTAGATAGGGTTGCTTCGACTTACGATTTTTTTCTCCCAATGCATTCCTATGGGATTCGACTTACAATTTTTTTCGACTTACAAATGTGTGTTTGGAACGCATTAAATTCGTAAGTAGAGGTACCACTGTACTGTGGACCCTCTGTTTTTTCAAAAGCCAAGTCTTTCGAAAATACTGAAATTTCGATGGCAGTTTTTGTTGTGTGAACGGGCCACCCATTGGGAAACCACTGTATTAAAGTGGTCTAAGAGTGCTTTAAGCAGACAGTGCAGATGCGGCCTAAAAGAGACACAACACAAAAGGGATTTGGCGGGCAGAGGGGGGAAGCAAACTCAGGCACTGGTGCTTGGTTACATCGTTCTTGTAATAATCATCCGGAAGAGGAAAGAGTCCAAAGGGAGGAGGAGCCAGGTTCTGGCTGGTCTCTCAGGGGAATCAGGGGACATCAATACACCTTCCTCTGCCACATACAGAAACTTCTGTGTGGGCAGGGGCTGCTATGCATAAACACCTACACAAATGGGTTGGCCCCACTCATGTGATATGCCCACTGTGAGGTGGTATGGCTCACATGAGTGCGACTCACTCACACGGGCATTTTCGTGCCTGGGTTCCTATTCATTCCGAAAGTTCTGTGAGCTGTGGGAAAGGGTGTATTCGGCTTGCTCTGGGCCCCTTGCCGTGTACAAGCCTACACACTGAAAGGAAATACCAGTGATGATCAAAAGAATGGCAGGAGGCTCCTGTGTTTATAGAGAGTATTCCTGATAACACACTCTAACCTGGGTGGCTGTACTTTGATAGCATCTTGCTCCCACCCCCACCCCACCCCCGCAACTACCATAATGCATTAGGAAATATGTCTCCTCGTATTACAATAAGCTCTCTCTTTGTTGCATCTTTTTGTTAAAAGTAATTGGGCAACCTATTTACTGAACATTCATCCGGTTGGTTTGTGCAAAGTTTTCAGGGGGCGTAGTTGACACTGGCTATTGTTGATTTGTTTTTGTTTGCAAGGTCGTCAACCAAATCTAATCCTGCACTTTTCACTTTATTTTCCCATCACTTTCCTTATCTCAAAAAGTCCAGTTGTCTGTAAAACCTGTATGTGATTGAATTCCATCCAAAAATAGTGACAGTCTGGCCGTGGCCATAGAACCCAGATATTTGGAAGTGGAAGGAACTCCCAAATTACCTGGATCTAGGGGCAGAGAAAGGGGGGCGGTGGAGGCAGCCCGCCCCAGATGTCATCACTGAGGGGAGTGACATTCAGCGCGCTGCCCACCCGTGACTCCCAAGCCCACCCCAAGCCGTCGGAAGGGGCGGAGCTGTACTGCCTTGCCAGCAGCCTTCCCCCCTTCCCCCTTCATTCTGACAGCTCGGGGGAGGCTTCGGAGTCGTGCTGTTGCCCCCCCCATTCCCAGGCTGCCTCCTGGGGGGGAAGCCTCCCCCAAGCTGTCAAAAGGAAGAGGGAAGGAAGGCTGCTGGCAAAGCAGCGCAGCTCCCCCCCCCCCCCCGCCCATGAAGCAGTCTGTCATGGGCAGCTCACTCCGCCCCCATGGGCAGCTTGGCTCCTGGGACGCTTGCCCTGCCCCTGGGTGCACAGAGCAGCTAGCTCCACCTCTGCCTGGATCGGCAAGAATCTTGCATTCTGTTATTGGTATGAGCTTTCGTGTGCATGCACACTTCATCAGATAACACTGAAACAGAAGTCACCAGACCCTTATATATAGTGAGAGGGTGGGGAGGGGTATTACTCAGAAGGGTGGTGGGAATGGGTGATTGGCTGATAGGTGTGGTAAACCTGTTGACGTCTGTTGATGACTGCAGATGGCTAAAAATAGCTTTATCATCCAATCACCCATTCCCACCCCCCTTCTGAGTAATACCCCTCCACACCCTCACACTATATATAAGGGTCTGGTGACTTCTATTTCAGTATACCTGGAGAAGTGTGCATGCACGCTCATACCAATAACAAACTTAGTTGGTCTCTAAGGTGCTAGTGGAAGGAATTTTTAAATTTTGTTTCGACTACGACAGATCAACACGGCTACCTACCTGTAACTTGCATTCTGGGTTTATTTTTTTGCCTCTGCTGAATTTTCTCTAGTGTGTTAGCACAGTCCTTTTGATGTGTTCCAAACAGAGTACACAACTGAAGGCCAATGGAAGTGCACTCTTTGGCATATGGGGTGTGCAGCATGCTACTTTTCCCCCAGCAGGTGAAAACCAAAACCAACAAAAAGGACAATCACTGTGTATTTGCTAAGAAGACCCTCTTCCCTTCAGGAAATCTTTAGGCATGCTCAGAGGTGCTAAGTTGCGAATCCTATACATTTCTGTCTGGAAGTCGTAGAATTCCAGCAAAAATTGAAATGGGGCAGAAAATGCTAATGTTCACCTGTTTGCCCCAAGTGCAGCACATAAATCAATCCAGTGAATATGACAGGTATTCGCTGTTGTTGCTTTCAGTCCGCAAACAATATGTAATTGATTATGTTCCCCTTCCCTCTCATTTGCATTGAAAAGAATGGAGTGGAATGACATGATGTAATTAAGTTATGCAGCTTTTCCGCAGCAGACAACGAGATGAAGATTGTAGCTTTTGGTGGAAAACGAACTGCAGCAGAGCAGAAACAGTGCTGCATGTGACGAAAACCGGGAGGAACGCGAAATGATGCCTTCTTGCATCGCGACTCAGAAGTAAGTTTAACTGAGTTCAATATGTCTTACTTCCAAGCCATGGGCGTAGGCAGGGGGGGGCAGGAGGGGGCAGCTGCCCCCCCCCTAGAAGCAAAAAAATTAATGTATTTTACAGACCATAACCAGCACTTTTCCCCTCCAAAAACTGAAGTGGAAAGGGCTTTGCTTTAGCAAGAGCAGCTAAGTCTCCGCTTGCTGGGGGGGGGGGGACACACAGCAGTAACAAAAACACATCAAATAAATAAAGCAAAGTGGCTACCAGTAGTTAAGCAGTTAAGACAATGGAGCATATATCCCCAGGCAAGATTCGATAGCTGACCATTTCACCCTATTGTTCTTAAGTGGGAGCTGTTAATGAGCATTCAGGAGCATTAAGAGTTCTATTGGCGATTTAATGAGGGTGCAGACTCAGGGGATTCAATTTGACTAAGGTGGCTCTGCAAGGCTAAAAAGAAGTGAATAAGAAAGGGGGGGCTGTAGCTTTGACAGACACAGTGATGTTTATAAAAAGCATTGGTGTTCCAGTCTGCCCCTCCTCCTGCATCTGTATACTGTAAATCAGGGGTGGCCACCTCCCAAGAGACTCTGATCTACTCAGAGTTTAAAACTGGGGGTGATCTACCCCCTTTTGGGGGGTTCAGGTCAAAGCTGTTGAGTTTTTTTTAAAGGAAGGGAAGCCCTGTTTTTTGGGGTTTAGGTCAAACTTGTTGAGCTTCTTTTAGGAGGGAGGGAGGTCCATTTTTGTTTAGGGCTTCAGGTCATAGTTCAACTTTTTTGAGGGAGGAGGAAAATTTTGGGTGAGCTTTTTTTAGGGGTGCCAGTGACCTACCAGTGATCTACCACAGACATCCAGTGATCTACTGGTAGATCACAATCTACCTGTTGGACGTGCCTGCTGTAAATCAAGCAGAGAGAAAGCTGCTTACAAGGCTCCTGTACATGCAGAGTTCCAGCATCCCAGCGTCACCCAGAGGCACCCACAAATATGAGTTATCCCTCTCTCTATTTCTTCCTTCCTTCCCTCCCTCTTCCATCTTTAATAAAATACGGGGGGGGGGCAGATAAGCCCCACATAGAAAGCCCATCAACATGGGGGGATGACTCTTTCAAATACGGTGTTTACCAGTAATTGGGGGGGGGGGAGAGAGAGGGGCACCTAGGCCTCTAGGAGTTGGCTGCTATGCCTAGGAGTAGGGCAATTCAAGAAAGCAGAACGATGCATATGGTATGGTAATATATCAATAGAATCGTAGAATTGTAGTCGGAAGGGACCACAAGGGTCATCTAGTCCAACCCGCTGCAATGCAGGATTTTTTTCCTAAGGTGGGGCTTGAACCATGGTTGAAATATTATGCTGATATGCAGCAACGCCTCGGAGCCGTCGTGGCTGCGGCCATGCCTTGCCCCGCCCTTGCCCGCCCTTCCACCCCCTCTCGCCTGCCCGACCCTCCTGTCCTCTTGCTGCAGAGTTCCAGCATCACAGCGTCATCCAGAGACACCCACAAATATGAGTTATCTCTCTCTCTATTTCTTCCTTCCTTCCCTCCCTCTTCCATCCTTAATAAAATACGGGGGGGGCAGATAAGCCCCACATAGAAAGCCCATCAACATGGGGGGATGACTCTTTCAAATACGGTATTTACCAGTAATTGGGGGTGGGCACCTAGGCCTCTAGGAGTTGGCTGCTATGCCTAGGAGTAGGACAATTCAAGAAAGCAGAATGATGCATATGCTATGGTAATATAGCAATAGAATCATAGAATTGTAGTCGGAAGGGACCACAAGGGTCATCTAGTCCAACCCCCTGCAATGCAGGATTTTTTCCTAAGGTGGGGCTTGAACCATGGTTGAAATATTATGCTGATATGCAGCAACGCCTTGGAGCCGTCGTGGCTGCGGCCGTGTCTTCCCTCGCCCGCCCTGCCACCCCCTCTCGCCTGCCCGACCCTCCCGTCCTCTCCAGCCAAGCAGGGTAGCCGCCAACGCTACCAGCCCCAGAAGCACAAGGTGGCCGCTGCTGCCACCGCCACGATATCATCAGGCCCGTTGGCCATTTAGCCCCGCCCACTTTGTGGCCCCTCCCCTTCTGTGCCTTGGCCCCGCCCCTGAACGACCATGGCTTGCCCCCCCCCCCTAGTTTTGATCCTGGCTACGCCCCTGTTCCAAGCAGTGAAGTAGGTGGGTACAGGATTGCTACTGGGAATGTCTTCAGTTCCCACCTGTGCATGTACATAAATAAAGCTTGATGTGAACTCCTCTAGAAAAAGGACAGTGAGGTGCAGCTCATTGCTGCTGCTGTTTCACATGCATTTACTGCAATATATGATTTATAATGCTATTTTTTCTGACAAGGCATGGAAACTAAGTATACCTGTTTCCATCTGAAAAAGGCTATGGGTATGTAATAGAATAGTTCATAAAGAGCAATATATAGGAAATAAAAAGCTATTTGGAATGTATATTTATATATGAATTTCCATACCAATTTATTGAAACAAAGGATGTGGTTTCTCTCAAAAGCTAAACTCGAGGCGATATTTTCGTTTTTTAAAATATAAGGATTTATAGAAATCAGTTTGCTTCATTAGCCAGCTCCGTTTTATTTTACAGCTCTGTGTGTATTGCTTAAAAGTCCTTGCTATAGTTTTTTAAGTGCGGTTTGAGGGATTTATTTTTATGTAGTGCAGTCAAATATGTCATCTGAAGCTGAGCCATATATACTTCAATCCTTTAGAATGTTTGGAAAAGGACTGGCTTTTTCTGATCCAGATTTTCTTGGCATCATTTTATTAAAGCACCTGCAAAGGGGGGAAAAACAACATTTCACATCCATCTGGCTTGGTTACATGTGAACTGCCCACATTATGTCAAGTGCAATAAAGGCAGGAATAAAAACAAAACCACTATCAGCTAAGAGTATTTTATTCATTTTTGAGCAACGGAAGCAACTTCCTGCCTAGTACTACAGTAACAGCTGAAGTTAGCAATGATCATGCAACTGTATTATATGTTAGCATATGTAGCTGAGGTGGAGAGGCCTACTCATATGAGACGAGTTTTACTGAGGCTGGAAATATTTGCCTTTGAAAAATGTTAGCAAGTGCTGGTCACTCCCCTACTGAAAAAGAAGAAAGTTGAGGGAAAAGAGTGGAGTAGCCCTCGCTATTTTTTTTAAAAAACAGAACTAAAAATCTGAAACTATGCTTGCATGCACATCGTGCGTTTTAAAGGACCCCCCAAAAAAAGAATTCTGGGAACTGTAGTTTCATTTATTTCGTTTTGTTACATATTTTGTGTTTTCGCATTGTATTTTTATGGTGTAAACTTCCCTGTGATCTTCGAATGAAGGGAGCCATATAAATTTTAATAAATCAATAGGAAACCCCTCACGGAGCTACAATTCCCAGCACCCTTAATGAACTATAGTTCCCGTGATTCTTTTGAAGGGTGCTTTAAAGGGACAATGGGTATGCAACCTAGAAAGCAATGGGGGTTGTGTCTTCTATGTCATCACAAGCACTGTCCAATAGGTGCCTGCGGCAAGTGAAGAAGAGCATTCTGCAGCTCTTTCACAGAAGCTGGACTCTGCTAACTTGGGGCCAAACAGGATAGTTGGTGCAGTTATTATATCCTTCTGTTGAAAGCCCAGGTGGCATCTGGCGTAAGGCACCTTCCACCAGCTTAGTCTGGTGCTCCAGCTGTGTCTTCTCCTCCTGAAAAGAGATATCCTGGCCACTGATACCCAGCACCTGGATTAGACTAGACCACTGCAGTGTGTTTTATGTGGAGCCACATTTGTAAACTACTCAGAAAGCTCCAGTTGGCATGAAATACGATAGCTGGGTCACTGGTTGGCACTAGCTCCAGTGAACTTCATTGGCTTCCCATTTGTTCCAGGGCACAATTCAAAGTGCTGGCTTTTAATCTTGAAAGTCATTTTGGGCTTTGGACCTGGATATCTGAAGGACTGGTTGCTGCCTTAAGAATTTGCCTGGAGGGTGTATGGTTGGGGTTCCTGCGTTCCCCTGTGGATGTCTATACTGTATACCTAATATGCCCTTCACATCTATAACGCCTTAAGGGGGACACCAGCGTTCAGCCTGCTCATATCATTTCAAATAGAAACAAACAAACTACTGGCATATCTAGATCTTTATTATTTATTTTAAGGCCAATATCTATTGAACTCGATCTACCGGTATTTACTTTTTGCAACTGCTTCAAAATCACACACTGCAATGATCCTGTCAGTTTAGCTGGGTCTGCCGTGGCTAGAGCGATGGCATCAATGTACTAACTCAGTTGATAGATTTTCATCTCCAATTTCAGGGAACCATATGTTTCGTTTATTTATTTCCATTGCCAAAGGCCTGGATCCATGAGTATCTTGCTTGTAGAAAGGCGCTTCTGCTCATGCAAGGAGCACCCTCAATTTCTGCCACCCGCAACCCCAGCTGCAGCTGCCTGTGCACACTTATTAACCACACTTGGGATGGCTGGAGAGGTCGTGCCTTGACTGCAACGGTGGTCTTACAAGGCAAGAATCAGTAGTTTTCCTCCCCTGTATGCCGAGAAGCTAACCTGCCCAACTCATTTCCAGATGACCTGTTTATTGAGCATTCATCCTGATTTATCTGCACAAGTTCGTGGGGAGGTTATAAGACGCCATCTGTTTATTGAGCATTTGTTCTGATTTGTTTGCAGGGAGGTTAGATGATGTTTTCTTAAGTAGGTGTTATTTCACACCTTCCCCCCCCCCCTCACTTTTCTTATTGTAAAATGTCTGGCGCTGCGGGGAAGTGGTTTTGTTGCTCAAGAGCACCAAATGATATTGAACTGTGCAACCCGAATTCACTGATATGTTATATAGAATCCCTCCTGAAAATGGCAACCACCTGGAAGTGCCCCTCTTCTCTGCTTGGTGGGAGAGGTCTCCACACCCACAGGCATAGGAGAGCGAACTGATGAAGCCTAGGCTGAGTTGCGCCACCTTATTACTTTAGACCAGGGGTGTCAAACTCAAATTCATCGGGGGCCGCATCAGCAGTTTGGTCACCCTCAAAGGGCCGGTTGTATCTGTAGGACTATGTGTCCACTCTTTATTATCATAAATTATTGTCACTGCATTCAATTATTACTGTTTTTTGTAATAATGTAAGTAATAACTAGCTCTGAAAGCAGAAACATAGTCAGAATAATGGCAAGTAGATATTCAAATTACAATTATTGTACAATTTATTGAAAAATGATTTTTGGTAACTGCACTGGGTGGTGGAGGCTCGCTAGGGTTTCATGCAGGACCTTTGCAGAGCTACTAGTACCTGGAGATGCTGGGGTCCTTCTGCATGCAGGGCAGATGTTCTGCCAGTGAGCCACCACCCTTCACCAAAGGGACTGGCTGAGGTTGACTCACTGGAGCTGCTCTCCTGGTTCCAGGGTTTAAGGGCCAGAAGTATAAAGCAGCATCCTATGTTTCTGAGGAGAGGAAGAGGGAGGGGAGGGGGAGGGAGGGAGGGAGGGAGGGAGGGAGGAAGAAAAGAGGGAGTAGGAGGGAGAGAGGAAGGAAGGAAAGAGGGGAGAGAAAGAAGAGTAGGAAATAAGGAAGGGTATAAAGAAGGAAAGAAAAAGAAAGAGGGAGAGAAGACGGAAAGGGAGAAAGAAGGAAGGAAGTAGAGGGAAAGAAAGAATAAGAATGAGGGAGAGGAAGAAAAATGGGAAGGACAGAAGGAAGGAAGGAAGGAAGGAAGGAAGGAAGGAAGGAAGGAAGGAAGGAAGGAAGGAAGAAAGAAGGGAGCAGGAAGGAGAGAGGAAGGAAAGAGGTGAGAGAAAGAAGAGTAGGAAAGAAGGAATAAAGAAGGAAAGAAAAAGAAAGAGGGAGAGAAGACAGAGATAAAGAAGGAAGGAAGGAGAGGGAAAGAAAGAATAAGAACGAGAGAGAGGAAGAAAGAAAGGGAGGGGGGGTCGCCGCCTTGATTCAGCGCCAGAAAAGAGTGCGAAGGGACCCAGGGGCAAAAAGCATTTCCTGTGCAGCGTGCGGCAGCGGATGTCCGTTTTAGGAGACGTGCGTAAAGCCTCAGAGTTGCACGTTCGTGAGGCTGAGCCGCGGCAGGAGGAGGAGGAGGTGAGGCAAGAGGAGGAGGAGGAGGAGGAGGAGGAGGCTTGCCGGGTCGGTGCCCGACAGCGCCGTGCGGAGAGTCCCGAGCCTCTGGGACGCAGCAGTGCTCTGTAGCACTTTGAATCCTCCTCCTCCTCCACGCGGCGCTGCTGGGTGCTTTGTCTGTGCTTAGCAGCAGCAGCCGTTTCCAGGCGCCGAGCCGTGGCAGGAGGAGGATTCAAAGTGCTACAGAGCACTGCTGCGTCGCAGAGGTTCGGGACTCTCCGTGCGGTGCTGCTCCGGCCGCCTTTCTACCCCCCCCCCAGCCCCAGCTGTTTGTCGGCCCTTTGTCGGCGCGGCGCTTCAGCAGCAAGGTCCCACTGGCTGGGGCGCTCAGCGGGCCACATGACGAGGTCTGGCGGGCCGGATTTGGCCCCCGGGCCTTGTGTTTGACACCCGTGCTTTAGACAAAACCCCAAAAGCAGACGGGATACCCACTTCAAAGAGCAGGCAGCAAACAATCCACAAAGAACTAAAGCAAATGTAAAACATAAGCAGGGGTCCCCAAATTGATAAGAGTTGTTTGTGAGGGTAGGTTAGCTTACGTTCTGATCTAAGAGGTGGCAGGAATGTTATTGTGGCGGTAGGGTCCCTGCTCAGTCTCTGAAGGCATTTCTGGGCAATTAAGAAACAAACAAGTCCAAAAACATAGTCGCTACTTAGTTGATTCAGGGGATCCCAATGCGTGTCCTTGAAGTTGTAAAACTGTTAGTTGCCGCAGGGAATAAAAATATCTTCCTCCAGGAAGTGCTTCTCATGCGAAAATCACATGTTCTCAGCAGTCGGACTGTAATTTTACCCTCTGGTTAAGTTGCGATTTTTCTGCACCGCAGCAGTGCATCTTTTCTCGTTTTCTATGTGCAGCGGAATCGCATAAGATTCCACACTTCCAATACAACTGCTCCACATAGGAGTGTCATTGCTGCACACAGAACAAGATCTGGGAAAGCTTGAACACTAACTGAAAATGAGTTGCTCTTGCAACTTCACATACTTACCAGGACTTTACATTTACATTTTCTTTTGGCTAATATAATTTTCTCCATGGAGATCCCCCCCCTTTTCCATGAGTTGTGGCAAGCGCACATTCTTTTCATAAATTAATTTGTCCTTGCAAAGCATAATGTCAGCATCTTTTTATTCCCCTTTGTGCCTGACATTTAATAGGTTTTTGTTTTCCATGGCAAAAGATACCGCTCTGTTATTTAGGTAGTAGAGGAGGAGAGAGGAAGGTTAAGCCAAAAGCAATAAAAAAAAAAGCATAACCGCAATTAAATGTCAGCTGATCGGCTTTTAGAAAACAGTCAGCTCCTTCTCTCCCCTTCTCCACTCTCCTTCCTTCAAAGTGCTGTAATTTAGCAGAAAGCCAAAGCAGCAAATGAAGCACTTGTTTCATGCAGCCAGCTTTTAGCAATGTGTTATTGGTTATTCAAAGGCAAAATGAGATGTGAAACATGAACTGTCTCTCCTCCCCACTGTGGGTCCATTAAATTATAGAGACAATATTGTAGTGCTTAGCTAGCATATTTATTGCAAGATGTATCCCATTATTATATGTTAGAGAAATGAGTGCTTGTAATGAACCCAATTAGTAAGGAGGCAGCTGTTTGGATTGTTACACCCATTTTATAGGTGGGTAATCAGATCTTGCAGTCCGCGGTAGAGCTGGACAGATGCTTCCTTAAACATGGTGCCCTATGCAACCTGAGGATTCCCATTTTGAAGGCACACGTTTTGTACAACACAAATGCAGTGTGTGATTCTTCATGCACTATGCGAGGCATGTCAAACTTGCGGCCCCAACCACTGGTCCTGCTAGCTAGGGATCATGGGAGTTGTAGGCCAAAACATCTGGAGGGCCGCAAGTTTGACATGCCTGCACTATGCTATAAGAAGGCATGCAAGTGTTCCAAGGGGAAGTGCTTGTTTTCAGTGATGAATTTGTGTGGTGGTTCATTTTGAATTCTCATGATGCAGGATGATTTATTTATTTATTTATTTATTTATTTATTTATTTATATTCTGAAACTTGCAGGAATTTTCTAAGCTTGCTGCTTTATTGGGACTGTAATATAGCTGATTCAGACAGTCAGTCAGTCAGTCAGTCAGTCAGTCAGAAAGAAAGAAAGAAAGAAAGAAAGAAAGAAAGAAAGAAAGAAAGAAACACTGTAAGAGTCCTTCCTACAAAACCAAACCACAAGTGGGAAGTTACCTATTTGAATGCTCCCCCAGATCAAAAGCACCCTACATGTTGGGGAGTAAGTTTGTGATGATTAGGTTTGCCCTAATTGTTAGATTTTCCATTTGCAGGTTGTTTGTGACACATCAACAGGTCTCAATATTCTACAGAGGGAGCATTCAAATGTTTACATTTCCTCTTTCAGTTCCTGCTGTTGGACAGAAGCCAGTGGATCATCTAGTTCAGGCATCCCCAAACTGCGGCCCTCCAGATGTTTTGGCCTACAACTCCCATGATTCCTAGCTAACAGGACCAGTGGTCAGGGATGATGGGAATTGTAGTCCAAAACATCTGGAGGGCTGAAGTTTGGGGATGCCTGATCTAGTTCAATTCTCTGTCCTGAGGCAAGAAAGAAGCCTGCCCAAGTGTTTTTGAGCTTTTCAAAACTTCCAGCAAGGAAGTGGGATTCTATTACAGGGTACATGTTCTCAGTCTGACCCAGAACCCTGGAGTGACGCTTCCCGCGTTTTCCTCCAACATAAGAGTCTGGGCACCCCGAATCTCCTTCCACGTTTCCTCCTGCGTAATTCCGGAACCGGAGGGGAAAAGGGTCTCCTTTCCATGTTTTCCTTCTCCCCCCTTTTCCCCGCTCTCTCTTCCTCTCTCACATGCAGCAGAAGCTCTGCTATCCTGCCAGAGCCCTGTCTCCTACTTCCTCCTTCCCCACTGGACTCTTCCCCCTCCCCGCTGGCTCCGCTGCTGGTGGAAGAGCTGCTTCTCAAGATGGGGGGGGCTGTCTGTACTGTTTCCCCCTCACATAATGGTTATCTCTCTGTGGACAGTATTAGTCTTTCTCATCTTGTCCTCAGTTAAAGTTGCCAGATCACCAGTATCCCACTCTGGGCAGCTTCCAACAAAAATACTGCTACTACTACTACCAACAACAACAACAAATCAAACCAAACATTAAAAACTTCCCTAAAAAGGGCTGCGTTCCACAGGGCAGGTGCCACTACTGAGAAGGCCCTCTGCCTGATTCCCTGTAACTTCACTTTTCGCAGTGAGAGAACTGGCAGGCGGCCCTCAGCGCTGGACCTCCATGTCTGGGCTGAAGATGGTAGAGATGGAGACGCCCCTTCAGGTATACAGGGCCGAAGCCAGGTAGGGTTTAATGGTCAACTCCAACACTCGGTATTGTGCTCAGAAACATATTGGGAGCCAATGTATACTTTTTAAGGAGCAGTGTCATGTGGTCGTCTTGTAAAATGTCTGTCGATGTTGCTGTCACACTGAAGGGCTGGTTTTTTGGTTTCTCAATTCCTGAGCGACACCAAGCTGTTAGTCTGCTGTGTATTTTGAAAAGTTGTTTGTTTGCTTGCTATGCCTTGGGACACCTCTTAAGATATTTCGCATGATGGTCCTTGAGGTCAAGAAGGCTTTTTGTCTGTATATGTATATAATTGGATGCCATTTTGAATTGAGATGGCAGACCAAACCTTTCCAAACCGCACAGATTCTAACAGCTGGTCTCAAACCCGCACGTATTTTTTTGGTTTCTTAGAATTCCTGGGCAGCACTCGGTGCAATGCTCCTTGTAAAAATAAAAATTAATGAAATAACTAACAATGTGCTGCCCTTTCATGACTCCCAAACTCAGCCGTCTGACTTTGCCTAACAGTCTGAGGCAGCTTCATACATTCATGGACACTCACAACTCCTTCTATTAAAGTACTGAGTTTCATTCACAAAAATGGCTTGCGCTCCAGCGCTCCATTTGGTTTGTGCTGTTTCGTCTCCACCCCTGCCCCCTCCCCACATTAGCGGTTGGGGAATTAATATCTCCATTAGAGGGTCTGGTCCAGATTCCACAGAAGTTAGTAAAAGTCTTAACTCTGGCTTCAGTGTGGGAAAGATGGATCCTTAATGTTCCCATGAAAACATTTCTCAGGACTTCTTTCTGCAAAGGTCTAAAAGTTCACCGGAAAGCAGAGCCACACACTCCGGTTATTTTTGACAAATTTGTTTATCCGTCCCCCCTACCTCTTTCCCCCACTTTTTTTTAAAGACCCAATTTTGATCTGGGTTTATAATTTCTCCCAGAAGCTTCACTTTCTTACAAAAACACATTTTAACGGAATAGTAAAACAGTAAGTGTGACTATAAAGTGTGGGAAAATATTGCCCCTTCGTTTCCTCATCTCTCCCCCCCCCCCGCCTTCTTTTTGGCACAGGATTGACATGGGGACCTAGCATGGTTATTATTCCCAGGACAAGCCGGACCGTTTGCAGTTGTGCTGCGTGACCTGCCTCGGTGTCAGTGGAAGCCACAGAAAGGAAATGAAAGGTAGGGGAACGGCGAGCAGCTTTCTATTAATGTATGTTACGCGTAAGGATCGGGTGTAGAGTGGCCACGTTTCTAAAGGCGCAGGACTTCCGTTGCTTTAGGGCTCTGGAAGCAGGACAACATCCTGCAGGCACAGCTGTGCATCCCTGCAACACTGCAATGGGAGAAGCTACACCTGCTAGGCTATTGCTGGAAAGTTTTTAGAAAAGCCCCAACCTTGCCCTGGTTGCTTTTAGACAGCCACACTAGACAGTATTTGCTCTAGGCGATGATTATTATCTGTCTGCTGTGCGGTGAGCTAGCCATTAAAAAAAATAAGGGCCCTGGTATTTACTGAAACAATAGAGCGAGGAAAAGAAGCCACATTTTTGACTGACTGGTGCTATTGCTCTCTCCCGCTCTTCCTTTGAGGAGCTAAAGCATGGTCTGCATATGGTTCTTGGGCGGTTTCCCATCCAGATAGTTTGCGGAGTCTGGCGGGCCTAACTTGCACCATGAGCACCCAGACAGTTGTTATCTTTCCTGAACTTATGAGACTGAGCAAGAGAGAGAATCGACTGTCTTGCATGGGAGCAGGGAGACCATAGCAGTAGGTACCAAGGTGATCCATGGCAGCACCTCCAGTTGAAAGGATCAGGTAGCAGGTGATGGGGGAATGACCTCCTCTCTGAGACCCTGGAGAGCATCTACTGGGTGGCAGAAACCAATGGCAGCATCCTAATTTTTATAGACATTTTGGCGCCTCCTCCCCACCAGGGAGGATGTGGTAAGTGAACAAGAGGGAATAAGGATCTACAGTACATTGGGATATGTTTCCCCTGTGGATCCTGCCACCTGAGGCAGTCGTCTCACATTGCCTCATAGGTGGGCCGGCCCTGGCTGGGGTTTTCACAGTGACATTGGTAGCGGCAGGGAGTAAAAGAAGGCAAAGGGAACCCAACAGGGCTGCTTTGAGCCAGAGTGATTGGACAGGACTGGAGGTGGTCACAGGGTCCACCAGTTAACTCCCGCTTAAGATTTCACCAACTGCTATTTTAACTTGGTAGTGTCGTGATGTGTTAAAAACAAACAAACCACTGTTGGGCTGACCCTTGTTCCAGGCACCAAAATAAGTCCCATAAATTTGCTTCCTACAAGATGCTTTCAATTAGAAAGGGACACTCTGATGTAAAAAGGAAAGGTGACAAAAAAGCTAAGAATAGCTTCGCGATCAAAGGTACATCTCTTTAAAGAAGGATGGATCTTTTTAAGGCTGCAATCTTGTGCACATTTGTCTGGGAGTGATGGGATGGTATAGATTCTCAATGCACACTGGCGTGGGGCTTCCTTTGTACTTTGTCCAGAAGCTGTAGTTAGCGAAGCAGAATGGAAGTCCGATCTTTTGCTACCCTGTGCAGATCTAGCTTCAAAACTCATTCACGAACTGAGAGCAGTTAAGACTCTGTCAGCACCCTGCTCAAAGATCCAACCGCCTGTGACTGGGCCAAATTCAAGATGTTAAAAATTAGTATTTGTTGTTGTTGTTTAGTCGTTTAGTCGTGTCCGACTCTTTGTGACCCCATGGACCAGAGCACGCCAGGCACTCCTGTCTTGCACTGCCTCCCACAGTTTGGTCAGACTCATGTTCGTAGCTTCGAGAACACTGTCCAACCATCTCATCCTCTGTCATCCGCTTCTCCTTGTGCCCTCCATCTTTCCCAACATCAGGGTCTTTTCCAGGGAGTCTTCTCTTCTCATGAGGTGGCCAAAGTATTGGAGCTTCCTTCCAGTGAGCACTCAGGGCTGATTTCCTTTAGAATGGATAGATTTGATCTTCTTGGAGTCCATGGTGCTTATATAGGCTTGGGAGCTATTTATTTAAAGGAATGCCTTGCCCTGTGTGTGCCCACCCAACCTGCAGAAGGGGCAGTGTTACAGGGCCACATAATGTTCCGTATTTGCGAGAAATCAAGCTTTTCACACAACAGCACCTATTCTTTGGAACTCCCTGCCTATTGACATCATGCAGGCCCCTTCACTGTACTGTTTTTGATGTCTACTGTTTTTGTTTTTTTGTATAGGCCAGCCTGCCCAGATAAGGAATTTTCTTGTGTACATTTGTATTTAAAGCGGTTGATTTTATACATATTCTGATAATTTTTATTATGTCTATGTCTTAAAATTGCTATTTTAAATGAATACTTTATACTCTGTATAATCTGTGGTACCTCTGCTGAGGTATTGTTATAAACTGCTGAGAGATTATTTTTCTGCTTTAGCTGTTGCTTGGTAGCATTCAAAAGACAGTCCTGAGGTATTTGTCACCCTGACAAGCTGAGGCATGCTGGTTCAAATGACCCTTAGTTGTGGTTTGTTGGTTTACCAGAACTTCCTTGACCAGCCTTTGTTGGGTAGCAAACATACACAGGCAGAGCTGACTATCTAAACTGAACCCGTGTGTAGAGCAAGTCTTTAAAATTTTATTTTGTTATTCAAATTTGTGTAAGGACAGTTGTGTCCAGTCTATCTGTGTTTCATGAGAGAGTTTCAAGCACACTCCGGAATTTAGGTTTGCCACAATTGAAGTGGTTTTGAGTGCTCTGCTGCCTGGCACAACAAGTGCACTTCTTGTTAACAACTTTTTGTGCTTAGGAAAGTCATAGAGGAAAGTTTGGGATGGTCAAATGATTAACAGGAAAACACAAACAAATCAGGTTGAAAGCTCAATGAGCAGGTCATCTGTAGGAGCCCAAAATCTTTGCATTTGTAACTCTTTGGTTTCGGACAACATTTTTAGCTTTTGGTCCTCGCTCTTGGATTGAATTGTTCATTCTGCGGCTCTGTCTGCACTATACATTTTAAACAGTATCATACCACTTCAAACAGCAATAGCTGTCATGAAAGAATCCTGGGAACTGTAGTTTGTCAAGGGTGCTGAGAGTTGTTAAGAAATCCCTGTTCCCCTCACAATTCTCAGGGCGGTTTAACAATCAATCCCCGGGGAAATCTGTGCATTATAACTCTGTGAGGGGAACAGGGGTCTCCTAACAACTCACTCACTTGCCAGGATTATTTGGGGGAAGCTATGCCTGTTTAAAGTGGTACGGCGATGTGTTAAGTGTGTAGTGCGGAGGTAGCCTAGGAGACAAAGGACCAAACTACACGTTATATGTAAGCGCATGTGTGTAAACACAGTGTCTTTCTATAAGGAGTTTCAGTAGTGCATTGTGGCTTTGGGGCGGCCCTGTGAGCAACAGATGAGGAGTGGGAGGGCACAATCCGCCGCATCTCCTCATCTACCGCATCAGCCTTAACGACAGGACCAGCCCTATTAATTTGTTACCTGTGTCGCTCTGTTTGGGGCTCTGGGTGAGCACTGTCCTGTCCTCTTTTAGTGGCACTTAATTGGTTTTTGGATTCCTTGCATTCCACCCCTCCTTTTTAACTGGAACTGAATTTTAGTACTGGCTGTTGGTTTATTTTCACCAGCTGCTTCTAGTTGTTAATGGATTGTTTGTTGTTACTAGAGTTTTTGGTTTTCAATGTACTGTGCATGCTGCCGTTAGCTATCCTGAGACATGTCCTTATGACATTGCACTGGAATTGCAAGCTTCAACTTGGAGGATTTACAATCTGTATTAGACGGACAAGATAGAGGGTGTGGGAGAGGTCAGGAACTGCCCAGGAGTCGTGGGAGGATCAGGGCAGGGGGGATCCAGCCCTGGCATTTCCTGCAGCAATTATGTGTGATATATGAACGATGCATATGCCTCCTTCACCTTCACCTGGGAGCTCTGAGCAGACAGCTGGGGGTTCCTAATATATAATCATTGGCCTGTTAAGGCAGAACACTGGTACCGTATTACACTGGCGAGGTCCTGCTGTAATCAAGATGGATCAGAAAGATCTTGCTAAAGAAGTGGGTTGTGAAAAGACTCTTTGAGAACACAGAGGGCAGGTCCACACCGGAGTATAATGTGGAGTTGAAATTGCTCATCACATGTTTTCATTAAGTTTGTGCCGTCCACGTGACGTGCATTGCAAAGAACTGCAGTCACACAGATTCTCCCCTCTGATTTCAGATTTCCCCAATTTGGGGGTAATCCGATTAATTGTTGAAAAAACCGAGCTTGCTCTGCTGCACTTAGGTAAAAAGGTAAAGGTACCCCTGACCGTTAGGTCCAGTCGTGGACGACTCTGGGGTTGCAGCGCTCATCTCACTCTATAGGCCGAAGGAACTGGTGTTTGTCCGCAAACAGCTTCTGGGTCATGTGGCCAGCATGACTAAGCCGCTTCTGGCAAACCAAACCAGCACACAGAAACGCCGTTTACCTTCCTGCCAGAGTGGTACCTATTCATCTACTTGCATTTGACGTGCTTTCGAACTGCTAGGTGGGCAAGAGCTGGGACCGAACAATGAGAGCTCACGCCATTGCGGGGATTTGAACCGCCAACCTTCCGATCAGCAAGCCCTAGGCTCAGTGGTTTAGACAACAGCGCCACCCACGTCCCATTGCTGCACTTAGTTAGTGGTATGATATGCAGAGGACATTTCCCTGTGGGTGGAGCAATCCCGTAGGAAGGTGCAGTCCGTGGCTGACCACTTCAGCAGCCATTATACTGATCTGAGCTTTCGCCGAATATTGCTGACAAATTTTCAAGGACGTGTTTGCAATCATAGAGGAAAAATTGGGGACAGTGGGAAGTGACACTTGGCTCTTAAATGAAAATAGACAGTTTGAGGAAACTGATTTCCGGGGCTTATTCCAGAGTCCTTTTAGTGTCTGCACAGGGTTGGCAGTATTTTACACACAGCTTGCCTTATAAAAGTGTTCTTCCGTGTTATTTCAGTATCTTCTCTCATTTCTTGTTTTAATGTTGTTAGTTTTTCAGTTTGAGCTGTCGACATATAAAATTGGATGGGGAATAAAAGATGGACACACATTTTAAAGTGCACCCACTGAATGTTGAGCATCCTCTGTAATTCCTGACTTGTGTATGTATGTGTGTGTCTGCAAATCCTCTCCAAACATATTATTCCTTGTGGGAGGAAATTACTTCCTTTAGCATTAGAGGGGGGAGGATTCTAACTGAGTTGGAAAGCGTTTTTCCTCCCACGGTATGGACTCCTTCCTGGAATAAATTTGAGATACAGTGATCTTGAGAAGTTGACTAGTCATACTCTGAAGTATGAAGAGAATGTAAGAGAGGAAGTGGTGGTTGGTGAGTCAGCATGAGTAATCTGATTACAGTGAACATGAAGACTTGAGTTGAGTTTTCTCCCCTGTTAATCATTTCATTATTAATATTTTTAAAGTGCAAGGAAATAAGTGATATTATGCCTTTGTTGATAGCAGTTGTTTTTCATCAATCCTTCACAAAGTGGTACCATCTCCAGATCAATTTCTATCACCTTATTTCAAAGAACATGGAGAGAAGAAAAGAGAGGAAGGAAGGAAAGAAAGAAGGGAAAAAAGAGAATGGTAAGCAGCTTTCTTTTCTATCATTGCCCAGACTGTGTGGCTTAAGGATATACTGGCACCTTAAGATTTAGCTGCTCTTCCCAGCAAGCAGAGTAATGGTTCAGAATCCAGTGCATTCTCATGTACAAAGGGTGGTCTTCTGTTGTACAGCAGTTTTCTGACGATTGGATTCTCAATGTTTTACCTTCCTTAATTAATCTGTTTTAGATTTAGAATCTTACCTAGCTGAGAAAAGGCTTGCAGACAAATTGGGAGTGTTGCATGACAGACTGGACACTGAGCAGTGAAGTGGTGCAGAGAAGTGACAGTCCTTGAAAAATAGAGTTCAGAATACAGTGCTGGTTTTTAAGTCCCACACTCCACAGGAGGGGAGCTTGCAAATCAGGATGTCTGCAAATCAGGATGTCTCTGATTTTTGTGGAGAGCCCCTTATAATGCTGGGGGGGGAAACTTTTTTCTTTTTTCTTTTGCATTGCTCTCTTTGTAGCACTATGCCACAAATCCAGTGTGCCCTTCCTTAAATATACACTTACAGATGAAAGTCTTCAGCTTCTCCATATGTGAGAAGGTGATCTGAATAGCTTGTTGCTATGTTGGGCTGCCTACCCATGACAACCATCTAAAACTTAGTACCTGAACAATTCAGCATGCAAAATGCCAATAATTCAGGTTGGTGGAAATGATTCCGATGGATTTGGTGCCGTTGCAGTACTGTAGCTTATTTTACTTTCAGTGTATGCCAATGTACTGCCAGCTAGGTTTGGGCATTTGACCATTTGAATAACATTTGGCCAAGTCACTAAGTCAAATGTTGGCCAATAATGTGCAAGCATTTTTGAAGCATTAACCTAATAGAATAATGTTAGGAGATAATTAATCGTAAAATTATGTTAATTATGCAAACCACAACTCAGTTGCTTCAATAATAGTCAGATTACCTGTTTAAAAGTTTTCAGGTGTCGGCAGTCCAGCCCCTCACAGGAGCTTTGCAGAGCAGCCAACTAGATCTCATGCAGGATCTACTTCCGGGTTCCAGCAGCAAGCAGAATGGTGTCAGGGGCATCCCTAGGCAGCGGCCTCTGCTCTTGCTGACGTCTTCTTTTCCTGTTTGGGATGCTTGCAAATGTAGCAGGCAGACAACAAGAGAAGCTTTGTTGTGCTTCTTGGCTTGACCCCTAACACTGCTGTAGTGTTAGGAGGCAGACAACCTTTAGTCTTCCTATATAACACTATAGCGAATTCTGTTTTAAGATGTAAGCTGCTATCTCACTGCTGCATTTTTTTATCTGATGCATTTTTGCACCTACTTGACAGTCAGAAAGGCTCCTGGAGAGCCTTACATGCAATCAGTAAAGAAAGGGAAAAAGAAAAGAAAGACAGACCCTGTTTCATCATCTAAAAGATGCAATAAGGAAAGGAAAGGAAAGGAAAGGAAAGGAAAGGAAAGAAAGAAAGAAAGAAAGAAAGAAAGAAAGAAAGAAAGAAAGAAAGAAAGAATAGGTTGGTGAGGAAAGAGGAAAAAAGAGAACTTGGGCACCTATTCTTCAGTAGTAATTCTGATCCTGACCAGCTGGAAAGAGAAGCATTTTCAGGGAGAGGATGGGGCAAATATGGCTGGGCTCCCACCTAAGCCCAAGGGGTGGCCTTGCTTTCCATCTCACCTGCTGCTGCAACCTGGTGGAATAGCATGAGTGCTACCTAGTGATGGGTGTTAGTCTCTCTCTGTGTGTGTGTAGGCGTAGGCTTGATGCAACATGTCTTTCAGCAGAGCCGATGGAATGTGTTTGCCATTGTTTGTGACTGCAGCCACATATTGTCAATCTAGGTGGTCAATAGCAGCGGCCTAGCTAGCCGCTCGGGTGCTTGGTGCGGGGGCGTGTCCTGCAGCCAGGGGCGTGGTCATCTGCCCATGGGGCGGGGCAATCCACCTGTGGGGGCGGGGTGAGTCTCTCCAATGCTTGTAGGGTGGCTGAGGGAGAGGTAGTAGGCAGGTGCAAGTCCCACGCTTCCATTTCAGGCAGCGTGGAACCTACAGGCGCTTAAGCCACCACATCACTCCTAAAAAGTTCGTGAGCCCTTTAAAAAAAAACACCTCATTTTGTCACTCCCTCCTCAGTGATGACACCGGGGGCAAACCGCACCCCCTTCTTCCGCCACTGGTCAATAGACAATATTTTGACCAGCCCATTGACTCGAGGGGCAACACCGCTTCCAACCCATGTGGCTGGCATTAGGTCAAGGGCAGCTTAGTAGGCCCACATTGTCCTTGCAACAGACACTGTGTGTGTTTTCTCCAATATGAATGGATGGCCAACTACCTACCTTTGTCTGCTTCGCAATTCTTCACCCAAATGCCTACTTTTCACCCAGTTTCCAAACGGGACTTGAAGGGGGGAAATGAACTCACACACCCCATTTTGAGCAGCCAGGCCTATCAGTTCCACGCTGAGTCTTCTGGAGGTTTAGCAGTTTGTTTTCCTCCTCGCCAAGTAGGTAGGCTTGCAAATATGTTTTGGATGAAGGAGTTGTAGCTACTTGCAGGATCTGGATACGACGTCAAAAAAGTGCTAGCGCTTTGATTAAGCTACAAAGGTGAGGAATGAGATCGGCTTTACTATATACCTCTCAATTCTTCACACACTTGACAATAAAATGGATGATCTGCACCTTATTAATCAAGAAAACTCAAGGGAACTCCAATATGCTAAAGAGGAGAGTTTGAGGAAAGGAGGCAGAAATTTGTACAACCAAGCTAGGAGCGTACTGACGAAGGAGATTATAGTGGCAAAACGAACCTATGATTCGGACTCAATTCTCAAACATGTCTCGGCTACTCTTCGGAAGAATTTATAGAACATTTCTGAATATAAGAGAACATCTTCTTTTACTGAATATAAGAGAACATATTATTCTGCTCCAGAGAGTCAAAAATTGGCAAACGACCTGAAACAGTTTTATAGCAAAGTCAAGCATTATCAACTAGAGCAATTCACTCGGCGCCAGAGGCACCAACAACCACCTCAACCTGTTCTGAAGTCACTGCAGGGACAGAAGGCAAAAGCTCCAGGCGCAGTCGGAGTGGCTCCTCTTTGCTTGAAATAGTATTCTGCACACTCCGATCCTCACACAGATATTTAACAGATATTTTGTATAAAGTATGTTTACATTGTAAAATTAGCCGAAGCAAATTCCAAGTATGTAAGTACTTGGCGAATAAATTACTATTCTATTCTATTCTATTTATTGGAATTCTAAATTGGCCAGTCCAGCCCCAATTGCAACAGCAGTTCAACAACATTCTGATTTGTGTTCAGGTGTCTCCTAAAATGCTGCCAATTCTGCCTTTATAAAATGGAAGTTCTTGCCATGTGCTTCGTTGACCTGAGCAATTATTTCTCAGGATGCTTTGAATGATGCAAATGATACAGTTTCCTCCAGCAATATCACTTAATTCCTGTTGCTCTCTGGGACCAGAGGTAAACCCAGTTAAGTGGAAATTGCCTTTAAGGTGACATTTTGGGGTAAGAATTGGTGGGTGTGGGAAGAGTTAACCTTCGCACCCACCAGTTCTCATCTGCAATTCTCATCTCAAGGTTACCTTTGTGTAACCTTGATAAACACAGGAGTTTTGGGAACATGTGTTTGCAGACGTAGATGTATTCGTTCCTTGTGCAGCTGTGTTTGTGGAAGCTCTAGCCATTTCAGACGGAATATGCACAGAACTATCAATAGGACTGTGGTTTTAACAAGATATTAAACCCAACTTTTGCAAAGCTTGAGACGGGAGTCTTACATGAGCCCTGGGCCACATTTTGGCCACAAAATGCCAATTTCCCAGAAGAAAAACTATGATTCACAGGAACTCCACAACAACAGGCAAAACATGCACACAAACACCAAAACAAATAAAGCACAGAACCCGCCTCCCACCCAATAAAGCAGTTCACACCCTCCACAAATAGGCACCCCTCCAAAAAAGGCCAAAAAAACTCATGGAAAAAATTAAGACAGACCGGGTCTTGATGTATCCTGGTGTCCATGAGCACCATGGAAAAATGATTCCTCTTTTAATCTCCTTTAGATCCAGAGACAAATAGGAAGTTTCAAAGCCATGAAGTAAAGGTTAGGTTCTGTGCGGAAAATCTTTGCAAATGAAGCTTAAGGAATCTACCCTTTTTTCTTTTTCTTTTCTTTTTTCTTATTTACAAGATTTACATATACCAATCTTCATTTCAAAATTCTACTGCCAGACTTCAGGTGCGGGAAACTGAATCTGTTTTGTTCAGTAGCAGAAGCGGGGTGAGGTGGCAACACTTACTTGACCTCCTGACAGTAGCATCAGTGCTGCATACCAGGAGGGAAAGTTGGGGGAGCAAGGTGGTGAGGAGGTCGGTTCTGCAGCATCTTGCAATGCGTATGGGCTCTGCTGGTGTGTTTGCACAGCGCTGACCTTCATGCCACCTTGTCCATCCTCCCAGTACTCAGTGGAAACTCCACAGCCAAGAAGAAGAAGAAGAAGAAGAAGAAGAAGAAGAAGAAGAAGAAGAAGAAGAAGAAGAAGAAGAGGAGTAGTAGTAGTAGTAGTAGTAGTTTGGATTTGATATCCCGCTTTATCACTACCCGAAGGAGTCTCAAAGCGGCTAACATTCTCCTTTCCCTTCCTCCCCCACAACAAACACTCTGTGAGGTGGGTGGGTCTGAGAGACTTCAGAGAAGTGTGACTAGCCCAAGGTCACCCAGCAGCTGCATGTAGAGGAGCGAAGACGTGAACCCAGTTCCCCAGATTACAAGTCTATCGCTCTTAACCACTACACCACACTGGCTCTCACAGAGCCAAGAGGTCAGGAAAGCACCACAGCACCATCTGCTACTACATACCAAGCCAAATCCATGTGAGAAGGTGGATGCCTTAGAGGGGAACCTTTTCATCTTCTGAGAGCTGCATTCCCTTAGTGTCAGCGTGTTGAGGGCTGCAGTACAGGTGATGGGTGGAGCAGGAGCCAAAAGTACCTATCTCTTCTCTCCCTCTTTTTGCCTGCCCCTTTGTTCTCTTTCCCTCTCTCTTCCTTCCCAGCAGGCTATCAGGGGAAGCACACCTGGCTCTTTCCAGAGATCTGAGCTGATTGTATACAGAGGGCTATCCATCTCCTTCCACCGCTACAGTATTTTATGCTCTTCCCTCTCACCATTTCCCCCCCTCCCAGGGTGGTGCAGTGGTTAGAGCAGGGGTTGTCAACCTGGTCCCTACCGCCCACTAGTGGGCGTTTCAGGACTCTAGGTGGGTGGTAGGGGGTTCTACGGCACAAGCTGAATTCTCCTTCCATTGAGCACTGGTGGGCGGTAAGGAAATTTTACCATAAAAAAAGATGCGTTAGTGGGCGGTAGGTATAAAAAGGTTGACTACCCATGGGTTAGAGTGTCAGACTAGGACCTCAGAGACCAGGGTTCAAATCTCCAACCAGCCACGGCGCTAGGTGGCCTTGGGCCAGTCCACCTAGCCAACCTCATAGGGTCGTTGTGATGATGCCGCTCACTTTGGATTGGATTAATCGGCTAGACGTGAGCACAGGCTAGGCCTTTGTCGAGACTCCCAACTAGTGAGGTGAGGTGAGAATATTCACTGCTAGAATATTCTGCGGAGAAAATATTCTCCACAAACTGTAAATTCTATATCATCTACACAGCTGCTTTAAATGTACACACCTCATTAATCGAGAATATTCTCGAGAATATTCTCCAAAAGGTTATTCTCGAGAATTTAATATCACTACTCCCAGCTCTAGATTCAGGTAGGTAGCCGTGTTGGTCTGACGCAGTCGAAATATATATAAAAACAAAAAAACTGTCCAGTGTCACCTTTGGTATAAGCTATCTGAAGAAGTGTGCATGCACATGAAAGCTTATACCAAGAACAAACTTAGTTGGTCTCTTAAGGTGCTCCTGGACAATTATATATATATATATATATATATATATATATATATATATATATACTCCCAGTTCATACAAATGGGCATAAGGCACAGTCCCCAGCAGTCTGTTAGCCCCTCCAAAATGGTGGGGCTTTTTTGGGTGAAGCTCTATCTTGCAACATTTAGCTAATAATAATAGTGTATCAGTGGTAGATTTATACAGGGACATCCACACACTATGCCACTCATTAGTTGATCTGCTGTGCTTCCTCGACGCTCCTTCATTGTTGCCATCTGGAGGGGCACTCTTGTGCTATAATGCAGCAAAAGCAGAATTTAAAAAAACCACCCCAGAACATTTGTGGTATATGCAGCTGCAGGGTTTCAGCAGGATATTATGGGACATGTACTGTTTGGAAACGAAGCAGTGTGTTGGCCGCAAAACCTTTGCATGTGCAAACCATATTGAAAGCGTGGTCGCGTATAACCACCCCAATACCATTACTGCACAGTATAAGCAAAAACCGTAATGGATGCATGATGAAAGGACACCTGGAGGAGCCCTGAAGCTACTAGGAAAGAGGGAAAAGAACTGCAGGGTAGGGGTGTTGAACCTGTGGCTCTCCAGGTGTGTTTGGACTCTCTAGCATGGCCAATGGTCAGGGATGATGCGAGCCGTAGTCAGTGACAAGTGGAGAGCTACAGGTTCCTCACCTGTAGGGAGAAGCGTAGCAATAAATAAATGACCCAGAAATGATTGCAACCCCAGCTTCAGAAATGTATAGCCTCATCCGCAAGTGAAGACAAAGAGTGCATAAAAATTACAGTGTCATTGTAGATGAAAGCAGAATTTGAAAGGTGCTGATTAGCTTGCTTCTTAGTCACTGCTTTGGTGCCCTTTTCTCTGTTGGGATTTCTTTCTGTGTATTTTCAAGTGGATGTTGCTTACGGTAAATGAAACTGGGTCTACATTGTTGAGATTCACGAGAAGAGACTTCTTCTTTTTGTCGGTGAACTCCCAGTGACCTAATTTTGGGGCAGGGGGAGTGCTTTGCTGTCGCCTACATACAGTCACTCTAGTGTGTCGACTTTTTGGGGTTAAAATTAGTAAGCAGCACGCTCTTTAAAATCAGCTTATCGCTGACAATGAGCAGTTGAATTTGCCTCCTTACAACATAAATGGTGCCGTGCTTTGTAGTTTTTTGGAAACAATGCCACGTAAGGAGAGAATTAGATACTGTATTGTGGTGGCATGACCCATATGTCAGAATGCAGATCATGTCAAATTATGGTAATGAATTGAGTGGGGCCGGGACGGGAGTGTGACTTTAAAGTCAGGTGGACTGATTTAAATCATTGATGGCTTAAATAAGCAAGAAAGGGGCATAATTTTTCATGTATATTTTGTAACAGTGACGGTACAAATCTGACCATTAGACAATGTTAATTTTCAAATAAATGGAGTACAGTGTTTACACTATATATAGGGATACTTTGTATCATATGTTTTATTTAAAAAAATTAGGGTGTTGTTGTTTTTAAAAAAACGCTAAATTAATTAATAACTTTAGTAAAAGGTTTTTATATACATACATACATACATACATACATACATACATACATACATTCATTTGGGGGGGGTGTCCCTGCAGGTTTGTTATTGTTTTCAAGGCATTTTCTAATGGATTTTGAGGTTTCGTCTTTTCAAAATGTAACCAAGTTATGCTTTAAGGGCTATGAAGAATATTTCGAGAAATTGTTAGCAAAAATGTGTGTATTTGTTGAAACGGCATACAAAAATGTATTTATCAGGAGATATTCACACTAAAATGCTGATGAATTTTCATGCGGATTCCTCCCTCCCCCCCCCCAAAAAAATATTCACAAATTGTGGTAGAAATGTGGAGAACTGAATTTATGTTGGGAGAAATGAGAAAAGGAAAAACAAACCTGACCTATTTTGCCATCCCTATCCTCTGCCCAGTTCTGCATATACAGACCCTCCAAGTGTCCCTATTTTCCAGGGACATCCCTGATTTAGAGAAGCCGTCCCAGTTTCTGATTTGATCCTGGAATGTTCCATTTTTTACTTAGGACATCCCTATTTTAATTGGAGAAATTTTGGAGGGTATGGAGATATCCGACCCTTGAGCTGTCTGAATGAAATTCCGTATAGAGAAGGGTTATTAAAATTTTCCATTTTCTGTGGTTTATTTTTTATGTACACCACGTAGATATGCAAAGAATTAAGCAGCATACAGATGTCACGAATAAACAAAATAAAAGGGTAAATGATGGCATAAACTGACCTGAAATTGACTTACCAACTGCATGTACTTAAGGGCTTATTAACAAGAAGCCACAATGCTATTTAGTGAACATATTTTTCTGTGGTTCATCTATGGTAGCTACTATGACAAGACATTTCACCAGTAAAAGAGCAGATAGGTCTCTTGTCAATGTTATTGATAAAACTAACACAACCCGTGAGACCATAGAGTACAAATTCATTTATAGAACTGAGGGAAGATGAAACACTCAAGTGAGAATGGAAATCATGTTTTGAAAGTAAAAAATTACCAGTCTTCAGTCAGAAATGCCCTTTGGGGGCTATGCCACAAGATATGAATGCATGAAATGACTAGTTTTCTCACCGTTTACTATCACCGAGAAAAAAGCTTTCTTTTTAGTGCCTTGGATCAGGGAATTTGTATGTTCCTCTTCTCAAATCTTAGGCTTGCAAATTAGCTTTCTTTTATTAAATTTATCCCATGCTTTCCCAAATCGCTCTGAGTCCCAAATCGCTCTGAGTCTTCCATACAAGCAGTTTAGAGGGACAAAACTGCTTGACTTCAACAGAACAGCTGCATCGTGTCCCTGCATGCCCCTACCTCGGCATTATTTTGTAATTTTCCCAGGTAAGGTGGAGGATGAGCACAGGTCCAAGGCTATTTTTCACTGCTGGAGCAATGACAGCATCTGTTGGGGGGGGGATTAAAATGGCGGCGGGGTGAGTCCAGTTGGGTGTATTGAGACTCCTGACACTGCTTCCATACCCTCCTACGTTTTCTCACCTGGATTCGCCAGCTTTTCTCTTCTGCCACTGCGGCTGGACCTCCACCTTCTCAGCCTTCTTGCAGCCTCCTCGCCACGTCTGCCAGAAATGGTGCATCCCCTTCCGGGAAGTGTATTTCTGGATGTGCTGTTCCCACTTCCAGAAGCGCAGCGGAGGCAGAAGCTGCCATGCATAGCTGCCAAGTACCCCGTTTTCTCCGGGAAAACCCCGATTTTACTTACCTTTTCCCGGTGGTCCCCCGTATCACTCCGTCTCCCGTTTTTCTCCGTTATTTTCTCCTGCCGGCGGCCATTTTTTTCTTTCCGATTTGCCCTTCTATGGGCACCAAAAATGGCCGCCGCCGGCTTCAAAAGTCGCATCTACGCATGTCCGGAAGTGCATAGACGCGACTTCCAGTGTCGGCGACGGCCATTTTTGGTGCCCATAGAAGGGCAAAGCGACACTGGAAGTTACGTAGACGCAACTTCCGGTGTCACACGGCTGCCGGTCCCAGATTCTGCAGTCCGGGACTTGGAAGGTAAGGCCATGGCGAAGGCGAGACAACAGAAGCGGGACATCTGGGATTTCAAACAAATGCCGGGGAGGCTTCTGTAAATTCCGCTCACGGCAGGACTTCTGGGTGCTATGTGCTTGGCTGCTCCTTAAGTGGCCCAAGAGTGGCACTGGCAGAAGTGCAGTGATTGGGTGCTGGACCCCACACTTTGGTTTCTCTATAATGTAATGCCTTGCATGCCCATGGCATTGCATTGTGCAGAATGAAGATGTCTGTGGGCTCACATGTTTCTTCCGTGATGAGATATTGGGCTGCATATGTGTACCTACTCGGGGGGGGGGATGTGTGAGCCCCACATTTTGGCTTTGCAGAGAATTGTGATAATGGGAAACTTCCTGTTCTGGTCGCTTGCTGTAGCATTCAAAGCGGCCTGGGTGTTGTAAGCCAAAAATGGCTTATCTTCTGCGTTAGCCCAATAAAACTCAGAGACAAGAGGAGTTAGGAGTCCGTTATGTTTATTGCAAAGCAATAAGGTTACAGTCGAATCTTTTCGGAATACTGCAACCCTGCCCAAAGGTCGGGCCGGGGTATTTATAACATTTCAGACAAAGGATTTCAATTTAACCAATCACATAAATCATTACATCATTTTATATTTAATATTCATCATCTCATTTCATATTTAATACGCATGTCATTACCTAATCTAATACGCATGCGCAATAAGCGTTACTAACTAAACTTTGATTCTTACCGTGATCTGTTACATATTGTTAGTTTGCATGTATGGGAACCTGTATTACGTGTGGATGTAACAATTTATGTTCTAGTTTATGAATTGCTTCTTTGTGATTTACGTATTAGCTGACCTTCTATCCCAGTAGGGATTGCTTCTTGCTAAATCATCAGTTTCTTTAAAGCAACAGGTTACCATAATTCACTAATATAAGCATATTCCAGGATTTATAGGGAATTACATTATTACCTTAATTGGGGCCCTTTGGGCCCCTGCTACATGGGCATACTGTATATAGAAAACAGGTTCTGGGGTTGAAACTTGTTTTGAAGAAAGGGAGAGGACTTGAAAACTGCCGTTCATTGCAGTTTAGCATTGGCCTTATTAAACAGGGCCTAGCCTTGAAAAATATTTCACACCCACTAATATATATTTTTTTAACAGTTTGTCGGTCTCTTTCACTGACAGGTTCTGTGGGTGCACCCCTAACTTGATCTTGTCCACATCATTTCAGAAAATATCTACTATTTAGGATTTCACAGGGAGGGAGCTCGTATATTTCACAACCTCTGATATTTATGCTGAGATCAGGCAACGCCGTTGAAATATACTCGGAGTCGAGAGTGAATTTCATGCTCTTTATTCAGCTCATAGTCATCAAGGAGAAGAGTAGAAAAAGAATAGCTCTTTCCCCAAAACCATCTGCTTATATACATTATTTACACAATGGGCCTTGCGTGATTGGCTACTTCAGGGCTACACCTGTGGGCCAATTATATTGTGGATTGACTTCTGCCTGCAGCCTGATTGGCTGCTCCTACAGGCCAATCAGGTAGCAGACTCACTTCTGCCAGCCGCCTGATTGCTGCTCCAGCAGGCCAATCAGGTTGCGGATTCACTTCCACCTGGAGTTGGATTGGGTAGCTCCTGCTGATTCTGAATCCTATTGTTCTAGGATTCAGCTCAGTACATAACAGCCGTCTTCTTCCGGAGGGAGCCCTTTCCATTACAGTCAGATTGCCCAGGAGATAATGAGTTGCTGGCTGACTTGCAACTGCTTGTAACTAAAAGGACTTTAGCAGCAGCAGCAGCAGCAACAACAACAACAAAAAGCCTCGGTCCGGTATACCTGAAGGAGCGTCTCCACCCCCATCGTTCTGCCCGGACACTGAGGTCCAGCTCCGAGGGCCTTCTGGCGGTTCCCTCATTACGAGAAGCCAAGTTACAGGGAACCAGGCAGAGGGCCTTCTCGGTAGTGGCACCCACCCTGTGGAATGCCCTCCCACTAGAGGTCAAAGAGAACAATTACCAGACCTTTAGAAGGCATCTCAAGGCAGCCCTGTTTAGGGAAGCTTTTAATGTTTGATGGATTTCTGTATTTTAGAATTTCTGTTTTTTTGGAAGCCGCCCAGAGTGGCTGGGGGAACCCGGCCAGATGGGCGGGGTATAAATAATAAATTATTATTATTATTATTATTATTATGGCGCTGCATTTAATTGTTTCACCTGCACCTGAATATGCTCGGCTTGTCAAATTGTCATCCTCATCTAAATTGCACGGTGAGAAAGTTGAGTAAACATTTTGTCAGCTGAATTTTCACTTCGCCACTCAGTTGCACGACGGCAGACAAAATGTTTTCAACATTGTTATAACACTAAGGAATATAATTAAGCACAGCACATTAACATCGCAATGTGTGCTTTTATTATCCTTTGTTCGGCATGTCTTTTCACTTTGCCATCTGGCTTGCTGAAGCTAACTTTCAGTTTAATTAAACTCCTTCGGATCCTACAAGGTGCAGCAATAAGACTAGCAGTGGGTGTGTTTAACAGTCCTATACTGGGCTCTTGGAGTTGCTGTGGGTGTCAGCAACTGCTTGAAAAAATTACCAAGCATTTTCAGGATTTGTTCAGGCAAAAATGGACTGATTTTATTGATCATTGCAAGAGATGCAGGTGGTTGCCCAGAGCATGTTAGGGATTCTCAGTGTTCTGCTATGTTATGGAAATTCTGGGTGGCTTTCTGCTTTGTTATTACACCGAAGTTGTAAGCCTGATCTCAACCTGACTAACTGTTAAAATACCTGTTAGTCCATTTCCTACTTTGTTCAAGCTTGCAGTATAAATAGATTTTTTTTTAACTTTAACAAACGAATTCTTCAAGCATTCCTACACAGGATACAGCCACCAGGAATTTAATTATGTGAACTGGTTCACTAGCTTTGGGGTGGGCTGAATTCCCATGGGATATTGGGCTGATCCTGCCTGTAACCCAGAAAATATTCTTTTTTTAAATAATCCTGAACCATTTCATACTGAACCATGACATAGCCAGTAGTTTTAATGATTGCTTTTTATGATTAGGCTACTCTTAACATTTAATGTAGTTTTTAATGTTTTCCTATATATACCAGTATATTTTTGTATATATATATTGTTGTACATTCCCCTTATTATATTTTATGATTCTTTTTTTAAAAAGAAAAAAAAAAGATTGTGATTCAGTTCCACTATCAGTGGTCTGAATTACCCCTATTGAAATGAATTGGAAAGTGAAACAACCAAATGTATAAGATAACTGGGTTCCATTCTATCACCAGCAGCTTCTTAAAATAGGGTAGAGAAAACTCTAGCATTTTTGTGTGTGTCCTAAAGTGATTCTGCCACTTCAAGATCACTTGAAGCGTTCCCTTGTTTTTTAGATCTGTTTATTTGTTATGTACAACAATAAATAAATAAATAAATAAATAAATAAAGGGATTGTTTGGCCCCAGGAATAAATATTACCTGAAGAGTTTATTATTCTGCTCAATGTTGCTATTTATTTCTCTAATCATTGATGATATAAAGGTAAAGGGACCCCTGACCATTAGGTCCAGTCGCAGACGACTCTGGGGTTGCAGCGCTCATCTCACTTTACTGTCCGAGGGAGCCGGCGTATAGCTTCCGGGTCATGTGGCCAGCATGACTAAGCCACTTCTGGCGAACCAGAGCAGCGCATGGAAACGCCGTTTACCATCCCGCCGCAGCGGTACCTATCTATCTACTTGCACTTTGATGTGCTTTCGAACTGCTCGGTTGGCTAGGAGCTGGGACTGAACAACAGGAGCTCACCACATTGCAGGGATTTGAACCGCCGACCTTCTGATTGGCAAGCCCAAGGCTCTGTGGTTTAGACCACAGCGCCACCCGCGTCCCTATTGCTTTGCATATGGTATGACGTAATACTCTGCTACTGCACCTTTGGGGTCTTAGTAATGGTTGTTACGTTACAACAATAATAAAAAAGAGGGGGGATTTGTTCCAAGTTGGCCAAAGTGAACACTTTCATAGTGCAAACTTTTTTTTTCTTATTTATGATTTTCTTTTGGAGAATAATAAAACTAAAAAAAGAAAGGAAACAAGAAAGAGAAATAAATTAAAAGAACAATAATGATCCTAATAAAATACAAAATTATATAGAAATAAATATATCTCCCTCTATCACCATTTTATCTCAATCTTCAGTCCACATACAGATATTTTAATCTTTCCAGCTCCTACCTGGAAGAGCTTCCATCTTCCTCAATCTCACACCCTGAGGAAAACCATTCTCGCCTGCATCTGACCCTGGTCTCCCCCTCTTCTAGCCAGTCTTAAACTCAGTTCTCCATATTTCCACATCCGATTGTGATACTTTTAAGTGCTCATGAAAATTATCAGGATTCTGGTGTTAATTTTTCCTTTAGATACACTTACTGACCTACTTTAGCTTGGGGGGGGGGCACGTTTATTTTAGTGCATTTGTTAGGAATCAGCATAAGACTATCTAGTTGTTAACTGGGCATGCTCCATCTCTACAGGTAGATGAAATTATACGTAACACTTGGTGGCCATCTTGACTGTGGGTCCTGCAGGACGCCCTCCCTGCTTTGTTGGCCTTTTCCCATCTGGCCTGGAAGGGCCTGGTCTCCAGTGATTTCTGCTACAAAAGCTGCTGCTTAAGGTACTAGAGACCATCTTACCCACGAGTCCAGAAAAACAGGCTGCTCAGAACACCTAGAGACCTTCAAAGTGGGGCAGGAATTAAGGGCTTCTGTTTGAGCCAAGATTTAATTTTGATGCTGTGTTGTTTTTGCTGTTTTGCATTCTGTTGTTAGACCTTCAATTATTCATTTTAAAGGGGCTGTTTAATTTAACGAAGGAGGTGCTTTCATTTACTTAATAATTAAATAATTGTTATGTTGTGTAACTTGTGAATTATGTATTTTTTCCTGTTGTGAGCCGCCTTGAGTGTGGCTTACTGTGGAAAAGTGGTATATAGATCAGTGATAATGATGGTAGCATTTGTGATCATTTAATAATTCTCTTTCTTTCTTTCTTTCTTTCTTTCTTTCTTTCTTTCTTTCTTTCTTTCTTTCTTTCTTTCTTTCTTTCTTTTTTTTAAAAAAGCACCAAATATTTATTTATATGAGGACCTCCAATCCAAGTTTCTGACAGGCTCGTATCTGTTTATCTTCATTGTGGCAATGCAGCATCAAATGTTCTGGCTCAAAGTATACATTTCTCTGGTTATCTCTCTCTCTCTCTCTCTCTGACCTACACAGTTCTTTCTGTGTACAGTGGACGCTTGGGTTACGAACGTGATCCGTGGAGGAGGCACATTCGCAACCCGCAGAGCCGTGTCTACGCACGATTTAGCGTAGATTTAGCTGTTTAGATAAAGCGCGATTTAGCTGTTCTGCGCCTGTGTGAGCGCCGAAACCTGGAAGTAACCCGTTCCGGTACTTCTGGGTTTGGTGCGGTACGCAACCTGAAAACATGCAACCTAAAGCGTCTGTAACCCGAGGTATGACTGTACATTTCATACATGATGGGATGGTTGGATTCAGAGCCTTTGCAGTGGTGGCTCCTTATGTTGGGGAGGTTCACCTGCTACCCATGTATGGAAAGATTTTAGAGAAATCACAGGCTTTTAGAGAACTTTTAGAAACTTTGGATTTACTTTTTAATGTTGAGACTGCTGTTGCCATTCTTTCTTGTCGGTTTCTACTGCTGTTCTGCTTTAGTTTTGGATACTGAAGGTGCAGAATATAAATGGTGCGAGTGAGAGAATAAGAAAATAAATGGTGTGAAATTGGGTGAGTCATGGAAATGTAGGCAAAGTGAAGCTTTGGTGCATCAAAATAAACATCTTTTGAAATCTCAAGCATTCTTATTTTAAGGTCTTCATAGAAACGTCCTGCTCTTTCATGATTTTCAATTCTGCCAACAGCCTAAATTGCAGCAGACTCAAATAAATTTTGCTACTTCAAGTGCGAAGAGTTTAGAAGCCAAGAGAAAAGGGTTTTGTGTGTGTATGTGTGTGAGTTTTTTTGTTGTTTTTTTTAGCATACACCTCTGCTTCATGGTGGGTTATTTATCTTGAAGAGAAATGCGGCAGCTGTTATAGGTCAAAATCATCGTAATGAGTTAATGATCTCCGCTTTTTGGCTGCTGAGAAAAAACTCGGTTCCATCTGAAATTTTGTAGTTGAGCTCACTGGCTACCAGGAATGAGATTGAAGTGTTTTGTTTTATAGCAGCAGTAGAACAAAGTCATTAAGCTAGTCGCCATTCATCACATCTTGTCGCAGTCAATTCCTTAAGTTAAATATGCAATGGTTTCCTTTCCTTAGCCATCCTAAAACAGCCCAATAAAACACAGTCATGCACGTGTTTTAATTCATATGTTAAATTGTATTTGTTAAATTTATATCCCATCCTTCTTCCAAGGGAGCCCATGGTGACATGATCATGTGAAATAGTGTGCACTTTCTCCAGGTTGGAGACTGAGTAGCGATTACTCTCTTATTTTAGAAATAATAGCATAGGGTTTAAATGAATGTGGGTCTCCTTTAGGTCAGGAGTTGGCAACTTTAAGTATATGGGGAAGAAGAAGAAGAAGAAGAAGAAGAAGAAGAAGAAGAAGAAGAAGAAGAAGAGGAGGAGGAGGAGGAGTTTGGATTTGATATCCCACTTTATCACTACCCGAAGGAGTCTCAAAGCAGCTAACATTCTCCTTTCCCTTCCTCTCCCACAACAAACACTCTGTGAGGTGAGTGGGGCTGAGAGACTTCAGAGAAGTGTGACTAGCCCAAGGTCACCCAGCAGCTGCATGTGGAGGAGTGGAGATGCGAACCCGGTTCCCCAGATTACGAGTCTACCACTCTTAACCACTACACCACACTGGCTGTCGCTGTTTTGGGGCAGGAATCAGGATTCAATCACATACTTGCAAATTTAGGCTGTGCAATTGAAGCTGAACAGAGCTCTTGTACAACAAACCCATTGACTTTTTACAGTAAGGAAAGTGACGGGACAGTGTGAGATAACAATTGCTTGATATAATGGCCTAGAATCTGCCCTGAAAACAAACTGATAAATAGCTGGCATTATCTAAACTCAGCGCAAAGTTTGTGCAAACAAATGAGGATGAACGCTGGACAAACAGGTCGTCTGGAATTGGCCTAAGCCTCTGGAGATTCAAAAGGTCAGGTGGCTGGCTGTAGTTGTCATTTCAGCTGCGTAGGCTTCACCGTGGAGCAGGAAATTCCACACAGATTCCTGTAAGACATCAGGAAGTCTTTGAGTGAATGTGTTACTATAAGATTTTCCTGTTGTCGCCCTCCTTGTCCATGAGAGTGGGTGGGGTAGCCATCATGGTGCCCTCCAAATGTTTGTTTCCTCCAACTACCAGCAGGCTCAACCAGCAGAAATGTTGTTGGTTGGGGATAATGGAAGCTGTAGTCTGGCAGAATCTGGAGAGCACTCACATTGGCTACCTCTGTGTTGGACAGTTGGCCCTGCTTTATATTGAGAGTGGATCTCACTTCCCTATATGGGGGACAATGAGCATTTTAACATTGAAGCTAGGTCACTGAAAACATCTCTTTCTGTGCAGTACTTGAATAGGTCTATGAATGGTCTTTTGTATACTACTTCTTGATTTATCTTGCAGCAACGTTCTCATAAATCAGTTGAGGCCAACGAACGTGCCCTTTGACAGCAAGAAGTCAGGAATATAGACCAGGTTTTTTTGGGGGGGGGGGGAACGACAGCCAAACTTTCCCTGGATTTTCCATTTCAGGTTGCGGATAAAGAGTTGCTGCTGGAATGAAAATAAATGACAAAAGCGGAGGAGACCTGGATTGTATGAGTAAATGCTTGTGCGACTACCTAAAGCAGAGTTTCCCAGAATTGGGCCTCCAGCCGCTTTTGTACTACAATTCCCATTATCCCTGACCACTGGTCCTGCTAACTAGGGATGATGGGAATTGTAGTCCAAAAACAGGTGGAGACCCAAGTTTGGGAAACACTATCCTAGAGGGATCCGACACCACCCACATTTGCATTTTGTATGATGCTGTCTTGAGTAATGGCACCAGTTTAGCATTTGTAGATGGACCACAAGATGTAGTAATGGCCCCCAACTTGGGTGGCTTTAAAAGAGGATTAGATGTATTAATGGAGGACAAGGCTATTGAAGTCTACTAGTCACAATGGCTGTGTTGGAGGCTGTATGCCTCTGAAAATCCAGTTTTTGGGAATCACAAGCCGGGAGAGCACTGTTGTACTGTTCTTGTGGGTTTCCCACAGGCTGTGGCACCAACCTGAACAAAAAAATTGGGGGGGGCGGCACATCATGCTCCCTCTGAGCTGGGGACTAGTCTGGCATGCCCTCAAGAAGGCACAGTGACTGCAGGCATTCTGTCACATGCCTCTCGCCATCCAGGCCCCTGCCTCTCCTACGCCCAAAGCCCACTGGCCAGGAGTGCTCATTGGTGCTCGGGCTGCCACCGTGGTAGTTTGGGAGTTATCCCAGAAGGGGCCGCTGTCCCTGCCACAGGAAGGCGCCACCTCCGCTGGCTCGCCAGTCCATGCCAAGCTACACATGGAGCTGAGCTGCTCCATGCCAAGCTTCACAGAGAGAGGAAGCACAGGAAGGAGAGATGGGTAGCCGGACGGGGGGCAGACATTCCTCCTTGTTCCTCCTGGAGACAAGCCGGAAACAGAGGGCACTATAATAATATAATAATAATTTATTATTTATACCCCGCCCATCTGGCTGGGTTTCCCCAGCCACTCTGGGCGGCTTCCAACCGAATATTAAAAACAGTACAGCATCAAACATTAAAAACTTCCCTAAACAGGGCTGTCTTCAGTTGTCTTTTAAAAGTAAAATAGTTGCTTATTGCCTTGATATCTGGCATTGCACTGACATCCCCCAGAGAGCTGAGGGGAGGCAGCAGACCGAGGAAGGCAGGTGGGTGGGGGAGAAAATGTTGAGGGGATTGTGCCCCCAGAAGAAAATTATTGGGGGTGTGTGTCCCAAGGTACCCCTAGAGTTGGTGCCTATGCCCAAAGGCCTCTGGTTGGTCACTGTGAGAACAGGATGTTGCCCTACATGGGCCTTTGACATGATCCAGTTCTTATGATCTCAGTAATGCTGTTATTGAATATTTAAACCCTGCTTTGGGGGCTTCAGGAATTTGAATTAGTCACGCCAAGAATCACCAACTTGCTATGTTAATGGGACCTGGGATTTATTATATTGCTGGGGTTGACTGAGAAGGCCGGGTTCCTCCTCCCCATCCTTGCCTGAATCAACTCAGTTTTTTTTAGTTTTTTTAAAAAGAAATCTTCAAAGTTAATCCACAGGTGGTGGGAACTCTGAGTTACGCAATGTGACAAAAAGCCAAGTAGTGAGGTTAGGCACTCTGTAACCTACTGGTCCGTTCATTTATAGCTTCTGTAGGAAAGCAAAACATGGCACTGTTCCTTCCCTTACCCAAACAGTAAAAACCGATGAGCCATTGCACCAGGCTTGAAACTACAGCTGTGGGAAGCATCAAAAGCTTTTACCACTTGAAAGTTCTTGAAGCACTACCCAAGGAAAAGGTTGCAGGCAAGAGCTAGGTGCCAGGAAAGATCCACAAGTGATAAGGGCTGGCTGTTTTTGTTAAACTGGTATATAATTGTATAATTGGCACCTTTCGAAATTTAAAAAATGGGCTTTCAGCAGAGAAAGTTGTCCTAACATTATGGAAGAGGAGCATTACTTAAATATAAGTTCAAACAAACAAACAAACAAAACAATAAGCAGACCCTCTGAAATCTGTGTGACTTAAAGTTTATGGGTCATGAATCTTGTATGGCTAACAAGAAGGTCCTAACCATGTCTTCTCAGAAATAAATTCTACTGGATTCAGTGGAGCTTATTCCCAGGTAAGGGTAGTTAGGATTACAGCAGTTTAAGTCACAATCCAATCCTTGGACTGTACCATTTGTTGGTTAGATTTTTCACTCAAAAAATCAACTATATTATGAATTTTGCCTGGTTGATTGTGCAGCAGAATTTCAGGCTTGACCCAGGAGTGGAGCTGCGGCTGGCGGCGTTGGGCCAATTCAGACTCCAATGATGTCACACCCCCTCAAAAAAATGCACCCGGGGCCACTGCTCCCCCAGCCCCCCCATACTATTCCACTGGTGTGCAGAATATCCAGTATAATTCCACCCCTAATGCATTATTACTTTGTCAATAACATGTTGCAGAATGCACTCACAAAAAACTGGAGGGCCCTGACCTGAGACAATGCTTCAAAAATAGAAGAGAAATGGGAACTTTTGACTTAAAACAGTCGCATGAAATGTGCTCCAGACTTAATATGCCCTCATTTTACTAACTGCCACCGATTCTCTCTCCTGCATTTCTGTAAAATTGCAGCTATCACATGTGCTCAATTTTGTGAAGTTGTTTGTCTCTCAGCATCCCCAACCCCTGGCAGTAGCTTGCCCTGAAAGTAGATTAAGAAAGAATGAAAAAGTTACCATCTGATTTGCCGCAGAAATCACATTGACTCATTTGGTGCCTCTCGGGTCCTCCGGCCCCCGCGGAGAAATTCCCAGTGCACAACAAGCCAGAAACCTTTTGTCGGTGAATTTTGGCAAAACCTGAAATCTCACTTCATTTTTGTAGCAATGTGTAAAATGTACAGCGTCCCTGGTCAGGCTCAGCTGTGTCTTTTTCAAATGCTGCCTAGTTGGTTTAAGATCAGAATCCTAGAATGATACTTTTGTTAACTGATAAATTACCTAAATTGCCTAATAATAATAAATACTCCTGAAATGTTAGGTCCATTTAAAGGTCCATTTATAGGTTTTGATCTCTGGCTTGGGCTCAGGTAAACAAGGGTGCTGGATGCCAGGTATGTTATGCTGGATGCCAGGTATGCACAGGACCGCCTCTTTCCATATGAACCTACCCGGACCCTGATATCATCTTCTGAGGCCCTTATTCGTGTGCCTCTTCCTCGAGATGTCCAGAGGGTGGTAACAAGAGAACGGGCCTTCTTAGCAGTGGCTCCTCGTCTGTGGAATGCTCTCCCTAGGGAAGTTCGCCTGGCACCTTCATTGTGCACCTTTAGGCACCAGGCAAAAACATTCCGTTTCAACAAGGCGTTTGAAGTTGATCTGTTTGACATCCTATGCCCTTTTAAAGCGTGGCTCTTTACTGGGGGGGGGGTTGATATTGGGTTGTTTTTATTCTGATTATATACGTTGTGACCTTTTCTGTGAACTACCCTGAAACCTCCAGGTATAGGGTGGTATACAAATTCAATCAATGAGAGGAAGGAAGGAAGGAAGGAAGGAAGGAAGGAAGGAAGGCACGCACCATGGGCGTACCCAGGATCAAAACTAGGGGGGGCAAGGGGAGGGGCCAAGGCACGGAAGGGGAGGGGCCACAAAGTGGGCGGGAACAGCGAACTCGCGCTCCGCCGGGCTGTGCCCCTCCCTAGAAGCAGGGCTGGTGGGCGGAGGCGGAGCCCAGCCCAGCGGAGCGCGAGTTCGGCGTTCCCGCCCACCGCGCCGCGCTCCCTGGTTCCCCGCCGTGCTTGGCCTTGCCTGAGGGCGCGCTGGGGAGCTGGAGGGAGGGTGTGGCGCGGCGCGGCGGGAATGGCGAACTTGCGCTCTGCCGGGCTGTGCTCCGCCTCTGCCCACCAGCCCTGCTTCTAGAGTAGGGCAGCTGCCCTAACTTGCCCCATGGTGGGTACGCCCTTGGAAGGCACTATAACCCCTGACTGCTAAATGCTGGGGGCCATGAGGGAGAGCTGTTGTGGAATCAGTGCCTTCTGCACTTCCTTGGAGGCATTTGATTAGCCACTGTTAGGAACAGGATGGTGATAAATGGAAGGGAGCCTGCTTTGTGCAGGCAACCCCTGTTTTAGGCGTGACCGATATGTGCAATCATGCACAGCGCCGAACCCGGAAGTGACCCAGAAACATCATAAAAGATGTCACTAAAAGGGTGGAATGGAGTGTACCCCCCCCCACACACAAAAAAACTGTGGGTTGCCGGTATACAGAAGACCCCAAGTTGAATCTCTGGGATCTCCAGGTGGGACTAGGACTGGTCTGCCTTGGTACAGTGGTGCCTCGCTTAACGAATGCCCTGCTTAACGAAATTTCCGCTTAAAGAAAGGATTTCTCGAGTGGAGGTTGCCTCGCTAGACAAATTCGTTTTATGAAAAATTCGTCTAGCGAATCACAGTTTCCCATAGGAATGCATTGAAATTCAATTAATGCGTTCCTATGGGCAAAAAAAAATTCCCCCCAAAAATCAATGCATTCCTATGGGATTCGCCAGACGAATTTTTCGGTATAAGAAAAGACCCGTGGAATGAATTAAATTCATCTAGCGAGGCACCACTGTATAAGGCAGCTTCCTATGATACTGTCACACACCACCGCAATCTCAACGAGATTCCAGAGGCTCTGTGATTCCTTTTTGGGAATAAGACACAGAAGAGACTGTGGTGCCTTTACGATATAAGGTTTCTTTGCACACATCTGAGCCGACTGTGGAGAGGTTCCCAGCACCACACACTCCAAGAGGGTTTCTTGTTTCTCTCATAGGTACAGCAGTTCTCTTTCCCTCGTAGCTGCCATGTTGGAGTCAAAGCTGCCAGCCCACTTTCTGCTCCCCCCCCCTACTTCCGGCTTACCAAACTGCTTGCAAAAAAAAAGAGGCCACTACAGTGGAACCTCGGTTTACGAATTTTCGGTTTACGAATGCCACGGACCCATCTGGAACGGATTAATTCACTTTCCATTACTTTCAATGGGAAAGTTCGCTTCAGGTTAAGTACAGACTTCCGGAACCAATTGTGTTCATAAACTGAGGTACCACTGTAATTTTCCTCTTGCTTACACCACCCCCCACTGCCAGTTCTGTCAAACTCCACCCTTAACTCTCCCTTTTGTCTTTCTAACTAACCGACTGTTGAGGGAAGGAGCGCCCCTCTCACATTTGCCTTCATTGTCTCCCTAATGACCCATCTTCATGGGTGATTTCCAGGACACAGGAAGCCAGCTTGGGTTGCATTTTAACATGCTAAATCCAGGGGTTCCGATCTTTTTATGTTGGGCTAAATTATACGGTGGTGTGTTTCAACACAGGACTTACCCCAGCCAGATAGAAAAGGGGCAAGGGAGGGAGTAGAGGAGGGTTTTCCAAACTAAGGCCCGGGGGCCAGATGCGGCCCAATCGCCTTCTAAATCCGGCCCGTGGACAGTCCGGGAATCGGCATGTTTTTACATGAGTAGAATGTGTCCTTTTATTTAAAATGCCACATCAGGATTATTTGTGGGGCCTGCCTGGTGTTTTTACATGAGTAGAATGTGTCCTTTTATTCAAAATGCATCTCTGGGTTATTTGTGGGGCATAGGAATTCCTTCATATATTTTTTTCAAAATATAGTCCGCCCCCCCCCACAAGGTCTGAGGGACAGTGGACTGGCCCCCTGCTGAAAAAATTTGCTGACCCCTGCAGTAGAGAGTCAGATATCCCATCATCCCTTCTTTGGGGCCACTTTCAGAGTTTGAACTCTTACATTTTACTTTCTTAGGACTGAAATGAACCTCCCACTCTCCACCCCTAAAATGTAGATAAGCCCTGTAGTGGCTTATCTACAATTGAGAGGTATTTTGGAGGCAGGAATTGGGCATGTCCTATGGTGTTTTCGTTTTTTTGTGTTTTTGACCGCTGAAAGATGCTTCTCTGTGGTGCTGTGGCTGCAGTCCCCCCCTCCCCCCTTTTCCTTCCCTTTCTGCCTAATCTGCCACCAACACTGTCAGCCAATGGCTTTCAGCATTTAGATTGCAGCAAAGAAACAAAATTTGTTGCACCAGATGCTTCTTTGTCTTAGTAGAAACAGTTCCAGCCAAAAGTCTGTAGGGGGTGTTATTAATAAAGGAATCATGTTAGAGAGATGCCGCTTGAGTTTTAAATTCTCTTACGTTTTAGGCTGTTGGAGTTATAAAAGCGGCTGCGTGCACATATTTATGACAGCTTTGCACTAGCACATCTCAGGGAGCAGCTTGTATCTGTATTAAATTTTTAATTTTCATTTCCAGTTTGTTCTTGGAGGGATTTGATTGCATGGGGTTTTCATGGGTTTTCTTGAAAGAGGCAAGTGTTAGTTACTGGTAATGCCTGGATTGTAGGTGTCTCATACATGGGATTGTCAACATGCCAGCTATCTGACAAAGCACTATGATCATGGGACAAATTTAGCATTTGGAAGAGCTTCACCCAGACGTGTATTGATAGGTAGACCTGTTTTGCAGAAAACTGCATCTTCATAACGTCAAAACCTTTAAAAAAAAAAATCTGATTGCACTGGGAGGTTTTAATTCACCAGCTATGCATTTAACATTCTTATTACACCTATCAAAGCTTGGATTTTGATTCATTTGGATTTTTGTTGGAGCTGAATTCTGCTGGTGTTTTGCTGAATTGGACAAAAAACACATATTTTCTGTTTACTGCTGTCATTACAGTATAGTGTTGTTGTTGGTTCTATAGTAATTGTAAGTAGTTGAGTATGTAACTTGTGAACCCACTATTGAGTGGACTAATTCAAGAAAGGGGGTGTACAGTATAAACAAACTTTCCTTCGTATAAGCATCCCAGTTTGTTTGTTTGTTTGTTTGTTTACCTTTGGCAGAATGTAACTTGGAAGCCAGGGAGAGAACAACTCATAATTCACATACTGAGAAATGATATCATATTTGATAATACATTTTTATTCTGAAGCCTGCCATTCCTGTTGCCTCTTAAAATTATTGAACAAAAGGACAAGGAAGGGAATCATAACTCGGTGACTCAGCTGCTGCCAGTCAACACAGACAATTCTGGGAAGATAAATAACCTATGTTCTTAAGAAATCGGCTCAATTCAGGCATCATTGTTTAGAACCGTAGTAGAACCATTGAACTTTGAATTGTACAACTAAAAAACCATGGTATAAAACTGCTTGTCTGCTGCCGCCTCCTGATACTTTCTGTACTTAGTTTTAGCAATATATAGTTTGCTGGTCAATCCCAGACCAAATTATGCCAACTGCTGTTAAGGTTTCTTAACTATGTTTTGACATGATGTCTGAACTGAACCCTTCTCTTCTTTATGAACATATTACATGTTCATACCTTTGCTGCACTATTTGTGGAATAACCAACCTCATTAAACCAACATGCTTAAGTCTAAGTAATGCAGGCTTAGCCAGGTAACTTCCCCTTACCTTGGAAGGAAATGGGTATTCAAGCATGTTGGGTTTGGGGGGGGGTTGGTTAAGTTTTATTGATCTTCGGTGTATAAACACAATTAAGAAGAGTTTCCCCCCCTCTTAACTTACCCCCCAATCAAACCTTTTGTCCAAACCACAGCCTGATTTGATAAAAATACATGTGCTGTTTTATAAGTCAAATCATAGCAATCCATCCTGATGAATGGGATAGAGGTGTGAGATAGGTCGCTGTCTTTTGCATTGTGTGTTGAATGAGGAATCATTGCGACTTCTGCTTTTATGGCATGTTTGCTGACAGTGTTGCTCCATTCATGTCCACGTTCCTAAGTCTATTCTCACTATAATTAAGGAGCTTTAGTTTGGGATTTGCTGTATTTTAGATGAATGTTTTTGAGAAGTGCTAACTGTTAGCGGAGTGCCATAATATATCAGCTTCGTCATGTGATTTTGACCTTGCAATTATCCTGCCTCCTAAGCTGTGTAAACAGAACGTTAGTTCTGGGCGGTGCCCACAATGTCTGGTACGGCATGTTTTCTTCATTGCTAGAACTCGAAGGTTTTGAGCTCCTGGGGTTCTTTTAGGGACAAAGTTCAGGCAGGGGATTTTGAACCTTTGGGAGCCTAGGTTGGTTAAAGTCAAAGCTTGGTCAATTCTCTTCTCTTTACACACACATGTCCTCAAAATTCCCCGTCCTACAAAAACAACCAGGGGGACCATTTCTCCAGCAGGAGGAGAAATTTCATAACAATTTGTCAGCGTGCAGCTCACCATGAATATAGGTAGTAGCATAGCTGCTTTCTTTTTTCCCTAAGGTCTTGCTTTGTTTTGTTTTGTCACTACACCTGTAACTCTGTAGGTGACCCGGCCACCCTTTTGCATCCTCCACAATTCCCTATGCTTAGCATCTTTCCAGGGCATTGTGGGAGGAAATTGGAAGCTGCTACAAAAATAAATTAAAATAAATGGTGGGGGGATATTGGGAGAAAATTCTGCTAAGTGGTTATCTTTTTCAAGAGAAGTGGGAACAAGAAACAATTCTGAAATTTTCTCAGAAAGGTAACTTATGAGAAAGTGTGGTTGGGGCTTGCTGCGGAGGCTGGAATGTATCAGGAGGTTAGGACATATATTTTGTGTGTGTGTGTTGCACCATGCTGGATTAGAGAATGAACTGGGATGTGAGAGGTCACCAGGTCTCATGCCTGCAAGATCCCTGAAGGGCCTCAGACAAGCCACTATCTCTCAGTCTCTGCCCTACATCTACAATATGGGACAAATAGCACTAGGTGGCCTGCTTATCAGGAATACACTGATAAGGTACACAAAGCACTTTGAACCCTGAAAGCACTATTTAAAGTGTTTTCACGTTTCTTATTTATTAATTCACATAACCTAGGAACCGCAAAAGGAGGATATGGAAACACGTAGAGCACAGAAGCCTTGGTCAAAGCCCACAGAAGTAATACAAAGCCATGGCTTAGCTGCATATGTACACTGCATGGGCGTAGCCAAGAGGGGACAGGGAGGGGCAGCTGTCCCCCCATCAATAAGAATACATAGCTAACTGAGGTTCTGCCCCCACTAACAAAAATCCTGGCTACACCCGTGGTATACCCACAATCTCTCCGGTCAAATTCCAGGTTGACTTCACACTTACGAATCTCCTTTCTTGGTTTTCTTGGTGGCTTTGAATGTTACAATAGCAGGGGGAAGCATGCATGGTGAGGGGAGGAAACTTGCCTATCTTCTGCTGTGCAGATGGTTTTAAGTTTGGGCATGAAATCCTCTTTTTTGAGATCCTCCGAGCAAAACGCCGCTATAATGCTGGATCCCAGATGCTGGGAGTCTTCCTTTAACTATTGGCCTTGAGGCAGCAGAGTTGCCACACTAGCTCTTGTTGCAAAATGGAGGTGTGTTTACACAAAAACTAAGGAGCCTAGAGTAGCAACAGGCTTCCTGAAGAACATATGTGCCTTGAGCCTCCCATATGGAGAGAGTGCATCTGATAAATAGAGTAAATAATATTCTTGCACATGCCTTCAAGGCATGTGTTGCAATATTCCACAGGAAGGAGTGACCTGTCTGCTTCATTTCCTTTCATGAATCATGACGGCAGAATGATGATTCTCACCAGTGGTAAGGCAAGACGCTCTTGTTATCTCCCTTTCACTGGGAGTGTTTTCACTTATTTTCCTTTCTCACCCCTACTCATTGCAAAACACTGGTCTTGCCCACATATACAAGAGTAAAGCTTTCTTTAGCAGCTTATTTCATTTTCTTCTGCTTCACTTTTTTGGGTTTTTTTTTTTGCATGAGCTGCTTCTTTCCTGCACGTGAATGAAGATTTGAAGTTCCGACCAGCTGAGGACATTGGGTACAGCATTACTATTGCACCAGTTTTTGAAAAGGGGCATGTATTAATTGCTCACTTCAACATGTAGCATGTGTGTGAACTGAGATTCTAAAAATTGCATATTTAACCAACCTGTGGGCATAGCTTACTCTGTCCTCAGGACACGGGGCTTTGGCTATAGGGAGCTCCTTCAGAATATTCCAGCCCCTGCCCAGAATTCCTAGCTTTTTTAAAAACAACAACAACAACAACAACAACACCCAGTAAGCATTTTTTATTTATACATATTTAAGGGAAAACATCCAAGCAAAATTCTGTTCAAGTTCTCAATAAGAAGTAAACTTGGTCCTAACTTCGACTGTGCTGACAAGAAGTATAAAGATCATAGCTGTCAACCTTCGGTTTTGGGAATGAGGAATCCCATTGAGCTGTCAACTGTCTGATATGAAAGTAACGGCGCTGAATAAGGGAATTTCCCACAAAAAAAGCGGAAAGTTGACAGCACTGATAAAGATCCTGGGATAAAAAGCTAGCTTTCATTTTATTAAGGGAATGAAATAGCATTGATTAAAACATGCATATAGATGTTTACCTACATGCATTTATTACCCACCACCCTCTAAGGCTGAGGACCCTGCCACAACAGTGGTAGGCCCTGCTGAATCAGACCAGAGGCCTATCTAGTGTGCAACCAGAAATCAGCTATAGAAATTGTGGAAGCAGGACCTGAGTGCTGCAGTGCACTTCCCAGCAACAAGCATGCAGAGGCATACTGCCTTTGACCTAGGTCGTCATGGCTGGTAGCCGTTTATATCCTCCGTGAATTTTCCCGTTACTCTTTTAAAGCCATCCAAGTTGTTGCCCATCACTTCAGCTTGGGGTAGTCAATTTCATGTCCTGACTCTTTCAACATTCAGCTCCGATGTTTACCCCTGTGCTTTAGCATCGTGAGAAAGGTATAAACAGTTTCCCTACATGGGTGTAGCCGGGTGTGTGTGTGTGTGTGTGGTGGTGCTAGATCAAGTAAAACAATAGAAATAACTAACTAACTGACCAATCACTCGGTTCAGCACGCCCTAACAAAAGTCCACCAAGTCCTGCCTTCTCTAACAAAAATCCTGACTACGACTACATGTTTCCCTATCTACACACCATACATAATTTCATACCCATATCTCCTCTTACTAAAAGTTGCAATGGAATTATTTCATCCCCTTGATCGTTTTGTGTGTCCTCCTGAATCAGCCCTGCAATATTGGCACTTATATTTTCAATCCCTTTCCTCGGGATTTTGCGAAAAAGGCAAATTTCCTAGCATGGGTCAGCATCTTAATTGAGCTGGCCTCTATGACTCCAAGGTCTGGTTATTGGTCAGTCATTCCTAGTTTTGATTCTATTTGCATATATTTTAAGTTAGGATTCCCCCCCCCCCCAAACGTGCATCAGTTTGCACTTGTTTACATCATGCGTTTCCATTTCACTGTCTATTCGCCCTGTTTGGAGAGATCCTTTTCGGAGCTGCCCACAATTCCTTTTTGTTTTAACCACTCTGTGTGAGCGATTTGGTGTCATCAGCAAATGTGGTTACCTCACTGCTCACCCACAAGTCTAGATCGTTTACCTTGCCCGCAACATGCTTGTTGTGGCATATACTGTACACCCGTGTATCTCAATGACCCGATCACATTTTACACCCTAGTAAAAAAAACCTATAATAATTTACAAAGTGTTCTTCCAGAGTAACACATGGTAGGGTGGTGCTAAATTGTACGTTAATAGCATTTAAAAAAAAACCCCAGCGAAACTGTAAAATGCTTGCTTCTTAGATTGAAAAGCCCCAGAGATGCAACAAAATAATAATTTTGAAACACTGGAGGTCTTGCTGTAGAAAGATGGTGCTGCTTTTAAAGTACAAGAGCTCTGATCTCAAAACTCGACCCCACTCCACTGCTCATTACAATAATAATAATAATAATAATAATAATAATAATAATAATAATAATAATAATATCACATCTGCTACCTTGTTTCTGGTGGTTTACGTAATGTGAACCCTACAGGAAGAGCACAGAGTATCCACAGGCTTCCTGAAGGGGGGAAATTCAAGATGCTGTTATCTAGTGAACATTGTTTCTATTTTCCTATTTCATTGCTTTAAATAATTTTAAACTGGTTTTAGCATTAGCAACTTAACATTAGCTTTGGCGTGTAATGCCTTTGAATTTGTGTGGTTGTGTGCAGACATTTGTACCTGAAAGAGAGTTCTCTGTAACTTGAAAAGCAACACTCCCAACAACAGAATTGCCTCATTGTGTGGTTTGGCTTTTGTTTTGCGTCATGGACCTACTGCTACATATGTGTCTCTGGCCCATTCGAGGAGCTCATAAAGTAAAATGCAAATTAAATGTTATGTATCTACCTAGAATACAGTCCTTGACATCTTTCTTTTAACATTAGCATTTTTTAACAGTATTATGTTGTAAATGCATCTTGGAAAAATCTAGAGCTGCCCTAGGACAGACATCCAAATTTTATCTCTTTAAAAAACTTGATAGCAGGCCCTTTAAAACCCACACTTACAGTTTGCCCCTTTCTTTCCAGACACAAATCTGCACTCTAAAGCTCTGTGTCCAAATATTTGCTTCTTCTTGTTCTTCTTCTTCTTCTTCTTCTTCTTCTTCTTCTTCTTCTTCTTCTTCTTCTTCTTCTTCTTCTTCTTCTTCTTCTTCTGTAGATCTTTCCCTGCAAAATTTGCACCGAATAGGAGCAAATTTCAAGTTGGGTTTCTGCATATTGCTGTTTGCTCCAATTGAACTTTAAAGAGCTGGCTTTCACAGGAAAAGCTCCGGCGGAGGCGGCGGGGGGGGGGGTGTAGGTTGGGGGAGCTGGGAAGGCATTCAGACATGGAGATTTAAAATACAGACCTGTGCCTGGAAAGAGAGGAGGAAATGTGAGTGTGGATAAACCCATAGATTTAGATATTCATAATACTGACTGCAATAATCATTACTGCCAATGTGTGTCCTTTGTTGTTCCAAACAACAGAGCCCCAAACAATCTAGATTGATTGTTGTAAATACTACCATGTATGTAAATTTTTACAAAATAAAAAAATTCCTTCCAGTAGCACCTTAGAGACCAACTAAGTTCATTATTGTTATGAGCTTTCGTGTGAAGTGTGTATGCACAAGAAAGCTCATACCAATAACAAACTTAGTTGGTCTCTAAGGTGCTACTGGAAGGAATTTTTTTATTTTGTTTTGACTACGGCAGGTCAACACAGCTACGGTACCTACCTGTAACACTAAATTTTTGGTGTGTTTTAAATATTGTGCTGGGAGTACCGTTTTCTGACACTTTGCCTTACTGTCAACTTTTCATATGGGGCAGTTTTTGTAATTGTGCCTTTTATGCCTGGCACAAAACAACTGTGTGGTCAGAGTATGTTATTATAACTGTTGCCCTTTGTTTTGTGGTGTGGATGTGCAATACAGCTAGTATGAATTTATGTGGTGTATGCATTTTCAGAAGCACTTCACTTTCTGGAAAGAGTATATAGCTGGTTTGCTTTATAGCTTTTAAGGCAGCTATGGCACGGATGAAATACAAAGTTCGTGCAGAGATTTCCCGTATACCTTTAAATTAGAAGCTGAATTGGGAGATAAGGAAGCTGTGGTTTCCCCCACACACGGTTTCCCTTACCCACTGCCGACCCCAGTCCAGACTTGCTTTCACCAGTAAACAGAAAGGAGTGAGGGGCAGGGCATAATGGGTAAGAGAAGCCACAGATTGCTTCAGCTGCTGATTCATCGGTGAATTGAATGAGAAAACTCCGAATTGCGATGCAGCAATCTGTTTGCATCTGATTACCATTTCGACAAAAGTGCTAATTTAATATATTATGGTTACAGGTAGGTAGCCGTGTTGGTCTGGATCGAAGTAAAATAAAAAAATTCCTTCAGTAGCACCTTAAAGACCAACTAAGTTTTTATTTTGGTATGAGCTTTCGTGTGCATGCACACTTCTTCAGATACACACTTCTTCAGGTATCTGAAGAAGTGTGCATGCACACGAAAGCTCATACCAAAATAAAAACTTAGTTGGTCTTTAAGGTGCTACTGAAGGAATTTTAATATATTATGTATTTTCTTATGTTTGTTTCACCAAAAAGGGGCTTTTCTTACCTTGTATGCATCAGGATTTTAAAATTCAAGACAGGCCTATAAAGACAGAAGGCTCATTTCTGTTTACTTTGGGAAATGCAGCTTCCTGAATATGCTAAATCACTGACCCTGTTAATGGAAGATGCTTTGCACATAGCTTATGCTAAAGCAGAGGCAGCATTTAACTGTCCTAAGCGATGTCATGAAGGCCTTGTGTGTTTGCTTGTCAGCATGCAGGACAATGTAAACAGATTCATAATGACTAAAAAGGAAATGAGTGGGGGTTACTAAAAGAAACCACTGGGTTTTTTTTAATGCATAAAGGAAGATCTAATTAATATAAACAGTGTTGTGCATCTCTGAAATGTGAAATATGTAATTCAGGGCTCTTCCAAACAGTTGCTATTTGGGGGGTGGGATTTTGCAGCTCTTGAACAAAAAACCTGCTTCCCCTCAAAGATGGGACGTTTTATGATAAGGAAACTGGTAGACAACTGCACTGGAAATTTGGGTCAGCACCTTCTTGACACAATGTTGCCTAACCTCCCCACAAACAAATAAGAAGAAATAAGTACTTTTTGTGGGGGACAGGAGGTGGGCAGGTGTGGAGGACTCCCTGGTCCTGAATGGGGTAACTGTGCCCCTGAAGGACCAGGTGCGCAGCGTGGGAGTCATTTTGGACTCACAGCTGTCCATGGAGGCGCAGGTCAATTCTGTGTCCAGGGCAGCTGTTTATCAGCCCCATCTGGTACGCAGGCTGAGACCCTACCTGCCCGTGGACTGTCTCGCCAGAGTGGTGCATGCTCTAGTTATCTCTCGCTTGGACTACTGCAATGCGCTCTACGTGGGGCTACCTTTGAAGGTGACACGGAAACTACATTTAATCCAGAATGCGGCAGCTAGACTGGTGACTGGGAGCAGCCGCCGAGACCACATAACACTGGTCTTGAAAGACCTGCATTGGATCCCAACACATTTCCGAGCACAATTCAAAGTGTTGGTGCTGACCTTTAAAGCCCTAAACGGCCTCGGTCCAGCAGACCTGAAGGAGCGTCTCCACCTCCATCGCTCTGCCCGGACACTGAGGTCCAGTGCCGAGGGCCTTCTGGCGGTTCTCTCACTGCGAGAAGCCAAGTTACAGGGACCCCACAGAGGGCCCTGTGGAACGCCCTCCCACCAGATGTCAAAGAGAAAAACAACTACCAGACTTACCAGTAGATAACATGTAATCTGAAGGCAGCCCTGTTTAGGAAGCCGCCCAGAGTGGCTGGGGAGACCCGGCCAGATGGGCGGGGTATAAATAATAAATTATTATTATTATTATTATTATTGTTATTGTTATTGTTATTGTTATTATTATTAGGGAAGCTTTTAATCTTTAAGAAATTGGTGTATTCTAATATTTCTGTTGGAAGCCGCCCAGAGTGGCTGGGGAAACCCAGTCAGATGGGTGGGGTATAAATAATAAATTATTATTATTATTATTATTACTGTAAATGTGTTGTCTGGAAGCAACCTCGGAAACAGAATATAAGAGGAGAGGAGAGTGCAGAAATGTAATCTAGTGATAGTCTCTGAGCTCCTTCAGACAACCTGTTTATCTACCATTCATCCTGATTTGTTTGCACAAAGTTTCTGTGGAGGTTAGGTTAGATCCAGTCTTTATTAACCATTCCTTCTGATTTGCTTGCAGGGGGGTTACACAGCAACACACATTCTGCATTCACGCTTATTTGTTTGCAGTGTGTTTATCATCTTCCTGTTAATCCTTCATTCCTCGCACACTTTTCAGTTTGTTTCCCTGTCACTTTCCTAACCTCAAAAATTTAGTCCCTTTTGTAAAGTGGATTTGTTGTGCTGAGGTGACAGAGTGCTTTAATCCACTTTATCTGCACAGACCTAAATCTCCTGGTATACGCCTGAATCCCTACTACGAAATATTGACAGTCTGGAGGGGCCCATTTGTATCCCGGTCTAAACCATCCACAACAAATACTGTCTTAATTCCTAACCAGTAGATAACATGTAACTGACTGCTTATTGATCCCAAGGATTATACTTTCACACATACCATTAATTCACATTACCAGTACTCAGGATTAAGGTGCAATCAGAATTAAGAGTGGGAGGGCAGTATAACGTAAAAGAAGCATTTGGCTGCCAAATTATAGGCTTGGGTGATTTTGCTGAAAATTACCCTTCCTGTAAAAAAACCCAATAAATTAATAAAAATAAACCTGGTTCTTCCACCTAGGGAGTCACTTAAAAATGATGTGCCATTAGTTCTGCATGCTGATAGCCAGAACCTTTGGCCTTGAACACATAAGTATATTTTCTTAAGCCTGTACATTTTATTAATTTGTTTTATTCATATTCTGCTCCATCCCAAAGGCCCTGAGCAGTTTATATAAGAGTTTAAAACATTACAGGTGGGTGGGGAAGCAACAAAGTCTTTCCTTTGCTTATGTTTTTGATATTATCTTTTGGTAACACTTCTCCGTCAAGCTGGTAATTGAAGCTTGGTTGTCCTTATGTGGCCGCAATCCTGTATGCATGCTTACCTGAGGGTAAATCCCATTCTGCTCACACAAGGCCTGATCCCCTTGGTTGAATCAGCAAACATAGGTAACATTAAAATCAGAGACCAAGCCCCAGTAGAAGCTACACTTAAAATAGGGGAAGAAACACGAACCACCCTCTCATGGTCCTTCAGTCGCATCTTAGCAACAAATAAACTAATAAGAGAAAAAGTCTCACAAAACTCTCCAAAACTACTTCAAAGAATATGACATAGACAATACAATTGTGCCCTCCTTTGGGACACAATGAAAGCAGTCACCAGAGGAGTTTGCATAAAAGAGAAAGCATCCCTTAAAAAACAGGAGGGAAGAAACCAAGAGAGGCTTGGCCGAAACGTTCAGCCTCTTTTCTTTGGCCTTAGCCCCACTCCTGTCCGTCCGTCCATTGTCCTCCCTGGCCAAGGGCAGGTCAAAGGCCCACCCACCAGGCGGGAGGCACCCATCCAGGTAAGCCCCCCCGCTCAGTGCCGCAAACCGTGCTCACCTGTAGGGAAGGGAGGGCGTAAATTAGCGAAATAGAACAAGACATCACGGCCTTCTCATCACAATACAAACAAACAGAAGCTAAAAGACTCCTTAAACTTATAGGACAAAAATGGAGGGAACTCGACTCACAAGAAATCCACAAAACAGTGATCAACATTCCATACTCAAAACAATGCTTCTATGAGTATGGAGAGGAAAACTCCTATTAGCAAACAGGTGTAGGGAAAAAAATCACTGAAAACAAGAATACACTGCATCACAAAAAAGACGGCAACATAACATTCTCCCCCAAAGAAATAACCTCAGTATTCACAGAATCTTACTCCAACCTATACACCTCCCACCCAAGGAGGAAATCAGAAAACTCCTAGAAGGACTGACCATGCCATCCTTAACTGATGCGGAACAGGAATTCATGGACAGTCCTATCACCCTGGAGGAAATAGATACGGTCCTCAAAATCCTGAAACCACACAAAGCCCCAGGCCTGGATGGCTTTGCAGCAGAATTCTACAAGAAATTCATACAACCCCCTAATGCCCTACATGACCCGCCTCTTCATTGGCATCAGAAAAGGGGACCCCATTCCTAAAACCTGGACCACCTCCAAGATAGTCTGTATCCCCAAACCACTTTTTTCTTCCCAACCTTATACTGCATGCAACACTGTCTCACAATAAATGTGACTGATCTTTAGAAAACACAACTTGAAAAAAGAGTCAATGCACGTATTTCTGTAAACTAAGAAATCTTTAATAAAAATATATATTTTAAAAAAATAATTGAAAAAAAGGAGAAAAGAAAACAGCTTCTGGTTTTCTGCACGTGTGGGTTCCGATATTGTAAATGTTTCATCACAGCCATTATTTACCTCTTTCACCTCCACTTATTATCTTTTAACAAATAAGGAGAAAGGAACTAAAACTGACAATATATTAAAGACTGTGGTTATATTAAAGAAGGTGAATATATTAAAGAATACAGGAGGATGCAAATTAATATGGATGATTTTATTATTCCAGAAGTTAATAAAAAAAAGCCCCTCTTTCTAAAACTCCCCTTGTTAATTATTCTGTCTCTGATATGACAATTTAGCCATTAGAGAAACTTCCCATATCTTCTGCAGCAATTCTTTTAATGCTGGAATTCTTTTTTCTTTCCAAAGTTGAGCAAAGTTGAGCCTGTGTTAACAGACTGGCGATTAATTGCACATCCATATTTTCTACTTCTGTTTTTGATATGCACATAATAGTAGTTTTAGGTCCTCTTGAGGGATTGTCTCCTGTCATTTTCTGTAGTGTGTTGAGAACCAGTTTTTTATTTTATTTTCAAAGCTCCAGAAACTCTGTTGGTAATCTGCCCTGGGGGAGGGGAAAAAAATCTTTGGATTTAAAATACAAAGTCACACACTTGAGGCACTGAACAGCAAACAGATTTTGCTATTTTGAGCACCCGAGGGTTAATATAACCAGTTCTGAGAACAATGTGTGATTGACAAAAGCATTGATAGTCTCCCCTTAGCACCTAAAACCACTTAAGTGATGTAGCTTATTGTAAATCCCACAATGAGGGTGTTCTTGCTATTGACACAGTTTCTTTTTCCCTCCACCTCCAGTGACAAGCTAGAAAATTACCTCAGGGGTGCTACAATTCAAGGGGGACAGACATAAATTGACATGCATCATGTTTTAATAATAAGGAGCAGAGTAGGGACAGCCATTGCTCATATCCAAGAGAAATATGTATCCTTGAGTTATGGGAAATATCAGTGGCATCAGTTTATGGGGTTTAAAAGTTCACTCTTCTTGTGGCTCTGAGGTAAATGGATACCGTATACTACAGTGGCACAGTACACAATTGTGTACAGTACACAATTGGTTCCGGAAGTCTGTATTTAACCTGAAGTGTACTTAACCTGAAGTGTACTTATCCTGAAGCGAACTTTCCCATTGAAAGTAATTGAAAGTGGATTAATCCATTCCAGAGGGGTCCGCGGAGTACTTAAACTGAAAGTACTCAAACTAAGCGTACTTAAACCGAGGTATGACTGTACTGTATAGGAAAATGCCATGAGGCAAATTGGGAGAAGTTGGATAGCCCATGGCAAATGAAAGTCAGCCCTCAGAAATGAAGTGGCGTGTGATGTAAACATGGCCTGATTCTTCCACAGATAATGTAATTCCCCTTCTTTGCATGTGTGCATGAAAATGGGAAGCAGGGTCTGGGGTGAAGCAACCTGGCAGGCAGAGTTTGCTGAAAACCAAAAGGAAAAATAAATTCCGGTAGTGCTAGTGATTATTGCTGTTTTTTTAAAAAAATGTGTGGATATATGAATGCAAATCTGTGGATATACATTATTTCACAAAGGCTGCAGCGATAGCATGTCCAAGTGATACCTTAATGTGGAAAGCCAGAAAAATTGATAACTACAAAATGCATCTACCTCTTTGTCTTCTTTGTTTTTTTTAAAAAAATGTGTTGTGTTATATGGGATGCATACCTACCAACAAATGGGATCAAATTTAAAATAACAAAGGATAATATTTTATTGGGCTTTTGGATATGTCTGTGTGTTCCCACCTACCCATCTGAACCCTCTAAATTGCCCTATGATTTCAGTGCTAGCTTCTCTGCAGGAAACTTTAGTTACTTAATTTTCTCTCTCTCTCATGAATTTATGATCTTGAAATTACTATGTGCTGGGCTGCTAAATTGGTTTTATTAGCTGTAGTGATTTTAGTATTACAGAATTTTTTATTGTGTTTGGTATTCACAGTCCTGTTACGATGTTTTGTATTGGTTTAGCTCTGTGAGCTCTTCCTTGGGCGTCCTGGTGAGAAAGCTGGATAATATGAATTTAAAAATTATAATACAGTAGTAATAATAATAACAACAGGTAATAGATATAATTATAATTTACGAATGCATGCTGAAAAGGCTGCGCTGAACTTTCTACCACTTGTGGAAGAAGCTGCAGTAAAGCAAAGAAATTTTTTTTAAAAATTTAATCTTGGTATTAAAATCAAGTGAACACATATGGGGGAGACGTGCCCCCCCTCTTTGCAGAGGCAGCGCATTTATCATTGTATAATTTGCTGCTACATAAATCATAAGACATTTTAGGAAAAGTCAACCAACCCCCAAACACACCAGCTCTAATGAGAAGAATACATTAAAACACCTCCGAAGTGCAGTGTTAATCAGCTGCATGTGAATCCATATGAAGCTCAGCATTTGCTTCTTCAAAGGGTTAGCGCTAAGCAGGAACCAAGTGCTCACGGTGGATGACAGAATGGGGTTTCTTGAGATCCCCTGTGGATTGTAATGTGGGGAGGGGGGGAATCCAAAGGTTGTACTTCTACTCCAGTCTCACATAAATTGTCATCTTGCTCCACTAAGAATTGCCAGAACACAGGGAAAAAGAAATGAATACATTTTGAAACAATTAGAATTCAGCGAGGAAACACTTGGGGGAATATGTTAGCAAACATTCTAGAATCTCTCCACTAGACAGGAAAAATTGGCCACAAAAGAAAGGTAACACCCACAGAATCACAATAATTTTAGGGCAGTAATATTCGCTCAGCCACATACAGTTCTCAGACCACCTGCTGTAGACATTTTGCTTTGCCCCTTAGTGTGTTGTCACCATCCCCTTCCAAGTTTTCCTAACTTCTCTATACATTTCCTCATTTTTGTTTCAATAACTTATTTGAGCATAATTATCATTGTACAGGCAACTCCTGTTTTGCGTGTATTCAAATGATGCACGACTATGTGTGCACGGGCTGTTTTTCAGAAGAGGGTGTGACGGCATAACAGAGGAATGGTGGGCTTACGTGTGCTCCGCTGACATGTGTGATGACCCAGAACGTAACCCCTGCGAAAAACGGGAGTTGCCTTATATACTTTTCTGCATTTTGTTTCCCTCAGACCTCGCTGTATGCAATTCTTCCCCCTCCCTGTGTGTATTTCAGTGCTAGACAGTGGGGTGGGGTAGTGGTGCTCACCTGTCCTCCTTACAGCTGAGTCGCTGCTGCTAACCAGAATGAAGAGAGGGAGGAGTAAGCAGGGAGGTTGGCATGGTGCAAATGAGTGCAGAATTGGTTCCACTGGGGGGGGGAACCACACCAACCTCCCTGCCACACACCCCTCTTCCTCCTGGTAAACAGCAGCGACTCAGCTGTTAGGAGGTCAGGTGAGTGCTGCTACCCCACCATGTCGTTGGCTACTGTGTATACCTGTAACTAAGGATAAATAACCCTCATGTGTATGATGAAATAGTTCACAAAAGCTTATTACACCATATTAAACTTATTAGTCTTTAAGGACCCATGTGCCTCTTAGTTTTCTTTGTGCCATTCTTCTCCTAGTAGTAGTAGTAATTCTGGAGATCTGGAGTGCAGTAAGGACTGTAACTAGGGGCACGACTGGGGAGCAGAAGTGGTGGGCAGAGGATGGATGGATGGATTGGCCAGGTGCACGGGGGAGCTATTTTGGTAAATGTGTGAGTGTATGTGAGAAATTTCAAATCGTTTTCTTACTTTTCACTTCAGAAAGGAGCGCTGAAATGATTAATTCTGTTAGATGAATCAACTAAATGCATGCCACCTATTAATCAGGGAAGAAATTTTAAAATAAAAAAGTTTACAATACTGTAAAATGTAATGAAATGATAATGAAATATATGACTAACACTGGATCTCAGCCTCTAAGTAAAATGGAAGTGCTTTGAACACACACATTCTGCTCTGAACACAAATTAGGGGTGGGCAAATCTGAAAGTATTGCTCTCTTTCAGTTTCTCAGTTTCCCAATCTTAAATTTGGTTCGCCCCATTTCTGCATGAGTACCGTATTCATTTTACAAAATCCATGAAAGTTCATATGCCTTTTTTGTGTGCATTTTTGCAAGCATTGCCGAGAGAGAGAGAGAGAGAGAGAGAGAGAGAGAGAGAGAGAGAGAGAGAGAGAGAGAGAGAGCTGCACCAGAAAATTCCAATAGACCTGAACTACGAAGGGTACCTGCATTTCAGTTTGCATATTGGTGTTCAGGAAGTACAGATTAAGTAGAGTGGTATTAAAACAGAATGAATTTCTTCCTTATTGCTGACATCAAATGGCTTCACAATGCAATGGATGTGTATTGAAACCATGTCCACCACATTTTATAAGCTCCTTCTAGTTTCACCTTTAGAATCTGTCACATTCATAAATGGGGTGTTTTCCACAGGTTAGGGAAGCTACCCAGAATGCCTAGTCTGTCGAGGCCTGCAGTCCTAATTTTCTTAAGACTTGTGTACTCTTAATCGGTCATAGGGCCTAAATTCACTTTACATTAATGCTGTGTATTTAAAAAAAAAAACCCGGGGTGTGTGATTGTCCTGAAGAATGCAGCATGTGGGGTGGTGAGATTTAAATCTTCTATTTCCAGCTACAATATTAATGAAAATCCACGCACCCACCCCACCTAGTATGGTAATTTCGGAAGGGGGTGAGTGTCTCCCATGGGCACCAGTAAAAACATTTTCCTAATGCTAACTGTTGCATGTTTGTATGCCTGTGTGCTCAGTTATCATAGGTGGGAAGGAACAGGTTAAATCCCACCTCCTAAGAACCCCTGGTGCTTAATTTTTAGAAATCCACAGTGGAATTGCTAATTGTGTCATCAACATTATGTGTAGTTGGGTCATTAAAGGTTGAGATGGGACCAAGACTAGCTCCAGGTTTGAATAATAATAATAATAATAATAATAATAATAATAATAATAATAATAATTTACTTATACCCCGCCCATCTGGCCGGGTTCCCCCAGCCACTCTGGGTGGCTTCCAACAAAACATTAAAATACAGAAATCAAACATTAAAAGCTTCCCTAAACAGGGCTGCCTTGAGATGAGATGCCTTCTAAAGGTCTGGTAATTGTTGTTCTCTTTGACCTCTGGTGGGAGGGCATTCCACAGGGTGGGTGCCACTACCGAGAAGGCCCTCTGCCTGGTTCCCTGTAACTTGGCTTCTCGTAGCGAGGGAACCGCCAGAAGACCCTCGGTGCTGGACCTCAGTGTCCGGGCAGAACGATGGGGGTGTAGATGCTCCTTCAGGTATACTGGACCGAGGCCGTTTGAAGAGGTCCTTTGCTCTGTTGGACCTTCTCTGGTGGGCTTTGCAAGGTTATCTGGCTGTGATGGCATCGCTCCAAGTGGTTGTATCTGGCCACACTTTTAATTTCCCATAGTACTCCAAAATGATGCTAAGTTGGGATAATTGTTGGAAATTAAAAGGGTGGCTACATCCAGCTGCCCACTGCAGCCCAGAATGCTGAGCCAAAAATAAAGAATTAAGTGGGGGCCATGCAGCTGCCCAATGATGCCAGGTGTGACTATCCAAACTCAGCTAGGTTAATGCAGTTTCTCAGGTCTATTGTGGATTTTCTGTAGATGTGCTCTCAAAGTTCTCAGCAGTTGTCAGCTTGGGTGATAAGGATTAGGACGGTTACTCTGAATGTCTACAAACAGGAGTCATATGCATCAATAAGGTGTTTGCGAAAATAGAAAAAAGTCACACACTCACACCCCAAAATCAGATTTTGAAAAGGGAGGGAGTTGTGGTGGGAAGGGTGGAACAACGTAAGCTGAAAACATTGGGTGAACGTTGTTGTTTGTTTAACATGGAACTGATTTTCATTTGAAAAACCCAGAAGTGGTCAGAGACCATGAAGAAAATGTACACAAAGATCTGCAAATTGCACGTGCCGCTTTATTTTGTTAGTTGCAGATACAAATCATGTGAGGCTTGGCTGTTTGTATATAGACAACAGTCTTTATTGGAACCATGGGTGTAGACTGAAGGTATTTTAGATATTTGTTTAAAATAGGAAACAGCTGACAACCTACTTTTTCTTTTAAACAGTATTTTATTTCTCCGTGTACTGTAGGTGTTTTTATTATTATTGTTATTTTCAATTTAAGTGGGGGCAATAGGGAAGTTTTTCTAAATTTGAAACCAGCAAGGGCTTGTCTGACTATCGAATCTCTTGAAGTGAGGTTTCATCTAAAGATATATATAGGCTTTGTGTGTGTGAAGCTGACATGTGTGATGATAGCTCCTTCTAAATGTCAGATACCTACAGCACATGCTGCAAGTGCTACCTCTTATCAAACCCAGAGCCCTTTCTTCCTTTTAAAAATATGTTTATGTAAATTCAGCCTTTATGAAGCCAGAACCTGTTTCTCTCAGTTTTGTTTTCGGCTATCTTTGATGAAAAAGATCGACAACCTACGCATTAGTCTACAGTTGCTCCACAATAAGTATACCCACAAAACGTTTTGTGCATTGGACATTACCCATGCTTAATTTAAAGGCATCCTTCAAATTTTTGGTGTGTTGGTGGGAGGACTGTTTGCTGGCAGGGCAGCTATCAAGACCTGAAATCTGCAAGTTTGACCACTAACTGGAGCATATATTTTTTATTTAAGTTTCTAACTCCCACCGTTCCTCCCAAAGGAGCCTAAAGTTGAAAACATCTCAGCAGTGCTATGTTTACAAAAATGTAACTTAATCAAAAACATCTTAAAAGGTTTAAAAGCAATCACTTGCCAACACAGTTGCTAATTTCAAGGTTGCCACGGCCAATATCTCTGTCGTCCAATGCTTGGGTGAACAGCAATGGTTAATTCCACCCCGCCGAAAGTCACGGAGGGCATTCCACAAACAACGAACCACCACCGAGAAGTCAACGCCAACCAGGGAGCAGCCAGGGGTGTCGCCACCAACAGGGCCTCTCTTGCAGTGTTGCACAAAAACTTCCATATTTGGAAGTATTTATCAGATATTCTGAACCTTCATTAGCCAGCTTTTGTATGTGAGAATAAACACACTAATGATGGAAACCAGTGTGGCCCAGTGTATGTTATGCTTTAGATTTGTTTTGAAAAGGCTTTTGGTCATGTACTCACTGAGGTCCATCATCACCTCGTCTGTTGCTCTGCCACCTGTACAAATAAGAGGCCTCCCTCAAAGGGCTGGTGTGTTGCGGAATGAGTTATTGGCTGCACAGCCCATTGCTGTAACAGTGGGTAAGAGTACCGTACAAATAAAAACATGTCAAGGCATCAGATTGTTTTTTCTCTGTCTCTCCGGTGCAAACACGTAGCAATGTAATTTGGCTTACTAATAAATTCTGCGTTGTGAAATGACTTTTCTGATGCTTCACTTGGATTTCATCGTTAGAAAAGGATGTTTCTGAACTACTGCATAGTGAAACTCCCCCCCCCCCCCGTAATGACTGAATGACTGTGCCTGTATTTTGGAGGCAATATTTTAAAGAGATTTGAAAGTGTCTTAAGAGAGTTTATCCTTTACATTTATTTTGTCTGCCCTGTCTACTCTGTTTATCTGTTATCCAAACAGGTCTTGCAAGCTTTGAAACCGTTGTAGAAAGCTGCAAGTACATTTGCCAGAAGCAAAGGAGGAATGAGTACACACACCATGAGCAGCGATGAGTCTTTCAAGCTGCATTCATCTCTGAAAAAACGTTGGCGGTCGCCAGCATAAAGGTGCAATCTTCTGCATGCTTACTTGAGAATACAGTAAATTAAGTAGGCATTACTAGCAAGTAAGCACGCATGGGATCAGGCTGCAAACATATAGTTGAACTCCAGGCAGAGTTGTTGGTTCATCCGTTTCTGTGCTTGAGACATGGCTGTTTCAAGAATAGATCAAAGCAGATGCATTTTGTTCGTTGTTTCATCTTAACTGTAGAAAAGTGGCATAGATGTTGCTGCTGTTGTATTTAACCTTTCTTCGATTAAATCTTTACATATTGTACCTGCAGGGATGCCATTATTCCACTGTGAACAAATTAGATCTCCTGTTGCCTGTTTGCATTTTTTGCAGTGCCGCAGCGTTTAATAGATCGATTGGTTAATTGATTAAACAAAGGTTTTCATCACCGAAAAGTGGCCTCGATACATTTGTGCGCCAGGTTTTCTTTTCTGAAAAAGATATTACTTTGAGTGCAGGTCTTATTAAATAACAAACTAGAGAGTTGGTAAGCATCTTTTTTTTAAAAAAGGCATTCCTTCTCTCTGGCTTGGATCCTAACTAGCACCTGTAGATGGAAGAGCTCCTTCTATTCACAGATGAAACTGAGATCCTGCTGGCGGGAGAAGGGAACCATTTATTACCAATTCACCATTTCCCCTACACCGGTTCCCATGCTACGTTCCCAGCCCCAATGGGCAGATCTTTTGGGTTTGGGGGCCGAGATGCAAGTGGGAGGGGGAATTGGTGAAAGTCACTTCCACCTCTTTGCTGGTGGGAACAGCATCCTACTGTTGTGGGCCATAAAACAGCTTATCTCCTGAGTTTACGCCAATAAAACTCAGAAACGTGAGGAGTTAGGAGTCCAATGTTGTTTATTGCAAAGCAATAGGTTACAGTCAGATTGTTCCGCAAAACTGCAACCCCGCCTGGTTGGTCCAGGCAGTGGTATTTATAAAATTTCGAACAAAGCGTTTCAATTTTCACCAATCATATACACCATTACCTCATTTCATGTTCAATACACATGCACATTAAGCACAGGCAATTTCTGCTGATTAAGTTCTGATTCCCACCATGTTCTGTTACATTGTGTTAGTGTGCATATTGGGAACCTATGTTATGTGTAGCCGTTTGCACAATGTAGCAACTTATGTTCCAGATTTGAGCGGTATCTTTGTAATCCACATATTATCTGAATTTCTACCCCATTTTGGGGGGGGGGCAACTTGCAAAACCATCAGTTTAATAAAGTAACAGGCTACCATAACTTCTCTATTAGAAGCACACTCAAGGATTTACAGGGGTACACACTATCACATTTATTGTGGCCCTTTGAGCCACTGACTGCCACACTACCAATGGAATTCTGCTAATAGGATACAGGCCGACAGCAGAGGCCTAGTGAGGTCTGGAGCCTTGGTAGGGGATGGCGCTTCTAAGATGATGATTGCCAACAGTGGTTTTTATCAACTTGTACTTAAACAAAAAACTACAGTATTACAAAATCTTACAATTCATTTCCCTTCCCCGCCTCTTAGTGTAGAATGGCTCCTCTAAATGATGGAGTAGAATGGCTCCTCTACAGCACACATGTGCATGATCTAGAACAGGGGTCAGCAACCTTTTTCAGCACGGGGCCGGTCCACTATCCCTTAGACCTTGTGGGGGCCCGGGCTATATATGTTTTGGGGAAAATGAACGAATTTCTATGCCCCACTAATAACCCAGAGATGCATTTTAAATAAAAGGACACATTCTACTTGGTGTAAAAACACACTGATTCCTGGACCGTCCGCGGGCCAGATTGAGAAGGCGATTGGGCCAGATCCGGCCCCCGGGCCTTAGTTTGCCTACCCCTGATCTAAAAATAAATCGGCCTTTTCCCTCCCAAGCTATTGCTTTTCGCCATGTTTAATAAACCAACTGAATAAATCAGTTGAAACCAAAACTCATGACTAAGATTTCTGCAAATTAGGTGACAATCCTATATTATTGTAATTATTATTATTATTATTATTTGTGTGTGTGTGTGTGTGTGTGTGTGTGTGTGTGTGAATAATAAACAAGTTCTCGGGAATCTTGGGCCTTTGCATACTTTCTAAGTTGTTATGCTAACAGTATTTAATAATTTTGTTCTCTAGACTCTAGCAGTATTCTGAATCTGGCATATCCCTAAATTTATTAGCAAAGAGGAAGCATATTCTGAATATGCATACGTGTTGTCCTTGATAACTAAACTGTCTTTATTAGCTATTATTCAGCTCTTATGGCATTGTCAAGTTTTGCCATTTCCACAAAACTGAAATATAGTCAGTGTTTCTGGACTCTTGCAAACAGACTGAACGGCAAATACAGATCACAGTATGCGAGATCACCCTCTGTGAAGTCGTTTTGAGTTTGTTCTTGGCAAAGATGAGTTACAGTAAATCGTACGCAGACAAAGGAAATATTTCAAGAAACAAATGAGTCAAAAGTTGAGGATGTAATAATCCGCAGTATATAATTTAGCAGCTGCTGAAAACGTGATGGCAGTTGTGAAAGTCATTTTAGGGAGGTACACACTATGTGGTATTTTAAGAAATAATAATGAATTACTAACACTTGCTAACTTTCATTTTGAAATGATACATTTAGCCGCAACAATAAATGGTGTTCATTTTATGATTTTGTTAATGTCCCTTGCCGGTAGTACTTTTAACAGCCTATTGTTATAAGTTGTTTCTTTGATTCTGTGAAGATGAGTGGATTGTAAATAGGTGGTTCTGTTTATTCTTTGGCTTAGTGGGGACTGAAAAGTAAGTTCAGGTTAAAAGATGGCTGATAATAGCAGGGAATATGCAGAGGGATGATGGAAGAGTTGGGTTACATTTTAGATGGCTTGTCCTAAGTTTTGTTCGTTTGTTTTTGAGACACTGATGGGCTTTGCATGGAGTCAATCAGGCTTACTCCTCAAAATGCATATAAAGGATTGCAGCCAAAGTCTGACGTCTATTCTGTTTCGATTAGTCAGAAGGCTGGTAATCTTTTATTGCTAATAATTTTATTAAAAAGGAGAAGGAATTGACACTATACCTTTGAGATTTGTCAATTACTACATGAAATGTATTTACTGGGAGGGATTTTGCGCACCAAATAATAATCAGGAAAATGCCTTAAAAATAAATGGCACGATAAATAATAAACTAGACAAAGAAATACTAATTACAGTGGGGTCCTTGATCCAAAAATAGGTCAAATTCTACAGGAGATACTGGCATTCTTCCTAAGATATTTTTTTTGTGAAATATTAAGGATCACATAAATATTAAAAGCATAGAGACATTTTCACCACCATGCCATACAATTCTTACTTGAGAATGAAAGAAAGCCAGCTTAAATGCTGTGCTTTCCGAGTGTGGTGCACTGTTGCATTTTAACTGCACCCACTTTAGAACTCTGTTTTGAATCTTTCAGAATCGGTTTAATTCAATTTTGACTTTCATAGGTATTTGCAGAAAAGGGAGCTTTAGTGAATGGTTTCAGAATGTGTCATTGTGTCTCTTGACTCGCAGGAAAGAAAGCGTGGGAGATACAACTGCTTTAAAGAGCTGAGAATACGTCTTAAATTAGTGCTTCAGATATTGCCTAACTGGGAATTGAGTATTCGCAGTAGGTGCTTTTATTTCATGACTCTCTTGTCTCATTATTTTATCAGCATTGTTGGGTGGTGGTTGTTTTTGAAACCCCCCCGAGGAAAAGGGATTTGTGTGTTTGTTGAGTTACATACAGTTTAGTGTAGCAAAGCCAAAAAAGTAGCTCACCTTTTTTTAAACAGCCATTTAACTTGGTTGCCACATGCGGCAAAAGTAGAGAACTGTTTCATCTCTGATTTGTGTGCCTTCTGTTTTGCTTTGAAGGAACTTACATTCTTTTCTGTTTCGTAGAACTATTCTTTATTATGCTTGTTCCTCCTACCCCTGTGGAAAATATTAAAAGACTTAAAATTTGGGTTTTTATTGGTCTATTAAATTAATTGGGTCTTTATTTGTCTAGTGATTTCATTAAAGTACTTTTATTCAAGATCGCAAACTGCTAGGAATTATATTAACAGTAGTTCAGATTGTATGAAGCTTTTTTTTAATATCGTTAATCATGAAAAATATTGTGTGCCTGGTTTGCAGTGTGTGTGTGGCACATGTAGAAAATATTTAAAAAGAAAAGATTTGATTTTTTTTAAAAAAAAAATCAAAATCATCAGTATTTTACTCTCTGCAGTATTTAAAGATTGGTAAAAGCATTTAGCTCTTGGCTTAAAGAATATTTCTCTCACACACGTGCACAGGCATACATAAAAGTTGTGGCTTTCCACAAATTGGGTGTACTGTACAATACCTTAAGTGTTATAAGAAGTTCAGGAACAAAATGTCTACTTAAAGCATGAGAGAACTGGCCACAAATTGCAGATAGAACTGATAACAGCAGCCAACAACACCAAGAAGCACAAAAACAAATTTAAAGCTGAAAGACCACTGGAGATGTGTGTGTGTCTCTTTGCCTGTTCTACTCTATTTCACAATGTAGCTAACCTCTGCAAAGAGTCTGCAGTATTTAGATGATGTTTGATGAATTACCTTGATGAGAAATCTTTTAGATAACCTCACTGACAGAACTTCTGCTGCCTGTATGCTCACAATTCAAAAATCTCCCAGCTGCCCTATGCTAAAATTGCTTTGAAACCATCTGTACTTAAAATGAAGTACATCCTTTCCTGTTTTGCGAGGCTGATTTAAATCAAAGCTTTATTCAGCTTTTGAATTTTTGATTGCGTTTGTAGCTATCATTGCAGTTTATAAATTTAATTATCTGACATTTACTGTGGAGTGTTCGCCTGCCTTGCCCCATCTGTGGTAAAACTAAAAGGAAGAACCAGCGATTAAAAGGAGGGGGAAGCCACTGGCATGATGAATATGCTGCATTTAAATGCATGTTTCCACAGTAGTGCAAAGGCAGGGAAAATCCTCGGTGTGATTCATGAGCCGTGCTCAGAATAATTTTTCCTACACATCGCAGCCCGGAGGCAAGAACACAGCCTTTTGTCATCCTCTCATAGTGTGGGCGAAAGAGTTACCTGTGAACAAAGTATACAATACATCTTGTCTCTTGAAATAAGTCGGTTGTAGAACAGAAAATTCAGGATGAGGTTTTTGTTTTTGTTCTGCTGCTTTAATCTTTGTTTTTTTACAAATAAATACAAATAACTCAAACTGAAACTTGATGACTTTTGGTGATACTAAACGAGCAGCCCTAGGGGGAAATTTTCTTCATTAATATGGGTCTTTCACAACCCACACTCGGTTTCGCTAGGAAAATTGTTTTAACCTTTTCAGCAGCTCAAGAAGAAGCCTTTGAAGTCTAGACATGCTATAACCTTGGTTCACAATTTGGATCCTTTCCAGATGTCCATAAAAAGCCCCAAACAACAAACATACTTAATTTTTTATTTTATTTTTAGCACTATAATAAATGGCAGCCCCGATCTAGCAGTGTAGAACCAGTATTCTGTTCCCCAGTAGTGTAGGGACAGTTTTGTTGCAGTGCAGATAATATTTCTGTAGAAGCAAAAAATGAAATTTTTAAAGGAGGTGGTTTCTTAGCATTTCAAAGAAGGGCGGGTGCTGCATCCCAAAAACTAACCAACTATCAAAAAACTGAACAGGAAAGACTCACCAAGTTGATAGGGCATTCAGAGGAAAAGCTGGCCCTGCTGGTCTGAGCATTATTGTTTAGAATCATAAAGCTGGAAAGTGCAACTTCCTTATCAATGCTGGATCTGCCATACACAGGATGCAACCACAGCATTCCCAAGAGATGACCACCTAGCATCTGCTTATATATCTCCAGTGAAAGAGAGCCCACTATTCTCGGAGAGAGTCTATCCCACAGTCAAAACACAGTAAGCCCTGAGGACATTTCTCCTATAGTTTAGCCAAAATCTGCTTCTCTACTACCACCCATTGCTTTGATTTTGAAGGACTTAATGTATGTGATACAGTAAAGGAAGATTCCTGTGAGATGGGGAGGCATTTCCCACAATTGGCAGAGGAAGATTGTGGACCATGTTTCCTCACCGTAATGGGGTGGGGGAAGTATTTCCCCACAGCAAAAACACCTGCAGGTGTGAGGTTGGGTAGATGTCCTTCTGCAGCATTTGAGTACAATTGTTGGGGAAAGGTTGTTGAAGTCAGAGCTGGGGTTGCTATCACTTGGAAAACAGGGTATGAGAAATATACTTCTCTGCGGCGTTGAAATAAATTTAGGAGGCTTGCTTGTGGCACACAAAATTCATGTTGCTGGTTTTTGTGGCACTCTAGAAACCTAAAAAAAAACTTCTATCAGAGGCGGCAGTGAGACAGCATAAATGGGACTTTACCCCTTGGGAAAGGATGGCTGTACATGCCAGTTTCAAGTCACTTTATCATCTGGCCGAATATGGATGTGAAAATATATATGCAGATGAAATAACACTCTGGTTACTTTTGCTCAGGGAAAAAAGCCTGTGAAACATAGTGGCTACTTATATTGCCTTAGAGAAGCTTAGGCTTTTTAGTGCCTACTTAAAAGAAACAAACTAGTTCTACAGCATTTTGCTGTTGAATCATAGAATTGTAAAGTTGGAAGGTACCCCGAGGATCATCTAGTCCAACCCCCTGCAATGCAGGAATCTTAGCTAGATCACACATGACAGGTGTCCATCTAAGCTCTCCTTAAAAATCTCCAAGGAAGGAGAGTCCACCAGCTCTCCTGGGAATCTGTTCCACTGCCAAAACATCTCTTACTGTCATTCAGTTCTTCCTGGGGTTTAGTCAGAATCTCCTTTCTTGTAACTTGAAGTCATTGGTTCGGGTTCTACCCTCCAGAGCAGGAGAATGGATGCTGTAGCTGAGATTCCTGCATTGCAGGGGGTTGGACTAAATGACCCTTGAGGCCCCTTCCAGCTCTAAGATTCTATGATTCCCTTGACCTGGACACTATACTTCTGTTGATGCAGCCTAGAATAGCTTTAGCCTTTTTTGCTGCTGCATCACGCAGTTGACTTACGTTCAGTTTGTGGTCTCCTAAGACCCCTAGATCCTTTAAACATGTGCTACTAGCAATCCAGCTGTCCCCATCTTACATGTGTGCAGCTGGTTCTATGTGCTGCATTGCATGGGACTATTTTCTCTGTTTATCAGTTGCAGTTATTTCCTCCCTGTTGCTGCAATTCCTTGTGCCTGAAAAACTGCAAAGCTTCCTTTGCATAAAATGAAACTGAGAGCTTACCCTGTCAACAGAAGATACAGTCAGCAAAAGAACCGTATCTAGCAAAGTCTTTGCACACTCCCGACACTTTCCTAACAATCTTGTCCTGAGTGTAACATACACCTGAGCGATACAGCTAAAACCCTATTTGACTCAAATGCCAGTACAGTACTGGGAAATCTAGGTTCATAGTATGCTCCCTACATAGCTTCATGGCAATATAATCTTATGTCAACAGCACACTGCTTTATCTGTAATTTCTGATTGTCTTGGTGTTTCCTCCCTTCCCTTCCTCCAAACTTAGGTTGCAGTGAACAGGTGGTAAGTTTTCTTCTCTTTTTCGTCAGCTCTGTCTCGACGTTAGGCAATGGTGGTTTTTATATTTTTATATATTTAAGTGAATCAATGTGTGGCAATGAGCAGTGGCCATTTCTGCCCTACCACTTTTGTGATTTGGTTAAATGAAACTCCATTATAAGAACTTAAGCAGATCCCTGCTGGATCAGGCCAAAGGCCCATTTAGGCCAGTATTCTGTTCTCACAGTCATAGAATCATAGAATCGTAGAGTTGGAAGAGACCACAAGGGCCATCCAGTCCAACCCCCTGCCAAGCAGGAAACACCATCAAAGCATTCTTGACATATGCCTGTCAAGCCTCTGCTTAAAGACCTCCAAAGAAAGAGACTCCACCACACTCCTTGGTAGCAAATTCCACTGCTGAACAGCTCTTACTGTCAGGAAGTTCTTCCTAATGTTTAGGTGGAATCTTACCTGTGAGAAACCTGCAAGCAAGATATGATGATGAACTCAATATTACTTTCCTACTTGTGTTTCTTCAGCAATTGGTATTCAGAGGCTGGCTTTCTCTGGTCTGGGAGTTTGCCTGTCGCCCACATCATGACTAAGAGTCATGTGAATTTGTCTACTCCCCGTTTAAAGATATGCAAGTTGGCCATTTATGCCTTTCCATGACCATTATTTTTGATTTCTCATTTTACAGAAAAGGTATAAAAATAAGGAGGAAATAATATAATAATAAATAATTTATTATTTGTACCCCGCCCATCTGGCCGGGTCTCCCCAGCCACTCTGGGCAGCTCCCAATCGAGTATTAAAACAATACAGCATTAATTATTAAAAACTTCCCTAAATAGGGACCCAGGTGGCGCTGTGGTTAAACCACTGAGCCTAGGGCTTGCTGATCAGAAGGTCGGCGGTTCGAATCCCTGTGACGGGTTGAGCTCCCGTTGCTTGGTCCCAGCTCCTGCCAACCTAGCAGTTCGAAAGCACGTCAAAATGCAAGTAGATAAATAGGAACCACTACAGCGGGAAGGTAAACGGCGTTTCCGTGTGCTGCTCTGGTTTGCCAGAAGCGGCTTTGTCATGCTGGCCACATGACCTGGAAGCTATACGCCGGCTCCCTCGGCCAATAATGCGAGATGAGCGCGCAACCCCAGAGTCGGTCACGACTGGACCTAATGGTCAGGGGTCCCTTTACCCCTTTACCTTTAAATAGGGCTGGCTTCAGATGTCTTTTAAAAATAGGATAGCTGCTTATTTCCTTGACATCTGATGGAAGGGCATTCCACAGGGCGGGTCCTCTGTCTGGTTGGCCAGAAGGCCTTCGGTGCTGGATCTCAGTGTCCGGGGCTGAACAATGGGTGTGGAGACACTCCTTCAGGTATACAGGACCGAGGCCATTTAGGGTTTTAAAGGAAAGCTACCAGTTTTGTGACATTAGGTATCTTGTGCTTCAAGCTCCATTGTTTAATTATATGCTGTGGGGGCACAGTGTGTCCCTTCATCTGGCCTCAATCTGCCATTATTCAGCTTCATTTGGGGGACCTTCCAGCTCTAAGATTCTATGATTTCCTTGATGTGGACATTATACTTCTGTTGATGCAGCCTAGAATAGCTGGGAGAAGTTTGCAGTATTCACTTTCTTCACAGCATGCATAATTTTGGACGCCACAGTCATGTCTTCCCTCAAATTTTTCCCCCGAAATGGAAAAAATAGCCTAAACATTGAACCTTTACTCATAGAAGAGCTGCTCTAGCCACATGATCATTTTTGCTTGCCACTTTCTATTCATTAGTGTCAGGACTGAAGGCTACAAACCAGAAATCTGTAAGGGGTCCCTTGCGTTTTGATGCATGCCATCAACATAATTTGCATACACTTTTCAGGAACCCGACAAATGCCAAACTACAGCTGATGGAACTTCTTGCTTTGCTTCTGCATTTGATGCCATCAAACGAGATAAACTCAAGAAAGCATTTGAAAATTCTTGTATGGACTTACAGTAGAAGCAAATAATAAATGTGGGCTTTTAAAACAAAAAACAAAAAACCCAACTCCTGCCACACTTTCCTGTCCTATTTTCAAACTTACATTTGCAACCTTGAGAACTAGTTACTTAACATTTAAAAAACAAACACACACACACACCCAGAAACTGGTTCTAGCAAGAACCCTAGGGACATTACATACCTCCCACCTGTGCTATATATGTACTTTGCGAGTGAGCTAAGAGTTGTTTATATTAGGAACTGTTGAGGAGGCAGATACCCACAAGTCTGTGGCTTCTGTGATAGCAAAACAGCTCAAGATGCTTGGGTATTTCAAATGGTTTGGAGGGGTGGAGGAGCTTGCCCTACATGTGTCTCGAGTAAATAGCTGTCTCTTAACAAAATGGGATGTTGTAAAACCTAGACTTCGGGTTTCTGTGAGATTTTCACATTACACAAGGACCTATCTCTCTGAGACTCCCAAGTGAAATTTCTTCACTTCCTCGGTACTGCTTTTTATTCCTGACTGTTCTGACCAAAAAAAAAAAAGTAATAATGAAATGTGCAGCTTCCTTGAAGCCAGCTTTGTTTTCTGTCGGTGGTAGTTTGTTTCCTATTACCAGCAGGTACGACACTGATAGTCAATGTCTCCTCATAAGAATGAAATGACATTTAAGTTTTAAGGAAATGCCAGCTTAAAAGAAAGAAAAGAAAAAAGAAAGTGTGACTAAGAATCCCAGTAAGACTGCTAATCTTGTATACAACTGATTTTGTGTCAAAGGAAGTCCCAGACTGTCCCCTTTTGCATTTTATGGCCTTTTAGCCTCATCATTTTTATTATTTTGTCTCTCTACATTTGTTTGTGTGTTTCTATATATCTGCCAGATGAAGTTCCATGCATCAGATGAAGTGGCCTCTAGTCCACAAAAGGCTTATGGCACAATAAATCGTTCAGTTTTTATGGCCCCACAATACTTTTGGTTGTGTTTGTTGTAAGAAACTAACCTGGTCATCCCTTTAGGATAAGCCTCACTCTTACTCTGCTAAGTAAGGATCACCATTCTTTATTTTAGGCCCCAATCAACTAACATAAGAATGCATAGAGCAAACTGGTTAGTCAAAATAATCATTAGTGGGCATACTGTATTTGCAAGTCTCTGGTTGGTACCCTACCTCTTTCTAAATCCTGGTTCCTTAATCCTGAAGCAGTCACTTTTGTGAAAGGCAGGGGGGTGAGGGCTGGTTCTCTTCATTTCCCTTTTTGTGTGTGTGCATCCTAGTGCAATTTTTTTTAAGGCAACTGAATTCTCATAGACCACTCAACACTAGTAAAACGTTCTCATAATCCTTTTGATCTTTCCTAAAACTTTAAGTGGTCAGCTTCTCTCTCTCTCTCTCTCTCTCTCTCTCTCTCTCTCTCTCTCTCTCTCTCTCTCTCTCTCTCTCTCTCTCTCTCACACACACACACACACACACACACACACACACACACATTATTGTTCTAGTCATGAGGTTTGCAAGGTTTTTGCTTTGTAAATAGAGACTTAAGGGTTTTTCCTTCTGAGAAGAGCAAGCGTGTGTGTGGCTATGGAAATACTCATCCTCATAAGATTACTGCATGTTACTTACACAACGAAATTAAGATTTCACGAGAAATCTAGCATGTTGACTTTCTGTATTTGCTGCTCACACATTTCCTGTGAGGTTGAGTTTGTTTATCTTGAAAAATCCTATTTTTAAACCTGTTCTGACAATAAGCCATTTGAATGTTCATGCCAGTCATTTGATGGTGTTTCACTTTGATGCATGGTTGGCTGGGCTTTGCAGCTGCTTCTTTGAGAAATATGATGTTCAGAAGAACCATAGTTTGCAGGGCAAGGGGGGGAAAACAACAGACGTGTTTTCTAATATTACATGAGGGGAAATCAGTTCTGAACGGGAAAGACGACTTCCTAAAACTATCTGAAGTCAAATTCTGACCCAAGCCATCTGGTCTGATGCCATTCATGCAAACTATTACTTGTGGTCCACAACACATGAGACAGATGATGAATTAAAAAAAGAAAGCAAGAAAACCAGTTCACATATTAGGCCAAAGCCTGAAGTATACAAGACTTGCAAGTTTTTAGACCTACATCTACGGCTGCTTGTAGGACCGTTGTGGTCTCTTCCAATGCTGCAATTACATTATTCCATGATTCAATGATACGGACTGGTTCACACTTGCATGTTTCTCACTTGGTGATGACAAATGAAGGTCATCAAATGGTGATGAGTGTGTGTAACTGAGACATCACAGAAGCTGACTGAAATGCTGCAAACATAATTTTCACCTCACTTTCTACACACTTAAACACACTGTTGCCGGGACCACCTCTGTTAAGTTTTCAGACGGACACAGTGGGAGCTAATGCAGAATTACCTGCTCTCAGCTTTAATTTTTGGGATGAAACCAGTTTGTGGGAAAGCACTTTCCAAGGGTATAAAATATGCAACAGGTCCAGTTTGTGTGTGGACTAGGGGAGGATCTCAGTGTGCATTGAATGTAGAATATAATGCTTGTGTGTACACCGTTCTTCGTCTGCACTGGGATAAGGCAGCTTCCTGCATTAACACAATCAGCTAAAATTACTCAGTAATCCGTTGATGAGAACTCATGGGATGCATGCACTTCAGCTTAGATGGCTTGCAAAGGATGTGTTTATCATGCACTTAAACATGATAACAAAACGCCCCTGAAATCCCTAATAGCTGTTTCGTTTATGTCTGTGGTCTTCCCAAAAGCATCAGGCTGACCATTGACGAGAACAGGATGTGGGACTAGGTGGACCCTCACAGGGTTGTGAGGGTGAAATGGAGATGAAGAGAAGCTGCCACGAACTCCTTGGAGGAAAGATGGGGGCGGGGGTTATGTAAATGTTAATAAAGCAGATAAACTCCCATCAACCCCAGCCAGGTTGGCCAATGGCCAAGGATGATGGCAACTGTAGTCCATTAACATTGTAAGGGCACCATGTTTGACTACCCCTCGTCTGAGGTACAGTGGTCCCTTGACTTACGAAGTACTCGACTTACGAAATTTCGAGTTATGAATGAAAAAAATGGCCGCACGCTTACGTTTTTTTCGACATCCGAAAGGAAAACCGTTGTGGTTTAGGTGCAGTTTACTCGACTCACGAATTTTTCCGTTTCCAATGCATTCCTATTTTTTCGACTTACAAACTTTTCGACCTACGAATGTGCATTCGGAACGGATTAAATTCGTAAGTCGAGGGACCACTGTATAAGAGTAACCCCACAATCCTGTTTTGGCACCTGTTGATTCTCTTGCTCTGGTCCTGCATTTTCTTTGTGAAAACCCGAACAATGACAAACAAGAAAAAGGGAGCCACTAGTACATTGTGTCAGCATTGTGTATCCAGAGCCACCAATTGAAATCAAATATTGCCTGTGCCTTTTTGAAGCTCTCTTTAACCTTGTAGGCAGAACGCTGTCTAAGAGTAAGGCCTCACCTCAGCAACTTGCCTGATTTGATTTGAGCTTATATATGAAGCTCTGTGGCAGGGCTCCTAATCTAGGCCTTGCAGCAGGGCCTGTCCGAGTCTTAAGGGGAAAGAAGGAGAGGGGAAGCTGTGGTTTGGGTTGCCCTTAAGGTGACAGTGCTGGAATACAACACCTCGGCGTCATCTTGTCTCGTAGTAGTGATTTCCCTCAGATAATTTTTACGCATTTTCTGAGGGAAAACAAGGTGCTTTCTTTTTCTGGGGGAGTGTGGGGTTTCGCAGTCCCCTCCCACGCTATGATGTTATCGCATGACCTGGATGGAACTTGTGCACAAAGCGGTTGGGGCTCTTCTCAAAAAGGTTTGGCTCTGCCCACGCCATGCCCTGTGCGACATCATCGCATCACAAAGTGTGGGCTGAGCTGGGCTAGAAACATCCAGCCCTCGCCACTCTCCAGCAGCTTTGGGAGCGGTTAAAAAAAAAAAAAACCAAAGATGCCCGTCTCTGAAAGACTATCTAGGTTTGGTTTGGTTTTTTTTAAAAAAAATAAAAAATGGGACCTATCTATGTGGAACGCTTGTATCTTGAAAAACAAAGAAACAAACCATTGTTGCAAAATGCATCATTTGCTGTTCCAAACACAGAGGCTGGGGAACACTTTCCCTCATTCCAAGGCCATGCACATTAGTAGTCTCGAGGTGTCTTCACCCTACCAAAGCTGTTTTTTCCTGAGATTTGTCCCAAAACAGTCTCTGTACGTGACACAGATACAGAAAGGTGAAAAGGGGAATGGTTCCACCGCAGCAACCCCACCGAATGCCTCTGTGTTTTGTTTCTGAGAAGTTAATCGCTCATGGATGCGATGCTCACTTCCCCTGCAACTTGTTCCTTGTGACTAAGGAATTATTTTTTAAGCCCCACCCAGTGCGGAGCTTGTCCCTGGAAACTTCAAATTGGGGCAGGGGGAGCACATTATGAGGCAAGTATGGAGTGACCTAAACCATAGCTGCCAAGTTATCCCTTTTTTAAAGGGATTTTCCCTTATGCTGAATAGGCTTCCTCGCGAGAAAAGGGAAAACTTGGCAGCTATGACCTAAACCCACGTTTGCCTTGTAATGACAATGCAGGGGGAGAATCCTGTAAATCAGGATGGGCCCTTCAGTCTTCCCCTGCCTATTTTCTATACACCACAGCTCTCCCTCATGGCCCATACTGCACCCATATCTTCCCCAGCCAGCCTTCAGAAATACGCCCAGGGGGAGAAAGGGAACCCAGGAGAACTATCAGAAAGAGAAGTTTTAACTACTTCTTGCGCACAGGCCAATTCTGCGCCCCCTTCTGCTCTCAAAGTTATTCCAGGTGGGACGGGGAAGGAGGAATAACACTATATCAGGTGTTTTTTTTTTTTAAAGGCATGTCATAATGATATCATTGAGGGATGCGGGTGGCGCTGTGGTCTAAACCACAGAACCTAGGGCTAGCCGATCAGAAGGTCGGTGGTTTGAATCCCCGCGACAGTGTGAGCTCCCGTTGTTCAGTCCCTGCTCCTACCCACCTAGCAGTTCGAAAGCACATCAAGTGCAAGTAGATAAATAGGTACCGCTCCGTCGGGAAGGTAAATGGCGTTTCCATGCACTGCTCTGGTTTGCCAGAAGCGGCTTTGTCATGCTGGCCACATGACCCAGAAGCTGTCTACGAACAAACGCCGGCTCCCTCGGGCCTATAGAGCGAGATGAGCGCCGCAACCCCAGAGTCGTCTGCGACTGGACCTAATGGTCAGGGGTACCTTTAATGATATCATTACAAACTTGGAGCCTTTACCTAACTCTCATCAGTCCAAATGGAGGAAAAGAATTAAATAGGGAAATACTGATAAATATGTGTTGTTGGAGGAATGTGCCACAGGATATTATTTGTATAAGCCTTAAAGAAAGTGTCTACAAAATGATTTTGAATAATAATAATAATAATAATAATAATAATAATAATAATAATAATTTATTATTTATACCCCGCCCATCTGGCTGGGTTTCCAGTGGTTTTAAAGTGGCATTTAACACCAAAGCATCCTAGATATACAGTAGAGTATAGGCAATAAGTCCACAATGGAGATGCAAGAAGCCTAAAGCCAGCATATTACACACATTTTGAAATTGTTCTCGATTGATCCAAATAGGAAGTGGAAGTGTTTCCCCTTTCTGTGATATAATGTCATATAAATAATAACATTTTGAGATTCAGTCACTATATATCAAGTTTCAACTTAAGAGAGGGAGGTTTAAAAGGTTGGGTGTGTGGGTTTTTTCTCACTCTCTCTCACCAAAATCTGGTACTGTACTAAGAGGATTATCTTGATTTAGGTTCAGGATTCCCTGATATGCTTTTCCAATCCTAGCATGTGTAGTTTGTATAATTTTATTTTTTGTTTGAACCTTGGTTTTATTAAGTGTGTTTTGTACAGTTCATGGCTTTAGGGACTAAATTGTAGCTTCAAGTCATATATAGAGGAAGCTGATTTATACTGAGTCATGGGTCTATCTCGCCCACTCGTGTTTAGTGATCAAACAGACTAAACTTCAGTCTGGCTGCAAACAGCTCCCCAAGGCCTCCTGAGAAGGTTTCCCCTCAGTCTTGCTGTTTCAGATTCTTTAAAGTAGAGATGGCAGGAATATTGCATTTGGGATCCTCTGTGCAAATGTTCATGTCTGGGCCCTGGAAAGATAACAAATAGTCTCTGCCAAGGGAATTATAAGCCACCACATCCACCCCTTCTGATCTGAGCCCACTAGGCTTGATTCTTTCATTGTGGTAGTGCTGTGGGGACCACTTTATTTTTTTTAAATGTTTTTTATTTATTTCAATCTTTAAAACCATACAAAAGAATAAATCTTCGTTTACCAAACAATGAAGAATAGAAAAAAAAAAGAAAAAAAGAAAAAAGAAAGTAGGAGGAGAAAAAGGAAGAAAAAAGAAAGAGGTGGCTATGTTGAGCCTACCATATCCTAGGCTATACACAAGTTATCTTCTCTAACCAACCTAGATATATACAAAAAAAAAGAAAAAGAAAAAAAAAGAAAAAAGAAGAAAAACCATACACAAAACATGAATGAGTAAAAATACATAAATAGAAAAATAACAGCGGTCTTCCAATCATATCCTATGCAAATTACATTAATCCATCTTATTATATACAAAAGGTTCACCTCAAATTTTTCCTTTTATTTTCCAATAGGTTCAGTTCCAATCTGCTTTCATGATCTTGTTACTTTACTCATTAATATATAGTCATCAAAAATCCTCCATTCCTCCTTTATTTTTTGTTTTGTTTGTCCTCTAATTCTCCCAGTGACCCTGGCTAGCTGTGAATATTCTTTCATTAAAATTTGCCAATCTGATACGTTGGGTGCGTTTTTATTTTTCCAATTTCTGGCGATTAGGACCCTCGCAGCTACAATACCGTACATAAGTAGTATTCTATTTGCACTTTTTATTTCTTCTGGTATTATATTTAATAGGAACATTTCTGGTTTTTTTATGATCTTGCATTTCAACATTTTCTTTAATTCTTCGTAGATGTTATTCCAATATTTGCTTATCTCAGCACATTTCCACCACATGTGCATTTGTGTTCCTATTTCCTTCTCACATCTCCAACATTTTGGTGACTTGTTTTTGTACATCTTGGCTAGTTTTTCAGGGGTCTGGTACCACCTGTACATCATTTTAAAAATATTTTCCCGCAGATCATAGCAGGCGGTAAATTTTATATCTTTTCTCCACAGCCTTTCCCATTGTTCTATAAGGATGTTATGGCCAAGGTCCTGGGCCCATTTTATCATGGAAGGTTTCGTCTGCTCCTCTTTTAGCTCCCATTCCAGTAACAGATCATACATGCGTGAGATTAATTTTTTATCATTATGTATTAACTCTTTTTCAAATTTAGACCTCTCCTTTGCAATTCCCAATTTTTTATCCTCTATTAGTTCCTGATTAATCTGGAAGTATTGCAGCCAGACCGAAAGATGATTCTTAATTTCTTCATACCTTTTTAATGTTGGTTCATTCTGTATATTTTCCAATAACTCATGGTATGTGACGACTTTTTCTTCCATATTTACTTTTTTGACCGTAATTACATTTATCGGTGATTTCCACAAGGGTATCTTGGGTTCTAATATGCCTTTGTATTTCACCCATATCAGGTACAGGGACTTTTTTATTAGATGGTTTAAAAACCCCTTATGTGACTTGACTTTCTCATGTAACAGGTAGGAGTGCCACCCAAATCTATTTCCTACCCCCTCTAGGTCTAGAACCTCTGGCCTCTCCAGGGTTATCCAATCTTTTACCCAGACCAGTCCAGCTGCCGCATGGTACAGCTCTAGGTTGGGGAGGGAGAATCCCCCTCTTTCCTTCCTGTCTGTTAATAACTGATATTTAATCCTCGGTCTTTTATTATTCCACACAAATTTGGTGAGGTCTTTTTTCCACTCGGCAAAGCATTTTATTCCTCCCAAAATTGGTATTGCCTGAAACAGGTATATCAATTTCGGGAGTATATTCATTTTCACTATTGAGACTCTGCCCCAGAGGGAGAGATGTAGTTTACTCCACTGTTCCATTTCCCTTTTAATCTCACTCCACACTTTTTTGTAGTTATCCTCATAAAGTTTTAGGCTTTTTGCTGTTATCCAGATACCTAGGTATTTGACCTTCTTTCTTAATTCCAGACCTGTCAATTGATTTAACTCTTCCCTTTCCTTTTTGTCCAAATTTTTAGTTAGCAACGTAGTTTTTTTATAATTTATCTTCAGTCCCGCCACTTTCCCATATTCTTTTATAATTTTTAAAACTCTTGGGATGGTTTCTTTTGGGTCTTGCGCTGTTACTACTATATCGTCCGCGAAGGCACGTATTTTATATTCTCTTTTCCCAACTGTTATACCCTTTATCTCTTTTTCACTCCTGATTTTGTTTAATAGCACTTCTAGCACTAGAATATATAGCAGGGGGGAGAGAGGGCAGCCTTGTCTGGTGCCTTTCTCTATCCAAAAAGATTCTGTCACTCCTCCATTTATTATCAGTCTCGCCTTCTGTTGTTGGTATACAGCTCCTATGGCCTTTTGCATCTTTTCCTGCAGACCAATCATGCTTATTTGTTTCTTCAAAAATTCCCATGAGACATTGTCAAATGCCTTTTCGGCATCTATCATCAATAAGGCAGCTTTTTTGTCAATTTTAAATTCCAAATATTCTAATATATCTATTATGTTCCTGGTGTTATTAAATATCTGCCTCCCTGGGAGGAACCCTGCCTGGTCTGGGTGAATAATTTCCTTAAATATATTTTTTAATCTCTGGGCTATTATCCCTGCGAATATCTTATAGTCGCTGTTTAATAAAGATATAGGCCTGTAATTTGCCATTAATTCCAGGTCTGTATCTCCTTTGGGAAGGAGCGTGATATACGCTTCCTTCCATGTCTCAGGTATTATGCCTTTTTCTAAGGTTTGATTCATTATCTCTTTTAGGGGGTTTAGGAGGATGTTTTCCATTTTCTTGTAATATTCTGTGGGGAGCCCGTCTGGACCTGGCGCTTTTCCTAATTTACTTTTCTTCATTATCTCTTTTATCTCTTGTACGGTAATTGGTTTTTCTAGTTCCTTAGCTTTTTCTTTTATATTAATCCTCAATTGGTGTTTCTCTAAATATTTATTGATCTCCTCCTCATTTTCCTCATTTTTCTTATACAATTCTCCATAGTATTTTACAAACTTTTTCATTATCGTCTGGGGATTATCTATTATTTTTGTTCCTTCTCTTAATCTGTTTACCAATTTCTCATTTCTTCTCTTTTTAAGTTGCCAGGCCAGATATTTACTTGGTTTGTTTCCAAACTCGAAATTGTTCTGTCTCCATAATTTATGTCTCCATTCCATCTCTTGTTCTATTTTAATTTTGTAGTCCACTTTTAATATACCAATTTCTTTCCTTATTTTCTCATTTTTGGGGGTTTTGTTCAGCTCTTTTTCTTTTTTCTCTAGCTCTTCTGTTATTCTCTTTTTTTCTTTTTCCTTTCTGTTTTTTAACATGGCATTCTGCTTAATAAAGTATCCCCTTATCACCGCTTTACTGGTATCCCAGATGGTTTTAATATTTATGTTGTCATTGCTGTTTAACTCAAAAAACTCTCTCAGCGTTTCTTTGGCCCCTTCTATGATTCTTTCATCATACAGCAATGCATCATTTAGTTTCCACCTTCTCATTCCCGTCTTCCATTCAGCCCTTAGGCTCATAATTATGGAGTTATGGTCTGATAGTATTCTAGGTTGTATTTTGACCTCCTGTATTCTTCCTAGCATTTCTGTCGATAACCAGATAGCATCAATTCTGCTTGCCATGTTTTTAGAATTAGAGAAATAGGTGTACTCCTTTTCCATTTCATTCTTATGCCTCCAGGCATCTTTCATATCTAAAGTTCTTACTAAATTGAAAAAGGATCGCGGTAGTCTCCCTTTCTTGCTTTCTCTCCCCTTCCCTGTTCTATCTTTTTTTGGATCACATACTCCATTCAAATCCCCCATTAGTACCATTTTCCCTCCGACATATTCCAACATTTTCATCTCCACCTTTTTATAAAATTCCAGTTTTTTATCGTTTGGCGCATATATCCCCATTATGTATATCGTTTCTCCTAGATGTTTTATTTTTATCATAACCAATCTACCTTCTTGGTCCGTATATACTAGTTCCGGCTCCAGACTCGCCCTTGCGTAAATCACCACCCCTCTCTTTTTCCTCTCGTCTGCTGCTATGAATTCCACTCCTAATTTCGGGTCTATTAATAGTCTTTCATGATCTTTCTTAATGTGGGTTTCTTGCAAACAAATAATATCTAATTTTTGTTTAAGTAATACATGTCTTATACTATTTCGTTTCTTTTTATCATTTAAACCATTCACATTCCATGTGATTAATTTGAGATTCATTTTATTAATTTCAGTATACGATACCTTTCAACAAAGAAAAAAAAATGGGGGAAAAAAATAACATAAAATTGAATTTTCCTTTTATTTATTTACTTGTCCATCTTTAAAAAAAGGGGCTTCTATTTTTCGTCTTCACTGTCTGTGTGAGTGTTTTCTTCTATCTGTTTTTGTTGGGTTTCCTTTCCTGTCTGGCTTTTATCTCCTCCTAGTTGCGATTTATACCTTCTGTAAAAAATATCAGCAGCTTCAGGTGTAACAAACCTTCTTTTCCTCCCCATGTAATTGAAGGTAAGCCCTTCAGGGTATTCCCATTTATAAAATATAGATTTGGCATTTAGGGCCTTTGTTAAAAAATGATATTTGTCCCTTTTTTTCAAAATGCGTGGTGGCACTTCTTTCAACACTATTATGTTTACTCCTTCAATCTTTAACTTATCTCCCCTCTTCTTCTGAAACATTTTATTCTTCAATCTTGTTGTATATAGTGTGATCAGACAATCTCCTGGCCAGTTGTTTTCTTTGGCCTTCTTGGAGTTAACTCTGAATAGTGTTTCTATCTCCTCCATCACTTCCTCTTCTCCTATTTGCAACCACTCTGCTATTCCTTTAGATATTAGTGTATATAGGTTCTCTTCCGGCATTTCCGGGACCCCCCTTAGCCTGAGAGTTCGTTCCCTAGCCTGCATTTGTAACAGAGCCATCGCATCCCAAGTGGCCTCTTGTCTTATTTTAAGTTCATCCCTCTCTTTTTTAGCTGTTTCACATTCCTTCTTACATTCCCTAATTTCCTTAAAAGCCTTCTTAACCAGTTCCTCCATTTGCTGTAGTTTTTCCTTATTTTCTTGCACTATCTTGGATGATTCTTTACCCTCCTCATCTAACTCTTTGACCTGCGTTTTTAACTCTGTTATTGCTTTTGAGTTTCCCTCTACTTTCCCATTTATTTTATCTAATTTTTCATCCAATCCCTTCATCTTATCATTTACCTCCATTTTCAATTCTCCAAAGTCCTTTCTCATTTCCAAAATGTCCCCTTTCAGACTCAGGATCAATTCTCTCATGTCCATCTCTCCTTCTGCTCCTGAGTTCCTTCTTGCCTGCTGGTTGAGTAGGGTAGTCTGGTTGTATTTTTTCCCTGCCATTTCCTTGTCACTCTTAAAAGTCCCCTTTCAATTCTTGAGTTGTCCTCTGGTGACGCTCTTCCCCCCTGGTCCAGCAGACTTTGGAGGTCTCTCTGATGCTATTCTCCTCCTGTTATTCTGCTTCTTGCCACTTGTGTCGCTGCTTCTTTTCTCTCTCGTGCGATGGTTCCTTCTTAGTCTTTCCTAGCAGTCATTTCCTTATTGCTTAACAGTCCCCGCCCCGCTTTGTCCCACGCCGCTCCATCTTTGTTTCAGGTATCGTTCCTGAGCCTCTAGTCTTTGAATTAAAATTCCATTGTCATGAGTCTCTGTCCTGCAATGGGTAAGTCTCTCTTTTCAAGCCTCTATTCTGCTTTCCTTACTCTGATGTTTAGATTTCAAACCGCTCTTTCCCCCTTCTCCTCCTCCTCTCCTCCTCCTTTCTCACAGTTAGCGGTTAACGTTTAGCGGCTGAAGCTTTCCTTGTTGCAGTAATTCCTTCAATTATCTTTCCCTGTTATACTGTACCTTTCCGATTTTAATGAACGCTTTCTTTGCATAGAATATGATTTTCTGTTCTCTCTCTCTCGCACATTCGCCCAGTTGTTTGCATCGCTCTGAATTACCGCGGCACCGCGCTTTCTTTCTGCCTCTGGTATTATCTTCTTAGTAATTCCCTTGCCTAATATCCTTATTTTTATTTTTATCGGTACCGGTATTTTAGTCGGGTTGAAGATTCTGAAAGTTTTTACCGCTCTTGCACCGATCCGGGCTTTGGGGCTTCTGCTGGGAGGCGTTCACATCCGCATGCGTCTGGTTCCCTCTGCTCTCTTGCCACTGGCTTGAGAATGCTGAGGGTCCCGTCCAACGCCGCCGGAGTTTTCAGTTGGGGGTCACCCCCACCAACTTTTCTTGGGGTCGCGCAGCCCTCGCTACCCCCAAAAAGCCTCGCCAACACCGCTCACAGCACAGAGCTTTGGTGGAGCGCTGCCGTTTCGGAGGCGGTAGAAACCGGAAGTTCGACCACTTTATAGGAACATGGGAAACTGACTAACACCCAGTCAGACCACTGATGCTTCTGTTCAGAATTATACTCACAGGCCAGCAGTGGATCTCTAGAATTTCAGACAGAGGGTTTTCCCAGGGGTCCTACCTGGAGATGCAAGGGATCTTATGCATGCAAAGTAGACGATGTACCACTGGGCCACGTACCCTCCCATCAGGGCCGTCTTAAGCAAATCCAGCGCCATGGTACAAAGGTCCCTCCGGCGCCCCCTCCCTTTCCCCAAGCTGCTCTCTCTCGCCTTGGCTCAGGGTCCCCAGCGCCACCAGCCCAGGCTTCCCACCGCCCCTCACCTGTGTGGTGTCCCACTGCCAGCCCAGCTCCCGCCACCTCCCCGGCCCAGAGGCCGCGTGGCCCAGCGGCTGCCATCCGCACCGGAGGAAACAAGTGTGAGCGGTGAATTCCGGGTCCCGCAGTGTGCCGCTTGTTCCCCGGCCGGCTGACCGGTCCACCGCTGCCTCCGCCTGCGCTCTCTTGCTGTGCTCCCAGCGGCCCGAAGAGCAGGAGGCGGTTGCCACGCTGCCGCCTGTGCCCCGGGAGTGGTGGGGAGGCGGGCACCAGATGTGGAGGAGGCCCCTCCCGCAGGTGGCAGCGGCTCGGCGGGCAGCGGCTGAGGGGATTCCCGCAGGCTGAAAGAGAGGAGGCAGCGGTGGAGCCATAGGGCTCAGACATCAGCTGTCTGGTGGGCACAGCAGCGCCCCTGGTGGCCAGGCGCCCTGGCGCATTGCACCACCCAGCCCAGGCCTAGAGACGCCCTGCCTCCCATGGACAGTCCCATGCCACTTCAATGATATATGGATGATGGAGCCATGTTGGTTGTGAAAATGATGGGATTGTTGCCCATGTTGGCATGCCCCTTCCTAAGGCCTGGTCATTGTTTCTGTGTCAAGAAGTCACACTGTTCATGGGACACATGCAGTTGGATATTAGCAGAGTAGCATGAGGCTAGAATCTAGACTTGGGGGTGGGGAACGTAGCTTGTATGTCACTGGTGGAAATGATTGAATCCTGTGAAATGCCCTGAGACCTGAGGGTATAAGGCCGTACACTACTACTACTACTCCTACTACTCCTACTCCTACTACTAATTGTTCTTTAGTGGTAATGCTCATGATTTCACTGCCTTGTTTTTTTTTAAGTTTCCAGTCCTCATTTCCTGTTGTTGCTGTCTCTGATGAAATAGGTTGTACGTGTTTCGAAATACTATAAAAACTGGCGAAAGCCTGTTTAAAAGAGGTGATGGTGGGGTGGTTGGGACCATTCTAACTCTACAACTCTTTGAAACTGACAATTGTCCTGTCATATCACCTTCAGCACTTAGTAGGTTGGTGTGGGGATTGCTATTGTCTGTCCCCACCTAGGAAGGATAGTCTTTAAGGTAAAGGTACCCCTGACCGTTAGGTCCAGTAACAGACAACTCTGGGGTTGCGTGCTCATCCCACTCTATAGGCGTTTGTCTGCAGACAGCTTCCTGGTCATGTGGCCAGCACGACTAAGCCGCTTCTGGCGAACCAGAGCAGTGCACGGAAATGCTGTTTACCTTCCCTATTTATCTACCTGCACTTTGACATGCTTTTGAACTGCTAGGTGGGCAGGTAAACGGCGTTTCCGCTTACTTACCCTAATTAATGGGGGAGAGGGTCTTTCTCTCCCCCCCCTTTTGTTGATTATGGCCAATGATGGTCAGGGGCAATGGGAGATAGACTCTGATAACAACTGAAGGGAACCACATGGGCTGTCTTTACCAAACTTGGTCCACTGAGAAAGGAGGGGCAGAGAGAGAAGGAACTTGCCCACCTGGCATGGATCTTCGTATAAAGCCGCTTCATATTTGTCAGTTTTAGGCATGTGTAAATTTGTGCAGATTTAATTTGTGCAGATTTAAACGTTGAATTGGTTGAAACTCATATAATCAATCAAGTAAAAATTCTCAAATTAATTTACACATAGCCCTCTTGGCAAAACAGACAAGTAAGACGAAACCCAGGCCCGGCTCTAGGGGTAGTCTTGATGGCGCGGGGTGCCAGGGCGCCGAGCGATCTCCGCGCCAGGGCGCCCGACCGGCTTGAGACGGCTTTGACGAAACCCATTTTGCTCTGAACCTGATACACAGAGCAGCTCTTTCAGAAGAGCACTTCATTTACAGCAAATAACGTAACAAGATAAAAGCCTCATGAAAAGGACAATATATTTACAGCAATTGGATTTGCAAAGCTGGGAGTGTGCTAAAGGATTATTAATTTGGATATGGTGCTTTTTTTCCAGCATTGCTATGCAGCTGAAATGCGCTTACTGTGAACGGCAGGCCCATTTCTAGAAAACAATGCCGTTCATTTTTGTTTGTGGTGCCTTGCGTGAATAGACCTCTTCAACGTGGGCCTTAGACGTCAGCATATTTATGGCCTGAGCCCGAAACATGCTGCACCAGCAAATAAATTGGTCCAGATGGAAGTATTCAGGCTGCTGTGGCTGTGCAGCGTCACAAACCACAACGTTCTGTTGGCATTGCAGGCAGATAGCCTGGTGCATGGCTGTGTATTCGGGACTGCAACACTAGTGTACAAAACGCCCTTTAGTTTCAACACCCCAAAGTGGTTCGGCGTGCAGAGACGGGAGAAAATGTTATAATAATGCAAGGATTTGCCTGTGTTTCTGTGTACCTCCTTCTCTTTCTCTTGAACTTCTGCGCCAGCACACAGGACCAAGATATTTTGAGCCACTGGTGTGGGAAACTCATAATCTGTTAACGGTGGCAGCTGCCTCATGGTAAGGCTGTCCCTGTTAGCAGAAGTGGACAAGGAGAGGTGGCCAGGCCCAATAAACTGAGAGGCAAAGGCAGAGATGGAAGTCAGTATGCCATGATGGGAGAACCCAATATCTTTGGGGAGGAGCTTTCCAAATGTCCCTTAGCACTCAATATTCACACATAGCAATTCATCAGGATTCTCCCCACAGATCATTCGGTGTCAGTTGGCCCAGTCAATGTATGTGTTGGGAGGTGGGGGCAGTCCAGCCATAGCGGGCTCTGTTGTCTTCTATGACAGCCTCCTAGATACTTTCCTTCTTCTCACAGGACACCTGATGTCACTTGTTGTTGTTTAGTCATTTAGTCGTGTCCGACTCTTCGTGACCCCATGGACCAGAGCACGCCAGGCACTCCTGTGTTCCACTGCCTCCCGCAGTTTGGTCAAACTCATGTTCGTAGCTTCGAGAACACTGTCCAACCATCTCATCCTCTGTCGCCCCCTTCTCCTAGTGCCCTCAATCTTTCCCAACATCAGGGTCATTTCCAGGGAGTCTTCTCTTCTCATGAGGTGGCCAAAGTATTGGAGCCTCAGCTTCACGATCTGTCCTTCCAGTGAGCACTCAGGGCTGATTTCCTTAAGGATGGATAGGTTAGACTCTCAAGAGTCTCCTCCAGCACCATAATTCAAAAGCATCAATTCTTCGGCGATCAGCCTTCTTTATGGTCCAGCTCTCACTTCCATACATCACTACTGGGAAAACCATAGCTTTAACTATACGGACCTTTGTAGGCAAGGTGATGTCTCTGCTTTTTAAGACGCTGTCTAGGTTTGTCCTTGCTTTTCTCCCAAGAAGCAGGCATCTTTTAATTTGTGACTGCTGTCACCATCTGCAGTGATCATGGAACCCAATAAAGTAAAATCTCTCACTGCCTCCATTTCTTCCCCATCTATTTGCCAGGAGGTGACAAGACCAGTAGCCATGATCTTGGTTTTTTTGATGTTGAGCTTCAGACCATATTTTGCGCTCTCCTCTTTCACTTGTTTTTAGAGTTCCTCTAAACATGTGCCGTGTATCTCATAATGTGAGTCGCCACAGAGGATAACTTCCGCATTTATTTGACCCCACATAAGCTTAGGACTTCGAAGCCGGCCTTAAAAACCTTATGCATTGCCATAAATCCTAGCATAAGGCAGTGTTTCTCAAACTTGGGTTCCCTGCTGTTGTTGGACTACCATCATCCCTTACCACTGGTCCTGCTAGCCAAGGGATGATGGGAGTTGTAGTCTCAACAACAACTAGGCGCCCAAGTTTGAGAAACACTGGCACCAGGAGAGGCCTGCTGGATCAGACCAAAGGTCTGTCTAGTTCTGAATCCCACATTGCACAGGAGGCAGACAGGTGCCTTTTGGAAGCACATCATCAGGCCGTGATGGCAGTAATGATTTCCTGGTAGCAGACTCAGACGTGAAATTCGATGGTTGTGTAGCCAAAATGGGGCTGCTGTGATACAAGAGGGAGGTATCAGCCAACTTCCCCCCACTCAAAAAACCACAATCCAATGAGGATTGAGAATTGTCCATAGGCACACAATGTTGTATTTCAGTTAGAAAATAAAAGCAAAAATATATCCCGAAGAAAGGTGTGGCTAGGTGTGTTGCTGAAACCAAGGAGAAGGATTCCAGTTAGAAGGTGAGGATGCACTATAATATTCTAAGGCCTTTTATATGTCTCTGTGGGAAGGGGGGGCATTGTTATGTTGTTATAGTTTAATTATTTACTTTTGTTTTATCTTGTATTTTATTCTCCGAACCACCCTGAGATCTTTTGATGAAGGACGATATATAAATTTAATAAACAAAATAATTAAAATGAAACGTTTTGTTGCGTGTGGCATCCGTCACAGTCAATAATAATTCATAGACCCGCTTTCCTCCATGAGTTTAATTCAAAGCATGTGGCTCCCTCCAAAGAATTATGGGGACTGTGGCTTCTAAAGTGTGTTGGGAATTGTAGCTCTGCGAAGATGGGTAAACTACACTTCCCATAATTCTTTGGGGGAAGCAATGTGCTTTAAATATACAGTGTGGATGTGATTTAAACCCATCCAGGCCACTTGGTATCATCCCACCTTGTGATGGTGAATTTCACAGAGTGAATTTGTGTTGCACACTGTGGCTTAAGTATTTCGTGGGCCAAACAGAGCACCACTTCACATGTCTGCAGTGTGTATTTGCCATGGTAGACACTGGAAAACTGCATGTCCAAGGAGATAAGTATACTTCAGGGAGCAGCAGCCAGTCACAGCCACTGGCCACTGGCCGTCTGGGTCGTCCACTGTACACCCCTGCACCGATGGATATATGGCAGGCATGTTTGTTTAGTAAAGTGTAAATCAGCCCTGGCAGTCATTATGAAACAAGCTCCTATGACCAAAAAGGGAGAGAGCAAAAATTAGACACATTATCACTGTGGGTTGCGGTAGTGTTTTGAAATGGGACTTTTTCTCCCTTTCCTTCGCTCAGCGCCTCCCCCAATATAATCCATTGTTGAGTAAACAGTCATAAATCTGTTGCAGACGGACAGGCTACGCCTACTCAAAATTGCCTACTGCTGCAATTTCAGCTTCAAGCTTTAATGCCCTAAACATGAATATCTTTTGTGAGCAAGGCACAGATCTGATTAATGATGCAAACTTGCCAACCACTGTATTCAACAACTGCAACAGCAGGCCCACACCCCGCCCTGTCCTTTAACTAACTAAATAAGCAAATTTCAGCACTGAATTATACAAGAGCACCAGAGCTTAATAAACTGTATTCTAAAAGACACGGCAGATAAGGTTTCGTAGCCCCGCTGGGCTAGCAAACGCAGCAGACTTGTTCATTTAGCTTTCTGTTTTCTGGTGTTTGCCAACTTTTTGTCTGTTAATTCAGACGCAGGAGGAAGAACGTGTGTGGTTATTTGGTCAATTGGCTCCTTTCACAAACAGATGGGTTCTCCCAAGCCTACTGTCAGTATGACTTTAAATACACGCGCACACAAAATGTACGGTATATCATGCTAGGTATGGAGCAGAGTGGGAGCTCTCTGCTTTGATGTACTCCAAGCTGGTGCCAAACATATTGCTCTGCTTTCCTTTGAACCACATCAGTGGGGCTGAGAGGGGGGCAGCCCAGGACCTCCATGCACACTGCTCAGGCTTGCTCCCCGGAGAGGTCACTGTGGTGCTGCTGATGCTGCGGCTTGGGACCCTCGTATCTACGGGACCGCCTCTCCTGGTATGCCCCACGGAGGACCTTAAGGTCCACAAACAACAATATTCTGGAGATCTCCAGCCATAAGATGGCTAGATTGGCCTCAACTAGGGCCAGGGCCTTTTCAGTATTGGCCCCACCTTGGTGGAACGCTCTTTCACAGGAGACCAGGGCCCTGCGGGATTTGTCATCTTTCCGCAAGGCCTGCAAGACAGAGCTGTTCCGCCTGGCCTTTGGGTTGGACTTAGTCTGACCCCTGCGTTTTTCCTCCCTCATGGCTTGAATTTGACTACTCAAAATGAGGCTGCATTTTAAATTTTAATACTGTGTTTTAATCTGTATTTTAATTAATTGCTTTTTTTATGTTTTATTGCAATTTTATTGGTGTGAGCCGCCCTGAGCCTGGTTCTGACTGGGGAGGGCGGGGTATAAATTATTATTATTATTATTATTATTATTATTATTATTATTATTATTAAAAGCAGCGCAGGAGGCGGCAGTTACGTGATACCAGTCTCTGCAGCCACAGCAGGCGCTGCGATTCTCCAGCGGTTTGACTTCACTCCTGGAAGCACATTCCCTTGTTGCTCAAGACAGGCGGATGCCAACAGAAACTCCTGTGAGCATGACTGTAGCTGTTTGCCACAAAGCTAGAGGTGACTTGTAATTAAGAGTTACCATCTCTTTTTTCTGGCATGCTCAAGTATCAGGCAAAAATGGGTGTGTTTGTATATCACACCTGTATCTTAGCGTTCTTCTGAGGAGTTCAAAGCAGAAAACACGAGGCTATCACATTCTCCCACTGCCCAACCCAGTTAAATGGGCCCCAAGTCTATGCTATGAGCTACCTAATAGAGGAGTTGAAAACCCATCCCTGTAACCCAAATCTAATGGTCTGTCTGCTGTGCCACATTAGTTCTGTTCTACAGGTGAAGTTTCTCCCATTGTGGAGATGCGCTGGTGGGAAAACTTTATCCTGTCGTATTTGTGACTATCATCTCAGCTACTGAAAAGCAAAAGAGCTCAGCAAGGGAAGAGATGGCAATTCACCATGAGTGTGTGAGGGGAACCTGGGGCCTTGAAGGTGTTTTTTACCTTGTTGTTGTTGTTTAGTCGTTTAGTCGTGTCCGACTGTTCGTGACCCCATGGACCATCGCACGCCAGGCACTCCTGTCTTCCACTGCCTCCCGCAGTTTGGTCAAACTCATGTTCGTAGCTTCGAGAACACTGTCCAACCATCTTGTCCTCTGTCGTCCCCTTCTCCTAGTGCCCTCAATCTTTCCCAACATCAGGGTCTTTTCCAGGGAGTCTTCTCTTCTCATGAGGTGGCCAAAGTATTGGAGCCTCAGCTTCAGGATCTGTCCTTCCAGTGAGCACTCAGGGCTGATTTCCTTAAGAATGGATAGGTTTGATCTTCTTGCAGTCCATGGGACTCTCAAGAGTCTCCTCCAGCACCATAATTCAAAAGCATCAATTCTTCGGCGATCAGCCTTCTTTACCTTATTTATTTCCAAAAACTTCTGCACTGTCAACATCAAGGACAGAAATCATGGCAGCATAGTCAACAACAAAATTACGTTAATTACGCCAACCACGTACAGTTGTTGGACTGACCATCATATGGTAGACTACAAGTTCAGTAGACTTGCAATAGCAGCAGTGACAGGAGGGGAAAAAATTCCGATAGGGATGTGGCTCACCATTAGCAATGAAAGTACGGTAGCAGAGCTTATTTGTTTCCCTTTGTAAGCCTTTTGCTTGCTTGCTTGCTGTGTTGGCAGCCTGGCCACTATTTTACTCCCCCACAGTGCATTAGACTAACATCTTTCCAGGGCATTGAAGGCAGAAAATGGCAGGGTGCCACAAAAATTGGTAGAGGATATTTGGAGAAAATTCTGCAACACTCCATTTTCTAGGAAGGTGAGAAAAATGAAAAGGAAATCTTAGAGATTTTCTCTGAGATATTTCAGGTCACCTCTACCGGATACAGTGCAGATGTCTTGTGTGAAGGCCAGAAGACCTTCCCAGACACAAAAACCATCTTTCTTTCTTTTTAAAGGCTAGCTGTTTCTACAGCCTCTTTCAAGTATTTATTTATAGCCAGGATGAGAGATAGAAACCTGCCTTAAAAAAATGAGCGATGAGATTATACCAAACCCCACTGCATTTTGCATAAGATCTTAAATTCCACGCTGCCTGGTACGATTGCTGCCATGCAGCTTCCTGAACTCCCTGTTTAAGCATTATGTTCTCATTGTGATTTATTTTCCGCCTGGAGTGCTGAAGTGAACACAGTCCACTAAAATTAATTCCAAGGGAAAAGAAACTGGTTTAAATCTCCTGAGAGATCAGGCTTCTGTTTCCCTGAGGGAAAGCCTCCTCTCCACTTGAGAAATGTGCCTCTTGCTTGATACATTTTTCATTCGCTGCATATTAGCAAATTAAAAAAGACAGCAGATTTATATTTCCTGCAAGAGGTGATTGTATAACAGAAGTCAGCTAGTTTGTTTCCCTGTTTATGTCTACATGGTTAATTGGCTAATAAAGATACAATAATCTGAATGGCAATTCGTGGCCAGCGGAGTCTCCAAAATATGTAAACGTGTCTTTCTGCCCTGCCAAGCCCGCTTCGTTAATCGCCAACACATTACGGTAATAAAAAGCTCATCCACTAAGCACAAAGCTGTAATGCAAGGCATTACAACGGCCCTAAATTTCGGTGAGCCGTCAGCACCAATGCCAGGCTTTAATTATGATTTGCAAAAGGGAGTGGCTGAACAACCATACCTGTCACCTTTATTGCCCTTGGGCCTAAAGAGTATCCCGTTCTGAAAAATGTCAGCATAGTTCGGCTCCCTGACCATCCAACGGGCAAATGGGGAAGTGCCTGTATTCCTTTTTTATTGATTTTGTGGTCCCCCCCCCAAAGAATATCTGTGTGGCCACTGATATACTCAAGGCAATTTGCATATGCCTTCTGGAATACTTCAAACAGCATAATAAAATAACTGCATATGAAACAAATATAACAGCTATAGGGCTGGAGGTAACCTGCTCTTGGGAGGTGCTGTGATGGCTATGGATTTCGTGAGCATGTAGAAGATGACAGATCAAACTCTTGACATCTCTGATTAAAAGGTTTCAGGTGCCATAATTGGGAGATGGGTCCCCTGCAAATGATCTGCATTATCAAGCACTATCAAACCGCCCAGAGTGGCTGGGGAAACTCAGCCAGATGGGCGGGGTAGAAATAAATTATTATTATTATTATTATTATTATTATTATTATTATTATTATTATTATTATTAGCTTACTTGCACAAAGCTTTCACGGAGGTTAGACTATGTCTGATCTTTATTGAGTGTTCATTCTGATTTGTTTGTGGAGAGGTAATAAGACCCAGGTGGCGCTGTGGGTTAAACCACTGAGCCTAGGGCTTGCTGATCAGAAGGTCAGCGGTTCGAATCCCTGTGACGGGGTGAGCTCCCGTTGCTTGGTCCCAGCTCCTGCCAACCTAGCAGTTCGAAAGCACGTCAAAATGCAAGTAGATAAATAGGAACCACTACAGCGGGAAGGTAAACGGCGTTTCCGTGTGCTGCTCTGGTTTGCCAGAAGCGGCTTTGTCATGCTGGCCACATGACCTGGAAGCTATACGCCGGCTCCCTCGGCCAATAATGCGAGATGGGCGCGCCACCCCAGAGTCGGTCACGACTGGACCTAATGGTCAGGGGCCTCTTTACCTTTACCTTTAATAGGCCTTCCCGATAATTCATACAAATGCATTTCCTCAACACTTTCCTAACAGCAATTTATTTATTTACTAGATTTGTTTCAGCAGAGCACTTTAATTGCACAAACCTACATTTCTGCTATATGCTCTTGACTACCTCCCTCAAAATCCTGACTTTCTGGAAGCAGCAACAAATGGACTAAAGGTCTTATCATAGTACAAGGCAAGCTCTGGTCATACGCACTATTAAATGTATTGCATCGTTGCATCTTAGTTTTGAGATACGTTTCTATGAGGTGGTTGTTGTTGCTGTTTTTACTGGTTTGTTGATTTGTAATAATAATAATAACAATTATTTATTTATTTATATGTTGGCCACCTGACCGGGTTTCCCCTGGGTTGTAACCTGCTCTGGGTCTATGGCTTTAAGAGAAAGGCAGTCATAAAACTTAATAAAAGAGATTATTATTAATGTATTCCTACCGGGGAGGTAACTTTTATCAGCCCTAACTCTGTACCTAGCTATCATGATGAATGTTTGAGCTCTGAGCAATTGAAGGCATGCAAACACAACGCAGCTGAAATATTATGTTCATTTTAAAGCATTTATATCACTGGAACCCGCCACCCCATCCTTTTCGGTTAATGGGTATTATCACATTTACAAGTGAAGGGTTTCCTGGTTTAAATATCACTACTACTCTCTCCAATGACTGCAGAAGTCACTGCTCCACTGGCCTGGCCTGGATACTGCCTCATCGTGCCCTGTGACTCAGATGAAATCCCATAATTGTGTGATGAAAAAACACGTGATGATCCAGGTTCCGTGATCCAGGAGGAGTAAGATTGTGTGTGTGGTAAATTATCTGTTTTACATGCAGAAGGTCTCAGGTTCAATCCTCAGCTTCTCCAAGGAGGGAGAGTTGGGAGAGTCTCCTGCCTGAAACCAAGCTAGCTGGTCCAAGGGCCTAGCTCCATATAAAGCAGCCTTTTCTGTTCCTATGCCCCTGTTTTGATTTTCTCAGGCAAACAGTCTTTCCTGGGCCCAGGGGAACAACACAGAGAGAAACACCACATGTCTCCCTCTAGCAGCCAGCAAGATAAGGAGATTTTATGAGGACTCCGGAGGACAGACTACTTGCCTGAGAAAACCACCAGTAAACCAAGGAAGGAGAAATGTAGCCACCACCACCACCCCAATAACCAAGATGCTGTTCCCCAAAGCAGGAAAAATACCTATTCAAGTCCAAAGCAAGAACACACTAGATTTGTCACATTGTGTTTGGACTAGGGATAGAGGAGAAAATCGATCCGGTTCACATTTAATGCTGAATCTATCAGATTTGCACTTTCCAAAGCACAACCATCATTTGAATTTCTCACTTATCTGAATTTTGTGGCGCAGGTCTCCAATGCGTGTTATCATTATTTTTAAATGCATATATTGGGGACAGGTGCACCAAGTCGGGCCCAACATTGGGGGGGGGGGTGTTGCGTGTGCATGACATCACACACGTGATGTCCCTCCCCCAGTCTGGGCAGGCCTGTCGGGACACGCGGGCGTCCCTTTGAGGATTGCCAGAGTGCTTTGCCGGAAGGCTTTCTGGCGATTGCAGCAGGGTGTGTGGAGGGTGAGAATCGCCCTCTGTGCCTCCCGCTCTCACCTGGCAGGCCAGTGTTCACCTGGGGGCAGGGAGGTTGCCAGCCCCCTCAATATTGGGGAGGCTCAGCATCCTACCTAGAAATATTGAGGAGGCTGAATCCCCTTCTACCCCCTATTGTTAGTGCCCCTGTTTTAGGCAAGGTGAAAATGTTTCTCTATAACCATGCCTTTGGCTGATTAAACAATCTATGGCCTTTTAAATGTGTTTGTGGGGTGGGGCTATTAGAATTGTAGATTTGGAAGGGACAACTGGGGTCATCCAGTTCAACCCCCTGCAATGCAGGAATATTTTGCCTAGCGTGGGGCTCAAGCCCCCGACTCCGAGATTAAGAGTCTCAGTGCCAGCAAGAAGCCCTATCAGAAGGACACATTCCAGCCTGGCAACAACAACAACGATAATTTATTATTTGTACCCTGCCCATCCGGCTGGGTCTCCCCAGCCACTCTGGCCGGCTTCCAGCAAAGATTAAAATACAGTAAAATGTCACAAATTAAAAACTTCCCTAAACATTCAAGTAGAGCGCCAACCAAGGCTGGTAACAGGTTTGGACTAGGTAGAGTTGGGGTAGCTCGGCAGGAGCATGGCCTGGACCACATTCATCCTCCAACCCCGATGTTCACCATCCCTGCCTTCCTAACCATACTTCCAACATATGGGAGGGTAAGGGCAAACAGTGTTGTTTCAATAGATGATATTATGGACGGAGGATTTTCATTGTGGTAGAATTATTATTTTTAAAGATGTGCCGTAAGTGTGATTACCTGCAGATGTTGTTCGACTCCAACTCCCATCACCCCCAACCGCCATACCAATGATAGGGGATCATGGGAGTTGTAGTCCAGCAACTTCTGGAGGGCAGTAGATTCTCCACCCGCAGTGTAAAACATAAAAATGTATCCTGTAGCACCTTGGAGACCAATTTAGTTTGTCATAGGTACTGTGTTTCTCCCAAAAATAAGCCATACCCCGAAAATAAGCCATACCCCGAAAATAAGCCACACCCCGAAAATAAGCCATAGCGATAGGCATACTTAATTTTAAAAAATAAGACATCCCTTGAAAATAAGCCGCCGTGTTTTTTTTTGAGGAAAAATAAATATAAGATGGTGTCTTATTTTTGGAGAAACACGGTATGAACTTTTGTGTGCATGCACACTACTGGAAGCATTTTTGTTTGTTTGTTTCGACTACGTCAGACCAACACGACTACCTGTAACTATAAAAATGTATGTTATGTTGTCTCACCAAAATGCTGAAAGATACTGTCCCGTGTATTCACACATATACGGTATAACAGGATCAGGGGTAGGGGTAGGGCCTGTGAGGGAATGCCGGTGAAATTCCCAAGAAAAAAGAAAATTAGCAGATCTGTTTGAGTCACACAGGGTCCTGCCAGGTACCACAGTGAGATCATTACAGGTTTTTTTTTGTTTTTGTTTTTTAAAAGCAAGTAACAAGGCTGCAAATATTTGAAAAGTGGACAAGGAGGAGGAGGGGGGAAGGGGAAGAACACAGCAGCTATGAATTGTTTTATAGATTTTGTCTCAGAAGCATTTTTAGCATTTGAGGTTCTGGCATTTTGAAATTAACCACAGTGACAATTTCACATCGTAATTCATGCAGGCTGAAGCATTTATGCTTCTCCTTCCACAGAACTTTCCGGACCCGACAGATATAGCTAAACCAATGCGATGTAAAAGGCATCTCAGCATTTTCCACTGGCTGTGGAATTGCCTGGATCTAATCCGTTAATTACTTTTTACATATGGGAGGGGAGTAGATATAAACCCTCTGCTCATAAATTTCATTCTCGTAGCCTTTGAACAGCAGCAACTTGTTTTATTATTTCTTTGTTACTGTTTTGAATTCACAGCTACCATTGGTGCCTTGTGTTGGAGGCATTTTGTATGGAGACATGTTGTTGTAGCAATCTCCAAAAATGAGAGACAGGCAGACTCCATTCCTTAAACTAATCTGGAATAGACTTTTTAATTTGACATGGCTATTATGGATCAAATAGCTTTGGTCATATCAAGACCATACATTGAATACACATGGCTTACCTTGAAGAATCCTGGGAACTGTGGTTTACCCTTCACAGAACTACAATTCCCAGCAATCTTCAGTTCTCAGAATTCTTTTGGGGGACTAATGAGCCACAGTGTACAAGATGATGCTCTTTTTCATGGATCCAATTTTGGTTCATGTGCATTTGAAAAGAGTGGTTAATCCTATTATCTTATCTCCCATTGGGCATAGCTCTGTGGCAAGCATATACAGTTCTACCTTGGTTTTTGAACAGCTTAGTTCTCGAACGTTTTGGCTTCCAAACGTCGCAAACACGGAAGTGACTGTTCTGGTTTGCAAACTATTTTTGGAAGCCGAACATCTGACGGGGCTCCAGCGGCTTCAGTTTCAGAAGCCGCGCTTTGGTTTCTGAAAGTTTGGGAAGTCGAACGGACTTCTGGAATGGATTCCGTTTGACTTTCAAGGTACAACTGTATTGGTTTTTTCCACCTCAACTATAATAGTTTCTATAGAAAAAAACTGGGAATTGTTGCTTTTAGAGATGGTGTAGAGAATTCTTCAGATCCGCCAAAAACTCCAGTTCTCTGGCAGTGGACATAAATCTTAAGCCCATTAAAGTCTTCGGTGTAAAAATTTACTTGGTGTTAGTGTGTCCTTTTTTGTTTAAAAGCATTAAAAGTCCCTGCTGGATCAGGCCAAAGGCCCATTTCATCTAGTATCCTGTTCTCACAATGGCCAACCAGATGAGCACAACAGCCTTTTCCCCACTCCAGCAGCAAGTACTTATTCAGAGGCACAACAGTAGTAGCAGCAGCAGCAGCAGCAACAACAACAACAACAACAACAACAACAACAACAACTTATTTATACCCTGCCCATCTGGCTGGGTTGCCCCAGCCACTCTGGGCAGCTTCCAACACACATAAAAATAATAATATGACACCAAACATTAATATTAACAATCAGATCCTACGTGAAAAGCCACAATAACTTTAAAATAAACAACTTATATCAAATATTATTCTTACTTTTATTATTTATTGAATTTATATTTTGCCCTACTATATCCGCAGGTCTCAGGGCAGTTTACTGATAAATAAAGCGATGTTCAAAAATCCATTGGAATCCAATAGTAAACAGTAAACTTAAAGATCCTTAAATAATAATTAAAGTTTGCACTTACCAATTACAATAAAGAATTGCTAATCTATAATCAGTAAAAAATAACAGCAAATCCCAATGCATGAAATACCACAAAACATACAAAGCCATGTAAAAGGATCAAATTGAGAAACAAGGACACACAACTTATGGAATTATTTTTTAACAAAAACTATCCCTGAGCTCTTCTCTTCCCCGCTGCTTCTGCTGTTCTCAAAGTCATGGTCCGGGAAAGGCTCAGATGGCCTCAGCCATTGGAAGCATAACATAACCATCATGGCTACCAGCCTTCTGCAAGAGAAGATATTCAAATATACCTTCCAGCTTTAAAATTTCATTGCGCAGCTGGCCCCATTGGCAGCAGCCTGCACACCCCACCTGAGCTAGCCTCCTTTGAGCACTGCTAGGCTAGCCTGCTGTCCTCAGGTGGACAGTGTTCTATCGTCAGTGTAATGCCCAGTTGGATTCTGCACATAGAATCGTAGAATTGTATGGTTGGAAGGGACCTCAGGGGTCATCCAGTCCAAACCCCTGCAATGTAGGAATCTGCCCACAGCCATCCCTGGGTGGGCTTGAACCACCAACCTTCTCTGGTTAGCAGCCAGGTCCACTGACCTTTTTTGCGCCCCAACAACCAGCAGTTGGGAGGAGGGCATCCTCTCGTCCTTTGTGTCAGGCAGAAAAATGCCACAAGCCCCCACAGTTTGTTTGTTTTTAATTCTGTGGTCTCTCTCTCCTCCCCACCCCTGGACCAAAAGTTCAATGGATTTGGAGGGAGGAAAGCAAGGTGTATTTGATTTAAATCGCGATTTAAATCCCTGGTCAGTAAGACTTGATTTCAATCTTTTTTTTACAGAAAGACTCATTCTTGCTGCTTTAATCTTAATACTTACAACCAGATGAAGGTTTCATTTTTGGAATAATAAATTTTCAGAGTAGTTTTTACAGTTATATAAAAAATTACTGTTTTGGTTATAATATTAGAAATAGAAACAAATTGCGATTTAAATCCCTGGTCAGTAAGACTTGATTTCAATCTTTTTTTTTTTTACAGAAAGACTCATTCTTGCTGCTTTAATCTTAATATTTACAACCAGATGAAGGTTTCATTTTTGGAATAATAAATTCTCAGAGTAGTTTTTACAGTTATATCAAAAATTACTGTTTTGGTTATACTATTAGAAATACATAGACAGATAATTACATAATTATTATGAGGTTTAATAAGTTAACTGTTTATATTTGGACAACTTTTCTGCTGTACTTTATTGGAAGGAGAAAACAATCATTTCCTTAATAACAATTTAAACAATTTATTTAACCAAAACAGTAACATTTTAACATATATAGCCATGTTTGTTAACTGATGTGGTTAAACAATTAAAAAACAACAACTTAGACTGAGTTTTAGCACACATGAAAAACTTAAAACAAACCCTTATTTCCTGATGAATAGCCTTTGGACTACAATGTAACTTAGATAGAAAACTATCTTTAGAAAGATTTTTCCTCGAAAAGCATTTTATTTTAAAAACCCAATTTAATTTTAAAAAAAAAATCTGATTTGAATAAAAAAAATCTGATTTAAATAAACAAAATCTGATTTTTTTTAATTTTTAAATCATTGGTATTTATCGACCCTGGAGGAAAGTGATTTCCTAAAAAGCAAGCCACTAGAAAGGAGCACAAAGGAAGGATTCCCTTTTATTCTCTTTACCCAAGCTTCACCATTTCCAACTAATTTATGGAAAGCTAATCTGTGCCGTTTTTGTTTTGTTTTTACGGTGCAGGGAATGATATATAGATTTAAAGCTCTGGCATTTCTCCAGCCGTAAGGGCTGTGCGCCAACACAGGCCGCAGTGCCAAAAAGCTTTCTCCCCACCTTCCCCTTAGCTTCGTAGTCCTCAGCCTTGACATTTCGGGATAGAGTGAGTCTAAGATGAGCTTTGTTTGAATTGGTAATTCCTGGCTCGGTCGGCAGCTTTCAAAGCCTGAGCTACGGTCCCTTGAGTTCAGTGAGATTTACATGCCAGCGCACTCTGATTTTCTTCTGAGGAACCTCCGAGTGTCAACGACGGCCCATCTATGGCTGCAGAGCTGTGGCAAAATCCCCCTTCCCCGACACACCTTATTCCAAAGAGGAGGAAACAAAATCATTAAAAAGTCGCTTCCATTAATCATTCTTATTAAACGTAGAGGATAACGCTTAAAAAAAGAACTTTTAACTCCATGTAAGCAGCCAAACAGGAGTCCTGCCAGAAGTGTCATGCTTCAGGACTTAACATGATGTCATCCACAGAGCTAACAAAGGAAAATGAGAAATTAATGGCACAAGCTATACATTGTATCATGCGAAGTGTAGCTGGGGGTTTTCCTCAAGCTTCTTGTGGTGTGTGGCATTGTATTATTGGCAGGGAGAAGGTCTTGCAAAGAAGCACATTTTAGCTTGCGAGCGTTTTCTTCTGCTCTCCCACAAGGGTACGGCTTTTCGGATTGTTACAATCCTGTCAGCGCCGACTTCCGACTGGGAAAAAATAACAGGACTTGGAGAAAATAGCAGGCAGAATAAGTTCAAATGCACTGTTGACATAAGCCTAAATTATTATTATTGTTATTCTTGTTGTTGTTCGCCGGTGTAATGTACTGGTTATAGTATTGGGCTGAGGCTGGAGAGACCTGTGTTCAAATGCTGCTCCACCATGAAACTTACCAAATGACTTTGGGCTCTCCACTTCCCTCATTGCTACTGTGGGGCTGCAATTGGGGGAGGGATGAGCCATGTGCATTACCTTTGAGTAAAGATGATCAATGTAGCAGTAGTCATAGAAGCAGAGATCTATGTAAGTCGATTTTTTTTTAATGTAGCGCCTTTTCTGTTTCCATAGTCTCTGCTCTCACACACACCTGCTGAGCCTACTCATTCACAACATTGATGTACACAATTACTCAGACATGTAATTCATATACTGGTGTCGTAACATTGCAAAACCAACGATCAAATGCACAAGTCTAACCACGGGCCAAACAGCTATGTAGTATTGCCTTTTCCTTTCTCTGTTGCATAGGCCTAGTGTGCTGGCATGTTTTATTTTAAACTCCTGAGCACATTGGAATGTTCATAAACATTGCACAGCACCTGGATCCTATTGTTCTAGGATTCAGCTCAGTACATAACAGCTAAGGAGGTCCAGTTTCAATATAACAATGCTACAATTTTGTGGTTTTTCTTTGGAATTTTTTTTTAATGGCAACACACACACACACACACTGCCAGGCTTTCCCCGAGGTTAATTTCATTCGTTGGGCATCCCAAAGTGCTTTCAGTTAATTTTTGTCACTTTTAAGTAAATTGATGGTGTGTGTTTTTTATAAAAACACCAACCCTGCAAATGTTTAATTGATGCTTTCCTGTTGCTGCCTCTGGATGCTCTATTAATAGCGCTGCCCATCAGCAGACTATTCCCTTCACTTCTGTTAACTGCTGGCTGTGTTGTTTCTCCCACTGCGGTGCTTTGAGACTTTGAGGAATATGGTTAAAATAAGAATAGACTCTCATTCACACACACACACACACACACACACACACACACACACACATTTATACACTACTATTTCATTTTAAAAAATCAAAGCAGTTTACAAAAAAAATACATAAAACCATACAGTAAAACCACATTATTATTATTATTTTAAAAAGCTAAAAACAGACATTAGTTAACCAATGTGGAAATAAGTGTTTCAAAGTGCTTGCATAAGCCTGCCGGAATAGAAGAGTTTTGAGCAGGCGTTTAAAAAGTTGAAACAGAAGGCGCCTGCAGAATTCCACAGGACTGAGCTGATGAGACTCGCTTTTTGCTATCAAGTGAGTTTCGCCAACTCAGGGAAATACAGTGGTACCTCGGGTTACAGGCGCTTCAGGTTACAGACTCTGCTAACCCAGAAATAGTACCTCAGGCTAAGAACTTTGCTTCAGGATGAGAACAGAAATTGTGCGGTGGTGGCACAGCGACAGCAGGAGGCCCCATCAGCTAAAGTGGTTTCTCAGGTTAAGAACAGTTTCAGGTTAAGAACAGACCACCAGAACGAATTAAGTTCTTATCCTGAGGTACCACTGTACCACGTTTTGGGGGATTTAGGAATAGAATGAACTGTCCTTCAGTGGAAATGTAATAAACGGCAGTTTGCATTTTTTGTGATCTTACTCACTAGTATGGAGTACCATCACATCCTTTCTGTGCTGGCAGCCAGGGCATTTTTTATTATACAGTGGTACCTCGACTTACAAACGACTCGACAACCGAATTTTTTGACTTACGAATGAGGGTAATGGCCACGCGCTTACCCCCGGAAAAAAACAGTGGCGGTTTTAGATAGGGATTTAGATTACAAATTTTTAAATTGGGTTGCTTTGACTTACTAATTTTTCCGTTTTCAATGCATTCCTATGGGAAATCGCGTTTCCAATGGCGTTTTTCGACTTACGAATTTTTCGACTTACGAAGGTGCCTTCGAAGCGGATTAAATTCGTAAGTCGAGGCACCACTGTAATATGAATATATGAATGCCAGCAGCTCATTTTTTTTACCAAGAGAAAGAAAGAAAGAAAGAAAGAAAGAAAGAAAGAAAGAAAGAAAGAAAGAAAGAAAGAAAGAAAGAAAGCCTTGATTAAAGGTATTAATTTTCTGTTTTGGCCACATCCATTTTTTCACCTAGGCCATCCCACTTTATCATGCAACCCTCGGTAGGTCAGCAATGGGTCAATTCAGCTGTTGGCCCAGAAGAGGTTAGCCACCCCTGTTCTGAGGTCCCTATGCTTGGACCTTAACTATGCTTCTTGCACGACCTTTCAATTCCACTGTTTACATTTCTCCATTCTTTAGCCATGTATGTGCCAAATATCCACCAGCTGGGGACGTATTTCATGCAGCTTGAAGGATCTCAAAGCAGCATCTTCCTCTGTACCAGCCAACTCAAGTTTTATGAACTGCAGGGAAAGCTGTGCCTGTGGTTACTTCATGAGATATGGCCTGGAGGTTAGGGGTGGGGTGGGTGTTTTCACACAAGACACAGCCTTCTCGGTGGCGGCACCCTGGCTAAGGAACTTCCTCTCTGTAGAGAACCGATTATCTCCCACACTGTGTTCAATCAGGCAGCAAGTCCTATTTCTTCCAGCAGGTCTTTGGCGCATAACGTGACACTGTTTGTATTATGTTGTATTTTGCTTCTGCTTTTTCTTTTATTGTTGCAATTTCATTGTCAGTCCCCACTCCCACCCTCAAGCAGTCATGAGAGTAAAAGTGAGGTACAGTATATGAAATAATATAACAACAAACAAACAAACTATTGATGAAGGGCTTTAGCCCATGGTAACGTAAGCGCCAATAAGTCTGTTAGTCATTAAAGGGACATGTGGTTGCCTCTGGAATCTGAGGTGTGCTTTGTCATTTAGTGCCAATATTGTGGCTTCCTTTCATATAAAGCATCCTTCTCTCATCTGGTTTGGGGTGAGCGGGGCAGGAGAGTGCGAGTGATTCTCTTCCAGCTGCATTTTCCTGCCCATCTCAGTGGCAGAGCCAAACCATTGAATATTTGCCATTCTGTTCTCAGTCACGGGAGCCAACTGTTTATTGCTTTCTTTGATTTGTGTCTGAGGGTGGGGAATATCCTGGTGCAAGTCCTTTTTTTTCTTTTTTGGATCTATTTCCTTTTAATCGGTTTGGGTTTTTTAACGGAACGCCTTGCACTTTTCAGCGGCACACTTTCCAAAGGCATGATGCTTGTTTCGCCTGCCCCAGTCCTACAGGCAATCTCCCTCTAATGGCCTCTGATATTGCAAAGGTGTGTTTTTATAGCAAAATGTGGTGAAGAGAGAAGAGTATTTTTAGGCTGGGAGATCAAGGGGAGAAAGCTGCATCATCTGGCAGGTTTTTAACCGCAGAACCTTTTTTTATGGTGGGTTCAGAGTTTGGAGTGGCTGGAGGCCAGAGGCTGACAAGAGGTTGGCTCCCTGCTTATGCTACCTCTGGGTTCAGAGGCAACACGCATCTCACAGAATCATAGAATTGTAGAGTTGGAAGGGAACCCCAAGGGTCATCTAGTCCAACCCCCTGCAGTGCATGAATCCCAACTCAAGCATCCATGGACACCCAACCGCTGTATACATATTTAATGTTTAATTTTAATGTTTAATAGATCACTGTGTTTTATTTTTCTGTTGTAAGCCGCCCAGAGTGGCTGGGGAAACCCAGCCAGATGGGCGGGGTATAAATAATAAAAATTATTATTATTATTATTATTATTATTATTATTATTATTATTAGAGACTGTAGGTCCTGTGAGCAGGGACCACTTAACTTCTCTGTTCTGTATATCATTGGCAGGAGTGAATATGATCTTGTTAATCCTTTTTAATATCCAGGGCAGGCCCTGTCATTAACCAGGTCGAGATTTGGGATGCACATTGATGACAAAATTTAATTGTTTGGGCCAGTGCTATTAATAATATATTTAATTCTTAAAGGAGCATGGTTTGCTTGTTCACTGTATTTATATAGGCCACCCAATAACATATTTCGGGGGGGGGGGGAGCTTACTAGAAATACAAGAAGAATAAAACGCAGCATTACAGCAAAACAACGAAACAAGTAAGTAGCACCCATAAAATTTTATATCCTGTGAAGAAAGCAATTGAAACCAGTCGCACATCAGACATGAAAAGCCCCGTTCTTTTCCCCCTTTAGGTCACCAAGTCTTTTATTTTGTGCACCTGTTCCACAGCAGGAAAACCACATTACACACATGGCGTTCCAGTTGGGTGTTTCTTGTGGGACGGCTGCTCTTTATGCAAGCAAAGGTGTTTTCTTTTTCTGCACCGTCCACATGAGGTTGTTGGCTTCAAAATGCCAGGCTCTATTTCTTCCCTCTCCCACATTTAATCCAGATTTATCTTTTCTGCGAATAAGCCAATAAACTTGGGGAAGAAGAGCAATATGTGAACAACCTGTTTCATGGGCTCATCCAGACTTCCTTTTGCACCCTGTTTCCAAACACATGTCCATGTCTGAGCGGGTTTCTCTCTCTCTTTTTTGGTTGTCCTGCTGCTTTCCCTGGGGGGGGGGGGACGGACCGTTGTTTACTGCTGAATATGTACAAACAGCAATCGAGTTCTCCATGGATTCAGCACTAGATAGCGGGTTTTCCTGGGGGGAAGCGGCAGGCAATTTTGCAAGTAGGGTTCAGTCACATACTGCCAAATTCAGGTTGCACAGTTAGTGAATTAGGTACTCAGGTGCAATAAACTCACTCTTCCCACCCTTGCAAAATTCAATTTTTTTGTGGTAAGGAAAGTGATAGGAAAATGTGCTGGAAAGCGTGAGATAACTATTGCTTGATGCAGTGACGTGTAACCCTCCCAACACACCAGAACAAGTGTTCGAGACATAGCATTGTATAACTTCCTCACAAACTCTGTGCAAGCAAATCAGATTTATTGAGTGCTCAATCAACAGGTCGTCTGAAAGCAGCCTTGTTCTGTGAAGCTCAGAGGAGACCACAAAAGAAGAGGAGGGGATGGGGGGGTGAGTTGTCCTGGTTTCACTTTTTGAAATATGGCAACCCTGCATAAGCAAAACTGTGGCTTAGCACAGAGAAGATTCTGTCCACTTTACAGTTCCTCTAGTTCTGCCCCTGCTGCTGGGTTGCTCTGAGCTAAGCCATGGTTTGAATCAGGGTTATGTCCAAACCCAAGCCCATGGTTTATCTCCACCAGGAAACCCTGGTGTAACAAGCCCTGGCTACAAATAGTGGTTTGTTTAGACGCAGGCATGTCCAACAGATAGATCGTGATCTACTGGTAGATCACTGGGTGTCTGTGGCAGATCACTGGCTCCCCCCAAAAAAGCTCAACAATTTTGGGTTGCTAAAAAATCTCAACATTTTTGCCCTGAACCCCCCCAAAACCTCCCTAAAAAGCTCAAGAACTTCGCCCTGAACCCAAAAAACAGGGCTTTCCTTCCCCCAAAAAGCTCAACAACTTTCACCTGAACCCCCCCCAAAGGAGTAGATCACTGCCAGTTTTTAACTCTGCGAGTAGATCACAGTCTCTTGGGAGTTGGCCACCCCGGTTTAGAGCATTATACACAAACCAGGTCAGTAGCTGAAAGTAATATGAGTAAGTTATTATTGTTTTTACCTACACACACACACACACACACACACACATATATATATATATATATACACACACACATACATACATACATACATACATACACACACACACATATATATACACCTTACTGCTTTCTCCACTCAAATGGGTCTTTTTGGCTTTCGAAACACTACATAACGTGCAACATCCGTTTACCAGAATTGATAGTGGGATGATGGTGTATCTCAGTGATGCCTTTTGCCACACCTCCTTCAACACTCTGCAAAACCATTGCTTACTTTCGAGGCATACCTGTACCATCTGAACATTGATAATAGCAAATGTCCCCTAGTCTACCTGCACGTTAGCTTAGAAGTTCAGACTTCAGTGATCAATGCATAGAGGCAACCTGAATACGTAACCCATTTTCTTGGGTGGGGTGGATCTGAAACAAGTTCATTTTCATTCTACATGGATAGCCATTTTTAAACCCACCCACCCCACCCCCCATTTAGCATTTAATCCTTAAAAGGACAAATCGGAGAAACTTAAAACTCATCAGGGAACCATAGTTTTGGACACTTTAATCTAAAAAGTGTCCCATTTGGACGCTGTAATCTGCAGAGTGTCCTATTTGGCATAGTCCGGATACTTTCTGCTGAGTGAGATGAAATTGCTAAGACTCTCCGAGAGCTGGAACTCAGAAGAGAATACTAAGATCTGTGTAAGCTGAATAAACTTTGTGATCTCTTCCTCCTTGCCACCACCCCCCCGCGCCCCAAACGCATCAACCACAAGCTACACTGTTGATATGAACCATGTGTTTCAATTATTGAAAACAATACAGATCACGTCTGTATCAACAAGAAGAACGTTGCTTTATACTACTTCAATTACTGCAAAGCAGAACCAGTTCCAAAGTTGGCAGAGCACCTTTTAATGCAGAAATAAACTAGGTGTCACCTGGCAGGTGGCCAAAGCAATGGCTGGTTAACATCATCAGTGTGTGTTTGCTTTATCCTAATCTGACCCGTTTTACAACATTCGGAGAGCTTAGCGGTGTCTTGTGCCTGGAGCGGCCTGTGTGCTATTCTGGCCTCTGTGTTATCTGAATGGAGTTGCTGTGTACTGACATAGGCTCCCAGCCAGGATATAGCGTGTGGGGAACTGGAAGACTCGAGGAAAAAATGCTGTCTGCTTTGTACAGTGGAAGCAAAGTGTGCAGCTAAGGCCAGTGAACTCGGTCCAGCTGGCAGGATGGGAATGCCGGTCACACAGATCTGTGAAGAGTTCCGCATGTGTTGGAGAGCCCGCGTGATGGTTTTAGCATGAGCCCAACTTGCGGCAGCTCGACCCGCAGTTATTGAGTGGGATCTTCGGGGGCTGTAGTGGGGGGTGGTGGAAGGGAGCAAAGAGGAGAGGGGAGGTGGGACGTGATTTGAGGCGTGTGAAAGTATTCCTGAGATAGAGTAGATAAGAGAGAACTTTTTCTTCCTCTCTTACAATACTAGAACCAGAGATCCCTTTGCTCACGTCGCAAGGTACTATTAGTGGACATAGTGAAGGAAGGATGAGAGTGTTAAAGATGGTTACTGTTTCCTGGCTTGAACTCTTAGAGATTAATGCAACGCATTATATGTGGGGCTGCCTTTGAAGATGGTTTGGAAACTTCAGCCGGTGCTGAATTCGGCAGCCAGGTCGCTCACCAGGACAAGACGGTTCGAGCGCATTACGCCGATCCTGGCCCGGCTGCTGATTAGTTTCTGGGCCCAATTCAAAGTGATGGTTTTGACATATAGAGCGCAATACCTCAAGGACCTCCTCTCTCCCTATGAACCTACTTGGACCCAGCAATCATCATCTGAGGCCCTTCTTTGTGTGCCTCCCCCCAGCGAGAGGTTCGGAGGGTGGTAACATGAGAATGGGCATTTTCTGTGGTGCCTCCCCATTTGTGGAATGCTCTCCCCAAGGAGGCTCACCTGGCACCTTCATTACATATCTTTAGGCACCAGTCAAAAATGTTTTTTCTTCAACCAGGTGTTCAGCTGATTAAATGTGTCTATGGAAGGGAGGGGGGAGATTTTTTGTTTGTGTGTCTGCTTTTATTTTATTATTTTGTGTTTTGTGTTTTCACTTTGTAGTTTTGTGTTGTGAGCTGCCCTGAAGTCTTCGGATGAAGGGCGGTATACAAATTTAATAAATTATAACGATAATGATAAGAATCTTAATCTCATGGTCATTGGTCCGGGCTCTGCATTGGGCAAAAGATTCCTGCATTGCAGGGGGTTGGACTGGACGAACTTTGGGGTCCCTTCCAACTCTGCAATTCTATGATTCTATATTTTCAACAGAATTAAAGAGAAAAGAATACTGTTAGAACCCGGAGCCATTTAATGAAGCTGAAGAGCTGGGGATTCAGTACTGATAAAAAGAAGTGCTTCTTCACAGAGGCTACAAGATGTACATCATCTTGAAGGAAATTTGTCCAAATTCATAGACTATTAAGGCCCCTGATGGCTAGGTTGCCAATTTTGATGTCTGTGCAGGATCAGAGGCAATATACTGGCTGCACAAGTAACGGGAGAGAGCTATTGCGCCCATGTTCCCATTGTCATCTAGATGAATGCTGATAGCAGAAACCTGGATTTTTGGGGTCTTTGGTCTGATCCATCTTACAAGTGACTGTGGACTGACTTTTGAAATAAGGACCAGCGGTAGAGGCTGTGTGGGGAATGGAGGGGCACATGGCTAACCACAGAGCCATAGAGCTGTCACGTTGGAAGGGACCACAAGGATCACCTAGTCCAACCCCCTGCAATACAGCCATCATTCACCCAACGTGGGGCTCAAACCCACAAACTTGAGATTAAGAGTTTCATTCTCTACCAACTGAGCTAATGCCGCCATATTTTTTTCATCGCCTCGCTCCTGTGTCTTCAGCAGCTGCCTGTTATGTAGAAACAGGTGAAGCTTTCTTTTCCCCCATGCCAGGAATAACTTCAGCCGAAGTCACAGGCAGCTGTTAAAGGTGCAGAGAAGAAAGTGGCCACACGAATGTTTCAAAACGTGGCTTGTAGGGTTCGGATTTATGCACATCCTGCTATCGTTTGAGAAGGAAGGCTGTTTGCTCCATATAATTACATCTCTTTAATTTCGCTTGCTTTGCTTATTGTATGTTAAATATATATATCCTCCCATGGCTATGGTTAGGCCCTTTCCTTGTTAACTCTGTGGGAGACTGATGGCACGCAATGGTATATATGCAAGGCATTATGGATTAGGGCCCTGTGTAATTATGCCTCTAGCAATATGGCAGATGCTGGCATTTGGGGGGTTAATCAGGAGATCTGCCACAGTGGGGAACGTGCTCAGAATGCAAACCGTCACGGGACATTTAAAGCCTGCCCTTCGTCTTGACCTAAATCCATTTGTGTAAATATTCAACTTGTAAACCGAAGGCAATAATGCTGTAAATGTCAGAGTCGAGGCAGTAAATTGCGAAGGAAGAGATTGCGCGAATCCTATTTCTCTCCCTGTCTCTCCCCACCACCACCCCACCCGCCCGGCCATCCCTTAAAATCTGCTCAGGTAGATGGAAAGCTCATGGAACCAATGGCTACCTACAATCCGAAAGATTTAGGTTGCGTTCCCAGTATGAACCCTTAGTGGAAGAAAGGGCATTGGGGGAGCCATTGGGACTTAGTTGCAAGCAAACATGCTTCAGATGGGGTTGCCAGGCCTTCCAGTCATAGCTCGGTAGTAGAACATCTGCTTTGCATGCAGAAGGTCCGTGGCCTCTCCATGGACAGTATTGAGCTTGATGGGCCAGTGGGCTGACTTAGTATAAGGCAGCTTCCTATGTTTTCCTGTCTGAACCATTATGAAATAAAATGGGGGGAGGGGTTGTACGGACCACTGGCCTGGGGCCAAATTACAGCTCCCTGCTCTGTTTTGTCTAGCCCACAGAAATGTCTAGGGAGATGCTGTCAGTCTACGAGGAGGAAGGTTATATCCTCCTTCATTTTGTTTTGAAGAGGAAAATAATTGTAATTGATCGCCATGAGAAGGAGGAGGGTGATGCTTGAAATGGTGTGTGTGTGTGTGTGTGTGTGTGTGTGTGTGTGTGTGTGTATGATTGAATTGTAGAATTGGAAGGCACTCCGAGGGTCATCAAGTCCTACCCCATGCAGTGCAGGAATCTCAACTAAAGCATGCATTACAGATTCTTCCTTACCGATTCAGATATTTTAATGCTTGATATAGTTGAAGTATTAATCCTACCCTTGCATGATTTTCTAGGTTTTCTCGCTTTTTCATGAATACTGATGAATACTTCTTTTCATGAATACTTCTTCTTCTTCTTCTTCTTCTTCTTCTTCTTCTTCTTCTTCTTCTTCTTCTTCTTCTTCTTCTTCTTCTTCTTCTTCTTCTTCTTCCATCTCCAAGGGAAGGGCCAGCGAGGGGAGTAACCATTGCCCCAAGCCCCTTCCAGCAGCAGCACCCAACACTTCTGCTCCCATCAACGCAGAACGATGATGTCACTGCATGCACTTGGTGATGTCACGCCATACAATTTGCTGCAATTCACATCAAGAAGAAGAAGAAGAGAGGGCAAAGTGCATCATTAGGCTCTATGCTGATGTAAAAAGTAGCCCATGTTTTGCAAGGGCATCCCATTGAACTAGCTGTTTTGTGACACCAGGTCAGGTTGTTGCTGCTTTTACAAAAACTAATTCACACTGCGGGAGGGAAGCAGAACCTTCCCCAACCTAGTGCTCTCCAAATGATGTTGGACTACATCTCCCATCAGCCCCAACCAGCAAAACCAACAGTCGGGGTGTCTGAGAGTTGTAGGCCAAAACATTTGGAGGGCACTTGGTTGAGGAAGGCTGCTGTAAGAAATCACATTAATTCAATCTAATTGGCGTGGGGGATGGGTACAGAATCTGGCCCATTTCCTTTTTATCCTGCCTGGGTCTATAAACAATGGCCTGGAGGTCCTCACCCAGAGACTGCCAGTCGGTGGATCCTTTATTCACCCTCTGTGCCGTCAAAACAGGGGGAAGTCTCCCTCCGCTGAAATCTATGGCAGAGCTCCAGTTAAGTCACCCATTAAGTCTAGACAAAAAGATTGAGATCTCCTCCGCAAATAAAGTATGGGTGGCTTCTAATAAAAGCAGTTATTTGCTCACAAAGGCAGCACCAAGCTCAACAATGAATGGGGTTGGGATGCGGCAAGCGGCAACAGCTGACGCTGCCGTGTAGCGGGCAGGGGGGGTAGAGAGACCACTGTAGTTATTAGAATGGTTAGCGAAACGGAACAGGAAACATGAGGAGGTTGTGACATCACCATCTCAACTTGACATGCACCATCTATCAGGGATGGCTTAAGGATAATGAAATAAATCATACCATGATGCAACGAGATGGGCGAGGTGACCCCACTACTGCTTCCTTTCAGCACTAATAACTCTGCCACCGGAAGGACGGCGTCTGCCAAACAGGCTGTAGAAATCTGGTGAGCTACAGTTCGCCAGTTCCGAGGGCACCGTTCCCACGGGCACGCAGTTACTTAGTGCCTTGAGAGACAATAAAAATGCTATCAGTACTTTTCGACCTACTTTTCCCAGTCTTTCCTTATTATAACGGCTTTTTAATCATTCCCCCCTCCTCCCCATTCACCCATCGCAGCACACATTTCTTGAAAGCGTTCTCTGCAAAGACATTAGGACAATTGCTGGGTGGATAGCATTGGAGAAAGTTTAACGTGGTTGGAGAGAAGCTTCCGTTCCTGCGATAGAACCACCTCTCTCTTTTTTGTCCCACTGTCAACTCTGATCATAGAATCGTAGAGTTGGAAGAGACCACAAGGGCCATCCAGTCCAACCCCCTGCCAAGCAGGAAACACCACCAAAGCATTCTTGACATATGCCTGTCAAGCCTCTGCTTAAAGACCTCCAAAGAAGGAGACTCCACCACACTCCTTGGTAGCAAATTCCACTGCCGAACAGCTCTTACTGTCAGGAAGTTCTTTCTAATGTTTAAAGTAGGTTTGGCAGGATTTTGAAACTGCAGAAAAACCTGCAGTGCCTCTTTACCAGAGGTAAACATGGAATTGGTGTTCACATCAGGGGCAGCGATCCCTCTCTAAACTTGCCTTCAACTCTCTGAAAAATAAGCAAAGCCTTTTGTCTTGTCTCCAGCTATGCAGAGCTATTACTTCTATAATTACATGTGGTCGGGACTTAACATAAAACCAATTTCTGTTTTTCCTTTAAAAACCAATGTAACCAAATTTACAAGGGGGGGGGGTGGAAGCACACACACACAGCACTGAAAAGAAAACAAATAATGTGCACTTTTTCTACCCTCTGCTTGCATCTGGAGGGGAAAAAAATCCAAATCTAATGAAACTTGTCATTCACTATTGTTTTCCACTGGGTCACTTATTAAAAAGGGACTTTATGATTTAATAAGACAGGTGAAGATCCGCAGCAGGGTGTAGTGGGAAATGAAAAATCTGCTCTGGTTATGTCAGACCTCCTTAAAGCATTTGTTGTATGGCAATTTCACTTTATTGTCTCTGATAGCACAATTTTAATACCTCCACGTCATGTGGCGCATTTGAATTCTGCCGTGCCAAGTTTTGTATAAGAACAGAGGACATGATATTAACCCACAGTTTCAGAGAGAACTATCAAAGGAAAACATGAGGGCATAGCAGCTCTGTAGCCGTCTTGGCATTTCCGAAAGAACCCCGGGATTCATAACTGCGGGAGGGTGCAAAGCATTCTTTGTTAAAGTTATCCTAACCTTGCCACTTTCTGAACAGATTTGAGTCACTTTCTTTTTAATCTGTAGTGTTGAGGGTTGGTCCAAGATATTTTGCTGCCTGAGGGCTACCAGCAAATTGAGGTTGCCCAATTAAAGTTGACTCGGCATTCCAATACAACAAACCTGCTTCCGCCCCCCACAAACAGAATGCATTCAGATATGCAAAGTGATGGGAAAGCGCACTGGAAGGTCTGGGATAACAATTCCTTGATGCAATGTCATATAACCCCTTTTGCAAACAAATCAGAAGGAATGCGCAGTAAACAGCTCATCTGGAAGCAACATGTGGCTCTGCCATAGCCTATTGTCGTATGAAAAATTGGGATAGTAATACTGGCATTCTTTACATGATAGGTGCAAGGATTCTTAGCGGGATAATTCCCATTGCCTCAACATGTTGCAGCAGCACAAGGAGTTCCACTTGTGCAACAGAACTGTTTCTTCCTATCCTCCTTAGATCCTTAGATCTGCTCCAGAGTGTTGGGGGAACCCTTAGAGCAGATTGGCGAGGAGCGGGGGGAAGGAGTTTTGTTGCACAAGCTGAAATCCTTGCACTAATAGAACAAGTCACTTAGCTCTCCTTTGGATACAACCCAATATGTACAAAATGCCGGGCTGAAGTTTTATTTTATTAGGAAGTACAGGTGTTGGGGAATGAAGAAGAGAAGGTTAAGGGGTGATATGATAGCCTTGTTCAAATATATAAAAGGATGTCATACAGAGGAGGGAGAAAGGTTGTTTTCTGCTGCTCCAGAGAAGCGGACACGGAGCAATGGATTCAAACTACAAGAAAGAAGATTCCACCTAAACATTAGGAAGAACTTCCTGACAGTAAGAGCTGTTTGGCAGTGGAACTTGCTACCAAGGAGTGTGGTGGAGTCTCCTTCTTTGGAGGTCTTTAAGCAGAGGCTTGACAGGCATATGTCAATAATGCTTTGATGGTGTTTCCTGCTTGGCAGGGGGTTGGGCTGGATGGCCCTTGTGGTCTCTTCCAACTCTATGATTCTATGATTCCATGAATGATAGTCACATTATTCAGGCAGCCTTTTTGACGCAAAACTTTTGTGCCTTATCAAGTTGGTAAAAGAGAACCATCAGATATCATGCAAGTGAGGCTAAAGGAGAGATCTAAGGGAGACTCACCTGGTACTAATGGCATTATCCTTCAGGCTTCAGGTTAAGACTTTTTAATATATACTTTCAGGCATTTTAATAGTTTGCACTTTCAAATAGTATTGGGAAGCGTGTTACATAGTTCCAAACACTGCAACTGAGGTTGCTGCCATGCTGGGTTTTGCTGCTATTTTAATTTGGGAGCTGTGCAAATTATATGGTTTGTCTTATTACATTTAATTAGCTAATTGTATATTTTATTACCATTTTGTTTCAAATTACATGGTAAGATGCTGTGGAATAAATATTGTGAAGCATGGTACACCTGAGATAAATAGGTTGTGCATTGTAGTAGTAGAATTGGACTGCGGTTGAAGAGACCCAGGTTAAATTCCTCACTTGGGCGACTTGCTCAGCCTCACCTGGGCGTTGTGGGGATAAAATGGGGAGGGGAGAACCTTGTAAGTCACCCTGAACTCCTTGGAGGAAATATGAGATTTTAATGTAATAAAGAATTAAAGAAATGTGGCAAACATCCACAGGGAGTGAGTTCTTTTGCTGGGGTTTTCAGTCTTTTAGTCCTCCTCTTAGAGATTGTTTATTCTGATGTCATACTAAGATCATGGCTACTGGTCCCATCACCTCCTGGCAAATAGAAGGGGAAGAGATGGAGGCAGTGAGAGATTTTACTTTCTTGGGTTCCATGATCACTGCAGATGGTCACAGCAGTCACGAAATTAAAAGACGCCTGCTTCTTGGAAGAAAAGCAATGACAAACCTAGACAGCATCTTAAAAAGCAGAGACATCACCTTGCCAACAAAGGTCCATATAGTTAAAGCTATGGTTTTCCCAGTAGTGATGTATGGAAGTGAGAGCTGGACCATAAAGAAGGCTGATCGCCGAAGAATTGATGCTTTTGAATTATGGTGCTGGAGGAGACTCTTGAGAGTCCCATGGACTGCAAGAAGATCAAACCTACGGTATCCATTCTGAAGGAAATCAGCCCTGAGTGCTCACTGGAAGGACAGAACCTGAAGCTGAGGCTCCAATACTTTGGCCACCTCATGAGAAGACTCCTTGGAAAGGACCCTGATGCTGGGAAAGATGGAGGGCACAAGGAGAAGGGGACGACAGAGGATGAGATGGTTGGACAGTGTTCTCGAAGCCACCAACATGAGTCTGACCAAACTGCGGGAGGGAGTGGAAGACAGGAGTGCCTGGTGTGCTCTGGTCCATGGAGTCACGAAGAGTCGAACACGACTAAACAACTAAACAACAACAACTCTGTTGGCGGATTTCCTCTGGTTTGATTCTGTATTAGATTTCAACTTTATTTTTTATTACAAGTGCATTGTATGGTTTTCATTTCTACTTGCAAGCCACTTAGAGATTTATAACTGGTACATAGGACAAGTAAATGAACCTCTTAATGTAGGTGTCAGTCCTTATTGATAAATGAGGTCGTCCTGATTTTGTTAACATCCTGTCCCCAAATCTGTGGGTGCAATCCTGTTAATTGACCACAGTGCCAGTGCCTTGGCGACCTCTCTAGTCACTGTGTGTATTCCAGATTTCTGAATGCCACATGGCTGTAGCAAGCAACAAACTCCCCACATAATCCATATCCATGCGCATGCACATCCACCCACAGCAACTGCTTCATGTAGCTGCTGTCATGCTGCATAGCAAGTCACCACCTGGATTTCCACCTCCGATTTTCCAGGGACAGTCCTGGATTTGCAGAAGCCGTCCCAGTTTTTGATTTGATCCCGGAATGTCCCATTTTTTCTTAGGACGTCCCTATTTTCACCAGAGAAATGTTGGAGGGTATGGAGTTATGTGAGCCCCGAGCCAAGGATTTAAGAAACTATACAACTTTTAAAAGACATCTGAAGGCAGCCGTGTATAGGGAAGTTTTTGTTTTTAATGTTCAATGTTTTATTATGCTTTTATATGTTGGAAGCTGCCCAGAGTGGCTGGGGCAATGCAGTCAGATGGGTGGGGTTTAAATGATGATGATGATGATGATGATAATGATAATAATAATGATAATAATGATAATAATAATGGAATAGGACATGCCTATTTTCATCAGAGAAATGTTGGAGGGTATGTGAAGAGTCTCCAGCATGCCACTGTTGTTCTTGAGTAACTGTGTGGACAGGCGCTGTGGTCTAAATCACTTGGGCTTGCTGATTGAATCCCTGCAACGGAGTGAGCTCCTGTTGCTCTGTCCCAGCTCCTGCCAACCTAGCAGTTCGAAAGCACGCCAGTGCAAGTAGATAAGTAGATACTGCTGTGGCAGGAAAGTAAACGGTGTTTTCGTGCGCTCTGGTTTCTGTCACAGTGTTCCGTTGCACCAGAAGCTGTTTAGTCATGCTGGTCTCATGACCCGGAAAGCTGTTTGTGGACAAACCCCGGTTCCCTCGGCCTGAAAGCGAGATGAGCGCCGCAACCCCATAGTTGCCTTTGACTGGACTTAACCGCCCAGGTTTACCTTTACCTTTGCAACTAGTGACATGGAACCTCAGACCCAGGAACTGAATGCGGTCCTCCAAACTTCTGAAACTGATTCTCCTTTGTACCCCAGGAGTTTTTGCCTGACTTGAATGTGTCCCTGAACTCTTGCTTATCATAGTGGAGGATAGGGAGGGGTATGTGGAAACGAGCCTGCTGTACAAAGATAAAAAATTGCATGCATTGCTGTGCTCACTTCTGCCTTTGGCCCCGCCCACCAATGACATGTGGCCCTTGGCAGGCTAATCAGAAGGGAACGTGGCCCTCATGCTGTAAAAGGTTCCCCACCTCAATGGGGCCAAGAGTTTCCATTTAATGTCTGTTCGATATATGCTGACTGTAGAACAAGGCTGCACAGACATTTTTGAAATACGAATTCGGTTGGTTTTGACCCATTTCCTTCACAATCACCTCAGATCAGGCATCCCCAAACTTCGACCTTCCAGATGTTTTGGCCTACAACTCCCATGATCCCTAGCTAACAGGACCAGTGCTCGGGAAAGATGAGAATTGTAGTCCAAAACATCTGGAGAGCCGAAGTTTTGGGGATGCCTGCCTCAGATCGATGAAAATTGTTGCTCCCTAGGAATCCTACAGTAAATAAGGAGTTAAGCGCTGGCAGAAAGATGCTGGAAGGAACATCTTGAATTTGTTTGCCACTAATCTAGAAATGCGAAGGTTTCCTTAATTCTCAACAAATTTTGGTCCCCCTCAACAACATATGTGGTAAAATGTTACGGGCATGTGTGGAAAAGGAGTTTTAAAAGGCTTACTTTTTCCATAGTTAAGCCCATTGTTATCCTCCAAATTGTAATCTTATCATGTATACAAGCTGTTCCATATAAATAGACCCATGTATATTTTCAGTAGTTTCAGCTGAAACCCGTTAAGAGCAGATGTGCATATGGTTGCCTGGCAAGGATCCCTCTAAAATGTATTTTTCCGTTAGCAAAGTCCCCCCCCCCCAAAAAAACCCATCCCCTTCCCTTCTCTGTCCTAGGGAGGGCTGGCGGGGAGGAGAGAAGAAAGGAGGAAAGTGGTTTCGTTCATCATTAGAACAAATCTCAAAATGTTTTTGAAGCTTATTTACAGGCCTTTGTGAACTTGACGTGCTGAAAAGGTGCCTAGAAATTTGTTAGCCCAGGGGACAACTTTTCCCAACCTCTCCGCTTCATGTTGCTATCTCAGGCTGGGATTCCCAGGCATGATAGAGGTGTCTAAGGTTATTCGTGCTGTGAATAAGGTGGCTAGAGAGAAGTTTTCCTTTCCCCCATAACAGTTGAACCCGGGGCCATCCAATGGAGATGAATGTTGGAAGATTCGGGATAGGCAAAAGAAAGTACTTCTTTTGCTCAGCGCATGATTAAACTGCTGAATTCACTTTTGCCAGAGCTATGTGCGCATTAGTGTCTCAAAATGCAGCTAGGTTGTTCTTTCCCTCAATTCAGATTTTAGCTGATTTGGGGTAAAGCACATCAAACACAACATTTCATAAGAAACAACAGTATTGATATCGGTTGCATTTAACACTGTGTGTACACCAGGGGTCCCCAAACTACGGCCCCCGGGCTGGATGCGGCCCAATCGGCCTCCCAATCCGGCCCGCGACGACCCCGCGCCGCCCGCTGCCGCCGCCCGCTCTCGCGGCGCGCGGCGCAGCGACAATCTTAAAAATCGGCAAAAAATCGCCGAAAATCCTTTGTGCGCATGCGTATGGGCCTCTCCCGACCCAGAAGAGGTCATTTCCGATGCACTTCCGGGTCGGGGGAGGCCCATACGCATGCGCACAAGCGATTTCCGGCGATTTTTTCCCCCGCCCGTGTGCGTGTGCGCATGCGCACAGGCGCGCACTCCCCCGCCCTCCGGCCCGCTGCGCGCGCACTCCCCTTCCCTCCGGCCCACCGCGCAGTCGGCGCGGCGGGCACCGGCCCGCTGCGCGGTAAGTCTGGGGACCCCTGGTGTACACTGTTTCCTAAACCGGTGGTATATGTACACACCCGCTGTGTAAGTGCAGTGGAACCTTGGTTCTTGAACTTAATCTGTTCCAGAAGTCTCTTCGACTCCCGAAACAGTTCAAAAGCCAAGGTGCAGCTTCCGATTGGCTACAGGAGCTTCCTGCACTCAAGCGGAAGCCGCATCGGACATTCGGCTTCCGGAAAACCTTCGAAAACCGAAACACTTACTTCCGGGTTTTCGGTGTTTGGGAGCCGATTTGTTCGTCGACTAAGCCGTTCGGGAAACAAGGTTTGACTGTATTTGTGCTCAGGTGCTGGTAAGATTTGAGGCTGCACTCCAAACTCTCCAGGGACTAAGCTGTCCTTGCGGCAGGCAAAGCTTATCTTTGTTTCTGAGCTACAAGCCGAAAGCTTGCCCATCATTCGGCAGACATAGGTGCTCTGGCAGTGGGGGCTGGAGGAAGGTAACAACAGGTGCCACGGATGATATCGGCACCAAAAAAGAAATGCTGGAAGCACCCTTGCCTTATTTCCTTGGTCATTTCCCATGCTGCAACAGGAAAAAGGGATAAGCAGACCTTTTGAGGTGAGCTCTCCATCACACCTGTCAGTGTTGTGGATGCGCAGGTAAACAGCTAATCCCTCTTGCGCCAGACAGGTTTGGTGTGCAGGGATATTCACCGGATAACTGCTGTGTGAGCACACCTGTTTACTACCGTATGCCCGCCCTCATGAATAGAGATAAGCATAGGAACCTGCCGTGGGTCAGACCATTTTTATAGCTGCCTACTCAGACTAGCAGTGGATGACCAGGGTCTCTGATAGAGAGCCTTTCCTCATCACCTGCTAGCTGACTCATTTGTTTTTTTGTTTGTTTAAAGTATTTTGAAAAAGTAATGATAATAAATAAATAATAATGAAAGTGTGCATCCCACCCCACGAGACCATTCTATTGTAACTATCCACCCTCCCAAAATTTCAACACTTCTTGCGATGGTTTGACCCCTTTCCGTTTTAACAGTACAAATTCTACAAACACTTTCCATATCTTCTCAGAATCATTTCTCCTGCATATTCCCCGCCTTACCTTAATAGCACATGTTAATTTATCATTAACAGCTATATCCCACAGCTCTTTATACCATTCTTCCATTTTATATTCACCTTGCCCCTTCCACTTCCTAGCTATGATAACTCGTGCAGCTGTCAATACATTTGTGAGCAAGTCATTCAGAGCCTGCGAACCTTCCACCCCGTCGTAAATTGCTAATAATGCTACATCTGGACTTCCGGTCAGCTTTAAGCCAGTGATTTCTGTTATCTCCTAAAACACCGTTTGCCCCCAAAATTGTACATATTTACACCTCTACCACATGTGAATGTAAGTCCCAAACCTGATTCTTTTAATCTGGAGATACCAAGGTCTGATCCTGCGATCTTCTGCATGAAATGCATGTGCTCAGATTCTGAGCTCTGGCCTCTTTCACTAATCAGAATGATTCGTAGTTCTGCCCTCAGGGGCTTCTCGATGGACTCAACCTAAAAATGTAAAATGTAGATGTGAAAAGAGGTGTTTGGAAATCTAACTATCATACTGTGATTGGTTATGGTTCATTCCTGAGTGTACACCATATATATCTAATTTATTTTAAATATTTTAGATCCATTTTCATAGCTAAATCGTGTCTAAAGCATTATAACGAGAAACAAGACAAATTAGTACAAAATTTCAAAATGTGGTTTGTTTGTTATGTATTTTTGTGGGTTTCTTATATTGTAATTTTATGTTGTGAACCGCCCTGAGATGTACGGATGTATAACACAATACAAATCGTAATAATAATAATAATAATAATAATAATAATAATAATAATACCTGGGTATTACACTGCATTACACACTTGGGTTTGTTGTTATTTAATGCCTGAATTGGCCCTTAGCCAGCTCTTGTTCGATGCCCTGCTCATGAAATAAAAGTTGTGGGTACTTAATCAATGTGGTCCAGATTAATGAAGTTTGAATCTGCAAGCAAATGCTTTGCCCGCCACATTTATTTATTTTCCCTTTTCTGGTTTTCAGGTCTGCCTGATGATGCACACAGTCCCGTTGCCTTGTCTTGCATCATGCAATGTCTCCAAACCACATGCTTTCACCCAGAACAAGTGGTTCTCTCCTCACTGCCTGGGACACAGCAGATATTTCAAAAGAGGTACTTCTCCATGGCTAAAAATATCATGAAGTGCAGGAGGGTGCATATTAGTGCAGGAACGTCGGGGGGGGGGGGCAGCGAAATGGAGTTGCTTTTCTTCGTTTGGGGGGGGGGAAACACGCACGCACACACACAGATGGCATGTCAATCAACAATGAACCTGGGCTAATTGCTCCCAAGGAAATGGCTGATCCTGTTACTAATGGTACAGTTTCAGCTGTGTGCTAATATAATAGAATGAGGTCACAGCACATTATCAGGGCTACGTCCTTGAACAGTTGGTACCGGGAGACCTTGCATCAACTCGCGTAAAAATTTGGGAGCAGGAGCTGTGTTTTTGAAAGTTACATTTCATGATTCAGTTGGCAGTAGTTACTTTCTTTTTTTTAAGAAGCCTCTACTCATTTAGTCTTCTGTTTTGCTGACTTAAATTGTGCTTACTGATAAATGCTTGGCAGTAAGTGAGCGAAGACTATAACGTGGTGTTTGGCTAAACAGGAGTTTGTGCAGCAGAAACGGGGGCTCTCTGGATGTTGCCGGACTACAACTCCCATCGTTCCTGACCATTGGCTGTGCTGTGCTGGAAATGATGGGAGTTGAAGTCCAACATCTGGAGGAACACAGTTCCCCCCCTCCTAGTTGTATACAGTAAGTGGCTAGGATAGCACGTGTCTTGTGGATAGCCAAGAACAGTTTCCACAATTTCTTGCCTCTGCATTATTCTAAACATTATGTTGTTCATAGGGATGGAATCTCAAGGTTTTGAAAGATTTGTTTTGGCCATCCTATGGACTTCTGAGCCCAGTTTAAGGTGCTGGTGCTTGTCTTTTTGAAGTCTTAGATGGCTTGGCACCAAAATACCTGAAGACATATGCCTTCAGGAAAGGCCTTGTTCCAAGTACCCTTTCTAGTAGAGGTATGCTGTGCCTTCTGCAAAAGAGAGATCCTTTTCTGTGTTGCCCCCCCCCCCGACTTTATAACACCCCCTATAAGGGATGCACACCTGGTGTCAACATTACAGGCTTTTCAGCACCAGGGTGAAGAACTTCCTGCTTTTAGGGTTGATATTTTCTGTTGTATTTCATTACGTTTATTCGTTGGTTTTTTACATTGTATTTCTGTGTTGTGCTAATTTTATCCGCACGCTTGTACACTGCTAAGAAATGTGGCACAAATAAGTAAACAAACGAGCAAACGAAGGTGATATGCTCAAGAATACGTGATGTGTTTTACCTTTAGTGCATTTTAATTGCCTTGTGGAACATCATGGGCGTAGCCAGGGCCAGGGCATAGCCAGGGCCTTCTCGGTAGTGGCACCCACTCCGTGGTATGCCCTCCCACCAGAGGTCAAAGAGAATAACAATTACCAGACCTTTAGAAGGCATCTTAAGGCAGCCCTGTTTAGGGAAGCTTTTAATGTTTGATGGATTTCTGTATTTTAATATTTTGTTGGAAGCTGCCCAGAGTGGCTGGGGGAACCCGGCCAGATGGGCGGGGTATAAATAAATATATTATTATTATTATTATTATTATTATTATTATTATTATTATTATTATTATGTTAGACTTCATGTTGTGGGGGCAGAACCTCAGTTAAGTGTTTTTATTGATTTACTTGATCTAGGGGGGGGGCAGCTGCCCCCCTGCTCCCCCCTTAGCTATACTCTTCCCTGCCTTTTTTGATGCATTTATATGAGAATAGTGAGCACAGTACAGCGGTCGTGGTGTGGAGGTTGAGACCACCAATGGCCTTATGAAGCAGAGAAAGCAGATAGCGCGTCCATAGCTGTTTCACATTTTTCTCACCAACAGGATTTTGCTGGCTCAATCAAGAGTTTCCTCCCTTTCCCCCAGTTGCTGGAACTGGAGAATGTAAAGCCCAGTTGTCCGCATGTACGACATGAGCTAGCTCATGTGTGTCACTTCTCTGCTTTCTCTAAGATGCATTGGCTTGAAAGAAATTAATGTACCCTTTCATGTTTAGAAGAGAAGCTCTGTGCATTCTAATAGCTACTTGAATATTTTAAGACTGCAGCTTCTCGGCCAAAAGCAAATGCGTGCTGCGCAGGCTTAAAAGTGCTTGGTTCCGTTTGGTAAAGTGGCACTTTGTATATGCTCAGATACATCCAGGTTGAGATATCAGAGTTTTTGCTACCTGGAGGTTGGAATTTTTGCTATCTTCCCTCTGAGGGAGCAGGAACATTGGAGTCCGCCTCTGCCTATGTTAGTTCTCAAAGCCAGAATGATGGTGGATGTTCCATTTTCCGCTTTCCTAGGGAGAAGGTTATCTAGAGCCCCCCAAGAAGGGGTGGATTCGTTAAGAATGGCAATTCTAACAATTCACGCTAAAAATGTTTTGCAAAGGAAACTCCAAAATTTCTCAAAATAGGGTCAAGAGTTTACCAGGGGCAGGAACCAGACTGTTGGAAATCTCTCCCATAAATGGGGACCGCTGGAGTGTTTTTAGGACACAGCACCGTCTTGGAGTTGCCCAGAGACCAAATACACCTGTAGCATTGGTCCTTTGACAAACGGTCTAGGGTGTGATTTGTTCCATTAAATGGCATTTCTCTGTAGAGCAGATTGATATCAGGAATATAGGATCAGATTCTAGAAGAGATGAATCACTCAGCTCTTCTTTATGATAACATCCTTTCCTTCCCCCTCACCACACACCCAGCCTGCAGTCTTCTCAGATCTTGAAGAGTAAAGGGATTTTTTTTTTTTGGCGAAGCTGATACTGAAAGAACATGTGAAGAAGAAGAATGTTTTGTTTATTCTTTTAAAAAGGAGAGAGAAAAACCTCAATCTGGTGTGTGTTGTTTCTGAGACTCCAAGGTCCCCTGTATTTTTAAAAGGTGGTGGTTTGGGGTTTTGCAAACGTCCTCATATGGGTATATTCATATGATAAATAAGATGTTCATACGAACAGTGATATTCTTTCCTAGCGCAACAGGAGGGCATAGAATTGCTAGGCCAGAGGCTAGCAGTGAGATGGCTTTCCCTGGAACATTCAGAAAATCCCTGCTCAGTTTTCCCACTCCCTGGGTTTACTTTGGTCCAGATATCTATTACTCTGCTTAACCTGTTTTGACACCCATTACAAAAATAAATGAAGTACAAGCACTTGTACTTGTACTTGTATGATTGATTCGCCCGTGCCCACGTATATGCGCAGCGCCAGGAAATCTATCAATTCAAACCTGGCAAGAGAGAGCTGGAAAGTCCTCATGGTTTGAAAGGAGACCCTCTCCAGAGCCTGAAGAAGCCAGTGAGCCAAAAGTCCAGAAACAAATGTTTAAAAGGCTTTTTTTTTAAAAAAAAAAACAACAACAACAGAAAAACTTATGGGCTCCAAAATGGCGCACGGAAACTCTCACTGCTGCTGCAATACCCCGCTCAACAGCTTTTGGGAGGGTTGCATCAGGCAACTCACCACAGTTTAAAATGCCAAACAGTTTAAGGCTAAGGTACCTGAAGGACCTCTTTTACCTGCATGAATCTGCATGTGCATTAAGATCGTCATCAGAGGCCTTTTACTGCCTGTGCAAACAAAGACCTACCATCACCATCTTTGGAAGTGAGATAGACAAGGCCTTGGAGATTGTGGCTCCCTGACTTTTGAATGCTCTGCCCAGGTGAGGCCTGTCTGGGGCCAATTCTGATGTCATTTCCCTACCAGGCAACGACTTCCAAGCTGATGGGTGACCTTGGGCTAGTCACACTTCTTTGAAGTCTCTCAGCCTCACTCACCTCACAGAGTGTTTGTTGTGGGGAAGGAAGGGAAAGGAGAATGTTAGCCGCTTTGAGACTCCTTCGGGTAGTGATAAAGCGGGATATCAAATCCAAACTCTTCTTCTTCTTCTTCTTCTTCTTCTTCTTCTTCTTCTTCTTCTTCTTCTTCTTCTTCTTCTTCTTCTTCTTCTTCTTCTTCTTCTTCTTCTTCCTGCTTTATTTTTATGCTGAAAGACTTCGGGCTGTTCTGCTGGTTTCAATAATCTTTATTGGTTTTCATCATTTGCTGCTGCTCCTCACCCCCACCCCCTTCTTCTTAAACGCTGCTTTTAAGGAGAAAATCCTCGGCGTGAGGTGCCAAACCATGGCAGCAAACAGCAAATACTCCTGTTGTCTGCTCATGCCATCTCCTCCCTTAGAAGCAATTTATATACTGAGGAAAATAGGATGCAGTGCAGACTGTACCAATTCAAAGTGTGGGGCATGGGGGGGGGCGGTCACACATGTGCCTGTTATCCCAGAGGAAAAGCATCCTTAGCTTGGAAAGCTAACACATCGCATAGGGAGGTCCTAGCCTAGACTTCCTAGCAGCACCTTCCAAGGTCTCTTCCTCTGTTTTGAAGTCCTACCTAATACACACGCAAACACACTCACGCTTTAACAACTGTGTGGGCTGCCTGGCTCTGCAGCTGAGCCTCCTTCACCGTCACCTACTGTGTGGAGGCGAGCTACCAGACAGGGTGTGTTTCCTTTCAGGAGTTTTTTTGGCACTGGTTCCAGTTCAGCTTTGCTAACAGAAGCTCAGGCACAGCTAATGGGACACCTGTTAGAAGCTGCTAGGAATATAGATGCACGATTACAGCCACACCTTTGCAAGCCAAGCTAGACATTTGCTGAGAAAAGGAGGCAACACGTGGGCAAAATATAACTGTTTTAATCTGTAGTTAACCATAGACAGTGATCCAGGGTAATCATCTGTTTCGGTTCATGCTTCTTCAGTTTTATAACTAAAATAAATCAAATAAATATAAGTCAATCATCATGTCATACATACTATTAAGTCATACATTATAATCAGGTCAATAGCCGGCATGGACACGAATCTACACAGTTCACACTATTTTCACAATGCAACAATACAGGAAGATACATCAATAAAACAAAAATACAACATACCTAGTACTTGCGTGTACTCTGCGGAACAGGGGTCATACTCATACGTAACCCCTGCTGCCTACACGCAAGGAATAAAGAGCTTAATATACAATAACACCACAGGTCACACCCCTAGTTAACCAAGGCTAATGAAATTTTAAAGTCACATGCACCTCAAAATCCTGAAAGTAATCTAATTAAATGAAGCAACTCAAATCAAACTCAGAGTTCAATCCTTCTGGATGGAGCGTTTTGAACATGAAAATAAACTGTGATTCTTTCTGTTTTAATAATCTAACATAACCTCGTTTAGCATTCCCCTTCCTCCTATTAATCCACAATACGGTGTACAGCAAGTCCGAGTCTGAATGATTGCTGGCTAAAAACTGCTCAACCAGATTAAAACAGTTATATTTTGCCCAAAAACTGGTCGACGTGTTGCCTCCTTTTCTCAGCATTTTGACTTTAAGTTGCAACACAGGGGTTGTTTTATCAGCATAAGCTAGACATTTGGGCATATATATATATATTTTAATGCTTTTATTTCGTTTCTCCAGCCGGCAGGAACCGTTATCCTTTCGGGGAGAAAGAAGAGAACCACCCCCACAGCAGTGAATCTTTTAATAACAGGAATACAGGGAGCAGCAGTATGCGATACCGAAAAGGCATGCTCAAAATAAAACAGAGAGCTTCAATGTCATGCAGTGCATTTCTAGAAAGACCCAAGTCCCAGTTCATTCAGTCAGTCTCATCCAGACTCAGTATGTTTTCCGAGCAAAATTCAAAGTGTTGGTGCTGACCTTTCAAGCCCTAAACGGCTTTGGCCTTGCACACTGAAGGAGCTTCTCCACCTCCATTGTTCAGCCCAGACACTGAGGTCCAGCTCCGAGGGTCTTCTAGTGGTTCCCGCATTGCGAGAGGTGAGGTTACAGGGAAGCAGGCAGATCTCTTGAGCTTTTTTTATCCACCAGGTATTTTTTAGTTTTTTTTCTTTCTTTTTTTTAAATTTATTTTTTTTAAAAAAACACATACAACTTTATTTCATTTAAAAACACATACAAAATCAAGTTTTCTGGTTCTTCTTTGAACCTCAGCCTTAGCATTGGCATAGGTGGTTTATTATTATTATTATTATTATTATTATTATTATTATTATTATTATTATTGGTACAGTTTCTCTCTCTTTGCCAGATCTGAAAGGCCTTCCTTTTCTTGTCAATAATGCATTCAGTCTCACTATCATTGTCATCAAACTAGCCCTGGTGTTTCTTGGTTTGGTATCCAATAGCTTGTTCACAGCGTGCAATAATGGATGTTTTTAGCTTGGTTCAGTGTTCCTCAATGTTACCAGGCAACTCTGAAAGCAGATGGTCCTTAAGAGTCATTTGGAAGCAATCCTGCTTAATAGACTCTTGAAGGGCTTGAGTGTTCATTTTGTGCCTTGGTTTCTTTCCTTGAAGCCTTCGTTGAAGTATAATCATGACAGCCATCATGGAACCTCTGTCCAGCAGTCGCCGGCATTCATCATACGGTAACTCTGGTAAGGAGGCAATTTTCAGCTCAGACAAATACGTAGTCTAAAGGTGCCTCCACAATGTTTTAAATTTATTTTTTTGTTGAAAGACAGTGTTGGTAATAACAAGGTTGTGCACTGCACATATAGTCAAAAAAAAGATTCCGTTCTGGTTGCTGTTGCCAATTCCTTCTTTCCTAATGGTCCCAGGCCACAGATTGAAATCTTGCCCAACTCTTCCATTAAAATCACCCAGGTGGATAATTCTGTTTTCCTTAGGCAACTCTGATAGGTTGGCATCCAGTCAGGTGGGCAGCATATTATTATTATTATTATTATTATTATTATTATTATGCCAAGCTTTGAAGGCACAGGTCTGTACCTTCCAGGTCTTTGCCTAAGCAGTTTCCTTCCTTCCTTCCTTCCTTCCTTCCTTCCTTCCTTCCTTCCTTCCTTCCTTCCTTCCTTCCTTCCTTCCTTCCTTCCTTCCCCCAGAAAATGGAATAAATGGCAATTTGGTTTTCCACTGATTGTCATTTGTTCCAATTCAGTGGTAAACGGCAGATTTTCCTGGGGGAAATGGTGGAGCAAAAAGCCTCCTTGGACACAGGCCTTCAAACGTGCCTGCAAAGTGTGGCATGAAAGGAAATCTGGGTGAAATCTCTGGGTGAAATCTTTCAGGAAAGGGAAGAGAGGATTACAGCACAATCCCAAACCTGTTTACCTGAAGGAAGGCCAGCTGATTTCACTGGGAGAAAGGGTGCGTAGCAGGAAAGTGCATTTTCTGCCTTCCAGAGACACATTTTTTGAAAGAAGAGAAGCAATAAAAATGCAATTTAAAATCAGTATGTAGATTTAATGTGGACATGCTGCAAACCACCTGAATGAAGCTTGAGGACCACTGGTGGTCCACAGACCACCATTTTTTTTGGGGGGGGGGAGGAACCCTGCAGTAGATGATGTGCCTCAAAGCTGGCAAATTTTCCATAGGGATGCTAAGCCGCCTGGTGAACATAGTGTCTCATTCAGCATTGAGATTCTAAGTGTCAGACCTGAAACATTATCCAGTACATGAAATGTATAAGCTGAAGCACTTGGCATCCTTTAGCTTCTCCCATTGGCTGCTTTGCAGGTGCACAGCTATTTTATTTACTTATTTCATTTATACTCCGCCCTCCCTCCCAAAGGAGGCCAGTATTTTAAGGAAGCATTGTAATTAAGAGGATCGGTGAAAACGCACACTGGCAGATTGTATGACTCAGGACGGTCCAAAACCTGCCGGATTCCGGATGCACTTGTAAAATGCAGCACCATTACTGTACTGGAACTGCAAGAATGGAAAATGATTTACCACTCGCATGAAACTGGATGTGAGCGGCGCCATGGATGTGAGCAAACCAGGCCGAAGTGCGCTCACTCACGTTGCGGACTTGGTGCGAGTGAAGACTCTTTTGGCCCAAGCATCTGTATTCCACCACCAGAGTGGTTCCTTTGTGTGCCACTGATAGGTTGGGTAGCTCAGCCCTTTCCTGATTCATGACCGGGAACTGGGCAGATTCAGACCTCAAAGTACTTTGAATCCATCTTTGCAGGCACACACACCCTGGTGAGTTATTGCCAAGCATATCACAGCTGCATCTCTACATCTGGAGTAGTGCAACTCTGGCTGCTCACACACTTGTGTGTGTGTGTGTGTGTGTGTGTGTGTGTGTGTGTGTATTACGCATATGTGTGTATTACGCGTATGTATGTGTGTATTACGCATACACATTGACAAAATAATTACTCCCAACTCTTCACTCAGCACTTCATTACTCATCTAGTAAAACAGCTTCCCAGTGTCATGTTGCCACAGTCCCGGGCAGTTATAGTACGGGTTGCAGCGCTTGCCAAATTGTATATCAGCCAGAATTTCCTTGACAGTTCATTAAGAGTAATTCTTGTTTTCTGGAGCCACAACTCAGGTTTATGTGTCTCCTTTTGGACCAAAATAAAATAAAACTCGACTGCCTGTAACCACACTTAACAGTTTGTTTTGTGTCAATAATGTAACTGTAGATCTCTAAAAATACAAATTGTGAACCATCCGCCAACAAGGAAGAAGAGAGGAGAGGAATGTGTTTTTGCTTCTTAGGACCTGACATCTGCAGAGCCACACAAGTCCTTTGTTAACATTTATGTGTAGTCAGCAGGGCGCAGTTTGGGGTTTTCTTATGTAATGTCTCCTCCTCCTCCTGCGCGGACTTCTGTTGTAATTGCTACCCCAAATTTACAACGAAGCAGCGTGGGGCATGGAAGGAAGAACCACTTTCTGGATGTCCTGATATTCCAGAATTGCAAGGGTTTGGACTGAAATCGCACTTAAACCCAAAAGTGGAATGCAGGATTGCATTGTTAACTGAGTGTTTTAACTCTTATGACATTGTGATGCTAACGGACAGCAAAAGAAGTATATGTTTTGCAAAATGAAATCTCTATGGATTCTGCAAAAGCTGAATAAAGAAATACACAGCATCAAATAAAGAAATAAAGGATCACACATCTTCCGTCATAATGCATAAGCTGGTTCCTGGATTTAGTCTCTTTATCATACGCTACTAGGACTAGAAAATGGGGTGGAGGGAGGCTGAACTATGCAAAAAAGAGGTGGGGCAATGCAAACTTCAGGTTCTATGGGGCAAATATTGCTCTATAAAGTACAGTATGTGGTGGCATCTCTTGAAGGCTTGAGGCTTGAGTGTTTCTAAGCATTACTCATCGTAGGTGAATTGAAATTAATGGACCTAAGTTAGTCCTGTTCATTCATTTCAGTGGGTCTACTCTCAGCAGGATTAGCACTGATTACAACCCGTAGACTTTTCCTTAAACCTTCTGAAAGACATTAGCTTACACCAGGCATCCCCAAACTGCAGCCCTCCAGATGTTTTCGCCTACAACTCCCATGATCCCTAGCTAACAGGACCAGTGGTTGGGGAAGATGGGAATTGTAGTCCAAAACATCTGGACTGGACGGCCGAAGTTTGGGGATGCCTGGCTTACACCATGATCTTTTGATCTGCACCATGGTAGAAGCTTGACGAGTCTTGTCTATTTGTTGTATTGGTTGACGAGAGGTTATGGAGAATCCAACAGTACACAATTATGAGAGATTTTTTTTTAAAAAAAAACCAGCTGTAATAGTAACAACCTCCCACTGACCCCACTGAGAAAGAAGCAGATTGCTTCCAACACATTTCAAAACATGTTTGTCAAGGGATCATTCTTATATGTACTCCCTTGTAAAGCACTGTTCCAAATAACTTTACTGCTGCAGCCGAGTTAGCTGCACCTGCAACATGTCTTTGCGAAGGAGTAAATGTAAGAATTATCCCTTGTTAAAGGTACCGTATTTTGAAACGTGTCGGCATCTGGGGGTCGCAGTGAGAATAGGAGACTGTGCTAGATAGGATCAAGCAGGGCTCCTCGGCGTTTTTTTTTTTTTTATGTACCAGTCTGTGCAGCTGTTTCTTTGTGGGGTGGCAAATCCACTTAATCCTGCAGGCTGTCTTCAAAATTTTGGGTGAATGCATGGACCGAGGGGGCAGGGCCAGCCGGAGGCACAATGATATTGTGCCCACAAGTGTGCGGACTGACCAGGGCTTTGTTCTTGAAAGGAGGCTAACGGGGAATGGGCTGCAGGTGGAAACAAGTGGTTGGGCCACGAAGGGTCGTGGTGCTGCTTCTCCCCTGCAAATGCATTGCAACCTCAGAAGCAAACGCAGGATTTGGAACCATCTCTTTGTGCTGAGGTCCTAGCTCACCTAGGATGGCGAGGCGAGGTGTAGTTTGTGAATCCCCCCACCTCCGCTCCTTCGAAACCCACTCTGTATTTCCTGGCTAGCAACCCCACACTGACATCAAAGGCATCCAAAACAAGAAATCATCTCTTCCTGGATGGGAGGAGAGGATTTGACTGAGAGCTTTTGAAGTGGGTAGCAGCATGTGAGTAGGGGGGAGTCCCTGTCTATTAATGTGCTTTCATTGTGCAACAACATAGCCTTCCAATATTCTGTCTCGAGAGTTTGGAGGCAAGCTGGGTATATTAGTGAATTGCTGACCCTGTTGCAGCTGATCAAAGAATTCCTGCAGAGTCGTTTGCGTGGAAGCATTTATGCTATCTGCCGATGCCATAGAAAGGCTTGCACAAGTCTCTTCCTCCTACCGTAAGGCACAGGGACAGCAGGTTCTGGCAAGGCACAGTTGGCATTAATTCGTCGAGCTCTTCTCGTTTATTCTGCCAAAATATCTGATGCTATAACACCACCGCTTAGATATCATTTTTGCAGCTTTCCCACATGTTTTAAGAAGGGAAGAGCAGCTTTTTATTAGCTGCCGTAACTTTTGTCCCAGTGAAAAGGATTTGTGGATACCTCAGATTGCCTATGAAATGTTTTCAATGGGTGGATTGGAAAGATGAAGAATTAGATGCACTGCATCAGATGAACAAGCGTGTTGATATCCGAAGCAAGCCTCGCCAGGTGGCCTCGGTTTTCCCAGAGTCCTTACCCAGGATGCTTCCAGACCAATGCTATTTCCCAGTGGGATTCAGTCAGGTTGCACAGTTAAAGTTGAGCTGGTGCACAAGACACTCACTTCTTCCACAAATGCATTGGAAAGTATGGAACAATTGCTTGATGTAATGGTGTACAATGGCCCAGCAAGCAAATCAGAATGAAGACGCAATAAGCACCCAGCACCATCTAGCCTCTTCGCAAACTTTGTGCGAACAAATCAGGATGAATGCGCAATAAAACAGGCCATCTGAGATTAATTTCACAAAGATAAGATTTATGAAAGGAAAGAAGAAATTTTGAATACGCTAGATAATTATTATAAACACAGTAGTAATATTAGAAAGTAGAATTAAAGATGCCATGGGTAGGTAGGGGAGAGTCACATGGGAATATGGGGGAAAGGAAAATGGATAAATACTTGACTAATGTGAGCATATAATTTGTAATGTTAGAGTTGAAGAATACATGATGTGTTTTATTTATAACTAGCTGGCCCTGCCACATGTTGCTGTGGGTTATTTGTGTGATTTCCCCTACCCTGTGCCGATCCATGAGGTATCCCTGTGATTCCCCCACTCCTCCCCTCCCCCCGGCTTATCCCTGTGAATCCCCCAACTCTATCCTGATCCATAACCTATTATGCCCCCTCTTCTCCCCACCCCCGGCTTATCCCTGTGATTTCCCCCCTCTCCTCCCCCTAACCCCCCCCCACTTACCCCTGTGATTTCCCTCCTCTCCTCCGTCCAACCCCCCCCCCCCCCGGGTTATCCCTGTGACCCGTTCATTTTGCACACAATCATTCCCCCAATGCATGTGTTCTGTAAAATTTCGCCCTGTCCCAACCCTGACTCCTCTACCCATGTGTGTTATGTGAAATAACATTTATTCTACCCAAAGGCACGGCCCTGTAAAAGGCCCATATTCGGTTGATTCTATGCTGCGGCCTATTCGGCCCCCCATTCCTCCCCAGGCAGGCCCCTAAATCCACTCAGCCTAGTCTGCAAAGCCAAGGCGAGATACTGTGGAGAGGGCAGGTTTCATCCCTGTGTCTTCCCCTACCCTGTTCTGACCCATTACCTATCCCTGCCCCCTATTTCTCCCCATCCCCCCAGACAGGCCCCTACCTCCACTTGGCAATGTTGGGCCTTGTTGCTGCAAAAGGCCTGTTTTCAGTTGGTTGGGCCTTTTTGCTGCAAAAGGCCTGTTTTCAGTTGGTTGCTGTGGAATTTTGTGATGTCACCTGGTGGCGTGGCTTAGCTGGCAGCAGTGGGCAATCTGCCTTTCTATTGGATGCTGCTGGAGTCTTCAGAGCTTCTGCTGGTGACGTCTAATTTGGGCGCCACTTTTTTGTGTTTAATCATTGTTTTAGGTATGAAAGGTTTGCTTTTTTGGAAAAAAAAAATATGCCAGATCCCTCACTGATGGGCATGGAATGTTGTGGCCAAATTTGTTACATTACAGTTCAGCGGTTACGGAGAAAGGCTGTTACATCCGTGTGTGCAATGCCTACATTTATATATATATAGATACCTACAGTATTTGAATATGTAATGTATATGTATGTAAATAAAGATGATAGATAGATGATAGATAGATAGATGATAGATAGATAGATGATAGATAGATACTGTATCCAGCCAATTAAAAAAACCAAAAAACAACAGGCCATCTGGAAGCAACCCCACTCCTCTGTCTTGTCTTATAACCACTAACTGTTAGTCACTCAGTAGATGAGTTGGGGAGGGAGGCAGATCTTCTACTTCATTATAGCTTCACATGATAACTGAAATAAAACAATTGATTTTTACACTACTTCAACTTCTGACCTTCCTCAGAATACAGCATGAATTCTGCACAATCAGCTTGATGGGTTCTCCACAGGACTTGGGATCTGCCCAACCAAAGGCATTGTCAATTAGTAGCTGGTCCTGGGACGTGAGTGAAGATAGCACAGGCCAATACTGTAGATTTGCAGAAAACTAGGAAGGAGGTCAGTCCTGCAGTGGATAATTTTCTGCTTGAAGTAGTAGAGAGTTTGGCAACCATGCCTATTTTATTAAACTGTTTTCCCCCCTCTGAACAAGAGACCGCTCCATTACTGATCTTACACAACAGTTTACTGCACAGGTAGAACCATACAAATGTTGGGTGAAGAGTTTTCTTACGAAAGGACTGGCATGCACAGCTAAATTGGGAGCTGTTGTGATGTTGATGTTGAAAAATCTGCAACTAGTCTGGATGCCAAAAGAGTGTTTTTTTAAAATACAGTATCTTTGAAAGCTTTGAAAATCTGGGCTGTGACCCAGTCCACAGTGCTGTTTGCTTAAATCCCTTTGAAACCAACGGGGCTTAAACACAATTAACTGTGGCCTGGATTGCCGCCTAGGCCCATAAGACCAAAGGGAAAGAATTATTGGTCATGGAAAGTAAGAGATGATCCAAAGGATCTTGGGGCTTGTCCCCCCCCTCTGCAAGGTGTACAGTTCATTTCTGTGGTGTCCACGAAATCCAGCCTCAGATGGCAGACCAGCTGTGGGGATTGTAGTGATCCGTTGATAGCTCACTTTACATTTGGATTGTTGAAATGCACCCCAGAAATCGCAGCTTGTGTAGAACGCTGCAGCCCAACTTCTTAATAGATGTTATAAAGGTAAAGGTAAAGGGACCCCTGACCATGAGGTCCAGTCGTGACCGATTCTGGGGTTGCACGCTCATCTCGCATTATTGGCCAAGGGAGCCGGCGTATAGCTTCCAGGTCATGTGGCCAGCATGACAAAGCCGCTTCTGGCAAACCAGAGCAGCACATGGAAACGCCGTTTACTTTCCCGCTGTAGCGGTTCCTATTTATCTACTTGCATTTTGATGTGCTTTCGAACTGCTAGGTTGGCAGGAGCTGGGACCAAGCAACGGGAGCTCACCCCATCACAGGGATTCGAACCGCTGACCTTCTGATCAGCAAGCCCTAGGCTCAGTGGTTTAACCCACAGCGCCACCTGGGTCCAAAATAGATGTTATAGCTGCAAGTAATTCATCACACCTATGCTGGAATAGCAGCCCTGGCTAAACAGAGGCTATATATTAAAGGTAAGAAGAGCGTAACAGCCTAAGAAACAGCAAAAGGTGCTATAGCAAAGGGCCCCTATAGAAGCCCATTTTATTGTGCATTCATGATGTTTTGTGGTCATGATTTTATCCAGGCAGTTATACACGATCCACCTTTTAATACTGTTTGCATGTGCAAAAGTTTGGGGGCAGATACGCCACTTCGTTTGGAATCAGTGCATGTCCTCCAGCTCCCTGCTGAGATCCTCTTTGTATCACAAATGTTCCGGGTGGGTAAGTGAATGTTGACTTGCTTTTGTTGCACTGTAGTGCAAGAATGCCCCTGGGGGCAGCAATAAATGCGGCCGCGTTGGGGAAGCATTGGTGGAAAACGGATAAAGCAGAAAAAATGTGAGGACAGTGCCGTATAAATCGACCACTAATGCACTATTATTGTGTAAATTACATGTTGCTAAATGCATCCGCGGCTCCTCCGCCCCAACAAAAGTCTGGAGGGACCCACAGACATATTCTCAGAGAAGGATGTTGGGTGTTGGGAAAGTTTTTTGAACATGTCAATCAAGTGCTTGGTTTGTAATATGTTCTACGTTCCTTCCCTTCAAATAGGCTTCTTTAGAATTTTCAATGCATCAATGGACTCTTATTTGTATTTATGTATTGCTTTTTACTATATTTATTTAATTTTTGCATTTATTTACCGCCTTTCTGCCAAGGCACCTAAGGTGAACCTCAGAAAGTGGTTTACGTAAAAATATTACAATAAGTTTCAGTTAAAACTGCCCCAACGCCAAACTTTTTGAAACTGAAAGGGGGAAGAAAAAATAATAATTTTTAGAGGAAGACAGAGGCACAAATGAAGATAACGGAGAAAGGAGGAAAGAAACTCGGGGAAATGGAAAAGACAGCGAGGGAACAAAAAAAGCAGAGGTGCCTTGAAAAGAATGGGAGGTTAAGGTGACCCCCTCCCCCAATTATTCTTAGGAAAGGATGATGAAACTTTCTTCTCCCACAAAGCATAACTATGAAGATGAGACCCCCGCCCCCACCACCACTTTCCTTGAAACAAATGAAATATTAACATGCTCAGCAAAATGTAAGAGGAAGCTGATCCCTGTAAACTTCTGTTTGTTTTGCACTGTTATGTACTGATTGTCTACTTGCATACACGGAAGGACAGATCCTGAAGCTGAGGCTCCAATACTTTGGCCACCTTGTGAGAAGAGAAGAATCCTTGGAAAAGACCCTGATGTTGGGAAAGATTGAGGGCACTAGGAGAAGGGGACGACAGATGGACTGGATGAATCCCAAGCCGGAATTAAGATTGCCAGAAGAAATATCAACAACCTCAGATATGCTGATGACACAACCTTGATGGCAGAAAGTGAGGAGGAATTAAAGAACCTTTTAATGAGGGTGAAAGAGGAGAGCGCAAAATATGGTCTGAAGCTCAACATCAAAAAAACCAAGATCATCCCCACTGGTCCCATCACCTCCTGGCAAATAGAAGGGGAAGAAATGGAGGCAGTGAGAGATTTTACTTTCTTGGGCTCCTTGATCACTGCAGATGGTGACAGCAGTCACAAAATTAAAAGACGCCTGCTTTCTTGGGAGAAAAGCAATGACAAACCTAGACAGCGTCTTAAAAAGCAGAAACCTCACCTTGCCGACAAAGGTCCGTATAGTTAAAGCTATGGTTTTCCCAGTAGTGATGTATGGAGGTGAGAGCTGGACCATAAAGAAGGCTGATCGTCGAAGAATTGATGCTTTTGAATTATGGTACTGGAGGAGACTCTTGAGCGTCCCATGGACTGCAAGAAGATCAAACCTATCCATTCTGAAGGAAATCAGCCCTGAGTGCTCACTGGAAGGACAGATCGTGAAGCTGAGACTCCAATACTTTGGCCACCTCATGAGAAGAGAAGAATCCTTGGGAAAGACCCTGATATTGCGAAAGATGGAGGGCACTAGGAGAAGGGGACGACAGAGGACGAGATGGTTGGACAGTGTTCTCGAAGCTACGAACATGAGTCTGACCAAACTGCAGGAGGCAGTGGAAGACAGGAGTGCCTGGCGTGCTCTGGTCCATGGGGTCACGAAACAACATTACTATCCTTGATCAGGACACTGTGCTGCTGCTGCTGCAGCCTAGAATAGAATTAGCTTTTTTTTTTAGAGTAGGAAGAGTGTGGGAACAGGGTGAAAAGGGAGAATGATTACATTTAGCAAAATAAGGTATTGCCAGGCCTTTGCTGAACTTGCTGACTGCCAAATCATAAGAAACAGGGGAGGCAGGCCTGCCAGCATCAGTCCAAGGGAGCTGGGTGTGGTTTTGGCAGCTGTAGATGTTCTGCTTTCAACAGCAAAACAGATCAGCGACTGAGTGCTTGACTTCTAAACAAGCACTTCGAATGTTTGTGCTCTTTGGTTGATTTTGTATTCAAATTGCCCCGCTTTAAAGCCTTTCCATCAGCTCCTTCGGGAACCAAATTATCTTTTTCCCTGTCGTGAATTTCATAGTCATGCTGCTGATGAGTCCTTATTTCAGATAATATAATGCACTCGTTGCTGCTATCTGAGGATTTATACTGAGCCCCAGCCAATTGCTCTAGCTCCTGCTGTTGTTTGCTTATTAATTGTGCAGGGCTTTCAAGACAGCAAATATTATTTTTGAAAGTTGCACGGCATTATATTTTCATTCCTCCCAGCGTTGTTTTGTAGCTCGTTTTCTTCTACTAGGTTGCTCTCCCCAGAGAAGCGAGATCAGAAAAAGCTGCTGGTAACAGAGAGCAGCAAAAAACGAAAAGCTTTCTCTGCAGTAGTAACTAGTTGCTGCTCTCTGTCATCTGAAAACTAACTGACTGCATTTCCCAAATGAAATGCAGAAATGTAGGATTTTCTGGCTTGTAAGGCGGCATCTCTACAGAAGGAGGCTGTCCTCTCCTTTCATCTCCTTGCCATCCCTCTAGATCAGGATGGTCCAATTTTTCATACCAAGTGGGCCACAAGAGAACCCATGGGCTGCACACTGTCTTGCACGGAGTGGGGGAGATTGAGGCCAAAATTTGATGCCCCCAACCTGCCCCAAAACTGGCTGAGTGAGGTGACTGTAATGCTGCTCCTTTTATCTGCATTTTCAAGCACATCTGGTGTGGGGAAGGGACATAGCTCAGTGTTAGAGCACACGCCTTGCATAAACAAGGTCCCAGGTTCAACCCTTGCCATCTGTATGTAGGACAGGGGAAAACTGGGGAACTGCTGCCGTTCAGTGTTCACAATATGGAGCTTGATGGCCTGACTCTGTGTAAGGCAGTTTGCTATACAGTATTCCTATGTGGCTTACACAATAGTGCACCATCTCGCTATTTGGAATGGCTGGTGGGGGCACCAACCCATGAAGCATTCCAGCTTGCACATAGGTGGTGCTCCAGCTTGCTATTCAATGTTGGAAGCTCGGGGTGTGTGGCGGGGAGGCAATATTCCTGGAAACGCTTGTCCAGGCAAGGGAATAGCAGGGAAATCTTTGCTGGAAATGTGCTGACTTGCCTATAAAGGCAAAGGGTAAAGGGACCCCTGACTGTTAGGTCCAGTCACGGACGACTCTGGGGTTGCGGGGCTCATCTCCCTTTACTGGCCGAGGGAGCCGACGTTTGTCTGCAGACAGTTTTTCCGGGTCGTGTGGCCAGCATGACTAAGCAGCTTCTGGCGAACCAGAGCAGCGCATGGAAAAGCCGTTTACCTTCCCGTTGGAGCACTTTGACGTGCTTTTGAGCTGCTAGGTTGGCAGGAGCTGGGACCGAGCAATGGGAGCTCACCCCGTCGCGGGGATTCGAACCGCCGACCTTCTGATCGGCAAGCCCTAGGCTCTGTGGTTTAGACCACAGTGCCACCCGTGTCCCGGCTTGCCCGTAGCAAAGACTTAAACCAATTTGGTGCAGCTGGCACCAGCTATTCTGAGGAATCGCAGAAACACAGGCCCATTTCCCCCGTAAACCAACTGCTCCTCGCTCCTTATTCTTTCCTATGCTTGCAATTGTGGTTGGAAAGGTTAACATGTGAACCTAGAAACCCTCCGTAGTTTCAGCAAGCAGCTGTTCCTGTGATCATGGCCACCACGGTAGCTGGAAAAAATGACTGCCAGCAATTTCATCATAACATTTCGCTCTATGATCTTGAGTGTGTGTATGTGTGTGTTTGTCTGAAAGGGTATGTGTGAGGGACAGGGGATATCGCGAAGTCCCTCCCCTCCTGAGTTCCAGCCCATCCCCGAGCGCAGGGGAAAGCAGGGAGAGTTCCGACTCAAGTGGGGAAGCAGGAAGTGGTGTCCGAGGCTCAGGCAGGGTAGCGGAGCCATCGTCCCAGGTGGGACAGGAAGAGGGAAGCAAGGGGGGCAGACCCATTCCCCCAACTCCGGAATTGACCAGAAAACGTAGGGGGAAGAGGCTGGGTCTCCCCAAGTTGTTATGTTGGAGAAAAACGCGCCAAACGCCATTCGGAGGTTCTGACTCAAGCGGATAAGATGTGTCTCTGTAAATAGCACTGCCTTTAGCACTGTAAATACGCAGCACCAATAAAAAGATAAAATGCAGAGCCGTGTGGAGTCGTTACTCTGAAGTAGCCCACCCAGGCCACTGTGACAGTATGTGACCACTTAGTCATGGGAGAAGTGGATTGTGTGAACTGGACTGGAAGGGAGCCAGTGTAGTGAAACTCCTAGCTTAATCTAACCTCTTGACCTAGGATTTGATGGCGGCTGGTTCCCCTGATGACTGAGGATTAATCCCTGTTGCTTGCAGCGGTGGGAGTCTAAGGAAGGGTGAGATTGGTTGATGATGGAATCAGCACAGAAACCGGCAGCGATGGTAATCAAAGAATCATAGAGTTGTAGAGTTGGAAGAGGCCCCAAGGGTCATCTAGCCCAACCCCCTGCGATGCAGGAATGTGTATGAGCTGCTTTGATCACTCCAAACAGTGCTGTACAGGGATTTCCAGTCCACAGTTTCAAAGATCTTGCAAGCTCCACAGCTGGAGGCAATGGGTTGTAATCAATGTTACCGCCAAGGCAAACTTTGCATTCCCTCTTTAACACCTGTTGGAATTTTAACACCCTCTCTGACCCCTTTGTAATGCTGCTCGTTTATCCGCCTGCTTTATTAATTGCTGTGTCTTCATCGTGGCTTTAATTTTGTCAAACTCCCTTGTAATATTTAAGGGCGATGTGCAAAGTCAACAAACAAACCCGACAGCTTGAAAAGCGTTACAAGGTAAGCAGCCGCGATTCACTTGCTCGCCCCATTCCTCACTCACTTCAGTGGTTGCGCAAACTAGCCCTACAAACAAATCTTACATGGATCAGTACTTTAGAGGGACCACATTAAAACCCAACAGTGAATGAACGCCCGGCAAAAGGGACCTGACTCATCTGTGCATAAGAGCTTAATCTTGTGCGGATTTGCAGGGCTGCATAAGCAGTTTGTTTACCTAGCTGTGTGCAAGATTACAGCCTTTGGAGAAGAGTGTATGCTTTTTTATCTTTAGCAGAAGCCCTGGCAGTTCCTTCTCTGCCATTGCAGACTAATTGCGTTCATTAGAGCAGACGGCGCAGCAGGTTGCCTCCTCTCCTTGACTGGAGTCCTGCAGCCTCCCGCTGTTCGTTTACTTGATGTGGCTGGAGTTATTAAATGGTTGTTTTCATAATGACATCAGCTCTGAATTAGATAAGGCTCATCCAGGAAAGATAATTAGCTAGGCTTCAGAAAGAGCGTGCAGGAAGACTTGGCGCAGGAAGAAGAGAGCGGGCTGGATTCTTGAAGGATAGCTGACTACAATCTAAATTACCCTTGTGTAAGGAGGAGGGCGTTGTCACTCGCGCACATGCGCATTACAAGGGCTTCGCATGTGTGCTTATATCCCAGAGTTAAATGTTAGAAATCATTGTAAGTTTCAAAAGAACTCTCTACTATCATTTCCAATATAGAAAGACATGCAGCATAAACAATTCTGTATTACGGTATGTTTACATCAACTATGTATGATAAAGCCTGCTTTTAAAATATGGCACGTGAGATTCAGAAGCTCAAGTGCATATGCATTGCAAGTGCCAGATGTATTGCCCACATCTGCAGGTAAGAATGGGGGTGGGGGTGGGAGTACTGGAAGTCTACTCAATTTTAATATAACTATTCCACTTGCTGTTCTGCGTCTGATAGTATCGACACACACAGGGAGTCATCTGGAGGAAGCTCACAGCAGCTTCAGTTTCTACTTCTGTGCTTAGCCTGTGATATTGAAATCACCCCAGCGGAATTTCCTCAATCGAAAGCAAGATTTTAATTCTTATCGTCACCATGCTGATTAGAGCTTTGCTTAAATGATCAGGCAAAGAAGGGTGACGGAAACGTTTTTAAGCTGCCCTGTTTTTCCTGTCTCGTCTGCCCTAACTCCATGCAGATTCTTAGAAAACACAATAAACACGATCAACATTGAAAAGTTGTCAGGATCCTTCCCATGGCTTGGTGGGGTGGCCCCGTGAGTGGATGCGACAGCCCATTTGGAACCGATAGAGGCATTTGGTGTCATCTGTTCAAGTTACAAGAAAGGAGGTTCCACTCAAACATCAGGAAGGGTTTTCTGACAGGAAGAGCTGTTCCAACAGTAGAACAGGCTCCTTCAGAAGGTGGTGGACTCTCCTTCCTTGGAGGTTATTAAGCAGAGGTTGGATGGCCATCTCTCATGCATGCATTAGTGGAGATTCTGGCATTGCAGGGGGTTGGACCAGATGACCCTCGGGGTCCCTTCCAACTCTACATTTCTATGATTCTATGATCTTCACTTGCCTATCTCACCTTTCTGGCATCTGTCCCACAGGGCAGCTATTGGCCATGCGGGGAAAGGGAGTAGCCCAGGCATCCCCAAACTTTGGCCCTCCAGATGTTTTGGACTACAATTCCCATCTTCCCCGACCACTGGTCCTATTAGCTAGGGATCATGGGAGTTGTAGGCCAAAACATCTGGAGGGCCGCAGTTTGGGGGTGCCTGGAGTAGCCCATCTGCAGCAGCCCCAGATTCTTTCTTCACCTGCCCTGCAGAGGAGGAAAATGGGGGGGGATGCAGCTGATGGAGGCAGAACTTACCTTTGTACAAGCCATGCTGATTTTTCTTTGGCAAGGCTTTTTCTTCTTTTGAAGGCCAATCTACACATTAACATAATTCATGTGGATCAACATTATTGGGATTTTGCTATTTCAAACTGCACCCAGGCCCGGCCCTACGTGCAGGCTGGGTGGCGCAGGGCACCATGGCGCCGGCCCGCCAGGAGGGCGCCGCGAGCTGCGCCCACCCGCTGGCCGACCGGTCCGCCACGCAGCTGCGCCTGCCCGCCCGCCTGCCGCGCAGCAGCGCCTGTTGCACCCGCCCACCGCGCTGGGAAACAGGGTAGGAGGGCGCCGGAATGGGGCGGGAGGGCGCCGGAGGATCCGGCACACCACGGCGGCGGAAGCGCTTAAGACGGCGCTGACTGCACCTTGGGGATTTCAATGAATCTGTTATTCCCTCACAACAAAAACTCCCTGTTAATGTAAAACAAGATCATAAAGTAGACAGGGCTCTGGCCTAGCTTTCTGTCTATTGTGCTATTTTCCCTAACAATATTTTTTTATTTTTGTGGAAGCATTCGAACATGTAGCCTCCACCTGTTGCCTGAAAGGCTTCAGTCCCAAGAACTCTCTACATGTGATTTGTTTTGTGTACATTGCCTCTAAATGTTTAATAATGCTTTGCACAAGTTCATCTGGGACAGGTCTCTAATTTTCCTGGATTCCCTGTAGATTCTTTAAGAACAAGCCTCTGCTGAATTTAGCAATATAATTATAATTTAGTGAAAAGATCCCGTTTCAGGTGTTAGTTCTTTTAAAACTCTCACGTATTTAAACAGATCTTGGTATAATTTAAAATATATAAGCACTGACAGCACACCCAATATTATTTTACAGTTAAATGATTCAATTAATAACTACACATAATAAAGGCTGCCTTTAAAATCAGGCAAACACAGGTCGTATTCTAGGAAACATATGTTGGTTGGCAGTTCACAACTTTTTACTCAGAGTAGGTAAAGGTAAAGGGACCCCTGATCATTAGGTCCAGTCGCGGACGACTCTGGAGTTGCGGCGCTCATCTTGCTTTACTGGCCAAGGGAGCCAACGTACAGCTTCCAGGTCATGTGGCCAGCATGACTAAGCTGCTTCTCGAAAACCAGAGCAATGCACAGAAACGCCGTTTACCTTCCCGCTGGAACAGTACCTACCGTGTTTCCCCTTTTTTAAGACACCGTCTTATAACTTTTTTCCCTCAAAAAAACACACAGTGGCTTATTTTCAGGGGGTGTCTTTTTTTTTTAAAAAAAGTGCTGGTACAACTGGGACCCACTGGCTCAGGATGCTCGGTGCTCTCTTCTGCACATTGCTGGGCGCGTTGTTGGCGCTGCCAGTTCCGAGCGCCTGCAGGGTGGGGTGGGGGTGGCAGTGCTTTAAACCCCCAACCCTGTAGAAAGCAATGGAAGTTATGGACCGTAACAATCCTTAAGAGGCGCAGGTCTTAAAAAACCCCTGGTATCACCCTTGAAGCACAGCCTTCCAAAGTCAGGGGGGAAGAGGTCTGTTTAGACAAAGGAAAGGATCGGGGTGATTCTGTGCCCTGGGACCCACAGAACTACTTTAAAAATCCCAACCTGGGGTGGGGGGTCAAATAGTGAAGCCCCATAGCCCTGTAGCAACAGAAGGCACATTCTGAAGCACCCGAGCTGTTCGGTTCCATAAAAAATCCAGGAATTGTAAAATTAACAACAATAATGGGGGGGGCACTCTATCCAAAGAGTTAAGAAGGAATGGGAAAGTGTTGAGTTATATATGGAAAAATATGGAAAGGAAAGTTAGTTAAAGATAAAAAATAAATAATTATCGCAAGGGGAAAAATAACATCATAAAGGGTAATAATATTAAATATAAAATAGACAACACAACAGAAAAAGCAAGTATATGACTAAATGAGATCGCACAGGAGTGAGGGAAGTGGGGAGAGAGGGAGGGGGGTAAGGAATGGAAGGAGACAATGGTTGGAGGAGGGTATAGGGGGATGAATTAAAGGAAAATTAAGACTGAGAAGCGCATGGTTTTTGTTTTTTAAAGATGCAAAGGCTTGCAATCAGCCAAAGTATAGAGCCCAACTTCCAAGAGACTGCGATCTACTTGCGGATTTATAAACTGGAGGTGATCTACCCCCGTTTTATTGGTGTTCAGGTCAGAGTTGTTTTTAGAGAGAGGAAATATCCCATTTTTGAGGTTAAAGTAAAAGTTCCTGACCTTTTTTTTATAATGAGGAAATGCTGCTAAAACTCTGTTCTTCATTCCACGAAGGGGAGAGGGGGCGGGGCCGGGTGCTCAAAGACAAAAGAAATGGAAAAGGAGATAGCGATCAACTCCAGCCTCGCATTCATGCAGCCGTCGGGAGAGGCAGGGGCTGCAGCCGAGTGCTGCTTCACAAACAAACGGGGGAAAGTGCTTAGAACCCAGAGAATCCAGCTGAAAAACACGAAGCAGCAACAGCAATTGCACACACACCATCCCAAGCCAGCACAGTAACCAAGTCCCAAAAGCAAGAAAGGACTCAGCAAACACTGCTGCGGCCGGCGTTGCTGCTGCTGACTCGGGGAGCTCAGTGATCTCTTCCGCACAGCGCCTATCACTATGGCTTATTTTCGGGGTACGGTTTATATTTCTCAAATGCTTAGAAATGCTGCTATGGCTTATTTTATGACTACGCCTTAAAAAGGGGGAAACACGGTATTTATCTACTTGCACTTCGTGCTTTCGAACTGCCAGGTTGGCAGGAGCAGGGACCGAGCAACGGGAGCTCACCCCGTCGCGGGGATTCGAACCACCAACCTTCTGATTGGCAAGCCCTAGGCTCTGTGGTTTAACCCACAGCGCCACCCGTATCCCATCTTTTTCTCAGAGTAGACCCATGTAAATGAATGAAGGTGACAGAGGGCTCAGCCACACTTCCGCTTGCTTGCCCCACCTCTTGCCTCCCGGGAAAACCCGCTGTTTGCCACTGAATCAAACGGCAATCAGGTTTTCTCCAGATTGACCATTGCTCCGATTTAGCGCATAAAAAACCAGGTTTTTCCAGGAGGAAGCAGCAGGGCAAAGGCAAAACCACTCAGAGCCGTGCATAAAAGCACGGGACAAGCGGGAAACCGCTCAGACCCTAAGGTCGGCTTGTTAACTTTGGTGCACCCAATCTGAGTAAAACTTAGTTGAATACCGTGTAGCTGGTGCTCCCAATCCTCCCCCCTATTGCCACATTATCTCAACAAACGTGGGTTGGGGATCACGATATTTGCCAAGGTCAACGTCCAGTTTGGCTCAGAAGCGCCATGCCTTCACAGCCATACATATTAGAAGCTTCAGGTCTGTTGCAGGAGAGAGTGAGGCCCCTCTCCCTTCCCAAGAGCGTAAGACAAGGCTGGCTGCTGGATCAGGGCCAAGGGCCAACCAATGGCCTGCAAGCAGGAAATGAAAGCAACAGTGACTCTCCCCACTTTAGGTCCTTTGCAGAGTGTGGTTTAATGATGCTTTGGAAGTAAGACATTTAACCATGAGCCACCCCCACAAAAAACTGCGGTCACAATTCTGTGGAACAGAACAAATGAGAAACGGGGGGGGGGGGAGAATGGGATAGGAAAGCAAATAAATTTTAGCTATCCTTTATATTTTACAACCTTGTTTCTTTCCCTCTTAAGTGAGCTGGAGGGGGGGAAATAGGTGTCTATATGGTTGCCAAATCATTTAAGGTGGCAAGTCTCCATAGCTAGTGGTTTCCCTTTTTATTTTATTTTCCTTTCCTAATTCAAAAGATAAGATTCACCCACTTCAATGCCGTTTATCATTAAAGGTATACAACAAAGCAGAAGTTCTCAGCCGAAAGCCTAGTCTTCAGAAGAATCCATATGTGTAAGTAATGTGATGCAGCAGTTACTATAGCAATTATCTCTTCACAAGCCAAACCTGCGTCTGACAAGTCGTATTTTATCAGATTTGAAAATAAAAAAAAATAAAAAAGGTTGAAGTGTTGGTTTCGAATGGGATTTCTGTAGCCCACTCACAAGTCAAGCTAGCGCGGGGGGGGGGGGGGACAGGAGTCTGTATAGGGGTTAACAGGGGTTAAAAAGAGAGAGAGAGAAAGTTGGCGTTCTATGCTATGGTAACTCCGAAATCTAAAGAAGTATCTGAAGAAGTATCTTGGTATCTGAAGAAGTGTGCATGCACACGAAAGCTCATACCAAAATAAAAACTTAGTTGGTCTTTAAGGTGCTACTGAAGGAATTTTTTTCTATTTTGCTCCGAAATCTAAGCAAGGGAAAGAAGGCTTCCGTCACCTGTATATATTATGCAAATTGAAGGAATCTATATGTATGTTTTTACAAATTTTATTCGGCTTTTGCTAGGCATGGGCGGGGCAAAGAGATATGTAGCAGAATTAATCCCTGCCTATGACAACTAGATAATTCTTGTGTTACATGTTATGATTTTAGCTGAGTGGATTACTGTTATTTTAATTCTGCTTTGCTTCCAGGCAATCTGCTTAGTGAGCATTCATTCTTTTCAAATTGCCTTTTTAGATTGCCCTGTCTCTTTGGATTGTGAGCCTGAGGGCAGGGACATGTGTGTGTGTGTGTGTGTGTGTGTGTGTGTGTGTGTGTTTTGTGTGTGCTTTGTAAGCTGCTGTGGGAGCCTTTTTTTGGCTGAAGAGCAGGGTATATATGTGTGTGTGTGTGTGTGTGTGTGTGTGTGTGTGTGTGTGTGTGGAGGTTCCCAAACCACCCCCCTAAATAAATCACAACATAGACAGAATTTAAGTTTAATGGTTTTTGGCATGAATTTGGCTACAACTTTATTAAATCCAAAACATGTGAGTGGTTGCGTAGGCATTGGTTCTCAACTGTCACCTAAGGACAGAAATGATGATAATAATAACTTGCCTTGTCAACACGGGGAAATCCAACAGGGAGAGACGGGGACCCGGGTGCACAGAACTCTCCCCTCTCCCTTCAGGCTCCCAGAGGCATCAATATGCCGTCCTGGCCCCCTACCTTGGGTTACGGACACAGCATAGAGCCCCTGTATTCCTGACCGGGATTTCCCCAACCACTCAGGCATAAACCTGGGGCCAACTTAATCAATAAGACCCTTTAATACAACCAAAATAACCAATGCCTAACCGCCAACCTTACAAGTTGTGACTATTTGCTACGCAGTAGGCGAAAACCCAGATGGCACCAGCCAATCAGCCAAATGGGAAAAATTCCTACCGGCCCCTGAATACAGGCGACCAACAAAGTCATAGCAATGTCAACACAGAGGCCTAAAAACAGCGGAGGGAGGGTGGGGATCAGAAACGCAGCCAAAGAGAAGGAAAAAACCAAGCATTTAAGTATTTATACCCCAGGGGCCTCACTTACTAAATTGATACATGTGATTATGCCCAACAACAGCCCATATCCAATCAAACAGTGGCCACTCATGCCCCCACCTTTGACACAGGCGTGGTTTGCTAGCCCCCACCGCAAACCGTGCTCTCTATAATAGAGAACCCGCAATATCATTTGTTTATGGTAAGGGTATCGAACGCTGCATCAAGCGTTATCCCACACTTCCAAATGCCTTTTTCGACACTTTCCTCGCTGCAAAAAAGTCAAATTTAAGAGTGGGTGTGCAAGAGGAGCGGGTTGTGTTGCACAGGAGTGCCAGGTAAACTTTAATTGTGCAATCTGAAATTTATCAATACGGTATGTGTTTGAATAGCATCTGAAAACAGCAGTAGATTGTTAGCACCTTCTGACGATGGTTGAATTTTGTAAAACACTTTGAAAACCTCCACATGGAGGGCGGGAAGAGGATAAAGTTTTAAACAAGTATATGAATAAATGAATTTATGAATCCCGCTCATACGCCTCCTGGCTTCTGAGAGGTATCCCCAGGTCTGCCCACTCTCCCAACCAACATGAGCAGTCATAATTTTTTATGGTGATCCTACCGTGTTTTGATTAGACAATATACTGCCTTCTCCTCCCCTGATTGGCTGGCCCTTGTGTCAATCACAAAGCCGTCTCTCTTTTCTCTTTAATTATGCATGAGGCCGGGGGACACCTGAAAACAAGAAGGATCACAGAACAAATATTCGTAAGGGGGGGGGGATGCAAAGTACTTGAGGAACAAAGCAAACAGAAAAACAAGGCAGACAGCCTGTCTCCCGGCATGAGGGGAGGGGAGGGCAGTGGATCACAGGAGCTTAGGAAACTGCCTTATAACAGAGTTAGAACATTCACCCACCCAGCTCATTACTGTCTATATTGATGAGCAGGAGCTTTCCAGGGTTTCGGGCAGATTTTCCCAGGGAGACAACAGGGATTGAACCTGGGAGCTCCTGAGCACACAGGTCAGATGCTCAACCACTGAACAGTATCATAGAATTGGAAGGAAGTTGGAAGGGACCCTGAGAGTCATCCAGCCCAACCCCCTGCAGGGCAGGAATCTTTTGCCCAACGTGGAGCTTGAACCCACAACCCTGAGATTGAGAGTCTCGTGCACTACTGACTGTGATAGCTCAGTATGAGACTCAGGATCAAGATTGAACTGCCCTGAGACCTCCAGGTATAGGTCGGTATATACCAGGCACCCCCAAACTTTGGCCCTCCAGATGTTTTGGCCTACAACTCCCATGATCCCTAGCTAACAGGACCAGTGGTCAGGGATGATGGGAATTGTAGTCCAAAACATCTGGAGGGCCCACGTTTGGGGATGCCTGGTATATACTGTAAATTCAGTAAATAAACTCTATGATTCTGTGAGTCTATCCATCCTTAGCTGTATGCCTATTTGTGCTGGATCCATATGTGTGTGCGCGGTTACAGGAGCAAAAGGCAGAAGGCTGCCGAGCTTTCTTCACTGCAGAAAAACAAAACAAAACCATGCCTGCATGAGGATGCAGTTGCATGCAGCCGTACCAAGGGCCAAACGACACACGGCATTATTCACGCTTTTTAAAAAGGCGTGCTCATACTGGTCACTTCTGTTCTGAAGTGAAAGCAGACCCGGGTTCCCAATCCTGGGTGTGTTTCTGGTCTAGATCTGGACCTTTCGCCTGTTCGCTGGAGCTTCTGATAGCTGGGAGGGCACATGCAGCAGTGAAGTTCAGCAAAATCCCCGGAGGTTGTTTATGTACACCGCAAGGAGTGTGTCAGCAGCTGGATTCACCCAGAGCCTTCCACCTGGGTCACTTCCAGGCCTGTTATGTACACAGCCTCAAGGGGATTCTGTGCATTGGACAGCGTTTTTCGTCAGTCTCACCTGGCCTGAACCCAGCCTGTAGGAAGTACAATTCCTGCCGGTGTCTCTTCTCACGTTTCTTGCCCAACAGGCACTAGGCGTGGTTTAAAAATTGCTTGTGCCCATGCATGTGTGTGCATCTTGTGGAATAGGAACCTTGCTCCCCAATACAGTTGTACCTTGGATCCCGAACGCCTTGGTACTCGGATGTTTTGGCTCCCGAACGCCGCAAACCCGGAAGTGAGTGTTCCGTTTTGCAAACGTTCTTTGGAACCCGTACGTCCGGCAGGGCTTCCTTTTGGCCGCAGGAGCTTCCTGCAGTCAATCAGAAGCCGCACTTTGGTTTCCTTTTTTTTTTTTTTGGAAGTTGAACGGACTTCCAGAACGGATTCTGTTCATCTTCCGAGGTACGGCTGTATAATGTTTGCTTTGGGAAAGTGTTTTTAAAACAATCTCCTTGCAAATCCCTGCCCCCATGTGCATATTTGGGGACGATGACATATTTGGGGGGGGGGGAATTGTTTCCCAAATTGGTCTTAATCCCAACTTTTGAAATAGCTCCTAGATTTGTTTTGCTCACCCCACTTCATCCCATTAACTTCACAGTTGGGGGGCGGGGGCGGGATACAAACCCAGCTCGGCCATCTAAATACCCTGCTTCTCCTAAAATAAGACATACCCATAAAATAAGCCATAGCAGGATTTCTAAGCATTTGCGCAATATAAGCCATACCCCGAAAATAAGACATAGTGATAGGTGCAGTTCTGGAGGGCCCCAAGGAAGAGGCGAGGCTGGATGCGTAATAAAAAAATAAGACATCCCCTGAAAATAAGCCACTGTGGGGGTTTTTTTTAAGGAAAAATAAATATAAGACGGTGTCTTATTTTCGGAGAAACGCGGTACTATGCCATCCTAGCTGACAGTTGTTTGCTATCTGTCTGCATGCTCTGCTCCTGTAACTGTTGGCTAATCCACTGTGACATTGTGCAACGTTCACAAAAAATTCTAACTGATGAGGAGAAGTGTTAGTTATATAACGCATACAGATAGTACGACTTCTGTGAGAGAAATTAAAGGTCAGTCTGGCAGAGGGAAAAGCCTCACAGGAAGTGGTGTGTGCATCCTGAAACAGGAAACGAGAGGGCTGAGTTGAAACTCAGAAGATGGGGAGGGAAGGGGCTGGGGATGAAGTCCTGGGTCTATCTGTGGACTGGAAAGAAGCTCTTCTTAGAATACAAACAAGCCAATTACATGTGTTCTAAATAAAAGGCTCCACGTGCTTCACTTTCGGGTGCCTAATCCATTCCTAGCAACATCTGTAATATTCACAGCAGATGCTGGTAACTTAAACTAGGCTACATCAGGTGGGTGGCATTGGAGAACCTTAACAAAATCCACAATTATGATACCCACAGTTTTTAGCCAAATCATTGCCCCTTCTCATTCACCTTCTTAAAAAAAACAGTGCCTATGGCAGCTATCCCAGCAAGATAAGGAGAAGGATCAGTTCGTTCGTTGGCTGGGTGGCTGATTCCTTGGCATTTAGAGCAGAGGTTGTGGTGGTCTTTTTGGAATAAATGTATATCTGCATTGCCCATCTGCATGCTCCTCGTTCAATTGTGCACCTGTATACAAATTGAATTTATTTGGTGTATCTTCTTCACTCTCTGCAATATTTACAGAGGTTTGTTCCCGAACTCTTGTCGTCATGCTTCGTTGCTTTGATGAATTTGTAAATAAGCTGCTCTTACCAAATCATGGAGCTGTTTTTTTACTAAACTCTAGAAGAGGGCTAAAAGTGTGTGGGAAGTTCTCAGTTCAGTCAACACCTCTTCTTGAATGAGGTGGCCTTTGTGAAGCCGGTGCCACTCCTTTTTTAACCTCATTCTCTTTTCTGCGACACGGGGTTTATAATGTTGTTGGTTCCACCCAAACATCAGGAAGGGTTTTCTGACAGTGAGAGCTGTTCCAACAGTGGAACAGACTCCCTCAGTCGGTGGTGGACTCTCCTTCCTTGGAGGTTTTTAAGCAGAGGTTGGATGGCCACCTGTCATGCATGCGTTAGTGGAGATTCTCGCATTGCAGGGGGTTGGACTAGATGACCCACGGGATCCCTTCCAGCTCTACAGTTCTGTGAATGTCAGCAGCTGAAGTTTTCGCCATGATCATATTTTCATTCTAGAAAAGGCTTGCCCTGTTTAATTTGTGCCAGCCACAGAGCTGTTAAAGGCAGAAGGGCACCATTTTCTTTGTTCAGGTACCTGCACTTTTCTCTGCTCCTGTTGGAAAAGAACGAATAGGGAAGGTACAGTCAATGGCTTCTTTTGACTCCATCACCCCTGCTCAGCTATAATCAACATCCTGTAACCTCACAGGCCATTGTTGTTGTTGTTGTTGTTGTTGTTGTTGTTGTTGTTGTTGTTAATGTCCTTTTTTAAAAAATCACTAAGTTGTATACCTTTATGTACCTAGGGCATTTCCAAGTATTTAAATAGCACTCTTATTTTGGGATGGTCCCATTTCTCTTCCAAGCTGATTGACACTCAAAGCACCTGAGCTTGTTATTGGAGAGAATGTTGCTGAAATTTATTCAGTCCAAGTAGATGGATCAACTGCAAAGTCTTTAATGTGTAGATAGCCTTATAAACTAGAATTACAGCAGAGGGGTCAATAATTTGACATATTATTTCCCAGGCAGCCTGAAGGAGGCCTCCCATCTGGCAATGTGTTCCTTTTGTGTTACAATGAAAACTCCTCGTGGATAATATATATCTATATCTATATATCTATATATATCTATATATCTATCTATACACACACACACACACAAAAACCTTTCCTTTGTTTGTTTTCCTAACTCCCACTGTTTGTTTAAGAAGCCTCTGCTACAAGCATAGTTTCCCCATACAGTCTGCAAGATATGACCCTCTCTCCCATGAACAAATTCGAAAGAATTATCTATTTCCCGCTTCCTTAGCTTAGTCCGCCATTAAACCACCATGTGCCTTTTTTAGAAGCGGCATGTTGCAAACGTTTGGATTTATGGCACTCTACAAAATGCATTTGCAAATCGTTTCCACAGACAACTTTGTATTTTGCAAAAGGTTCTGGCAAACCTGCCTTAAAAAACAAAAAACAAAAAAACCAACAACTTTTATATAGTGTGCCGACCAGATTGGATTTAGGGACATAAATTAAATCCATCCTGATAATATACCATGGCGACTTAGAAGGATGCTGCAGGATCTTGTTGCCACAGAGAGTCCTTCTCAGCCCTGCCCAGGATGGCTATAAAGTAGACATACCTGATTTTAGTACTGTACTTCATTGTTGGGGTCAATAGCATTAAACCAAGCTGAAATAGCATTGAATTGCTCTTTGGAGGGCTTTATCATTAATCAGAGATACTCAACTTCAGTTAAGAAACCCGCAAACTGCCTATATCTGGAGGGTTAACACAAAAAAACAAATATATGCTCCATCGATTTTAAACTTAAATGCACAATGTAACTAATAAATGGCTACATGTTTTGACTAGCGTGGTAAGAAGATAGCCTGATCAGCCACGATCAAAAGGAAATAATCAGTGTAAAAAAAGAGAGTTACGTAATTGACAGCTCTCAGTGTGTTTAGAGATAAATTCTGTTGTTCGACAGGGATACATGATTTAAATAATGCCTCTGTTCTAGAACATAGCTGCATAGCATGGAATACACCATAAAAAGCTCTTTGTATTGTCATAAGATAGCTACCGGTATTAGTGCCCTAGATTTGGTCGGCAAAGCCTTGTTTTGGAACCAGTTGCATAACTTGACTCCCAGCTTTTCACATAAGCCTTCAGTGAGTTTCATTGGCTAAAGTAGTTCTTTATGTCAAAAACGATTAAGATATGAATGCTGAGCCCAGCGTCCTTTTTAAACTTCCTTGTTGGAATCCAATGGCAGCATCAAATGACAAATAGTTAGGGTTGTTCCTTATTCCAGAACAGCAGAGTTGGTTGAGCAAATGGTGCTCCTTTCAGTAGCTGGCAACTCGGCTGTGTTCCTTGTTTTGGAGGGCTTGGCAATCTCTGTGGGGCAGGGTGAGTTTATGACTGACACAAGGGCAGGCCACTCAGCACTCTGCAAAACTAGTTTGTGCTGCATATAGCATGTGGGAAATGCTCCTCACCCCCACCCCCGAACTCAATCTGGGGAGAGTGAAGATATCTAAAATGTAGCGAGCATATGGTATAAATTATCAGTTGCATTTATTTATAATGTTTATATGCCAGCTGTTGGGGCTTAGCCCTCATAAGGCAGCAAGCAACTAAAGGAGAATTCGTTGGGATGCATTTGGTTGTAGAATTTATTTGTTACATTTATATACCACCTTTATCTTCCAAGGATCTTCAAGGTGGTGTCCATTGTTTTCTCCCTCCCCATTTCACCCTCACAACAACCCTGTAAGGTAGGTTAGGCTAAGAGATGCAGACTGGCCCGAGGTCACCTAATGAGCTTCATGGCTGAATGGGGATTCGAACCCTGCTCTGCCAGGTCCTCGTCCAACACTGACCATTATACGGCGCCACAAAAGTCTCAGAAGTCAGTGGCTGTATAAAAGAGGTAGGGTGGAACAGATGAGTCTTCAAGGCATGCTTGGAAGCCTGTGCAATTCCTTAGAAAGGGGCCACAACTAGGAAGGCCCTGTTCCTTGTGCTCGCCAACTTAATTGTCTGTATTTGTGGGCACTCGAGTGGGACCTTTGCAGCCCATCTTAATAAATGGGCAGGGCCATATGGGTGAAGTCAGTACTTTAGATAAGCAGATTAGGGCTTTAAAGGTTGACATCAGCACCTTGAACTGAGTTCAGAAACAGAGGAGTTTGTATAAGAGTGGTGTAATGCATAAGTGTGGGACCTTTTTCAGGCAGTGCTGTGATCAGACAGAGACCACTCTCCATCACTATTCAAGGATATGCTGCAGCAGCCAGGCAAAGCCCTTAGAGCAGGCATGGCTAAACTTGGCCCTCCAGTTGTTTTGGGACTACAATTCCCATCATCCCTGACCACTGGTCGTGTTGGCTAGGGATGATGGGAGTTGTAGTCCCAAAACAACTGGAGGGCCAAGTTTGACCATGCCTGCCTTAGAGGATGGGACAGTGAGGGCTATGACCTGGGTCAACCCTGGAGTTAGCCCTGCTGGCACCCTGGTCCTGAGTTAGAGAACAGCAAATGACAACCAGCCCTCTTCCCAAAAGGATACCTCCTTCCTTGTCCCCACGTGCCAACCCTCTCCCTCCTGCAACCCTGACTATTGGATGAAGGGGGGTGGAGATCCGTAAGCCCTGGAGAGGCTGGTGTCACTTAATAGGCCTCAGTTGTTATTAGTAATCTAATTTAGTTTGAACAATGAATGCAATGCAATGTCTGTTGATTAAATTACTACGAACAGGCATTATAACTGCACAACAATTTATATGAACCCCCGTGAATAATTAAATCTATATTTTAATAGTCTGTGTGTGTGTGTGTGTGTGTAAATATAGATATAGATATAAGCCTCCTTCCTTTGTCAAAGGAAACCTCGGGGAGAGAGTTTCCATATTGGTTTTTCTCCGGCTGAAGCTCTTAACCGAGTACTGATTGACTCCTGTATAATTTTAGAACGAGTTCTGTGCTGTTGCCATGCTATATTATTTGAATATGTGATTAGCATTAATTTCCTCCTGCTTTTGCCTGTATCAATGCTGAACGCAGAGTTGAAAAGTGATTCCGTACTCACTTGTGGATGCTCTCCAGCTATAACAAAAGGAACAATCTAGCCGGGGTGTGTGAGTGGGTGTGACAAAAATAGCACCCCCTGGGACTGTTGCCACTTATTTCCTAAGCTGCAGGGTCCTTCCAGAGGTGTCTACCTAAACTCTAGCCCAGGGGTCAGCAAACCTTTTCAGCAGGGGGCCAGTCCACTGTCCCTCAGACCTTGTGGGGGGGCAGACTATATTTGGGGGGAGGATGAACAAATTTCTATGCCCCAGAAATAACCCAGAGATGCATTTTAAATAAAAGGACACATCCTACTCATGTAAAAACACGCTGGATTCCTGGACCGCCCGGGGGCCGGATTTAGAAGGCGATTGGGCCGGATCCGGCCCCCGGGCCTTAGTTTTCCTACCTATGCTCTAGCCCTGGCATCGGCAACGTTTTCCAGCCGTGGGCCGGATCATTTCCACTGACGTTGGTCCGTGGGCTGGACAGGCGCAGAAACAATTTCCGGTGCTGCGCTGCCCATTTTCGGAGTGCCGGAAATCGCTTCTGCGCATGCCCTGACATACGCAGAAGCGATTTCCAGGGTCTGGGCATGCCCAGACGCTGTTTCTGGCATCTGCGTATGCGCAAATACCGTTTTCGGCACCACTCGACGAGTCCCCGCACTGCGCTGCGCCAGTTTAGCGCGGCGGGGCGCGGGGACTTGCCGAGCAGGCGGCTCGTTGACCGGGCAGCTTGTGGGCCAGATAAATGGCCTCTGTGGGCTGCATCCGGCCCATGGACCAGAGGTTGCTGATGCCTGCTCTAGCCCTTGTAGCAGTAGTTTAGAATAGGGGGAAGGGTCTCTCACTCAGGAGGGGGTCTCCTACCCACCCCCATATGCTTTCGACTACAATTCCCATCATCCCTGACCATTGGCTACGCTGGCTCTCTTATCCTGCCTTTCTTCTCTTCTCACTTGCCTTTCAACTCTCACTCTCTCTCTCTCTCTCTCTCTCTCAAATTAAATGTTGTGTAAATCTGACGCCTCTTAAATTGAACCACAACCCACCCATGGGCCACAAATCACTACAGCGTGTGGCTTGGAACACGTTCAGTGATTAATTAAACTGAGACATAGAGGCCTCTATTTGAAGTACAGGGCTAAATCTGAAAAAGAAGCCCTCGGGGATGCATGTAAAATACGCAGTCCTCCCCATTACAGTGATGTGAATTCATTGGTTTTAGTATAAAAAAAATGTAATAATAAAAAAGTTGGGGGGAGCGGCCAAAATAATATTTAATGTTTCAGTTTTTATTTATTGCCTGTCCTTCACTATAAGGTCCTAGGGCACGTCACAAGAATCTAAAACCCAACGTTAGAAACAAACTACAATCAAATTGTAGGGTGGGTCCTAAAAATATGTATGTGATAATGCCTCTTGCTTGTCTGGATAGATAGAGAATGGTGTGTGAACATCTCCAGAAACTAGCTTGCTGTGCAGAGATAAAAGGGGCATTTATTGCTCCTCCCACTTTTGTTTTTGGCCCCACCCACCACCATCACATGGTCCTCAGAAGGAAATGGAGCCCTTTGAAATTAAAGTAGTTCCTCGCCCACCAGTTAAAGACCAATGGATTCATTGATCTAAAGGAGATGGGGAGGTCTTAAGAGTAGACTACTTTGGGATGGGTGTTTTTTTCTGTCGGCTTTTAGCTGTGTGGCTTAATAATAATTCCTTGTGCATTTATTTATCCATTACGTCCACCTTTGCATCCAAGAAGCTCGAAACAGATGAAAATCCAAAAGCCGTAATACGTACAATTAAAAACAAAGCTGTGGCAGCAATTTCCATAGCCAAACAACCTGAATCATTTGTCGCCCACAACAAGATTCTAATCAGCTAAAATAAACTTGCACATTGCATGCATTATCTTGGTGCTCCTTACCTCTCTGTCAAGTGGAACAGAGTAATTATCCTGGCGTTGCTGATGAACGACTGAGAGCGGCTCAGAGGCTTTAAACTGGGGCAGTTCCTAGGCTCAATGTGCTTTGGCTCAGGTTGCGCATGGTGTTGATCTTTGATCATGTGATCCTTTCTACACACACACACACACACACACACAATTTCCTAAAGCTGCTGCCTAGGCTGCATCTCAGGGGCGTACCTAGGAGTGCGAGAGGTTGGCCACAGCCAAGTGTGCAGGGCCATGGAGGTGCAAAAATCATGGGTCTCCACTCTGGCTCAGAGTGCCTACCAGTAGCCCGCCTATCTGCACAGATGAGGAGGAGGAGAGGAGGAAGAACAGAGCAGACCTAACCCTGCCAGAGATGGAAAGATTAAAATGCCTCTCCCTCTGCCATATTGCAACTTGCAGGAGTGCTTTAAGAAAACATGGTGTGTTGGGAGGTAGCTGTATGTGATGAAGGGTGGGGCAGGATCTCCTTCAGTTGGGCCCAGTAGGAGAAATGCAAGAACTATTGAAAGCCTGGTATGATAAGTTTGCTAAGCATTACCTTAAAAATAAAAGTTAGTTCTGTCCTGTTTGCATGCTAATGTGCATTAACATATACTTTTAATCTACACTAACCAAAATTTTTGTTAATGTACTTGCTGTTCTATGTAGGGTTGCCAGACTCAATAGAGGACAGGACTTATGTGCCTTTAGTTGCCCTGCTCTCTTTTGAGTCTGGAAAACTTAAAGAGAAACCACCAGACTCAAAAGAGAGCATGGCAATTAAAGGCACAGAAGTCCTGTCCTCTGTTGAGTCTGGCAACCCTAATTCTATGTATATACATAATGACGTGATGCCTCTTCCCAAGGACATTGTACAGCAGTGGAAGCTCTCCCTATGGAATGCCCTCCCCAGGGACGTATGCCTTGGCACCAATTTTGCTATCCTTTAGGTGCCAAGAAAAAAAAAAGCTACTCAGACATTTTAAAGCATTTTGTTGTTACCTTAAGTGTTTTAAAACACTCTGACCTTTAATTGCATGTTTTTTCAGTCTTGCATGTGTTTGTCGTTTTTAATTTCTGCAAGCTTCCTTGAAACGATTAACAAAAGGAGGCAAATAAATGTGTTTAAACAGATAAGTTATTTATTTATTTATTATATTAAATTTGTATGCTGCTCTTTATCCATGGAACTCAGGGCAGTTCACAAGATAAAATGCACAACTTCCATGTGCAGTTGTAACCTCATCCACCGTTTTGGTTTAGTTTGAATAGTTGCAGGGTGCTTTTGTTGGACTGAAGTTATAGTCTTGAAAGCACTGCAAGGGGAACAGTGACAGGCAAAGCACTTTTCTTGGGTAGATGTTGCCCAAAGCAAGCTATTCTGCGTCCTCTCTCTCTCCCCCCCCCCCCGCCGGCCCCACGAGCCTGTAGAATTTCACCCACTTGTACAAATGACATGGGTGTTTTAAATCTTGGGACTGTCTTCTGATCGCAAATCATACACTTGAGATTTTCCTTTCATGCCCTTTGACATAACTGCGAGCCAGCAAAGAAATCCAATCAATCATAAGGTCCCAATGTGACATTTTCTCCCTGATAACAAAAGGCCACTTTCTGGCCCGGTAAAAGCACCAGGTGGCAGACCCACTGCAGCCTCGAAGGCTCTGGTTACATCCAGTTAATGGCCAGTCCACCCATGACGAATTTGCACACAAAGGCGGCCAGCAGTCTCAAAGCGCCACACCAGTCCAAGCTCCGTTGAAGTTAATGGGGCTTGTGTGCTTTGACGACGGGGCTGTCCAGCAGGGAACTCTTAATCCCTGCTCCATCTCTCCAGCGTCTTTATTTTATAGACCGTATGGAAGATGGCGCAGAGAGATAAGGTGGCATTTTACAGGGGGGGAGGGGGGAGGGGACCGAAGGCGAGTGAGCATGAAGGTCTGTTTTGGAAAACACAGGTGCTGAGTGTAAACAGAGACAGACTCCTGTCTAGACAGTGTGCTGCTGCAGGTCCACGAAAGGGAACTGCCGAGAGTACATCTACATCCCCTCTGAATGATGGCTATTCATGAGTTTTAGCATTCAGCATTTATATAGGAGCTGCACTTAAAAGAGACCAAACTGGCTAGACCAGTAGGGCGACTGACCTGACCTCTTCCAAACACTTTTTATCAAAAGGCAGTATATTCAGGGAAGATGAAGTCACTGATGTTGTTATCCAAACATTGTCTGCAATAAAGTTTTTTTAAAAAATCTTTTTCTCTCATGCTGCTTTAACTTTGGGCCAATAGAGATCATTGAGGGCGGACAGGCAGGCAGAACAATTGAGTTATTGGTAAACAGGGACAGAAGTATTATCGGGGGGGGGGGTTTAAAATCTGGGGATTTATTATTTTTTTCTAAAACAAGCAACATTATGAGCTTCTATTTCTCAGGCAGTATACTGTAGCACCTCTGCTGACAAATGCAATATGTGAAGTATTTAGAACAAGAGCAATTGCTGTCTTAACGCTGCTGTGGCATTTAGCCCTGATCCAGGAGCTGTAGCTTTTGCAGGATTCAGCCATCAATGAATGTGCATAAGGGCCAGGCTGTGGAGGTTGTACTCTGTTTGCCCATGTATCTCCTCCTCCTCCTCCTCCTCCTCCTCCTCCTCCTCCTCCTCCTCCTCCTCCTCCTCCTCTTCTTCTTCTTCTTCTTCTTCTTCTTCTTCTTCTTCTTCTTCTTCTTCTTCTTCTTCTTCCTTGGCGATAACTCGTAGCCGAGTAAGATTGTCTTCCATGAACACGGTTTTGGGATAGGTTTTTTGAAAGACACCTGTGCTTGAATTTGTTTTATGTGTGGAGATCAGTATGCTGACCAACTGCCAGGCTTTGGGGGATCAGATCCCTCCCACGGTGGCAGCCAAGAATCAAAAGAACGATAAAAGTTCTTACCAAGCAATTTATTCAATAATTCACAGAGAGTGACGAAGGAATGCAGCCTTCCCTAAAAGATGGTGTTGCTCCAAGTAAAGTCCCACCCCCTTCATCTCCCCTATTCTACGTCATTTCTGCATCTGCTAATCTGCCCATGAGCTTTCTGTTCTACTACCCTCAGTGCCCACCTAGTTCTGGGAGTGTGGGGCTCAGGAATGCTTTCCAAAGGCAATGAGTCTGTCAGCTGTCTATCCTCCGGTTCTTCTTCTTCCTGCTGTTCCCCTTCCAATATCTCCCAGTTTCTGCCCTCTGCAGCCTTTGAACTATGCCCTTCTGCAAACCACTGTTCTAAATCATACTATCCTCCTGTTCTCAGGAAGGTTCAGGAGAAGGGGGGACAGTCCCCACCATTCCTCCCCAGTCCAGCTCCTGACACCAACGCACAGTCTTCGCAGGAAGGCTCTATTCTCATGGCATGAGTATCCTGACAACTGATAGATCCTTACCGGTATCTACTGCAGCCTTTATCCACCTTCACAGCCATTGTAACATACCACTTGTTATCTCCCGCCTGTTCTGCCGTTGAGAACTTCTTGGATCATTCTTTGTCTAGCTCCTTCCCCCTTGACCTTGCCGCCTTCGATGACCCTGCTGGAAGTACAAGACTCCCGATGGCTTCGCTCACAAGGGTCATAGGAACTTGCAAACCTACTCACCACGACCAGGTGATGACCCAGCGAGTGATTGCCCATGTATACCAGGAGCCTGGCTGGAACATATGCCTGTGTGTTCTGTCTTGTATTTGTGTTCAGACACTTAGCTGGTTATTGCTTGGTTTTCTATACATTGGCAGCTGTTCAAGGGAACCGTTGCAGGAGCTGGGTATGTTAGGCCTGGGAAAGAGAATACTGAGAGGAGATACGACAGCCACCTTCAAATATCTGAAGGGCTGCCACATGGAAGATGGAGCAAGCTTGTTTGCTCCTGCTCTGGAGGGTAGGACCTGAACCAATGGCTTCAAGTTACAAGGAAGGAGATTTCTGACTAAACATCAGGAAGAGCTTTGTGGCGGTAAAAGCTGATCAACAGCGGAATGGTCTCCCTTGGGAGGTGGTAGACTCTCCTTCACTGGAGGTTTTCTGAAACCTCAGAAAGCCACTGACAGTCGGTGTAGGCAATACTGAGCTAGATGGGCCAGTGGGCTGACTCATTATAAGGCAGCTTCCTGAGTTAATAGTAGTAATAATAATAATAATAATTTTATTATTTATACCCCGCCCATTGGGCTGGGTTTCCCCAGCCACTCCTGTGCAAGGAGCAGCACTATTGAATAGCACCCATGTATGCCAGTGGGACTTACCCAGGAGAACTGTATCCTGATAGACTCCCTAGGCTGAAGCCTGCTTCCCCACCCACGCTGCCCTTGCCCTCTTATCCCTTTGTGCTCCTGGAACTTGTATCCTGTGTGTAGTTTGGTCCCTAGAGATCCACATATCTGTAAAGAGAGAGAGAGAGAGAGAAACCACCACGCCTCACTATTTCTGCTTATTTGCGGTACAGCCATGAATCAAATATTCTTTGTATCCTTAACTTGAGAACCGCAGGGCAGGAATTTACACAACCTGTGTTTTGTAAAACTAAATACATTGGCATTGGAGAGAGAGAGTCAGCGACAAGGAGGGGGAAAGCGAAGCCTCCCAGCACAGCATCTGTTGTTTGCTATTGTTGGATAATCAAACAAGTCTTTACACTGAGGTCAGAAGCCAGCACAGCTTTTGCAACTCAAATACATTCCTTTGTGAAGACACTACATGCTGATATACCTGCGTAGATGTAGAGTACAGTCATACCTTGGTTGCTGAATACCTTGGAACTCGTACCTTTCGGCTCCCGAACGATCAAAAAGCGGAAGTGAGTGTTTCGGTTTTCGAACAATTTTCGGAAGCCGAACATCCGGCGTGGCTTCTGATTGGCTGCAGGATGTTCCTGCAGCCAATCGGAAGCCGCGCCTTGTTTTTCAAACAGTTCCAGGAGTCATTTGAAGCACTCTGAAACGACTTCTGAAGCCGTGGCTTCCTCTCCTAAAGAATTCTGGGAACTGTCATTTGTTAAGGGTGCCGAGAGTTCTTGGAAGACCCCCTCACAGAGCTATCATTCCCAGCACCCTTAACAAACTACAGTTCCTGGGATTTTTTTTATGGGAGGAGGGGGAGATATGACTATGAAAGTAGTACAAGAAGGCTTTAAAAGTATGGTGTGAATATGACGTTACTACCCTGTTTCTCATATTTTAAGACATACCCATAAAATAAGCCATAGCAGGATTTTTAAGCATTCAATGAATATAAGCCATACCCTGAAAATAAGACATAGTGATAGGCGCAGAAGCAATGCCGGCCGCGGCAGGAGGAGGAGGAAAAAAATAAGACATCCCTTGAAAATAAGCCATAGTGTGTTTTTTTGAGGAAAAAATAAATATAAGACGTGTCTTATAATATGAGAAACACGGTAGAATTGTATGCAATTCCTTTTCTCTCTTTGTTTGGAATTCCTCAAGCCACAATACTAGTTTCAGGTAGGTAGCCGTGTTGGTCTGCTGTAGTCGAAACAAAATAAAAAAAATCCTTCCAGTAGTACCTTTGAGACCAACTAAGTTTGTCATTGGTATGAGCTTTCGTGTGCATGCACACTTCTTCAGATACACGAAAGCTCATACCAAAGCTCATACCAATGACAAACGTGCGGTATCTGAAGAAGTGTGCATGCACACGAAAGCTCATACCAAAATAAAAACTTAGTTGGTCTCTAAGGTGCTACTGGAAGGAATTTTTTATTTTGTTTCAAGCCATAATACACATTTTGTGCAGGTTTACCTGGATTATAAGGTTTTACTGTCGTGTTCTGTTTTATGGTTGTGTGTGTTAACTGTTTTATTATTTTATTTTGTGATAAGTACCATATATACTCGAGTATAAGCCAACCCGAATATAAGCCGAGGCACCCAATTTTACCTCAAAAACTGGGAAAACTTATTGACTCGAGTATAAGTCGAGGTGGGAAATGCAGCAGCTACAGGTAAATTTCAAAAATAAAAATAAATACCATCCTATGCCTTTCCCAGCTGTCGGCGGGTGGGGGGGGGGAGAGAAGCGGCAAGGAAGGATCCCTTCCTCTCTGCTTCTCCCTCCCCACCGCCTCGCACAGAGCAGGCATAGGACGGGGATTCAGAAAGTCGCAGCGTAGCACTTCTCAGAACCCCCGGTCCTGTGCCTTTCTCCGCTGCCACCCGCCACTCGAATATAAGCTGAGGGCGGCTTTTTCAGCACATTTTTTGGTGCTGAAAAAGTAGGCTTATAATTGAGTATATATGGTATTTATATACAGTGGTGCCTCGACTTACGAATTTAATCTGTTCCGAAGGCACCTTCGTAGGTCGAAAAATTCGTAAGTTGAAAAATGCCATTGAAAACGCAATTTCCCATAGGAATGCATTGGAAACGGAAAAATTCATAAGTCGAAAAATCCCTATCTAAAACCGCCGCTGTTTCCTTTCGGATGTCGAGACATTTGTAAGCGCGCGGCCATTAGCCCCATTCGTAAATCGAAAAATTCGGTTGTCGAGTCGTTCGTAAGTCGAGGTACCACTGTATCATGGTTTTAACATCTCATGTCACCCACTTAGAGATTATGCTTATCCAGCAGTATAACAATATTATAAATAAACAAATGCCACTTTATTATATTTTTAACTACTTGATAAATTTCTATCTCACCTTTCAGGGAGAACTATTGCAAAGCAGCTTACAACAAGTGGGGAGAAATATATCTCAAAAAGAATTAAAATGTTCACTATAAAGTGTTGTAGAGAAATTGGGGGTTGGCTTTTTCTGCCTAACTCCCCAAGGGACTCTGATGATTGGTCAGAGAAGAATGGATAGAGACTGGAGGCAGGATCCAGTGTTTTATAGGGTGGCAGCTGATTGTGTTGCTTAGCTGCTGGTAAGGCTTCTGCCAGTGAAATGTGGAGGGAAGCTATTTTTGGCAATTTCCTCTCTCTCCTGTAGCCCCCACCCATGCAACATCTCTGACTCTGCTCCAGAGGGTTTCCCAACCCTTTGGAGCAGATTTAAGGGTGTGTGGAAAGGGAAACAATAGGATACATGCCCTGGTGCCAACTGTTTAATTGTAAGTGATTGAGTGTGAACAATCATAAGGCAGATAATTGACAAATGTAAGAAACAAATGCCAGAGCTGTCATTTGCTGGGCACATTCCATCCTGCACATGGCCCCATGGACTGAAGGAGGAAGGAAACACCTGGAGTTAAGTCTTGGAGGTGAGCATAGGTACTGTGTGCTGCCTGCTTAGGGCCAAGAGGAAGAAGGAGCCATGGAAAAGACTCCATTGTTTCCAGAGGGGATGGATGGCTCATGCATGCCCGTGGATAGAAAGGACATCTCTCATATATATATATATATATATATATATATATATATATATATATATATTCTTTTCATTTAATTGGTCTCCAAAAATAAACATGTGTTCTTTTATCCCTCAGCCCCATCAATTAAAATTTGTCCCAGCGAGTTGGACGCAATCCACATACAACGATTGCACTTGTTTTGCGTATGATAGCTTAGCAAGGGAGATGTTCCGTGCTTTCTACATAGTTGAAATGCTTTTTGTATGTAAATTTTGCAGTGTGTGAAGCAGCCTTAGTGTGGCTTTTTTTTTACCTGCTCTGTCAGCTGTCACTTGCAATCCCTGGAAGGATTTTTTTATTTTGTTTCGATTACGGCAGACCAACACGGCTACCTACCTGTAACTTGCAATCCCTATAATCGTTCCTTCTTCCCTCTCTTCTCCTCCAGCTTGTATCAAAAGCCCTAAATTATTTGGAAATCCCAGTCAGCAAATAAGTTTATTTTATGGAAAGGGCATGATCCACGTGCCTTTGATGTGAGAGTTTTTTTAATATTATACTTTGTTGTTGTTGTTTAGTTGTTTAGTCATGTCCAACTCTTTGTGACCCCATGGACCAGAGCACGCCAGGCACTCCCGCAGTTTGGTCAAACTCATGTTGGTAGCTTCAAGAACACTGTCCAACCATCTCGTCCTCTGTCGTCCCCTTCTCCTTGTGCCCTCCATCTTTCCCAACATCAGGGTCTTTTCCAGGGAGTCTTCTCTTCTCATGAGGTGGCCAAAGTATTGGAGCCTAAGCTTCAGGATCTGTCCTTCCAGTTAGCACTCGAGGCTGATTTCCTTAAGAATGGAGAGGTTTGATCTTCTTGCAGTCCATGGGACTCTCAAGAGTCTCCTCCAGCACCTCCAGCCTTCTTTATGGTCCACTTGCATAACATAATTGCTCTGTTGTATAGGATTACGATTTTTCCAGCCACCTTATTATGCCATCTAAAAATTATACACCCCACTTAATTGAATTGCTAGTTACAGAAGTCACTTAATTTACCCGTACCATATTAATGTTCATATATTAACAATCTCAATAGAACAGTGCTCCAAACCACAAATTCATATTATCAGCTGCCTGTTGCCATCTCTGATCTGTGGTGTAACAGAAGGCAGATGAGTGTGGGTGGGTAAGAAATACACATCTCAAAGCGACCCCATTTTTCATTTTTGTTGGTGCTTACCATGAAATATATCTGGCCGTAAAACACCAGGGCCGGTTCTGATCACTCCATAGACAATGGAATGGGAGACACAGAGTAGAAAGGCTTAACCTGCCAAGATGGAAATGAGGAACACAGATGACTGAAATAGAAAAATGACTCGCGTGAGAGGCATAAGAAAAGCAGAGAGGAGGAGATCAAAATGATGAACTGGCTTCCTTTCCTGCCCTGCTTTCTAGTCCCTATGTGTGTTAAGGATAATTATTTTAACATTAAACAATCCCCTGTGCCTGTTGCTTTTACTCAGAGAATGCATGGGTGGAAAAAAAAATCTTCCTGTGTATACGAAGAGTTCTCCAAGTTTGTGCAGCTCATTTGGCAGTTGCCACTGAATTATTGCAGAAAATTTCAGTGGATGTGAAATATTCAGACCTAACATATTTTTGAATGGTATCTGTATGGCTTTCAGTTATGCGGCTCCTTTTCTGCTGCTAGCTGAGGTCCAGTTTACAATAATAAATATGTATGGGTAAACATAACATGGGCATCCTCATATGCAGCACTCCTTTCAGAAGGAGTGAAAGAAGTGAGATCAAAACCTACAGGCCCAATTTATTAACAGCTCATACAGGAGCTTGTCTCTATACCGCACATAACAGCAATGTCTCACAACAAATGTAACTGATCAGAAAACAACACCTAAAGAAAGAGACAGTGCATGTGCTTTTGTAAATGAGGAAAATCTAAGAACTGGAAACTACAAACATTACCAACGATTGATGACTGGCAGATGAAGATGATGGAGTTTATGGAGTTGGCGGAGATGACCGGAAGAATCCGCAACCAGGGAGAGGAAGCGATGGAAGAAGAATGGAAAGATTTTAAACTGTATTTAAAAAAACATGCTAAAGTAACATATTAGATCAGAAATTAAGTTGTAAATAAACTGTGGAATTTAGGAATATGTGATATGAAAGGTAGAAAATAAGGCTAGGTAAGGTGATGAAAATGATTTAGAACTTGCTAACTATAAATGTGTTAAAGAACCACAGGGAGGGAAGCCCGAGGAAGTCCCATTATACCATGTGAGATGATATGAGAATCGTTATCGTATATATTTTCTTTTTTCTTTTTATTCTATGTGTCTTTTTTCTTTTTTTCTTTTATATATTGTTGTTATTTTTGAGAAAATACTAATAAAAATATTATTTTAAAAAAAAATGTAAATGAGGAAAATCTTTAATAAAACAACAACAACAACAGCAACAACACCACCACAGGAACTTGTGAACTACCCTATGTGCATAGAAACCTCCAGCTGCCTGGAGCAGCTACTGGATATGGTCTTTCTACAGCTGTGGTAGCCAACATGGTGCCCTCTAGATGCTGTTGGACCACAACTCCCATCAGCCCTAGCCATCAGGGCTTGGGAATTATGAGAATTGTAGTCCATCAACACCTGGAGGGTACCACATACCACATGATAGCTTAGTCAAGTAGAGCATGAGACACTTAATCTCAGGGTCATGGGTTCAAGCCACATGCTGGGCAAAAATATTTCTGTTGGGCAAAAATAACTCCTGCAGGGGGTTGGACTAGATGACCCTGGTGGTACCTTCCAACTCTACAATTCTATGATTCTATGTATGGTGCCCTAAGCTCCTTGGAAGAAAGGAAGATTCCTGCTCCAGTAGACTCATCTGCCTATCACTCTTTGTCTAAGAGCCCTTGCCAGCAGCTCAGTGCCCCTCATTCTTTACCATCTTCTGTGTTCACAGACTCTCCTGTGAGGTCTCAGCTTTCTTGCCCCGCTTCCCCAAGCCTACATTTCAGCACCCCACAACTCTCTCCCATTGATCTGCTGTCTGCTGGACCCAACGGTGAGGAAACTCTCTGCTACCCTTATAGTGAGGGATCTGAATCTTTTTCAGAACAGTGGCAAGGAGAACCCCAGAACTTTATCCTCAAAGGAAGAGGAGGCAAATTTTTAGCAAACTCTCCCAACAACATCCAACATACCACCTCAGGCCTATTTAATTGCTCATCTTCTAACATTGTGTATGCCATCAAATGCCAGCAGTGCCCTTCAGCTCTCTACATTGAACAAACAGGCCAAACCTTACGCCAACAGAATTGTTGTTGTTTAGTCGTTCAGTCGTGTCCGACTCTTCGTGACCCCATGGACCAGAGCACGCCAGGCACTCCTGTCTTCCACTGCCTCCCGCAGTTTGGTCAGACTCATGTTGGTGGCTTCGAGAACACTATCCAACCATCTCGTCCTCTGTTGTCCCCTTAAATGGACATAAATCTGACATCAGGAATCACAAGACAGAGAAGCCAGTAGGAGAACACTTCAATCTCCCAGGACATTCAATACAGGATCTCAAAGCAGCTGTCTTATTACAAAAGAATTTCAGAAATAGACTGGAAAGAGAAGTTGCTGGATTACAACTTATCACTAAATTGAAAACTATGGAGAGACGTGGTCTGAATAGAGATATTGGATTCTTATCTCATTACACATGCTAAAGCTAAAGTTAAAACCTTTTAACTTTTTGAAATATGGCAGCCCCAGTTGATAAGAAAATGTGGTTAAATCCCTGTCATCCGCACCCAAATTTAATCTCAATTTGTACAAACTGTTAATTTAAAATTCGCTGGCAGTATTGGTTCCGATGGTGCTATTTGGAGAATTCAGCATGTTTGACATTTGAAGTAAGACACAAAGAAGGAGCTGAGGTATGAGGATCAGGGCCAAGAGTGGTAGAGGCCCAGATACCATGCAAATCAGGAGCTGAGGAAGATGGGAAAGACATAGAAACATCATTTGTGCACCACCCCAAAATAGGAAACGCATCTCCCAAAAAGAGATATTTGCACATTTGTACGGTATATGCTGATTTATATATATAGGTTTGCATGTGCTCATGTATGAGTATTAAGATTCTTGAACTCTAAATCAGACTTGCACAAGTCAACTAGAGGACTGTCCTCTATGAAGTAGAACATATGGCTGTCCTATCTCACCCTGAATAACTCTGCTCATGTGAATAGTCATAGAGGGAACAGAGCCAGAAAAGGCCTTGCCGAAGGCATTCAGCCCTGACCGTTGGAAGGCAGTGATTAGGAGAAACACCATTCTCTGTTATGATCAAGAGTTATTCTTATCTTTAGGCTACCAAGAGAGACTTTGCCAGAAGACAGCTGTCCCCAAATTTTGCTCTCTAATTAGATGCAAATGAATTCAACGCTCCAGCTTTCTGGGCATTGCACCATGATAAGAGGAACATAACGTTACCGAAATCATCTTGAGGAGCTCTTTTTTTCTTCTTATTTCAAGTTTCTTTTAATGTGATTTGAATCTCAGTTTAATATTTTGTCTGATTTCTTTCTCTCTTTTTTCCGCAACTGGGAAACGCCTTTTTAAAGAACCCAGCTGGGGTGATCTCTATTGGCCTCCAATTTTAGCTCTGGCGCGGGTAGACTGTGTCATTCCTGGGCAGTTGGCTGCAGCCAGCATTAAAAAAAAACAAAAAAACAAAACAATCCTGGCCTTTGTGAGGTGATTGTGCTTCAGTCCTTTCGAGAGGGGTATGGAATTCCCACAGATTTCTTCAAAAATATCTGCCTGAACCCTGTGGGAGTGTGAGACTGCAGCCATGGTTCTGAGGGCCAATCTGGAAGTATTGGTGTCAGCAGACTCCTCTGTTTAAACCAAAGTCTTCCCCAATATAAAGCAGACGGGTTGGTGCCCAGTTTCCAGAGTAAAAGGGACACACGATTGAAGAGAACTGAACCTTCCTCTTCCCCTGAGCATTTTTCTCTCTCTGCCTCGCTTTGGTTTCAGAGCTCGGCTGAGGAGAAAACTGTACCTGAGGAGAAAACTGTGGGGAGGTAAACTGTGGGTGGGGGAGAGGATTTAGCATCCCCACCCACATGTCCCTTTCGACTTCAAAAACAACAACAACAACAGCCCAGCCCCACTTTCTAGACAACCGGTGCATTGCGGACCCAGGTTTAAACAAACAGCCCTGCTGACGTCACACCTTAGTTTTGCCTGGCAAATCAAGAAAAAGGCTCAGCAAGATCCCCCTTGATGTGCTCTGAACGCACAGCGTTTAAGAAAGCAACACACACCATAAAAGATGTTCAGAAATCTGGCACACACACATGCCATCTTGGCTCTGGGGACTTGCTGCCTGTCTTTGCAGGCCTTCTCTCACCTGGCCTGGGAAGACAGAGCCCTGACTGACTCCAGCTACAAAAGCTGAGACTGATGAACTGACTCTTGGGTTGGGAAGTTGTTTAGGGAGGGTTGTTCCTGCTACTGATATTAACTGTTGTGTATTTATTTTTAGATCTTGCTCTGATTTAATGTGGAAATTTTGTTGTGTACTTTTTGAGGTGTTTTATTTGTTGTTTATGACAATTTTTGTTACGTTTGTAATTGTGTGTGGGGTTTTTTCCTCCATGTTGTAAGACGCCTTCAGCAAGATTTTAACAATGGAAAGGGGGCATGCAATTAAAATGGGTGTGTTTACATCCAAAATCATACTGTCCCTGAAAAGACACAATTCATACCTTTGTGAAGTGATTTTGTTTCACTTGTTTTGAGAGGGGCATTTTCCTCTCATATGGTCCTAGGTAACCTATGCACTTAGCGGTGAGGAGTTAAGGGCCGTGAACCAAGAAGTCCCTGGCTTGAATTTCGCCTGAGGCATGAATTTATCTTTATAATTGTATGATTATATTGTTGTTGCCACCCACCATGGGACCTTATGGTAAAACATGGGTAAGGAATCTTATTTTACAAACATGAAGTTTCTGCATGGCCTGAGGCAATCCGCTTTCTCTCAGCCTCTGCCCGCTGCATCTGCAACAACACAGGGATGATAATACCAGCCTACCTTATAAGGTTGTAAAAAATTCTGATATAATGTATCTGAAGCACTCCAAACACCCTAAATAAGTGTGATCAGCAAGTCAGGCTTCGGCATAGCTCCTTTTTTTATTTTGTCAAATTATGAAGGGAAAGGGGGCTTAATTAAATCTACATGAACCACATTGGGTCCCTCAGAGCCTTATAAAAACAATGATTAAGAAAGTCACCATAAAAAGCAAAGGGACTGTGTATATTTTTAATATCCTATTATAATAACTGCAGGAAGATTTTCTTCCCTGTCTCATACAATAATGTTGAATTGGGGGTCTATTTTTACATATCGGTTTATTTTCACACTTCTCCAGTGATTTTCCAGAAAAGAAGTGAAACTGTTGAGGGGGAAATCAAACACAATGAGGTCTGAGGCACTCGGACGTAGACACAATGGGGCAGACAGAAATGTGACACAGGTCATATACGAGCTGCTGTTTAACTCACAGCTGTTTATATGAGCACTCTTGGGAGTTACCAAGCAGAAAACGGGAGTGGTTTTCTTTTGTTTTTGAGGTGAAAATGAAACTTTGTCTTGTTTTGCTCCTATTTGTTTACGTGCAGATAGGTTTTTTTAAAGTGGGCCCACGACTTCAGCCTTGCTGATGGAAAGGCAAACTTATTCCTGACCTGTTTAGTCATATCTTTTTAATTAAAAGGTAATGTTAAGCAGAAGCAGAAGTGATAAGCAATGCAGGTTTACTAAGTGGAATGTCCTCCAAATGAATGGGTGTGAAGTAGCTGTGGGGGCTGCTGATACGATGGATCAAATTCATTATTGACCTCAGTCTTTCTATGCCATTTAAATATGGCAGTCTTTGCTCCTTGAGACTGCATGAGGTGGGGGTTTTTTTGGTTGCTACTCCTGCAAATAGATCCGAAATGTGAGTAGGGATTGGTGTAATGGAGATCACTGGCACAAAAGTAACACACACACACACACACACACACACACACCCCAAGGCAAGGGGGGAAACAATTTTTCCCTCAGCAGTTCCACGGGTGAGTGGGAATCAGGGGGGCTTTCTTCCACTCTGAGGAGAAAGATTGCTCGTTCCACCAATGCAGTCTGTTTCCTTTCTCTCCCTCTCACCAAGCTGATGATACATTTCCCACCCATATCAGCAACATGGTAGAAGGAGGGCAGAACAGACCGACAGACTTGCCAAGCTGTCAGATGTTGTTATAGATTTACTTGCATCCTGGCACTGTGGAAACGTCAAAAAGAAGTACAAAAGCTCTGCCCTCAAGCGGCCCGTCTACCGCAGACCCACTGAAGTTAACGCACATGACTAAACGTGGTTCCATTAATTTCAATGAGTCAGTTGGATACAATCTACTGATTCGGAGACACTTGCCCACTCAGAATTGATCGTGTAGAATTGAAAGACTGGTGTTAATAGTGTAGTTGTAGCTCCTTGGCCTCAGAAGTCCCCTCACATTGTTAAAACTGGGACCATTGGCCATTGAATTCCCTAACACATCCACACCATCTTGTACTTCCCCCAAAGGTGCTTGGGAAGTATCGTTTGTTAGGGGGGGGCTGAGAATAGTAGCCCTGTGAGGAGTCTCCTAAGAACCCTGAGCACTTCTAAAAAACTACAGTTCCCAAGGTTCTTTGGGGGAAGCCATGACTGTGGTATAAGAGTGCTTTAAATGCATACTGTAGAGTGGAGAGTTCCGGAACCTCTTTTCCTAGAGAAATAGCACTGCTTGTGGGTACCTGTGCAGCATCCCCCCCAAGAGCTGCATGAGTGGTACCCATTCTAGTAGGGGAGCCACATGCATGCAGATCAACCTCTCTGGATTGGGTTGAGAGAGAATACTGGTTGGAGTGCTGCAGGCCAACCGTAAGACGTCCATATTTTAGAACTGGTAAAAGAGTTGGTTTATATACTTAGTAGTCTTAAATGTGGATCTTGGCCAGGTTTGCTCCTTCTGTTAACAAACACAGAATAAATTTTAAACCTCTTGTTTAAATTTAGCCCTTTAATGAGAACAAAAGCATGTGCAGCATAAGGCTACCTCTCCCCTAATGACCTTCCTTGATGAAGTGCCTGGGATTGCCTGCAGCAAGACTCATTCAGACATGAGGGAGTGAGTCATCAATACAGGAGCCTGTCTCAGCGGAGCGAGCAGTAGGGAGAGGCACATAACTTGGGGGGCGGGCAGATTTCTTGTTTCCTTCTTTATTTCTCTGCTCCCTGCACATTGTTTCATTTTACTCCTCTTTGGATTATTATTATTGCATTTTCCTCCAAGTCACCCAAGGCTGTTCATAGTCCCCTCCTCCAGTTTATCCTCACAACAACCCTGTTGAGGTAGGTTAGGCTAAGAGAGAGCGATTGACGTAAGGTATGGTAAGCTTTGTAGCTAAGGGGGGGATTTGAACCTGCAGCTTGCCATTCCCGCTGGCTCAGCAAACTCTTACATGTGTTTTATTCTGCTGTTGGAAGCCGTCCAGAGTGGCTGGGGAGACCCGGCCAGATGGGCAGGGTATAAATAATAAATTATTATTATTATTATTATTATTATTATTATTATTATTATTATTATTATTACATACCGTAATAAAAATGGCAGAATAGATTAGAACTATGCAATTCTAACATGTAATATGATGGTGATGATGATGATGATGATGATGATGATGATGATGATGATAAATTATTTATACCCCGCCCATCAGGCTGGGTTTCCCCAGCCACTCTGGGCGGCTTACAACAGAATATTAAAATACAATAATCTAATAAACATTACAAGCTTCCCTAAACAGGGCTTCCTTCAGATGCCTTCTAAAATATGAGAGAGATATAGTATTAATTGTGAAATTTACAATGCCAAATTATAAAAACGATATCTGGGGTGGGGGACATCCGGCTGGTGGAGAAGCAAAATTGAATATCTTAATAGCAGCAAAAGACATGCTCTTGACATTATAGAAATAGTGACGGCATCACACCAACAAACAGGGGTGCCAACTTAAATAAAATATTGTGGGGGCCCAGGTAAGCCTCACCCCACATAATTGATCACATGATGCAGTGCACACACACCATTTGGATGGGAATGCCCATCAACTTTGGGGGCCCCAGACCCCTCAAATATTTCATTGTGGGGACTGAAGCTCCCATGCCCCCTAGGAGTTGGCTCCTATGCCAGCAAAAGTTGGACACAGTGGTGTTATGAGGTGTACGGACTGATTGCACTATGGCCTCATGTGCAAAACAGGTTTTACTTTCATGAGGTAATGATCAAAGGTATCCTAAGATTAGACACTGAGGTCAGAGATAGGAGAAGTTTCCTCTAGTTGAAAAATGTGTAATACTTCCTGAGAAGCAAAAAGCCACCCTATTACATGGTGCTGAACTATAATATAGTCCCTATTAAACTTAATGTTTTGTAGACTAACGTGCATAATTTGCTGCTCAGAGCTGTGCTGAGGCACATATGCACTGCTGAATTCAAGTGGCGATCCCTTCTTTCCAACCAAAAGCTAACTATAGAAATGTTCCTCCTCCCCCTCCCCACTGCCATGCCCTCAGTTTCGTAACATTTTTTTTATGAGCACAAACTTCCATGACTACATGCAGGAGAAAAGGTCAAGAGGATAAGAGGAACCTGCAGCAGAAAGCTCACAAGTACTCATTTGTGCTGGTGATTTTGTGGGGTGTGGGGGAGAAAATGTGTTCAGAAGAAAAAAACAAGTGTCTTGTGGTACCTTCAAACCTAACAAATTTAATACGGCCTAAGCCAGGGGTTGGGGGACGCTGTGGGTTAAACCACTGAGCCTAGGGCTTGCTGATCAGAAGGTTGGCGGTTCGAATCCCTGTGATGGGGTGAGCTCCTGTTGCTCGGTTCCAGCTCCTGCCAACCTAGCAGTTCGAAAGCACGTCAAAGTGCAAGTAGATAAATAGGTACCCGCTACAGCGGGAAGGTAAACGGCGTTTCCATGTGCTGCTCTGGTTCACCAGAAGCGGCTTTGTCATGCTGGCCACATGACCTGGAAGCTATACGCCGGCTCCCTCAGCCAATAACGCGAGATGAGCGCGCAACCCCAGAGTCGGTCACGTCTGGACCTAATGGTCAGGGGTCCATTTACCCTTTTTTAAACCAGGGGTCAGCACACTTTTTCAGCAGGGGGCCGGTCCACTGTCCCTCAAACCTTGTGGGGGGGCAGACTATATTTTTTTGGGGGGGGAATAAACAAATTCCTATGCACACTAGGAAGAATGGGGCGGGGAAAGGGCAGGCATAATAAAATAAAATAAAATAGTGTGCATTAAAGGCTCCTCAACAGACAAGCTCACTCACCACCATGCTGCTCATTCTCCCGCCACCCCCAAAACACACACACACACAGACCCACAATCGCCCCACAGAGAAAAGAGCGGCAAGTTCAATATGCAGAGAACGGCCGAGGCGAAGGAGGGATGGCGGCTCCGGAGAAGCGGCTCTGGGGGGCGGGGAGCTGGAAGAAGAGGCGAGGGGAGCAAGTAGTCCTGCTCCCCACCCCACCCCAGCCACCTTCTTGGTTTGCCACCTGCCTCATTCGCCAAAGGGCTGCTGCTGGTGGCGCAAAACGGGCTCCCTCACCGCCTAGAGAAAGAGGGTGCTGAGCTTACCTTCCCAGGGGCTGCCGCCACAAGAGCACCAGGGCGGTGGCGGCAACAGTGACAGGAGGAAGAGGCCAAGTGGTGCCGGCTCTGCTCAGCACGGCGCAGGGACGTCTTTGCCAATCAAACGCCGTGCTGGCAGTCTTGGCTTCATGGCAGGTTCTTAAATGGCTGGGTGGGCTGGATTTAGAACCCGGGCGGGCCTGATCCAACCCAGGGGCCGTAGTTTGCTGACCCCCTGGCCTAAGCTACCATGGACCAGAATCCACTTAGATGGCTAAAATGCTGTCCTCAGTTGGCAGGGGTGTGTGTGTGTAGAGAGAGAGGAAATGTAAACAGTGAGGTTAGATGAAAATGAAACACAAAAAGTACAATCTGACAATTAATTTTCAGCTTAAGTATGCAAAGTTAGCAGAGTAACCAATCATAACAGCTGCAGTTGATGACAAGACACCCCAGTGGTGCTAAGTTAATTAACATCTGCAGTGGGATAGGAATCCCTTATCCTGATTCAAACCAGAGGTGGCAGAAGTGACTTTTATTCCTCTTTTGATAAGTTGTAATGAAGCTGTTTCTCATTGGAGTCTCCTTTTGAAGTTCCTTTGAGAATGACCATTTCCAGCTCAGGAGCAGAGTGTCCTGGGAGTCTGAACGGTTCTCCCAGTGGTTTCTTCTATCAGATCTGTGTCCATTATTGTCTTGCATGGAGAGAGTACTGTTTGTCCTGTGTAGAATGCATAAAGGCAAGATGAAGGGTGGTATACAAATTACCGTAAATAAATAAAAAATTAAAAAGATGAGCATGAACGATCCTTTTACACTGTGGCTAACATTATTAGGTACTTTAATAGTGTTGCCTGTTTAGATATGGCAAATGGGTCTGTTGTGGGGTCTGTTCTCTATGTCTGTGTCCCTGTTGGATGCTTTGTCAATGGTGTTCAGAAGGTATCAGTAGTGTAGGAAGGCAGAGGCAGGGGGTGCAACAGGCGTCACTGGGGTTGTAGGGTGCCGGAGTCACTGTCCCTTCCAGGTGCCGGGCTCAGACAATCTCCCCCCCCAAAAAAGCTCAGGAGATTTGGGTGATCTTCCAAAAAAAGCAATCCTATACACATGTACTACAGAGCAGGTTCCATTGAACTTAGTAGGTCTTACTTCTGAATAGACATACAGTGAATAGACATACAAGACGAATGCCCTGCAAGACGAATTTTTCGCAAGACGAATGTGTTTTGCGATTTCAATGAAAACTCGCAAGACGAAGTTTCCTATGGTGCGCTTCGCAAGACAAATTCTTTTCGTCCCATAGGGTGCCTCGCAAGACAATTTTTTTTATTCGTCTTGCGAGGCACCCTATGGGAAACCGCATTTCAATGCGTTCCTATGGGAGCCGCTTCACAAAATGAATTTTTCGCTATACGAAGCGACTCGCGGAACGAATTAAATTCGTCTAGCGAGGCACCACTGTAGATAGGATTCTGCAGCTAAGCAGAAAAACCACACTGACAGAATCACTTAATTTTAAGATTGGCTCAAGAGACATCTTTCTTTCTGTCTTCCTTTCTTTCATCACATGTTGTGCACAATACTTTCAACTATGCACAGGAACAATTTCTACTTCCCCCATTATCAGAGTTGTATGGGTCTTTACTAGACGCAAACCTGTAGCATCTGACCTGCAAGATTGGTGGGAGCATCCTTTCTTGAAATGCTGCTCGGTGTCCAGCTGTCCAGATACATTCTCTGAAAAACTTCTCATAATTCTTCCCTCAAATATCAGAGAGAGAGCCAGGTATCGACTGAGTGGAGGTGGGGAAGCCTTGTGAACAAAAAAAAAGCAGGCCCAATGAAGTCATACTCACAGCAATGTGAGCTCTCCCCCCCCTTACATCCTAAAATGACTGGGAAATCCCATTGTTGGGAAAAGAAGGCAGCAGCGGGATGACCACTTCCTCCCAAGGGAGAGTCTTCTTCCTTCTGCCAGTCATGACAAGCAAGAAGAAGAATCTGAGCTGAAAACTCAAAGGCACCCAAGGTCATTTCACAAACAAGCAGAGCATGAAGGAGAAATGACTAACTCATCGATAGTGGGCCAAGCCAAACAGAAGAACAGGAGGAAAAGCTTATGTTAAAGTGGATCTACAAGGCTCAACTAACACCAAAGAAAACCAGCCCCGAGGTGAAAATCTAAGCTCTGTGAATATGGAAGGGCGTGTCAGGATGTACTCCCATTCCTGACTCAAACAGAGGCTTTCAGGTAAGAACAAAACATCAAGAGCAGGAGGAAATCCTGAAATGACCGGTACATTCCAAAGGAGGCAGGTGTCCGCGAGTAGGTTCCCAAGGAACATATACTAATATCATAGATTATTATATGGGTTGCAGCTTCTTCCTGCCAAAGACAGCATCCAAAAACACCTGGGACCCCACCTGACAATGCCTTATGAAAGTATGGATACTTGGCGGCTCCTCACAGAGCGTGGGAAGAAATAGGAATATGAGAAACTACTTTGTAGTCAGGCCACTGGTCAACCAAGCTTGTCTACGTTGGTTGACAGTGGCTGTCCAGGGTTTCAGGCAGGGGTCTCTCCCAGACCTATAGGGAAAAGCCAAGGAAAAGCCATGCGTTGCAGGGGTTTGGACTAGATGACCCTTGTGGGGTCTGCAATTCTATGATTCTATAGGTTTTGAACATAGGGGTGTTTTTTTGCATTCAAAGCATGGGCTCTGCTACCATTGAGGCTCAGCCCTTTTCTCAGGCACTCCCAACAACTCACAGTGTTACCGGTAGTGATGGCTGCAGTGAGCCACTTCACCAGGGTTGAGAGTTAGGAGCTTCCTTCTCTAGAGAACACTAGCAGAAGGAGACAAAAATATAGTTTACATGCTGAAATGGATTGGTACTGTGACTATCATACTCAAGGGCCCTCGTGATTTTGCATGTTCCTGGAGGTGTTTAGGCTTTGGACAAAAAATAAGCCAAGGAGAGTCTTGCAGTCCATGAAAGACTGGATCCACCTTCAAGATTAATGGTGACCTGGGAATGAAGTCTAACCTTGCCCTTTTGAAGCTCACTGAGATTCTTAGACATGGAAAGCACGTTCAGCTCCGAGACATGCCTGGCTGAGATTAGGGCTACAAACAGAGAATTGGAATGAACTTCATGGGAATTTGATCTAAAGACTCAAAAGTAGCATTAGTAAAAAGACTGGAGAACAAAATTCAGGTTCCAGATAGAAAACCAGTAGACCGTGAGAAGTTGAAAATAATTTAACTCTCACCAGGAAATATATTAAATGCAGGTTATCAGAGATGCCTTTCCTCCTCTTGCAGGAGAGGTTGGACTTTCTCATGTCAGCCTGGGGCTTGTGGGTGTTAGCCACAAGACCCTGATTCATATCTTCCAGGACCCCTGCTTGGTGCATGAACACTCAATGGTTTCTTTGTTTCCTGGCAGAGTGGAAAAGCGCCCCCCCCCCAGTACAGAAGTGCTGCACACAATAATTTGCAGACACCCAACTGTCTCAGCTTCACAGTGTTGATAACCTATTTGGGGGTGAGGGGAAAGTGAGGTTAAGTCCTCCAGGCAGGGCTGGTCCAAAACATTTGACACCTGAGGCAGGACCCCCCCAATGGTGCCTCCCTCCCTGCCAGGGAAGATCTACATCAGGAACAAGGGAGAGTGGGGAAAGATCAACACCATGCCACCTGAGGAAGTCATCTCACCTTGCTTCGTGGGTGTGCCAGACCTGCCTCTGGGTCAACTTAAATTCTAAACAAAAAAACAAGCACCTTGGGCACCCATTCTGTGCCATATGCATGTCTCTGGTCCAGCACGGAGAAGCTACATGGAGACCACAATCCTCATATGGTACCCAGTCTAGTGGGCTTTAGAGAATGCTTTAGATTTGCCACAGCTCTTGAATGTGGGGTTTATTAATTTAGTGGTTTTAAATGTGGATCTTAGTTGCTCCCACTGTTAACAAACACAGAATGAATGCTAATTCTCTTTGTTCATCCCTTTCATAAAAAGAAAAACAAGTGCAACTTAAGTTAAGGCTACCTCTCCCCCTAATGACCTTCCTTGATGAAGTGTCAGAGATTGCCTGCAGCAAGACTCATTTAGACATGAGGGAGTGAGTCATCGGAGGGGCCTATGTCCGTGGAGGGGGTGCAGACTTCTAAAACAGGTTCTCTCTCTCTCTCTCTCTCCTCTACTATCTGCTTCAGGGTTTTCCCTTCCCGCTTCTGCTATTCGCTCCCTCTGCTCCAGCTGCACATAAACCAGAACTGCTAGTAGTTTATTTACTATAAAGCAGTGAGCCTTCAGAACAGAAAATAAAACATATTAAATTACACTTTACATTCAGTAATGATTGATAAGCATGAAAAGAAAGGGGGGGAAGAAAGGGGGGTAAAAAAAAAGTGCAGGGTGGATATAGTTGGCTCCATTTCCGCCCACAAAACAGCAAACTGGCCCATTTTAAAATTTACAGATTCATCCCTGTAATTTAACATAGGTGTTAACTTATATAGCCATGGAGTCTACCATTCTGGCCAAACAGAAAATATCAGATCCATCCTGACACATTTTGCATTAAAGTGCACCATTGGAAATTAAAGAGCAGTGGAAGAAGAAGAAAAGATTTAGCACAGTGCCATGCATGTTCATTCCCACTGAGTTAAATGGGGCTCACTCACCAATAGCCATGCGTAAAATTGCAGCTTGTCTCCTCAACACTCAGGTTGTATGTTGCCGTGAGAACTTGTGTTATGAGGCAACAGACAAACGCTAATAATGATAAGGATTACAGCGGCAACGTTGGCTTCTTAATTGCTGGTAATTATCCTTAATAACTTGAAGGGGGGGGGGGAGAAGGATATCTGTGGACTCTTAAAGGCAGGTTTGTTTTTTCTTTTTAACGTAGCTCTTTTCAGCCAGCTTGGAGATGGAACCTGGCGCCTCCATCCAGCTGCTGGCAGCAACTGCCCACAACTCTCAAGGGAGGCCTCCCCCACATGTTGCACATTATAGAGCTAGACAGGACATCAGTGACTAGTAAACACTGCGTTTCCTCCACCCACCCACCCACCCCACTCCTGCACATCTTCTCAAGATAGCTCAGCATTTACCCGAATAATTGAGACGGGAGAGAATTTTTGTTCAGCATGCATTTTGAAGTCAGCTAGCCTTAATTTGCAGTCTCTGGACCTACGTGTCAACCAGGATGTTGCTAACAATCGGATTGTGTGCCCTTTCCCAAATTTTGCGATGCTGTTTCAGTTCAAAAATTGTTAGAGAAATGCATACAAAAGTCGTATTTTATAGGCAGGTGAACAGAAAAGCATGCAAAAGGCACAACAAAAATACTTTTCTTAGGGGAGTGTGTGCAAAAGTGGATACAAATTATATGCAAATTTTTCATTTAAAAAAATTTCAGTGGTGGAACATCTGTTTTGCAGACAGAAGGTCCCAGGTTCAATCTCTGGCATCTTCAGATAGGACTGGGATCTTCCCTGCCGGAAACCCTGAAGAGCTTCCTCACTGTCAGTGTAGTAGAGCTATCGGTGTTTCTCAAACTTGGGTCCCCAAGTGCTGTTGGACTACAACTCCCATCATCCATGACCACTTGTCCTGCTAGCTAGGGATGATGGGAGTTGTAGTGTAAAAACAGCTGGGGACCCAAGTTTGAGAAACACTGATAGTTCAACCAGTAGTCGAACTCGGAACATGGCAGCTTCCTATGTTCCTAAGAACGTGAACACATTTTGTTTCACGTCCTTAAAAGCTTGCTTACAGTTGGGAATGAGAATTAAAGAGATGAGCCAAAGGCTACTTGGAAAAGGTGGGTTTTGAGGAGGGGTTTGAAATGCATATTTGAAGTGAAACTTTCCAGCATCCATCAGAGGAGCATGCCAGTCCCCAGACTCCTTGCACATACTGTTTGTTCTCTGCACAAGCTGTGGAGTGGTGAGCTCTCTGTAAAACAAGAGTATTTTCATTTGACAGCTGTTGGAGATTGTGTGTCCTTTTCATGTTGCTCCTGTCATCCACCACAGAGCTACAGACGTTCCAGTGTTCTCCTGGCCCCTGGGCTATGCTTTGACTTGATCCCTGAGCTGAGCAGGAAAGGCTGAGTCAGGGGCCTCGCCCCAGGAGCATTGCAGGAGCTTCTGTAATTCATGCAGTACTGGAAATCAAACAGCTTCACTTGACTCCTTCCTTGTTCCTGTGCAGGAGAGGAGACTAACACTGTGGTGGCTTGCAGTAGTTGACACCCATTATTCCATATGCTCTCTCTGTTCAGGTTCTTATGAGGTTGGGGGTGGATGTGAAATCAGTTCCATTGCCACAGCCCCATTTCTATCCACTCGCTTGTATTTATCTGAAAAACAATTACCTGCTTTTCGGTTCAGAAGAGTTTTAAATATGGACAAGAACTTTTTTTAAAGACTACTAAAATCATACAACTGAGTTAGGAGTTTTTCTCTACCGGCAGGGAAAAAATAAATCACAAGTAAAGTGCCATAAGGCTCGAGATCCAACACTTGCCTAAATAAAAGCAATACATCTGTAGGGGCCACGCTCTAGAATTTGGTGACTCTCTGATAACAGCAGGTTCCATAGACTCAGGACCGCAATGGAAAATGCTCTATTAGTCATTACAGACTGCCGGGTTTCTGGTGGAGTTGGCGCCTGCAGTAGACTGGACCTCAAATACTTGGAGAGAGGTTCGTATGTGAGCAAGCGCTCCCTTGGGTCCCTCAGACCACGTCTATAAAGGGCTTTGAAGAAAATGACATATGCCTTGAATTTCACCCAGAAACAAATTAGTAACTGGTGGAGGTCTTGTAATAGTAGAGGCATGTGTACTCAGCAGCTAACGCTTGCTAGGAACATATGAAGCTGCCTTCAACCAAGTCAGACCCTTGGTTCAACAAGCTCAGTATTGCCGACACTGAATGGCAGCGGCTCTCCAGCGTTTCAGGCAGGAAGATGTCTGGGACCATGCCTGGGACCTTCTGCATGCAAGACAAACTGAACTTTCATTAAGGTGCATCAGTGGAAAAAGAGGACATAGATGTGCAGGCGTTTCATTGGTATAGGTGCAAATTTAAACAATTTCTGCAATTTAAATAGGGATGCAATGCATCTCAGCATTGTGTGGAATATCATGACCTGGTGGACCTGTGTACCAAACGGCTCAGTTGATGGGCAGCTTCAAGTCCCTTGTTCTCCCTTCTTACGGTTCTTGATCTTCATGGCTCTTTATCCTTAAACTGGACTTGAACTGGACAGTCCTCAAATAGATGATTCCTTCAAACCGAGGACAGTCCTCTGTAATGGCCAACACGGCCACCCACGTCGCCCAGAAGGGCAGCTAGACATATTTTACGAGTCATGAGGGCATCAGCCAAGGGGGCATGCACAGCCATGAAAAGAGCCTTTATTTTCAGGAAGAGATGCAGCTGGCTTACCAGGACACAGGCCTCCCTCTGAGAATCCAGAAAGAGGCCCGGACCCGGGAACACTCCCAAGCTGCAAAGCACGAGGGGGAAACGTTCAAATCAGGCAATTCCATGGCTTCCCCTGTCTAATGACTGCTAACCAGCCCAGCTCCATTTTTGCCTGGGTTAAGTTTCAAGTGAGTCACCGTCACCCAGTGCTTTGAGTACGTCTGTACGATTCATGTTTCCAAGTGAATTGGAAAGTAACGCATTATACTTTTAGGTGTACTCCTTAAAGTGAAATTTTACTGTGTTTTTTTTTAATTAAAAAAACCGCAACACTTATTTTCAGCAATAAGTCAATTTAAGAAGTGTTATGTGTACACCTAACCCCCCCTCCCAAATCCTAGTGTATGAAGAATCCCTTCAGCCCCACTTCAGCTTGTCACCCGATTTGTTCTCCACTTCCATAGGTCATAATGGTAAAGTGGGGTTTCAGAGAGGACACCCTTATCTGTGCCGTTGCATCTGGAGCAAGGAGGATTTCTTGCCTGTGTAAACATGAATCGCTGCTGCCATTTCCTGAGCACCTGTGAGGGCTCTGGTCATAGAGAGGCTTCTTCACCCTGCTCCACAGCTGTTCCTCCCAGGGTTGTTGCCACTACCTGCTGCAGTGCTGGGTCGTGAAATCACTCTTGACAGGGCTTAATGGAATACAAATGCTGTTATAACAACTGTCAAAAGCTTTTTAAAAAATAGTTGGGCCTAAGCGAGGAGCAGGTCGCATATTACACTGCACCTCTGCTGAAGTGTTTTATGATACTCTGTAAGAAACCATGGTACTTTATGATGCACAGCCTAGACCGAAGCTTTCCTCCATAACTCAAGCATGGGGCGAAGCTTTTGAAGGATGGGGGTGGTGGTTGTCTGCTCCATGAAAATTGAAAGAGAGAGAGAGAAAGAGAGAGAGGGGGGGGAAGTGTTCAATCAGAATGTAGTCATTTGCTACCCAGGTTGAATTCAGACAGCTCTCCTGGTGTCTCATTGCCTGATAATTCCCACATTTTCTGTGATTCTTCACAAACTTCTGGAAATCTGGGGGACCGTAGTAGAAATTTAGTGCTCATTTACATGTTAATTGCTTCCAGGAAAGAAAAATCTGCCTGCAATCTCATTAACTTGGAAAATCGTGGGCATTTTGCGCTGTAACTTTTCTGCTATCTTAATGCATTTTGTGACACAATTTGGGGGTAATATTCCAGCAGGTCTTTCCTGCCATTTTCATGGGTGAATCATAGGGGAATAGTCGTATATCGACCAAAAAGCCACGATTCCATAATCCAGCTGGTCATGCAGTGCATAAGAAACATTAGAAACCAGGGGGACGCACAAGCATTATAACCAGGAGAATTAACACAATAATCTTCACATCCCAATGCATCCTTAGAGTAGCAAGGAGTAGACCTCTTCCTTTGTGCATCCAACTCAGAGTTAATCAGAAGTAAATGCATTAATATAGGTAGTGTCCAAAAACTGATTGAGGGGTTGTGGATGCAGTGGATTAGCACGGCCTAAAAGGCCCAAGCTAATCATGAGATTGGGGTCTTGAGCAGGCATCCCCAAACTTCGGCCCTCCCGATGTTTTGGACTACAATTCCCATCATCCCTGACCACTGTTCCTGTTAGCTAGGGATCATGGGAGTTGTAGGCCAAAACATCTGGAGGGCCGAAGTTTGGGGATGCCTGGTCTAGAGTAAGGTTACCAGATTTTTTTTTTCAATGAATCCGGGGATACTATTCAACTTCAACTTTGTATGGGGACTGATTTGTAAATCTGGGGACTCCCCAGAAAACGGGGACGTCTGGTAACCTTAGTCCAGAGACCTCTCTACAGCCTGTACCTTGTTCACTTCCAATAAATAGTTAAAAAATAACAGTGGTAATAGGAAGACGGTCTCATCTAGTCTGAGAGGTGTGTTCCTGGTTATGGCAACATCTGTGCACCGCAGAGGGTTTTAAGGGCCTCTGAGTTTCCTGAACCTCTCCCGGAGCAGATTGGGACTTCCTTGCTAGCCTTGCTTCTCTCACAAAGTCACTTTGGGATGGGGATGGGGACAGTTTGCAAGACCCAAACTATATCTACTTTTGATGTTATGAGTAGCAGTCTGCTGAGGCCCATATGCCTTGTTGATTTAGATTTGATTATTTTTTTAAAAAAAACAGACAAACAAACAGAACCTAAAACCAGGTTTTGGCCCCATTCCTGAGAATGAGAACTATGAAATGGGAGCCAGGAATATTACCACACCCACCCTGTGGTTAGACATGCATGTTGGTCCTGTCAAGAGACTGACACGAGGTGCCTCCAGACCATCAATTTTTTTGCAGGAGGCATTAAAGAACATCCTAGGACAATGTTTGGCTTGTGCCATTAAAGTGCTATGTCTGTTGCCCTAGCGCGACTAATCGACTTTGAAAAAGAAAACTCTGCAATTTGGAAAGTGACAGGAAAACCGTGTTGAAAAGTGTAGAACTACTGATTAAGGGGGAAGACCTGGAAACCCCAGAAGCAAATCGGGATGAATGCTTGATGATATATAGCCTCTGCAGAAACGTATCAGAATGAATGATCAATAGAGACCGGCTATAATCTAACCTCTGTTTAAACTTTGTGCAAGCAAATCAGGGCAAATGCTATTGATTTAAAAAAACACACAGCTCTTTTGCACTTAAAACACCTATAATGTGATGTCTTTTTCCCTGCTCTGTCGCAGGTCAGGGGGCATTCATGCCTCACAGAGCCCCTCTGCTAGTAAACAAACCAGTGGGTCCTCCTCTGCCTCCCTCCCTCTCGCAAGGCCATGCTTCCTTTCACACAAGGTCCTGGAATTGTGGCTGCCTGGCTGGTGATAATGGAGCAAGGGAGGCTGCTGCAGGCTCCTTGATGAGGGAACACTGCCAGAGCCCAGACAGCCTGCTGATTCAGCAAAGTGCAGGCAGGCCGACTGAAACCCTATCTCCCTCTGTTTTCCCCACCAAAATGCAGCTGCTTGGAAGGGTGAGCCTTTTTTCCCTGCCCGTCTGCAGGCAGGAATTCTCCTTTCACAAACTGATGAGCAGTGTGACAACAATGAGGTGGGTTTCCCTCTGACTTGTGGGTTGGGGAGTGCTTTTTTTGGGGGGGGGTACAAATTCAGTATTACACCCCCCCCCCCAAGAAAACAAAAAAAACTTTTTTGACTATGCCTAACTTAGACCCATCACTTAGAGACCGAGAAACTCACGAATCGAGAAAAGCAATTGTAAACTGGAAAAAAGACTGAAGAGTCACATTTAAAAAAACACAACCTCACATAGGCTCTGATATTTTGATGTTTAACACTGGCCATCGTATGGGGAGCTGTAATTCCACATGTGCTATGCTTCATAATAAAAGCAAGAGAGTATTTTGCAGGCTGGTGGCTTAGATCTGCAGTAGAATTCATTTATTTGTTAGCTCTCATTACCCTTGGACGAGATAGGAACAAAGCAAGAATAGCTAAAAAGAACTTGTTTTTTAAAAAATACTTGATGGGCCTCTATTGAGGTCACCCTGTTAGTTTCAGATCAAGGCAGCGGTGCCTTTTTAATTTCCTATCTGCAGGCGAAAGGAGTCGCTTTGCTCCTGATTAAGTAGATAAATGAAGATAAAGATCTGGCTCAGGACTGCTTGACATGTTAAGTCTCCCCGTCCCCTGTGAAGAAAGCACTTCCATGTAATAAAGTCCTGAAGGACCGGGGACCCAAGTACTTGAAAGAATGGACTCCGCTGTACCCACCAGCCCTGGCTGGAGAAGGAAGGAGGCAGGAGGCAGCAACCTCTGTCTTGTCCTGGTTTCGTCATCGTTTCTATTCCGCTACTAGGTTTGCTGCAATCAGTGTTGTTTCTATTCTGCTACAGTTTGGCTCCTGCTAAAGCCCATGTTAGTCAACTGGTTATCTATCACGACCAAAACCTACATGATGGATTATGTAATTAATTTGCGTTAATTTTCAGTGCATTCAAATGGAAGGGAAGTGACAAAAACAAAGTGGTAAATAACGTAACTATTTGCATAACATTTACAGATATATATATATTTAATAAAATAATAATAGTGAATATCACTCATAATCACTTGGGCAAGTTCTGCTTCTGCTGCAGAGTATGTTTTGTGAAACGCCCTCTGATCTATTCTTGGAAAGGCAGTCTAAAACTGCAGTGCAGAAACACATGAATAAGAGCAGAAGCCACACATAGATGCCCCTGCCCTATGAAGATTGTCTGCGTATGCATGTTTAGTGCTGGGAAATAATGCGCTTGCATCCAGACTAAGAGAGTCTGCCCAACAGGGTGTGGCTGTGATGGGACTGAGCGTGTGAACTGCAAACAGGTCGCTGAGTCCTTTGTGACTAAGCAGGGACCTCTGGAAGTGGCTCACACACCGTCTAAGAATGGAATGGTGCTTCCTAGACTAAAAACCACACAAAGGACTTACTCGCTATGCTCAGTTTGGGTAAGAGCACACCCTGGGGGACCTTGCACGGATACAGAAGGCTGGGGCATGTCTTCACACTTTTATGAGCAGGGCTATGTTTTGCTTGCTTCACAATTGATGGCAATGATGGGTTTTGTGCAGGGCTGGAGTTGTGCTCAACTGCCCAACCTCCCACCGATTTTCCACTATAACAGGAATGTAGGAACAGCCTGGCTGCTGAATCAGGCCAAAGGCCCATCGAAGTCCAACATCCTGTTCTCACAGTGGTCAGCCAGATGCCTATGGGAAGCCCACAAATGAGACCCAAGTGCAACAACAAACCTTCCACCTGCAAATCCCAGCACTTGGCATGCAGAGGCATATTGCATACATACAGCATAATTCCTCTCACTCCACCAGTTTATTTCCAAACTTAGGGCTCATCCACCTCTGCTCCATATCTCTTGGTACAGTTCCGGGCTTTTCAGATGTGTGTCTGAGGGCTTTTTTTTTTTAAAAAAAACCCTCTACTTTTCCTGTGAAAACCCAGGTTAGTTTGGATTTTCCTGGAGAAAAGTGGTAAGACAAAAGAATGCACTTGGACACATACTGGGAAAGTGTGGACCCGTGCCTAGTAATTATGGAGCAAAAGGTTAAGTGTGGATAAGCCCTCAGAGTTGCCCAAGAGGAACATCAGGAGCAAACGAGCCAGCAGGGAGAAGCTGTGGGGGAAAATTCAACAGGCAGGAGAAGGGTCATGTTAATAGGTGTCCCACCACATTACAAGTCACAGGACGAGAACTCTTGTGTTAGCTTTGTATGGTGTAGCCAGCATTGGGTGAAGGGCAAGCTGGGCCGTATTAATAAGGCAGAAAGAAAGCACTTGGTGAACCTCTTTCAGGGGTTGGTATTTGTTACTACCAGAAGCAAACTTTGAGCCCAGGCTGAAAAGTTGTTTTTACCTGAGGCTAAGGTGGTTGAGTCATGGCTGGTGACCACAGCCAGCAACTCTTGGGTCGTCGTTTCAGGTTGTCTCTCTCTATGTAGCTTTATTGGGACAATTCCACTCACCTCTGGGTACGGAGAGAGATAGAAAACCTTGTGTTTACATCAACACGAATTTCCAGATGAAACTGATGTTACTTGAGGGCCTCTCATTATCCGGAGGCTGCTCTACTCATTTGTGCTTTGCTAATGAAGCCCTCCAATACTTTGGCCACATCATGAGGTCCATGGTGTCACGAAGAGTCGGACACAACTAAACAACAACAATTAAGCCCTCAAACATGTAAACAGTCAGAAGTTGAAGCCAATTGAGAAGCTCGCTTGCTTGGCACCACTAATTGTCTGTGCAAGTCAGAAGCATTCATTTTAAGTCACATGCAACAGTCCAGTTCCGTGTACCCAACCATGACAGTACCATCAGTTTGCTCAGTTTAGGCACAGCAGGGAGGAAAATGAGAGGATTTTGGACTCTGTAGACCTGGCTGTGGTAATTGTGTAGCAAACCTATTCCATGTCTCTTACAGGCTGCAGCAGCATTCTGAAAGACTTCCACCTGGCAGCTAATTTCCTCATCTTTGGACTGGATTATTCTGCACCCACTAGGCCTTTTGTTCTTATGAAGAGGAGGTAATAAGTTGCTACTAATCCATTTATAGAAATGTGGTATATTAGCACAATGTGGTCCACTTTTGGAATATGAATCATTGGTGCTTACTTGCAAGGAAGCATGTGCAAGGCTGCATCCTCCAAGAATTTGTCTAACGCTTCTTCCTTAGTAACCGTCACATCTTGTGTTAGTGAGTTACTTCTTAGTTATGCACTGCATGGAATAATATTTCTTTGAAGTTTTGTCCTGAACCCACTGCTAATCAAACAAGGCAGCATAATATTATAAAACAGGGTAGGGAACCTTTGGGGCCTGGTGGGCTAGATATTTAATACCCCCCGTTTGGTCGGTCAGGTAGACAGAACCACTCACCTGTCAATCAGCTGACAGTATGCCACCAGGTGATTGACAGGCAGGTCATCCCACTTGTCTAAGTTGACCCACAAGGATCAATTGGGGGGTGGGGGAATACTGCCCAAAGCATGAATTGAGAACTAGCTGGTGCACCCAAGTGCAGCCAGTGAACTCCCCAGGGAACAACTTGTGCATGGGGAGTTGAACCCTGCTTTCTGCAGTTGTCTCTCCTCATGTGCCACACCTGACAGGAGGTGGATGCATTTCGGGGGGGGGGGAGTGGTCGGATTGGCCAAATAGGGACATCTGGGGAATCTAGTTGGCATACAGGCTGCAGTTTCTCTACCATGTTATAAAAGGAAGAAAAATGTCTCCACCCTTTTCATCTTATAATCCTTGACCATATCCCATTTTACAGAGCAATCCTATTGGCAGGGCAGATATTCCAAGGTACAGTGGTACCTCTACTTACGAATTTAATGCGTTCCGAACACACATTTGTAAGTCAAAAAAAAAATGTAAGTCGAATCCCATAGGAATGCATTGGGAGAAAAAAATTGTAAGTAGAAGCAACCCTATCTAAAAATTTGTAAGTAGAAAAAATCCTATCTAAACCGCATCCAAGATGGCGGGCGGAGCTCTATTCGTAAGTAGAAACATTCGTAAGTAGAGGTACCACTGTAGTTTTACTGCAACATCCAAACCTTGCTTGTTTGCTGCAGCAGGGCAGGCTGCACAGAGAGGCAGCTTTTTCATCCTTTTTTAGCCATGGCGGCTCCACGGGCTCATGTCCTTTTAGGCCTGAACTGTGGGAATGGCAGCAGAATGAAGGGTGCTTAGTTCGATACCTCATTTCTGTAATTAAGTGCTAGCTGCATTAGACAACTCCATTACTTGAACAATCCATTACAAGGATTCTTTTGATTATGCATATTAAGGGAAGTGTATGCAACCTTTTTTTTAAAAAAAAAAAGTCTGCACAAATAATATAATGTCCAAACCCAATTCATCGCCTTTATTTATAACCATGTAAGAACAAGCAAACTTAGGAAAGAAAGTGAAATAAAAAAAGGTACGCAATCAATAGTTGAAAGTTTTATTCATATAAAATTCATTAAGGACATAAAAGATTGTATCTTAAAAAAGATCTGCGGTTATTTACAGCAGTATTGCACAAGTAAAGTGGCAATTACCCTGTCAAAATTTCATCAGTGCAAAACACAAGTAAGCCAGGGAAACTGCAATAAAAATGCTACATAAAAATGCTGGGTTCTAAGAAACATGTTAGTGATTAATCAGTACAAGATCAGTGCTACATTGATGTTTGTACCTAATGTTGTGGTGCTGTCATACAGTAACTAGTGGTCTTTAAACCAGGGCGCAAAATGTTTCTCTTCCACTAAGAATTTAGTAGTTCTTGAACAAACTGCAGATACTTCTTATTTATGAGGTAACAAGTCATATCCTGTGCTACGTAAACTGAGGCTAAGGGACAAGTTTTTAACAGCCCTTAAATGTAAGCACAATTGTAGGAAGAAACAGGAAGCACCAAGATTGTGAACTGGCACCTAATGAATTTGCAACAAAAATCTACTTTTGAGAGGGGATGCTGTGAGTAGGTGTCCCGAGTAAGCTCTCTGGACATTTTTAAAAGACTGACAAGTTCAGAGCACTGCATGTTGCTTTATCAAAACCAGTATGAAATCTGCCTTCGGTCCTCAGAAAGTTATTTGGAACTAACTCATTTTAAAAGCCACAAATGCAGTGCTAGATGTGGCCCTTGAACATGTAAAAGCCCTTCCCAATCAAACTGACCCCTGCCTTCGCTTCATATTTCAATTATTTCAACAAGACAGAGAAAGATGGGCAAGAGACACGGTACAGAAAATCAAGGGGTTTAAACAACATCTAAAATAGCATCAACTATCCCAAACTAGTAGACAGTGCTCTAAACTGATCAATCACTATTTCCATATACACTAAGTACAATTCAAGGTGGGGGGGGGAAGACTTTACAAGAACTTAAATAAGCAGAAAATAAATATACAACATTTCTACAAGTTACAGCATTATGGAACAGTAGAGTGCATTAATTACAAAGAAAAGGGGAATCTACAGTATTTAACAAAGTCAATTCTACAAAAAAAGTTTAGAGAAATCAATCCGTTTTACTTCAGCTGCTGTACAAAAAAATCTTACATGACATAGTAAGAAGAGAAGGAACATTGCACAGAGGTGACATTTGGCTCAGATGAGGACTGCACTAATCTAATAAATACTCAAATATTTACAATCATTCAAAAGGGGGGGGAAGCATGGAGACACTAAGAAGAAATTTGAATATGGTTTCTCCACAACCAAAGAAAATTCTTCATAAAATGTTTTGGCAGGATTATATATAGTTATAGATATATAAATGGGATTTCTAGAAAAAGTTTTTTTTTTAAACCCACATGTCTAATGTGGACACTGTGGGGATGTCAAGGCACAAAACCTGCACTGAACTGTGACAAACTAAAATGGGCCTTGCTTGATTTAGCATTTTAAGATATAATGTCCGGCAGAGATTTATTGGGAAAACAAGAGAGCTTGGGTTTGGGCCACACAGTGCCAATATCTTGCCATTTACTGTTTTTTGTTATAATTCACAGAATTTTATTTAAAAAAACCCACATTTCTTAGGCTTACGATTAAGTTTGCCTGAAGCCATGGCAGCAAGCTAATTGCACTCCCATGCTAGCAGTTAACACATATGAATGTGTACACATCTCAAGGCACTGGGCCAGCCGAGCCTTATAAGAAAAGGGGGAGGGAAGGTTATAGGGGTCTGAAGGGAGTGCACTGCGACTTTCAGGACCCCCCCCCCCTTCCCAAAGCAGCTCCTTATCCCCTAAGCCCCCTCCCTCCTCAAAAAAGCCACTCTTAATAGGTTACGGTTTCCTAAAGAGTACTCTCTGTAGCCATGTCAATGAAGAACAGGGGAATTCTCCCACTTCAGGCGCTTGTCTGGAGCTCCCTGGGTCCCAACCACTGAAAGCATGACTGCAGGGAGGGTTTTGTGTTAGAAAGGCATTAAAACTAGAGTGCTCCAAATGCAGAAGCACTAAACAGAAAACACTTTGGTGAGTTCTTGAGAACTAATTCTGGTGGCAGAAAAGATTTTAGAAGGAATCGCGATGGGTCAGTGCTGACAACTAATATGAGTCAATTTGATCTCAAGAGAGAGCTTTCTAATTATTCCCAGTGAAAAACACAGGTTTCCCATCGTATGCAGAAAGATTACTGGCAAACTGCCGGTTTAAAAGCTGTGTTATCAACATTGCTAAATCTGGAAATGAACTCCTTGGTTCCCCTGGTTTTTTGGATGCCACGAAAAATCTCTATCACACAGTATCAGTTTGAATGGTCTAAGACTAACACCCGCTTCTTTGCCTTTTTCAATCAACCAGCTTTATGTGGGTTTATGTGCAATTAATTATACAGGCAAACTTACTATTAGTGATGTTGCAATTTCTGCCTGATGTTAAACAAATTGGGGAGAAAACCCACAACATTGTTGACCAAAGCTAGTAAAATTACGAAACTAACGTTGCTACAAAGCTTCCATGGCTTTGCCCTTGTTAACACATTATCGCCATTGGAGCTTACAGATGAAACAGCCTGACCGAATAAGGGCTATACAGATAAGGAGACAATACTTCTTCTGCACATGATTCCCTGGCTAGATCTGGAATAGCAAAAGCACAAGAGGATGAAGTGGTTTGGACTCTGTCCCTGGATGCAAGACTGAGGGATGTTTCCAACAGTGAACTGGCAACAGTCAAATCATGGCTGTCAGTTTGGACAGAATCTTAGCACACCCTTTCCTCGTCTCTTTGTTTTCAAAGAGGTGTTTGGCACTGTCAATATCAATCTTACTAACCATCTATTGTACAGACATGCATCAGGTGATGTGTGTGAGCAGCTTATCGTTGCTTGCGCCTCTCTCTAGCTTGGGACCCCAAAGCTTATTTTGGTCATCTGGATTTATCCTATAATCTACTGCAGAGACATTCAGGACAGGGGGTGCATCTGCAGGCACTGGCATAGGAGCTGAAGTTGACAAAACTCTCCAGCACATAATAGCACTTAGGATGGATTTGATATAGCCGCAAAAAGACTGCAGTTTTTTAAAAAAGAGGTTACAACATTTTCAGTGGTGCTGGTGAAACCAGAAATTGGCGACGTAGCATTTGGAAGCAAGTTACAAACAGGAATCAGTTGACCCATTGTATTATGCAAAGTATCTGCACCATTTTATGTAACTGATCAATGGCCAAAAAAAATTATGTGGAATAAGGGGCACTTGCAACCAGAACCTTTAAGTAACTATGCAGTTCCAGGAAACTCATTTTGCAGTTGCCTCCCAAAGCAAAGTAAAAACTCAATCCAAATCCACATATGAACCAGTTTACCATAACATGGTACAGCACAGGTTAAACCGCTTTGATTTTATAGGAGGAAAATGAAATGAACAATGTCCCAAAACTGAAACAATTCAGGTTGCAATCCTTTAATCTATGCACATAGGAATGAGCCCCATTGAACTTACTTCTGAGATATAGGGATTGTCTGTTAGTATAGTTTTAATAAATCAGGAAGCGTGATGAAGGATATTACAGAAACAAAATGTTTCTTTTAAAAAAAGGAAGTCGGGATCTGTGCCAATACTGTCTGCCATCTGGTTTAGTGGAATTTTACTTGATTTTTTTTAATGGGACGTTTTCATTTAAGTTTGGGATTGTGTGCATACTGTGGTTCTTTACCAATTTGGTATAGGGTACAGAATTCAGTATCCTGAGAATTTCAGCTCTTTTTAAAAGCAATTTATTAATCTTTTCGACTGCAAATCTAAGTCTGAAGGACTCCTTACAAAATCTGATGTAATATCTGAATGCAAGGGATCACAGGGAGTCTTCAGGGCTCTGCCCAGCATTTCCCAAACCTTTATTACATGGGACACAGTATTTTCTAGGATTAAGATTGGGGGCTTTACCATACACCTATTTTCTCACTCTGCTCCCACAATAATCGGCAGGCATCCTCCTTACAACTACAGAATGATGCAGTTAATAGGGTCTTACTGGCACTCTACATTTCCCCTTCTTCTGCCTGTCAGGAGTCAGGTAGGGAAAGACTGTGCAGGAGATCCCAGGTTCATTCCCCGGTATCTACAGGTAAGGATGAGAAAGAATCCTTACACACTTGTCAGTCAGAACGACAATACTGAGCTAGATGGCTCAGTGGTATAAAGCAGCTTCCTATGCTTTCTGGGATTCGCCTGTACCTGGCAGCCCATAGCATACCCGAGTCAAGGAATCTAGCAAGTCCTTCCCACAGAAGACTCCCTCTTCCCATAAATTGACAGAGAAATCGGGTAAAAGGGACAGAGGAGGGAATTAAAGATACAAAGGACTCTCCCCAGTCCAACATAGTGACTTAGTTTCCAGACACATTTCAGTCCTTTGCTATGGCATACCACTGTGCCCCACCCTACAGTTTGGGAATTATCAATCCTTACTGCTCCCCTTTATGGCTTACAGAAACAACCTGCACAATTTAATATGTTGCACAATTCAGCTGTTTGCAGCAGGTTGCCCTTGATTCAGCTTTTTGTTTTTCTTATCACATTACAAGTAGCCCTGATTAAGGAACATCACAAAACAAAGTAGCTAACTCATATTAGATAAATGCAGCCAATCACCTATTGGCACCTTAGGAAAGGTGCCACTTGTTAAAAGGTCTTTTTTCTGGAATAAAATTTGTTCCTGCTCTGTCTTTTGTTGGAGTTTTCACCCTCTGAATACTGTGCTGCTGTTGACCTCAAACCCAGGCAGCGAGTCAGTAGTCCTTATACATTCCACATTATGGTTGCTCGGTCATCTCTCATATTATTTAAAAACAAAGGCAGCAATTAACAAAATCCAGAGTGCTTAAAAAAATAAACAAAACAAAACACAGAGACTGGATTTAAAAAAAACAAAGAGAAATATACCAAAGTGAGGATCAAAACAGTGCCTGAAATTATGCAGTAGGACCCTGTTGCTAACAACTTTGGGCAATATTGCACAGGCATAGGAACTGCTTTCACCCACATACAATGACTTATTGCTACATCCCCCCCCTCCCGCCTGCCTTCAGTATATGTCATAGAATACACACTTATCTATACAAATTATAAAGGAAGAAAATTGTAAAAGGCAACCTGGTGACATTATTTGGAACATTAAAACTTTCACAGTTTAATTTCAACTTCCAAAGCAAATTCAAGAGTTCTCCTCCTGGGCTGCTAGATGCAACTGCTTCACCCAACAGAAGATTAAAAATGGTACTTAAACAGCAGATGGATGTATTTCCCCCACCCCACCCCAAACTTCTTCTGTGAATAATGTACAAGGATAGGTGAATTTTAGGTAGCACAGAAATTACCAGTCTGTCTTCTCACTGCTTGGAAAGATTTTGAACAGGAAGCATGTAATATAAAAACTAAGACAGCTTTACAAAGTAGCTGGCTCAGACAATTCTGTTGCAAGATATAATAGCAACCCACAAGTTTCCAAATGAGAACAGGATTAAATGATTTTCTTGAAAGCTGCAATATAGCAAGGTTCTTTTTTTAAAAAAAAAAGAACTTTCATCAAAACAAAGTTAGTTCTACTTTCAGATGAAATCCTGTTTCTTAAAAAGGTGGTCCATTTCCAAATATCCATTTAAAAAACTTGCTTTCCTCTAAAAAACCACGAAGAGGCCCAAACCACCTGATATGGAGTCCTTCTGCTCCTTTTCATTTGCTGGATGTATCCGAGGTCAATAAAGGCCTGTTACCTGCACCCAGAGACCAAAGACATTGTGTTCAAAGTTTCTGTCACTGGAAACGAGTAAATAATCCCAAGCTGCCTCTTGGCGCATTAGTCACTGCATTCTCCATATGAGGCGGACGATGTAATGCAACAGGCGCAAAATTATGATCTGGTGGTTTACTGCTTGGTAATCCAAGAAACCCTGCAAGAGGAAATGAGAGGTTCTTTTAATTCACGAAGCTTTACTGTCTGGTAGTAATAATTACCAAATTTATAGGCCAAGCACAGGAATTGCTATGCTAGCAGTTAGCATAGGAAACTGCAAAAGCTATGCCAGGGCAAAGCATGGCATGATAGCACTGTTATATGTTGGCACTGCAAGCCGTTCTGACAGGTGCTCAAGTGGCTAAGATTGATGTTCTGTACACAGCGAGATAATAAAACAACCAGTTGGCTTTTATTTGAGTTTTGGGTGTTTAGCATCACCTACTTGGCCACACTTCAACTTGTGCATTGTAATCAAAAGAACTATCATGTTGTTTGAAAGGGAGATAACAGCAAATGTGCATGTGATCACAAGTAGCCTACATGACATAAAAGTTTAATATTTATTGACCTAACAATGTTATTTATGTGAAAATTAGCCTCTGCTGATTAGATGGGGATATTAAGGCCAAGATGAGGAATCCTGTTCTTGTATTGTTTGTTATGGATTTATTAAGATTTATGCTGTCTTGACATGAATTTGGCTTTCACTTGTTTTATGTTTTGACACACACTGTGTTTTGCTGTATTTACTTTTATTCTGATAGTCTGCCTTAATTGAGTTGGGTGTTGTTGTTGTTTGGGGGGGGGTTACTGTTTGCTGCTTGGGGAAACTGTCTGAAGTGGGATACAATGAATTCTTTAAATGCAAATACAAATAAATGAGCAGAACTTACTGTCTTTTCTCAGCTGTGAGCATGGAAACATGTTTGCTCTCTCCTGTGTCCTTTGCCCCTTGGCTGTCCTTACACTTTTAAATTTAAGCACCCCGTGTTAGCACCTAGTTCAGCATACACACATTGTGTGAACCAGTCACTACAGTAGTAAGCTCTTGAACAGCCTGAGCTACAAACCCCAAAATCACATTTCAGCCCAGCCATGAATTAAGTGGTTTGCAGTGGAACATCCTTCCATGTAAATACATTTGAGATCAAATGGCTTTCGTAATCATGTCGGGTGTAAGAGAAATACATCCTGTTAATGAGAAATGGATCTACTTGGGGGACACAGCAAAGCATGAAAAAAATCATCATTAGAAAGCAGGGTGTCTGGGGTTTGCCTCCTGTCCTTGCAGTTTAGATTTTCCACCACCATTCACAGGCACTGATAGCTGCTGTCCATGTATCCTGAGTTGAGTATACACTCAGAGACAGCGCCACACAACATGCCTTAAAGCAGGAATGGGAAACCTGTGGTCCTCCAGTTCTTGTTGGGACTCCCAACACCCTTCAACATTTGGAGGGCCATAAGCTCCTCGCCCCAACTTTCAAGGAGATAGTGTCTAGCAAAGAAAAACACTTGTACAGACCTGTGTTTATTCCTTTTTACTGTGACTATTTTGCCATTCCAACCTCTGTCCCAATGCAGCCCCTGCCCTGCCGAGAGGAACACTCATGGGAAGCTCACACCTACCCTGCTACACAAATCCCCACTCCCACCCCAGCAACTAGCCACACTTGCCCACCTGGCTGTCAGTTTTCTACATGCTTGTAACTAGAAGTAAAGAAATCTGTTTGTGAAATGCTTAAGCACCCTCAGCGCTGGGACTAGAGCAACTGTCGCTATATTTAATCTTGTTCTACACTGCTTAATTCACTGTCGCTAAGTTTTATGTGAGGTTTGTTACAAGAAACAAAATGGTATATAATTTATGAGATCTGGTAGCACACACAGAAGGAGAAAAGGGGAAGCCCAAAACAGGATGGTATTCTCAGAGTATAATTGTGTCATTGTCCAAATTGTTGACTCTCGAAAATGTTAAGAGATTCCCAAAGGATGAAATCTGGTAACTATAATTTATCTGAGAAACCAGTGATTTGGTGTCGTTTGTGCCAAGAGCCTAAATAAAGCTATAGGCAATATGTGCCAGAGCTAATGAACTAGTGAACCTCTAAATTATTCTCAAGTGACTCCACCTGTGTAAACACTAGTTGGTTCAGTTTGGGGTATAAAAATATGCAAGCAGATATATTATAAAAGATGCAGCCACGTAATGCAAAGTATGGCGGGTCACATATTAACATGTTGACTGCACTCAACTTTAGGCAAGGGCCACAGGCTGAAGGAAACAAGGAAGTAATTTTACTTTCTATTCCTTTTTTTTAAAAAAAAACATTGTTTCAAGATAGAAGTGTAATGTGCAAGATGGCCCAAAGTTTTACATACCGGTATACAATAAAATAATGTCATAGGCACATGTGGCAAATGTATGGTACACATGGTTGAAACCATACAGACATGTGTAGAAGGGAGCCTTAGAAAACCAGTTCAGAGGGTTAGCTACACTGACATATGCACACAAGAATCTTGCAGCACCTTAAAAGATTAGCAGATTTGTTGTGGCTTAAGATTTTGTGGGCTAGAACCAACTTCATTAAACACCACTGTTAAAACTTCAAAGTGCCGTAAGACCCACTCTGTATATGTTAAATCCAGAGGCTAGCACCATGTTTCAGCTGGGAAAAAGCATGAAAGAAGAGCACTTGGGAAAAACCAGAAGGAGCTACGACTCACCTAAGGCTAACCGTTATGCCACAAGACACTTCTTTGGGTTTTCAAGCGAAGCTAAAGTTTAGCTGCATAAAGAATGCTGCTAACATTTCCAAAGGCTGAGCAAGACTGTGGCAGCTGCTGCAGAGTTTGCCTGACCAAGCCCTTGCCCCGATTCACCTGACATAATGGGACTGCGATAAGACCAAGGCACTTCCCCTCCACTTCTACATAACAAGATGGGAGGAAATCAGTTTCGTGTCTGCAATTCCTGTAGAGGCACTCTAACAACAGCCTGTGATTTTTATCTTAGATGTATGGGATTGTTCCATAATTAGCCTTTCATAAGTTTATTTTCAAAACTATAAAGGCATTATTTTAGGTTGCTCTGTGTGTGCTTGCGGGACAGAGATGGCAACCCTTTCAAGGCAACCCTAAGTGGAGTAATCCAAGGTAGCAGAAAGATTGAAAAGGATACCAGACATTCATGACATTCATATGGAGTGCCTGTGGCATATGTTTACTGTATATGCATGGCAAAGAAGAGAGGACATTCTAGCTTCTTCATCATGTGAATACAGTCACCACCTGTATAAGCATCTGAAACAGGTCAAAATCCCAACTCACTGCTTCTTTAGGGGAATGGCTGGTGCAAAATGTAGCTACGCACAGAAGACAGACAACTAATAGATTCACAAAGGTCAAAGATTCAGAAGACTGGCACAAGAGATCCTGAATTACTATTTTGGATTAATACATTTTCTGTACTCCTTTAGTCTTCTTTCCTTCAGCTCACAAGAGATTTCGAATGGGTTGAAGCATGTAATTCAGCAACCCTGCAAAAGCTAAGCAGGACTGGCTAGAAGTGGTGAAATCCTGCCTGAGAACTCAAAGTGTGTCTTCTTGAATTCCATAAAACACAGGAAGGATAGAAATGGCATAAATAAAAGACCCATAGCTTCCTGAAAGAACTGAGAAGCCAGCCCTAATGATTCCAACACTACCTCAGAGGCCAACTCTACAAGCTGGAAGTCTAAGGGGAAGCAGACAGAAGGATACTGAAGGACTGTATTTCCAGTCTGTCTTGTGCTTGACACCAGAAATACAGCCACTCAAGTGCAAAAAAACCAACAACACACCTGTGTAAAGTCAAAATCAGTGGATGTTTGCAATTCTGGCTGATGGAATAAGTCCCACTGAAGACAGTGCAATTTATTTCCAAGCAAAAAATGCATACAACTGCAGGGTCAGCAGCAGTTATACATTCTGCTACAGAGAATGCTAGAAAATTGAGCTTCACTTTGGCAGTAGAAAATGAGGCAATCATTTAAATTTGGTACAAACCGAGAATAGTATTATTAATGAAGTGAACTAAGCAGAAAAGCTGGGGCTCTGGGAGGGAGAGAAGAGTGAAGCTATCCTTCAGGTTCCAGGCAGGTAAAAGAGGGAGGGAAAACTGTCACAAACCCAAACTTAATACACTCTGTTAAAACTGTGGTTGACTGAGCAGTGTCAATTAATGGCAAAGCAAGGAAACCTTGGAAGTTGTTAAACCATCCGAGATAGTTTTTGCTGACCCGATTCTAGCTCAATATTAGGAAGAGGTTCCACACAGCTGCATACAAAACAAAAATTAAAGAAAAATATTTGCTGATGAGTAAGAAAGCAGTTCCAAAGATAAGGCCACGGAGTTATTCTCTCTCTCTTAGAATGGATCCCTCAGGCCCTGTGATGACCAACTCATTATTGGCCCTACAGAAAAGAGGAACACTTAATTTGCCTTGCTCAAGCAAGGAGTCTGTAGCCATGCAGGGAACCAGGCAGAGGGCCTTCTCAGTGGTGGCGCCCACCCTGTGGAACGCCCTCCCACCAGATGTCAAAGAATAAAACAGCTACCAGATTTTTAGAAGACATCTGAAGGCAGCCCTGTTTAGGGAGGCTTTTAATGTTTAATAGATTATTTTATTTCATTTTTCTGTTGGAAGCCGCCCAGAGTGGCGGGGTATAAATAATAAATTAATAAATTATTATTATTATTATTATTATTATTATTATTATTATTATTATTATGCAGGCAGATCAAATTAGAAGAGAAACTGCATCAAGAAACCCCAGATCTTCCCTGTACATGGGCATGCTTGTGTGACCCAGGAGGTGGCTACTCAGAGGCCCTTTATAACACTGAGGTGGAGGCGAAAGCACATGCAATATTAGGCCTACAGATGACCTTGGTCAAACACATCAAGGCCTGGGAGCAGAATTTTACTCCCTTCAAGTCTTACTTGCATAAGAAAATTCAGGCCCAGATTCAAGGAAGGCTTCTGTCTTTCGATATATTTAATTTGCTTTAAATTAATAGTGCAATAGACTGAAATAGCAGCAAGTGGCAAGAAAGAAGAGCCAACATGTAGCAGTGAGCATACATAGGCAGCTAGGAAAGGAATAAGAGAGTCGAGTAAGATGGCTACTACAAAAAAAATCTCAAAAGAACTGCTAAGCAACAAAGTAGCCTCCAACAAACCCCAGTCATTTGTACTTTTCCAAAACGCTGGTGCAAGGTTACTGCAAGACTATATGCTTTCGGACTTTGCAATTGTAGGTTAAATCCTGCCATGTCCCCATGTGCTGCTAGCCTCAGCTCATACAGACTATGCCTAATTTGCCATGGTCACTGAGAAACTTTAAAGATGCTCTCAGAGAGCCCAAGCATGCACTTAGAACCCTACTGAATTAGTTGCAATTCTCTCAAGTAAGCAACCTTCCATGAGTTAACTTCTGGGCCTTAATCACCTCTGCATACAAGTGTCTGGACTGGCACAACAGTGGAATGAAGAAATACCCAAATCAAAACAATCTGCAAGTTCAATCCAGGGAAGCAGGTGCATAGGAAACAAAAACAGACCTTGACAGCCACTCGTTCTTTCTGAAGTCTCCTGTGAGTTTACTATTGTTATCAGTAGTAACATTTAGCAGCACATTCTACTCAAGTTTCCAGATATGAATGAGGAAACCAAAAAGCTGTCTAAAACCCAATTCATATGTAAACCAAATGACTCATCACAACAGTTCATTACGGAACACCCCTTCTGCACGTTATTTTGATGTGTGACAAATCAGGTGTGTGAAGCTTTGCCAGCTGAACAAAAAAGCTACATAGTCCAAAATAAAGGCGTGAAAAACGGGAAGGAGCTAAATATAAAACATACTAAACAGCCGGAGAAGTTTAGCCAAAACAAATAGCTAACGGGAAGCAAAACACTATTGAGGAAATATTTCTTAAGCTGAAAATTGCAGCCTGGAAAATCACTCAAATTGGTTTAACCAGTGATGCAAATAACACAGGGGCATCTGGAGGGGAAAAGTGGCAGCTGGCAGGTTAACCCTTCTTTCCTTGTCCCCTGGCAGCTTCCCCATCCCACAACCAAGCCCCGATAGTTTTTTGGGGTGGAAGATTAGGTATCTCATCTCATCCATATTTCTTTGCAAGAAAGAGCCTTGCTGAATCAAACCAAAGGCCCATTCTTCTCCAGCATCTTTTTCACACTGGCCAACCAGATGCCCATGAGAAGTCCAGATGCAAATGTTCCCCAGCAACTGGGATTTCAGAGGAATACTGCCTCAGACATTGGAACTAGTCATAATGACTAGCAGCCATTGATAGCCTTGTCCTCCATGAATTTGTCCAAGCCCCTTTTAAAACCATCCATACTGGTGGCTATATAATCTTGTGGTATTTAATTTGATAGTTTAATCACATGCTGTGTGAAGAATAACATCCTTTTGTGTCCGCCCTCATTCTCCTAACATTCAGCTTCACTGGATGACTCCAGGTTTGACTATTATGAGAACTGCACTCGCCTTTTTTTAATACTAAAAAGCCCCAGACATTGTCATCTTCCTCGTCGCTTCATGCTCTGATCATTTTGGTTGCCATTCCTGAACCTTTATCCAGCTCTGCATTATCCTTTTTGAGGTATGGCCACCAGAATTGTTCACAGCAATTCAAGTTGTGGTTGTACCATAGATTTGCATAATGACATGATATTGGTAGTTTTACTTTCAACCCGTTTCCTAATGGTTTTTAACATGAAATTCACATTTTCACAGCTGCTGCATGCTGAATCAAAATCTTTGCCACGACCACAAGGTTCCCCATCAGTCACTACCAGTTCAGATTCCCTGAGCATATTTGTAACTTTAGGAATTCTTGCTTATACTGAACAGCATTTGCCATTTTTATGCCCATTCCCCTAGTTTTGTGAGTTCCTTATACAGTAGAGCTCCTTGCAATTCCTGAAAAATGCGGTGTTATAAAGGCACCCTGACTTCCCACCCCTAACTCCATATAATATATCAACTAGTCAAAAAGCACAGGCTCCAACACAGATCCCTGGAGGAACCCTCTTCTTACAGCTCTCCACCGTGACAACTGTCCATTTATTCCTATTCTGTTTACTGATCTTTGACCAGTTATTGATCCAGAACATGCCCCCCACCACCACCCACCCCATGCATTCACTTCAGTTGGCAAGCATAAAAATCTTTTAACTGAATGCCAGGCTGTGAATCTTCCATATCCCCTGAGGGAGAGTAAGAGAGAGAGAGATAGAGATGTGTCACTATTGATGCCACAGATCAGTTTGTGGTAATAACATGTGCACTTCCAAGTCAGGTTATTAGGTCTGCCAACACTGCCTAAAGGCAAAAGAACTGCACCCACCATTCATAAGACAGACAGAACAAGAGACAAGAAGTGCAATAGTAATGGAAAAGGAGGTCACTGCACTGCACACTGAGGAATTAGCAGTTCATTACATACAGAAAAAGGAGAGGAAAAATAGATCCCTAAGTTTTATACGTTATTGAACAACTGGTTCCTTTTGCTGAAATAAAACTAATTGCAATCTTTTCACTGCTGATAAAGTAAGAATCAGACTACTGCAGGGATAGACATGTCTGTACATGCCCAGAAGAGAAGTACTGTTAAGTCCTTCCCTGTCTGCAGTTACAATGTCGTCCTTCTGCTTCCAGTAACAAAGCACAGAGAACAGTTATGAAGTATCTGGCTCTTAATAGTTAAAAGCAAGCAGAATGCTGTCTTGTAGCCCAAATTCTGTGAACTGCCAAATAATAATAATAATAATAATAATAATAATAATAAATTTTTATTTATACCCCGCCCTCCCCAGTCAAAACCGGGCTCAGGGCGGCTCACACCAATAAAATTACAATAAAACATAAAAAGCAATTAATTAAAATACAGATTAAAATACAGTATTAAAATTTAAAATGCAGCCTGATTTTAAGTAGTCCATAAATCGAAGCCATGAGGGAGGAAAACACAGGGGTCAGACTAAGTCTGACCCAAAGGCCAGGCGCAACAGCTCTGTCTTGCAGGCCCTGCGGAAAGATGACAAATCCTGCAGGGCCCTGGTCTCCTGTGAAAGAGCGTTCCACCAAGTTGGGGCCAATACTGAAAAGGCCCTGGCTCTAGTAGAGGCCAATCTAGCCACCTTATGGCTCGGGATCTCCAGAGTATTGTTGTTTGTGGACCTTAAGGTCCTCCGCGGGGCATACCAGGAGAGGCGGTCCCGTAGGTACGAGGGTCCCAAGCCGCATGAAGCACAGTAAATAAATGTATTAAACAGGGTTGCCATTTTTCCTCAGGAAAATCGACAAAAATGTCACTGCTGCCATGGGCTGCCATATGTCCGGGCATTTCACCAATTTCCGCCCAGACACTGTTTGCAGCTGCAGTATTCCAGATATGTCCAGGAAATTCTGAACGTATGGCAACCCCATATTAAATAAAATAAATTCCACAGAATTGTGATCATTAAGATAAGATAATCTTTATTGTCATTGCCCCCCTGCAGGAACAACGAAATTACTCGGCTGCTCCATCCACTCAGATAAGGCACTCCACATAATTTTAAAATAACTACAAAACATTAATTAAACAATACAATACAAAATGGCAAGTAAAAATAAGATGACTTCAAAGTCCAGACTTTCCATTTAAGGCAGCTGCATTGCAGTAGCAGGGAACCTTCACATTTGGAGACACTACCACTCACCAAAAGCAGTAGCAGCCAACAGGTAGGTAGATGCAAGGCATTGGTGCACGTGGATCAAACATGTGGTGTCTCCTCCAAGTTTTGACTAAAAACCAAGCATACCTTTACCAAAAACTACCAAAGGGTTGCCAACTTTTCCCCTTGGCCTTGCCAAGCACATTGAGACTTGGCAGTTCAAGCTTTTCCCACCATCTCCTCTCCATACCAGGAAAACACTTTAACTGCTTAATTTTCCAGTACTGTAATAAGCTGCTGGTAGTGTTACTGGAGCAGGGCTAACAACAGACATGCATCCTTTATTTAAAGCGAAGACTTTCTCTGGCACACTACTCACAAAATTATAAAAGTGCACAGTAGATCACTAAAGTTCAACCACCATATGAACAAAAGTATTGGGAAGAAAAGAAATAAATCAGTTCTTAAGCTCTACCTATTATTCCTCCTGACAGTCAATATATACCCTTCCCCAACTTTGAATTCCTTTGTGATTTTAAAGTGTAGAGTTGTATTCAATACAGCGCTACTGCAAACATTTTGTCAATGCAAGCTGCTTTGTTTTTCTACTGTAGCCTTCTTCCACCTGGTGCCCTCCAGATGTTTTGAACTACAACTCTCATCAGCCATTCTGGCTGGAGCTAATAGAACAGGCATTGGCAAACTCTGCCCTCCATATGTTTTGGGGTTACAATTCCCACCATCCCTGACCACTGGTCCTGTTAGCTAGGGATCATGGGAGTTGTAGGCCAAAAACATCTGGAGCGCCAAGTTTGCCTATGCCTGTAATAGAAGTAGAGGGCACAAGGTATGGGGAAGGCTGTTATACTAAGACACACAGCCTTTACCACTGAACTTACAGTTTCTGATATCAAAGCTATTGATTATTGAAGTTAACCTGTCACTGAGCTGACTGAATAGTTTCATTTCCTCTTCCCTGCAGAGTCACTTATAAGGTACACAATATCCCAAACATTACAACAGAGGAAAATGGCAATACATTTCCTGCCCTTGTTATGTTTTGCTGTGAGCCACACTCCTGACAAAGCCCTCCGGGTCAGACTAAAGTATCTATGTGAAACACAGAAACAGTTGCCATACTTTAATAGGGGAGAAAAGCAGCAAAGGGCAATTTTGACTGACATAAAGCCCCACAAAGAAATCTATTCACCCTACCCCATCCCAGTAGCTCTGATAAAATTTGCAAGCTCCCACAACTGCTTTTCAGTAAAACCAACCATAGTTTGCTTTTTTGAAGTTAGGGGACTTCTTAAAAGGCAGCTTTATGAGATTCTTTCAATTGATATGAATTGAATGAAAACTGGAAAGAACACCAGTATGTGCACACACAGTTCTGGCTTTCAGTAAACATCCCTCTGAATGCAACTGATAAGGAATTTCTACATTATGGTGCATTTTTTTTTTACCCCTAGTCACAATACGTAAACATGAAAGTACAGTGGTACCTCGGTTTATGAACACAATTGGTTCCGGAAGTCTGTTCATAAACTGAAGCGTTCATAAACTGAAGCGAACTTTTCCATTGAAAGTAATGGAAAGTGGATTAATCTGTTCCAGACGGTCCGCAGAGTACTTAAACTGAAGCGTTCATAAACTGAAGCGAACTTTCCCATTGAAAGTAATGGAAAGTGGATTAATCCGTTCCAGACGGGTCCGCGGAGTACTTAAACTGAAGCGTTCATAAACTGAAGCATGGGTGTAATTCGTTCCGGAAGTCTGTTCATAAACTGAAGCGTTCATAAACTGAAGTGAACTTTCCCATTGAAAGTAATGGAAAATGAATTAATCCGTTCCAGATGGGTCCACGGTGTTCATAAACCGAAAATTCATAAACCGAGGTGTTCATAAACCGAGGTTCCACTGTACATTAAGTTGAGTAATAGGGCCTGGACAAGGCAATCTTATACGTACATTACACTGGGGCCTGGGGAGAGAAGAAGAGATGGTGCTGCTACCCCAGCATAATGACTGCACAACCCAGTGAATGCTCAGCTCAGTGCAGGAAAACCCACAAACAGAAAATATCAAGGCTGCAGGAGAATGACGCACCCACAGTGTCCCCAGAAACACTGCCAGCACCCACCAAACAGGGATTTTGCCTCCATCAACACTCTGCTGCAAACACACACAAGGGGGCCCATGAACTCACCTCGAGCTCCTTGAATGTGGGATATATTTGACCTGAATTAATATAAATAAAGTTGATGTGCTAAAAGAAGAAAAAACCCAAACAGTTTATAAATAGGTGAGTGGGTAAAGCAGGCTGCAGCTTTCTGCAACATCGGCACACCTGGTGCAGTTTGACACCTTTATAAATACCGGTAAGGAACCAACACCTTTGTTATGTGTGCTTTCTCCAGCCAAAACTAAGAATACCCCTGTTTGGGCATACAGGGCTGCAGCAAAGAAATTAAAAAATTAAGTTACCCTTCTTGGACTGTGGGAAGCATTAAATTCATCTCCAATGCGCTGCAATTCCCGTGCAATCCAGATTTCTGGCCGTGTATCTTCAGGGATTGACCGTGACTGCCACCTGGAAGCTGGATCAAAGCAACATAAAAATAAATGCTTAAAAAAATTCCCAAAGGATACTTTCCCCCATCCCTCTCCCAATCTCTCACATGCATGCATCCAAAGGTTCTACATTAGTTTTCTGACTGAATTACAAGAATGAGAATGACAGCTCTAAAGAGACCCTGAAAACTTCACTGAGCTAGTCATGAAGAAGCATGGGATTATATTTTACATTGAAGTTACCATGGCATCAGAAGCTTCAATTCCTTGCTTACAAAATCCATGACTGCCAATGGGCCTTCATATGCTACCTCCCCACCCAGAGAAAAATAATAACTGATGTTCTCTAAGACTTTTACATGAGCTGCATAGAACAGCAAACCCTCAAAACATCCAGTGAAAGTGTGTAACACATAGATTTACAAATGATCAGAGAATCAGAATCTGATCAGAATTTAAATACTCAAGGATTATGTCCCCCAACAGAAACCATGAAGCAAAAGGTGAATCTACCACAAGCAGTTCCAAGTATTCCCATGTCATCATGTACCATGAAACTGTCACAGAAACCCCTGCCCAAAAGCACCCCCCACAATGCACTGACCTCCCTGCCTCTTCTCATTCCTGGTAAGCACAGCAACACACCTGTGTTGTGGCTCCACCCTGCTGGGTGGGCCCCTTCTGCGCCCCTCATAAAAGGTAACAGGAGTACTGTACAACTCTCAAATGCAAGAGCAAGATTTGCTTCTGCCTCTTGGAGGGCTCTGATACAATGTTCAACTCAGTGTCAAATAGGTTTATAAGGTACTGTATTCAGGAACTGGTCTTCTTGTACATCATGCACATTGATGGTATGCTATCCTTCATAGGACAGGTACCACAAACACCCAAAAAGCATGTAAACAGAGCAGTAGAAGGGACAACCTAGTTCAAACCAAAGCAAGGATTTCTTATGTGTGCATAACCTTGCACTTCAGAAGGAAAAGACTGATCTAATTAACAAGAGAAAAGTATTCAAAATGGGAATGCATGAAGTGTGGTTGCAGTACATTGCATGCCTTTCCTATTTACAATGACAAGGGGAGTTTCAAGACATCAACACGGTCAAGATGTTCTTAGACTTCAACTCCGAACCATCATGGCCAATAGCGAGGGATGATGGGAGTTGAAATACAGCAATTTCTAGAAGAAGACGACTTCACCCCGGTATGGCTTTCCTTTATCACATATGCAGCCCAACAAGACAATGACAAAAATCCACCAACAGCATACAAATCAATATGGCTAACCTGATCCAAAACACCCACCCACCCCACCTCCACATGAAACAAAGACCACCACAGCCAACCACAAATGAACAACCATATCCTAGGTCCAATATCTCTCACCACCAAAGGAACACAGCAGAGAACCTACACAAGTGACGCTGACAAAAAAAACCCCACATATATTAAGTAAAATAGAAACATTGTCACCCCACCCCACCCCCATTTTCTTCCCAATGTCTCAACAAATGAAACTGATTTGTAAAAATGTTATGAGAGACATTGCACATCTCTTTGTAAACCAATAAAACCTTTAATAATTAAAAAATACAGCAATTTTTGGTGGGCACTGCTTGGTCACTGGAGCTATAATCATTCCCCTGGCTCAATTTTTGCACATGAACAAGAGCAGTCAATACTCGCCTCAAATATTAAAGTGTAGTAACTGACTCATGCTTTTGTCATTAAGCATGAAGCAAAATGGAATCACTGCCCAATACCTTCACTGGCCCTTCAGTATCAAGGAGTAATTCACTTAGAGGGAACAACAGGGTCATTCAGCTTGTGTTCATTATACAGGACTAGAAAGATTACCAGACACACGCAGAAAATGCTTCACTGCATAGCATATAGTGGACCAGTCTATACATGCCAGCATGGGTCTACCAGAGTTATATAGAAGATAGTGAGGGGGCTCTCTGATTTTATGTGCCCAAGGGTGAGAGTAACAGAACTCTCCACATGACTGCCACTTGCTTTCACACAGTCTCTCCCCCCCCCCCAGCCATTTTTCTCCCAGCCAGACCAATTTCCCACACTGGAAACAGAGTGAGAGAAAAATGACATCCGGGGACAAAATGCAGAGAGACAAGTTGCGCTTGAGGGGAGGAATTCCATACCCCATGTCTACATGCCCCTTTTGCACTTTAAATCAGACACACACACGTGAGGGATTTATATGTAATTATGTTTTTGACATCCAAGGTGGCCTTTATGTCACACAGCCACTTTTCAGGTTGGACTACAGCTGTATATTTAAAATATGAACACATGCCTCCCTATAACCAAATATTAAATGAAAGTATTTGAATCCTTTTTCAGCAAGGAGAATGCAACGTGCACTTCAGAACCCATGATTAACTGCACTGAAGTGTCATGGCGCACAATGAGGAAATCTTCAGTTTTCCAACTGAACAAGGTATCTTTTGTTTTTTTACTTGTGCATAAGGTGGGAGAAAAAAATTGTTAGCTTTTTTAAAAAAGCCGCTTTAGGATCTGTTTGGACTATAGGTAGACCCTTAGGGCCAAACTACAAGGTTTCTTTCCTTCAAAATGCAGCTTCCCATGTATGGGTGGACACAGACATTTATGTGAGAGATTTGGATAGCAGTTATGGTGCAGGGAGCATGGGTTAACCATAAGCCCCAAGTCAGTTCAATTTCCCAACTTAAAAATCACACACAACCCAACCTTCCGTTTGCTCTGTTACTCTCTTCCCCCCACATTAGAGCACCATCCAAATCCTGTCTGCTACCCTCAGCACTCCTTTATGAAGGAAACTTGGGTATGTAATGTAATTTGGCTCTAAGTAGTATCCCTTAGCAGTGACATTACAAAGAGTGATCCTTAGGCAAGCAAATAGAGAGTGTATTCTAATGCACATATTACACAAGGAAGCATTATTCATTTAAAGCAGCAGACATTAATAATAACCATGTACAGCAAGAAATACCATATAATATGGAAAGCAAAATGAACAGCTTTCGGCACATAAATATCAGCACTTGAGATGACTATATGAACATCTATCCAAGATTATTTCAATCAACACAGTACTACCACTGCAGGGGTTCTGGTGGGATTACCTTTTGAGTGCTTTTCAGTTCTATGAACCTAGCCTGACTTTCCCCTCTTCAATATGAGAATGAGAATGTAAGCAAGCATGACAGCACTTTTTACACAAAGTATTCCACAAACTTGGCATCAAAACCATAAAGGGATCATAAGGGAATACTCATAGCTTCCAATCTCAAAACAATCAAAAGCTAGCAGAGCAGTGAAAACGTTAAGCAAATGCGCCTGGCTTCAATCTGTATGGAAAAATTACTTCAGAGCCAGACTAACATTTGCTTGGCTTACAGATGTATTGTTTTCACATTATAGTAGTGAAATAACCGATCGGTTTTCAAAACAGACTTTGCATCAGGCCCAATTTTACTCACTTGCTTAGCTGCTGAATTTCATTCAGTAAAGTCCTTGCAATACTGGGCTTACTCTGCTCCTAATCTTCTAGACCAGGCATGTCAAACCTGCGGCCCTCCAGATGTTTTGGCCTACAACTCCCATGATCCCTAGCTAGCAGGACCAGTGGTTGGGGAAGATGGGAATTGTAGTCCAAAACATCTGGAGGGCTGCAGGTTTGACATGCCTGTTCTAGACCTTTTAAAAGACAAGTGTAGGGAGCCAACCAACATTGATATTGCCTTAGCAAATCTTAAGAGAGTTTTCCACAGATGACATGTTATAATAGTAAATATTTGTTCCCACACCCCACAAAAGTAAGCTATTTCACTCTGATTTGATCATCACAAAGCATACCTGAGCAGGTAACTTTCCAAATGTGCAAATGTAGAGGGACTCACACAGTTCCTTTGGAAATCAGTGCAGTTCTCAAAGGCTTATAATGGAGAAGACATGGGTGAATCAAAGGATTTAGGCTTGTGCAATGGAACTCCCCCGCCCCCGACTCCCCAAATCTACTCCAAAGGATTGGGGGAGAAGTTCACTTCAAAAGTGTAGATCAGCACACTAACTTAATGTGAGACTTAGCACTACCGTGTTTCTCCGAAAATAAGACACCGTCTTATATTTATTTTTCCTCAAAAACCCCCACTATGGCTTATTTTCAGGGGATGTCTTATTTTTTCCTCCTCCTCCTCCTGCTGCGGCTGGCATTGCTGATGTGCCTATCACTATGTCTTATTTTCAGGGTATGGCTTATATTCCTTGAATGCTTAAAAATCCTGCTACGTCTTATTTTATTGGCTACGTCTTATTTTCGGAGAAACAGGGTACCATAGAAATAACAATCTAGCACTAGAGTCACACTCACACCAAGGAAAGATTAAAAAGAACACATACCCTTCACAACAAAAGCTCAAATTCTACTCCAAATGGACCAGATCCATTCCCCTCCACAGCAGTTCAAAGAAAAACCCCAGGAAAATCTCAAACTACAAATGTCACTCAAGCAAATTCTGATACCCCATGTTGTATGTAACTTACACACACTCCACATTGCCACCTGGTGCCAGCTAAAACACTTTGATGCTCGAGGCAGAAAATTCAACTGGCAAAGCTGACAGGCACTAAACAGAGCCACAAATGTGGTGAAAAGGGACATCTACCAGTAACTACCCATTAGCATTTCCTGCCACAAGACCAAGCAGAACCAAATCTTATAGCAACTTGGCCAAAAATAATCTCACTCTGCCAGCGGGAAATATACAGATAGGTGCCCCAAGCAGCCTGACAAATGGACAATTACAGACAAATTCTCCCCACCACACTCCATACTCTTTTTATGAGTAGCCAAGAGGTACGTAGGTAAATTCATACTGATCAGATGAAGGCACCACTGCCATTTTGCACTGGAAAACGTGCTGCAACATTTCCATAGTAGTTTCTCACACAGAAGACAAGTTTCCTTTGCAATAGTAATTTCTGTGTTGGAAATTGTGCACACTTGGCATTTTATTTGCCATGCTTAGATCCACACCTTTTAGCATTTTACTTTGTGTGCAGATTTTGAAGTCATCAGTGTAGGCCAGGGATGGGAAGACTGCGACCTTTCAAATGTCACTGGGGACTACAACATGGCCCTAATGATTGGCCCATACTGACTAGGCTGATGAGACTGAGTCCAACAACTTCCTTTGCAAAACTACCCAACTGTCAAGAATTATTAGAAAAATAACAATGCTTTTAAGACTTTGGCAAGAACAGTTTGTTCTTCTTAGCTAAGTTCTCTATCAGAAAGAAAGGCAGAAAATTACTTCTAAATCAAACACTCACAACTGGCAAGTCCCATTTTGCATATTACACAGAAGTCTTGACATACCAAGGTCCTCCAGGAAGAAAGATGTTCTTTTCTCCTGAAAAGCCACCTGCTTAGACTTTCTACATAACTTGACAAGATGTTAAGTTTCACATAAGCACACAAAAGCAGAACTGTCCAACCAATTGGCCTAATAAATCTAAGTGTGTCATGGGACATAAGGGACTGCATGCATATCAAAAAGCTATATTGACTTCAAATGACAGGTTCTGGAAGTAAAGAAATTAATATAATGTTTCATGTGGTTAATAGTGAAATCAATCTGAGGGTTTCATAAAGAACTTTCTGTGGTACTGCAAGATCTACGATCAGGAGCATCAAGTCATTTAGCTAATGCAAAACATTCATGTTTAATATGATCCACTTGAAACACACATGGCTGAAACCATATTCAAACAATGCAGGTTATGTTCCCTCAGTATTACTACACAAAAGTTTTATATGTAATATATACAGTCTCTGCTGCAGAGCAAGGACGCCCAACATGCATACTCTGCATCACTTGTCTCTTAAGACACACCATGCAAGATCTTGAGAGCCTCAGTTCTGCTTTAGACAATCTCCACTGGAGAGACTTAAACAGTCAAACACACGAGCTTCCCAGGTACCCAATCACAGCTCTCAGTGGATGAAAACCAAGTCTTATTCAGAGCAGACCCTTTGAAATCAATGGGCTTAAGATGTGCAAGTACATTTAGTTTAACAGGCATACTTTGAGTAGTGACTAACACTGAATATCACCCATTAATTTCAATGGGATTGGCTCAGGAAAATCTACCCAGTCCAGCATTGGCCATCAAATTTAAGTTAATTTCTAAAGGGTTTTATATCTTGTATCACCTTCCCATTTGTGGTCCCTCACTACCACCACCACCACGCCACCAATTGCAAATCTCTATGTATCTTTTTGTTCACAAGAACAGTGGTTAAGAACTTAATTCATTCCGGAGGTCCGTTCTTAACCTGAAACTGTTCTTAACTTGAAGCACCACTTTAGCTAATGGGGCCTCCTGCTGCCGCCGCCCCACCAGAGCATAATTTCTGTTCTCATCCTGAAGCAAAGTTCTTAACCTGAGGTACTATTTCTAGATTAGTGGAGTCTGTAAGCTGAAGTGTTTGTAACCCAAGGTACTACTGTATATGAATTATGAACATTTCATTTGCATTGTACTCAACTATATCAATTTTTTCTGTAAGCCACCTTGTGTTCCTGTCTAAAAAGGTGTGATATAAATGAATATACCTACTACTACTACTACTACTACTGTATAGGCATACGCACGCACGCACGCACACACACACACACAGTAATAACAAATCATAATACCAGTTAGACTTGAAATAACTATTTGATTTTTCTCAAACACCAACCACACTTATTTCAATACTTTTAAACCTTCATCCTTACAGATACCAGGGCATTGTGCAAAATGCATGAAGCAGTTAAAAAAACATAGAGCTAATTACCGATAATAGCATAACCAACATTTAAAATGTCTGAGTAAATAATAATAAAAGGTTTTCACCCAGTGCTGGAAGGATTATATTGTCAAGCACCAGTTGTAATCTATGGGGAGGGTATTCAGGGTGCCACCACAGAGGAGGCTTTCTCCCTTGTTACCACATAATGTTCTTCTGCTGGCAAAGATACTCATACGACAGCGTTTTACAAGCACTCATTGCTTGGCAGTAAAACGACTCAGGTGTAACTGTTCAAATTCTGAAACTGTGCCAGCACAAATGCACAAGACAGGGCATCATCAGAGCCATTACACTGGTGATGCAATGATGTTACTCTCACACAGCAACTGCACACATCAAAATAGTTTATAACAGGGTTGCAAGAGGTTCAAAGGGGACAAATGTTCAATGATGATAGCTAGCTAGCTTAGGATTTCCAAGTTCATAGATTTGGCAGTAGTGCACAGTAGAGACTGACACTGAAAAGGGATAGCAGTATGCATCTAAACAGGCTTACAGGACCTTGCGCCCCTAATATGGGTTCATTCCTGAATAAAATTGAGCATCTAAAAGGAAGTGCAGATGTTCTACACCCATCAGGCACTACTGACATAACATGAGTGTCTCCAATAGGGAAGTGGTAGACAGCTCATTTGTGCTCTTTGTATTAAAGAAGAGAAGTTCTATGTAGCTCAGAGTGTAGACTCAAAGGTGTGTGTTTCTTTGGCCGGGTGTGTGGGTGTGTGTTAAAATATATACACAGTTGGCATTCACATTAAAACACAGAAAAAAGTAAACTAGTCAGTGGCGTGTTGGCTTCTTGGAAGAGAAATAAAAGACTTCAGGAAGACTTTGATGTTGTCATGTGAATATGACAATTCATGTAGTCACATTAAAGACAGCACATAAAACATGCCATAAGCCATAAATCTTAAGTAATGCAGCTGAGCTCTTTATGCTTCTAGAATGAATTCCTTACTTCCTTTACCAACAGAATTATTTCCATCAGTGTTCTAGATTTATCTCAAGTAGCTACTGGCAAAATAGGAAAACTAAATATTCCTCATATTCTTAGTGTTTGTATAATATTGCAATCTTGCATCACAATAGCTGCAATATTTGATTTAAAGTCCCCGTTTGGAAACAGAGAATCTCAACTTTCACTTAATCAAAAAGTGTTTAAATCATGAAATTGCTGAGAACATCCGTAAAAGACTAGAGTGCCTTTAGCAACACAGAAACTAAATATACAAATCTTTGTACCATGCCTGACTCATAGTTTCTGTACAGTTGAGGTTGACAGCACAGTATCAATATGAAACTAGTCTATACCAAAAAAAACATCATATACCATATAAAGCTGTACTATACAATGTAAACAGAATTCTGTCAAATATGTATTTTTAAATCAACAAACAGATGTTTACTGCCCTATTCCAGCACAGATGTATCAAAGATGTGAATATACATTTCTTCACAAAAAGTTCAGAAAGTTTTCCTCAATCTTTGCAGATACATAATGAATCCAAGTTAGCCATGCCCACACTTTTAAAAAAAATGTCAAAAAAGACTTTGCAGCATATAGGCAGCTACCTTAAATTACTTACTTCTCTTCATAAATGGTGTCCAGCTCTAGAGTCACACTTTTAACAACATCCTGAGGCTTTTGGAAGCAGCCACGAACAGCTGCGGGAACTAACAGCTCACACTTCTTGTTAAGTTCTAAAGTACTTTTTCTCTGCAAACACTTCTTGAAACCAACCTTAAAGCACAATAATGATAGTATAAGGCAGCTCAAAATCACCACCACTTCAGCAATATTGTTTTTTTGGGGGGAAACTATTTTCTCTTCTCCCATTTCTTTAGGGTTCTTTTCTTCGTCTATGTGTCAAATTGAAAACTTGTTTAAATGCCAGTCGTCACTGATTTGTTAAAATCTATTCAAGCCTTCATAAATGCCCACATCTTTTTTTTAATAGATTGAGGTAAGGGACCTCATATGATTCTCCCACAAAACAAGCAAATTCTCACATCACGGGAAGAACTTGGAATGTTAAGATATCACTAGCAACTAAGCTAGTTCAACTAAGAGTTGTTTGCTTCATTATTCTAAGCTGTAGCCTACTGTATGCACCCAGAACTTTAGCAAGATTTCTAGTTTCACTACATTCGATTACAGACCAAGTCCCAGACACAACCTATTATTAGTTGTTTCCAGAGTTATACAGAGACATATATTTCAAATAACACATCATTACTAAGCATATCAATCCCATCCCAAATTCACAACTAAGAAACCATTCCATTTTCTTTAGAATATGGAAGTCTTAAAATAGGTAGGAAAAACTAGCTGCATTTTTTTTTTGTAGGCTAAATATGGATGAATATTAAGGCAAGCTGAGCAAACCACTTGCGGGGAGTAACCCACTTTCCGCCTCACGCCATCTCCTCCCTGATTTTCTCCACAGACTAGCACAGAATGAGCAAGAAATAGCAGGAGAGTTGGCTGAGAGGTCATTTAGCTGCCTGCGGAGCAAGCAAAACGTTGGCTGTTTCCAGCTGCCAGCACATGTTGGACTGGAGTCAGAAGGACCTCTAGTGAACTCCAGGAAGTGTAGCAGCAGCATCCCAGGAGTGGAAAAGGAAAACACTGCAACAACTCTATTTGATGCAAGCTGCATTCCATTAAAATCAGCTGAAGTTCCTTTATTCGAACAGTGAAAAATACACATTTATTAGAGATGCTGCCGAAACTCGAAATTAGTCAGTTCATATGTCAAACCTACTATGTTCAAACCTCCTATATAGCAAGACCCGACTTTGATCCAACATACAAAATATTAAAGTAATTTCAGCCAAGATGAGTTATATTATTTTCTGCGTCTGCATGTGTGGGATGAATGGGGTGGGTGTCCTAGTAAGCTTACAATAATGCAAGGTAGCCCAAGGAAGCTTTAACCCAGGCACCCCCAAACTTCGGCCCTCCAGATGTTTTGGACTACAATTCCCATCTTCCCCGACCACTGGTCCTGTTAGCTAGGGATCATGGGAGTTGTAGGCCGAAACATCTGGAGGGCCACAGTTTGGGGATGCCTGCTTTAACCTTTAAAATAAACTTAATGGTAAAAGCTACAATGCTCATGCAGTGTTGTTTCCAGTACAAAAGATATTAATTATGGGTGTTTTTTTCAAAGTTAGTCATCCTCAGTGTGTAGACCCACTGAAAATAGTGCATCGAGGTTAGTAATGACTATTAATTTCAAAGGGTCTACTCAGAGCATGACTAATGTTGGCTGCGAATCCAATTGCTGCCCCCATGGCAAGGGTTATTTCCAGCCCCATCTTGAAAGCACACAGCAGGAACAGGAGCACTTCCGTAGCCTCGTAAAGGCCTTTACCTTTAAGAAAAGTTTTAAAATATACTGTAAAGGGGGGGGAAAGACTAAAGCACCTTTGGACAATATCACGCTACGTTTAAATTTGAAGAAAATAGTGGTGGTATTCAACTAAATTAATGAGCCTAATTTAGTAATGCTCATTCATTTCAATGGGCCTACTCTAGAGTAAAATTAGTTGACTACCATCCAAGATTTCAAAGGAGTAACAGAATGCAAGCAAATTACGATACTGTCGATTCACCCACTATTTATTTAAATTACTTTTTATATAAAAATAAACACCCAATAGAAATATATATATATATATATATATAAACATCTGCATGTACATGATGCAGACAAAAAGAAATCAAACAGCTTGCTTATACAATATGAATGCCCATCATTAATTTTTTTTTTTTTTGAAGAGCCTTCTTGGTGGCTCTTCCCCCACTTTGGAAATCCCTTCCTAGAGATGATAAGACTGGTTTCCTCCTTGTTTTCTTTCCACCGGCACATGAAGACCTTTTTATTCCAACAGACCTTTAGAAAATGACTGTTTTTAAAGAAAGGTCTGGTGCTGTGATGTTCATATTGTTGTCATTATTTTTATTTTATTTTTAATGTATATTGTTTGAATTTTATTAGTGATTAAATACTTTTAAATGATTGTATTTTCTGTTTATCACTTTTCTATTTTATCTGTGTTTTGTATTTTTATTTGTAAGCCACCCTGAATCCCAATCCAGGACAAAAGCAGGATATAAAATTTTATTTGTTTGTTTGTTTGTTTGGACAGCCTAAAGGGCTGTCCATACTGCTGCAGTCATTTAGACCTTGCTTTTCACTAAAGTGATACAGCTGTGTCTAGCCTGTTTGACTTAAGGTTGAAGGTAGAGAATAGCTCACATAACTATGCCTCCACACAAAGAAGAAATTGCTCCAGAAAAAAAAAAACAGGCACTGAGAACAATGAAACCAAGCCTATAACCTTCCCCATGATTTCCATATTCCATATACTGCAAATTTCCGGTATGAAGAAGCATGCACACTGGCAATCTGATGTGGTGGTACAGTCTAAACAAAAGGCTCATCGCATCAAGGAAAAGTAAAATAGAATTTAAGATACAACAAGAGCAGTATCATAGTGAAAGTTGTATGTTGGGTTTGAGTTACCTTCTCATGGATTCTAATCTAAATAAATCACATTTCTGAAGATACTACCCAAATGTAATTCAGATATTTGGATCCTGAAGTATGTTAACCCGAAAAGAAAAGAAATAACAAACAAACAAACAAACAAACATCTCTTCCCCCGGTGAGATGTCGGCACCAGATGTGCACCTTCCTTCTTCAAATGTTACACCAGAACTCCAAAAAGAGGATGCATGAGTCACTCATACTTCTGCCTCCCTAAAAGGTATTAATCTCAGAATCCACTCAGTTATGACACCAAACTTTTACCCTAAAATGCAGTATCTACACCAGGCACCCCCAAACTCGGCCCTCCAGATGTTTTGTTACTACAATTCCCATAATCCCTGACTACTGGTCGTTAGCTAGGGATGATGGGAGTTGTAGTCCCAAAACATCTGGAGGGCCGAGTTTGGGGGTGTCTGATCTACACAATCAAGGCCTTAGCTGCTATGGTTCCAGAGAACTTCCAACTATATAATGGGTTGAATCCAGAGTTGCCAAGAGCAGAACTCCACTAATTGGACTCTTCTACAGGCAGAACAGGAGAGATGACTCTCAACAATTTCTCCTTCCTCTTGCAACCCCCCCCCCCAAAAAAAAATTGTAGCCGTATGGGCTACAATCCAGAGCAGTCTGGGAGACCACTGAGGGCAAGTAGATATAGTTGAAAACCACCTGCCATCACCACTTCATCCTTTGGGGAGCCTGCTGGAATAGAATGAATTTCAGAAATGAAATGAGCCCTTCTGTTCACAGAACAGCAGCTCTCAATCTGTACTAAGCTGTGCTCGAAAGAATCTTTAGTCGACTTAGTTTTAAGTCAACCTCTAGGAAGAAGAGATTGTTTGGAATGGTGTCCATTTCATGAATTTCTAAAATAATTAAAGAACAAGATTTTTTCCCTTTATCAAACACAAAGGAAATGCTATATATGGGGGTATAATTTAGGATAAACAACAATATCTCACAGCTTTCTGAAGATCTCTGAAAATTGCATATTCTGTCCAAACCAAGCATTCTCTTCTGGTGAGTTTGCAATAATCTCAAAATAAATAAATAAATAATGCTAAAAGGGCCTTAGAGGGCATTTTGCTATCTGTTTTAACACATTTTTTATTCCACCCTTCATCTTTTTTTATTTCAGGGCAATGTAACAGATACCATAAAAACAGTGAATAAGATCCATAAAAATGCTTTGCACATTTGCAACCACTATGTACATATTTTGTACTGCAATGGCCTATATCTGAGTTTACTGTTCAAACAGACTGTTTAACATGCAGTTTTGTCTCCTTTCCACAAATATTATACTTTTTAAAATTGACATATAAACAAATTGACTTCTACTGAAAACAAGTCAAACTTAAAATCAACTTTCACCTGGAATACGAAGAAAGGGAAGTGGTTACATAAACTGCACAACACAGAAATTTCCCCTCCCCTTCATCACTGTAAACTGAGATGTAAACATTGCCTGAAGCTACAAAAAGAAAAACCTTCACAAGCTAGTAGTGAAGAGAAGAAGCCATATACAAAGTGAAATCTCTGCTATGCATACGGTCATCATAAAAGGCCATAGGATTAAGCTTCAGAACCCAGATTTCTTGCCGTAGCAGGTGTGCTGCTAGCTTGCCTAGTGAATTCTGAATGTTTCATTCTGCATGATCTGTCATGCATACATGGCAAACAACAATCAGGAGCAACCCTTATTGTCAAAGCAGCACTACTTACAAAAAGGTATCTAGCTGCAGACAGGAAAAATCTCAGAACAATAACCAAAATGTGCACTACCTCCATTTGAAATGGAGGTCTGTCACACTACACTTTCAAGGCCACCTACTTTCCCACTTTATAAAACAAAATTTGGCTACCTGAAGCCACCAAGTCATGGCCAATTTGCACATCTTAGCTACAGATCACATATTGCTAAGAAACTGACAAGTGACTCTGCCACACCTTTACAAACACATACAAATGGTTCAGCTAGCAATTCATTCATGCCCACAGCAAGAAGTAAAAAGGAAAGTAAGGTGGCGGGGAGACAAATGTATTACTTGCAGCATGATATAAGGTTCCAGATGGATAGACCTTATAGAAGTTCCAGAAGCAAGGTAGATGTAACAACTCCAAGCACAATCACCACAGGCAGTTGGGATCATAGCCTTTTGATATGCATAGGAGACTGGGCATATTCTCACCTCCTACTCTATTCTAAGTACATGTGAAGGAGGCAGAAGCAGCACCAAAGAAGAACTTAATCTCCCTTGGTAGTCTTCACTTACCAATGCAGGACTGTGCTAATGCATCAGCACAATAGCAGCAGCAGCATAAATCTATTGCTTGCAAAAAGGAATGCAAGAACTATAAACTCTTTTGCTCAGGACAAGATTCAAGCAGCAATCCCATTTATACTAACAGAGGTATACATTCCATTGGCTCCTTAGGTCTGTGCAACATGTGCAGGATTGTGCTACAATACCACTGATATATAAGCTGAACACATCTGTGTAGTGATCAAATATCAGCCAAGTCACCAGGAATACCAGGGGGCATCACTGGGTAGCTGCTCCAGGACTCTGGAATTCTTTTCCCTCAGGAGGCTATTAAATCCTCCTGTCCATCTGCCACAAAAATGTTCAGACTTTTGGGCTGGGTTGCCATTTAGGAGGAGAGGTTAAGCAGGTATGTTTTGAAATTTTCATCACTTGCAGTCACATTCCCTGGTTCCTCAAAATATATACCGGTATATATCAAGAAATAAAATCTAAATAAATAAAAAGTCCAGAGTAGCACCCATTTCTGTTAAAACTGTTTACTTAAACAATGAAGCCATCTACCCTCCCAATGTTCCAAGCAAGGTGGGCTCCCTCTCCTCAAATTGCCACTGCTAGGCTACTCAGGAACCACACTGCCCTGAAGGGAGGCAATATCTAGGTAGCTTTCAAAAAAAGTTCTCCATATAGCATCGTTTTGCTGTTCTAGTGTATAGTTTTAGTTGATGCTTTTTGCTTTCATGCTTTTATGTAAAAATGTTTTGTGAAGTTGGGATGAAAAACAGTATATAAATTCCTTAAAATAAACACCAGTGATATGCTGCTAGAAGCATTGTTTATTTACATGCTTGCCTTCCAATAGTGTACAAAGTCCCTTTTCACATTTTAACTTCATTCTTTCCTAGGCTTACCACCTCTCCCCTCCCACCCCTGCAGCTTCTCTGTATTTAAGCAGCTACGGATGGAGATTAAACAAGTCAGCTCTCCCCCACCACTTGATCTCCAAACTAGGGAAAGAAGCATTGTTCCTCTGTTGAATTTCTACCCATCATACAACTGTTAAAAGGCAACAAAGCCTCTTATGTTGTACAGAAATGGTAACAACTATTCTGTACAGTTCAGCCACAATTTTATAAAACAAGTTACAAGCAGATTGCACACAAATTCTGCTTTATCGTAGAACTGGACTTCAAGGGTTACATAGTCCAACCCCCTACAATGCAAGTATCTCAACTAAAACCTCCATGACAGATGAACATGCAACCTCTGCTTAAAAACCTCCAATGAAGGAGAATCCACCACCTTTATTAATGTCATCATCTTATCACCTAATCAATAGGCTGCATAGGTATTTTTGCAAGTGTGTTGAATGTTCTACATTTCCAGCTAAGCCGGAAAATTAAGCCCCAATACGTTTTAAAATATCAAAGCAGTAAGAGGCTATAGCAAACAAGGGATTTTTCTCCCTTCTAGATACTGATTGGTGGAATTTTCAGGAAGTGCCTTCAGTTTCCATGGTAAAAATGGGAAGATAAACATGCCTGCAATATTGAGCTAAACCATTTTAAAAGGTATATAAACACTTGGCAGTATACTAACCAAGTATACCAGTATACTTGGCATGTCTGTGCCTCAAGCTTTTGATAATCACTGGTTCAATAATGTACAACACAAAATTAGACCCCCAAAAGTATCATTAAAAAGGAGCATTCATTTCTCCCCCCTCCCAAGCTACCTTAGCACTCAAAAGAAGAAGAAACCCACCATTCTGAAGCATATTGCACAGGATGGACTTAACAGATTCTGCAGGCCCCCCTTGCCTCATCTAAGTCAGACAGACATGGGTAACTGGTGGCTTGCCAGATGCTCCAACTCCCATCATCCCAGACCATTTGGTCATGCTGAAGGAAGGTGGACTCCAATTGGAGGGCCAGAGGTCCCTCACCCATCCTTGCTTTAAGTGATCTGTACATCCTACTGGGAGAATTTACATATTTAACACAAAACCGTGAGGATAAGCTGCATAGCTGCCAAGTTATCCCTTTTTTTAAGGGAAATTCCCTTATGCTGAATAGGCTTCCTCGTGAGAAAAGGGAAAACTTGGCAGCTATGATAAGCTGTTGTATGCTACAAGGACAGCAGTTTTTTACTTCCATCATACGTTAACCAGTTAGCATTACATCTGAACCCTAAACTGATGTTAATTTCAACCTTAATTGAAAGAGGCATCAAAGGTAACCTAGCCCAACTCCCTGTAAATGCAAGAAGTTCATACCACAGTATCTGAAATGGATGGTTTGAATTTGGCTTGTTCCAGCAAACCATAGTTAATATTAACCAGTTTTTCAGGTTTAGGTGACATGGCAAGCCAGCCTGCGGTTCATCTCAAATGGAAATGAAAGCTTCCCAACTCCTCTTCACAGTTGTGCCAGAGGGGGGAGGGGACCACACAGACTTGAAACTCACCTAGGTTTGTCCAAGTAACACCAAACTATGTCTAAACATTACATCTGAAGCAGCCCATCATCAGTGTGAGGGTTCAAGTTTGTTTCATAGTGAACACTGCAGTCTCTTAATTTTAGACTTGGTTAGACACGGGGCTGCCAATACCAATCGCCTGCACTTTTCAGTATTCGCTTATTCCAAATCTTGCAATTTACAGGTAATCTAACCTTTTGAGCACCTGAAAACCAGGTATGCAGTGAGAAGCCGATTCCAGTCACTGCATGCCTGGCACCAGCAATTGGCCAGAACGGGTCCCAGTGGCCCCTGACTGGTCCAAGCCATTTGCATCACCATTCAAGGCCCTCTCCCAGATGCTTTTCAGCAGTGAGTAGTAGTGCTGCCTTTGAAAAGGAGCCAAACGTGGCTCCCATCCATGGTGACTGTCCATCATTTTAAGTCATGCAAAATGCAACGCCCTGGCACATAGGTCTATGGCATTATAATTTCACAGATCTGTAATCCACATGGGACACCAAAAGATTTCACTGATCTATAGGCAGAGGCATTGCATTGCGGGTGAGTTAAGATGGCAGATGGCCACCATGGATGGAAGCTGATTTAGCTTCCAGTCAAGAGTGCCACTGCTTGTGTATTACTGAAAAATGTCTAGGTGCCTTGTGGAGGGTGATGACTGACATGCAGAGGCTACCTTCCTGCGCTTCTAAGCAATGGCTGAAAAAAGCATATGGAGCAGGTTAGATGTTTTGATGACAATCTTCAACTTAGGACCAAGTTACATAGGACAGTAAGCACATCATTTTCAGTTTTCTGCTTTTTTAAAAAAAACAGTGACTAAGAGGTACGGTGGAGGGGCGGGGGCTGATGAGGATGTGCTGGAGGGAGCATTTCCACCACTACTGCAGTCCAGTGAAAGTTTAACATGCAGTTTAACATCCACTACTATTTGCTCCAGTAAAAAAAGTTTCCATTAGCATCAATGAAAGCTTCACTTCCAGGATCAATAGTAAGTGGGCAGGGGCAACCCTCACTGGGACTGTGCCAGAGGAGGAAACTGTTCAACCTCCTTCCAGCACACCACAGTGCCAATCCTGATCACCCCTACACCATAGTTGTTTAGTATTGTAAAAACATTCATGTTACAAGTGACACATTTAGTGTCATGTACAGCTTGGCCCTTACTTCCTCCAGAGTAGCCTCACTGAAATTACAGGACTATTCTAAATAAAAGGGTGGAAGAATCAGTGCCGCTTAATATACAGTAGCTTCCTGATTTACTGGGAAATATCCCAGAAAAGCAGTTTCTTTTTGACTTCTTGGTGCACTATTCCTATAGCATATACAGGGTGTGTGTAATCCCTAGCATTTATTTAATACTTTAGAGTACTCCAAACATTTTACCGAGTTGCCCCAGTAAATTTGTCAAAACACACTGTTATATTATCCCTATAACACAGATAGCATGCTTCTCAGCCCCAGATACTGGAGAGCACAAGTGGAGAGACTGCTATTTCATCTGTCCCGATTCTGGGCTTCAACAGGCATTTTGTTGGCCACTGTGGGTAAGAGCATGGCAGATAGGCGACTGGTCTGACCCAGCATGGGTATTCTTGTGTGCTTATGTAATTTGCAAAAGGCCACCTAGCGAGTTCACGGCAGAGGAAAAATCTGAACTGGTGGACCTCATGGCTCACAGTTCAGTCTCTCAACCACTACACTGGACTAACTGACCCCCTTTCAGAGTTCATATAAGACCAAACACACACAAAGAAATGCAAGTTTCGCAGGCAGGCTGAATTCAGAACACAAGTGGAAATGTTTCTTACCATGGTCTAGCTTACCCATTGCGCTTAGATAATGACTGAAGGCTTGACACGGGGGACTCGGAGTCTGTGTGGCCTTGTCACAACTCATAGGTACAGGACTCCTGTCGGTGTCAAAAGAGAAATACCCACTGGAGGATCTGGACAGCAGTGGGGATCTTCTTACAAACATGAACAACGGGGATCTGGTAGCAAACGGACTAGGGCTGGAGGGTGGTGCCAGTGGTCCCTGAGGACTACTGGGTGACGAAGTGTCCCGCTCGCCCAAAAGATTACCTTGGTACACAGTTTGTAAGGAGGTAGGGGCCCCAGGCCGAAGATGCTGAGCTGGCCTTTCAGCAGGCTGCAATTGTCCACCCTCTCTACTGCACTCAGAAGTTAAATCAGAAGATTGTTTTGCCATTGGGCCTTTTATTTGTGTTCTCCCCCTGGAAAACAAGAGAAGAAAAAGAGAAAGGCAACTGAAATTACACATAATGTTCACCCAAGGCTAGGTAATACCGGTAGTGGTGGAGTTGCAGTGCAGTCATTAAGAAATACAATACAAATACAAAGCACTGTGTGTTTTCCATCCCCTTTTCATGTACAAATTAACCAGCATGCCAGAATTAAAAATAAAAGTGAGCACTGTTGAAGATGTCAACCTGTATTATCCAGTCCAACATCATTCACACAAAAAGTTTCTCCTGATGAAAAGCAAAACAAGTACAACAAAAGTTTGAAGACAAAACTTGCTAGCCAGCTGAGCAAGCATTCCAAGTTTGATTGTGGGGGAGGGGGGAGATTGTTCAACTGGCTAAGAAAAGAAAGAAAAACGAATATTAACTTGGAACACCAATCCTCTCCAAGTCATTAGACAGGAGGATCAGATACAGTGTTGAAATGTTAAGTGAGCAGTCGATGCCGTGATTGTGCAGGACGGGGAAGTCGGCCAGGCTCTCTCTCCATTGTTCTACTGAATATGCTGATCGCAGCAAGTCTGGAAGGTTTGGCAAGAGCAATCAGTTGTAAAAGTGCGTCACAACAATAGAGTTTGTACACTGCAAAGTGCTCCTCCGTTCACTCCTCCCCTCCCCTCATCCTTTCTACGGCTGGTTCGCCTCCACCAAATCCTTCTCTCTGCTATAGGGCTAAGAAAAAGTCGCAAGGAAACGTTTCACTTCGGAACCTTTCGAGACGCCACGGCGACTCTTATTTACATTTTGTTTCGGTCGATGCAAAGGGGAACAGCAAGAAACGAACCACAGTCGGTCACTCCGGCAGGGAGACAACAGGAGCCGCCACCACCCGCTCCAACTCACCTTTATTTACTTTCTTTCCAAAATGTCTAGCGTGACTTGACTAAGCGCTCCATCGTTGCCCGATTGAGACGCAACCAACAACAGGTTGAAGAAAAATGTCAATTTAAAGACACGCGTACAAAAAGTCGGAAAAACCATCACAAGCACGGAACAAAAAGGTGGGGAGTAGTTGGGAAAATAGCCATGCAAAGGCAAATGCCTGGGAAGGAGCTTTGGGGGGAGGGGAGCAGAAGAGAGGGAGGGGGGCAACACCCGCGCTGTGACTTGAAAATAAATTCAATTGCAAGCTCAAGTCGCTTTTCCTCGGTCTGAAGAGTGCTCGTTGGGAAACAACACCGGGCGGCAGCCCGACCGGGAACGTGGAGGACAAATCCCTTCCCACTATGAAACCCAACAAAGGGAGAGCGAGCTCAAGGCAGGAGAATAACAGACCCAGAGACGCGCACACACACAAAGGGGGAGGGGATAAGAAGAAGGGGTGGAGACACAGCCACGCACACCGAGAGACCCCAGCCCACAAGCCCATCCCACACACACACACTCGCAAACGCACCCATCCCCCGGCCGCTACTTACGCTTTATAGCGTCTGAGTCATCACGAGGCAAACCCAAAACTTCCCCTAGGCTGACCCCGCTCCTCCTCCGCGAAGGCAGAGGCGAAGGGCGACGCGCACAAACATATACACACGCCGCGCGCGCGCCGGGAGAACAAGCTCTCCGCCGATGCAGCTGCTGCTGCTCCCACCGCACGCACAAAACACAGCCAGCCAGGAGGGCACTGCCGCGCTCTGACCGCTTCTCCAAACACAGGGCTAGGCGCCCGCCCAGTCGCCACTGTAAAAACATTCGCTGAGGATTCGAGGCCAATCCGGAGCGGCAGGGCGGTCGCGCTCCGCCCACCTCAGCGCGAGGGTTGTGTTTACAAACTCAGCCAGAGGGAGGGAGGGAGAGGCGCGCGCGCACGCACAGACTGCCACAATCCTGCTCTGCGCCACGGGACCGCCTTCTTCACTCCCGCTCGTCGCCTCCCTCCCTTCTCGCATGTCCTCAGGAGCTTCCTGGAGCCGCCGCCGCTGCGGCACTGGTGGTGGTGGTGGTGACGATCGAGACGTAGTTCTGCTGCAGGAGCAGCAGCTGCTCTTACGCCCTGGCCCGACGACCCATATTCCACTTTTGTTTTTAAACGGCGGGGGGGGGGAGAGAAGAACCCTACAAAGACTGTGGAAGGAACACGCGCGCGCGCACACACACACACCCAAGAAAACCTGGCAACGCATTTACCGCGGCACCAGTTTTTCGAAGAAGAAAGCTAAGCTTCGTCGGATACAAAGCCACGGATGCATCGAGAGACTGCCCCCACCTCGTCCGAGTTTCACCCAGAAGACTGGACTCCGCCCTGCTTCTGCTTAGCACCCCTACAAACCTACACCCAAAGGCTATTTACTCCCTTAACCGGAGTATCCACGCCCAGTTCTCTCACCCTCAGACCACTAGTTTGAAAAAGAATCTGTTTCCAATCCAAGCGCAGGCTTCTCTCCTCGTTCACGGCATGCTATGGCATTTCACCAGCCTTTTTCCTAATTATTTCTTTCCATCCCCCACAACAAATCACACACTGTCTCACCCACACCCCATTCTTCCTTACAGCTGGCACCCTTACCAGATTCTCGCACCAATACACAGATTGGTGCATTATATATTATTACCTGTATTTATTTATTTATATATATCACCCTATACCCGCAGGTCTCAGGTCTCTCTCTCTCTCTCTCTCTCTCTCTCTCTCTCACACACACACACTCTTCACCCCCAGCATCACACAACCACACACTATCCTCACCACTAATTCTTGCTCTATTGTTAACAGACCCATCCAGACACACACTTTGTCCCCATTTAGTCAGCAATCCACTCATTTCTGCTAACAGGCCCTCTTGCAACCACAACAGTCAACCAGTCTCTTCCCCACCCAAAAACTTCCAGTTGAAATGGCATATCTATCCAAACCCACAGAAGACTCTACAGGATGTTCCTTTTCATTCCCTCTACAGCTAGCTAGCATCCTCATCCTCAGGTTCACCTGGCCTCCATAAATTGTCAATTTCCTCTCCCAACCCAGAGCCGTAGGGGGGGCATGTTTTTTGCCTAGATCAGGCATCCCCAAACTTCGGCCCTCCAGATGTTTTGGACTACAATTCCCATCTTCCCCAACCACTGGTCCTGTTAGCTAGGGATCATGGGAGTTGTAGGCCAAAACATCTGGAGGGCCGCAGTTTGGGGATGCCTGGCCTAGATGAAGTCTTCAGAGGGACACATTGAGGCTCCCAGCCTGTGTAGTGCATATGCAAATGTGCATGTAGGGTGCCAAACTGGGTCTTTGACTCAGGTGAAATAAAGCCTACTTTTGCCCCTGCCCAACCCATTTAAGTTCCTCACAAGTGTAGCACATGCCTCATTTCTCCCTCCAAAATGCCTTCTCCTGTACATGTAAAGTCCCTCAGTATGTTAAAGTCACCTCATTCTCCGTGCACACATTATGAAGTGCACACAGCACTGCAAATCTGCTCCCACAACGTCCTGTCCTCACCACACAATTCTCACAAAACACCCTGTCTCCAAGCAGTTGTCATGCCTCCTTCAGCCCTTGTACTCCACCAAATGCTTCCAAAGACTCAAATGTGAGTTCTATTATTTACATTCTCATTCCTCCACAAAGTAATCCCCTATCCATAGCTCAAATCAACCAGAAAGAACCTTGCAAAAAATGTGTAAAAAGGGAACGTAGTGCAGCATTGTTCAGTTTTGAGTTTGTGAAATCCTGAAGTTCATAAACTTCATGAAATCCAAGTTCATAAACCTTGACTTGTCTCAGGTGAGTCACTAATTCTCAGGCTAACCTGCCTCACAAGATGGTGTTGCTTTAAGGTTCTAGGAAGATGAGTGGGCAGGGATAGAAATGTTAAATATAAAAATGACACCCTACACTTGTTTCACAAACTGGAAGCACCAGCAGCAGTGACAGTGCAACCAAGTTCTGCATGCCTTATTGGTAACAGGCCTTTTTTCTTTCTTTTTTTACTGGCCTACCTATCCTTGGCTAGCTGCCTGTCCAAACAATCACAGTGCTGATCTGCTATTAAGTTCTGCTGCCCTCAACTAATTATAACGCAGGCCTTTTTTAAAAAAGAAAAGAAAAGCCGAGGTTCATTTAGATTGTGTTTTTTTAAAAGTCAGATTATTTAAAAAAATAAAAAATAGTCAGGTTGTAAGCACCTGAGAGGACTGGGGCTAGAGATGAAGTAGCACAGGAGACTGTTGTGCAAGAGCAGAAAAGTGGGAGAAATGATAGTGTGTGCAGTGTTGATGCTGGGCAGGGAGTGGGTAATATACTGTACCAAATTATATATCAAGTGGATATAATTAATACCAAATTCAGGTTCTAAGTGGAGAGAAGGAAGTTGATGCTCTAATAAATGTAGATTGTGCCCTCATACCTTGCCCTGGAAGGACCTGAACTTTCCACATCCTAGCACACCAACATGGTCCTAAATCCAGCTAGCCACCAGCAGAGAGCCTGTTCCAAACTTGCACACATGTGTCACCAATAGGGTCCCTTTCCCTCACCCCCGCACATTAAGACCAAATACTGTATAAAGTTTCTTGTCTTTCTTTAACCGCCTGGCCCTTTCACTTCGGTCACTCTCCATTCAGTATGTCACAACCCTCTTAAATCCTTCTTCCTCCCCAGTTACCTACTGTCCCATTTAATCAATATACTCACCTTCCTTGTCATAACAGCCCAACTTTACATCTAGGCTACCTGGTAGGAGACAAATTTCAGGGTGTTAGACAGACAGACAGACAGATTTACAAGAGGCAGGCAGGAAAGGCCCCAAGCCTTTTGATACCTGGGACTGAAAAATCCAAATACAATATTAAAAATACAGTAATAAATGAAATACTTTGCTCCCACCCACCACCACCATTTCCACCCCAAGGCAGGCTTAAAGAAGTGCATATGCCTTTGAATAAATAAATATCCACCCTACCGTCTTTTCCACACCTCAAAAACAACGACCCATCCTTACTTCAGGAACGCTCCTTTCTCTCACCTTTTCTTCACCTTTCTTCCTCCCCGCCCCTCTTCTCCATAAAGCACACCCTTTACAGCTTGTCACACTTTTAAATACATTATTATTATTATTATTATTATTATTATTATTATTATTATTATTATTATTAACAACATCTCCCGCCCCCGCCCCCCCCCCCCGCCGCCGCTCTCCTCGGCGCCACCGGCCTCTGCCCGTTTTTAAACGGCGCCGATTTCTCGAGGTGCGTTTTCCTCATGCCCGGCCTTATTTCTAAACGGCCTGCCGGCCCGGCCCGACCCAGCCCCAGCCGGCGAGAGGCGCCAGGAGGCCGCGCAGCCGAGTAGAAATGCAGGAGAGGGACGGGACGAGGTAAGGCTGCCGGGCGGCCCTCCTCGTCCGACATTCTCCCAAGACAGCGGCTAAGGAGAAGACCCGAAGCCGGCCCGCCGCCGCCGCCGGGACTCCCCGCCACTTGCCTGCGGCTGCTGCCTGCCCACGCCGCGCGCGCCTGAAGGGAGGAAAAAGGCGCCTTGAGGCTGCCAGGTCGGCCTCCCGCTCTTGTTCCTGCGCGGGAGGCTTCTTCGGGCGCCAATCACCTGAGGGCGGAGCCGCCCGCGCGCCTGAGGGAGGCCGGACTCAGATAGATATAGAAATATGTATTTAAGACAGCCGGCATGCAGAACTGATAATAAGCCGGCGTTGAGCCGATGACAACAACTTCGTCCACTGCCAGGCTCGGGAGGAAGTTGGTGGAAGTTAGCGGGAAACTCTTGCACAACAAGCCCGCACGCTGGCTCCACGCAGCGTGGCGGCGGATCTTTCTTTCAGTCGGCGCGAACGAGAAGCAGTTCGCTGGTTTCGAAACCAAGCCGAGTTTCGCCGCGGCCCTTTCGCCTCCTCCAGCCAAGAGAGCCTGATGAGACCGTAGTACTGTACTGTATAGCAAAGCGCGACTCGTTACGGTGCTTTTAACAGGGGTGAAGTTTCTCTTTCAGAAGCAAACAGAAACGCCGTTCCGTCTGCCGTCAGGTGCTTTAAGTTTTATTTGTTTTATTTATTTCGTATTCTTAACTCTCTCCTCCCAAAGCGCACATAATCTGTTTTAGGGGAGGAAGGTTCAGATGCGAAGGCAAGCTAGCTGAGTATGAAACCAGAGTGGGTGGTAGTTAATTCTGGACTGCTTAATTTGAAACAGAAGGGGGTGTGAGGTGTTCAGAAGCCAGAAGCAAGAAGGAGGTTTGGCAAAAAAAAATCTGGAAGATGCTCAGGCTCAAGACAATGGTTTTTAAGAGAGCTGACAAGTGCCGGGATTGGCTTCTGGTCCTCCGGATTTTGTTGGACTATGGCTGGCCTGCCCTTTTTTTTTTTTTTTGCCTGAGGCAAGTGACATAATGGTCCACCCCTTCCATTTCTTTACAAAAGCTGAGCAAACAGGCCTCTTTTGCTCTCCTTTCAACACTAGGGATGGGGCAGCATCCCCCATCCCCCCCCCGCTGCATCTGAAGGCAATGTGTTAGATAAAGGCAGAGATCCCCAACCATTTTGGAAATCCTTATTCTCGACCAAATACCCATTTCACAGAAGAAAAACTGGTGATGCTCGGAAGCACCACCCCATCAAAAAAATAAAACCAACCCATTGGGTAAAACACCTGCATATAACCCAAATCATAGAAGGCAGAGTGAAGAGGGGGGGAGCAAACATGGCACCCCAACAAAAACAAAACAGGTCATCAAATAAACATAGCCACTTTAACCCACATTTGGTATCATCATTAACTTTTATCATTATAGCTTCAACTCTTCAGACTGACCTGATTTTCTATAGGAAGTGACCCCCCCCCCCAAAGTAGTGGGGACAGTCAAGTGTGATTGCTTTTTCACAATAGTCATGTGAAGACCATACCATGTGATATTTCTGAATATGTTTTTTGGCTTCAGAATCAGCTTTTGCGGTCCTGATTAAACTGATGACTTCTAGAACATGGCTCAGACAGATGGTCCCTTGAGATCCACCCACATAGTGCATGCCACTGATACCCGTATGATTCTAACCAGAAACATTTCTGTTAATTCCATCCCTTGCTTCACACTCACTGGGGGGGGGGGAGTCCTCTCCTCTTTAAATCAGTTCCACTGTTGGTGAACTCCAATGACTGTGCTCTATAATTTTCCTGTTCGTTCTTCTCGCTATGCTACATGGTAGTCACCTACCTCTAGTCACCTGCCACCCACCTTGATGATCTCCCTTCACCTATCTACAATGTGTTCCATAATTAGAACATGTATCATGCCGTAACCAGAAGCAAACAACTGGTTCATGAAAGGATAAGACACAGAGATTCCTTCATTAGTAAATGGACAACTTTCCAAAAAAAATATATAATGTTTACAACTGACTTCTGAAGAAATTTGTTAATCTTTAACAAAATATTTAAGTAGAAAATGTTTAAAACCAAGATAGAGTATCATCTCGAGTATAATAGATCTTGTACACACTAAATACTGCACTAACAATACATACTGGATGCAGTTTCCACAAGTGATGCTGCTACCTAATAATACTGTAATATGAATAACAACAATATTTTTAATAAACAATAATTTATAATAATATAACAGTAATTTTTATCTAATTTGAATGGCCTATAGTTTAGAGGTTTAGCGCTGGTTGAAGGCTGAGGCTAGATTTGTTCTTAAACTCGTTTCAACAGAGCTATGCTTACCTTAGGATATAAAACAGGATTTAGAACACATTTTGAGAGAAATCAGCACAACCGAGCGCCTTCATCTGCTCTAGCTGCAACAAAACATGTCTTTCCTATATCGCTCTCTACAGCCACAGCAGGTTTGGTTTTACCTCACCCGCAAAGGTGCACTCCCCCAGGCGCGCCTCTCAGCTGTTCAGCGGCTTCAGGCCGCTCTCGGGAGGTGCGCGGGCCTGGGGCCCAGGGCTGCCCCTACGGCAGGCTGGGTGGCGCAGTGCAGCGGCGCCCGCCCACCGCGCTGGGAAACGGGGCGGGGGGGCGCCAGAGGGATCCATCGCACCACGGCGCCAGGGCACCGGGCATGCTTAAGACGGCCCTGTGCAGAAACCACTTTCTTGACAGTTGTTGGACCCAGTATTGATCTTGTCTCCTCAGTCTGACACAGCCTGTCTTCCCATGCAGGGGAATTCCCTAACTTACCAAGGGTTTGAGATCCATCAGCTACCCTCACCTGGTTTAGCCAGCCAATCAAAGCTGTTCCTGGGGTATGGCTGCTGTTGCATGCTAACAGCTTCTAGCAGCCACAGATGAAAGTGTGGGGGACCCTAATCAAAGATACTACCCATCCCCTAACACCCCAATTTAAAAACAACAACAACAGCAAATTAAAATACATTGGGATTTTTTTGTAATTTAAATTGGAACATTGCTCTGAATCTTGTCTTCCCATGAATGACGTTTATTTGCCTTGCTACTAAAATGTGAAATGTGCTAAATTATGTTTCAAGTTTTCCTAGCTGATTTGTTACAATGTTCCATGATGCCAATAGATGAATTAATCTCAATTCGGAACACATCCTACCTGATGAGAAAATGGTCTTTCAATCTGATCTGTGTTCACTCAGATTTTGCCATTCCTTTCAGTTTCAGTTCTTTGGGATTTGAGGAACAAGTTGGATAAATGTTTTCAGTATTGCAGGAATTAAGTTGAAAGGGGTGCGGGGTGGGAGTCTCTATGAGTCCAAATGATCCAAGGCTGGGGCAGGGCAGGCGGAGAAAGATGAGAAAGCTGAAATCCCCTTCAAACCTTCTTCCTCTGTAAAATCCCCAATTGGGAGTTGCTACAGACTCCTTAGTAAGCATTTGTTCCCAACAATCCTGAGTCACACTGCTTAAGTTTCTCCAAAAAGCCTGTCATAACTGCCTTCATTCTGCTTTCTAGGATGCCACTAGCCAGCACTGTTGCACTCAACCAGAAACAAAGCCCCCTTTGACCTCAGGACAATCCCATGCATGTTTGTTATTGATTTATTTAAGGGTTGCCAGAAGGAAATTCTCTATCTCAATGTTTCCCAAACTTGGGTCTCCCGCTGTTTTGGGACTACAATTCCCATCATCCCTGACCACTGGTCCTGCTAGCTAGGGATGATGGGAGTTGTAGTCCAAAAAACAGCTGGAGACCCAAATTTAGGAAATACTGCTCTATCTGAAGCTGCCATCCACTTGAAATTCAAGTACAGTGGTACCTCGGGTTACAAACGCTTCAGGTTACAGACTCCGCTAACCCAGAAATAGTACCTCGGGTTAAGAACTTTGCTTCAGGATGAGAACAGAAATTGTGCTCCGGCAGCGCTGTGGCAGCAGGAGGCCCCCATTAGCTAAAGTGGTGCTTCAGGTTAAGAACAGTTTCAGGTTAAGAACGAATTAAGTTCTTAACCAGAGGTACCACTGTATTGCCTCAAGTTAAAGCACCACAAGAAAATAACAGGGGCCTTGACGTTACCTGCACAGCAGACTGAGCAGGCACACAGGTCGCTTGTTCCGTTTCCCCCCACTATGTTGAGATGTATCTCTATTTAAATTATAGCAATTGCATCTAAAACTGCATCTATACCTATACACTAGCAAATTCGGTGCAAATAGTCGTTTTCTTTTGTGGCACTGTGTAAATGACCACCCTATCCAAAGGCAACGAAACCCAGTTGTGTCGCTCCTGGGGTTTTCCCGCTGTTTGGGTACTGGGGCAGCGAGAAGCCTACCAACCTTATTAATGATGTCTTCCTTTGGGGTTCTTAAGTTGCCGTGTTAATATATCAAGCTGATTTGAGCACTACATTCTATTCTTGCTGGCTTTTTTCACTTGTGTATTGAGGTAACATGTGTTGCTTTTCAGGAGATCAGGAGAACATCAAGTGCATCTGATGAAATAGGGCTTTCCCCATGACTGGCAGAGTGAGGCAGCTACCCTCAGGCAGAAGACATGGATGAGCAACAGTGAGGTGTTAGAACTGGGTGTGCTGCATGACTTGCCTTGCACTCCCTGAACTAATCTCCTGCACTCAGGTGTGCTGGAGGACACTGCAGGAATTCTGGGCTGCATCAATAGGAGTATAGCATCTAGATCAAGGGAAGTAATAGTACCACTATATTCCGCTCTGGTCAGACCTCACCTGGAGTACTGTGTCCAGTTCTGGGCACCACAGTTCAAGAAGGATACTGACAAGCTGGAACGTGTCCAGAAGAGGGCAACCAAAATGGCCAAAGGCCTGGAAACGATGCCTTATGAGGAACGGCTTAGGGAGCTGGGTATGTTTAGCCTGGAGAAGAGAAGCTTAAGGGGTGATATGATAGCCATGTTCATATATATAAAAGGATGTCATATAGAGGAAGGAGAAAGGTTGTTTTCTGCTGCTCCAGAGAAGCGGACACAGAGCAATGGATTCAAACTACAAGAAAGAAGATTCCACCTAAACATTAGGAAGAACTTCCTGACAGTAAGAGCTGTTTGGCAGTGGAATTTGCTACCAGGGAGTGTGGTGTAGTCTCCTTCTTTGGAGGTCTTTAAGCAGAGTCTTGACAGGCATATGCCAAGAATGCTTTGATGGTGTTTCCTGCTTGGCAGGGGGTTGGACTGGATGGCCCTTGTGGTCTCTTCCAATTCTATGATTCTATGAGTGTTGAAGTGAGTTTCCGCTGATGTGCAGGTCAGATTCAGTATTTGGAACTGAGTGGTGGTGGTAGTGAGAATCTCTGCCACCCCTATTATTGACATTGACACCTTATATACACAGTAAGGCTAAAATCCTAAACACACCTACCAGGAAGACACACCATTGGCTACAATGGGAAGAATTGAACATAGCCCTGTGGCAATCGTTCCAACAGCAGAACCTTTTCAGCTTGCCAGGTGAAAAACACCCCCTCCCGCCCCTTGTGTGCTGGGGATTCTCTTGAACCCCCAGAGCCAATTTTTCAGGAATGCCAGGGAGGGGAGAAAGCCCTGTGGTGCTTGCAAAAGTCATAGAATCATAGAATTGTGAAGCTGGAAGGGACCCCAATGTTCATCTAGTCCAACCCCCGCAATATAGGAATAACAGTTAAGTCCTTGTGAAGTCTTTTGCTAGTGGGATTAGTTAGTTGAACCCATCCAGTGGCATTTACAACTTTTGAGTAACTATGCATAGGATTGCACTGCACATCAGTTACTTTTTCAAGTGCTTCATTTCACTTCCCTTCCCTTCCCACCTCTCCTCCAAGGGTCTCAAGGTGGAGTACATGGTTATTTTCTTCATGTTAACCCCCCCAACAACCCCATGAGGTGGGTTAGGCCAAGAGACAGTGAGTGGCCCAAGGTCGTCTGGTGAGCATTGTAGTCAAGTGGAAATTTGAACCCTGGTCTCCCAGCTCTCTAACCACTACACCACACTGGCTCTCCACTGGCACCTTGGGGGTTGTTTTTCTCCTGACAGAATGCCCGTGCTTCTAAAGCTTCAGGACCTTGCACTTTTACAAGTGCCTTTCTCTCTTTCCAAAAATGCACGCACTTTTGCTTACACCTTTCTACAGATCACATTTATTTTAAGAAATACACATTGCAATAATTGCCTCCTCTGTGCTATGTTTTCTGTGCTGGATTTTTGCAAGGACTGTTTTGTCATTAATAATAATAATAATAATAATAATAATAATAATAATAATAATAATAATATATTATTTATACCCCGCCCATCTGGCCGGGTTCCCCCAGCCACTCTGGGCGGCTTCCAACAAAACATTAAAATACAGAAATCAAACATTAAAAGCTCCCCTAAACAGGGCTGCCTTCAGATGCCTTCTAAAGGTCTGGTAATTGTTGTTCTCTTTGACCTCTGGTGGGAGGGCATTCCACAGGGTGGGTGCCAATACCGAGAAGGCCCTTTGCCTGGTTCCCTGTAACTTGGCTTCTCGTAGCGAGGGAACCGCCAGAAGACCCTCGGCGCTGGACCTCAGTGTCCGGGCAGAACGATGGGGGTGGAGACGCTCCTTCATTTGCAAATTTCAGAAAGTACCGAAGTATAACACCATCATTATTATTATTTGCATGGTTGTTTTTGTCATGTGCATGGTGGCCAAATGAGTGGTGTGTGTGTGTGTGTGTGTGTGTGTGTGTGTGTGTGTGTGTTGGGCAGGGGAGAGCTTGGATTCTGCATCCCATGGTGATTTGTGTGGGAATGGAGCACGGTCAGCTTCTCCCATAAGGAATTCAGCATCTGGCTGGGATGAACCCATATAGATCCAATTCTTTGTGTTGCTTTTAAAAGCCATGCCATGAGAGAGCGCTTATGTGGCTTAAAAGAGCAATGACTCACCCCTCTCCCCCTCCTGGTTCCCATGAAGTCAGAAGTCACTTCTGGTGCTAATATTGACAACTGAAAAGAGAAAAGGGCCAGCGAACAAAGCTCACATGACTGCAATGGACTCTAGGTACACTGAGAAAATTCACACACAGATGCCTATACTGCATGCTGCTTTGTCTTCCCTGATTCCCAAGAGAGCTGGGCATTTATTACAACAGGCCTCCAAGGTATCAGCTACACAAGCTCTGCTCCATTTGCAGCATTATTTTGGTGCCTCCTGGGACTGCATCCATCCCTGTATTCAAGTAAACAGACCCGTCAGCAATCTTCTTCTTCTTCTTCTGACTGATCCTACAGATAAAGTTCAGCATTGTCACTGGTGCAACAATAAGAGAGAAGCCAATTAACATAAAGACTAAGGAAAAGACTGGGTTTATTTCATTTGTCCCTGCCATTGTAAAGATAAGCTGAATTGGTTTCGGGGAAATGTACAGAAAAGTATTTTTATTTATTTCTATGATTTAGGACTCACTTTTTCTTTATTGGCGTGCCCAAAGTGACGTACAAATTAAAGTAAAAAAAAAAACATTTCTAGAAAAAAATGGTAGGACACACACAACATCTCTCTCTCTCTCTCTCTCTCACACACACACACACACCATTAATAAACCCCAAAATATGACAACAGTTGTTGTTTGAGAGAATATTAAATCAACAGTGGCCGGTGAAAGTTTTTCAGAATATATTTTCCTCTTCCTCTCTTGTTTCTTTCATCTGTATTGAATTTTAGATCGTAAGTTCCTTGAGGCAGGGGCTAATCTTCTTGTATTGTCTGGCAGCCTGTACATGAGTATATATTATTTAAGTAATAATCAATAACGTCTAAAGTTGCAAAGCAAAGAGAAAAGGTGGTAAATTGTTGTTGTTATATGACTGTCACCAGAATGTCCCAGAGTAGGTTACAACAACAGCATTAAAAAATTTCAGATGAGTTACAGTCATAACTAGAATTTGATAGATGATAGATAGATTAGATAGATAGATAGACAGACAGACAGACAGACAGACAGACAGACAGAGCAAGCATCAAAGAGGTGTATCTTCAGTATAACAATGGAAAAAACGTAACAGCTGAACAATGAAGGGGCCAGACATATCCCTGTGGAATTAGGGACTGCCATAGAGAATGCCCTTGTGGTCCCTTCCAACTCTATAATTCTATGATATGATTCTATGATTATACAAAGTAACAATATAATATACATATAATATAATTAATATAATATAATATAATATTGTTGTTGTTTAGTCGTTTAGTCGTGTCCGACTCTTCGTGACCCCATGGACCAGAGCACGCCAGGCACTCCTGTCTTCCACTGCCTCCTGCAGTTTGGTCAAACTCATGTTCATAGCTTTGAGAACATTAATATAATATAATATAATATAATATAATATAATATAATATAATATAATATAATATAATATAATATAATATAATATAATATAATATTATAATGTTATTGTCCCCTTCATGGATCAATGCCTTGTCGTGGCGAAGGGGCTTGAATAACTCAGAGAAGCTATGAGCTATGCCATGCAGGGCCACCCAAGATGGACAGGTCATAGTGGAGAGTTTTGACTAAACGTGATCCACCTGGAGAAGGAACTGGCAAGCCACTCCAGTATCCCTGCCAAGAAAACTCCATGGACAAAGACAACAGGCATATAAAAGTTATGACGCTGGAAGATGAGCCCCTCAGGTCGGAAGGCGTCCAACATGCTACTGAGGAAGAGCGGAGGACAAGTACAAGTAGATTCAGAGCTGATGAAGCGGCTGGGCCAAAGCCGAAAGGACGCTCAGTTGCGGATATGCCTGGAAGCGAAAGGAAAGTCCGATGCTGTAAAGAAAAATATTGCATAGGAACCTGGAATGTAAGAACCATGAGTGGAGGTAAGCTGGATGTGGTCAAAAATGAGATGACAAGAATAAATATCGACATCCTGGGCATCAGTGAACTAAAATGGAAGGGAATGGGCGAATTCAGTTCGGATGACTATCATATCTACTACTGTGGGCAAGAATCCTGTAGCAGAAATGGAGTGGCCCTCATAGTCAACAAAAGAGTGGCAAAAGCTGTAATGGGATGCAATCTCAAAAATGACAGAATGATCTCGATACGAATCCAAGGCAGACCTTTTAACATCACAGTAATCCAAGTTTATGCACCAACTACCGGTGCTGAAGAAAGTGAAATTGACCAATTCTATGAAGACCTACAACACCTTCTAGAAATGACACCAAAGAAGGATGTTCTTCTCATTACAGGGGACTGGAATGCTAAAGTAGGGAATCAAGAGATAAAAGGAACAACTGGCAAGTTTGGCCTTGGAGTTCAAAATGAAGCAGGGCAAAGGCTAATAGAGTTCTGTCAAGAGAACAAGCTGGTCATCACAAACACTCTATTCCAACAACACAAGAGACGACTCTACACATGGATATCACCAAATGGACAGCATCGAAATCAGATTGATTATATTCTCTGCAGCCAAAGATGGAGAAGCTCCATACAGTCAGCAAAAACAAGACCTGGAGCTGACTGTAACTCAGATCATCAGCTTCTTATAGCAAAATTCCAGCTTAAACTGAAGAAAGTAGGAAAAACCACTGGGCCAGTAAGATACAATCTGAATCAAATCCCTTATGAATACACAGTGGAAGTGAGGAACAGGTTTAAGGATTTAGATTTGGTGGACAGAGTGCCTGAAGAACTATGGATGGAGGCTCGTAACATTATACAGGAGGCAGCAATGAAAACCATCCCAAGGAAACGGAAATGCAAGAAAGCAAAATGGCTGTCCAACGAGGCCTTACAAATAGCGGAGGAGAGGAGGCAAGCAAAATGCAAGGGAGATAGGGAAAGATACAGGAAACTGAATGCAGATTTCCAAAAAACAGCAAGGAGAGACAAGAGGGTCTTCTTAAATGAGCAATGCAAAGAAATAGAGGAAAACAATAGAATGGGGAAAACCAGAGATCTGTTCAAGAAAATTGGAGATATGAAAGGAACATTTCGTACAAAGATTACCATAATCAAGGACAAAAGTGGTAAGGACCTAACAGAAGCAGAAGACATCAAGAAGAGGTGGCAAGAATACACAGAGGAATTATACCAGAAAGATATGGAGGTCTCGTACACCTCAGGTAGTGTGGTTGCTGACCTTGAGCCAGACATCTTGGAGAGTGAAGTCAAATGGGCCTTAGAAAGCATTGCTAATAACAAGGCCAGTGGAAGTGATGATATTCCAGCTGAACTGTTTAAAATTTTAAAAGATGATGCTGTTAAGGTGCTACACCCAATATGCCAGCAAGTTTGGAAAACTCAGCAATGGCCAGAGGATTGGAGAAGATCAGTCTACATCCCAATTCCAAAGAAGGGCAGTGCCAAAGAATGCTGCAACTACCGCACAATTGCGCTCATTTCACACGCTAGCAAGGTTATGCTTAAAATTCTACAAGGCAGGCTTAGGCAGTATGTGGACCGAGAACTCCCAGAAGTGCAAGCTGGATTTCGAAAGGTCAGAGGAACCAGAGACCAAATAGCAAACATGCGCTGGATTATGGAGAAAGCTAGAGAGTTCCAGAAAAACGTCTACTTCTGCTTCATTGACTATGCAAAAGCCTTTGACTGTGTCGACCACAGCAAACTATGGCAAGTTCTTAAAGAAATGGGAGTGCCTGATCACCTCATCTGTCTCCTGAGAAATCTCTATGTGGGACAAGAAGCTACAGTTAGAACTGGATATGGAACAACTGATTGGTTCAAAATTGGGAAAGGAGTACGACAAGGTTGTATATTGTCTCCCTGCTTATTTAACTTATATGCAGAATTCATCATGCGAAAGGCTGGACTAGATGAATCCCAAACCGGAATTAAGATTGCTGGAAGAAATATCAACAACCTCAGATATGCAGATGACACAACCTTGATGGCAGAAAGCGAGGAGGAATTAAAGAACCTTTTAATGAGGGTGAAAGAGGAGAGCGCAAAATATGGTCTGAAGCTCAACATCAAAAAAACCAAGATCATGGCCACTGGTCCCATCACCTCCTGGCAAATAGAAGGGGAAGAAATGGAGGCAGTGAGAGATTTTACTTTCTTGGGCTCCTTGATCACTGCAGATGGTGACAGCAGTCACGAAATTAAAAGACGCCTGCTTCTTGGGAGAAAAGCAATGACAAACCTAGACAGCATCTTAAAAAGCAGAGACATCACCTTGCCGACAAAGGTCCGTATAGTTAAAGCTATGGTTTTCCCAGTAGTGATGTATGGAAGTGAGAGTTGGACCATAAAGAAGGCTGATCGCCGAAGAATTGATGCTTTTGAATTATAGTGCTGGAGGAGACTCTTGAGAGTCCCATGGACTGCAAGAAGATCAAACCTATCCATTCTTAAGGAAATCAGCCCTGAGTGCTCCCTGGAAGGACGGATCGTGAAGCTGAGGCTCCAATACTTTGGCCACCTCATGAGAAGAGAAGAATCCTTGGAAAAGACCCTGATGTTGGGAAAGATTGAGGGCACTAGGAGAAGGGGGCGACAGAGGACAAGATGGTTGGACAGTGTTCTCGAAGCTACGAACATGAGTTTGACCAAACTGCGGGAGGCAGTGCAAGACAGGAGTGCCTGGCGTGCTATGGTCCATGGGGTCACGAAGAGTCGGACACGACTAAACGACTAAACAACAACAATGTTATTGTAACAACACATAAATATGCATGTCTGGAAAAGATACACCTGTTTGATTTCTGGGTGTCAGGCTGTTAAAAGACACAGAAGCACAGTCAAAAAGAAAACTTGACAACCTTATGTCCCCTCCTATTTGTTCACCATCAAATGCCAGGCTACATCGGAACCTGAGGTTGGGAAGAAGCAAATGAGTAGCCAGGCCCATAAAAACAAGATGCATCTGTAAGGCATAAGCCAGTATTTGCACAACTGCTGCAAAAGCATTTAAAGGACCAAGATGTTAATCTCATTATAAATTGGTTGGTACAGCATTCGGGGTACACGGTCGTCCACACCCCCCCCCCCCACTTTTGCTGAAATTCAAATATATGGCTATGGTGATAAAACTAACTGTAAAGAAAGGTGACCATTGTTTAACAAAACAACAAATGTGGAATTCTTATCACCGGTTAACAACTTGCTTTTCAACACCTCACTGTGGACTACTGTGCAAATGTTGACCGGCACATGAAACTTGACAAAAATCCTGACTTATTATCCCTTTTCTGGTCTCCCACCACTGACTCTAAGGTAGGTAAACATTCCTATAAAAACACAGATGTTGAACATTTTTGTTAATGCTATATTTCTGAAATATGGTCTGGACTGGTAATGTTTGCCCAATTAAAAGCACTAAATTATAGCACCACATCAGTGCTAGGAATGTTAACAGTGTGACACAAAAACACAAGGTAGTGCCATGTAATGCCTAACCAAAGGAGTTGGACCTTTGAAAGGAAGTTTTACTAGCTGCTAATTCCAAGTTTCGATTCCTTGCATTTGCTGTTCAAAAATATATATGCTAATGAAAATAGGCCTCAAAGAGCACTCTTCTGCAATGATTTATGCGTTCGGCTAATGTCTCATGCTGTGAGTAAGCTCCTCTGAAACCAATAGGGTTCTTCACAGTGTGTAAAGTTAAGCTTGCATAAATCATTTGCAGAATGAAAAACTGGATAAAGAAGCACCACTAACTCAGAATGCAAAACCCTATTGGATATTGTAGTCGATCTAGACGAATATGAAAGTTGGAAGAAAATTGCATTGCAGCTAATCTGCTTGGAACTGGATCAAAAAACAGTCAAGCAGTGGTTGCTCTATCTAGAGTACATAACAGTAGCAGTCTACCCCTTGAGGTTGTGGGTTTTAAAAATATATATATATAATTTTTTTCTTCCAGCATCACCCAAATCCAGGGCTATCCTTTTCAAGGCAACTGGAAACACATCAAAACACAACTTATAAAGAGCATGGAGGTTGGGAAAGACCTGCCCACCCTTCCCCTGGCTGCCCTACAACCTTTGCATCCCTGGGTCTTGGCAGAATCTGCAAGGAGAGAGATAGGCAATAGCAGCAGCAGCGCCTGTGGCACTTGCCAAACAGAAGGTTGGCGGTTCGTATCCCCGGGACGGGGTGAGCTCCCGTTGCTCAGTCCCAGCTCCTGCCAACCTAGCAGTTCGAAAGCACGTCAAAGTGCAAGTAGATGAATAGGTACCGCTCCGGCAGGAAGGTAAACGGTGTTTCCGTGCGCTGCTCTGGTTCGCCAGAATCGGCTTAGTCATGCTGGCCACATGATCCGGAAGCTGTACACCGGCTCCCTTGGCCAGTAAAGCAAGATGAGCGCCGCAACCCCAGAGTCATCCGCAACTGGACCTAACGGTCAGGGTTACATCCTTTACCTTTACCTGTAAGGTACTTAATAAGGACTGGCAGTGCAGCAGGATACACAGGAAGGGGGATCCTTGGGGTCCGTAGCAAGGACACTACCCATTTCTCTTTGTTTGAATTTGCATTTATGTGAGCGCTATGAGAGCGTGGTGTGTGTGAATTCGATGGACCCTCCTTGGTGAGAGGGAGATATTTTGCCAACTTATTCTCATCTCTCTTCTGTTGAGAGCTTACATTAAGGGAGGGGAACCTATGTAGGAACTGGATGCTGTCCTAGAAGGCACACTTGCATGATGGGTGGGTGTGCCACCCTATTGTTGGATTCTGTTGTTGGCATGTGCTTTTGGGAAAATAAGATCAGAAAGAGGGTGGTGGGTGGAAGGAACTTAATATCACTCACCCTTCCTGTGATTTGGTTGTTCTGCCTCTGTATTCAACAGTCTGGCTGTGCAGAGTCCTTACGGATCCATAATTGGGCACTGAATGAGGGAGCCAACCTGGTGTGCGTTACTGAGACCTGAGTGGAGTGAATCTGGAGGAGGGGACAACAGAGCCTTCTTCAACAACTCTGTGAGGTAAAAGCCCAAGGCCACCCAGTGAGCTTCATGGCTGAATGGAGACATGAACCCTGGTCTCCTGGGTCCTACTCTGACACTTTAACCACTCCAGACACCCAGCCTGGAATGAAGAGAACCATAGCAAGGCAGCCCTACGAGTACCTGTAGGCTTGCCCACCAACACCTCATAGTGGCATGCAACGCTGCAAGGTTGTTGTCGCATCAAAAAAGAACCTTGTAGGTAGCACCTTTATGACTAGCCACGTCTTGTGGCATAATCTTCTGTTGGCTTTGTCAGACTCATGATGTGTTATCGTCAAGGGCTCATGCGCACATTGAAGGATAAAAAATGTAAACAGTAGGGTCAGAAGGCCATGCAATGGAGAAAGAGATAGTCTGTGGCCTTTTTAACCAAAGCTCAAGTGTATAAAAGATAAGAACGGTGATGATCCACCACAGCAGAGGTATTAGTAGTGATCACAATCTTCCTGGCTTTGCTGCAATAATTTAGAGAGCTGGGTTGGCAGAGAATAAATTCTAGTAAAATAATTTTTAATAAATTGTAGTTCAGCCATTTGCTTCTGAGTGTTTTTGCAGGGGAACAATAGCAGGAGAGGGCTGTTGACCTCCCTGTGAGCAAAGTTTTGCTCTAATCTTCTGTAACAGCCATTTAAGCTATTGACCATCACCACACCAGTGGCAAGGAATCCTATACAATGAATATTCAAAGTGAGGAGTATTTTGCCACCAAAGAAGCTACTGTCAGTCAATCTCACAGGTAATTCCAATTTCTAATACCTATCCCGAGAGAGGGAGAAGTGTTTCTCTCTATCCACTTTCTCCACACACTGTGCACAGTTTTAGAAACCTTTATCACTTTTCCATTTGGCTGTCTCCCTCCCTAAACTAAAAAACAAACAAAAGTCCTATCTAGTAACTTGTCTGAGATATGTAAACAGCTGCCTCGTGTGGTGAGCCACAAAACTGCAGGTGGTACTTGGTGAAATATCCTCAGACCTGGGACTGACTTCACCCACCTAGTGGACCCCTCTTGACCAGAAGGAGAATAAGAGGGCTTCCTGCTCTAGTTGGACGTACTGTTCCTGTATAAGGTGTTCCTCAATTCTTGTTGTCTACAGTTTAGTTTTACTTACTTGGTTCTGAGTTGCTTCCTCACTTTCCTTCCTAGTTATTAGGTAAGGCTTCTCCTCTTTCATGGGAGGCTTTTACTGCAATTTTCTCTCTCTATGCACTGTCCTCACACTATGCATGGTTTTAGAAACCTCTATTGAAATAGAGTTGTCATCCCCCCAAAACACACGCACACACACACACCACCCTACCTGCTGGTAGCTAGCTTTGTGTCAGGAGCTGCTGGGACCTGTGAACAGCTGTGAGCTTAAATATGTGTTTGTGCTTAATGTTCGGTTGAGATATACAGCTGTAGACCAGATCTGGCCCATGAAGCCCTTTCAGCTAACAGGCAGCCTTTCTCAACCTTGGGTCCCCAGATGTTTTTGGCCTACAACTCCCATCATCCCTGACCACTGGTCCTGTGAGCTAGGGATCATGGGAGTTGTAGGTCAAAAACAGCTGGGGACCCAAGGCTGAGAAACACTGAGCTAACCTAACAGCCTCTTCCGTTTTCTTTCTTTCTTTCTTTCTTTCTTTCTTTCTTTCTTTCTTTCTTTCTTTCTTTCTTTCTTTCTTTTAATGGTGATAAAGCAACAACCCTGTAGATTTCCAATTGCAGCACTCCATTGGGCGTTTTCCAGGATGGGGATGAAAACTGAGACCTCCCTACTCAGATGATCCTGTAGATCAGCCATGTCCAACAGGTAGATCGCGATCTACCAGTAGATCACTGGACGTCTGTGGTAGATCACCGGTAGATCAGTGGCTCCCCCCAAAGAAGCTAAGAAACTTTGGCTCCCCTAAAAGAGGGTTCAACATCTTTGCCCTGCACCCCTAAAATGACCTGAACCACCAAAAACAGGGCTTTCCTTCCTAAAAAAAAAGCTCAACAACTTTTAAACTCTGTGAGTAGATTGCAGTCTCTTGGAAGTTGGCCACCCTTGCCGTAAATCACTGTGGTATGTTGGCAAAGGGGATGAAAGCAACTCTCTCCTTAGCTGTTCTATGTGGATCAGCTGGAGAGTGGGGGGAACCTGTTTGGGGTGTGTGTGTAGAGGGAGGTCATAGTCTTTGTGTGTCTGTGACAGTGCATCAAGTGTGTGTGTTGTGTGTTAAGAGGTGTGTGTTGTAAAGTATTGTGTAACCGCCGGGCCCTGCTCACTTTTGGAATGCACCTGGCAATAACTTTCCACTAAGATATTGTGAACCCCGCCTCCACATTGAAAAACTTTCCCTACTCCTTATTTTTAACATGTTTAGCTGTCAGAAGATACAGCCTTAATCAGGACTGAGACTACAGTGTGTAGGGATGGGGTTTAACCCATTTGTTCTGCCATGACCCTGATGGAAACTGATCGGCAGCTCTGGAAGTTTCCTAGCTAGGGTTAATAGCAGCTTGGGGGAGAGGTTGCAGAAAGGGGCTTTTAAAAACCCTCCTTGTGCTCTGCAGTACAGGGCTCCCCACCGCACTTGGTGGATGTTACAGTGCAACAAAAGCAGGATAAAACAACAGCAGCCTGGTAGGCAATAACACTGGGGAAGCATTACAGAACAATAAACCAGAATAATGTATGGACAGTCTAGTAGAGATATAGAACCATCACTTAGGCACTCTTATTGCAGCATATACCCACAAAAACACACCATTTTGGAGGGGCCCACAGTATTCCAGCGTTCTGCAAGAGGCAATTTAGAAAAAAAATGTTCGCTTCTTTTGTTGTTCATAATTTAGAACTTTTATTTAGTGTGCATCTTCCCCCAACAGGATGCATCGGCTTAACCAGGCAATGTTTCCTGCATGGCAGGAGTTTTAAAATCCAGTTAAATCTGTGCTGAGAGAGGAATTATTGCTTCAATTGCTTGGCAAATCTGATTAATGCCATGTAAGATTATTTCTGGCACAGGAGGGAGTCATGCTTGATGCAAAGCAATGCAAACATTTGGCAAGATAACTGGCCTCATTTTAACATGATGTTTCGTCAGGGGGTCTCACACAGAAACAGTCATTTACCTCAACTCAACCATCAACGAACAGAAAAGAGGAGGGGGGGAACCCCACGGCCAGGAAAGCCAAATGTGGCACTAATGAAAGTGATGTGAAATTCTTTGATCTTAGACTGTGGACATAGCTCTGTGCAGCGCCAACAGAAATAAGTAGTGACATTTTGTGGGGAACAATTGCTAGGTTAGCTTGTTGGGCTGGGTGGGAGACATGTTAATCTGTCAAAACCAAAACCAGTCTCCATACGGAAAAGAACTCCCAAACCCACAGATGGGCAGTATCTATATTAGAACCAACCAAAATGTCACGAAATGCCAAGCACACTTTTGAGCTTTCAAAAATTCTTCCGATCAGGCTAGACAAAGAAGGGTAGGGAGTGAGGAAAAAGCAAACAAGCCAAATTAGGTTGGCTATTTCTGTCGTACAACTTTATACAGTCAAATCTTCTTTCAAAGAATCCTGTATTAAGGATACCGAGAGTTGTTAGGAGATACTTGTTCACCTCTGAGAGCTAAAGTTTCCAGTGGGCAGAGGGACTGATTGTTAAACCACTCTGGGCATTGTGAATAATTCTCGGGGGGTAATTCCCAGTGCCTTCAACAAACAGCCCGTCGCAGGGTTCTTCGGTGGAAGTCGTGACTGTTTAAAGTGGTATGATCCTGCTTTAAAAGTACACTATAGTGCAGATGGCGCCGAGGCGCTGCTGGATCAGTCAGCCTGCAATCACCAGCTTGTCAGAATCCAGTGTTTCTGGGAATCACAAGTGGGGAGAGAGCCTTTTGTACTTTGAGAAGATGCTTCTGGAGCATCTGTGCAGTCTGCTTGGGTTTTCACAGCGCAAATCCACCCGCTTCCACATATTTTATGCTCCTGTGAGGGGGGAGACATTTGGAGGAAAGAGTGGGCAAAGCTTACCAGAGCTGTTGCAGTTCAAGTCCTGTTTGTGACTTTCCCATAGGCATCTAGCTGGCCACTGTGAGAACAGGATGCTAGACTAGACGGGCCACTGGCCTGATTCAGGAGCCAGGCTCTTCAGCTACAGGGACTCTCTTGTACCACACTGAAAAAGGGATGATTGGTTCCAGCTTAGGAAGCAGCGAATAGGGAGAGGGGCACACAACACAACCAAATCTTACCTTGCTCATTCAGTAAACTCGCTAGATAGCCATAGGCTATCTTCTCGTGCTGCTCAATCTCCTTTTGCAACCTGCGAGTACAGTAATTATGCCAACCTTACAGGGTGGATGTAAGGATGATAGGAGAATTAATGTGAAACTCCTTGACCTTTCAATAGTGCTGTAGAGGCACAGAGAATTATTATTAGCACCAAATATGCTAATTGTGCTATTTTAAGGCAAAACATGTGTGACTACTTTCTGTATGAATTTTCTGCCTCATCTTTGACATCAACTCACCTCACATTTGGGAAAAAGTGCCAGGTGCCATACCACATTAGAAGGAACAAGAAATCAGAAAGTGGTACACACATTTGTTTGCATAAACCTATTTTCAAGCGGTATTGATATGAATCTAAAATTAAATTTTGCTGGTCTGCACTCAACCTACTCTTACAAACTTGTACTAACAGTGTAGCAGGTATTATTTGGAATTCTCTCTCTCTCTCTCTCTCTCTCTCTCTCTCACACACACACACACACACACATATTTTACTGTTATAATCATGGTTTTATATGTGGTAACCCTGTAATCTGACCTGGGACCTTTTGGTGAATGGTGGGATATATTCATACATTCACACACACCAGATATACACCATAAAGCTGGGTTGTTCTAAAGCAGGCGCCAGGCGTGGTCAGAAAGCAGATCAGGATCTACTTGCAGACTAAGAGTTCCTCCATATGTCCTTTTTATTGCATATTCATTATGGTTTGTCATATACTTTCCCATTTTCACAGTGGTCACACTGCCTCATTTCCAGCCAGTGCATTTCCCCTAACCTTCTGCTGAAATCCCATAACTTTTTCTACTAGAAATGTTCCGCTTTATTTTTGTTTCACTTTTGTTGTACTATATAACCCCTCTGATCATCAGTAGCGAGATAGGATGGGGAAGGATCGCAGAACACACAAAGTAGAACAAATCACCATCTGCACAGTTTTAATTGTGTCTAGAACATTACAGTGGTACCTCTACTTACGAATTTAATGTGTTCCGAACGCACATTCGTAAGTCAAAAAAAATATGTAAGTCGAATCCCATAGGAATGCATTGGGAGAAAAAATTCGTAAGTCGAAGGAACCCTATCTAAAAATTCGTAAGTAGAAAAAATCTTATCTAAACCGCATCCAAGATGGCGGATGGAGCTCCGTTCGTAAGTAGAAACATTCGTAAGTAGAGTTATTCGTAAGTAGAGGTACCACTGTATTGTCAATGAAGCACCAGCTTAGAGGGGCCCTGTGTGGTAATTTGCAATATATTGACAAATATTTTTTGCTCCCAGTTTTTCAGGCAACAGGAACTGCAAACGTTAAGTAGGTGGCGAGAATCCCTGATACATACTAGTGGAAAGACCTAGATCTATTAGACTTAAGTTAGAGCAGAGGAGACTTTGGTTGCTCATTAAGGAGGGTTGTTGATAGAGCAGTTTGATGATGGAAGGAATGGACACACTGTCCATCACGACGTCTGAGCAGGCGTTTGTTGGGGATGACGTAGCTGTGGGCATTCCATCAACCTAAACCTATACTAAGATGAAGTGTTCAGGGCCAAATGTTACAGTGTAGACATGTGTAAAGTTTTCCAAATGGCTACGTCTTGATAGCAACCTCAGGAGGACCAAAAGTGCTGTGGAGAGGTGATAGGATATGAGAGCATGCTTAACCCTCTCCCCCCAACTTTCCCCCTTCAAGCTCTCCGCTTCCAACTGATTTCACCATCACTGGGTAAAATCAGATGGAAGTTGCATGTAACATTAACCCAGTGGGTGCTGCTCAGTTCCAAAGATCCCTTGAGAGGGGTTGATTTGCAACAGAGAATCAGCAGGGGGGGGGGCTTTACCCTTTACCTACCTCCTGTTTTCTCCCCAAACCCCTCCTGGGGGTGGACATATTTGTCAATTTGTGTTTCTCTCATTTTCTCATTCTTCCAGTCTTAAGTCTCCACATTTCTGCATCTGTCTGCATTTTTTTCATTCACACTCACCCCCAAAACTGACTTTTTTGGACACAGTATTTAGTTAATGAACTGCACCACAGTGTGAATTTTGAAGGATACCTATTTCAGCTTGCACATTGTTTTGGAATGTCTGAAATAGGTAGGTTCACATTAAAATCCCAGCCAAACTAAATTTCTCTTCCATCCCTAACATCTCTCATCTGCCTCACCTGCAAGCAGACTCTCTTCTTGAAACCAGCGCATTTCAAGGATGCTTTTTGAGGCAGAGCAGCAGCTGTTGTGTTAACCTTATAAGTGGCTCTGGTATAGTCTGTACTTTGGGTCTCAGAATACCCACTCTGGGAGACAGGAAACCTGGCTAGCTCTGCTCAGAAAGCACACCACTGTCAGAGGAGTTTAAATAGAGAACCAGCTGAGATCTCTTGAGAATTATCTGCATTCCCTGCTAGTAGTTGTTGACACCCACTTTCCTGTCATACCCAAACTCGAGAGACGGTAGTTGTGCTCATTAACCACCAGTCCGCCATCCTTACTCAGTGATGACAGTATTATCCCTGCAGAAGAGGAGGACTCAGCAATGATAAATGTGCTTTCTTGCTAGTCCCCCCCCCACAAGAGCAATTAAAAGTGTTACTATCCCAGATGAAACAAAGAATAAAAAACATTCCTTCCAGTAGCACCTTAGAGACCAACTAAGTTTGTCATTGGTATGAGCTTTTGTGTGCATGCACACACTGTGTATCTGAAGAAGTGTGCATGCACACGAAAGCTCATACCAATGACAAACTTAGTTGGTCTCTAAGGTATTACTGGAAGGATTTTTTTTATTTTTTGTTTCAACTACGTCAGACCTACACGGCTACCTACCTGTAACTCCCAGATGAGTATTTTATTTAAGTAACATGCCTGCCTTCATTAATAAAGTGAGGTGCTCCAGAGCTGGAATATCTTTTTCCCTGCTGGTAAGCAGAGTCAAAAAGCAGCTAAAAAGAACAGCGTAAATATATTGTAAGTAAGACACATCTTACTGTCTGCCTCTGTGTCCAGGGGCTTTCTAGTGAAAGGTTCTGAAGCTGCTCGCCTGATTTGTACAGAGGCGTTGTTTCAAAGCTCATAAAAATCAGGCAATATTTATTTATTCCAATAATGTATACACCACTTACAATATTCTCTCAGCAGTGCACAAGAAACTCAATAAAAATGAGTTAAACACCAGAATTCAGTAGGCGCTGGAAGCTCAACAGGGAGAGGGCCTGTCTGACTTCAAACAGAAGGGAATTATTTAAAATTCGGCCCACAATGCTGAATGCACCATTCCTACTGGCTATAAGCCATACATCTAAGCCATGGAGACCACTACTATAACTGTGACTCCTCCAGAGACCTCAGTGATCAGGCAGCGATGTAAGGGATCAAGCGGTCTTTGTGCAATAATTGATCGATTTATTAAAAAGTGCTTTTGGGTCTTGTAACCCTAAGGTCTTCCATATTAATTCTCCATGGCCTGGCATGGGACTGGCTAGCCTCTTTGTGACACCTCAGCAGCCAAATAAGCGACAGAAGGGGTGGTTGTGTCACCACTGGTTTCCCAGACTCAGTGGTCTGGTTCGCACGTCATGGAAAGCCAAACTACTACCTATTTCAGTGTGTCTGAAGAAGTGTGCATGCACACGAAAGCTCATACCCATAGCTGCCAAGTACCCCGTTTTTCCCGGGAACCCCCCGTTTTTACTTACCTTTTCCCGGTGGCCCCCCGTATCACATCGTCTCCCGTTTTTCTCCGTTATTTTCTCCTGCCTGCGGCCATTTTTTCTTTCCGATTTGCCCTTCTATGGGCACCAAAAATGGCCGCCACCGGCTTCAAAAGTCGCATCTATGCATGTCCGGAAGTGCATAGACGCGACTTCCGGTGTCAGCGGCGGCAATTTTTGGTGCCCATAGATGGCCGGAGCAACACTGGAAGTTGCGTCAACGCACTTCCTGACATGCATACAAGTGACTTTCGAAGCCGGCGGTGGCCATTTTTGGTGCCCATAGAAGGGCAAAGCGACACCGGAGGTTACGTCGACGCAACTTCCGGTGTCACACGGCTGCCGGTCCCGGATTCTGTAGTCCGGGACTTGGAAGGTAAGCTCATACCAAAATAAAAAACTTAGTTGGTCTTTAAGGTGCTGCTGGAAGGAATTTTTTTTATTTTGTTTCTACTGCCTATCAGGTCTGCACAAACATGCAGGCTCCTGGAGAGGAGCCACTGTGTTCCCTCGCCATTTTTATTTCTGTGCTGCTCTGAACTTAGCCAAGGTTTAGCAGGTTGTCTGAACCTGAGTTTGCGGTCAAGTCACCTCCTCTCTAACCATAAGCTGTAACCAAGGTTTGATAAGCTAGGAGAGAGTTGAAACATGATAATGCCTTTGGTGAATCTGGACAGTGTTGGTCCACACCATCTCAAAAACTGATATTGTAGATCAGTTGGGTGGTATCCAAAAATTAGCATTTTCTGCTGCTGCCCCCTGCACTCTGGAATGCCCTTCCCTCTGCTGCAGGCATCCCCAAACTAGGCCCTCCAGCTGTTTTGGGACTACAACTCCCACCATCCCTAGCTAACAGGACGAGTTTGGAGGTGTCTGCTCTGTTGCACGTGAAGCAGAAACCAGCTGTTTGATGCATCTTGTGAAAACACTTTTTTTTTTTACCCAGGCTTTCCCTGACTCATAAGATTGGATGCTATTATTCATCAATTCCTGTTTGGGGGCACTTCCACACTGTCACAGTTTTCAGTTGGGATTCAATCATATACCGGCAAATTCAAGTTGCACAGCTAAAGCTGGTTTGGAGCTCTTGCACAACAAACCCACTTCCCCAAATGATCAGACTTCTTATGATAAGGAAAGTGATAGGGAACATGCAGTGGTATATGTGGGATAACACTTGTTTTGGTGCAGCATTGTTTAGCCTCCCCAAAATTCCGAGTGAATGTTCATTAAAATGTTGACTTCATCTAATCTCCCTGCAAACAAATTAGGTCAAATGCTCAAGAAGCAGGCTGTCTGTTTTTATACAGTTCTATTTGTTTTTATGTTGCATTTCAGTACACTGCTTTGAACGGGGAGTGTGGGAGGTGTACTTTTTGGTCTCCCCATGCTTCCCTCTTAAACCTCAGATCTCAGAGGCTGCGAGTTTCCACCTTTCACCTTCAAATTCCCAATCTTGGAGACTTAAAGGGGGAGCAGGCAGAGACTCGCAAAACCTTTTCCAAGTCTCCTAGTGCTTCCCTTTTAAGCCTCTGAGATTGGGGACTTAAAGGTGGGGGGGCAGGGCTTTTTTCCCAGCTGGAGCTCCAGCACCTCTCAGGTGGGCACCATTGCCATTCTAAGAGACCAAGGGAGAAGCTCATGGAGAGCTCTGGCACCCAGTGAGGTGTAGTGGTTAAGAGCGGTGGACTCTGGTGAATCGGGTTTGCTTCCCCGCTCCTCCACATGCCGCTGCTGGGTGACCTTAATCATACTTCTCTGAAGTCTCTCAGCCTCACTCACCTTACAGAGTGTTTGTTGTGGGGGAGGAAGGAAAAGGAAATTGTTAGCCGCTTGAGACTCCTTAGGGTAGTGATAAAGCGGGATATCAAATCCAAACTCCTCCTCCTCCTCCTCCTCTAGAAAAATAGCACTGAGGGGGAGGCTTGCAAAGGGCTCAGCTTTCCCCTTCTCTCTTTAAGTCTCCAATCTCCCTTTAAGTCTCCAATCTTTGAGACGCCAACCTTGGAGACTTAAAGCAGAGTAGAAGGAGACTCACAAAGCCTGCAATTGATTTTTCCCATGGGTTAACATCCCTTCATTAAAAAAAGGATTCCCCATCCCTGAGCTACAGAATTTTAGCCTTAGTATTGGGTGGGTGGGAAATGCAGCTAAAGGAAGACATTTCAGAGACATATAAAATCATGCATGATGTGAGGAAGTAGGGTAAGAGAACTTCTGCTCCAACTCCCCAAGCCCCATGCGAATGGATGAGGATTATGGGAGTTTGAGTCTAGCAACATCCGGAAAACACTACGTTAGCTCCGCCTGCTTTATGTTGTTCGGTTCACTTCTTATATTCTTTGCTTCAAATGGCTTTTTGCAGCCGCATCTCTATCTAGGTGTGCCAAGCAGAAACACACACACACACACACACACACAGCAAATCTAAAAGAAAATATTTGCCCTTCACAGTAATTTACATTTTGTTCCTCAGTGCCACATAAAGATTGTTTTGTGGGTGGATGATATTTTTTTGCAACATTTTACTTTGCAACTATGGATATTTGTCATATGGTTATCTCAGTTGCTTTTGTGGTTTGACATTAAGGCAGCTTCCTATTGATCTGGGATGCTGTGAGAAGAACGGGGGCTTGCAACATCACCTAGCTTGTTTACAAAATTAATTCAAATTTCCCATCAAATTTCAAAAGATGCATAGGGCTTTTCCACAAAGAAATCAAACATACGTTTCCCCAGCCACTTGTTATTATTCTTTTAGTGTGAATAACTCCTGATGTGCTTCTCCTGATGATCATACACTACCCAACTGCTCCACCATGATGCTCACACAAACCACATTCCACACAGCATGACCAAAGAGTGGTGGATGGAGTTATCTGGGGACCCTGTGGGCTTGACTTGCATTTCAGGTACCTGGAACTACGACTGGACTACTGTCATCTGGTGTGTGTGTGTGTGTGTGTGTGTGTGTGTGTGTGTGTTCCCTTGGGATTGATCCAGAAGCTGCAGCTGGTGCAGAATGCTGTGCTGTTTGTAGAGTGGAGCTCCTGGAAGCACACATATTACACCTGTGCTGGGGGAACTTCACTGGCTGCCAATCAGCTACTGGGCTGTGCTCAGGGTCTTGCTGTCTAACATATGAAGCCTTGAACAACTTGGGACCTTAGTTTGCCGACCCATGCCCTAAAGTGTGCTTAATGTTAACGGTGCTTTGTTTGAACATGCCAGCTCCATAAGAGATGGTTTAAAGTTGAGTTGTTTCAAACAAAACACAGTTAACATTTACCAGAGTTTGTTGGGTTTGGACAACACAAGAAGCTGCAGTTAAGCTAAACTGGAAACAAAATCTACCCAGATCTCCCTTGTGGTTGCACTGGAGGTGTGGGTGGGATGCGCAAGCCTGAGGTTCACTGTAGCTCATTGTTGTCACACTAAACTATGGTTTAACAAGATGTCCACACTGGGACATGGTGCAGACAGGAAAGAGCTGGGTGTACCAATGCTCTGATTCAGTAAATGCAGCTTCATATGTAAGATTGGAGCCCTTGGTGTGAGACAGATGATGAAAATTACATCATTTAATTGCATTTGCCAAACTTTATATTACAATACAAACACATAGTCATATCCTGCTCTTGCGTGGGGCTCTCAGGGACTGATCAGATCCATTACCCTTATATCCAGCAATGCTTCCAAAACTATTTCACACGTCTTATATCCCAAGGTGAGAAAAGATTGACATAGATTTCAAATGGTTCCATATGACAGTGACACTTTCTAACATTTCCTAAACACGTTTTGCTTTCTCAAATCTTGCAAGATATCACACATACTGAAACAAGTTATGGTACAGTGTAAAGAAGGGTGGGTTTTTCTTTTCTTTCTTTTCTTTTTTTAATAGGGACAATAGTCAAATGCTCTTACTATTTCCCCCTAACAGCTTGTTTTGGTTTCTGTGTGGGTGGCTCATGTGAGCCAAAATGTTATGGGGTAAATGTTTTGTGAGTGGAGAACAGATTGTCCTTTACAAGCTGAAATTTGAAAAATTTGCATTTTAACTATATTGTCAAGGGTAAAAAATAAAATAAAATAACAGCGGCTACCTCTTAACCTGCTGACATATAGTAGCTGTTCCTCACACGAGGACTGAAACTCAAAAGGAGAATAACAGATTATATAAACTAGAGCTAGTCACTGTTTTTCAAACTTAGAAGTACAATCTACAATATTCAACCTGTGAGTTATCATTGTCCCTGCTACTTGGATCCCAACTCACACATTACAAAGAGAAAAGGTTGGGGTTTGTATGATGGGCTCAACAATATAGTAGGTTTCCAGACTGGATTACTGAAATGCCCTCTACATGAAGCTGCCCTTGAAGATGACGAAGAAGAAGAAGAAGAAGAAGAAGAAGAAGAAGAAGAAGAAGAAGAAGAAGAAGAAGAAGAAGAAGAAGAAGAAGAAGAAGAAGAAGAGTTTGGATTTGATATCCCGGGCTTTATCACTACCCGAAGGAGTCTCAAAGCGGCTAACAATCTCCTTTCCCCTCCTCCCCACAACAAACACCCTGTGAGGTGGGTGGGGCTGAGAGACTTCAGAGAAGTGTGACTAGCCCAAGGTCACCCAGCAGCTGCATGTGGAGGAGCGGAGACGCGAACCCGGTTCCCCAGATTACGAGTCTACCGCTCTTAACTACTACACCACAATGGCTCCTGGAAGCTTCAACTGGTCCAAAATGCAGCAGCCAGATTGCTGGTTGAAGTTCCATTTCAAGCTCATATCCCCATGTTTTAAAACAGCTGTGTTGGTTGCCAGTTGGTTTCTTTTTTCTTTTCCCTCCAGTTGCCAGTTGGTTTCTAGGTCCAATTCAAGGTGCTCAAATAGGCCTCAAATATCTGAAAGTCCACCTCTTTCACTACAGATCTACTTGGGTGCTAAGATCAGCAGAAGGGGCCCTCTTGGTTGTCCACCACTCTCAGAAGCTATGGGTGGCAGTGGCTCAGGAGAGGGCATTCTCTGTGGCAGCCCCTAAGTTGTAGAACTCCCTTCTCAGAGGGGTACACCTGGCACCTTTGCTATACTATTTTCATTTTATGCTCTTTACCCTTGTCATTGAGAGGTATACTTTGGGGGTTCACCCTGTTCTTGCGAAGTAATTTAAGAGTTTTAAACTATTTTTAATGTTGTATTTTAAATTGCTGTGAACCTCTCTGGGACCTTAGGTTGAAGGGTGCAGTGCTTTTGGGGGGGACGGCGCAAGGGTACACGTACCCCTAAATATTTTGTGAATCTAAGTTTGGCCTCATTGAGGAGCAGTATTTCAATATGAGAGTACCCCATAACATTTATTTTTTAAGAAAAAAAGCACTGGAAGGGTGTAAGATAAATGTAATAATAATAATAATAATAATACAGCACAATATGATACACATGTTCCTGGCAAAAAATGGACTGTATGGTCTAAGACTGTGGTCTAAAATATTATTAGCTGATGGTGATCATAACAAAACCAACAATAAATGAAGTGACTTTATGTTGAACTTGTATGAATTTGTGTACAGTGGTACCTCTACTTACGAATTTAATGCGTTCTGAACGCACATTCATATGTTGAAAACATTTGTGAATCGAATCCCATAGGAATGCATTGGGAGAAAAAATTCGTAAGTCGAAGCAACCCTATCTAAAAATTCGTAAGTAGAAAAAAATCCTATCTAAACAGCATCCAAGATGGCGGACGGAGCTCCATTCATAAGTAGAAACATCCGTAAGTCGAGTCATTCATAAGTAGAGGTACCACTTATTCTTTTGTTGCTTGTCCTGTCTTCGCTACACTTTCGGGTGCCTAAAGAAGAAATCAAGATATAGTCAAACCTTGGTTGTCGAAATGTTAAACAACTGAAAACTGAAAGCAGAAGCCTCAATACAATAGGGAAACTCAAAGTGTATCAAGGAGGTCCCCCAAAGTGCAATCCTACTCATCTCTACTCTGAATTAAGTCCTTTTGAATTCAATAGGGCTTGCACCCTCATACGTAGTTATAGGATTGCAGCCTTATTTCGACCGAATGACCTAGAAAACCTGAGTTATTTAAAGAGGGTTGCCCATGAAAAGTGTTCAGAAATTTCAGTTAGCGCAAAGCACTCAAACCACAATGTTGATGGGAGCTAGCTGGGTAATTCGGCTCCATCACACCAGTTCTACATGATTTGCATTGACTGCCGATTTGTTTTGGAGCTCAATTCAAGGTGCTGGATTTAACCTTTAACGCCCTTCCAGAGATGGGATTCCATTTGTTTCATTCTGTTTTTATTGCTGTGTGTTAGCTGCTATGCGTTTCTTTGTGAGAAAGAATTGGAATATATTTTAAAAACAAACAAATAATATAAACAAAACAAGCACTAACAACCTGTTTTGCATCCTCCATTCCAAACAGACACCTGGCTGCACCTAGAAAACCAGCAGATCAGGGATGAAGGGTAGGCCAGACTCCCTTCTCCCTAAATCTAGTGTTTCATGTGGAATGAACTTTTTGTATGGATAAGCATTTGACCAAGTAAGCCCCTTCAGCAGTCTGCTGGGACACAACCTAGTCACATGCTTAACACCTCAGTGAGAACAAGACCTTTGTCTGAAGTGGTGTTAGTGGTTGCGGTGGTTACAGACTTTCCCTCCGATTTAATTTTAGGAGCAGAAAACAGCAAGAGAAGGTCACCGCCATCTCTTCACATCTGCAATCTATTTGCAATGAGTCGAACCAGTGCTCTTCTGTCAAAATACCTCCCTTCCCTCCAACCACATTCTTCCATGGTGACTCAGGTCAGCTATTCTCTTGGAACAAATCCATTCTGATGCTGTCCTTGTCTCTATTGGAAATTAATTCAGATATGAAGTCAAATGTTTGTTTTGAAATGGGATCTCAGAAACCACGTGACTGAAACTGGACTTTACCCAAGGTGACAAAAACAACAACTTTGTTCAACGGCAAAGGTGGACCTTGAAATGGGGATCCTGGGATATTTCCATCTGAATGAGTAGAAGCACCGCATGGTAGATTTTCCTAGTTGTGTCTTGACCCAGCCCTGACAGGGTTTTCTGGCTCACAGACACTAGCAGTGGAGGGCAAGTGGGACACTGCCTCACCATCCTCATTCTGCCCTGAGCCAGTCCCCACCTGCCTGCTTCTCTGCTTACAATCAGTCTAGGGCAGCCTTTCTCAACCTTGGTTCCCCAGATGTTGTTGGACTACAACTCCCATCATCCCTGACCACTGGTCCTGTGAGCTGTGGATGATGGGAGTTGCAGTCCAACAAAATATGGGGACCCAAGGGAGTAGCGCTCTCATCAGCTTCTTCCTCCTCTTGATCAAAGTTAGCAGGGTGGAGGGAGGAGGGAGACAAAACTAGAAATATTTGGCGCTCTCTTTCATTGGCTCTGGCTCCACCTACTGTTGGTCTTCCCAACTTCCACCCTAACAGTCACCACTGCACTACAGGCCCAAAATTAATCCTGGGCTGACATAATCAGTTTAGCGGTTTTTTACCCGATTTCGGGAGATGTGTAGAACAAAAATATGTCAAATAAATGAAAAAATTCCTTCAGTAGCACCTTAAAGACCAAGTAAGTTTTTATTTTGGTATGAGCTTTCGTGTGCATGCACACTTCTTCAGATACACTGAAGAAGTGTGCATGCACACGAAAGCTCATACCAAAATAAAAACTTAGTTGGCCTTTAAGGTGCTACTGAAGGATTTTTTTTATTTTGCTTCGACTCAGACCAACACGGCTACCTACCTGTAACTCAAATAAATGAGTTATTTTCAGGTGGGCGACAAAATATGATGTTCGGGGTGGTGCGAATGAGGCTTAATACTTTGAAAAGAGGCAGTGTGTGTGTGCGTGTGTGTGTTTCCATATGGATTTCCCTTCATATGTAGGCCAAGCTTTTTATAGACGTGTCATGACAATCTCCACTGTAAGGTGACGAATGTGAAGAATGTCAAAGGTCAGGTCTTTTTGCACTGTTATTTTCCGCTCACATGAATATGGCTTGATAGTGCATAGTGGCTTGTACTTGACCTCCGTGGTTTCTCTGTGTTTTGTTGTTATTTATTTACCGCCCAAAGCAGTGACTGCTAAGAAAACAAAACACCCACTGTCGTTGCTTCAAGCAGTGGTGGATCTACAAACAACAGCCCTGTGCCGTGGCAAAATGCTCCAGTGGGAATGATATTAGAACCACAGAATCGTAGAGTCAGACGGGACCGTGAGGGCCATCTGGTCCAACCCCCTGCAATGCAGGAATATTTTGCCCAATGTGGGGCACGAACCCACAACCCTAATCTTAAGAGTCTTATGCTCTTCACCAACTGAACTACGTAATGTTACAAAAGCCAGGTGCCTGCCAAAGGGTGGCAAGAGCCCATGGTGTCCCTGGCACACACACACAGGGTCTGTGCCCCTTTGGAGAATAGAAGACACAGTGGAGACTGCTGTGCTTTAATAAATATGGTTTATTCACCTATTTACACCTTCATTCTGCATGGAGGAAGTCTGGCTCTTATGGCATACACATTTCCAGAAGCACCTTCTGGCTGCCTCTCTCCAAGATGGAGCCCAGGTTCCTCTTCCTCCTTCTCCTTCCCAGAAAAGCCCCATCGCCTTGGCAAGCCTTCAAACCCCTGTGTCTCTTCTCACTTCAGAGCAGGGGGGGACGTTCTTTTGCGTTGGCAATGAGCCTCAATGGCCCTCTGTTATAACCCTTAACGGCCCTAGCTTGGCCAGGCTGGTTTGCACAAACCAAGCCAGGAATTCCCTGACTGGCACAGCTCTGTAGTTTGTGTCTTAATCCATACCCCACTTAATCAACGTCCTTGCATTTATTCATTCCTAGGGTTTAGGGGGATCCCATCCCCCCAACCCAGATCCACAGCACCTTCACAAAAGGACAGTTTTCCACAACTGTAACACATCAGCAAATGCTACAGCGACACAAATACATTTTCCTATGTGAAGTTTTTAATGTTTCATGTTTTTATATACAGTATGCTGTAAGCCAGGCATCCCCAACCTGCGGCCCTCCAGATGTTTTGGCCTACAACTCCCATGATCCCTAGCTAACAGGACCAGTGGTCAGGGATGATGGGAATTGTAGTCCAAAACATCTGGAGGGCCAAAGTTTGGGGATGCCTGCTGTAAGCCGCTCAGAGTGGTGTGGTATAAATGGGTGGGGTATCAACATCATCATCATCATCATCATCAACAACAACAATGTTGTTTAGGGGGATCCCCCTCACCCATATCTATAACAGTATAGCAAAAACATTTTGAAGAGCTTGACATGTAGTTGGACTGTTTTTTGGGGGGGGGGTTAGTTTCCCCACTCATTTTTTAAAAAGGTAAACCCTTTGCTGCCTCTCAGTAAGGTAAAGGTAAAGGGACCCCTGACCATTAGGTCCAGTCGTGACCGACTCTGGGGTTGTGGCGCTCATCTTGCTCTATAGGCCGAGGGAGCCGACGTATAGCTTCCAGGTCATAATAATATTCCAACAGAAAAATGAAATAAAATAATCTATTAAACATTAAAAGCCTCCCTGATCAGGGCTGCCTTCAGATGTCTTCTAAAAGTCTGGTAGTTGTTTTCCTCTTTGACATCTGTTGGGAGGACGTTCCACAGGGCAGGCGCCACCACCAAGAAGGCCCTCTGCCTAGTTCCCTGCAACTTGGCTTCTCGCAACAAGGGAACTGCCAGAAGGCCCTCGGTGCTGGACCTCAGTGTCTGGGCAGAATGATGGAGGTGGAGACGCTCCTTCAGGTATACTGGACCAAGGCCATTTAGGGCTTTAAAGGGCAGCACCAACACTTTGAATTGTGCTCGGAAACGTACTGGGAGCCAATGTAGATCTTTCAAGACCGGTGTTATGTGGTCTTGGCGGCTGCTCCCAGTCACCAGTCTAGCTGCCGCATTCTGGATTAAATGTAGTTTCCGGGTCACCTTCAAAGGTAGCCCCACGTAGAGTGCATTGCAGTAGTCCAAGCGGGAGATAACTAGAGCATGCACCACTCTGGCTAGACAGTCTGCAGGCAGGTAGGGTCTCAGCCTGTGTACCAGATGGAGCTGATAGACAGCTGCCTTGGTCACAGAATTGACCTGCGCCTCCATGGACAGCTGTGAGTCCAAAATGACTCCCAGGCTGCGCACCTGGTCCTTCAGGGGCACGATTACCCCATTCAGAACCAGGGAATCCTCCACACCTGCCCACCTCCTGTCCCCCACGAACAGTACTTCTGTCTTGTCAGGATTCAACCTCAATCTGTTAGCCACCATCCATCCTCCTTGTGGCCAGCATGACAAAGCCGCTTCTGGCGAACCAGAGCAGCACACAGAAACACCGTTTACCTTCCCGCCGGAATGGTACCTATTTATCTACTTGCACTTTGACGTGCTTTCGAACTGCTAGGTTGGCAGGAGCAGGGACTGAGCAACGGGAGCTCACCCCATCGCGGGGATTTGAACCGCCGACCTTCTGATCAGCAAGTCCTAGGCTCTGTGGTTTAACCCACAGCGCCACCCGCCTCTCAGTAAGCCCTCCCCAAATAAAATATTTGCCTCCACCCACCTGAAAGTGGTCCCAAATGCCTCACCTTTCGTGGGAAAGGTGAATCTCATGAAAGCAGGAGGGAGAAATTACAACAACAGTAATAGTAATAAAGTGTTAGGTGCAAACCTGTCAGGGTTCAACCCTGGATCCAAACCTCCCTGCCTCAGGCCCAAAGGTTCCCAGATCAGCTGCTGTCTTCCTGGCTGTCTCTCAGAAAACCCCCTCTCATATCCCTTAGGGCCACAGGAGCAGAGGAGATGGCAAGCCGGTCAAGAACTTCACAGCACCAGTTGCACATGAGGCTGTTTGGGAGGAGAAGTGCATGGAAACCGTTACTCTGATCAAGCTTGGATGACAGCCAGGAAGGGGCGGATCTTGCAGCTTCTATATAAACCCCTAGTCTGGAGGTGTGTTTAAGCAACTACTCTTCCAAAGCAACTACTCTACTCCCAACTTAAAAATGGAAAGCGTAATGCAGGTGGTCAACAAAAGAGGTTTAAAGACTGTCCCAAGGCAATTTTTAAAAAAATGAAGTATAAACACCAACAATTGGGAGACACTTGCCTGCGAGCGCTCCAATTGGAGAACAGCCTTTACCAAAAGTCTCATGGGCTTTGAAAACACTTGAATGCAAGGGAGAAACGTTCTAAGAGGAAGGCACGTGTGGCAAATCCACACTGTGATCAACTCCTGCCCGGAAACCAATGTCCCTACTGTGGAAGGACGTGTGGATCCAGAATTGGCCTCCACAGTCACTTACGGACTCATTGTTAAAACTGTGTTTATGGAAGACAATCTTACTTGGCTACGAGTGATCACCAAAGAAGAAGAAGAAGGGTGCTGGGGTTTTTTGCTCCATGAGGGGTAAACTACAAGTCCCACTGAAATCCATAGGACATGAATAGGATTTCCCCGCAAAGTCCACAGAGGCCACTCATCCATGCTCCTTGTTTGTCTTTGCCTTGTTTCCCTTTGGAGGGAAGGCAATCCTCCGGGGTTTTAATTGGACCCAAGGTACATGCCATGAGTTGCTAACTCCTAACTTATAAAATTTGAGCCTTGTAGTATGATCTGGAGTCTAGATCAACTCCTGTTGTTTATTCTGGGTACATACAGTTGCAACTGAAAGTATTCAACCCCCATTGCAAATCAGGTTTATTATCAAAATTTACAGGCTTTCAGCTGTTTGCAATGAGCAAATCAAACAAAAGCAATCGAAGTAGCTCAACGCAACAGATGCCACAGACCAAGCCACTGCCAGTCACAGTAAACAAGGCTGGTGATATAGACGTAATGGTTGCAGAAGGCAGCTTAGCATGTTACAGGATTATTGAGATGGTAATATATACGAAGTTTTAGATCAACCTTCTGCACCCCCGATTTATTTATTTTTTACTACAATTCCCATCAGCCCTAACCAACATGGCCAATGGTCTGGGGTGATGGGAGTTGTAGTCCAACAGCATATGGAGGGCAACAAATTGTGGAAGGCGGTGCAGGACCAAAGCTAAGTATTGTGATTAGTTCTAGATGTGGGTTTATGAGGATTTTAACAATTCCAAACAGTCAACATGAATCTCCTAGCCTGCCTTTGTATTTCTTCCTATTAAAATCCATGTACGTGAGAATCCAGTCATCGTTTGAGATGGCAGACATATCTGCCGTTACCATGAGGCTCTCCAGTGACACCTTATCAGTCTTTCTCTGGCTGGTTGTCACATTAGCATGACCCTCCAAGACATTTTGGAGGGGTGGAGGATTGCGTGTCACAGCTAGCAGACGTCGTAGGATTCACAGTGTCAATTACAGAGAGGGGAGGTGGATGAGCTGAGCACTCTGGGAATTGTGCTAGACCACAGCTGTTTTCGCCAAGCTTCTGGTAGACACCATGTCAAAGAACTCAGTGTTGTATTTTTCTAAATCCCATCTGATGAAACTGCCACAAAGCTGGCCTTCAAAGCGGCTATGGAGCTGTAAATGGCTGTGCCTTGACATGTATGATCAGATTTCAAAGCGAAGCACAGGACTAATGGCCAATTAGAACTGTTCCCTTTGGACGTGGGCTCGCCCAAGCGATCATGTCAAATGAAACTTTAGAAGTTGCGGATTCTCCAAGCGGCTCTTTCTGTCTTCTCAGAGCTGTAGTGTTGACATTCTAAAACATCTTATTGTTCCATTTGCGAAGAAAGGTGTCACAAAGCCAGTAACCGATCGACTTAAAAGAAAAGTTTTCTAAAATTAGAACCCGACCTGAGAATGACTTTTGCACATGAGTACAGAAGTAGATTTACCTTTCCTTGTTGACCGCTGTATTCGCCGTTCCTGTTACTTCCTTCCCACATGAAAAAGAACACCTCACTGTACGTGACCATAGTGGTGGTTGATATCGGCACCTTTCCCCATACAGATATGGGGCAACCAATCAGGGGAAGCATGTCCACACCCTTTTGGGGCCCTGTCTTTTGGATGTGGCAGCTATTTTGTGTTGTGCCACTCCACCAAGGTAGCCATTTTGTAATGTGCCATGCTTCCACAGCAGCCATTTTGTGACTTGCACCCAAGGCATTTTCTCAGAATTCCTAATGTACCTGTACCGCTGGCCCAAAAAGGTTGCAAGCCCCTGGGGACGTAAGCCCCACTGAACACAGTGGGTCTGATGTCTGTGTAAACATGCGTATTGTGAAGCAGAATGTGCAATACAGGCAACTCCCAATTTACGTGGGCGTTACGTTCCGTGCCTCCGCACATGAAACCAAAACCGTGTATATTGGCAGCACCCTGTAGGGGCACAGCTGACAAACCATAGCTCCCAGACATCTTTGGCCGAAGCCATGTGACAGGCTCCATCTGTACTAGACATTTAAAGCAGTATTGTTTCACTTCAAACAGTCATGATTTAAGGGTTGCTGAGAGTTGCTAGCAGACTTGCTATTCCCATCACAGAATTACAGTTCTCAGAGTGGTTTAACAGACAGTCCCTTCTTTCCCTGGGAATTATGGGACTTCTTATTCAACTCTCATCACGCTTCACAAACTACAGTACCCAGCATAGGTGGCATCTCACGCCGAAGATTGTGGGTGCCTGCAATGAAGGGCTTCAACTTTGCCCATTGATTTCGTGGGGGCTCAGCCCCACAAGTATATTATGGTGGGTGCTGAAGCACCCCCAGCAACCCCCCCCCCGGAGTTGGCTCCAGTGGCACCCAGGATTCCATGGGGGAAGCTGTAACTGTCAAACGTCAAGAAAGAAGATTCCACCTAAACATTAGGAAGAACTTCCTGACAGTAAGAGCTGTTCGGCAGTGGAATTTGCTACCAAGGAGTGTGGTGGAGTCTCCTCCTTTGAAGGCCTTTAAGCAGAGGCTTGACAGGCATATGTCAAGAATGCTTTGATGGTGTTTCCTGCTTGGCAGGGGGTTGGACTGGATGGCCCTTGTGGTCTCTTCCAACTCTATGATTCTATGATTCTAAGTGGTATGATACTGCTTTAAATGCATAGTGCAGGCAAGGATTGAGAGAGAACTTCCAAGTTCTCACTGCGGCTCAAGGAAACGGTGACAATTTCACACTGTCCATTCTGCAGCCCCAGGCTTTTCAGAAGTTTCCCGTTGTCCTTGCTGTGTGCATGAAGTCTAACGCCCACGCTTGGCATGTAGAACTTCCATTACAAAAGTGTGAAAAGTGCTACCAGGTGATTCTTTCTGCTTGTTCTAGGATTTGTTCGGTTTTTCTTAATATCAAAAGCAACGATCCTCGGAGTGTGTCACCGGTCTTTAGAGAGTAGGCTGATCACGTGACTTCTACTTTCTGTTTCCAGCTGCCACATAACATTAAAAGAAACTAACACTTAATGCTTTCCTTAATATTACTTTCCATATTTCTACAGAGTTGCCATGGGAATATTAGGTGATCACAACTAGAAGAGAAAGTGATCTAAGAGGAAACCATTTCCCTATCTAGCCATTATTCATCATAATTAAATAGCAGAAAACTACTTTCGCTGCAACTGGCATGGACACAGTTACACCCCCCCCACTTTCCTCTTTTACTTTTTACCATTTGTTCATGTTTTTAAAATCCAAGCCTCAACTCTTGATAGAGAGTATGGGCTCGAATTTTATATACTGCTTACATTACAGAAAGGGTAGAGAACAATTTTCCAGTCTGAGGGCCACATTCCATTTTGTGCCATCTTCTGGGGGCCGCATGCCAGTGGTGGGCAGGGCCGGAAGCAAGGGTGCGTGGAGCGAGGAATGTACAGTTTATCTTCGTACAGTTCCTCCTCCTCCACACGCCCATCTTCATCCTCCACCCAGACAATCAAAACAGCTTATCAGAATTTGAGGGCACATTTCAGTCGGGCAAAAACACAGTGCAAAATAAGGCCAGTGGCTTGGGGAGAATTTTGAGAGCCTGATAAAAGAGGCCTGGAGGGGTTGCATTTGCCCGAGGCTCCCCACCCCTGCATTAGGGAAAGGATTTATAGACTACGCTCCTAGGAACACAGGAATTTTCCAACAGCTGCTCAGGGGGTCCTGTGTATGGAGATCAGTATTGGCTGACCAGCTTCCCGCAAGATACCCCCACAATCCAGGTGTATGTGTGAAGGCTCACATCTATGGAATCAGGCCAGCTAGATAACAGGGGAACGGTTCATGTGAATAGCTGCTTGGAATGCAGTTTCCCTACCCAATGCACCAGCTGAATGCGGGCAGAGATTTGTGTCTATTGGTGGTTTGAAACAGAGGAGGGAAGATGGGAGTCCATCTCCATAACAGCTGGTTGGCACTTTCCAGAATTGCATGCTGGGCTACTTGCACAGTGCTGGTGATTGCAGATAGGAAGATGTGAGATGGCTTATTCACCTTTACAAATCTTTCTCTAAAACAGTGGCCTCAGGCTTATAATTTTTCATGTGCATCTCTATTTATCTGTCTGCACTTTGGGTGAGGAACCTGAGAGTGGCCTTCAAAGTGTGCATTTATGTGCAGGAGAGAAATGGGGAGGGCTATTGAATTGAGCGGGGAGCTATGCAATGCTGTAAACTGTCCGCTTTGGGCTCTGCCTCTGCCAAACGGGTCATAGCCACTGATCAACTCTTCCCATCAGCCTTTCATAGGAAAAGCTTTCTACTCCTGATCTACAGGCACACATATATACAGCCAAAAGATAAAAGAAAGTGCTTCTTCGCACAGCACATAGTTAGACTGTGGAACTCAATCCCATAGGAGGTAGTGACGGCCACCAACCTAGCTGGAGGATTAGATAAATTCATGGCTATTAGGCGTGATGGCGGTGCTGTGCCTCCAACGGCTGGAGGCAGTAGTACTTCTGAATACCAGTTTCGGCAAATCACAGGAGGGAAGAGTGCTCTTGTGCTGATCACTGTGAGAATGGGCATTGGCCTGACCCAGTAGATTCTTCTTACGCTCTTCTATACCTTCAGAGACCATGAATACTGGGACACCTCAGGAACTGTTTTCCCATTTCATCTGTTGTTTGTATAAACCCAGTGTAAGTACTTTACATGCTGCAGCCGCAAGTCATATTTTGCAGGAATTCTCCATCAACTGCTCGAGTATCTTGACTGAACTTCCTTGCCCTTTCTTTGAGCTGCGCATGCTAGATCTTATCTTTCACAGAAGACAATCTCTCTCTGTGTGTGTAGGGAAACGGAAGGTGGCTTTATCCCAGGACTTCAAATTGTATTGGTGGCCTCTTTCGGGTTGCCTAAAGGCCACCACCAGTGTGCTGTTGTCAACAATGGACCATACCATAAACACACGTTTCGAAAGTTACACAGATTTCATTCCGAGCGATAACGGCATGCAGAAAAGTAAGTGGCTCATGCCTCTCCAACCCATTGTGCTGTATCACCCAACAAAAATATCTCTCAAGCTTATCTCTGCAGATAAGAATCAGTTTAAGCCACATGCACCAAATGCAAGCTAAGGCTGAATCCTGTTTTTGCAGTTTGACCTTTAAGGCACTGCAGCAGTAGACCAAAGATGTCTTTGAGAAATGCCATCTTTTAAAACATGCAGATGTTTTCAACATAAAGCCAAAGCAGCACCTGCAATGCTTTCAAGAAGTGTTAGTGAACCTTGATTTTTTAAAAAAGGGATTTTCTTCAGATAACCAAAGCCTTTGAGTGCACGGTGATGCTATGTGCTGTTTTGTAGCACTATGTATGGTGGTACTTTTTAGCCCCGGTTGAGATAGAGCCCTGAGGCTGCTCTGAGCTAAATGGCATTCAAACCACTACACACTTGTGAGATTAAGAGGGAGAGGTCTTCTCAGTGAAAAAAGAACATAAGAACACGTGCAGAGGAAGACAACCAAGATGATCAAGAGTCTGGAAGCCAAGCCTTATGAGAAGTGATATGATAGCCATCTAAAGGGCTGTCATGTGGAAGATGGAGCACGCTTGCTTTCAGCTGCTCCAGAAGGTAGAACCCAAACCTATGGATTCAAATTACAAGAATGGAGATTCCAATTAATCATAAGGAACAACTTTCTGGTGGTAAAAGCTGTTTGACAGTGGAATGGGGAAGGTGGTGGACTTTCCTTCACTGGAGGTTTTTAACCAGAGATTGGATGTTGGGAAAGATTCAAGGCACAAGGAGAAGGGGACAACAGAGGACGAGATGGTTGGACAGTGTTCTCGAAGCTACCAACATGAGTCTGACCAAACTGCGGGAGGCAGTGGAAGACAGGAGTGCCTGGCGTGTTCTGGTCCATGGGGTCACGAAGAGTCGGACACGACTAAATGACTAAACAACAACAACAACTGGATTGCTTGGGGTCCTTTCCAACTCTACAAGACTATGATTCTATAATACTAATCAGAGCCTGCTGGATCAGGCCAGTGGCCCATCTAATTCACAATCATGTTCTCATAGTGGCCAACCAGATGCCACATGCAACTTTAATTCTAGAGTGATCTTCTTAGAGAGGCTCACATGGTGTCCCCTCTGTATTCTCTCCCCCCAGCTTCATTTTTTAATATGAAAAAAACACATCATACATATATTTTATTAAATTTTAAAAGGAAACAAACTAAGCCTGCAGTTAAATAGAACATCCGCAGCATTAATTCCGCAGAATTAAATACAACTTGAATTGTATTTCAAAAGGAATTAACCTCTATATTCTTTATTGTGCCAAGTGAAGAGTTGCAGGGGGTTTTAAAGTCTCCATTCTAGCTGGGGCTGATGGAAGTTGCGGTCCAAAACAGGTAGGTGAAGGCTGGCTTAAGAGAGGGGAGCACACCAAGGGGGAGGGGGAGGGGATGGTTGCTGAGGCTTACTCTGCAGGATCACAATGGGAGCTTAGAAAGAAGGCAATGTCTGACTGTGTGCGCGCAATTGTTTCTGTAAAGTGCCAGAGCAACTTCCTCCTTTACTGCTACTGCGGCAGTAACCTCAATCCAGCTCTGGTAGCTTGACAACTATACAAGCAAAATGACGTGGTGGGGAGGAGGAGGTCTGGATGTGAGAGAAATAGCCTTACGCACTCAAGTTTTCCTAATTTCACATAGCAACTGCTTCCCCTGGTTCCAGAAAGGCCAAGGGAGTGGTGAAATTGAGCACACGAGCTCATGAGCAGAAGATCTGCAACTCAGTGGTCCAGAGCATCTTCTTTGCATGCAGAAGGTCCCAAATTCAATCGCTGGCATCTCCAGGTGGGGTTGCAAAGGATGTTGGCCTGACATCCTAGAGAACTCTTGCCAGTCCACGTAGACAATACTGAAGTAGATGGACCACTGGCAGATTCTTAAGTTCCTGTGGCCCTCTAGATCATAGAATCATAGAGCTGGAAGGGACCCTGAGGATCTAGCCCAACCCCTGCAATGCAGGAACGAATAAAAAAGCCAATGCAGTTCTGGGCTGCATCAATAGGACTATAGCATCTAGATCTAGGGAAGTAATAGTACCACTGTATTCTGCTCTGGTCAGACCTCACCTGGAGTACTGTGTCCAGTTCTGGGCACCACAGTTCAAGAAGGATACTGACAAACTGGAACATGTCCAGAGGAGGGCAACCAAAATGGTCAAAGGCCTGGAAACGATGCCTTATGAGGAATGGCTTAGGGAGCTGGGTATGTTTAGCCTGGAGAAGAGAAGGTTAAGGGGTGATATGATAGCCATGTTCAAATATAAAGGATGTCATATAGAGGAGGGAGAAAGGTTGTTTTCTGCTGCTCCAGAGAAGCGGACACGGAGCAATGGATCTTCCTGACAGTAAGAGCTGTTCAGCAGTGGAATTTGCTACCAAGGAGTGTGGTAGATAGGAGTTGTTGTGATTAACCTGCCCCAATTAGGAAAGGAGGAAGAGTAATGCATCAGAAACTAATTAAGGTGACACTGAATCACGTTATTTCGGACTGCAAAGGATCTTAAAAGGTCACTTCCTCCTCTCTATTTTTCCCCCCTTTCTGCCCTAGAGGAGGGTAAGTACGCTTCAGGTTGAGTACTCCGCGGACCCATCTGGAACAGATTAATCCACTTTCCATTACTTTCAATGGGAAAGTTCGCTTCAGGTTAAGTATGCTTCAGGTTAAGTACAGACTTCCAGAACCAATTGTGTTTGTAAACCGAGGTACCACTGTATATTACAGGGAACTCTTCTATGCTATCACCTCAATTTCCCTGAAAATGTACTACAGTGGTACGGTACCTCTACTTACGAATTTAATGCATTCCGAACGCACATTCATAAGTCGAAAAAAATTGTAAGTTGAATCCCATAGGAATGCATTGGGAGAAAAATTCGTAAGTCGAAGCAACTTATCTAAAAATAAGTTTTTAGTCCTATCTAAAAAAAATTACGTAGAAAAAATCCTATCTAAACCGCATCCAAGATGGCGGATGGAGCTCCGTTCGTAAGTAGAAACATTTGTAAGTAGAGTTCTTCGTAAGTAGAGGTACCACTGTATTTGTATGTTGCTTCTAATACAATTGCTTTGACACACACAGCTTAGAAGTTTGCCCTTGGAATCTAGGAACTGAAGTCCATCGGTCACAATTAAAAACAACACCAGCAGTGTTTCTACCGGACTGGCTTGTGGCACTGCAAAAGTTATGATTTGAGGAAGGATGGCGAGCGTGCTTGGAGTGGGTGGGTGGTTTCTTCTTTTCTCTCCTCCTCCTCCTCCTGTTGCTTTGATTCTCTGGCTGGCTGAGTTCATTTGCATGACTGTTTCATGCTTCTGTCAGCATACGCTCACGTCTGCGATAATTTAATGCCACCACTGTATGAATCGACAACGTGCTATCAGTATAGGAAAGTATTTAATACTGTTGGCCGCTCGCTGCCGTGTTATCATAAGGCGGGTTGGCAGCCTGCCTGGGAGCTCTCACCACTGGAAATGTCTGATCGTTTAATAAACATAAATAAATATGGAGTTCCATTAAGCTGGAAGGAATAAAGGTTTATTGGCTGGTTTACAGAGCCTGGACAGGTCATTTCCACATCACTTCGGATTTTAGCCTGCTAGCCCTCGGGACTTCACAGAGACCTGAAACTTGCCCTTTGGCTACTGCCCTGCACATTTCCAGTCTGACCTAATGATTCTCTGCGGCTGCAGAAAGCAGCACAGAGAGATAAGGAAAAGAGCACTAGAGCGACATCACATGCACTTCTGCACTAAAGGGCAGCTTGTGGTCATGCAAATCCGCCTGTCTGTTAAGATCATAATCTGAAACTTTTTCCAGGTGACCCTGCCGTCCAAGGTCAGGTGGGTGATGACTGAATGGACTGATTGGTTGCCCTGCCCCATCTCAATCAGGGGTGGGGGACCTGTAGTCTTCCAAATGCTCATATACTACAAATCCCATCAATTTTAATATTTGGCTGTGCTGGCTGGGGCTGATGGAAGCCTACCGGTAACAAGATATAGAGGGGCACAGGTTCCTCAGATGTGTCCTAAATGTCTTTCCTGCTTTCATCTGCTGATGAAACTCATTTCCCTAGGAATTTTTATTTTTATCATCTTACTGCTGGGTGTTGTCTGTCTCAAGAGACAATGGAGTGAAGTCAAACTGCTGGGGAATCACAGCACCTGCTGTGACTGCAGGGACCAGTAAAACCGCAGTAAAACATTAAAATATTTTATTTCGTTAAACTTTTTTTAATCAAATAAACTTTTTATATGTCGCGCTATTTGTATTTAGGTTCTTGCTGTTTGACGTACAATTCCTTGCTCTTCCCCACACTTTCTATGCACACTTACACACTAAAACACCCACAGAATCTACAGCGGAGCTCTTCTGACCAGGAAACCGAATAATGTGAACTAAGACATAACAAGAGATCTATTTAGAAACCGAAGTTTCGCCCACCCAATAATTTTTGTTGGTGTTTTTTCTTTCTTTCTTTCTACAGAGCACCCCTCCTCAGGGCCCGACAACAGACATACAGCAGGTTGCTGTTACCAAAACCTACAGCAGAAAACACCCAGAGATCAAAATAGTCAAAAGGCACCAAACCAAAGAAATCTATGGACAGAAAAAATATATAGAAACAGTAACTCAGTTCTAGTAAGCCATAAGATTCTAAATGCCAGCAAGACCCCTCTGCTATTTTTGCTTTTATTTGTATAAACAATAAAGCACTACCAGTCAGCTGATAAAAGAAGCCTTGCACTTCTTTTCTCTTGCGAAACTGAAGTCTCGTAATGAAGTTTCTGTGCGCGCGCGCACATAAGATACAGTATAAAAGAATAGACTTTGTATGAGAGAGAAAGAAAGAGAGGAGGATTGGAGCCCTGTGAGAGACAACACCTACACTCCAGGAAATCTATTTTTGCTGTGTAGGTGGAAGCACTGAGATGTGTTATCTCTAAAAGAGCAGTTTTGGGGAAACCTCCATCATCTTGTCATGCAGATAACAGTTCACAATCTTTCAGACAGAGCTGAGGGGATGGAAACTCAACAGTGACAACAGAAAGACACCTGTATGAAAAAAGGAAAATGCCATCTCACACATCTCTGTTCTTAAATAGCAACATGTCATATGCCAGAGCCTGGAAAGAGCAATGACTGTCATTAATGCCTTAAGACTTAGCACTCAAGTGAATATCTCTAAGTACCTTGAGTACTTCTTCAAATATTTACTTTTTTTTTACAATCCTATCAGTTCAGAATGGCCCAAAACAGCTCCAGGATGCAACAACACCACGTTTTAAAAACCCCTTTCTCCCCACTTGTCGTCTCGGTCTGCCTGATCTGTATAGCTGCCATGAAAAATACACTTCATGTATTTTTACATGTCCTTTTCCACACAAAGATTAATGTTCACACAGGAAAGTGTAAGACATAAAGCAAACTTCAGAGGTCATCTACCCTTTATTTTAGAGCTTTTCTGCATGATCACTCCCAGACAAAGGGAGACGGCCACCAGGAATGTATTTATTGAGCTCAGACTCCCCCACTCTCAGCTGCTTCCATGTGGTTCCCAGACAAGTATCCTGTACAGGCAGTGTGCCGGGCCAGACCTGCTAAGTTTCAGCAATGGGAAGGTACAAACAGAACCTGCAACAAAATGCAGCGGTCTGGAGTGTTCATGCTCAGCACCCCAGCCACCCTATCCCTCTTCCAGAACATCCCAATTTTATTTTGTACTTCTCTCACTCTCGGGGTTCCAACAAGCTTGCCGATTCCCAAAGCCATTTCGCCACAATGGTATGTTCTGCATGTTCAGTTAACTGTTGTGTAGTTAAAATAGTTGGCCGATGCTGCTATTATTGCAGTGCCACCAATAGACATGCTTCGTAAAGGGTTAGGTGCCAGACTCCAAGACACTTAAAATCTAAAAGAATGAGGAACGTAATGAAGGGAAGGACAGAAGAGGGGAAATCTTACGGTAGCACAGCCATAGGTTGGAATTCTTATGTTGTCCATACATGTTATGCCTTAGTATCGGCTGTGTTTGAATAAAATAGCTTTGTGGGTTCTGGTTTGGAGAGTTCAAGCCTCTTACAAGCTTAGCACTCATGGGAATAAGAGGTGAGGTCTTCTTGTGGGAAGGGGTTATTGCTTTTCTTTTCTTTATTATCATAGCTGCCAAGTTTTCCCTTTTCTCGCGAGGAAGCCTATTCAGCATAAGGGAAAATCCCTTTAAAAAGGGGTTAACTTGGCAGCTATGTATTATGTATTTTTTGTCTTTGTATGTCGTGAACTGCCCTGTGATCTTCAGATTAAGGGCGGTATACAAATTTAATAAATAAACGCAATAAAGTAAAGATACCTCTGTGTGTGTGTGTGTGTGTGTGTGTGTGTGTGTGATGTCATTTGGCTATACAATGTTACCTTGGTTCTCAAACTTAATTCGTTCTGGAAGTCTGTTCTAAAACCAAAATGTTCCAAAACCAAGGCGCACTTTCCCATAGAAAGTAATGCAAAACGGATTAATACCCGTTCCAGACTTTTAAAAACAACACCTAAAACAGCAATTTAACATGAATTTTACTATCTAACAAGACCATTGATCTATAAAATGAAAGCAATAATCAATGTACTGTTGTTGTTTAGTCGTTTAGTCGTGTCCGACTCTTCGTGACCCCATGGACCATAGCACGCCAGGTACTCCTGTCTTCCACTGCCTCCCGCAGTTTGGTCAAACTCATGTTCGTAGCTTCGAGAATGTACTGTACTATAGAATAAATAAGACAGTATTGTAGATGATAAAAATTAAAGTGGTTGCAACAACTTGCCTCTTGGATGGGCCGGTTCTGGGGGCATCACTCGGGATATGCCTTGTAGAGAAGAGGAGGTGCTCAGTGAAGCCCCTTTTCCGCCCTTCCTGGCCCCAATTCACTGAACAGCCCTGCAGTGCTTTCCTGCTGAATAGGTTGTCACCAAGCACTTGAGGGTCACTGACAGTTCCAGAAAAAATGGTGGGAAATGGGATGAACAAAACATGGCCTGACATGGGGTTCTGGGAGCAGCATCCCTTATGCCTCCAGCTAATCCCTTTGCATTTATGCAGAGGCTAAAACTATCTCCCTCCCGTTTGCACCTTCTCCCCCCAAAAAGAGAGGAAATTCCTGACTTTACCTCTTGTGGAGTTGGAACTCCCAAGACTGTGAAACCCAAGGGGATACCAGGGGGATACCAAATTAATGAGGCTGACAATCACACACACTCCAATCATCAAACTGTGAAACTTTATTTGAATAAACAGTAGGCAGGAAGAAAGAAAAGAGGTCAAACAGATTACGAGATAAAGCAAGGTACTGTAGCTCTTTAAAATGGTCTAATCATGGTCTAACATGGACTAACAATACAGCATTCAAAGCTCACTGATGAGTAGCACAAGGGATGGTCAGTGTTCCAGTGTTATGGAAAATGCAGCTGATGAGTTTTAAAATACCAAATGATTTTTTAGTACAGAAACCTTTTCATTCAGCTGGAAAATCGTATTATAAAAATGGTATTCAAAGGATTATGCAAAGTTTAGGTAGTGAGCACCTGTTGTATCTCAACAGTGATGCTGATTGAAAGGACAAGGTAGGTCCATCATCTGGGCAGTGAAAGGGGGGCATCAAAACTCAGTTCACTCACCACCAAGACTCCAGATTCACACCCTCCCCATATTGTCTAGCATGACCTCTTGTGCACTAGTGCCTACACATTTACATACAAACACCAGGAGACCCCACAAACTCCATACATTTAAACTTTATTTCCCCCTTTATAAATCTGTAGATGTTTAGTAAGTCTTGGCCCATCCCTGAAGCTCTTTCCACACTCCATACATTTAAATGAATTCTCCCCTGTGTGAGTTCGTTGGTGTCTTCTGCAATTTCCCCTATAAGTGAAGCTCTTTCCACATTCTATACATTCATATGGTTTTTCTCCTGTGTGGATTCAATGGTGAATATTAAGGGTTGAACCAGTACTGAAAGTCTTTCCACACTCCATACATTTAAATGGTTTCTCCCCTGTGTGAGTTCGATGATGTAAAGTAAGGTGTCCACTCCGATTGAAGCTCTTTCCACACTCCATACATTTAAATGGTTTCTCCCCTGTGTGAGTTCGATGATGTAAAGTAAGGTGTCCACTCCGATTAAAACTCTTTCCACACTCCATACATTTAAATGGTTTCTCCCCTGTGTGAGTTCGATGATGTAAAGTAAGGTGTCCACTCTGATTAAAGCTCTTTCCACACTCCATACATTTAAATGGTTTTTCACCTGTGTGAGTTCGCTGATGTAAAGTAAGTGTGGCGTTATTACTGAAGCTCTTTCCATACTCCATACATTTAAATAGTTTCTCCCCTGTGTGAGCCCGATGATGCCGAGTAAGGTGTGCTCTCTGATAAAAGCTCTTTCCACACTCCATACATTTAAATGGTTTTTCCCCTGTGTGAGTTTGATGATGTCGAGTAAAGTGTGCTCTCTGATTAAAGCTCTTTCCACACTCCATACATTTAAATGGTTTTTCACTTGTGTGAGTTCGATGATGTAAAGTAAGGTGTGCTCTCTGATAAAAGCTCTTTCCACACTCCATACATTTAAATGGTTTTTCCCCTGTGTGAGTTTGATGATGTCGAGTAAGGTGTGTACTCTGATTAAAGCTCTTTCCACACTCCATACAATTAAATGGCTTCACCCCAGTGTGAGTTTGTTGGTGCGAAGTAAGGTGTTCATTCCGGCTAAAACATTTTCCACATTCCATACATTCAATAGGCTTCTCTCCTCTGTGAATCCGTTGATGTACCCTCAGGTTTGAACGACTCTGGGGTTGCGGTGCTCATCTCGCTTTACTGGCCGACGGAGCCGGCATACAGCTTCTAGGTCAGGCACGTCCAACAGGTAGATCCTGATCTACCAGTAGATCACTGGATAGATCACTGGTAGATCACTGGTAGATCACTGGCTCCCCCCGAAGAAGCTCAACAACTTTGGCTCCCCTAAAAAAGCTCATTTTTTGCTCTGCACCCCCCCAAAAATGGGGCATTCCCCCTCCCTTAAAAAGCTCAACAAGTTTGACCTGAACCCCCAAAAAGGGGGTAGATCACTGCCAGTTTTTAACTCTGTAAGTAGATCGCAGTCTCTTGGGTGTTGGCCACCCCTGTTCTAGGTCATATGGCCAGCATGACTAAGCCGCTTCTGGTGAAACTAGAGTGTTCTGTTTAGAAGTCTGCTTTTCTACTTTTTCCAGAGAAAGCAACATTTCCTCCACAACACCACCTCCAATTCACTAAACAGGGGGCGGGTGGCAGGGTTGGGGAGGGGGGCACAATGTTTTGGGCAGGCCCCGTTGGCATATTCCTCCTCAGAAGTGTCCTTCCCATAGGGGTTAGTGGCTTGTTGCGCTAGGGCACTGGCCTCTCAGGGGTGCCCCAGCACTGGCGGGGCGCAACGAGTCACTAAGCGCTATGGCTCCACTGCTGCTTCCTCCTCTCCCTCAGCTGCAGGAATCCCCTGCCCGCCGAGCCACTGTTGCCTGAGGGAGCAGCGGGAGCAGCAATGGCGGGAGCGGCTTCCAAGTGGCCTCCTTCCACGTCACCAGTGCCTGCTGCCCCACCACCACCATTCCCGGGCACAGGTGGCGGTGTGGCAACCACCTCCTGTTCCGTGGCCATCGGGCCGAGCTGGGTCCCTTGCAAGCGCAGCAGCAGCGGCAGGAGGAGGAAGGGAAGAGGGAGACGCGGCTGGGCTCGGGCAGCACCCAGTGTCTTCAGCACATGGTACCGGGCGGGCTCTGCCTCCGCCCAGCCTGGCTGAGAGGCGGGGCTCGGCTGGGGACGCCGAGAAAGGAGAGGAGGAGAAAGAGAAAGGGAAAGAGACGGGCCTCCTCGTACAGGCTCCTCTATCGGAGGCCTTGCAAGCCGGGGAGAAGTGTCTTCTCCCTTGCCCCAGGCACGGCCAGGCCCGCGGCAGCGCCCCGTGATCCCGTCAGGAGATAGCGGGAGAAGCTCACTTGGCAGCCGGCAGTGGCGCATCTCCTCCCACTGGCCTCCTCGGCTCCCTTTTCCCTGCCCATCCCAACTGAGGCCGGCCGGCTGTGTGGCTTCAGGGGAAGTGGGAAGGGAGAACGGCAAGGCGTCCATGAATGGGCCTCAGGGGGAGGTCGAGTGGGAAAGGGATCCCAAGGGTCATCCAGTCCAGCCCACTTGCAGTGCAAGGAAGATCCTGTGGTTGAGATCCTGCGCGTATATATGCACCTTCTTTTCTGGTGTTCTGCCCCCCCTTCTCTCCCAACAGCCCTGCACCATCGGAAAGGGAGGGGGTACCAGAGGAACTTTTGCGCCATAGCACTGGGTGTGCTTAAGACGGCCCTGCCCAGCACCTTTCTGAGCACAATTCAAAGTGTTGGTGCTGACCTTTAAAGCCCTAAACACCCTCAGTCCTGTATACCTGAAGGAGCATCTCCACCCCCATCGTTCAGCCCGGACACTGAGGTCTAGAGTCAAGGGCCTTCTGGCAGTTCCCTCACTGTGAGAAGTGAGGTTACAGGGAACCAGGCAGAGGGCCTTCTTGGTAGTGGCACCCACCCTGTGGAATGCCCTCCCATCAGATGTCAAAGAAAGGCAGCCCTGTTTAGGGAAGTTTTTAATGTTTGAAGTTCTATTCTGTTTTTAGTCCTTTGTTGGGAGCTGCCCATAATTCTTAGAGTTTTTAAGTGTCAGGTGTGACTGCAGCCTGAACACAGCAGAGTTTGCGCAGGTTTTTCCGGAAGCTTCTGGCGGTAACTGAAATGACTAGACGTCTGGACGCAGAATAAACTATTTACAGGATTTATTAAAATAAAATAATTGTCACTCCAGGCTGTAACATCGCCTTGTATAATGACTTACGAATAGATAACTTGGAAACAGCAGTTTCACGCACATGTAGGTCTTTTAACGCTTTCCACACACCTTTGGCTGTTTTAATCCCCCGTACATGTGGTAACTGGGAATTCTCAAGCCCCAAGATAATGGTGGCCCTTGCTCTTTGGTCATTATCCAGGTCTTCATCATCTGGCTTTGCAGGTGGCTTATTTACAGCCTGCCAGAGATGTTCCCTTTGCAGCACTGCCTGCATGCGTTCAGACCATAGCAAGTAATTGCTGTCATTCAGACGCTCAAACGCCATCTGAAATGGTTGTGACGCCATCTGAGAGCAATGTTCCCTGGAACCTGGAACCAGCTACTCACGACCTCCGAGAGAGAACAGGAAACACAGCATCCAGCACTTCCACGCTGCAGCTGTTGTCCAAACGATTCCACGCGTCCACGGCTTCACCAGCTCACTGATGCCAACACGCCAGCCAGGAACCAGCCAGTGTCCTTCCCATAACCTCTTAGAGTTTTTAAGTGTCAGGTGTGACTGCAGCCTGAACACAGCAGAGTTTGCGCAGGTTTTTCCGGAAGCTTCTGGCGGTAACTGAAATGACTAGACGTCTGGACGCAGAATAAACTATTTACAGGATTTATTAAAATAAAAAAAACAGAGTTTCTATATACAAAGCAAAATAAATCCTCTCCTCTCTGTCTCTCTCTCAACCTATACAGCAATTTCTCTCCTACACTCACCAACACATACTGAACTGGCTTTCACAGATAACTAGTCTCAGTGTTGAACCTCAACCAATAGAAACGCTGTTGCTAAGGTAGAAGCAGACCTTGGCTTTCTGCCAAATGTTATTAGTTTGACCTAGATTAGTTTGACCTAGATTCGATTGAGTGAAGAAGCAATCTGATGGTGTTTTATGCTACTGACTCAGCAAAAACCCGAACACCCGCTCTCAGATTCTTCTGAACCAATTAACTCTTCACTTGCTTTTTCTAGCAAACCTAAACCTTTACACATTTGTTTGTTCTTGATCTTTGACAACGGTTTAGTTAACACATCAGCAATATTTTCCTCACTAGATACATAAGTACATTTAATCACATCATTCTGTACACAGCAACGTACGTTTTGGTATTTCACTGCAATGTGTTTCGAACGTGATTTCAAACCTTCTGTATTACTCAAAGTTATGCATGCTTGGTTATCCACATAAACTTGTACAGGTTGTTCACAATTTACATTTATATCTGTTAACAACTGCTTGAAATAAATCACTTCGTTGCATAATTCATTAATTGCAGCAAATTCCGATTCAGTAGACGATCCACTTACTACGTTCTGCTTCCTGGACCGCCAAGTAATTAATGCCCCTCCAAACATAATGACTAAACCAGTAACAGATTTTCGATCTGGCAGATTTCCCCAGTCACTATCACAGTAATAATACAGTACTTCATCTCCTTCTGAATTTAATTGTAAAACATAGCCAATTGTTTGCTTAAGGTACCTTAGTACTTGTTTCACTGCTTTCCAGGCATTAAGCGTAGGTTTTGAAACCAGTCTGCTTAATATGCCAACTGCGTAACTAATATCTGGTCTGGACCACTGTGCCAAATATAACAAACTCCCAATAACTGAATGATATAGTTCAGGGTGTTCAAACAATGAGCTCTCATCTGTGTGAAGTGATTTTATAAATCCAGGCTCCATAGGTACTGCAGTTCCTTTGCAGTCTTGCATCCTATAGTTAATTAAAAGCTGCTTGATTTTACTCTGCTGATTTATCAAACAACTACCATCCTTGGCCCAGCACACTTCCAAGCCTAAATATGATCGAACTGGACCTAGGTCCTTTACTTTGAATTTGCTAGACAGTTGTTTTGCAAACCTTTTTGTCTGTTTGTCTGACCTGCAACCATATAAGACATCATCAACATATATTAGACACAACTCTTGTTCACTTCCAGTTCCACGAACATAGACACAATTGTCTGCTACACTCTGTTTGAAATTTAAAGATACCAATGCTTCGTGGAGACATTTATTCCAGGATCTAGCAGCCTGCTTAAGCCCATAGAGAGCTTTATTTAACTTTAACACTCTATTGCACCCTGTCTCAAAACCAGGTGGCTCAGTAAGGTAAAGTTCTTCAGTTAAAGATGCATGTAAGTATGCAGCTTGTATATCAAAATGATTGAGTTTCAGCTTTCTTTTAGCTCCTATTGTCAGAAGTAACCTTACACTTTCAGGCCTGACAGTCGGGGCAAAAGTCTCGTCAAAGTCCAGTCCAGGTCTTTGAGTATACCCCTGTGCTACTAAGCGAGCCTTGTGTTTGTACCCTCCTGTTACTAGAGGCTTAAGCTTATACACCCATCTGCAGCCCACAATTTTAGCCCCCTCAGGCTTTGCTACTGGTGTAAAAACTTTATGCTCATTTAGAGAAGACATCTCTTCCTGCATAGCCTGTAACCACATGTTAGCCTGCTCTTCTGGCAAACTCAGCACTTCCTGATAGCTTTGTGGCTCCACTAAAACATTAAACACGTTAGCCATATCAGGAGAATAACGTTCTGGTGGTACACCTTTGTTTTTCCTCTGAGATCGCCTGGGAGAAAAAGTTTCTGCAGTCTCACTTTCCCCCTCAGAACTTCGCCCCCCTTTCGGTTCCTTAGCAACGGGTGAAGTCTGACTAGTTTCTTGCTGTGAGGATCTCTTATCTGTACTTTTCTCCCCCTCATTCTCAGACTCTCCACTCTCAGGCTCTTTTTTACTATCACTGCGTCCTTGGGAAGATTGAAACCAAATTTCTGTGTTAGCATGTAATTTCTCCCAACCACTATGCTCACAAAAAGTGGCATTTCTGGAAATTACAATTCCATTTGCTCCTTCTGCAAACCTATATCCTTTCCCAAGCTCTTGATAACCCACAAAAATTAGCTGCTTGGTTTTAGGCTCTCCTTTCTTGCGTACCTGTTTGGGAATAAGTATCCATGCTTTTGACCCAAACACATGCAAATGGTCTACTTTAGGTTTCTTTCCAAACAATTTGAAATAAGGAGTTGTACCAATGGTTTGATGGAATAGTCTGTTCTGAAGATAGCAAGATGTAACCATGCTTTCCGCCCAAAAGGACATTGGTAACCCAGCATCTTCAATCATAGAAAACATCATAGTTTGTAAAGATCTATTTTTTCTCTCCGCAACTCCATTTTCTTCTGGAGAAAAAGTGTTTGTTTTTCTATGCCCTATGCCCCGTTTATGCAACCAATCACGGAAAGCATTTGACAAAAATTCTCCACCTTTATCCGTCTGAATCCTTTTCAGTTTGAGAGAAAAAAACCTCTCCACAGACGCCACCCAGCCTTTGAACTTGGTAAACACGTCTCCCTTGCTTTTCATGGGATAAACCCAGGAATAACGCGTTGCGTCATCCACAATAGTCAAAGAAAAACGCGCTCCACCTCTGCTAACAGCAAATGGACCAATTACATCCATATGAACAAGCTGTAGCGGTGTATCGCTCACTCTATCACTTCTGGGAAATGATACTCTCTGGGTTTTAACTTTTTTGCAAACATTGCAATCCAAAAATTTATTACAATTCTTCAGTTTGCACCCATCAGCTAGCATAGGCATTTTTAAAATACTTTTCCAACCAGCATGTCCCATTTTTCTATGTAATAAATGCACACAGTTGTCATGCACAGCTTTGTTACCCAACACAGGCTGAGATTCACTGACTACTGCTGAAATTGGAGAACCTGCTTTAAGCATAAACAAACCTCCCTCTGACTTAGCAGTTCCCAGAATCTCACCATTCTTTTTGATAACACAGCTGTTTTCTTCAAAATGTACTTTGAAACCAGCTTTTAGCAAACAATCTACTGACATTAAGTTGCTTCTTAGTGAGGGCACACATAACACATTCTCCAGGCACTCACGCAGACAAGGAACAAACACTGAACCCCCCGAATGTACCTCAGAAGTTCTCCCGTCAGCGAGAGCAATTTGGCTATGTTGTGCCACGCTCTTTGAAACAAACAACTCGTCAGAATTTACAATGTGACGAGTGGCACCTGAGTCAACCACCCAGACAGTTTGTTTCTCATTAGCAACCTTGACCACGGCTGTCACAAGATGAGCCGACTGTTTACGCTTGAAGAATTTCTTCTGCCGCTGTTGCTGCTGCTGTTGCTGCTGCTGATCTTGTCGCTGATACTTCGTCACCTCTGGGCACCCGCGTTTTAGATGTTTTGTCGATCCACACCGAAAACACCGTCGCACAGCATACGCTGACTCTTCACAGGAACGTGGTGGTTGCTGCTTCCCTTCTGGAATGGCATTCACATTCTTTCCAAGCCGACCGCTTGTCGATGCCTCTGCAGCCAACAACCTGTTTTCCCGTTTCTGCCATTCTTCCAGCAAACGCCCAGTAACATAACTAACAGTTAAATCATCTTCTTTCATTGCCTCAAAAGTCATTACTAAATTGTCCCAGCTTTCAGGGAGAGAGCTCAAAATGATAGACACTTTCTCCTCCTGGGCTAATGTACAGTCTCTTTCCTGAAGTTCTACAAACTTCATCTGTAAACTGTGCAGATGATCATGCATTGTCACTCCAGGCTGTAACATCGCCTTGTATAATGACTTACGAATAGATAACTTGGAAACAGCAGTTTCACGCACATGTAGGTCTTTTAACGCTTTCCACACACCTTTGGCTGTTTTAATCCCCCGTACATGCGGTAACTGGGAATTCTCAAGCCCCAAGATAATGGTGGCCCTTGCTCTTTGGTCATTATCCAGGTCTTCATCATCTGGCTTTGCAGGTGGCTTATTTACAGCCTGCCAGAGATGTTCCCTTTGCAGCACTGCCTGCATGCGTTCAGACCATAGCAAGTAATTGCTGTCATTCAGACGCTCAAACGCCATCTGAAATGGTTGTGACGCCATCTGAGAGCAATGTTCCCTGGAACCTGGAACCAGCTACTCACGACCTCCGAGAGAGAACAGGAAACACAGCATCCAGCACTTCCACGCTGCAGCTGTTGTCCAAACGATTCCACGCGTCCACGGCTTCACCAGCTCACTGATGCCAACACGCCAGCCAGGAACCAGCCAGTGTCCTTCCCATAACCTCTTAGAGTTTTTAAGTGTCAGGTGTGACTGCAGCCTGAACACAGCAGAGTTTGCGCAGGTTTTTCCGGAAGCTTCTGGCGGTAACTGAAATGACTAGACGTCTGGACGCAGAATAAACTATTTACAGGATTTATTAAAATAAAAAAAACAGAGTTTCTATATACAAAGCAAAATAAATCCTCTCCTCTCTGTCTCTCTCTCAACCTATACAGCAATTTCTCTCCTACACTCACCAACACATACTGAACTGGCTTTCACAGATAACTAGTCTCAGTGTTGAACCTCAACCAATAGAAACGCTGTTGCTAAGGTAGAAGCAGACCTTGGCTTTCTGCCAAATGTTATTAGTTTGACCTAGATTAGTTTGACCTAGATTCGATTGAGTGAAGAAGCAATCTGATGGTGTTTTATGCTACTGACTCAGCAAAAACCCGAACACCCGCTCTCAGATTCTTCTGAACCAATTAACTCTTCACTTGCTTTTTCTAGCAAACCTAAACCTTTACACATTTGTTTGTTCTTGATCTTTGACAACGGTTTAGTTAACACATCAGCAATATTTTCCTCACTAGATACATAAGTACATTTAATCACATCATTCTGTACACAGCAACGTACGTTTTGGTATTTCACTGCAATGTGTTTCGAACGTGATTTCAAACCTTCTGTATTACTCAAAGTTATGCATGCTTGGTTATCCACATAAACTTGTACAGGTTGTTCACAATTTACATTTATATCTGTTAACAACTGCTTGAAATAAATCACTTCGTTGCATAATTCATTAATTGCAGCAAATTCCGATTCAGTAGACGATCCACTTACTACGTTCTGCTTCCTGGACCGCCAAGTAATTAATGCCCCTCCAAACATAATGACTAAACCAGTAACAGATTTTCGATCTGGCAGATTTCCCCAGTCACTATCACAGTAATAATACAGTACTTCATCTCCTTCTGAATTTAATTGTAAAACATAGCCAATTGTTTGCTTAAGGTACCTTAGTACTTGTTTCACTGCTTTCCAGGCATTAAGCGTAGGTTTTGAAACCAGTCTGCTTAATATGCCAACTGCGTAACTAATATCTGGTCTGGACCACTGTGCCAAATATAACAAACTCCCAATAACTGAATGATATAGTTCAGGGTGTTCAAACAATGAGCTCTCATCTGTGTGAAGTGATTTTATAAATCCAGGCTCCATAGGTACTGCAGTTCCTTTGCAGTCTTGCATCCTATAGTTAATTAAAAGCTGCTTGATTTTACTCTGCTGATTTATCAAACAACTACCATCCTTGGCCCAGCACACTTCCAAGCCTAAATATGATCGAACTGGACCTAGGTCCTTTACTTTGAATTTGCTAGACAGTTGTTTTGCAAACCTTTTTGTCTGTTTGTCTGACCTGCAACCATATAAGACATCATCAACATATATTAGACACAACTCTTGTTCACTTCCAGTTCCACGAACATAGACACAATTGTCTGCTACACTCTGTTTGAAATTTAAAGATACCAATGCTTCGTGGAGACATTTATTCCAGGATCTAGCAGCCTGCTTAAGCCCATAGAGAGCTTTATTTAACTTTAACACTCTATTGCACCCTGTCTCAAAACCAGGTGGCTCAGTAAGGTAAAGTTCTTCAGTTAAAGATGCATGTAAGTATGCAGCTTGTATATCAAAATGATTGAGTTTCAGCTTTCTTTTAGCTCCTATTGTCAGAAGTAACCTTACACTTTCAGGCCTGACAGTCGGGGCAAAAGTCTCGTCAAAGTCCAGTCCAGGTCTTTGAGTATACCCCTGTGCTACTAAGCGAGCCTTGTGTTTGTACCCTCCTGTTACTAGAGGCTTAAGCTTATACACCCATCTGCAGCCCACAATTTTAGCCCCCTCAGGCTTTGCTACTGGTGTAAAAACTTTATGCTCATTTAGAGAAGACATCTCTTCCTGCATAGCCTGTAACCACATGTTAGCCTGCTCTTCTGGCAAACTCAGCACTTCCTGATAGCTTTGTGGCTCCACTAAAACATTAAACACGTTAGCCATATCAGGAGAATAACGTTCTGGTGGTACACCTTTGTTTTTCCTCTGAGATCGCCTGGGAGAAAAAGTTTCTGCAGTCTCACTTTCCCCCTCAGAACTTCGCCCCCCTTTCGGTTCCTTAGCAACGGGTGAAGTCTGACTAGTTTCTTGCTGTGAGGATCTCTTATCTGTACTTTTCTCCCCCTCATTCTCAGACTCTCCACTCTCAGGCTCTTTTTTACTATCACTGCGTCCTTGGGAAGATTGAAACCAAATTTCTGTGTTAGCATGTAATTTCTCCCAACCACTATGCTCACAAAAAGTGGCATTTCTGGAAATTACAATTCCATTTGCTCCTTCTGCAAACCTATATCCTTTCCCAAGCTCTTGATAACCCACAAAAATTAGCTGCTTGGTTTTAGGCTCTCCTTTCTTGCGTACCTGTTTGGGAATAAGTATCCATGCTTTTGACCCAAACACATGCAAATGGTCTACTTTAGGTTTCTTTCCAAACAATTTGAAATAAGGAGTTGTACCAATGGTTTGATGGAATAGTCTGTTCTGAAGATAGCAAGATGTAACCATGCTTTCCGCCCAAAAGGACATTGGTAACCCAGCATCTTCAATCATAGAAAACATCATAGTTTGTAAAGATCTATTTTTTCTCTCCGCAACTCCATTTTCTTCTGGAGAAAAAGTGTTTGTTTTTCTATGCCCTATGCCCCGTTTATGCAACCAATCACGGAAAGCATTTGACAAAAATTCTCCACCTTTATCCGTCTGAATCCTTTTCAGTTTGAGAGAAAAAAACCTCTCCACAGACGCCACCCAGCCTTTGAACTTGGTAAACACGTCTCCCTTGCTTTTCATGGGATAAACCCAGGAATAACGCGTTGCGTCATCCACAATAGTCAAAGAAAAACGCGCTCCACCTCTGCTAACAGCAAATGGACCAATTACATCCATATGAACAAGCTGTAGCGGTGTATCGCTCACTCTATCACTTCTGGGAAATGATACTCTCTGGGTTTTAACTTTTTTGCAAACATTGCAATCCAAAAATTTATTACAATTCTTCAGTTTGCACCCATCAGCTAGCATAGGCATTTTTAAAATACTTTTCCAACCAGCATGTCCCATTTTTCTATGTAATAAATGCACACAGTTGTCATGCACAGCTTTGTTACCCAACACAGGCTGAGATTCACTGACTACTGCTGAAATTGGAGAACCTGCTTTAAGCATAAACAAACCTCCCTCTGACTTAGCAGTTCCCAGAATCTCACCATTCTTTTTGATAACACAGCTGTTTTCTTCAAAATGTACTTTGAAACCAGCTTTTAGCAAACAATCTACTGACATTAAGTTGCTTCTTAGTGAGGGCACACATAACACATTCTCCAGGCACTCACGCAGACAAGGAACAAACACTGAACCCCCCGAATGTACCTCAGAAGTTCTCCCGTCAGCGAGAGCAATTTGGCTATGTTGTGCCACGCTCTTTGAAACAAACAACTCGTCAGAATTTACAATGTGACGAGTGGCACCTGAGTCAACCACCCAGACAGTTTGTTTCTCATTAGCAACCTTGACCACGGCTGTCACAAGATGAGCCGACTGTTTACGCTTGAAGAATTTCTTCTGCCGCTGTTGCTGCTGCTGTTGCTGCTGCTGATCTTGTCGCTGATACTTCGTCACCTCTGGGCACCCGCGTTTTAGATGTTTTGTCGATCCACACCGAAAACACCGTCGCACAGCATACGCTGACTCTTCACAGGAACGTGGTGGTTGCTGCTTCCCTTCTGGAATGGCATTCACATTCTTTCCAAGCCGACCGCTTGTCGATGCCTCTGCAGCCAACAACCTGTTTTCCCGTTTCTGCCATTCTTCCAGCAAACGCCCAGTAACATAACTAACAGTTAAATCATCTTCTTTCATTGCCTCAAAAGTCATTACTAAATTGTCCCAGCTTTCAGGGAGAGAGCTCAAAATGATAGACACTTTCTCCTCCTGGGCTAATGTACAGTCTCTTTCCTGAAGTTCTACAAACTTCATCTGTAAACTGTGCAGATGATCATGCATTGTCACTCCAGGCTGTAACATCGCCTTGTATAATGACTTACGAATAGATAACTTGGAAACAGCAGTTTCACGCACATGTAGGTCTTTTAACGCTTTCCACACACCTTTGGCTGTTTTAATCCCCCGTACATGCGGTAACTGGGAATTCTCAAGCCCCAAGATAATGGTGGCCCTTGCTCTTTGGTCATTATCCAGGTCTTCATCATCTGGCTTTGCAGGTGGCTTATTTACAGCCTGCCAGAGATGTTCCCTTTGCAGCACTGCCTGCATGCGTTCAGACCATAGCAAGTAATTGCTGTCATTCAGACGCTCAAACGCCATCTGAAATGGTTGTGACGCCATCTGAGAGCAATGTTCCCTGGAACCTGGAACCAGCTACTCACGACCTCCGAGAGAGAACAGGAAACACAGCATCCAGCACTTCCACGCTGCAGCTGTTGTCCAAACGATTCCACGCGTCCACGGCTTCACCAGCTCACTGATGCCAACACGCCAGCCAGGAACCAGCCAGTGTCCTTCCCATAACCTCTTAGAGTTTTTAAGTGTCAGGTGTGACTGCAGCCTGAACACAGCAGAGTTTGCGCAGGTTTTTCCGGAAGCTTCTGGCGGTAACTGAAATGACTAGACGTCTGGACGCAGAATAAACTATTTACAGGATTTATTAAAATAAAAAAAACAGAGTTTCTATATACAAAGCAAAATAAATCCTCTCCTCTCTGTCTCTCTCTCAACCTATACAGCAATTTCTCTCCTACACTCACCAACACATACTGAACTGGCTTTCACAGATAACTAGTCTCAGTGTTGAACCTCAACCAATAGAAACGCTGTTGCTAAGGTAGAAGCAGACCTTGGCTTTCTGCCAAATGTTATTAGTTTGACCTAGATTAGTTTGACCTAGATTCGATTGAGTGAAGAAGCAATCTGATGGTGTTTTATGCTACTGACTCAGCAAAAACCCGAACAAGTGGGTGGAACCATGTATGCCAAGTTAACCTCTTTTGCAGCACTCCAGCCATTTCCTCAAGGCACACAACACAGCACAGCCATATGCCGAACTGTTCATCCAACACCTATTTACGCTTAAAGCATTCTGAGGTGCTGACAATACTAAGAGATGCTTCTTCACAAGGAGGGAGGCAAGGAGTTCTCATAAGCATCTGCCTGGCCAGGACTTGGATGAGTAAAGCACAAAGTAAATATTCTTTTTCTTTTTTCTGCATTGTCAAAACAGAAAATGTGAGTGTGTTTTTGTCAGCTATGAAAAACAGTTTTTCTCTAGCAGATCATCAGCTCCACTGTCAATCTTGGCTCAGCCTACTGGGCACCCAGATGTTTCGTATCAAGTCTGAAGAACTTCCATATGAAAAGAAGCCCGCTTTGCTGTATAGGCAACACCTGATTGCACTAAAGAGTAATCTGAGATTAATTTGCCAGAAAATGTTGAGAAGAGTACCAGATGCAGTTAGTGGTTCCCATAAATCACACGGACTTCATTTAAAACACAAATGTGATTCCAAATAAAAGTATAAGGCAAGATACATATTTATTATAAATATATATATAAAAGTTCTACCAAGACAGGCCTTCAAGGTGATTTACAAGGCATCTTAAACAACACGAACATACTCACTAAACTAGCTTCAGGGCTGATCCAAGACAGTTTTCTGCCTATGGCAGAATACCAAACTATGTGCCTCTCCCCAACTCATGGGGTACTGTAATCAAGTTAGTTTGGCACCTGAAACAGAAAATCCCACAAGAGCCTCTCTCTGGGAGTATAAATACAACAATAATATATTGGACTTACTAACATGATACTCAAGATCAGCTGCTACTGTCTACCAAATGGTAGCGATGGCCCTGAATGGCTGGTTTAAACAAAGCAACCAAAATATGCTAGACAAATTTAATGAACCGAACATTCCTTTCTATCAAGGTATTGCGATCAAAAGTGCTATCAAAAGTGGCTGTCAAACCACTTGAGAATTTTGAGGCTGCAATCCTATGCACTTACTTGGGAGCAAGCCCCGTTGAATTCAGTGGAATTACAAATATGCATAGGCTTTGGCTGTGCAAGTTGATTTACTGTGCAACTTTTTAAACAAATTTAACTGATAGTGAAATAAAATCACTACATGTAGGGCGAGTTTTGAATGCATGAACCAGGATAGCATCATAATATGCAGCAGCAAATAATACTATCATGAGGAACTGAATGCGCCCACTGAATTAAACGTGGTAAAAATAAAATTTCAGTATAAGGAATTGGGTCATGTAATAGAAAGGGATGTCAGCATTTTAAAAAAAGTGTTTGCAATTTATATCATGCTCTGTTCACACATTAAGCTCTTGGGCTGTAGGGTAGTTACTGTCAGAATGTTGACCTGCACCTGTATTAACAACTGCTAAGGGGACCAAGGTGGCGCTGTGGGTTAAACCACAGAGTCTCGGGCTTGCTGATCAGAAGGTCGGCGGTTCGAATCCCTGCAATGGGGTGAGCTCCTGTTGCTTGGTCCCAGCTCCTGCCAACCTAGCAGTTTGAAAGCACCTCAAAATGCAGAGCCTTAAATGAGGACAACATTCCAAAAGTCTAATGAAGTGGACTCCAGTCATGAACTGTTTATGCCATAAAAACCTCTGTTACTCTTTTTAACACTTATCTAGGTACAAGTCCCAATGAATTCAGTGGGGCAAACTTCTGAGTAGCTATGAGTAGGATGTGCTGCAAGGTATCTAAATTCTACTTGTTTTTGCTGCAACGGTCTAGTGTGGCTACCCTTCTAGGTGACACTATTGGAGAAAGCTTTTTCTTTAAGCTTACAAAATGAAAAAGGCACACCTAGTTATTAGGAACCGTCAGTAACTGAAGTTGAGCTTCACCCGCAGAATGAACTTTGTCTAAGCTTAAGAAAAGAATAGAGGCCTGCTATTTTTGAAAAACTTATTGTTTGCCACCCTCTTGTGGAAATGAAGGAAATTAGAACTTGTGTCAGAAAATGAGACTATTGATACATAATTATCAAAAATAAAATAAAACAAACAGCAAAAATCAGCAACAAAAACTAAGGAATGTAGTGTGGCCTAAGTGTTCATCTTGTTGGCCAAGATGTCTAAATCAGCTTTGATTGTACAAATTGAATTTGCCAGTATGTGATCAAATTGCACTTGAAAACACTGAGCACTGCAAATTATATCACTAACACTTAAAAGAGTAAAATAAAAAAATTCCTTCAGTAGCACCTTAAAGACCAACTAAGTTTATATTTTGGTATGAGCTTTCGTGTGCATGCACATGCACACGAAAGCTCATACCAAAATATAAACTTAGTTTGTCTTTAAGGTGCTACTGAAGGAATTTTTTTATTTTGCTTCGACTCAGACCAACACGGCTACCTACCTGTAACTTAAAAGAATACTTGCCTGTTTTCTTCTCCCACTGCCTTCATAAGGACTGCAGCCTTATTTCCCTAGTTTCCAAGGTAGGCCTGACCATTAAACAGTGTGAGGCAACTGATATTGGTCCTCCTGTAAATGGTTGGGGTTTTTAGTTTATTGAAAACCTGTACCTTTACTTTCAGAGATACAGTCATACCTCGGTTTAAGTACACCTCGGTTTGAGTATTTTCAGTTTAAGTACTCCGCGGACCTGTCTGGAACGGATTAATCCACTTTCCATTACTTTCAATGGGAAAGTTCGCTTCAGGTTAAGTACAGACTTCCGGAACCAACTGTGTTTGTAAACCGAGGTACCACTGTAGGTGATTTGTGGTAATTTCTGTGGTGGGTGCCAGTATAACTAGTACTGTAGTGTAGCACAATCCTCACCAAGTCTGCTCAGAGCCAGTGTGGTGTAGTGGTTAGAGCGCTGGACTAGGACCTGGGAGAGCAAGGTTCAAATCCGCCCCCATGTCAGCTTACAGTAACCTTCCTCACAGGGTTGTTGCGGGGATTAAATGAGAAAAGAGAGAGCCATGTCACGCCACTTTTGAGCTGCTTGGAGGAAAAGGTGGGACACAGTAAGCAAATATAATAAAATGAAATAAAATAAAATAGTGAGGCCTGTTGAATTCCAGGGAAGTGGCGATAGAATTGCAGACTTATTTGGCCAACTTTTGTTTCCTGATATGAAGGCGAATACCTTAGCATTTAATAGGGTGGTATGCAAATTTATTTTATTATTGTTGTTGTTGTAAATATCAACAACAATATAGATAAATATAAAAATGAAACTAATAATAATAATAAAAAACTGCACCTACACGGTTCCCCATGGAGCGCGCGGGGCAAGCAGCCGATGCAAAAGTGGTGGGGACCGGACACCAAAAACGCGAAGCTCCGCCCCCTCCTCGTATTATCTTTCAGTCACGCATGCGGCGGGCTTCGAATGTGAACCGAAAGCGAGGGTCGTGGGTAATGCTTATCGGGACCCCCCCCCCCCTCTTTACCTCTTTTATATCAGCGGCGTTACTACGTCCCCTCTCCATCGAGGGACTCACCGCCTTCCTTCGTTCTGATTGGCTCTCATTCCGGCCAATCCCGAAGTGGCCAGAACGCCTTGTGCGGCTGCGCGCGACGGTTTGAATTTTTTAAAATACCGTTTCTTCCCAGTTATGGTGGACGCGGCAGCTTCCATGGCTTCGCGGGCGCCTGGGGAAGCCGCGGAGCTTTCCGCGCGCGCGCAGTGAGTAGTCGCCGGCTGGGGAGGGGGGTTGGTGGCGGCGGCTCTTCCCCTTTCCCGGGTTTTATGGCGGGCCTGAAATCTGAAGGGATGTGGGAGGGTGGTGGGCTATGGCGGTTGCGGGGAGGGGCAGGGGTAAATTGAGTATACCACTCTTCATCCATGGCTCTGAGGGCGGTTCACAACATAAAAACACAAAATGCATAATAAAAACAAGAACGAAAGCCCCCACAAATTAATAATTCCCCCCTGCCACAGACATACGTACAAGGGGTATATGATGTTAATCAGCCAAAGGCCTGGTTGAAGAGGGAACGTTTTCCCCATGGTACCTAACAGTGTATAATGAAAATGCCAGCCAACCCTCCCTGGGGAGAGCATTCCACAAATGGAGAGTCACTGTAGAATAACAATATATTGCTAGACTACCCATTTCAATTCTAGCAGGTCCGTCTATGTAGTAAGAGCAAAAGTGCACAGTGCATTATTGCTCCAGCAATTCCAAGGTTTATGGTGTGTGTGTGTGTGTATCATTTGTTGCACTTTTGTGCAAAAATGTGGGAGGTGTCAAATTAAGAACAAAAGCTGTTGAAAAGTAATGGAGGAAGGAACCATCAAGCTTTATGCTGCTACTGTATTTTTTAAAATGATAATAACTCTCCACTTGGAAAACTCGGTATGTAATGGCTGCAATCCTAAATGTCATGTATCAAAGAGTGTGATAAAATACTTTAATGGTAAGAGTTGTCAAGCAACAGGTGATTGATTTAGCCCACTCCTTCAGAAGAAAGAAATCCCCAGTACCGGTAGGTACCAGGAGGCACATAGTGACAGTTCCATACAGGCCTAGCTACAGATTATTATTAATAATATTTGTATGCTGCCCTTCATCCAAATATCTCAGGTTCACAGCATAAAGATGACATCCTAGAACTTCAGTGCCAACTGAAAAGGTTGGGTATATTGTGCCTAAGCACCAAACTTTAATTAATGCGGCTGCTCCTCATGTTTTCACTTTCATTCAGAGCCAGTTGCAAGTTTTTGAAGGCTGAAAGTACTTCTGCTTAGGTTGGTGGGTGCTGGTGGCCCTCCCTAACTTTGATAGTTTGGCGCCACCAATTTAGCCCTAGTTTGTGGCAAGGGGAGGGGGAAGAGATTAGGCACCTGTATCTTTGAAGGCATCTGCGAAAGCACTGTGGGATACTGTGCCAGAGCAGCCAGACCCATTCAAATACTGCTAAACTGCCATATTGTGCTAAATGCAAATACTGATACGATGCTGTCTGGTTTGTTTCACAGAATGTTTGAAACTCTCATACAGAACTACTGCGGTGATGACCCACTTGATCCTTGGTATAGGTTAGTCTTTCCTTCGGCTGCCCTCTATCTTGTCTAGATTTATAAAGTACTAACAAAAAAATACCAATTACTCCAACTACAAAGCTAAATAATAACACCCAATCTAAAATCATGACAACCATATTTCTCTAAATGGAGAGCAGAGAGATGCCTGGATTTCTGAAACTAAACCATATAAAAACACTACACAATGATTGAAAATGATCAAGATATTCTGGCCCCTTATAGATGTAATAAGAGTTAAAAGGGGTCCTTCTCCGGGAGGGAGCCCGGACCTCCGGCAGAGCACAATTGAAAGCCCTTACTTGCTAGTAAAATGATACAGACCAAACCAGAATTCTAGTGAAAAGCAAGGCGGCTAGTTAAGCCTGATCTTTACTAAAAAAAACCTGTTGCAACAAGGTGCTCCCCCACATGTAGGAGAGAGGACCCAGAACAAAGGTGTGCCCGCCCTTATATAGACATTTTAAATTGCCCACCCTGGAGTCCAAGATCACAGAAAAGGCAACAGAAATCTAAGTATGTTGTTTTTACCCTGTCTGCCAGGTTACCTGTTAATGGTCACTTGACTGGATTACCTGGGGAGTCTGGTCATTTTTTTTGTAAAGATAATACTTAATTCCTGAGCCAGGTCACAGGCTCACCCTATTTTCACACCTTAAATGTGCCCTTAAGGCAGGATTTGTGAGGACATAAACAATGGGGAGGTTTCTGCATTTCCTTTTCTTTCGACCTTGTAGAGTAATATTTGAAGTGACTGAAAGAGTCAAAATGGCTTTAGGACTTTTCCTATGGGTTTCAGACATGTGGTTTATATATTTTTATATGTGTTTGCTTGGTACATTTATGAACATTTATTATATATTTATAAGACCTAAAAATTCTTATAACAGAGACCTGTAGCTTATGTTACTTTTTCTGCAATAACTAAATTCCAAAGGTTTTTATATCATAAGGATGGAGTCAGATTTTAAAAAAATGCTTTCCACTGCTTTGCTATAGAGATCCTGGCAGCTGGCAGCATCCATGTTAACAGCTCCTTTTGGTGAAATGTCTTCATAGTGTCTGGCCACATATTTTGTAGAGATTCTAACTATACTGTAAGGCAGCCTTTCCCATCCTTGGGTGTCCAGCTGTTTTTCAACTACATTTTCCATTATCCCTGGTAATTGGCCATGCTGCCTGGTGCAGATGGGAGCTGTAGTTCGGCGACATCTGGGGATCCAAGATTGGGAAACGCTGCTGTAAGGCTTACAATTGATCAATTCCTCTTTTTAGGTATTTTCAGTGGGTTGAAGGTGTACCGGAAGCAGAAGGGAGACAAAAGTACCTGCTGTACTTGCTGGAGCGGCTTGTGAAAATATTTTTAAGTGACAAGCGGTACCAGCATGATGCAAGATTCATCAACTGCTGTGTGACGTTTGTACGTATACAGAATAGATGCACAATTTATTAAAACTTTGCACATGCTGAACAGTAAATAGTAAACTGTTTTTAAGTTGTTGTTTTGGATTGATGTAAGTAGCCTTAAATTATAGAATTGTAAGTTGGGATATAATTATGTTTGCATTAAAAGAATCTGAATTATTGTACATTTGGATTGTGTAATGTTTAATCTGATGTTTATTGATGTTCAGTGGAAGTCCTGTTCATCTGGTTAGTTAGCAATTAAAAGGAATGCCAGAGTGTGGGGGTATCTTTTAGTGCAGGGGTGGGTATCCTGTCACCTTCCAGATGATGCTGGACTCCAACTCCTGTTGCCCTGACCATTGTCAATGCTGGCTGGGGCTGAAGAAAATTTGAGTCCAGCAATATCTCTAGGGCTGAACATTCACCATCCCTCTTTGGATGGCAACCTGGAGACCCCCTGACCCCCTAATCCTCTCCAATCTCCCATGATGTGTCACAAGTGTTTTCTTCTGTGTGAACCAAGACACAATCAAAGATTTACTTGGCCCTTTACTATAACCAAGCCCAAGCAGATAGCTTTTGTACCACACATTCTGCTGCACGCCTGCTCTGAATATGTAGTAAAACACTCATTTTACCCTGTGAAGCTGCTTTTTACTAAGTCACATCATCAGGGGAGGTTTGGAGCTCAATAGCAGAGCATCTGATTTATATGCAAGAAGTCCCAGATTCAGTCCCTGGCATCTCCAGGTAAGACTGGAAAGAATTCCTGTAAATAAAGAAATAAATAAATTTTATTATTTATACCCCGCCCATCTGGCTTCTCTGTCATGTATGCTCTTAACTGAGATTCCTGCATTGCAGGGGGTTGGACTAGATCAGTTCTCCCCAAACTAAGGCCCAGGGGCCGGATGCGGCCCAATCACCTTCTAAATCCGGCCAGCAGACGGTCCGGGAATCAGCATGTTTTTACATGAGTAGAATGTGTCCTTTTATTTAAAATGCATCTCTGGGTTATTTGTGGGGCATAGGAATTCGTTCATTTTTTTTCTTTTCAAAATATAGTCTGGCCCCCCACAAGGTCTGAGGGACAGTGGACCGGCCCCCTGCTGAAAAAGTTTGCTGACCCCTGGACTAGATGACCCTCAGGATCCCTTCCAAGTCTACAATTCAATGATTCTATGAAGCCCTATGGAGAATCGCTGCCAGTCAGGGTAGCCAGTACTGAGCTAGATGGACCAATGGTCTGACTTGGTATAAGGCAACTTACTTTTTCTGTTGGACCATCTAGCTCATTATTGTCCATGCCGTTTAAAAAATAGTGATATGGTTGCAAAGTTGTCGTGCTTTTGCTGGCAGCAGCTCGCCAGACTTTCTGACAGGGACCTTTCTCCGCACCTGCTGATAGAGATCTTTTTAACCAGAAATACCAGGAAATGAACTGGATGCTTCTTCCACTTGGCCAGGTGATAGACATGGCCTTGTCTGCAGGGCTTGGAGTTCTCCCACTGTGTACTTCAACTACTGATGCCTATTCCTTGGCCTGTACAGGGGAATGAGCAGCTGAGGTGTAGTATGGACAGGAAGAGGTTGAAGAACCCTTTACTGTCTTCTTGGTTCATGTGGTCGTGAGTCAATGATGGAGCAAGCATTGCTGGCCTTTCGGTCACTTATGTTCAATTAAAAAATGAACTAGTTGCTACCCACCTAGATGAGTAGTTTGTCTTGAAAGATGTTTTCACACTCATAGAAGGCTAGTTTGCAAATACTGTAGTGATGGTAGTGTTGGCTGTTTTCTTGTCCTTGCTTTTATAATGGAACATTATTGTTACTGAGCTGACTTCACTTTCTTTAAATGAATGCTAATGTGCATATGTCTCTATCTCCTCTAGGCCGACTTCATCGATAACCCGAGCAATTTTTTTGACTATTTGTGCAGCCAAGGGGTTGGTAACAAGTCATCTCTTCTGTATTGTGCTTGGGCTCAGAAGCTTGGCATGCAAGGAAATATATCTCATGCAAGCGCTGTTATTCAAAAGGGTATTCACAATAGAGCAGAACCAATTGAGAAGCTGCATCAACAGTACAGGTACTGTATGTCTATATTTGGCCTGTGATTGACAAACTGATTTTGTAAAGACAGTGGAATACAAGCAAAGAACCTGTAGTTTGGGGCAGAATGTGTCCCTCCAGGTCTTTTTGTTTGGCCCCTGGCCCCCTTCCCAGGCCACACCTATCACAGCTCCTGTGGGTGGCTTTTGATGGGCAGGTCAGAGGAAAAGTGGGTAGAGCAACAAATGTAAATTTTACCTGCTCTGTAGACTAGTTTTGACACACATTCAGACACCCCTCTCTATGCTCCATTCAAGAAAGCAAGGGGCATCACAGTTGGAGTACACATTCAAACCAGGCAAAACTCAAGGTGCAAAGGAGGGCCATAAGCTAGGGGGAAAGGGTGGGGCCTGAGGATAGTTCTGAGGCCCAGATAGAGAGGACTTGTGAGGGTGCATTTGGCCCCCTGGACCTGAAGTTCCCCGCCCCTGTTGTGGAGGAAAGTAGGTATATGCTGAGATCTTTTTCAAGCCTCAGGTGTTGTCTGATTAAGCGTGAGCTGGAAAACTTGGAATTACAGATCCAAAGACCATATGTGCTTCTTTGTAAAACAAAAAGGGGGGAAAGGCTGTATCTCTTGACAGTGGTGAGGCTGAAAATGAAGCTTAAGAGTTAAAAGCTTTCAAACTCTAATTGGCATGTGAGGTATGTGTTGTGTTTGGTGATAACTGAAGAGTATGTAGGCGATTAGGGAATAATTTCATTGTGACCAACTTTAGAAAACTGCTGTTGTGTGGCCTGCTTTTAAGCTGTCTTTGATGTGATCTTTAAACTTCGACTCAAGCTTTTAAATTAAATCTTATTTGATACAGAAGTATCTGACTTCTTCCATCGCCAATGCCTGTTTGTCTCTTCTCTTCAACCTAGATTTTTGCAGAGTTGCTTACCTCGGAATCAAATTTCAAATCATGGTAGGTTTACTTTCTACACTTTCAGTGTAATAATCTTATGACTTGCTTTAAAAAAAATTAATTTCGTAATGTCAAAATTCCTGAAAATAAACTTGAGGGTCATGCCCTTCAAAGAGAGAACTGAAATGATGATCCTTTGTGCCTCTGCTTGATGGCACTGCACATTGTGGCATTGTCTCCAAGGCCTCTTGAAAATCTTAATGATCTGCTGGTTCTGTATAGGGGGGAACTGATGGGTGGCTGTCCTGAAACAAAGAGTTGAATTTTTGTCCTGTGAACAAAGAGAGTTTGATGTGAACAAGTAGGCAGGATTGCAGGACACACACATGCTGAGTTAGGCCACTGGTCCATCCAGTTCAGTATTGTCTGCACTGACAGTTAGCAGCTCTCCAGGATTTCAGACTGTTCTATCCCATAACTAACTGGAGATGCTGGGTATTGAACCTAGGACCTCCTGCCTGCAAAGCAGATGCTGTAACACTGAGCTGTAGTTCTTCCAAACACTTGCTGAAGTATCATGTTTGCGGACAAAAATGGTCAGAACTAGACTAGGACACATGTTTTGGACTGGAGAAAAAGCATCGGTTAAGTGAGAGTGTGCCCAGTGGAAGGGGAAAAAAGGAAAGCGAAAAAGAGCTCTGCATAAATACAATAGCTTGGATTCATTGCCTCCTCTCCCCTGTGACCATCTGGGAACCCTGAAAATTCTTTCCAAAAAGTTGGATGGCCCTCCTAGACAGTGTGGAGTGGGACACAGGGGGCTGCTGGAGGATAGGAAATAGCCTCAAATTGCTCAGTTTCAAGTGATTCCCCTGGACAGCCCCATTGCTTCGCTCTACATTGCTATGGTGCAATGGCATTGTTGAACTTTTGTAGATAGCGATGACAGAAGCTAATTTTATACATGCTATTCCAGCCTGTTTTCTGGCTTCGGCCAAGTAGTCAATGAAAGAGATAAGATTGTAATCTAAATCTCTACTTGTTTGAAGTGGTATTGCTGTTCTGGTGCATTCTACACTGAACACTTTTAATGTAGAGAAGCAGACCAGGTTCTAGAAGTCAGTAATTTCCCCATCATCATCTTGTGGAGGTAATCTGTGGACCTCTGGATGTTCTTGGACTACAGCTCTCACCATCCCTGGTAATTTGCTGTGCTGGCTGGGGCTAATAGGAGTTGGAGATTGAGATCATCTGGAGGGCTATAGGTTTCCCATCCCTTCTTTTATATGTGAACTGTCTTTAATGATCAGCATCCATTTTTAGTTTCCCTAATTGTATTTTTCCTCCTGTAGTTGGTGTTCTGCAGCCTCTTAACCCCCAAATGTCAAATCAGATGGCTCCTAAAGAAGGCCCAGTCTGTGCTAATCAAAATCAGGTACAGTAGAACCACAACTTGTTAGGTGATTGCAGCTTTGAACAGGTGGCAGGAATATAAGTGGAGAATGGGGAAAACAGTTGGAAGAGGCTGTCCGAAATCTTGTGATATCTCCTGAAGGCCCCATTAAATCACACATGACCTTCCCTGGGTCCGTTAAGCAAGGCAGAGGGCTTAGAAAACTCTTTCCAAACTAGGTTTTCCTGCCACAGAAAGTTTTTAAACCACCTTGCTTACTTGGCTCTGGGAAGGTCACATGAGGCCTCTGTTTATTATTGTTATTTATTAAATTTGTATCTTCTTCCACTGCCCTGTTCCTTGTCTTTTCAGCCCTGTGCTAAAAGAATCCTCAAACTGAATTTCCTCTCCTATTTTTTAGAATCCAGCCAATTCTGAAAAACAGCCCGTCTGTAGGGGAGAAGAAAAAATGTAAGTAACTGTAAATTACATTCACAACTTGAATGTTCATGCTTAAATGGCTTGGGTCATGCATACTTGAATGTGCATTTTTGCCCTGTCTCTTGAGTCCAGGGGAAAACTCTGCTTTCCCTGCTAAGCATTACCTAGTTAGAAACAGTAAAGCTGATTTTTCCCATTGGTAGCACTCTATAATACATTTCCAAAGGAGATCTGCCTTGTTCCTGGCCTAATTTCTTATTGACATTTTACCTCATTTTAACCCTAACATTGGGTAAAGGAGCGGGTTACAAGGTACTTCCCTTTATCATCACAACAATCCTATGGTTATTGGGATGTGCATAGAACCCCCTGCCCCTAATTCATTTTTGAACCTGCTTTGTGTTTTTGTTCAACACAAAGGCCTCTTTGCTTAGGATGGTGCCTCTTTTGGTTTTTTTCAAATGATTGGAGATCTCCATTCAATGAAAGTTTGCACTGGAGCAGCTGTCAGACCTTAGGGGTCTTCAGAGCAGTCCCTGCTCACTCCTACAGCATGAGCAGGAACTACTCTGAAGGTTGCTGATGAATAGAGTAACCAACTAGTTGGGAAAATAAAGGCAGCACCCCAAAAAAATAGCTGGGGAGGAGTGGGGGGGGGGAGCCCACCCTGCCAAGCCAATGGCCTTTTAGGCAAAGGAGCCCTCTCTCAGCAGTAGATTTCTCCCTCAGCTATTTCCAAGGTTCAGCCTTCATTTCTCCCTTATGTCTTGCCGATGAAGGCGGCACTGTCTTCATTCATTTACATGAGGCCGGGGTGGGAAATAACATCTTTGAAAATACCTATATTGGGCCTATCACAGCTCTCTATGGAGTTCTGGAATTTCAGGGCCAGCCTGTTTTGTTTTAGACAGCACTGGGGAACGCTTGTTTTCCTTGTAGGTCTGAATGCTGCGACTTGCTTTGGTATTTGGGTTTTCTCCAAAGTGAATACACATTTCTAGCAGGCGCCGCTAGACTGAACAAGGGGAGAGACAAACCCAAGAGCACCTTATGAACATCTCCCTTCTCAAAAGACTCTTTTGGCATTTGAATTGGTGTTGTCTAGAGGCTGGCACTCTTAATCACAGATTGGTTGTTGTATTACCATTTGTTGGCTTCATGATAGGATAGGATGTTGCTTGTTTTTGTTTAAATTGTCCCTCTTGTTCTGAGTGTGGCATGCTGTTCTGGGTACCCTTAGGCAGAGAATTATGCCAATTGTTAGTTGCTGTAAAGAAACCTGCCACTTCTTTTCCTCCACAGGGAACAGCCTAGATATGTCACCACCATTTCCAGGTCAGAAATCCTACCGACTCCATCCAATGCTAACCTTGAGCAGAAGGTCATGTACGACAAGAACCTTCTCTTCTGTGAAGGTTCTGAATTGTGCTTCGAAGAAGTAAGAGCAAATGCGCATTTTAAAAAGGCTGAGCAGCTGAAAAGGAACAAAAAATGGGGTAATTACAAGTTAAGACTTCCAGCTAATCTTGCTCCAGAGCCTGAAGACAGAGTTGCAAGACATTTTAAAATTAGACAAAACACGCAGCTACACTAAAATGGACCCAGGCTAAACTAGTTGCACTTTGTGTCACATTGAAATAAATGGGGCATAATTTGATGACCTTAGTAATAGCCGAAAACACAGGGGCAGTGGGAAGCTAACACTTACAAGGCATGTCCCTTCCAGATTTTCCTAAAAGTTCTCAGATATGGCAACTTATCCAAAGTAACTCATTCAGTTTTTGTGTGTAGATGTATCCTATATCCTTGGAGACCTTAACATATTCAGAATTAACAAGTATTTTTGACACCTTGTCTATCATCCTGGCTTCTGTCCTGGCCTCTGCCTATCTTTTCCTGTTTTTTTCAGAGTTGCTAAGTTTCCTTTTATATTAGCTATTAACAATAACCAAAGAGGAAATGGGAGAGAGATACTGCCTCCCTCCAAACTAAAAAAAATATTCATATAGATGCTTTGCTTTCTGCAATATGGCATTTGACATTCAGAGGATGATGAGAGAGAATTTTTGACGAAGAAGGAAAATGACCTCCTTGAGCTACAGAAACTACAGCAGAGGCTAGATCAGCTCTCCCAGACATCATCATCTTCCCAGAAAACTGCAGCACAGCCATCTACTGTGCAGTCCTTTCAAAGCTCCACAGTGGTATGTATGTTTTTGATTGTTGTCGTTTAGTCCTGTCTGACTCTTCGTGACCCCATGGACCAGAGCACGCCAGGCACTCCTGTCTTCCACTGCCTCCCGCAGTTTGGTCAGACTCATGTTGGTAGCTTTGAGAACACTGTCCAACCATCCCTCCTCTGTCGTCCCCTTCTCATTATGCCCTCAATCTTTCCCAACATCAGGGTCTTTACCAGGGAGTCCTCTCTTCTCATGAGGTGGCCAAAGTATTGGAGCCTCAGCTTCAGGATCTGTCCTTCCAGTGAGCACTCAGGGCTGATTTCCTTCAGAATGGATAGGTTTGATCTTTTTGTAGTCTATGGGACTCTCAAGAGTCTCCTGCAGCACCATAATTCAAAAGCATCAATTCTTTGGTGATTCACCTTCTTTATGGTCCAGCTCTCACTTCCATACATCACTACTGGGAAAACCATAGCTTTAACTATATGGACCTTGTGTATATTGGCATTCTTTCAAATATTCACTCTCTGCGTTGTTAACTTCAAGATGTTACTTGGTTGAAAAACATGCTTTGAAAGTGCTGACTTCCTCGCCTCTCTCACCGTTGGGGAGCAGCAGAGACTCCACGCCAGGACCCACAGCTGCACCCCTCTTCATTAACTGCCCTAGTGAAACTACCCCCCCCCCCAATATCTCTTTGTGCCAGTTAAGACTAAGCAACAGCATCCTCAAGACACTGTTAAAACAGAGCTCATGAATGAATGAGCTTGGCTAGCATTTCATTGATTGATTGATTGATGGGATAAACTGCAAAAACATGTACCTAAAGCAGGCATCCCCAAACTGCGGCCCTCCATATGTTTTGGCCTACAACTCCCATTATCCCTAGCTAGCAGGACCAGTGGTCAGGGATGATGGGGATTGTAGTCCAAAACATCTGGAGGGCCGAAGTTTGGGGATGCCTGACCTAAAGGTATTTTCTGTGGTTGCTCTCCAACTCCAAGCCTATATAAGCTTTCCAAAATCCAAGTCAGGTTGTTTTTCAGGAGCTGTGTGTATTTGTTATTTAGTGAATATATTACTTTACTGAGTTGGCCCACTAGCCAGTGTCGCCTAGTATTGGGAACAGCGGCTCTTCAAGTTCTTCCCTAACATGGTTCTTCCCTAACATGGTACCCTGCAGATGATTGTTGGACTTTAGCTCCCATTAGCTCCCACAGCCAGTGGACAGGGGTGTTGGGAGTTATAGTACAACATCTAGAAGGCACTGTATTGGCCACATCTGGCTTCAGGTCAATAGGATAGGAATGAGGAACCAACCTCGCCCATCATCCGTGTCTATTTCCCATGCTGACTGGGCCTGATGGACAATGATACCTATTGGTCCTGCAATAGATGGTATTGTTTGAATTGCCTAACTTTCAAAACTTGTATGTCCTTCCTGTGTTAAAACACATTTCCACCCTAAGTCTTCAGGGCATGATGGGAAGCAGATTTAAATTGATTAAAAAATTCCTTAAAGCTTTAAATCCATTCTAAGTTTTTTAAATTATGCACCATTTTGGTACTAACACATCTATCTTGAAATGCCATAGGTTGCTGGACAGGGTCGGAAATGCATTAAAACATTGTGTAAGATTCTCCTTGCCTAAATGTTGTTTTTCTTCACTTTTTAAGGGTGACCCATACATACAAACCTGTGCAGCTCAGGGTCGGCCAGAGTGGGCAGTACCTTCCCTAGCTGGATATCTACAAAAGTCTTTGAATTTGGGGACAGAACATCAGAGTTTGGCATCAGGTGCTTCAGCTTCGCAGCTGGTAGTAAATCAGCAGCAAATATCAGTTTCTGATGAGATTTCGGTGTGTGGTGCTTCAGCTACACAACCAGTCAGGAATTTCCAGCGACAACCAGCCTTGATTTCTACATCAACCATACCCAGCGGAAAGGCTGCATCCAAAGCGAAACTTGATCTTGAAGATTGTGAGAATAGTTTGCACAGATTTCAAGTCATCTCTGATGATCAGCCGCCCCAGAAACGTGCTATCCTCGCTAACATTTACCATCATGGAGAGCAGTAAGTGAAAACTAGGCCTCTTAATGCCTGTCTCCATTGTTTCCCCCCCTAGTTTTTCTTTTAATTAGGTGAGGGGGACTTGGAGTGCATTCCTTGAGGGGGATTATTTGCGAAGACATGCTATGGCAGGCATAGGCAAACTTTGCCCTCCAGACTACAACTCCCATCACTCCTATATAACAGGACCAGTGGTCAGAGATGATGGGAATTGTAGTCTCAAAACATTTGGTGGGCATCTATGGCATTTTTGGGCAGACCTAAAACCACCCTGCTCCTTTTCAACAGATGGATCTGTCATAAATTTTAAAAGAAACCATTCATTTCCTCTCACCCCTCTCTCATTTTGAGCACTCACTAAAATCAATGCTGTGTGTTGTTCATATTTCACTACCTGTTTTTGACCTTGTAAGAATTAGGTTGCCTTTAACCGATACTGGAGAACTTAACACATTTGCTTTTCTGTGCAGGCACTTGGATACATCTCATCAGAAACCGCAACACTCCGCAGAAATGAGAGATGGTAATAATCTGCCCTCTTTGTAATACTCTGTGAGCCCTCTAATATAGCTAGCTACTGAGCTATACTCCTACTTGCAAACCATGTTTATCTTACAGGCAGTGAGTGGTCCGTGGTTCAGCAGTGTTGATGCTCCGTGATAAAGTTGGCTCCATCTACCGCAGGCATGTCAAACCTGCGGCCCTCCAGATGTTTTGGCCTACAACTCCCATGATCCCTAGCTAGCAGGACCAGTGGTTGGGGAAGATGGGAATTGTAGCCCAAAACATCTGGAGGGCCGCAGGTTTGACATGCCTGATCTACCGTAAAGGCTTCATGGCCACGGAGCAAACATGCTCATGAATCATTGCATTACGCTGGAAAGCCAGTATGGTGTAGGACTAAAGACAGAAGGTTGCAGGTTCCAATCCCCATGTCGCCATGAAGCACAATAGGTTGACACTGGGCCAGTCACATCAGCTATTTTCATGCATGTAATTATTGCATAGAGGAAGGACAACGACCCCATGGCTTCATCAGCATCTCATTCATCAGCATACACTCAATTCATCAGCATACACTCAATTCATCAGCATACACTCAAACACATACCCAGCTTAAGTAGAACATGAGAAAGGTATGCATAAGTATGCATAAGTGTATGCAGGCAACTAGGACTATGCAGGCAACTAGGACTCTCTTGGACAGGGACTCTGGTGCTCTGAAGCACCTACAAACGTGTGTACACATAAGCTCTCATCACACATACGTTGGAGGGTGTGGCTGGCATGGCAGCATCAGTAGTGTGCCTGATTCTGCCTCATCCACGTGGCAGATAATTGAATCTCAGCTTCTATCTCACCTTAACTTACTTCACAGGGTGGCTGTAAAGATAGGAGTGGAAGAGAGGGGGAAGTCGGGGTGGGGGGTGGGGAGAAGAAGTATTTTTTGTTGCCATGAGCACTTTGGAGGAAGGGTGACATATACAGTAAATGTCACAAAAAAGACACTTATGAACACAATCCAAAGAGAGCTGAATTGTTGAAAGCATGAAATCTCTTACTACTAAACAATTTGGAAATACTGTATGTACCAGCTCTAGATGGCTGCATGGCTGCATCCATACCAGTTACTAGCCCCCATGGCTGCATCCATACCAGTTACAAGCTCAATTTGGGTTCCAAATAAAACTTCAGTTCATACGATTCGTTTTATCTTTACTTTGGGATTAAAGCATTTTATCCTGTATTGAGATCTACACTACCCATTCTGAAACAATGCAGGGCACTGGAAATTACAGCATAAATATTTCTTTTGTTTTTCTTTTTAAGAGGAATGCAGATCTATAAAGTACTTCTTGCTACTTGTTCCAGTGTTAACTATTGGGCTTCTTTAGTGGAAATAAAGGAGCACATGTGTACGGTAATAAAGTCCATTAACTTCAAAGCATGTTTTCCACTGTCAAATTCTTAGGTTGGTTTTCTTACTATTTTAGCATCGGGTGGTAGAAATTCTTCCATTTTCAATGACAGCCGTCATGCCACTCCAAACACATCAAGTAGGATACAAGCGACTCCGTCTAAAATACTTCCATCTCCTACCGTTCACACTAAAGAGGCCCTGGGTAAGTATATGGTCCCTTCAAAACAGGAGTATAAAACCTGTGTTTCCATGTTGATCGTGGGGGAGGGGGAGCCCTCTTCTCTGTGGCTGCGAGCCGCAGACCGGACTAGTTAAAAATACTGTCTTCAACAAAACAGACTAGTGGCAGAGGGATGGAGTGATCTGTTCCCCCATTTCTGCCAGCCTTCTGGGTTTCTGTGCTTTTATTCTTGTTGAGGAGCAGACTTTAATTCTTCTGCAGTTAGCACGGAAATCAAGTGGGCTAGTCAAACAGGGATGGAGCTATTCATCCCTTTTCTGCTAGCTGGCTCATTCACCTATATGGAATTCCTGGTCACCTATGGCTATCAAGGTAATACTTAAAACCAGTGCTTTTTTTCTGGGGGTACGCATACCCCTAAACATTTTGTGAATCTTTGTACTTTTGTCCATTTACTGCATTTTTCTCCCTGATTTGAACTATAAAATGGTTATTTTCTTGAGTCAAAATGAGAGTACCCCTAAACATTTTTAAAGAAAAAAAAAAGCACTGCTTAAAACAAGGCTGTGCATATGGTTGGTTTTAGGAAACTGACATTTCCAGCAGTTACGTCCTATTGCATTTCCCTAGAATGGAAGTGTGAAATGTCAATTAATACATAATATTAAAAGATTTTCCAGAAGATTAGTAGAAATCAACCAATGGCAGTTCAGTTTTGAATATATATTTCTGCATTTGTTCTGAGAAAAGGAAGAAAGCTAACATCCAGCAAAGTTTATATCTTCTGATATATTTTTTAAAAAACTGCTCCTTTTTCTTTATGGGGTACCCAAGAGCCCATATAGAGTCCTTTTGTAGGTTCTCTATTGGTAGGAGAAAATAACAGAGACCAACCTCCATACATCATACATACATCACAGAAGGGGTGTAGCCCAAGACCACCCCCCACAAACATCATACCTACATCACAGAAAAGGCGGTCTACAACAGAAATTTGAATGTTGTTGTTTTTCCTGTCTGCCAGGTTATCTGATTCAGTGGTCCACTCAGGTTGCGAATGTGATCCGTGTGGGAGGCACGTTCACAACCTGCAGCGCCGCATCTGCGCACATGCGGCTAGCGATTCAGCATTTCTGCGCATGCACAAAGCGCGATTTAGCACTTCTGCGCATGCACGATTGCCAAAACCTGGAAGTAACCCATTCCGGGACTTCTAGATTTGGCGCGGTGCGCAACCCAAAAATACGCAACCTGAAGCAGCCATAACCCGAGGTATGACTGTAATGCCTTTTCTGATTGCCTTTTCTGGTAGTGTGGCCATTACTTTGAGATAGTAATTACTTAATTCCTGAGAAAATGGGAAATATTTGGTTAGTTTGGGAGTTAAAATGGTTTCAGGAATGTCTTCCTGTGCTGCTTCAGACATTTCATTTATATATTTATGTACGTGTTTGCTTGGTACATTTATGAACATTTATTATATATCTAACACCTTAAAATTCTTATAACACTTCTCTGGAGGCACATCTTTGGGTCAGTTTGCCCAGGGTCTTGATCCTAGTTAACATGTGCAAGCCTCTTTTATAGGGTAGAAGCTGGGACTGTGTGAATGCAAAGGGATGGTCTTGACTACTGAGCTATGATAGTTTCTTTTCTTTTTCCCCAAATTTTTAAAATTCCTTTTACAAATAAGCACACAACATACACATAAAAAACATAATAAAAATGAAAGATAAAACAAAAGAAAAATAGCAGAAAAAACAAAAAAAACCCTTATAATTATAATTCTTATTTCTTAACATTTTGACTTCCTCACGTCCCCCCTTACTGTGTTTCATTATAGATCATCTTTAGTAATTTCTATATCATAATTTCAATCAATTCATTAATTATCTAACCTTCTCACTTATTCTTACTTAACATTTATATCTTACTCTTAAAATACATAACATATCTATCCTCTACAGCCTATATCATCTTCCAAATCTGAACAGACATTTCAAATATTGCAATTTTTAAAAATATACTTTGAATTTCTTCCAATCTTCTTCCACCGACTCTTCTCCCTGCTCCCACAATCTCCCGGTTAGCTCCGCCAGTTCCATAAAGTCAATCATCTTCATTTGCCAATCGTCCACTCTTGGTAACTTGTATTTTCCAATTCTTAGCTATCAGAATTCTTGCAATATTTTCTTTAATATATTTTATATTTCTTCCAATCTTCTTCCACTGTCTCTTCTCCCTGGTCGCGAAGTCTCCCAGTCAATTCGACAAATTCCATAAAGTCTATCATCTTCATTTGCCATTCTTCCACAGTTGGTAATTCTTGTGTATTCCAGTTCTTAGCAATCAATATTCTTGCTGCTGTTGTGGCATACGAAAAGAAAGTAACATCCTTTTGGGAATTTCTTCCCCTACTATCCCAAGTAAAAAGGCTTCTGGTTTTTTAATAAATGTGTTTTTCAACACCTTTTTCAACTCATTATAGATCTTTTCCCAGAAGTCTTTTACTTCAGGGCACGTCCACCACATACAGTAAAAGGTACCTTCCACACATTTACATTTCCAGCATTTATTATCATGTGTATGATATATTTTTGCTAACTTGACCGGAGTTAAATACCATCTGTACATCATTTTCATCATATTCTCTCTTAATGCATTACATGCTGTAAATCTTAATGCATTACATGCTGTAAACTTGCCCAAACTCTGGATCTTGCAAAGTCAGTACGAAGTCATCAGAAAAGGCTTTTAACTTACATTGTTTAGATCCCACCACAATCCCTTTAACTTCTTCGTCTTTCCTTATCATATTCAGCAAAACTTCCAGGGCTGTAATAAAAAGCAGGGGGGAGATTGGGCACCCTTGCCTGGTACCCTTTTCCATTCTTATTTCCTCTGATACCACATTATTAATTATAATTTTTGCTTTTTGCTCAAAATAAATCACATTTAAGCCATTCACAAAACCTTGCCCAACCTCCATTTTCTCAAGATTTCTTTTCATAAAACTCCAAGAAACATTATCAAAGGCTTCCTCTGCATCAATAAACATTAGCATAGCTTTGGAATTCTTTTTAACTTCTAATTTCTCCAAAACATCTATTATATTCCTGATATTATCCTTCATATGTCTACCAGGTAAAAAACCTGCTTGATCATGATAAATATAATCGTTCAAGACCTTTTTCAATCTCGTGGCCAATATACTGTATTTGCAAAAAAAATTGTAATCCGCATTCAATAAGGAGATTGTTCTTCAATTGAGCTCTATCTGACTCTGTCTTAGGTATCAGCGTAATAAAAGCTCTCCAGGTCTCAGGTGCTTTGCCCCCCCCCCCATAAATTTCATTGCAGACATCCAACTTGCAGACATGCAAGACATGTTTTAATTTTTTTTCTTCCTTTGCTAGGATTTATCATGGATGTCTTCAAAGCATCTTCTTTCAAAGATACTACTATACTTTCAGAAGATGAAGATGAAGATGAGTTTGAGGCCTACTGTAGAAATAACGGTATATATGTCTATAGATGTTGGGGAGATGAACTGGCACATGTTGCATTTTTTTTTTATTGGTATATATCTAATCCTGAGTGTTATAAAGCTAAACGAGTGCCTTGTTGGCCAGGCATGGTATCTACTGCTGTTCCTTTGTGGATGGGTGGGGGACTAGTCACAATAGGGATTTTTTTTGAGCAACCAAAATAGTGAATACATTTTTGAGTTCTCAGGGTTGTTTTGTTTTAAAGAAAGGGTGCTTGGAGAGAAAAATCGGGGTATGATGTTGGACATCCCAAACTCTGTAGAGTTTTGAAATGGAATCCAGCAGGTGTTAGGCACACTTAATTGGATTAGTCTTTGCACCTAGGAATATGCCTTTTTGCAAATTGGACCATAGATCCAACTGGCTTGGTATTGTCTACACTGACAGGTAACAGCCTTCCAGGTTTTCAGACAGGGACTTCTGTAGCCTTACCAAGAGATGGATTGAACCTGGGACTTTCTGCATGCAAAGCAAATGCTCTACCACTGAGCTATAGCCCTTTCCTTGTACAAAAAGCAACCTCAGGATACAGAGGCTGCTGAGACAAAGACCCGATAATGTCTTTCCCTCTCCCTCTCTTTTTATTAGTCTTTATATTAGTCAAGCTGGAGTGTGAGTTTAGTAAGTTGATGGTAGGTTAAAAAAAATCCAACAACCATAGAAGTCAAATTGGATAGTATTTCTTCATGGCTGAATGGCAAAAGCTGCATCTGTTTAATTCCTGAAGGTAACTCAAACCTCTGGGAATAAACATGCCTCATACTGGCTATACAGTGAGGGTAGATAAGGAAATGCTATTTAAAAATGGGCCAATGTGCAAAGCAATTCTTTGGGAAGTTGTTTCTCAAAACCAACTTTTTATCACCTGTTTCTTCCGAACGAAAAGACGCTCGCGGAAAAGAATGGGATTTCCCCCTCAATTTATTTACTTCAGTGTTGATACCTGATTTGGTAAATTGATGCCTGTTGGCAGGGCCGGCCTTGTTTTTTTGTAAGCTATTCTGGGAGTGTCCTGCTTGAACTCCATGGAGGAAGGGCAGGGTAAAACTGTAATAGACTGTTCAGTTCATAATGTTATCCCCCCCAGTGGTTGAGAGATCAATGTACAGAGGCTTGTCTTACCGTCATTTTCTCTCCCTTCCTACTAAGAAAAGCCAAAATCTGTTTATCTCCCCCTCCCCCTCCCCTTTTTTACCTTTTTAGGACTGGGCAAGGCTTCCAGCATTAAGCCCAGTGCTCCTGTGGCACCGCCTGCCTTTACGATCTTTGAAGACGAGAATGCAGAGTGAGTTGAACTGTTTGCAACACCTGTGTATAGGAGCCAGTGGCACTATGTTATCTCAGATGTCTTGCAGCCATCTTTGGGCTTCTCTCAGTTCAGGCAAAAAGTCTCACCACTGTTTCTTTCAATGTTACATATGCTACCGTGCATCTCAGAGTGGTCCAAAGGCGTGTGATGCTGCCACACTGCTAAAGCTATGTAAGGATCAGACTGATCATTACCTAGATAGAAGGTTGCCCTGCAGTTCTCTATACAGGTAAATGGTTCTGAGTTTCTCGAAGGAAGAGCAGGGTATATAAAATAAAAGGAGCCAGAACGAATTAACTTTTCTCTTTCGCATCTTGTTGATACTTCCCATAGTAAATCTCTTTGAAATCCCATCTGGTTGGCATGACTAAAGGGCTAGTTGGCATTTCAGATGGGGCTTAAATGAATATGTGAGGAAGTGAGAGCACACACAAGTCTCTGAGCTGCACTTACAAGCATATATCCTTGTCACCGTTAGCATGTTCCGTGCCTGCAGTGGGGTTGTCAGATTCATTTACTAAAAGGGCAACAAAATGAAGTTGTGTGACATACAAACCTGGCTTATCGAGGACAATGGCCGTTTTGGATTGTCGTTCATTCTCTATGTGAATTGCTTTGCCCTAAAGATTTGCTCCAAAATTGAACTTTTTCTTTCAGTGTTCCCATACATCCCCCAAAGTTGACAGGACCCAAAGTCTTTGGAGAACGTCCCACAGTCAGCTGTGCTGCCAAATCAGCAGTAAGTGAATGGCATTTATAACAGAGACATATATCAAGGATTTTGAGAATGCAGGATTCTTCAAGTGTTTTGAGAGAATACTCCCAGTAGTCCTCCCACCCTACATAGAGCCTCATTGGAATTATGCTGCCTCACCCCTGGGGTATGCTTCTTCCTTACTACTGGGTGTTTGTAAATTAAGCTTCAGATCTGTGTAGGGTACAAAGTGGGCTGCCACAACCTATGCTGACCCCTCTCAACCTGTCTTCCCCACTCCCCACTCTCTGTGTCAACCATTTTTGTTCTTGTCTTTTGTTGTTTCTGTTAAACAAAGGGGGGGGGGAAACTAAATAAAAACCTTAATTGAGAATGAACTTGGGTTGTCAGATGACTAAAGAAACCATTGTCGATTGATCATAGAGTTTTAGTTGATTTATGTATAGCTGCTTAAATTTGCATATGAGGAAAATAAAACATTTTAAAGAAAGTGTTTGGATGTGGCACTCACGTGTCTTAGTAGGTATTGTCTTAGAGGATCGAGCCAACGATGGTGAGCCAATAGTCTTGCAGATGCTGTTGGACTACAACTCCCATCATCCCTGACGGTTGGCCATGGTAGCTTGGGCTGATGAGAGTTGTAGTCCTAAACAGCCTTGGCTCACATGCTGACGTCCAGCTCTGAGGGCCTTCTGGCGGTTCCCCCACTGTGAGAAGTGAAGTTACCCTGTTTCCCTTATTTTAAGACGTCATAAAATGAGCCATAGCAGGATTTTTAAGCATTCAAGGAATATAAGCCATACCCCGAAAATAAGACATAGTGATAGGTGCAGCAGCAATGCCGGCCGCGGCAGGAGGAGGAAAAAATAAGACATCCCCTGAAAATAAGCCATAGTGGGTTTTTTTTTTTTGAGGAAAAATAAATATAAGACGGTGTCTTATATGCCACCCTGTGGAATACCCTTCCGTCAGATAAACAGAGATAAACAACTATCTGGGTTTTAGAAGAAATCTGAAGGCAGCCCTGTATCAGGAAGTTTTGATGCACAGTTGTGTTTTTAGACTATGTTGGAAGCTGCCCAACGTAGCTAGGGCAAATAAAATAAATGAAAGCCCTGGTGAGCGATATAACAGGCCACCTAGCTATGTTCACTTTGTGAGGGCATACAGTTGTTGCAAGAGTTGATTGTTCCTCTCCCGATTGCCAAACTGGTTTGGTGTTACATCTAAATGTAGTTGTTTATGTGCACGTGGCCTCACAAACTCCTTATGTGCGCATCATCACACATTTGCTATGTGCACCTAGCCTGCACCAGGGGAGATGACGCTTGTAAAACTTCTGCTATTGCCAAACAAAATAAAATCGGGGGGGGGGGGGTATTTTCCTTTATATGTCCCTAACTTTTGGGAGGTGAAATTCTCCTTTCAGCTTTGAATGGAAAGGTGGATGTAGCTTGTGTGTCACTGTCTTTAGGAGGAAAGTTCGCCAACGGAGGGCCTGAAGGATGACTGCACCGTGTGGGCTAATTTCAGCAACAAGACCCTGGCTCCTACCCCAGGTAGCACAGGAGATTTTGCTTGTGCTGCATCACTCGCCTCTACGCCATTCCGCACCATACCACTGTCAGCCTGTCAACAGACTCAGGGTAAAGGTAAACTTGCTTTCCCAGGAAGAATATGTCTAAGAATACAGGGTTGTAGAAAATGGTCTTCCTAGGCAAACTTGCCTGACTATAAGCACTTTATTTTATATTGCTGTTTGCCATTCTGCATCTAACCAGAAAATGCCTGTTAAGCTTGGTTTACACCGGTTACGTCCAAACCTGGGTGGGATTGTGTTAATTTATGAGTCCTGACTAGGGAACGACAAACCACAACCTTGGGTTCAGATTGGAAGCCGAGCTTAATTATGGCTATATGGTTTGTTTCTCCCAGTTGCACCAGAGAATGCAAGATTCAGCAGTATTCAGCAGTATACTACACCAGCTTGCAGCTCACTGGATTCCTTTTTTTAAAAAAAAGATTTTTATTAATTTCTTTCTTTAAAAACATAGACGCACAACAAACATACATTTGATATTCTTCTCTCTCACAACATCACTGGATTCCTTAGTTGCTTGTGCCCTTTTTTTTTAAGAGAGAAAAGGAGAGGGTAGACAATGTTCATATAAATCAGGCATCCCCAAACTGCGGCCCTCCAGATGTTTTGGCCTACAACTCCCATGATCCCTAGCTAACAGGACCAGTGGTCAGGGATGATGGTAATTGTAGTCCAAAACATCTGGAGGGCCAAAGTTTGGGGATGCCTGATATAAATAAATAGCTGGCGATGTTCAAATTATAGGGAATAATTGTGTATTCCAAGTGCTCAGTGTTTCATCCCAGTACTTTGGCTGAATCTCCATGCCTTTTCTTTTGGTCTCTGTCATTTAGGCTTGTCTTTTCAAATGTTGATGATGCCTATCAATGAGAAAATCTTCTTATTTCCCTGATTTAAATGACTTAACTGAAATCTTTTTTCTTGTGAAGTTATTGAAGACCCTTGGAGCGACAGCTTAATTCATCAGCTTCTGCTTGGGCTGCCCAAGCCAATAAGTGCCTACTCAAATACTTTTGAATGGGGATCAAGTCTTCCAGTTCTCAAACCGAAAGCTGAACTCAAATTGGGTAAGACCTGCATACTACTGTGTACTTGGTTTCCCCCCTGCATAAGTCAGTTTAAACTGTGTGGTGTGGACAGACGTCTGAAAGCAGTAGTCAGTTTGCATTCACTGGAGGATGCCAGACAGAAAGTGAGAAGCTGGGACTTGTTTGCATTTTGCAAGAACAATGAAGTCTTGGGCTTTTTTTTACTCCAAAGCAAATGTTTTTGCAGAGCTAGCCCTATTGTGCATCACTGTCTACCGGTACCCTGCATAATACTAAATCAGGGGTCTTCAGATGTACAGGAAATGATGCAGAATTCATCATCCTGAGAAATTAAGCTTTCATGGAGTTGCTTAATTCTTAAAAAAAAAATGTAGCTAGCTCTTATAGCAGCTACAATGCATGCTTGAAAATGTGTAGGCAGTTCCTGCATCAATCTCTGAAGTCAGAGGAATGAGTAGGATGAGACTGAAGACAATGTACATACCTAGGTTTCCATATGGTTCCCTGTCCACACGCAGACCTGCTTGACCTGTTTCATGCACCTTCATACCAGTCTCTGGGACCTTTGTTCCATAGAATTCCTGGAGGGGGTACCACTGTCAGGCCAGAAAGTTAGCACATGTGTTTGAAATAGGTCATTTTTGCTGTATTCTAATTCCTTTACTACATTTCCTCCTCTTCTTTCTCCTTGCCACTTGCTTAGCAACCACATCCTTTCATGTTGACCTCTTACTGGGAGAAGGAGCTTTTGCACACGTCTATCAAGCTTCTGTCCTTGATATGGAAAACATGAAAAATAATCGGAAAGTCATACTGAAAGTAAGTGGGCTTTGGGCTTCTGTGGCTTATCTAAAAACAAATGCCATCTCGTAGTGCTGTTCTTTAAAGGTCAGATGTGGATGCTTCCTAAGCAGACTCTTCTGTCTTCATGTACTTAAGGTTATAAAGAGTTTAACGGTTAAGGGTTGATCCATGGTACAAGAGACACTTCTGTCCTGTGCCCATTGCACCGTTTGGCAGAAGGTTCTATCTGTAGTGGGATTTGAAATAATTTTTATTTTAGTAATAATTGTGTCCACCCTGCCCTTCTCCAAATCCTCCCCAACCCCCACCAAGTGCCTAACATGGATCCATGAAGTCACTTTTTCCTGCAGTGGTGGTGGGTTTTTCCTGCATGTTGCTCCTCCCACCCTCCTTTGAATCTCCTCTACCCCTACCCTTCTGTAAATGAACTCAACGTGGTTTGTCCAATGTTCTCTTTTCCTTCAGTGGAGGAGATCTATAGATCAGTGTTTCCCAACCTTGTGCCTCCAGATGTTTTTCGGACTACAATTCCCATCATTCCTGACCACTGGTCTTGCTAGCTAGGGATGATGGGAGTTGTAGACCCAAAACATCTGGAGGCACAAGGTTGGGAAACACTGCTATAGATGAATGGGAGGAGCAAGCCTTCCTTGGGTCTCCTCCATTCGCTGCAGAAAATGAACTTGCCCTGGGCAAGAGAAAGCGACTAATAAATTCAATAAATAATACCGTGGCCTGAATATAAGCTACACCCAAATATAAGCCACACCTTTAAAATTCAAGGGGGGGGGAGACAATACCCAAATATAAGTCACTCCCTTAAAATTCTTCAGTCACACCCATTCCATTTTACTGTATGTCTGTTTCAGCAGTGATACCATAAAAGCCAATTTTTGTAAGGTTGCGAATTTAAGCTGCACTTTAACTTTTCACGGTCGGAATTTGAAAAAAAAAATGAGGCGTATGTTTAGGCCAATACGGTAATAATTACCCTAAAAGTGTTTGTGCATTTATTTGCAGGTGCAGAAGCCAGCAAGCCCCTGGGAATTCTACATAGTAGCTCAGCTAACAGAAAGGCTTAAACCAAGCTTGCGCCATCTTTTCATCCAGTTCTATTCTGCTCACTTTTTCCGCAATGGAAGCATTTTAGTTGGCGAGCTTTACAGTTATGGGACTTTGCTGGTGAGTGCGGTCTGGGTATCAATGAATGTTAGCTTTACTGCGGTTGGTCTTGGTCCAAATCGGGAATAGGGTACTTTTTCCAGCCTGTGTCTACTATGAGCCCAAGTGTGCAAACAAACAAGGCCAGCTGGATCATGCGGTCCTAGCTGTAGGTTACGGTGTCTTCCAAGGTGAACGCTACTGGTTTGTGAAGAACTCCTGGTCCACCTACTGGGGAAATGATGGCTACTTCCTCATGTCTATGAAAGACAACAACTGTGGAGTTGCCACTGGTGCCACGTTCCCGATCATGGCATAGCCCGACTTTGCCTTGGGAAGCTTCTTCAGGGAATCTCAGAGATGATACCGTCCAAATATATATTTTGCTTTCAATCGGGACCACCACCCCAAACTCCTAAACATACCTAACATATTTGTTTTCGTGTGCTAAAATCTTTAGCCACGGGGCTGGAAGAGTTTTGGGGTGGTTTTTTTTGTTTTTTGTTTGTTTTAAAAAGGCATAATCTCAACTATTTTGGAAGCTGTTTCATGAAGGCTGTCCCCCACCTTGAGAAGCAGGATCTAAGTACTACCCTGGATAAATAAAATCACAAAGTCCAGTCATCTTATAGGGATTGCCCTGTTGGAACAAAAATAACTTCTGCACCGCCTTCCAATATTTTTGAGAGTCCTAATCCTCATTGTGCTTGCGTCTTGAACAGGCCCTTCATTACCCAGTCTCTTCTTACCCTTCGTCCCTCCAGTTCCTTAAACCTACTACAGTCATACCTTGGAAGTTTTTAATGTGTGATATGTTAATGTATTTTAAATCTTTGTTGGAAGCCACCCAGAGTGGCTGGGGAACAAATTATAATAAATAATAATAATAATAATAATAATTATTATTATTATTAACCATTCTGGGCAAGCTTCTGGAGGTCACATGCCAGTAGTGGGCAGGGTCAAAGGCAAAAGTGGGCGGAGCAGTAAATGTGAAAGTCGCTGTAGTATTGTAGGCTAGCTTTTGCACACACTTGTGTACCCCACTCTGTCCTCCATCCAGGCAAGCAAGAAACCTTATCAGAGATCAAGGGCATAGTCTAGACAGGCAAAAACACTTAAGGAAGGGCACAAAGCAGGGCCAGTGAAGGGTGTATCCCAGGGAAGAGTCCCAAGGGCCAGATAGAGAGGTGCAGGGGATCGTATTTGGTTTCCTATCTCTGGTCAAGCATGTTCATGTACAGCTTCCATTGTACTCTTGTAGCCTAGTTGTATGCATGTTTACGCAAACGTTCATTGAAACATGCTCCTTAGTTCAGCATATGTAGGATTTCAGCCTTATGCCTTAATTTGTCTACTCATGGCTAGGGTCATTCATAAGCATCTTCTCTTCCCCACCCCCAACTCTCTCAACTTCAGAACACCATAAACATATACAAAAAGCTGGTGGAGAAGGTGATGCCCCAAGTGCTTGTTATCTACTTCACCATACACATTTTACGCATGGTCGAAGAGCTTCACAGCTGTGGGATAATTCATGGCGACATTAAACCCGACAACTTTGTTTTCAGTGAAAGGCAAGTATTTCGCTTGTGAGTTGTCTTACCTTTTAAAAAAAACAATCAAAATAACCTGCCTTGCCGTATTGGAAATAATGGTTCAATTTCTTTGAATCACAAAAGGTTTTGGGACAACGACACCTGCGATGTGGATAGCGTGTCTCATGGCTTGACCCTAATTGACTTTGGCCGAAGCATAGACATGAACCTGTTTCCTGAAGGAACTGTATTCACAGGAAAATGCAAAACATCTGGATTTCAGTGTACTGAGATGATGACAAACAAGCCATGGAATTACCAGGTATGGGGCAAATGCATGGTTTTTGTCTTTGTATATGCAGTCTGGGACATATCTCAGGGGTAGAACATCTACTTACAGGTTCAATCTCTGGCATCACCAGGCAAGAAATATCTCCTGTCTGAAAGCCTGGGAGAGCTGCTGCCGGTCAGTGTAGACAGCACTAAACTCAGCGACCAAAATTTTTGACTAGGTATAAAGCAGCAACATTGGTGACAGATGCTGTGCAAATTAAAAATCTATTGGTAGCCATTGGGTCTTCATTTCAATAAGGACTTGCAGCTCACTCACTGCTTTTGGAAGGCTGGTGGTATGCGAAAGTACTAAAAAATATCGTTAACTTTGAACGTTCAAAGTTCACACTAGGCGGTGTGTTGGTTAGAATGTTGGATTAGGACTAGAGACCTGAGTTCAAATTCCTGTCCAGGCATGAATCTCACTGGTTGACCAGTCACCAACTCTCAGCCTAACCCTACCTCACAGAACTGTTGTGAAAATAAAATTGAGGTGGGGGAGAAAATTTCTGTGCCACCCAGAGCTCCGCGGCAGAAGGGTGAGATCTCAAAAAACAACAACACCACAACAAATTGTAAGATTAGATCCTGAAAACTACATACAGCAGTTCAGAAGCATGGGCTAGTTGAGGATCACCATAAACTTTGAGGAATATATTAATTTTTCCTTCCTGTGTAACTGAAGCTTTCTACAAACATGTCCTTATTTTTTAGACTGATTACTATGGTATTGCTGCAACAGTCTACTGCATGCTATTTGGCACATACATGAAAGTGAAACATGAGAATGGAATCTGGAAACCTGATGCTCTCTTTAGGAGGTTGGTCAAGAAAAGTCTTTTTCCAAAATGTCTGCCTTTGCGGTAATACATAACATGTCTACGCACCTGCTACATATTCCTGTGCAGTCCGGGGGGGGGGGTGTTCTTGGAATTGTCCTTTGTTCATGCTTTTTCATTGGCTTTTTTTGGACACCAATATCATTGACCCACGGTAACTAAGCGCACTGCCTCGTAAACACCTAAGGCTCATCAGCATCCGTTTAGGAGGCAAGAGTCTTTGATACCACTGGACTGTAATGTAACAAATTTGGCCACAGCGTTCCATGCCCATCAGTGAGGGATCTGGCATAATTTTTTTCCAAAAAAGCAAACCTTTCATACCTAAAACAATGATTAAACACAAAAAGTGGCGCCCAAATTAGACATCACCAGCAGACGCTCTGAAGACACCAGCAGCATCCAATAGCCAGAATGGCTGGGGAAACCCAGCCAGATAGGCGGGGTACAAAATAATAATAATAATAATAATAATAATAATAATAATAATAATAATAGTAATAATAATAGAAAGGCAGATCACCCACTGCTGCCTTGAAAGCCGTGGCACCAGATGACATCACAAAATTCCACAGCAACCAACTGAAAACAGGCCTTTTGCAGCAACAAGGCCCAACATTGCCAAGTGGAGGTAGGGGCCTGCCGGGGGGGGGGCTGAATAGGCGACAGGGATAGGTAATGCATCAGAACAGGGTGGGGGGAGACACAGGAATGAAACCTGCCCTCTCCACAGTATCTCGCCTCGGCTTTGCAGACTAGGCTGAGTGGATTTAGGGGCTGCCTGGGTGGGGGATGGGGGGCCAAATAGGCCGCAGCACAGAATCAACTGAATATGGGCCTTTTGCAGGGCCGTGCCTTTGGGTAGAATAAATGTTATTTCACATAACACACATGGGTAGGGGAGTCAGGGTTGGGACAGGGCAAAATTTTACAGAACAGGCGCATTGGGGAATGATGGTGTGCAAAATGAACGGGTCCCAGGGATAACCCGGGGGGGGGGGAGGTTGGACGGAGGAGAGGAGGGAAATCACAGGGGTAAGTGGGTGGTTAGGAGGAGGAGAGGGGGAAAATCACAGGGATAAGCCGGGGGGATGAGGGGAGGAGTGGGGGAATCACAGGGATACGTCATGGATGGGCACAGGGTAGGGGAAATCACACAAATAACCCACAGCAACGTGTGGCAGGGCCAGCTAGTGTGTGTGTGTGTGTGTGTGTGTGTGTGTGTGTGTAGTGATCCGCTTTTGGCTGCTGGTCTGTTTATTATGTTGTCTTATTTGTTGTTGTTACTTTACCCTGCATGGGGGTATAGTCAGCAAGGTAGCCTATAAATATCTAAATAAAGAAGACTGGAGTTAAGCAACAACCTGTGATGTCAAAGACCCTTGCCTCCTAGACTTTAAAGGCCTGCGGCATAAAACACATTCACCAGCTTCCTAAATCAGAGGTTGCCTATTGGCGCACTTTCCTGCACAGTGGTGTTTCCCCTCCCCTGACTGAAATTAGGCTTGAAAGAAGCATTTTACTTTTGCACTTGTGTTGGGTAGTATCCTGGCTGCATGTTAAATGGGTGAAATCTTTCCCAGTGACTTTTCTTGGTTAAGGGAGACCAACATTGGTCTCGTGTCATGGGAAAGTTTGAGCTTGTATATTAGGACGCAGCAGATTTGCAGTAGGCATTTTTAATGATGCCTGTAAAGTCTTTAACCTTGTGCTTAATCTTCCAGGATCCCTAATGCAGAACTCTGGACTGATTTCTTCTTCACCTTGCTGAATGTACAAGACTGCAACCACATTCCTTCGTTGGGAGCACTGCAGGCAAGATTGAGAGACGTATTTCTGAGCACTTGTGCCAGTAAAGTAACAATGCTCCGTAAAAGGCTTGCAGTGTTGCTCGTGGAAAACAAAAGTTCACGAAAGTGAATCTTGGGACTCCAAGGTCCACAAACACGCCTGAATAGAAAATGCTCCCCACCTTATTGTAACTATGAATATAATAAATTTAACAGTGCCTAGGAAACAAGTATAGCAGCTTGGAAACTGCGTAGCTAAGAAAATAGGGAAAGGATTGAGAATGGGACGCTAGGGTACTATGACGAGTGGATGGAGAAGAATTATAAAGGCTTGGGGGAAAAGATGCATTACTGTAACCACTAAGATGAGGATGTTTATAGAAGGGGTCTATTTTATGTAGAGGAGAAATTTTAACTGCCATGTTCTGGAATGAGTTTCTCAGGCTCTGAACTGTTTACTATGGTAACATCCAGAACAGACTTCCTCTTCCTGTCCCCTACATCCAAATAAAGGAATGTAGGTGGCACTGTGCTCTAAACCATTGAACCTCTTGTGCTTGCCGATTGGAAGGTCGGCGGTTCGAATCCCCACGATGGGGTGAGCTCCTGTTGCTCTGTCCCAGCTTCTGCCAACCTAGCAATTTGAAAGCATATACCAGTGCAAGTAGATCCGCTGCAGCAGGAAGGTAAATGGTGTTTCCATATGCTCTGGTTTCCATCACGGTGTCCTATTGCTCCAGAAGCGATTTAGTCATGCTAGCCACTTGACCCAGAAAACTGTCTGGACAAACACCGGCTCCCTCAGCCTGAAAGCGAGATGAGCGCCGCACCCTGTAGTCGCCTTTGACTGGACTGAATCAAATATGCCATCAAATTACCATCCAAATATGCTCTTGAGATGGGGAAGGGGATCAGGGAAGCATCTGAAAGAGGAAGTGTAGTAATGGGTGACTTCAACCACCCTCACATAGACTGGGTACATGTGTTCTTGTCCTTACAAATAGGTAAAATTCCTAGATGTCCATGGGAACTGAGCAGAGACCCTGAACCTGTTGCCTAATGTGTTGTTTGAGCACTTGGGAACAGTGACCACGGTGCTATCAAATACAAGATATGTAAATGGCCAATTGGTAAGAAAATCTCTAACATGGTTGCATTTGTCTTCAAAAGACAAACTGCCCCCAATAAGGGGAAATTTTTAGAAAGGAAGTTGGGAGTTGTTGCAAAGCACAATATTAGAAGCTCAGCTAGAGTGTATACCATAGATCAGGAAGGGAGCAGCAAGGCCAATAGGATGCTGGTTTGGTTAACAAACAGTCAGAGCTATTGGAGGCAAGAAGGCATCCTTCAAAATAGAAGCCTCATCCAAATATATACAGAAACTTTAGCAAAAGAAACAAGCAGGAGCATGTTGCTAAAAACTAAGATCAATAACAAAATGTTCTTTAATAAATTAGCAGCAGGAGCATGAGTATGGCTCAGTTAGTAAATGCAGTTGGCATGAAGTGCTCCGTGTTGGAACAGAGGGTACAATCAGGACTCTGAAGGTCATTTAGCCCAACCTTCAAGACAGGAATCTATGGCCATCGAACCTGAGCTGTACAGAATAGTGGAACTATTGCCTCTCATGTGATGTGAACACTGCTTCTATTAATATAATGTATGATTGCATTTGCTTTTTTAGCAGCCGCATCATACTGCTGGCTCTTAGTTATGGCTTCTGCGCGATCTTTTCCCCATAAACAGGGGGAAAGCATGCTTTTAAGACTTATGTCACACATTGCCAGCTGCAGGGTGGTAGTGGTTGTGCCTGCTCTGCTTCTGCATGACTTAAGAGGCAGCTGCCTCACCCCTATGAACCAGCCTTCAAACTGGTGTTAACTCTGACATTTGGATTTTGGCTGTTAATATCTTCCGATAATTAACTTTGCCAAACATGGCCCAGATATTGGCGCTTTTAAGCACTCTTTCCTGTTAGGTATCAGTTTGCACAAAGATGTAGCATTTTTAAACCAGGCCACAAGACAAAATCCATTTGATCCTTTCTCCTTGCTTTAAACATTCATCAGGATAACAGGCAGGAAAAAGAGGAGAGAGAGAGAGAAACAGTCTTCTCTTTATAACTTTTTATTGGTTTACACCACATTGGTTGATAATGCACCCAAGGAAAAGCAATATTGTATCAAAACAGGTTACAGAGGTAAATATTAGACATTTTATACAGGTTTTAGTACTATGTAGTTAGACAGCATGCTAAGTATCTTTGGAGAGAGTCAAGTATTTTAGACACATTCAATGTGCTTTTTTCCCTTTATAAAAAATACTGCAATTTTCATGATTTTATACACTTAAAAAATATAGCGCTGTGGGATGCTGTATTCATTGGAGGAAGGGATTAGAGAGCAGAGCATCAGTACCTCTTATCTGGTAGATAAGCCTGTGGTAGCTCTAAAGGTGGCAGCCAGTGAGCCACCTGAAAAGCAGCTTCCAGTTATGCAGCACTGTTGAAGGTAGGGTTCTTAAGGTAAGTGTCATCCGGTGAAAGGTTTAAGATCTGCTCCAGTGAAGGGCCTTCTTCTTCCGGAGGTATCTCTGCTTCAAACATGCGTTGAAGTAAAGCATCAACAGTCCTGTATCCTGGGGACAAAAAGATGAACAATGTTACTTTCCAGTGATAGAGAAGCTCCACAGTACAAATGCACACGAAAAGTTACACCATGTAAAATGGATACCACTTTGACTTCTCTCAGCAGCCTAGTCTGACCCTTGGGTGAGTGGGACTTCAGTTTGATCAACGTGTTAACACACTCATGTCTTGGAAAATACACTCAAGTTCCATGTTAAACATTCAGCAGCAACCCCTTAAAAAGTTTGACAGCACACTCACTTTTGGAAGCAACTTTAAACATCAGTCCTTTCGGTTTCTTCTTGGTTGCTGCTCCCTCTTCACCTCCAAGGTCATTTTCACTGGTTTCCATGTTGTCTATCAATTGACCTTCTAGTAGTTCATCTCTTTAAAAAAAAGACCACAAAAAACTATAAGCACCTGCCTTCTCAATACATTCCCTACAGGGCTGCAGATCGTGCTTTTCCTGTTAGGTGCATAGCTTTTTACTGGGAATGCGATTTTCTTCTTGAAAAAAAGACTTAAGGCTGCAATCCTCAGCAGGGCTAAACACAATAAAGTCCTAATGAACTCAGTGGGGCTTATTCTCAGGTAAATGTTTAAAATAGATCGGGTCTAGAGCAGCCAGGTGCCCTGCACCTCTTTTGTTTTGTTTTTAAAAATAAATTGCATTGAGACTTTCCATAATGTAGTAGAAACAAACTAAGCACAAAACCAAAGGGGCACATTGGTTGCCAGATGTGAAATATATTGGCATTTTTAAGCTCTCCTACCCCATTCATTCATTCATTCATTCATTATATATAATAAGTTGACAGGCTGTGCCAATTCTTAAAACTGGTAAAGAATCAGTTTACATGACCAAACAATGACAGCAGTTAGAAGCAAAAGTTATTAAGAATTGCAGTTTATGGGGGGAACATCTAAGGGTATATCCAATGTGGCGCCTTCTAGACTTGGTTGGACTACTACTCCCAATCAGCCTCTGCCAGCAAGGCCAATGGGAGTTGTAGTCCAACATCTGGACCACCACTGAAGGGAAAGTGGATCCATTGTAAATACTTTCAGCCAAATGGCCACAGAAGTTATAACAAGCATCAGTTTCTGCAGGTGGCAGCTGCGCAAGTCCATACAAATCAAGCATCCCTCAGCCATCATTCATTGGGCCATGTAGATGGGACCGGAAGGGAGATGTTATTCTGTCCTTGGTTAACTTACTCCTGAATGCCCACACCAAGTTCTTGGATTTTCTTCTCGATGGCAGTTTCCACTTCACTCTTTTCAAGGGAATACTCCACAAAGAAAGCTTCCAGAATAAATGCTATAAAGATGCTAAAAATCAAAAGTTGACACATGGAAACAATGCACCTCAAAAACAATCCTTTCTCCCCCTCTACCTCAACCATCCATGTGGCAGCTGGCACCGAAGTGTGTGATCAACACACCATAGACATTGGCCTGCCCTTCCTATTTTAATTATTTTACTTATTAAATTCATACCCCACTTGCCCCCCTCCAAAGCAGTCCATCACTATGAACACACAAACCCAGCTTCACCTAGAACAGAAGAGGGCAGATGTTTATGCTGTACCCTAATCCCACTGGATTTTCAGAGCATCAATGTTGCTCTGCTTGCAAGCGCGCACACATTTGGAACATTAAATACAGTGGTACCTCGACTTATGAACGACTCGACAACCGGATTTTTCAACTTACGAATGGGGGTAATGGCCGCGCACTTACGAATGTCTCGACATCCGGAAAAACCTGCGGTGGTTTTAGATAGAGATTTTACGATTTACGAATTTTTAGATAGGGTTGCTTCGACTTACAATTTTTTCCGTTTCCAATGCGTTCCTATGAGAAATCGCGTTTCCAATGGCATTTTTCGACTTACGAATTTTTCAACTTACAAAGGTGCCTTCGGAACGGATTAAATTCGTAAGTCGAGGCGCCACTGTATAAGAATGAGTCTGATATCATGCTTGTGATGTCCAGTGGTTCTGCTCTCGCTAGGACTAACTGATGTTCATTTGCTTCACTGGTCCTACTTGCAACAGGATTCGGGTGGAATACAACCCAGTGCCCCCACCTCTATCCCCAGGAAGGAGGCGCAGGAGGAACCCACTGGACTTACTTAATGATCATAATGACCACGACAATATGAAAGGTGATGAAGTACAGCTTTGCTGCCTCGTGAGTCACAAGGGCAAATCCACTGGCAAGGAGTAGAAAGTTAAGGACTAGAAAAGGAAGTTTGCCACATGCATGCTTACTTCGCCCATCTGCCAAGTTAGGCTGCAGTTAGGAATTTAGGAAGAGCCTGCTGGACCAGACCAATGGCCATTCTTCCCCAGTGTCCTGTTCGCAGAGTGGCCCAGCCAGATGACTGGGAAGCCTGGAAGCAGGGCCTGAGTTATTCTCCCCACCTGCGATTCCCAGCAGGTAGCATTCGGAGGCATACTGCCCTCAGCTGTGGAGGTAGTAGAACACAGCTTTTGCCTATTCCTCTTTTAACGCCATCCAACTCAGTGGCTGTCTCTACCTCTCCTGGGAGCAAATTCCATATTTCACCCCATTCCCCAAGCTTTCGGCCATTTGAACTTGGCTAACTGCATTCTCTAGCAACGTTCACTGATGGCATGGATCTAAAGTGCCCCCCGTGTCCGTTTACACCAGTGCCTCTCATTAGTCTCCCCCATTTCAGAAATCTTTCTGCAAAAGCATTCCTCTGTGCTATATCGTAGGCTTCTGCAGAAGGCCTGCCTCATAATTTCGAAAGCAGCTTCATAGGAACAGAATAGCTCCTCTCCTTGCAAAAAAAAAAAAAACCAAACCAAAAAAACCCCCCACCCTTTGGAAACCCATACCCTTTATCTAGCTGATCCCCCTCTTTTTTGAGGGGGAGCAAGAAACAAAAACTGTGTCCTAGAAAGTAAACTTCCGATTACCCAAAGATGTATGTAGCCTGATCAGGTACAAGTACTATGACCATTATGTCCGTGACGTAAGAGAAGTTGTTAGAAGTTTGCCATTGATCACTGAACTTTCCCCAATGGTAATTAACATTTAGGGTTGTATCCAATTGCTGCTGTTGCACTTGGGAAGCGGGGCTTCTGCTGGTACAATAGAGCTCTCCCCTGCACTTCCTCTCCTCTGCAATCCCCCAAAATCAGCCCCGGAGGTCTGGGGGATCCACTGGATCAGATTTAAAGTGTGAATGGAAGAGGAAGTCCTGGGGCTTAAGGGAAAGCCTCTTGCACAGCACTGACTACAAACCTTTTTAAAAAAAATCACTATTATAGGAGGATATTTTTACTCCTATTGCTTTCAAGGAGATTTAACACGGACTTTTGCATATATATGCATTTGTTCCGGAAATGACTCTGTAATCAGGGCTAGCCCAAAATGTATCACTGCCTAAGGAGGCCAGGATGGTACACCTCCCCCCCATTCCTATTCTGCATACTTGAGCCACCTGGACTAGCAATTGGTTCCAGTTTCAACACTAGGGACAGGTCACTGTTACCCAACAGTAGGGCTGGCCTGTTCTGCTCATGGCACACTGAGATCTGTGGGATGCCCTCCCATCAGATGTCAAAGAAATAAACAACTATCTGACATTTAGAAGACATCTGAAGGCAGCCCTGTTTAGGGAAGTTTTTAATGACTGGTGTTTTAATGTATTATTAATCTTTTGTTGGAAGCCGCCCAGAGTGGCTGGGGAAACCCAGCCAGATGGGCGGGGTAGAAATAATAATAAATAAATAATAATAATCTGGAGTGTGAAGCTTTGCCCAAAGGATAGGAAGTCCTTGGTGGCTTTTTACTCCCTTCCAAAGCACTTTAAAACAACAACCATGCTGCTTTACAAAGGATATCATGCCATTGGTTGACGACAGTTAACTCCATTAGGACGACGAAAGACGACGCAATGTCATTGAAGTTATTCTTGCAATATTTGGCCCGAGCAAAGGTGGTGTCTTTCAGAGCGGGGTTTCCGCAGTAGAGGGCATGTTGCACGGTGCTGTTTGCAGCGAAGAACTGGACCTTCCCGTGGAAGATTTCCATTCCGATGATGGAAAACACATAATACACCACCTAATGGGGAAAATGAGGTTACCTATTTGTCAGCGAACAACGCAGGGGGAGTGAAGATTTACACTGGGAACAAGGGAAGGGAAGGGAAGGGAAATCAAATCAACGTTACCAAATGGTTGAAGCTGGAATCAAAGGCAGTCTGGCTGGTTGTGGGGGCAGGGAAGGGGCTTACTCAATCATGCTTAGTGGATGCAGAACCCAGATGCCCCTGCCATTTCCTCCCTAGGAACAGGACCCGTACCACCTCTTATTTGCCCAGAGGCCACTGCAGAGGCAGCACAGTGAGCTGGGGGCTGTCAAAGTTGCCCCAGTGGATCTGGTCTCCTGAGGTGGTCACCTCACCTTGTCTCATGTGTGGGCCAGCCCTGTCTGAAAGTCTCCTGTTAAACGTGCAGTGAGTGGGCCAGGAATTAGTAGATATACTGATCAGACAAGGCTATTTGGACACTTCTCTTGGAAAACCAGTCCTAGGAATCATCTACAAATGCATAATGCCATTGGGAGTGATTTCTAGATATGACTGAGGCTGTACACGTTTTGAGTTTGGGAAGCGGGGAGGACAGTCCCACTGCACAAATGTACCTCACCTCATTCCACACACACACATGCAGCAGCCTGGCTGAATCCTGTCTTGTGTGCAAACTAGCCCAAAGCCCCTGCAGATTTATGAAAACGAGCAGGATGAGGAGGAATTAAAAAAAAGGTGATGCTCACCAAAGCCAGTCCACCAAAGGTCAGCATGGTAGGTACAATGTTTATTAGCGTAGTCATGATGACCCGGAACCTAGAAGAAAACAGTATATGAAAACTGAGTTTGGATGGGATGGGCCTTTCAGGTGTCACTGGTCAATTAAATACCAAAAAAGGAGGCATTGCAGAAAGGGGTCTGCATAGGGATAAAATAGATAGAGCAAGGGAGCTCCAGATTCTGAGACTATCCTTGTACCTTTGGCCTCTGTGCTGATCTCCCTATGCTTTAAAGTTTAGACCAGGCATCTCCAAACTTTGGCCCTCCAGATGTTTTGGACTACAATCCCCATCATCCCTGACCACTGGTCCTGTTAGCTAGGGATCGTGGGAGTTGTAGGCCAAAACATCTGGAGGGCCGCAGTTTGGGGATGCCTGGTTTAGACTGATGCATTTTAACTTGCACCCTGTTTACAACTTCCTCCCCCCCTTCTCTCTTGGGATCTAAATATGAGCTGTCACATTCAATCTATCCTCTGAGAACAAAGGGACAAGGCTGCCTTTGTCTTCTCCAGATTAGTTAGTTAGCTTGGAACTCGAAATTTTTCTATCCAAGTTATGTGCTTCTTAGTACATTGTGGGTTTTTTTGTTTTTACAAGCACCTACTTGCAAATATAACGTTTTAAGTGTGTTTTCAGTGCATTATACAAATGTGACACTAGATGGTGCTGCTGAGCTAATGACAAACTCCATATACAGTATATTTTTAATTTTTTTTTAAAAAAAGCATTATTTTTATATCTGTGTAGATACAGCCAGTGTGTGGTTGCAACAGGTAAAGCCTACTGTAAGCAGATTCACAAACCACAGTCTGCATACTCTGCAAACTAATACAGTACTCAACAACTTAATTCACTAGAGAACATGACTTTCTTCAAGATGCAGGAGCACTTCAGCTAGGTGATCCTGCTCATTTCCTTGCCATTTGAACTTTGCTATCTCCCTATCCCTTCATTCATTGAAGAGCATCCTATCAACAAGTAGTAATCCATTTGGGCTCTTCCTACTAAATGTGACTGTGTGGCTGCAATCTGTGTTCGTATAGAGCTCTTACAGCAGTGCTTGTAAATAAAACCCAGTTATTTTACCGTTGTATGCTGTCTATGATTCTTATGAGTCGAAGAACTCGCAGGATGAAAACAATGTCCAATACTTGCTGGCTGTTGTATACGGTCACTGGAAAAAAAGAAGAAGGGATGGTGAAAGGCACACAAGAAAACTAACATTATCCTAATATTTGAGCATCATAAGCCATAGGTCATTCTGATGGGGGAAAGCTGGGCTTATCTTGAGAACAATGAGCTTCAGTGAACTTAAGGCTCATTTACTCTGTCCTTAAGTTCGGGAGCTTTCACTTCCAGCTGTGTTTTGTGATGCTAGCTTGTTTTAACAAACCATGGTTAGGAATATCTCCACACCACTGTGGTTGATGCTAAACTGCAGCCCATAACAAATGGAAGCAGAAGCTCTGCATCTCCTCCTTGCAGCTGCACTGGAGAAGAATGAGTTTGTGAGCATGGAGGGAGACTAGGCTTGTTTCTATCAGGCTAATCCATGGTTTAACATTACCACGAGGCAGCATTACAACCAGCCAAGTCCATGGAAGTTTCACAAAGGACCCTCAAGTTTGGCTTATCTGTTCCTTGATGCACCAATGGTCACAAGAGACATGAAACCATATTGGAAATGGAGAAGTGTTTTCATCTCACCTGCTGCATACCTTTCCACAGGAGAAACACACAGACTTACCTGATTTAAGGGTAGTGTTGAGTACAGTTGCAACCAAGGCAGCAACAATGATAGAAGTATCAAACCTAGAAAGCATGGGAAAGAAACTTGTTTAGTTAGTGTGACTTTAAGTCATCTGCCTATTACAATCTCCACCAGCGTTCGCCAACCTAGTGCACCCTCCAGATGACAGCTGCATCAGCCCCAGCCAGTATTGCAGTACAAAACATCTGGAGAGCTCCAGCTTGATGAAGAAGCTAGTCTCCCATGACTCTCATGTCACCTGTTAGAAGCTCAGAGTCCTGTGGGGTCCAGCCAAAGGCCCATCTTGTCAAGTGTCCTGTTCTCACAGTGGCCATCCAGATGCATCAGGGAAGCCTGCAGGAAGGACCTGAGCACTTTCTCCACCTGCAACCCCCAGCAACTGGAATTCAGAAGCATACTATCTCTCTGGTAGTGGAGGCGGGACACAGCCTTATTCTGTCCCTGAATGTGTCTCATCTGGACCTCGGAGGTCCAGCTCCGAGGGCCTTCTGGCAGTTCCCTCACTGCGAGAAGTGAGGTTACAGGGAACCAGGCAGAGGGCCTTCTTGGTGGTGGCACCCTCCCTGTGGAATGCCCTCTCATCAGATGTCAAGGAAATAAACAACTATCTGACTTTTAGAAGACATCTAAAGGCAGCCCTGTTTAGGGAAGTTTTTAATGTTTGATGCTTTATCGTTTTATTATTATTATTAGTAATAATATTCTGCTGAGAGCTGCCCAGAATGGCCTGGGAAACCCAGCCAGATGGGCAGGGTATAAATAATAAATTTGTTGTTGTTGATAATAATAATATTAATAATAATGTCATCCAAGTAGCCATTGCTACTTCTTGTAACAGTAAATTCCAGAGTTCAGCTATGTGCACTGTATGATACCAGTCATGGTTTCCCTCAAAGAATCATGGGAACTGTAGTTTGGCTGCTGGAAATCGTAGTTCTGTGAGGGGTCCCCTAACAACTCTCAGCACTTCTAAGACCCTACACTTCCCAGGATTCTTTGGGAGAAGCCAGGACTCTTAAAGTGGCATGAGAGTGCTTTAAACATATGGTGTGGTGTCAGAGTTGAGCGTTTTCCCCTGGCAAGCCGATATTACTAGACAGGGCCATAGCTCAGTGGTAGAGCACATGCTTTGCTTGCAGAAGGTCACAGGTTCCGTCCCTGGCACCTCCAAGTAACGCTGGAAATGTCTGAAAATCCTGGAAAGCCAGTCAATGTAGGAGAACGAGGAACTACTGGCTTCTTCATAACAAGGAGGGACAAAAATAAAAGAATTTACTCACCAGTTCCAGAACTGGTTCCTTGCAAAAAAGGTTCTGGGTTCGTAGGTGTACAATTTCAGAAGAATCTCGGCGATATACAGACTGAGGAACACCCACTCTGCGTAGGAAATGAGTGGGTTCTCCTCATCCAATGCAATGAAGACGGCATTGATTAGTATGATGACATCATACATCCAAACAAATACCCTGCGGGAGATGTTCGCCGGGTTAATTACCAACCAAACTTGTTTGTTTCGAATCAATTTACCCCGAAAACCCAAACTACTACGGTCCAGCCACGTGCACCATCCAAAATGGCCCCATGGGCAGGTGAGAGAATTTGCTCAGGGTCACCTGAAGCACTTTGTTGGAAAGGCAAGAGATTCAGACTTACTTGTGCCGAACCATCTTGCGAATGAGGAGGCTAGGAGCAGAGTTGTACACATGGGGAATCCAGACTTCCAGGGGGTGGCTGTGGAGCTTCATGGTGATCACTTGTATATTCAAAAGATCAGCAAGACGCACAAAAGACTTTTTGTCTGCCATAAACAGAAAACAATGCCCGGGGGGGGGGGACTCATTTAGAAGCTGCTCAGGCAAATACTCGGCAATTCAGACAAGCCCCCACACGTTAAACCTACAGGACAAGAGCAACAATCTGGATTTGGCCAGGTTCTTCTAGCCAGATGTGCATAAGAGAAAAGTAAAGGCAGCTGCAGATTAACTGAATACAGGTATCAGGGTGGATAAAATAATTTTTTAAAAAAAATTAAAAATGGATTTTTTAAAATTTAAATTGGATTTTTAAAATTTAAAATAAAATACTTTTGGAAGGAATATCTTTCTAAAGGTAGTTTTCTATTTAAGTTACATTATTGTCGAAAGGCTATTCATCAGGAAATAAGGATTTGTTTTAAGTTAAAGCTCAGTCTAAGGTTTTTTTAATTAAAAAAATCATTTAGCCACATCAGTTAACAAACATGGATACATATGCTATAATGTTTTTGTTTAGTTAAATAAATTGTTTAAATTGTTATTAAGGAAATGATTATTTTTCTCCTTCCAGCAAAGTACAGCAGAAACGTTGTCCAAATATAACAGTTAACTTATTAAACCTCACAATAATTTCATAATTATCTGTCAATGTATTTCTAATAGTATAACCAAATCAGTCATTTTTGATATAACTGTAAAAAACTACTCTGAAAATTTATTATTCCAAAAATGAAACCTTCATCTGGTTCTAAATATTAAGATTATACCAGCAGGAATGAGTCTTTCTGTGAAAAAAGAAAAAAGAAAGATTTAAATCAAGTCTTACTGACTAGTGATTTAAATCGTGATTTAAATTGATTGGATTTAAATCAATTCCACCCTGCTGAATATGCACCCAGTGAGCTGTTCAAGATCCTATTAAGGGTATAATTAGGGTTATTAACATTGTTGCATTTTTAAAAAACCACCCTGTGGGATTCCAGGGTTATTTACAGCACACTCAGATAAATATATGAAAAGATGGACGAAACACAACTCCAAAATTTCAGCGACGGCAACACTACATTGCAGCAGCAGACGTAAAAAAAACACCTTTGGGCTCAAGGTGTTCATTACCTCCTCAAGGAGTGAATGAAACCAGGTGAGCCAGTGAATAATGCATTTCAGGATGCTATCAGCATATTTAAGAAGACAAGGCAGCAGAACAGACGGTCTCAGTTCCGACTGTAGGTGGGAGACAACATTTTTGAGTGGTCCGGTATAGTACACGGCTAGGAGAGCAGGCAGAAGATTGGGCTAGAATCTCTCTTCCCCCTCCCCTCAATATGCTACCTGCCTCTACAGTGGTGGTATATGTGGCGATTCACCACCGAGACAAGACCCAGCACGTGAGGGGTTAAGCTTAGAGCAGATAGAACCCTCGGGGGCGGGCTCAGCCCAGGGATAAAAACCCCTCCGGAGTGGCAGTTAGGGGGAGTCAGTTGAGGTTGGAGTTGAGGTGGGAGTCAGTTGAGGTTGAGCTAGGAGTGGTTGGTTATATGCAGAGAGAGCTAATTTAATATATTGAGGAAGGAGAATAGGTGGTGATTTAGTCAGACGGGATACAAAGTTGGGAGATTATTAATAAATATTTACTTAGTTGACTTTAGCGGTAATAGGCCGGTAATTTATAATTAGAGGTAATAGGCCGGTATAGGAACCACCTGAAATTTAGAACAACCTAAGATTTGTACTGCAACCATTAAGCATATGAACACACAATAAAGCAACTTCGTTTTATTTTATCTGTATCCTGGTCTGTGGTGTTTTGGTGGAGGTGTTTATTTTGTAGTTGGCACATCACCAATCGACCGTAAAACGTCCAGTGGTGATGTGCAGGTCAGAGTGACCGCTACATAAAAGTGGTGGCAGCGTCGGGATAAAGAATTATTAAAGTAGAGATAAACAAAAAGTGAGGCAAGCTTACAATCGTGTCAGGGGAGAGGAACACAAACACCTGGAAAGGGAAAGGGTGAATTCTGTGGAGAGTTACCCCGCCCTAGGGTGTGAGGTGTTGATCCTGTCGTGAGAGATTGTAAGGCGAAGCTGAACTTAGGTTTTATTTAAACTATTTTGGGCAAGAGGGTTTATGTTTAGAGGTCAGTAGAAAGTACGCTGGAGAAAGTTCTGAGGTAACTGTAGGCGTGACTTTGGGACCTAAGTGTGAAAACCCAGCCTAACAAAATAGTTGAGACACCCACCAATAACTAACTAAATAAAAATGCCACCAAAGAAAGCTAAAACCACTCTGAGAGAGGCTCACATTGAAAGCTCTGAGGAGGAAAATGGAGTGACACAGGTAGAAGAAACCTGTCCTGAAGAGATTACAAAATCCTCTGAGACCGAAGATTTTGAGAAATGGAAACTAGAAAAAGAATATAGTTTAAAATTGGAATTAGCACGATTAGAACAGCAGAGAGAGAAAGAAAAACTACAGTTAGATGCTGAGAGAGACAAAATGAGAATACAAGCTGAGAAAGAAAGACTAGAATTTGAGATGAAAGAGAGAGAAATGAAATTACAAATTGAGCGGGAAAGAGAAAGGGAAGAAAGAGAGTATAATTTGGAAATGAAAAGGCTAGAAATAACAGCTTTAAATAATCAGAATAATAACAATAATAGTGCCAACCAGAACATTACCAAGGTAGATTTAAAACAATTCCCAGAGTACAAGGAACATGATAACGCTGAATCCTTTATAATATCATTTGAAAGGGCTTGTCAGGATTTTAAGGTACTGCCTGAGGAACAGATGCAGATATTAAGGGCACGTATTAGTGGGACCCTGACAGAAATTTACTCTCAAATGCCTTTAGATCAATCCCGAGATTTCCAAACATTTAAAAAGATGGTATTTGTTAGATTCGGGATAACAAGTGAACAACTGAGGCAGAAGTTTCGGAATGTGTGTAAAGTTCGTGAGGAAACATTTGCTCAGTTGGGAGCTAAAACTAGCAACTATTTAAACAAATGGTTAGAACAAGAAGGAGCTGATTCAGTAGAAAAGATTAAAGAAGTGTTTGCACTCGAGCAGTTTTATGAAACCATAAACAGCCAGCTCAAATATTTAATAAAAGAAAAACACCCAAGTACAGTACAGGAGGCTGCAAATTTAGCCGATGAAATAAATGAAATAAGAGAACATGTGTTTGATGCACCTAAGCAGAGGGATAAATATTGGGAACACAATAAATCATAACAAAGTAATTCACCCACAAAGTTTACCACAGAAGTGGGGAAAAAGAAATTTACCTCAGGGGCACCAGCACACCAAAAAGAGATCACTACCCCTAGGAATCCTGAGGGGAAAATAAATAAATTTGGAGGGCAAAATAGACCCGAGTTAACCTGTTGGCAATGTGGATTGAGGGGACATCGGCAAGCGCAGTGTACATTTAATTTAAGGACCCCAAGCCACAAGATTAATTCACCACAGAAGCAGACATATTGTGTCAGGGCCTTGGAGTCGACCTCTGCTGAAGCTGAAGTTGCCACGGCAACACAACACACGACCAGGCCTCAACCAGAAGAGACAGTACCAATAGCCAGAGTGGTGGAATGTTATCTCATTCAGAAGGATGAGAGTTTATTAAACCGAACAGGGGAAGAAATATGGATTGAGGGTAGAAACTTTATAGCTCTGAAGGATTCGTGCTCGCAAGTGACTGTATTGCACGCTGAGGTTGTTAATAAAAAAGCTTATATCCCAGGAAAAACAATCACGCTGAAGGGAATCTCCTCAACTCCTGCAACCTTACCAGTAGCTTCGGTACAGCTAAGATTTAAAAATTGGTCAGGCCAATGGCAAGTGGCTGTGTCACCAGAAATCCCAGCAGCAGCGTTAATTGGTTGGGATCTTATTGAACATGTACAGAGTGCAAAGGTGATAACTAGAGCACCAAGCCAGCAACAGTTACCCAGCATTGACAGGAGAAATGATACAGTTGCTGAGGGAAATTCTGAAACAGTTTTAATTCCTTTAGTTTCTAGTCAACCCTCAAAGTTTGCTGAGAGCCAAAAGGCTGATACAAGTTTATATTCTTGTTTTGAGGCAGCTGCAAGTAAAAAAAGTTAACCCCTGAGAGCCCTGATCCTTTTATAGTAAAAAGGGGATTACTATACAGTGGGACAGCACCAAATAAAGTGGAAAAGTTAAATGGGGAGACAAAGAAGACAGTGGGGAACTGGAGTGCAGTTTATAGCTCAAACCCCAATAAAACAAAATCTGTTGTATCAAGAAATTTTGATGTCCCAACAATAGCAGATGAGCACAACAAAGAGGATGTGCACCATAGAAGTCCTCAGTCATCCGAGGTTTCTGTTGATACAGTACCTCAGGACTCAAATAAGATAAACAAG